>NW_002990117.1:582475-2982475 GCF_000003125.1 Talaromyces stipitatus ATCC 10500 | reverse complement strand
GTCATCAATTTCTCATATCTAACACGATATACTCGGGGTATCTCAACCGAGTCTTGGTGCAAAAGAACAACTTTTTTGGAATGAAAATCGTTGACAACAATCGTTTACTCCTCAGGGACTAATAACCGATGGATTAGTAAACAAACGTTTATATAGGTGAATTTCAAAACATACTGTCAATCTCGCCAGACTTGACATCATCACTGACGTCCTTGGGGCTGCGGCCATCAACCTGGCAACCGACAGAGAAAGCGGTACCAAGAATCTCAAGAACGGTTCCACGGAGCTCCTTGGCAAGAGAGCGGGAGCGCATGGTGCGAGCAATATCAATAATATCGTCGAGAGGGATGGACTTAGAGTGCTTGATGTTCTTCTCCTTCTTGCGGTCACGAGGGGGCTCCTTGAGGGCCTTGATGACGAGGGAAGAGGCGGAGGGAACGACAGAGACCGTGGCTTGACGGTTCTGGATGGTGAGCTTGACGGTGACACGGAGACCTTTCTGTTATCGCGAAATTGCTTGTTAGTTCACAGCTCGGGCCCGATTCTCAACAATAGCTTGAGGGGGAAGCTCTAACCCAGTCACCGGTAGCCTTGGCAATATCTTCACCTGTTCATATAGTTAGCAATCACGAAAAAACATCTTCAAATTGCAACAAAGACAGAGAATTCCTTACCAATCTTCTTGGGCGACAAACCCAAAGGACCGACCTTGGGAGCAAGTGCAGACTGAGCGCCGACTTCACCACCGGTTGCCCGAAGGTGAATGATCTTCACCTCATTGGGGTCGAACTTGGGAGCTATTCAAAGAGAAAGATTTCTCATGTCAGCAATCGCCTGGCAATAAAATATGCCGCACCAAGGAGATGATACTTACGCATGGCGAGGGTGCGTAAGGTAGTCTATCGTCCTCGGGTTAGAAAGAAAGAGAGGGAAGTGAATGGTGCTTGTAGGAGAGGCTCGCAAGCTTGAGACTTTTAAAAGTGTGGAAATTTATTGGGAGGGAATGTTGTGTGCTAGCCGAAGCACGTGATCTAATCTAAGGAATTGGCGAGGCCATGCCAAAAGCGGTTAGGTCTATGGAGCGGTTGAATTGGCCCCTACAAATTATTGACAATAGAACTTATTAATTTTAACCAACACTTGTCTACCTGCGAAGGTTACGATTTAGGTTGAAACAATAGAAAATTTATCAATCGAATGTATCGTAAAACAAAATGACGGATGGAAAAGAACCGCTAAAGGTACACTCAGCCACACAGATTCTCATCGCCAACGAGCGTTTATGGAACTGCACTCCGTGTTTAGTTGGTGCCTGACACAGCAAGTCTAGTAATTCTGTTAGCATCCGAAATGAAATAATTGTGAGATGAAGATTTTACTTACTTCATCAAATGTTCCATGAAAGTTTGTAACGACACATCATCTGTAAAGATAGTTTGTGCTGTCACACCGCCACCGTATCCTCCAGTAGAATGGGTTGTCGAGGGATTGAGTTTTGACAGGAGGAAACGGGCTTGTGAGCCACCGGCATCGCAAATGATGAATCGGGGTAGTGGGAAACGGTCCGCAATCAGTTCCTGCGGACATTGGTTTAGCACAGTAACGACAGTGAGGGAAGACATTTACTCACTCTAGCATCTTCCTTGGGCTGTTCTAAAATCGCTTTGAAGTTCTCATAACCTTCTTGGTCCTGATATCCAGCTTTCCTCCATTCTGCCATTGTCTCTCCGTGGAAAATGAGGAGGTGGAAGAATGTATCAAGAAGGAGAATGTGAGTAGGTTGGATGGAGGCGGAGTCAAGTAAGACAGGTTGAGCGCCCTCGTGCTCCAAAGAGTATGAATCGAGCGTGGGCTGGATCATGATCAGAGAGTTGCCAGTATCTTCGTGGTTCAAGACATGTCGGTAGAATGCCGTTTCATCAGGAGAGTTGTTGAAAACTTGCAGGAACTGACTTCGCCGAAGATGGAACATGAACTGTGGATAGAGAGTAAAGTTCTTTTCAAGGCGGAATGATGTTGGATCATCCTTTCTGTAATCAGCGAAGCGGGAGCATAACCGAATCAACATACGATCGACCCAACGCAACACATCTGGGCCGTCATCAACCTCGGCTTTGAAGACAGCGATACGGGACATGAGGACTGCTGCTGCTTCTTGATCAAATGACTGAGCAAGAGCCGGGTCACCGGCTGGACCACTGAGGTTCCTAGCAATAGTCGTTACGCGTAGGTGGAATTGACCAGAGGAATGTTGGTAATATGTGAGAAATTGCATCATGCCACGTTGAGGTCCTTGTTGCATTGGTGCCGGTCCACCTTGGTTTGCAATCTCGAAATAGATCCCATAGCTGGCAGCAGGGTCAATACCGCACATCTTCCATGCACAAGTATTACCGATACCACACTCGGTCTCTCCGACGCTACTAGATTTTTTGTTTAATGAAATAGCATGACCAATAAGTCCAGTGACTTTGAGCTCTTTTGTGGTCAGAACTTCGAGAGATGCATTAAAGGCCATAAGCAGATTATCGTTCTCATCCTTATCGAAAACTCGGACGAACGATTGTTTGAATTGAGAGGATGTGAAGCTGTCGGTCAACAGTATATGACCGCCAGTATGGTTGGCCATGTTCTTCATCTCCAACATGCCGACTTGATCAAGACAACCAGCGAAGAGGTCAATTACGTGACCATTATGTGCCGCACGTTTAGCAATATTGTCATAGAACTAAAGCCGCTGTTAGATAACATCATAGACCAGTACCGAATATATGAAGCATACCTTGACTGCCTTCTTGAAATATTTGATGTTGTCCCTATCAATGTCGTGATGAGATCGAATAGGTTCTTTCAACTCTGGGCCAACAACAAGACCAGGGCCCTCTGTTGCTGGACCGCTAACGAAGACCATAATACGTCCACCTGCATTCTGAAACGACGTTTCCAATAATCCAACAGCAACGCTAATGGCGACACCGGTACATCTCAGAGCACGCTTATCGTTCGCAACCGGCCATGGATCACGCTGTAGCTGCTCGAGGATGTTGGTGATCTGGAACTCGGCCTGCTGTACGGGGAGGAGGAAGCGAGCGGCAGGACCCATGGGAGGAGGCATGCGACCAGGTTGCTGGGGAGCACCGGGACGAACTCCAGCGTTGAGCAGTCCAAGCATCTCCTGCACCTGTTTGGCGGCGTAGTCCTTGCTTCCACGGAAGACATAAGACTTGGCGCATTCACCGTAACCGAGTTCATGTACTTGCGCCTGTTTGGCCCATTAGTCCCCTTCAAGCTAAAATACTAAGCGGACATCTCATACCATAGTGCCGTATGTGATCAAACCAACAAGCGCGTTTGGCGGGAGCAGGGACAAGCTCATGATGAGGGAGTCCTTGAGAGCCTGGAGACTATCATCTTCTTGACAAGTGTCTACAACGTACACGAAGATCGGAGGAGCGGGAGCGGGACGCGCCAATCGGTATTCGATGGTGGTACTCTGAGGATGAAGCTCTGGGGGAATAGCATTCTCTGTGATATCTTTATAGTGTGGTGGAAGAGGATTGCGCATCAAACAGAAAGGGCATATCCAGATTCGGGCTCGGATATCGACATTCCTACAATATCGCGCGAAGCGGTTAGCATCATGATTGCGTTATAGTGAGACTGCAACGCACGCATAAGGATTGAGGACTGCTTTGCAAGGAGCTTTGCAAGTCACAGGTTCGTATTGCAATAATGGGGTGTCGGTCTTTTCTTTGAGGGGCGTATACATTGCTCCGATGGGGACAACTAAGCGGGATGCCTCCTACATGAGGACAGTTAGCATCAACCTGCAATTATCAACGAAATCCGACAGTTCCAGCTGCAACTAACCATGCGCGAGCTTGGAAAGGTGTTCCAGCTGAGTCTGATACCATCACGATCCTCAACATCGCTCCACTGGTCCTTCAACGCCTCGTAATCCATCTTGACCTTCTAGGGAGCGGAGCAACAAACAACCAGAAATCGTTCAAGGACAGGGAGGAATTGAGAGTCAACAGAAAGGAAAAGCAGTGCCTAGGAGCACTTAAAAGCTATGAGATATAAACTTGAATGTAACTTCTCAAAGCATAACCGATGCCTAGGATAGGCAACGCCGTAGCGGTTTGATATGTAGAGGGTGCTTCGATCAACCGGAGGGGCGTGGGCTCATGTTGTGGGCGCTCCATGAAGCCAGGTTGCAGCATTTATGGTTACTATGGTCTCCCGCAGCGTCCAGTCTCCACCATAAATGAGCTCCGGCAGTTTTTTTCTTCGTTCCTCTTTCCTTCTTTTCAAAAACATCGCCGACAACAACAATTCACATTACTGTCGACAGCCTCGTGTACATTTTATTTGCGAGGCTGTTTTCGCGTCGAGCGTAGACGAAAACATAACCCATGGCTGGGCACCTGGCTTGGAAAGGTCGTTCCGATCCTTTTTGATGAATTGGGAATCAGCAGAGGTTACATCTCATGTAACAGACATTCATTATTTGAAAAAAAAAAAAAATTTTTTTGTTTATACGTCAAGAATAGTCACATTATCTCGTTACCAGAATCAAGAATTGAATATACATCCTTCAGTTCTTACAAATAGAGTCCTGCCCGTCGAATCCATTACGCCCTGTTTTCATGCAGTTATATACGAAGGTTGGTTGATCAAGCGGTCTCCTTAGACGGCTTCCCCGAAGTCTTCAAAAGATAACTCCGCTTGAAATACGTGTTCGGATGAACAATGGTATCCAAGTCGGCTTGATTCCACGAGCCATCCTCTTTCACTCGTTTGATGTCGGCCTTGTGTGTCCATTCGAATACTCGGTTGCAAGCGATATGATATCTCTGTTTCTCAACGTCTTCCCGCACGCCGCGTAAGAGGTCTTTATCGTGGACGCCGGTTGATTGAAGCAAAGCAGTAAGATTGTCAACAGAGAAATGTCGGTATGGGCATCCATGAGTTTGACCAGTGCTCGGGGCACTCTCTGAAAGAATCTTTTGACACGAGTATGGCGGATAACCTCGACCACGGCGATTGGCGTCACCTCCAACATCCCCATAAACGTGACGAATATTGTATTTATACTTGGAGTTGAACTCATCATCGGAAAACCCCTTGAAGGACTGACGCCAGAATAGTATGCACTCATCAAGGCTTAGGCCAATCCCCTTGAGAAAGAGGGAGTATTGCAGACGACCAAAGTGTTTCAAATGGTTATTCTTCCGTAGGGTCATGTGCAGGCTTCGCATACATAGCGGGAAGTGTTGCGATAGAGGATCGATAGATGCTGCGGTGATGGGCGCGCCATCGACGACACCTTCACCTTCGGAGTAAACAGACTCGGCGCTTCCGAAGTTCTTGGACAGATGATTAAGAATTGGGGTTAGACGGTCGTCCTCGTCCAGCCGAGGCAATGCACGGCTTGTCAACTAGATCCTTTTTTTAGCCTTGAAGCGAGTGTTAGTATCGAAATCGGCACTTACCTCCATCGCCTTCTCTAATCGTGCAGTGAAATCTGCGACAATCATACTTAGTTGTTCCCTTTGAGGAACGTATGCCTTGCCTTTTCGAATAAACACCGCTCGACGTTCAATTAATTCAGGCACCTTTTCCCAATCAACCTTGAACCAAGATTCATCGTCTGCGCGTCGTAAACCAGGCGTAGAAGTAACCAATTGCTCGGCAAGTTCGGATTTTTCCTCATCGCTCACAGGCTCCCAGTTGAGATTGAGACTCTCAATAAACGCGCGCCTCTCCTTGCTGTCGTCTTTCTGGAAGCGAAATTTAAACAACATTGTCTCCGCGCGGACAAATCGGTGACGCAATTCTTCGGTTGCGGAAAATGCGAGACGTAGAATGAAGTGCGAATAATGATCCTTTTGTCGCTCATTCTTTAGTTGTTGGTTAACCACGCCACCGGACGCTGATGAATTTGATGATAAGTTAAGGTATTTCTTCAAAACCGGTGCGATATGTGCTTCTGTCTCTTGTGGAGATTTATTGCGATAGGAACAAGCTTCGATTTCCGCCAGGACTGGTGAATCAATGGTTAACCAGAGTAATCTCCTCGTATCGACTGGCTACCTTACCTTTCAATCTGTCTATTGCCCACTGCTCAAACTCCTCCAGCGTGATCTCTGCCGTTGGAGGCACATCGTAAAAGTTGAGACGGTGGGGGTAGTCCTGTTGCTTGAAAGAGGGTGCCGCGAACTGCTTCTTTTTGTGGTCGAGAACAGCCCTCCGTTTAGGGTCAATTCTGTGGAAGTCCTGTCGCATCATTGTGTATGTCGCAAGAGGGAATCAGTAGACATGAAGTCTGATAGATGGCACGATTGTCTAGTAGTCTAGTTGTATACAATTAAACACGCGACAACGACGCGTCTTCGCCAGAATGGGTAGTATTATAATAGTAGCCAATCAGAGACTGCCCTGCAGTAACGCGCTAGCCCGTGTAGATCACATGATCAAGTAAGACTAACCCATATTTAGAGTGTGGTATAAGTTATTCCCCAGGTTGAGCGCCGTATCTTTTCCAGGTTGCCTTTCCACCAGGCAACTTGACTAATCTAGGAACTATTGTGGATGTTCCTTTGAGATTGGAGTATCTTATGCCTGCTGGAAGTGATTTTGATATAAGCTAGCCTCTTTGTTTCCCATTAAGGTGCTTGGTGGACGAGCTGCAAAACGGCTTTGAAATCACTGGATTTGAGAGGGCACAACACTTGGCAAAGGAAGCGAAAGAAAAATACCTTGATAATGAAGACATACAACCATTACACTGGTAAATCTAGGGTGAAAGATAGTTTAGAAATTTCATACTATTGAAATATTCAATGACTTTTTTTAGTAAGAATTATTACAATAAGAATTTAGATTCTTTGACTCAATCGACTAGTTATGGAAGCTAGTCCATCTATGAGAATCTTCGGGTCTGAGATAACGTTGTCCGAGGATTTCGCATGTGCCAACTAACCGCTTATTTGATAACAGCAGCCAAACCTCGGAGTAATCGCATACTGAGACTCGTTTGTCGGCGACTGTCTGTCATTCTGTCATCGAATTGGCCCAAACCGCACATCTCTATAGCAATCAACACATACTTAGAGACTCCCATGACAACGTCGGCCACAAAGCGGCTCAAAAAGGCCGCTCGGATCATCCTCATCGGAGCTCCTGGTGTTGGGAAAGGCACACAAACAGAGAGATTACTTGCGCGATTCCCACAGTTGGCGGCAATAAGTTCGGGGGATTTATTACGAGAGAATGTTCGCAAGAAGACTGCTCTAGGTGAGTGCAATGTCATACGATTTGGACCGATGCTAACAGCACTCGTACATGGTAGGCCTTCAAGCCGAAGCGCTCATACAAGCTGGGAATCTTGTCCCTGATACTGTCATGCTCGATCTTATATCCGCAGAATTAGTTACGAAAGGCTGGCTGCGGCCCTCTGAACCTACAACAACACAATCCTCTTCTGCGTCTCCCCCGACGATATCATCTTCATCTCATAGTCAATATAATCGGCCACCATCAATAGCACCCTCCGCCTCCTTCATCCTAGACGGTTTCCCTCGAACCGCCGTCCAAGCCATAAGCCTCGACCGAATCCTCCCCATAAACTTTGTCGTGCACCTCTTCACACCTCCATCGGTCATAATCTCACGAATAACAAAACGCTGGGTCCACGCACCCTCGGGACGAGTCTACAATACAGATTTCAACCCACCCAAAATCGCGGGCAAGGATGATATTACAGGTGAACCCTTAACGCAAAGGGCGGATGATTCAATAGATACATGGAAGCAGCGCTTGAGGAAATTCGAGGATTCTAGTAAAGCGCTTATTGAGCATTATGAGAGGCAGGGTTCGTTATGGAGAGTAGAGGGCAATTCGAGTGATGAGATTAGTCCAAAATTGTTTGCAGAGATTGAGAGGAGGTTCGCTTAATCAGGTCAACTTAATTTGGAAAATTGGCGAAATTGGCCCTGTGTATGTGGAATTGTAAATATGTACCCATGTGCCTATTTGAACTGCGATATACGATGATTCAGGATAACCATATGGAATGAGTGCTCTTATGTCAACACGGTTCTTAAATATACGACGAAGATAAACGAGAATTATCATTCCAGATTTACATTACTCTAGCGTAATCATTCAGGTTATAAGCCAGACATCAAGGGTATATGTTATTTACCATCCTTCTTGGACCCAAACGGCCAAATCCTCCCAACCAGCAAAGATATAAACCCCGACGGTCTCTTCTCTACTGGAGAAGATGACTCTACCGACGATGTTTCCAGCTTTCCCATTCTCGTCTTATACGCCCTCGGACTCTCAAAATCCACTCCACCCTGTCTCCAAAAATCCTTCCATAACCCTAACTTTCGACTCTTGGCCAATCTCTCGGCTTCACGATACTTGCGCTCGTTTTCGGTACCGCCAAACTCGACTCCGGATTTGGCTTCGTATACTGTTGCCAATCCGCGACGCAACATCTCATACGAAACGTCCCGTCGTCGAAGGGGAGGGATATCTAGCCACCGGCGTACGTAGACTGTTGCGATGACGCGTTTGTACTGATCGGGTCGATGTACATACGCGCGTACACGTCGGTTGATGAGATAAGATGTAAGCCACATGTGTGCTTCGTGAGAATATGGTTGGGCTGGACGGCCGAAATGAGCGAGTTCTGGCGCATCGATGCCTGCAAGACGTATGTGAACCTATCCCAGAAAGATTCAGTATTACAATTCAAACAATGTCATGAACTTCCCAACCTAAGAACGTACAGTTCGATCTTTCAACTCCTTCTTAGCCGTCGGCACCTTCATCCATGGCAACCAACCCCATCCCACCAACCGACCCCCAGGGGTATGATACATTCTAAAATTATCGCCATCTCCAACACTCGTAACGCGGCCCAGAAGCGATCTTTGGCGGAAATAAGAAGACGTGATATCAGTAGCTTCGGGAAAGCGACGCAGGTACCGACGCTGAACGTAAACAACAAACAATATACCGCCTGTCAAGAGGGCAGTCGGAATTAGGTTTTGAGGTTCTTTGAATTGACTCCAGTCAAAGGCATTGAGACTTGAATTCCAATCTGTAGTCGATTTCGAGGAGGAAGAAGAGTGCGATATCAACAACGGGGGAATGAACGATTGTTTTTGTTCTTCTTGTTTGTGGTCGGAGGATGAATGATGGTGAGAGTCATTGGAGTTCTTATCCTCTGGATCTGAAGTGGACCCAGATGCCCCAAATGGCCACCATCCCATTCCAGGGTTCAGGCTACAGGGCTGTTGACTGGTAATATGAAGATATGGATAAAGCCATGGTAAAGTTGTTGTTGCAATGGACGACCAGCGGAGAAACCAGTTAGACTCTGCCGCAATCTTGGCAACGGGTTTGGGGGTTAGGGTTGCGGTCCGCCGGCCTTGATATTTACACCCTCGGTTAATGTAGTATTTCATGTCCCTGATCTGTTCGAATCCTGTCCAATATCTCTGATACAACAAACCTCTATTCTATTAACACGTTATCTACATCCAATCCAAGAAGAAAGAAACAGCGTGTCCCAGCTCATATGGCGGCAGCCCAAAATTTGCATATAAACTCTACAGAAGTATGAATGAGAAAAACAAAACACCCCGAAGTAGATAAATCATTTAAGCGTAACTGGAAGGTTCGTCTTAGCGGTCGCGGCGGCTCTTTCTGCGTACCTCTTCAATTTCTCTTCCTTGAACTTGCGAAGATAGGCGAAGAGTAGAATGAACGCAAGCTCCATTCTATATAGATTGTGTTAGCATTCGGCGGGGACAAGAATAACACACACAAAAAGTTGGTGAACCAGCTTACCGTTCTTTGGTCATCATGAGCAATCCTTGAACAAGAAGACCCTTCACAATCTGAGGACCGATGCCCTTGAACAAACTTAATGTTCCCTCGTGTTCAATGATATATTGCATCACTTCGATAAAGCCCTTAAATGGCTTTCCTTGACGACTTGGTGGAGGCTTCGATTGTAGACCAACCTTAGCGACAATCAATGGCTGCGTAGCCAGAGTTGCCAATGCCTTCGACATTGCTCCGAGCACTGAATGTTTTATTAGAGTTGCCGGATCATCACAAGACGGGGATAGATTTAGAACTCACCGAATGCTTCCCATGGACGCAGATTATTCTTGCCCGGGAACAAAACTTCCTTGAGTCTTTGGTATGCGCCGTACGTGATCGCAGGATTAACGACCAGAACCAAACTGGCTTTCAAACCTCTCCACAAACCAGTCCAGCCATCCTCACCATCAACAACCTCGCGAGCAGTTTCAAGTAGTCCCTTCTTGTCATCCTTTGATTGCGTCTGTTGGCGAGTCGTCACAACGGATACGGGGATGGTGAATATCTGTGCAATGGCGCCAGCTACTGCACCGAGCGAAAGCTCAACAGCTGTTCCGGGGGTATTCGACCCGCGACCCGAAGCGATATATAAAGCACGAACAACGGAGTACCAGTAAAAGTATGCAAAGTTGGTGGATGCGACTCCGATAAGGGCACCATTGATACCGTTGTATAGACCCGTCAGTCCCTCATCTTGAAAGATTTTGTTGATCGCGTCTAGCGTAGATTCATAGTGGGGTGTGGCCTCAGTGTTGCTGCTCGTGTCTTTCCGACTCTTGACTTGAACCTGAATCTTGGTTTTAACACTAGATTGCACTATTTGTTAGATACTGGGAAGGTAGAGGATCAATCGTGAGTATCGCTCACATATCAAGCGGATATACTAGGGCATTGGCGAGCACAGCGCCAGTTGCACCTGCGACAGCACTTCCCCATGGGGAGAGGCGTGCTGGTTTGGACTGTCCAGTCATGGAGGATATAAATATAGAAAGACGTAAAGATGAGTCTTTATTATCAACAATATAGAGAGGTACTCTGCATGAGGCGAAGAGCGGCGGTCTTCAAACGGTGACCACGACCGAACAGACAAAGAACAACAAGATCAGACTCGAGGGTTCAATCCGTAACTCGTAGCGGACCTTGCCAGAAGAAGGTAGGGAAGGGTAATAAGACCCCGGGGTCCATTGCATAGACATCAAAAGGCAATGAACAAATAAATTAATAGCCGGGGACGCTGAGTGATGGAAATTGACCGAGAGAGCCGAGGCAAAGCTCCCAGACTGCCGTTTGCCGTTCCGCTTGTGCAGGGCTTCCGCGCTATTCCTGTTTCAGAAGCTTCTTATCGATAAGGTATTTTGCTCTTACGCATCTCAGTTTCTTTTTGTTGTCGATAATAACACCCATATTCTCTTCCCTTCATGGAGAAGCTGCAATGTGTTCAGGGCATATGCGATGCACGCCGAATTGCTGCTTGTGGCGCTCAGTTGATTCTGACTGGGCTCATCAATGTTAGTGCTTGGGAAATATACATGTACTGACTCCAGCCAGATATATTCTTTTCTCGGATTCTTCTCTGTTCGTGGCAGTTCAACAGGAACCATTGCAGGATCGACGTGAGCTGCTATTGTATCCTAAAGGTATACGTGTAGCGGACTACATGCTTCACGCGTGGCTGATTTCCGTCATTCAGCCGGACCGTGTTTGGGCCTCGATTCAGTTTGGAAGTCCAAACAACCTGACCGTACTGAAATTCGCTTCTAACCTAGTTCTCAGAATCCGTATCAACATCCTTCTCAGGGTTCTCGTACTTGGAAAAGACGTACAACAAACTTGTTTACACTCACGTTTTCGGGATGCGTAGAGACTATATTCAATTGACGTTCGATTGATGTCAGCTTCTATTGCAGTAATTCCTCAATTATCTCCGCTCGTGTGTTCTTTCATCCACGAAACGTTCTCTTCTTTAGCCTGAGCTCGAGGTAGCACACTTAACAGAAAATCGATATAGGGCCCCCGCTACCTGAAACAAGACATTCTGTGCGGAATGTCGGGCGGTGTACTCCAGCCACAATGACCCTTTTACAGGTATCGCCAAATGCAAGCATTCATTTATCCGGGCCAAATTGATGCACCAGCTTCTGTTTATCCTAGTCAGACCCGACTTCCACTACCGGCATGAAAAAATGCGGGGAGATCGACAGGGCAGGGTGATGTTTATATTTGTCTCGTTTGTCATTCTTCAACGTTTCTTTCGGAAGCCGACAGCTTATTGCTATCATACGCTGCGGCTAAATCCGTTTTACTCAGATATGATCTAGATGTCCTATAATATGGACCGATACGGACTTGTTTTCGGGCCAAAGGAGGGACCTCGAGTGATTTGTCTTGTCGAATATATCTACAGTTGCATGATGATGTTTCAATTCACCTTGGTTTTATCCGGGAAGGGGGCAGCGCTGTTTCATATATGAATGGGCTCACCCACTGTTTCCACGAGGCTGTTTCTACTTACACCGAATAGCAAAGCCCTTGGAAACGAACTTCTTCTTCATCATCTACCATTTACCATGCTTTCTCAAAGTCTGGCACTCTCCATATTGGTTGGAGGGGCGTTCTCCATCCCCGTGGAGAATCGCGCAAACTGCCCTAACATCCATGTATTCGGTGCCCGAGAAACAACCGTTTCTCCTGGTTACGGTTCCTCCATCACGGTCGTAAACGATGTTTTGAACAACTACCCAGGCTCTACCGCAGAAGCCATCAGTTACCCTGCATGTGGTGGCCAGTCTTCATGCGGCGGTATAAGTTATTCAAGCTCCGTTGCTCAAGGCATTGCAGCCGTCGCATCTGCTGTGAATTCTTTCAATTCACAGTGCCCAAGTAGTGAGATTGTATTGGTCGGATACTCCCAAGGCGCAGAGATTATGGACGTTGCTCTTTGCGGTGGTGGAGATCCCAACCAGGGGTATTCCAATACAGCAGTTCAATTGTCGGCATCTGCTGTGTCCATGGTTAAAGCGGCGATTTTTATGGGTGACCCTTTATTCAGAGCAGGTTTGCCATATGAGGTTGGAACCTGTGCTGCCGGCGGTGTAAGGAGAATCCCTCTAGTTCCTTTCACTTAACGTGATTCTATGGAAACATGACTAATTTCATCCTTTAGTTTGATGAAAGACCTGCGGGCTTTAGCTGTCCTTCAGCTGGTCTGATACAGTCTTACTGCGATTCCTCGGATCCCTATTGCTGTAACGGTAATAACGCAGCAACCCATCAAGGATATGGCGCAGAATACGGAAATCAGGCCTTTGCTTTTATTAAGAGCAAGCTTTCTGGTTCCTCCACCGGTGGTAGTGGCGGTAGCGGAGGCAGTGGTGGCAGTGGTGGCAGTGGTGGTAGTGGTGGTAGTGGTGGTAGTGGTGGTAGTGGTGGTAGTGGTGGTAGTAGTGGTACAGTTGCCCAATGGGGACAGTGTGGTGGACAGGGTTGGACAGGTCCAACACAGTGTGTGAGCCCATACACATGTACTGCGATCAACTCCTATTACTCGCAATGTCTATAATCTCATCCATGCCATGGGTGAATCTGCATGTGGTCGTTCCTGTAGGTCTCGCGTCTGCAGCTCCTCGAGAATGTCTTTTATGTGAATGAATCTTTGCACTCGACTCATACTGTCCGCGGGCCGTTTAGTGATATTCGTAGTATCAGAGTATGTGTCATGCGCCTCTTGTATGTCAAATAATTCATCCCATTTGCAAAGTGCCTTAAATATTCGGACAAGGTTTGGAATATTCCCGGAAACAGTCATCTCAGAAGACAGCAGCAGCGTAGTAGACATTCCTTACAACAGTCAAAATGGCCGTAAGCAACGATTGATCTCACTAGGTGCTTGACTGAGTCTTGATGGAGATGCTGAGGGGGGATTCCGGAGAAATAACCCCCTCGATTAGTCATCCTGCTTATCGATAAGCTGCCTGACGACTGTAGATATTCTTTGTGCCTCTCTTTCTCCCCATTTCATCTCGCAACCGCACTTCAAAGCTACAACCAGCTCTTTTCTCAATAGTAATAGTCACTATTTGCATCTCTGGATGGTCGGCAGCTACGAAGTACGTTGAGGTGGATGTGGTCGTTGCATGCATTACCATGTCAGAGTCCACCGATAAGCGCACGTCAAACATTCACCTAGACAGAGCTATAGTATTCTTTTCTCGGTTCTTCCGCTATCAAATGCGCACTAACTATTTTATTTGCAGAAATATGAACGTCAAGTATCCGACGCTGGATCTCAATCCCAGGCACTGGAAGCAGCAATTGCAGCAGCCGATAATTACATGCGTGCGCTGAAATTAGCGGACACGCCTCGGGAAAAGCAATGGCTGGACTCAAAATGCAAAGATTGGCTTTGCCGAGCAGAGAATATCAAATTAGACAAAGCATGGAAACCATCCAGCTCACAGGTTGAAAATTCCTTGCTGAAGGAGCCAGTCTCTAAGCGTACACTTTCGACGAGAGAGGAAATCATCCTCTTGGAGAGCGCTAAACTCAATGGATTCATATTTCCACCTTGGAAAGACGACCCCAGCCCACATGAGTTTGAATTGGTTGGTGAGGAAGGGCAATTTGAGTGAGTCGTAACTGTAGGCATTCTGTCAGCGAAGGAATACCGTTGATTGACCGCTTCGGATAGGGATAAGACTCTGAGGCTTTCTATACTCCAGAAAGAGGTTTTCAGTGGCTGGAAACGCCCTGCTGAGCTCATCAAAGAGCGTGGTCTCGGCAGTCTTACTTCTGACGAACCCAAACGTGTCGGAACAAAGGTTGTAATGGACCTTGTGCAGGATATCACCACAGACTGCTCTGTAATCGCAAGCATTTGCGCGGTGACTGCTCGATTTGAGCGGGGTTATAACTGCGTACGTCATTTATCCATGTCGATACTGTATAGAACTAACGAAATCTGGATATAGCTATTTCAGAATCGAATATTCCCGTTTGATTATAATCAAGGGATACCACGGAAGTCGATATCCGGAAAGTACATATTCCGACTTTATTTCAACGGCTGCTACAGAAAAGTGGTCATTGACGACCGACTTCCTTCATCCAAGACATCACGCTCTCTGTTTGCAATTGACCGAAATGCGCCGAAATCCTTTTGGCCCGCTTTGATTGAGAAAGCATATCTGAAGCTTCGTGGCGGTTACGACTTTCCCGGTAGCAACTCAGGGACAGATTTATGGGTACTCACCGGTTGGATTCCGGAGCAGATATTTCTCCATCACGAAGATGTAGCACCCGATCAGCTGTGGAGACGTATACGAGGCGCCTTTCAGTATGGTGATGTCGTTCTGACCCTTGGGACGGGTGAACTCAATTCTCGTGAAGAGCGGCTTCAGGGGCTCATTGGCCGACATGACTATGCCGTCCTTGACCTAACCGAACGTGATGGATATCGTCAGATGCTCATCAAAAATCCATGGGCAGATTCCAGCGCTAGGACTCCTCATAGTTATAGTCGCCCTTCTGCACAAAATGAAGTGGATACAACATCCAATACTCTCCTGCCTGGATGCTTTTGGATGGATTACGATCAGATCTTCCAGAATTTCGACAATATGTACCTAAACTGGAACCCGGGTCTTTTTACTACTAGGCACGATATTCATTTTACGTGGGACTTGTCAAAGGCTCGATTTAGCTCTGCATGCTTTGCGAATAGTCCGCAGTTTTCGATCTCAACAGTGGCAGGAGGCCCAGTCTGGTTGCTTCTTAGCAAGCATTTTCGTACCACGAATGCAACAAGCCCGAGTGTTGAGTCGGGGTTTATCAGTATCTACGTTTCGAAAAAGGGAGGGCAACGAATTTTCGTCAGTGACGATGCATTCTATCGCGGGCCGTTTGTGGACTCTCCCAACACGTTGGCGAAGATTGACATGGAAGCAAATTCGACATATACGGTTGTTGTGGCTGAACAGTCATTGCCGTTGGTTGCTCAAAATTTCACACTTTCTGCGCTATCAAGGGATGAAATTATGCTCAAACCGGCCGAAGACAAGTTTCTGCATACCTACCAAATGGGAAGTGAATGGAGTCCTATTACTGCAGGGGGAAATACGGAGTCACCACGATACCCGTCCAACCCGCAACATGTTCTGCAAGTATCAGACACAGCGGATGTTCTAATACTTCTGGAGACACCGAAGCCAGATCTGGCCGTTCACTCGAAGCTGTTTTGGTCAGATGGCAAACGCGTCTCGACAGTGAGAAAGCGTGACATTGTTACGGACAGCGGCCACTATCGCCCCGGTTGCGTGGTTGCTGAGACCGAACAATTACGGCCCGGCTCATACACCTTAGTTTGCTCAACATTCCTTCCTGATCAGGTCGCAAAGTTCAATATCTGGGTATTTTCCACCACGAAATGCCACGTCAAGGCCTTGCCGTCCGAAGCGGCAGGTAGACTGGCTGTACTATCCGACGTTGGCATTTTACCTCCGGGTATCGACCGCATCTTCGCCCCATTAAGTGTACCGCGCCTCACGAGACTCAAATTGATTGCACGAAGCCGGAATTCTACCATTGGAACACGCCATATCACTTCATCGCCTATGTTGATGACCGTTGAGCTTGGTCAGGGACCGTACAAAGAGATTCTGGCGTCATCCGAGAACGGTGAATATAGTGATGCAGTCTCCGGGATTAGAGTTCCTGATTTTGATGTATGCCCAGAGTTTGCGGAGAAGAGAGGGATATGGATTGTGATTGAGAGGATTGGAGGACCGGTTGGACAAGTGACAGACTGCGTTGATGTAGAGGCTCTGAGTGAGGAGCGAGTTGAGATTGGAGAATGGATTACAAGTAGCTAGACAAGAGTGTTATGGAAAATACTACAATTTTATTGGTATTGTATTTAACGAATGAGTATCGGTGGATAGGGCTGGTCAATCTGTTCTCCGCACGGTGGAACGTCATGAATCAACCCCACACCAGCTTCCACTGACTTTACCTCAACCTGCTACGTTACTTTCTACAACCCAACGTACTCTCTTCTCCTTTTATACACAGCCATGGCGACTACAATTCCAGACAGCTTGAAATCCGCAGATATCGCGCGTTTCGTCACTCGGGCCGCACAGATCGAGCGCGCAAAACCGGTCATTGCATATTGGTGTTGGTACTTCTCTTTTCTTCGTCCCCCTTCTGGTCGCGAGTGATCCTAGTTTGAAAGCAACAATATTTAAGCTGACACTGTCTGAATTACGATGCAGGTAATTACTGGGTCGTCAACCAGATTATATCCAAGGGCCTTCATACGACAAATGCCGAATCGACGCAGTTCACAACCGATTTGATGGATAAGTTGGAACGAGTACGAATTTATCTCGCCCGCTACAGCTGCGCAAAAAGAAAATACATACTGATGTTTGGAATCCAAGTTTAAAAACGAGAATCCCGATAACGACGCTATAACGGATAATGTTGCTGGTCAGGCTTATGTTGAGCAATTTGGGCTCGAGGTCTTTAATAGAGCTGATAATGCAGTTCGCGCCAACAAGGCTTCCAAGTCAGTTGCCGCATATCCGGGAACGCAAGGATGTACGTATATGCTGACGAATTGCTTATTTTATCAGACAAACCGCCGATACCTTCCTCGCTGCAGCCACTTTCTTTGAATTGTGTCAGATATGGGGTGAAGTCGATCCCGACATTGCATCAAAGATCAAATTCGCAAAATACCACGCTGTTCGAATTGCCAAAGCTATAAAGAATGGGGAGGATCCGAATCTGTCGAATCCCGTCCAAGAAAGCCAGACGCCGGATAGCGAAATCCAGGCGCTGAACCCTGATGATCCTGAAGTTCGAGCTCTTCAGGGTAATACTACGGAACGAGAACGTCAGCCTTCTGTAGAAGAAGTGCCTGACGAAGCGGATCGTGTACAAAGAAGTCTCGCGCAGCAATCGATACTAGATGAATCGCTTCATCCGTCGCGATCATCCTCACTACCGCCACGCCCACCTTCCACAACCGATGCTTTCAAAA
This sequence comes from Talaromyces stipitatus ATCC 10500, assembly GCF_000003125.1. Taxonomy (NCBI): domain Eukaryota; kingdom Fungi; phylum Ascomycota; class Eurotiomycetes; order Eurotiales; family Trichocomaceae; genus Talaromyces; species Talaromyces stipitatus. Next base: position 2,964,525 of record NW_002990117.1, on the reverse strand, counting down.
CAGAAGATCTCTTAGCTGCACCGTCGGCTCTGGAGCTTCCATCAGCTCCTTCAGATCTGACGCTCCCACAGACTCCTTCCGCTCTTCCCGATACGCCAGAAACCTTCACTAACCCGTCTGCTGCCTTTCAATCTTTTCCTCCGCCTGCAGTTGTACAAATGTCCAACGCGGTGGATCCGTCTGAACAGCCGCCGCTGCCTCGAAATATCACTCAACAGCCAGTGATTCCTCCACCACCAGTACCGGCCCCGGCCCGGGCCCCAGCCCCAGCCCCAGTGGTTTCTACTCCGTCAGGACCTCAAACATCGTCATACGATATAACCGCAGATGATCAAGCCATCACACAAGCACAGAAACATGCGCGATGGGCGGTATCGGCACTGAGTTTTGACGATGTGCCCACAGCCATAAAAGAATTGAAGATTGCACTTCGGCATTTGGGGGCTGAATAAACAATCCAGTGATCCTTTGTGGCTTTTTTTTTCTTTTTTTTTCTCCTCTGCCACTAGTTATTACTTATACCATACTGTGTCGTTTTCATTAGTTAGTTAGATACAATCACCGACGTGTCTGTAACAGACTCAAACTGAAACCTCCAATGCGGGCACTGTAAGAACTAAGAGGGGACATGACGGACCACGATAACGATCATCAACTCGGCCTGTAGATACGGAGGAAAAGCACACAAACTCCGGCTTAAAGGAAGTACGTAACGTATTTCAAGCAAGTGATAAGTAAGTATGCCAGTGGAGCAGACGAAAATTGAAGAGAAAATAATGAAGTTTCTTGACTCGAGCGGGTCGTCCCCTTGGTGGTGATCGCTCGTTAATAATGTCCGAGAGAGGAGGGTCAGGGGATTGTTATCATTTTCATTTACGTAGTTTACTACATAGTATTGTATGCTTTATAGCACTTGAACTACTCGAGTTTTTGAATTCGTCTGTAAGGCAGTTGTTTTAGGATTCTTTAGGCTACAGGAATGTGATCCACCAAATATATCGAGAATATATTCAGCTGGTGTGACCGGACAATTACCCCTAACTCCTCCAAAGAGGGGCTTTGTCTGCACAACATTTTCGTCTTTCTAGAATATCCAAATCGAAGACGGAGAGAAGAGACTTAAAAAATGAACTAACAGTCATAGTACATAGCCTCCGGCATATATTTATTATTTATTTATTTTACTACGTATAATAATAATAACATCAACCCGCTCAGACCTTTGCTCCATAGATAGTTTCCTTGCTCGTGTTTTCGATTTCTGCCTTTCGAATCATCTTCTCTCTCCTTTTCCTTCTTCATCAGCTTTTCTTGCTGGGTTGTTTTCTTACCCTGTTTGATCGGGGATTGCTTGTCTACTGCCTTATCACGTACCTTTAGTACCTGAGGTCATCTATTAATTATAGCGCTCCAGTTACTGCCTGATCAACATCGACGCACAACGAACCGTCGTTGCTCGCTTATTATATCCATTTTACTGCCTACAAGCCCGGAAGAAAGGAAAGAAATTTGCAGAGAAAAAAAAAGAACAAGGAATTCAAAAAAGAAAAAGAAAAAGAAAAAAAGAAAAAAGAAACCGTCTCTCTGTTGAACAAGCTTGAAATACTTCGATAGACGTCAACATGGCAACAGATAAGCCTGCAGTGCTGATTATCGGTGGGCTGGGTATGCCGGAGCAGCATCAACAAAGATGTCTTATGAGACGAGGTCAAAAACTAACAGAGATTTTTATAGGGTTCGTCGGCCGTCACCTCGCACTCCATATACACAAAAATAATCTTGCGTCGGAGCTACGGATCGTGGACAAACTGCTACCACAGTTGGCATGGCTGGCCCCGGAGTTTGAGCAGGCATGTTCCAAAGAACAATTCGTACAGGCCGATGCCAGTCGCGAACGTATGCCATCCCTTCCTTTTCGACAGGGATGGAGATAAATCTAACAGAGTCGACAGAGTCATACCCCCGAATCTTCGACCGCGCCGACGGCAAACAGTTCGACTACGTAATCAACTGCGCCGCCGACACACGGCCCTCTCAGCCAGAAGAAGTATACCAACTCCGCAACCATGCCATGTGCATGGGACTCGCCAAGGAGGTCGCCAAACGCAACATCAAAGTCTACGCGCAAGCGTCAACCTCATACATCTACAAAAGCGGCTCTAAGCCGGCCAAGGAAGACGACAAGAAGAAACCATGGCACAATCTCGCAAAATGGCAATTACAGGTTGAAGAAGATTTACCTGGTGTCGAAGGGTTAAATTGGGTTTCGTTGCGGTTACCGCATATATATGGTGAATACGATAGGGGTTATACGGCGGTTGCGATTGCGCTGGCCAGGACGCATCAGTGGCTTCAGACTGGGTTTGATCAATTGGAGAGTAAGGATTTGAAGTTCAATACGTTACATGTCAAGGATGCTGCGTGCGCGTTATGGACGGCGGCGGAATGGCGCGCTGGTGAAAAGGATAATAAAGATGCGCCGCATATCTTCAACGTTGTCGATCATACAGATACAACCCGCGACCAAATCGGAGCCGCGCTCGCAGAAGTCTTTGATCTCAAAGTCACGTTTGCAGGCATGTTAGTGTCCCAATTGGCTCGACTCAAATTAAACGATATCGTCGACGAGATGAATGAAGAAATGCTGCAGGCATGGGCTGATATGTTGGAAGAAAAAGGCATTACGAGACCCGGTCCCATCAGTCCGTTCATTGAAATTGATATGCTTTCCGATAACGATTTGTGTATTGATGGGTCGTTGTTTGAGTCTACTACGGGCTTTCAGCTGGAGTATCCCCGGTTTAGTTCGGATTCTATAAGGGAGGTTATAGCTTCATATGAAAGGATGGGATGGTGGCCTTGATCCGATACGAATCCTTTCTGGGGTTGGATTTTCTTTTGGTTCATTCTTCTTGTTTCTTCTTCGCATATAGTTGCAGTTTGTCATTATCTTTTTCTTTTGACTGCCCATCATTCTATACTGTGCATACCTTGGATATCATCATCACCATCGCACCTTATGTATTATTAATATCATTCACCCTTGTCTTTTCGTTTCTGCCTGTCATTCTTCTCTTGATATACCAGACATCTGGTCGCCTTGCATAGCTTTATCATCTTTATATAAGAGTCTAGTAATATTAGGAGAATTGTTTGTACTCGAAATCAATCTGGTGATCCTCGGCGCCACCATGTATGTATAAGATAATGATATTTGTTCTATATTGGTCTGCTAGATAAGATTTTCAAGTACCTAGCCTAGGTAAATGCCAGTTGAACAATAACCAAACTGGAGAAAATTCTTGAAAAGCGTTCTCCAACACAAAGTCGTAGCTAGTTTTGCAATGGCCTTTATTCGTAGTATTTCTCTCCGGTCCCATCTTTTTTCTTGTTTTTTTTTTTTTCTTTTCTTTCTTCTTTCTTTTTTTTTTGGGCGTATTTTGGTTTCTGGGTTGATATGTTGGTACAGATGCCAGGGGTCAATAGATGAACAAATCATTGGGAGAATACAAAAAGAAAATCGCCACCTCGCAAAACGCAGGGATAAAACCAAAAAAAAAGAAAAATACTCTTCTAAAACTCCCAGTCCTCGTCAACAGACTTGATAGCCCAGTCGAACTTTTCACGGAGAGTCTTGGAGAAGAACTTTTCAATAGGGACGTTGAACTTCTTCGTAAAGACCACCGTCAGACGAGGATCAATGTAGTTCTGTATAAATTATTTAGTGCACGTCAAAATGTTACATCAGGATCGAGGGGTGCTTACAATCTTTGAAGTTCCAAGTGCAACCTCCTTGTTATTCTCCTTGTCCTCAGCCTGAAGGGACATTGTCTCAATCCGCTGTTCGAGTTTGGCGACGTTGTTTTCAAGCTTTTCAATCGTCTGTCCCTTGCCCTCTGCCTCTACTTTGCCGGTCTTGTTCTCCTTTTGGAATTTCTTCTCCATGTCCTTGAGCACTGCAAGTCGTTCATCTAGTTCCTTGGGTTTCATCTCCTTTTCACCTTCAGCGGCTAACTTCTCATTTTCTTTCTCAAATTTCTTGGTGATCTTCTGTTTCTGTTCTTCCACAAGGAATGCCTGGTGCTCTTGAATCCATGCCTGGTCAAGATCATCATCCAATTCGAAATATTTTGCGCCTTTTTTCTTCTTCTGGCTTGGGTCAAGGTCCAACATCATCATCTTAACCCTCCACTTCTGATAGCGAAGGCCTTTGATCTACCAAATGTCAGTAGAGTTTCAAATTTTCTCAATCCGAGCAGACAAACATACCCTGTCGCCAAGTTTCTCCATTTGATTCGCATGCCCTGCAGTGACTGTCCGTTTGTGGTTACAAAGAATTGCAACTCTACGGTTGGCATCGTTGTATTGCTTCACTTTCTCCGCAACTGTGCCCTCCGCCTTCATGTCCTTGAGTAAGGTAGCGAATGTGTAAGAAGCATTGTAAGTACGGAAAACTTTAGCTGTCAGGCCGGGCATGTAATTTGAAAGGTGTTTGTTCAGCGCTGACGTCTGCAAAACGCTCTTAGTATATGGCCATGCCCAAATTCATCTAATAACATACCGTCAATCGGTCAAAAATCTCATCACCCTCTTTCTTTGGTGCTTTCTTGAAAATTTTAAGATTCTTGAATACTTGAGGATCAACCTCGACTTCATCGTAGAATCGAATACTATCTTTACCGAGAAAGTCGAAAATGACCGTGTTGGGTGGTCGCAGTGAGACGTTCTCGTACTTCAAAGAGCAACACCCAACAGTATCCGCCTCATCTTCACCCTTTTCATTTCCAGCACGAAGAGCGAACTTGTCGATTAGATACACCGCTGTTGCGCGCTGTCGATCAGCCATTAGTTCAGATTTGAGACCCACACGATAGTCTTCCCGAATCCTATCAATATGTTTCTTGAGCTCACGAGCTTTTTCGAATTTTTTGTAGTCGCTCTGGCCCTTGATATCGGAATTTGCGGCAAGCATAACATATTTGTAGTTTCCGTTGACATTCTCTTGCCACATAGCAAGCCAAGTACCTTCTTGATCATGCCTAACCTCCTTCCACTTGTGTCCCTCAGGAGGCGGAGGAACCTTTGCTTCCTTGCCGATATTGATCGTAATCTGCTCGGGTTGAACACGTGTTTTGACTTTGCCGGTCTTTGGATGCTCGCCACGACCACGGAAGAGACCTGGAGGTTCAACGCGGAAGTTGCCAACCTTCTGCTTGCGTCCATCCCACATACAATACATGTACGGTGCTTCAGCTGCATCCTTCTCAGCTTTGAGGGCTTTCTTTTCCGCAGCCGACATAGCTTTCTTCTCCAGACGTTTCGCGTCGTAGTACTCAAAGATCGGCTTGAAATCGCACTTGCTGAATTCCTTAATATCAATGGGCTCGCCCTTCTGCGTCTTTGCACCGCCTGTCTTCTTTAAAATAGCTTTGAAATCATCGAAAAAGTTCTTCTGGAAGGTCGGATTCTCGACATTGTGTGTGGAATTTAACATAGAGCCAAAGAAACCGGCAACTTCCTCAGCTTCCGGCTCTAGGACAACAGGAATGCCATCGTATTTCATCTTGACATTTTTGGGCAGAGGCTCATATGGAGGTGGGAAAACAACACCGTTGTGTTCGAGGGTTGTCCATTTGATAGTACCATCGCCTTTGGTTGGATCCTCCCACCAACGATACTCCTCTTCCTCCTCGGCTGCTTCAACGTCTTCTGATTCCTCCTTGACAGGAGTTGCCTTGCCCTTCCCTTTCTTCACTGGCGTCGAAGGTTCTGCTTTGATCTTCTTAGTGCCTACTCCATTTTCGGTCTTTACTCCATTTGCCTTCGGCTTTTTGCCATTAGCGGCTGCTTTTTCTGTCGAAGTTTTTTTTAGTGACGTAGCCTCAGCTTTGCGAATTGCCTTGGCTTCCTGTTCGGCCTTCTTCTCAATATTCGCTTTTTGTTTCTTAAGCTTGCGCTCAATAGGTATATCTGAATCCGACTCCTCGCCAATTGCGGTCTCGGATGCTCTAGGCAGTTTAGCAGCATTCGCTTTTCGGGCTAGAGGAATGTCCTCTTCGGAGTCTGAATCATCCTGCTTTTTGGTCGAAACACGGCGCTTCTTGCTCTGTTGCATTTATTAGCACATGAAACAAACGATCTTTTTTGGCAAGGTAGATGGCAGCTACTGCATACCAAGGGCTTCTCGTCCTCACTGCTTTCCGCCTCTGCGTAGGACTGTTTGCCAGCGCTGACCCGCGCCCTTCTCTTGCCCACGGCGTGCCCATTCACACCATTGGCTGCGTCCTTCATATCTACGTCCTCATTGTCAATGGGCCCGAAGCGGATGGAAACGCCTGGATTCAAACCAGAAGGGCGGCTGGCCTTGAGGAGCGGAGCATCATCGTCCGAGGAACTCATTGTCCGAAGTGAACTCTTGAATCGAAAATGAACCGAGTAGTAAAGGTTGGGTGATGATATGAAAGATGATAGTCGCCCTAGGCGCGGATGACACGCGAACAGGAACTGAGAGTACAATCGGCAAAACGCAATTTTGACGGAAGACGCAGTGGTGGACGAAAGCAAGCTATAACTAGATCAATAAAAGCAAATGAAAGCTAAAGAGAGCGTCAAAAAAAAAGGGACGATGTAGGGCTAGTGATGGCGAAGATAGATAAAAGGAAGAGACGAGAAGAGAAATGAAGTGGCAGTGAAGAAGAAGGAAGTAAGCTGAACCACTCGGAACTGGAAGAACTTCACTTCTTAATTGCGCCTATCCGCACCTTGTGCCTGAGGCTACAATACCGGCAGATCACGTGATGGGGCCAATGGAATGTTGGCTCCGAAGCAGCCCGGGAAGACCTCGTTGACGTTCAACGCCCGCGACCGATCTTTGCTGCGAAGTCTGGCATCAATTGATTCAGCTGCCCCGTCACTGCGGCTCTACTCTCATCATATAAACTCAGTTTTCTCTCACAATGCTCTCTCGCACTGTTCGCCCAGCCTTGAAGGCTGGCAGTACCGTTGTGGCTCGGTAAGTGTTTTTCTTCGGAGGGATCAATCAATTTCTGAATGAGGTCTCGCGGCGCAAAAACTATGACATTACGAAAGAAGACCCTTTTTACGTCGATGGAATTGAGGAAAGAAATGTTATACTCAACTGCTAACAAGTAGCAGCACTGCTCCCACCAATGCCGCCAACTTCGCTACTCTCCGTGAAATCGAGGGCCGTCTCAAGTCCATTCGTAACATCGAGAAAATCACCAACACCATGAAGGTCATTGCTTCCACCCGTTTGACCCGTGCCCAGAAGGCTATGGAGGACTCTCGTGTCTACGGAACCACGTCCAACACCGTTTTCGAGTCTGCCGAGACGAAGCCGGAGGAGGGAGACAAGAAGACCCTTTACATCGTCGCCAGCTCCGACAAAGGTCTCTGCGGTGGTATCCACTCTGGTCTTAGCAAGGCTACTCGCCGCTTGTTGCTAGAGAACCCCAATGCTGATCTCGTCGTCCTCGGAGAGAAGGCCAAGGCCCAGCTCGGTCGTTCCAACGCTCAGAACATCGTTCTCAGCTTCTCTCAGGTCTGCAAGGACATTCCCACCTTCGCCGATGCTCAGGCAATTGCCGATCAGATTGCTCTGCTTCCTACAAACTACGGTAGCATCAAGATCATCCACAACAAGTTCTTGAACGCACAGAGCTACGAGCCTACCACCGTGGATGCTTATTCCGAGGAAGCCATCACCAACTCCCGTGAGTTGCTTTTAATTACTTGCATTTCGCACAAGTTAAACTAACATTCTTTTTAACAGCCAACATCTCCGCTTTCGAGGTTGAGGAGGAAGCTTTGGGCAACCTCCGCGAATATGCTTTGGCTAACAGCTTGTTCTGGGCCATGGCTGAGGGTTTGGCTTGTGAGATTTCTGTAAGTTCGGTCTTTTCGTCCCGTCCATTCGTTCGCAGTTATCTAATGACTTAAATAGGCTCGTCGCAATGCTATGGAGAACGCTTCCAAGAACGCCGGTGAAATGATCCAGAAGTATGTTATAGCGTCTCAAAGTTATGTGAGGTCATCAAACTGACTTAATTCTCTTCTAGATTCCAAATTTTGTACAACCGACAGCGTCAAGCCGCCATTACTGGCGAGTTGGTTGAAATTATTACTGGTGCTGCTGCCAGCGAAGACCAGTAGACACTTCCTACATGATCTTTGTCAAAGCTGATGCCGGATTCAAACTTGTTCATATAAATACCTAGACCTGTTTTAGGCATGTAAAATCACTTTACTTCAGTATTATTAGTCAAGCAACATTTCCTTTGTCTAAAATTTCATACAAGTTCTTCTTAATATAGTTTACTACTAGGCATGCAATCGAGTCCTGGATGAACACCCAGACAGCGGACAAGGACTCGAGTAATTGACATTTAAGATCACCAAATGCGCAGGTTGAACCGCTCGTAGTGAAAGTGTGCATTTCAATAAGAGTGGTATCTAATAATACATGCAGAACGCTTAATCATATAATACATTAGAACTTCATGACCACTAATTGGTTGAGGTCGTTTTCGCCAATGACGAAGCGCTCATCGCCACAGATCTTGCCCGTGTACGAAAGCTGTTGGGAAAATTCTTGAGGTAGGGTCCTGATTCCATGGGGTGTATGGATAGTAAGTAGTAGTAAAGTCTTGTCAAAGCCTGCCTGGACCTTGGATGAAGCGTACGAAATGCAGAAAGATACCTGCGCTTTCTCATCAATACTCTCACAAATAGCACAGTAACATGGCCATGGCTTTGTAACTGTCCAGGGCGCAATCTCCATGCTACAACTCCCACGGTACGGAGGATACCGAGTTTGTACCTCTCGCTGCCATGCAGGACCTTGACCAATGAATGGTATGGTTATGATGCGCGTCCAAGGAGCATATTCTAGAACATTGAAGTCCATATGGGCATTATCCCTTACCTCCGTGATAGAGATGGAATTCGAGTCACTGTCAATGTCCATTCTCATGATTGCTGGGAGCCCCCTTTGCCTCACCGAGTAGAATTCAAGGTCTCGAAAGGCGAAGCTGGCAACTTGCCTTGGGCCGTTGTCTTTTGGTCTTCCTGTCGGATCCTGCGATGGTCTGTAACCAGAGGCTGCGGAAATATCCCAAATAGATAGAGACTCGATGGGTGCATCTTCGTCTGCGGTGTAAAGACTGCGGTTCGGCTGCCAGGTATAGATCGCATAATGACTGCGACTGTGACATGAAAAGAAGCGATCTCTTTCGCCCAAGGGGTGGCCTAGGAACATAATCTTCCATTCATTGCGGAAGACAATGTCCCATCCTCGTCCAACAGCATTGACTTCGAAAGACGTGGCAAAGTGACGATGAACACTATCTTGGTCATTTAACCAATGGAAGGTTTCACTTTCAGCCCACTCAATCACAAGCAATCGATCATGTAGACGCATTCTTCGTATGACTTTATCAATAGTCACGAATGGGACCATGAACTGCTCTTCAGTCTCCACATCTAAGAGCATCAAACACCGTCCACGCTCATCCGGATAAACAACCAACCCTTCGTTATATGTCCAAAATACAGGCTCAAATAACATGTCGATGAAAGATCCAGGATGACTTGAATGACTGTTCCAGTGTGGAACACTGAAATATCCATCTTCACCCGGAGCAGTTCGGGTATCCTGAAAATCGATTGTCTGTACCGAGCGAGGTATTCCATTTGTCAAACGATAATAGCGTTCTGTGACTCTATCGAAAATTAATCGCCATTTTTCTGGGGGGTCGTTGTAGATCGTGTCGTAGGGTATTGGACCTTTGATCTGACCGACGAGCTCCCTCACTTCTTTTGCCAGCGGAAAAGTGACTTTGAGAACTTGGGCAAGACTGACTGGATTCGTAAACGCTCGATACCACGAGGAAGATACGCGACGACAACGGACGAGATCGACAGGTTCCAGGTGCTGGATGATCATCTGGAATATCTCTTGAGGGAGATATGCCATGTCCCCTTTGTAGGTGAGGGCCATGATCCGAAGCTCGTAATTCGGTACATCTAGTCTGAAAGTCGATTGGTATATGAGGATGAAGTCTGAGAAGAGGGTGAAAAATCAATAATGCCCATTTTTTTTTTGGTCAGACGTAATCAGTCGGGGCTTGTTTATCAGATAAGCAAGTGCGGAGAAAGACCTCCTCGGCTTCCCCGCCAAGAGCTTCATCCTTTAGGACACCTTGCAAGAGACAAGGCTGTTTCGGAGGCCACCATTGACTTTTCCTCATTATATACTTCCTCTTACCTGAAATCAACCAATGTATTATGCAACAACTATAGCATAAACTTGCCTGCAATTGTTGATCTGTGAATATTACCAGTGTCAGTGTCTGCGTGCTCTATCTCGACATGCCAAATCACCTCTATTTTGCGTTGCTTGCCTCTCTGCTGGGAGGGGCATCAGCTGCTGGACTATACACTAAAAGCTCACCTGTGCTTCAGGTGGATGCAAAGAACTTCAACTCACTAATCAACAAGTCTAACCACACATCAGTATGCAATTCCCTCGAATCACTATTGCGACAGCAGCTAACGAGTGAATCTTCTAGATTGTAGAGTATGTATCCCTCACGTAATTTCGCATTTACACCGGTAAATACTCGATTCTAAACGATGATAGATTCTATGCGCCATGGTGCGGTCACTGCCAAAACCTCAAACCCGCCTACGAGAAGGCCGCCAAAAACCTCGAAGGTCTAGCCAAAGTAGCGGCAGTCAACTGTGACGATGACGAAAATAAAGCTTTTTGCGGACAAATGGGAGTCCAGGGATTTCCAACCTTGAAGATCATCGTTCCTGGTAAAAAGCCAGGCAAGCCGCGAGTAGAAGACTACCAAGGCCAGAGATCTGCAAAGGCGATTGTCGATGCGGTGGTTGAGAGGATCCCGAACCACGTCAAGAAGCTCACAGACAAGGATTATGAGACTTGGTTATCAGCCGATGAGTCTCCGAAGGCTTTACTCTTTACCGAGAAGGGGACCACAGGAGCACTTCTGCGTTCTCTGGCTGTTGACTTCCTTGGGGGTATCAACTTTGCGCAAATCAGAAGCAAAGAATCTAAGGCAGTTGAACAATTCGGCATTAATTCATTCCCAACTCTTGTACTCCTACCCAACGGAGCCTCGGAGCCGATTAAATATGAAGGCGAAATGAAGAAAGCGCCCATGCTCGAATTCCTCAGCCAGGTCGCAAAACCGAATCCCGATCCAGCCCCAGCCGCTCCGAGAAAGAAGTCGAGCTCACCGAAGAAGCCTACCTCATCGTCCAGCTCAACTGTTACTGATAGCGATAAATCCACAGACTCGCCGAGTCCGAAGGTGGAAGTGGCTCCGGAGGAGAAACCAGTCAAGATCCCCGTCAAGGCTCCCGAAGTCGCCCAGCTCTCTACCCCTGAGGATCTTGGACCAACTTGCCTCAACTCCAAATCGGGCACCTGCATCTTGATTCTCCTACCAGAAACAGAGTCCGCTGATGCCGAGCTCCCTTCACCGGCAAAGGAGGCATTGTCCAGCGTCTCAGAACTCGCGCATAAACTAACTGGTCACCATCTCCCCTTTTACAGTGTACCAGCAATTAACTCTCACGCAAAGATACTACGTACCGAATTGGGACTTTCTGAGCCAAGCGTCACGGAGATCATTGCAGTCAATGGCCGACGAGGCTGGTGGCGTCGTTATTCTTCGGAGGAAGGTTTCGGCCTTCACAGTGTCGAAGGTTGGATTGATGCTATTAGACTCGGTGAAGGATCAAAAAGTAAGTTGCCTGAGGGTGTGATCAAAGAAGAAGAAGAGGAAGTGTCACATGATGAGCTCTAATTGCTTATTGCGCCTATACTGTATGATACCTAGGTACAAGGAACCCGTGTGAGCGTGTAGACAGGGCAGGAGGACTTGAATATACTAAGCAGTTTGAATTATCAATTGTATCGAGTAAGGTTACCGAATGTATTAACAGACTTGTTTAAATATGTATATTGATTATTTACAACATGTCATACATATAGTAAGCGAAAAGCCAATTGCCCTTTGAATCTGTCTCAACGCCGAATGGTCTCATATCCCAGAGAAAACAATCATCAAAGCAGAAACGCCTATCACCATATGCAATGACCCGATTTTCAAAACGAATACTTTTTTGTTCACTTCATCGCCAAGTCATTTCACTTCTTCTTCCTACCCTCAGTCCCCTTCTTGATTTTCTTCTGGATCTTGGAATCGATTTCCTGCTCATATATCTCTCGTGCGGTTTCACCTGCCTTGCGCTTGGAGGACTTAGTACTCTTAACGCTCACAGTAGCTGCGCCGCCTTTACGAATCTGTTTCTCAGCTTCTTCCCAACCGGCTGTTCCGTTATTGATCTCGTATCTGGAGACTTTTGATCAGTTATGTTATTCTTTTTCTGTTATAAGCTTATTATCGATGCTTAGGTGTAACTCACCGGTCAAGGGGGAGAGCATCAATCAAAGCTCGTTGTTTCTCCTTTAGTTCTTTGTCGATTTGTTCTCCACCTTCGCGCAGTTCTTCTTCCAAGCCTGTTTCAAGAGGCTGGAATTTATCCTCGACGACATCGTCGTGAGCACCAGAGGCATCGGCGGTGTTCACCTTTTCAGGTAATGTTGCAGCGACGGCGCCTTCAAGTAATCCGCGGAAGTGAGTTGATATCTTTCTGATGATCTTGATAAACATGGCTAAAAGCTGAGAGGAAGGTAGATTTAGTTCTTTCTCTAGTTCATCAATATTCTTTCGCTGCAGACCAACTGCAAGCAGGATGCATTGTTGGACACCAGACAGGTTAACTTTGCCTTGAAGGCTGCCCAGGAAATAGAACTGGGCAATTATAGGGACCATGTCCAAAATAACATGGTAATCGAGCATGTTGTTTGCGTAACTGTCAAGGCGTTTGAGATCGAACGGCGAGAACGCGCTGTCCAGTACAAACTTTGTTAAAGGTGATGGCGAAAAAGATGGGTCTAGTTTCGACCCAGCAGTAGCGGACTCGCAAATGCTAAGCGACAGGACAGCCGGAAAATCTTTAAATTGATAAGAAAGAAGAGAGAGAAAACGTTTGTGGAAATCTCTGGTGTATGCACTCAGCCAGCTGATGTCGTTAGATCCTGCAGTCAACGCTCTAAGCATAACACACGAGTGTTCACCCGTAAGCTCGTTCGCAGTTTGCCGAAGATAGACTGGGCTGAAGGACGCTCGTTTCCAGAATTTGTGCAGCGACGGTGTCAAACCGTAACTGACACCGACATAATCAAGGGTATCGGGTCGCTTCTCAGACAATTTCCCGAACAACGGAGGCATGGAACGAATATCGCGTACGTGGATATCATCATCCAGGAGATTGGCATTCTCAAGTTGATCGTCTGTGACTCGAACCATCTCTTCCGAAGCATACGAGACGTCCTCGGAGAGATTTGCAAATTTGCCCTCGTAGAAATCAACAAGAAGTTCCAACGCTCGTGATCCATAGCCCATGTTCAGATATTCTGGATTCGTGGCTATACGAACAACACGAGCTCCTGATAATCCCGCGAAATCTTCGTCTTGGAACTGCTGACTGACAAGCCATGGAATAAGGTCACCTCCAGCACGTTGACCTCGGCTGAGACTGTTCATAACGCTCTCCCGACTGATGCGACCTTCCAAGGCAATCTGAATGACACATAATGGCTCAGGAAGCTTTGTAGCTTCTTCGTCGATGGGCGGGACCAGAACAAAAAGTTGATGAGCAGGCGCATCACTCATCAGTTGAAGGTCATTTGGTGAGTTTTTGTAATGACTGGCCACATACAAGGCCATCATCTGTTGGAGAAACTTTTCGGAAACGGGGTGAAAAGAGAAGAGCGTGTCACGGTTGACGTGCAACAGCTCACATTGAGATGGATGAGGGCATCCTTGCGTGTTCATCTTCGACTTTGGGAGAGTAGCATCCAGACACAGAACCTTGTTAAGCCACTTCTCCACAGAGTCGCCCGCAGCATAACGGATAGGTTCGGAGAGTGTGACTTCTCTCAAGGTTCTGCTACCAATGACACCTTTCTCTGTATGCTTTGCTGATTTCCCCGTCGAGCGATCTGCAATATCTGTATCGGCATCTTTGAGACTAGCACCACGGCTCTGCTCGCGAAGTTGTTGAATAAGTTTTAGTGATAGTGACCGACCAGTACCCTCATAACCATTGATGGTGGAGGCCATGAACACTAAATAAGGACCCAAAAGCTTTCTCACAAGTGGTAGAGGGATTGCAGCAGCTTCATCAATTACTAATAGTTCGGCCTGTCCGAGAGCATACGCATCCTGGGGTTGAATATATTGGATGGTTTGGCGATGGTTTCGGTGAATGTTGACACGAACAATAGCCTTGTTGAAAGCTGGATTCGTCGACTGCAGAATAGTATAATCAACGTGGTCTAGATAACCCAATGCATCGAAACCCTTGAAAACAAACTCAAAGAGAGTCTTCAAGTTCTCCGGACTGGGAGATGTGATGAAAATATTGCTGTATCCATGAGCAACAGCAGCAGCTATAGCAACACCCAAAGCGGCAGACTTTCCTCGGCCACGACCCGCGGTAAGAGTGACAGTACTTCGCAGTGTCTTCTCAGCGATGGCATCAACAAAAGTAAGTAGAGCCTTCGCTTGGTCAACCGTTTTGGCGAGTGTGACGAGAGACCCCACAGGCTGAGAATCTGCTAAGCTGTCTTTTATTTCCTGCAATTCCTTCTGCGCGGTTGATTTGTTGTCTTCGATAGGGTTCGGCAGCGGAAGTGGTGTAACATTCTTACCTCCCGAAATTGGTAGAACATTCAATTCATCGTCCACCACAAGACACGAATCGCAGCTTCCCAGGGACAAGATGAAACGTTCATTGAATCGTGCAACAACGTCGTCATGGGCTTCCGTTCGGTATCGCGAGTGAATATCCATCGAAAGTGTATATAGCTGCTTCAAACTCTTCATTCCCTTCAAGAGCAACAAAACAATGCCACCTCCCTCCACGGTCTCGATCGTCCTCGCCAACAAATTCGGCGTTATAGCTTCAAAATCCTGCAAAATACACATACCATACGTATTACCCAGAATCTTCTCGGTCTCCTTATAATAAACATAACGAATCTGATTCAAGCTGATAAAAAGCTCAAAGGCGTCCTCGGAATTTGGCTCTCGAATGCCCCGCTTGATTTCCTTTTTGATTTTGGCTTCTCGTTTCTTGCGATGACTGCTGAATCCGATCAGATCCTTCTTATAGGCCCATAGCACTGATTTGTTTTGTTTCACGTCGGCGCCAGACATGATCCAGTGCAGGTTGACGATTGCGTCTTTGGCGCGATCACCGACAACGACGAAGAAGCTTCGTTTTTTCTCTTGAATGCCATTTCGAATGAGCGCGGGGATGCGCGAGTCAATGGCTTTACGCGGCATCTTGAGCTTCGATTCCTCTCAATGACCGGACTTGGCCAGAATGTAAAGGAAGGAAAAAACGAAGACGTCGACGTGAGTTGAGAAAGTGAACTCGCTATTTGACAAAATTTCTGCTTATCTTTTTTTATTGCCAGTACTCACCGCTATCAGTCAGGTACTGTCAATTTCTTTGCTTTTTGATTGGGTGATCACATCTGACCGCTTTTTCACATGATATTCAAAATATGATTGGATACAAGTGTTGATTAATCCTTTAGTCAGTCTAACTACTTCTACTCAAATTCTAACCCTAATTTGACCATCTTAGCTGTCGAGAGACGTTTGCACACTAAACGGACTTGATCAGAATCCTTTATCTTTGATAAAATCTCCAAATTAATCTCGCTGAGAATATTCAAAACTCACTTGCGGGTGTCCTCCAAGTTTTCGTCCGGCCACTGAACAGCAGTGTACCGATGATCTCGCAACGACCGAGCAATAACAGCAACGAATTCAACCTGTGAGAACTTGGCACCTGGCCAGTTCTTGGCCGTCAGACTAAGGGATAAGAGTTCCTTTGGTAGGTTTGAAGAAGGTTTCTTCCTAAAGTTTGAGTGTCATGTTCAAGTCTGCTGTAGGGGTAGACATCCATCGTGACGGTTTCCATTCCAAGGGACCTTCCCAGTATAGTGGATGTGTGTGACTTCGCGAGTAATACCGTTATGACCCCTGTGTGAGTCGGAATTATGATTGTCTTTTTGTCAACTATTAGACTGTGTGGCTGATCATTAGTCCACTTGCGAGGGTCATGTATGGTGGAAAGAAACGTAGGGTCTCAAACTATATCTATCCATGAGTACTCAGTGTGGGGAAGAAGCAGCCCTGCACCGCTTGAGCTTTGGAAACAAGGTATCGTATTCCCATTGTCCTTCTGCAGGTACAAGCTGCCGTAGTACTTCCGCCACCCATTCTTGCACCTCGGGATGCGCAGTCCAAAAGTAGCATGGTGTAAGCAAAAGTCTTTGCCATAATATCGTATCCCGAAAAGTTGATGAAGAATATATTCCCAGAAATTTCTTCCACTGTCAAACCACCAAGTCTGTCACCCTCGAAAATTTTGCCTAGCTGTTGATCCGTGCGAAGAAATGAAGTCATAAGACCTCCCTTGCCAGGTTTCCCATCTTCCAAGGCAGCCTTCTCCTCCGAGTACATTTGGAGCATGTATTCTCGAAATTAGCTGAGGCCTTTGCCACAAGTTGCGATGACTTTGGCGCAAACCGGTAAAAGAGTATCTTGCGTCCAATAACCATGAGCATAACGCAGTTATCTAGCACCACTTTCAAAGTGCCTCGATAATCATCTTCCTCAGTATCGATGTCATTGTTTTTATTGGCGCTATGAAACTTGTAAGAATGCTGAAAGCCCATTGCAGCCAGTACGTTCAGTGAACGTGCGCGAGTACCTTCTGAAAAATTCCAAAGTTGCTGAGACGATTCGCTGGTCTATCGATTCAATATTTGGCGTGCTTGTTCCGACCTCCCCTTCCAGACAAACTCCATGGTGTTCTCATTGAATGGGCTCGTAACAATCTTCCTATGGTGTTCGCATTCTGTCCAGTGTGCAGTCGATATACAGGGCCCGTATATCTCAGCCAGTTCTATAACTAGTACACCCAGATCCTGATTAGTAATTGCAAAAATCGCAAGAGTTTCTTGAACTTACTGTACATCTTACTCGGACTAGGAAAATTCTTGCGTCGATTAAACATATCATAAGCCACATCAGCATCAGTAACATGAATATAGACTTTCACCGGTGTAACAAGCGCCCAGACTGGACCATATCGTAGATGAGAGTCTGCCTTATCTGCGAATTGCCATCCTCGACGTCCATATCGACCAAATGTGGCCCAATCGATGGGAAGACGATCGAGTACAGGCCAGAGGCGTGCTTGTAGAAACATCCACAGGAGGTTTGGAGAGTCGACTATGATGTGGACTAGAGGTATGTTTATAGAAGATGTATATCGGTAATTGATTTACAGTGCCACAATGGTCCATGTTAAGTAGCCAAGGGCCAGTCTGATGAGAGCTTGACGAATCATTTCGAAAGATAACATTTGAAAGTGGCAGCAAGTGAAATTTGGTGATTATACCTATAAACGATGACTCGAAAAGTAGTTGGCGAGACCCAAGAGACTGCTGGAAACATATCAAGCAGGAGATGCCCTCTAAATGGCTCTATAGCAACGATAAGATGTAGGCATAATATCTCCAAACAAGCATTGCGAATAAACTCTTAATGACAACTAATAGTTGCATAAGGTGGAACATGTACGCCCAAGTAAGACGAAGGATTCGAGATAACTTTTAGGATGAATATGGCACAGTATCAAACAAAGGTAACAAGCCTCAAGCCTGAAAGGGTACCGACATTGATTTGGTCCGATGAATAGTCATACAAAAATACCCGCACTGTTCAGTAGGTCTACTACATTAAAGAGTATAGTAGAAAGGACAGTAGACACTATATAAAAAATATCCACAACGAAGGTAAAACAAGTAGAGAGGCGACTAGTTGAGTTTTCAACCTTGCCATCTCTGAGAATAGAAGAAAAAGCCAAAGACAAAACACAAACTTGGTAGCGTTGTACAGGTATGTACTGCTCCAAGGCTGATGATTTGTACACTCATGTATGTATATGGCAGTCTGCTCATGTACAAGCAAACATCCTGTTCAGGCTTGGATATCAGACAAAACAAACTTCGAGCGTATATATGCAATGAAGAAAAATATCAAATGGCACAGATGCAATACTGTGTTCTTTTCCGTATTTCAGAAGGTATGCCGTCTAACTTTGGTAGACCTTGAGGGAATTGATAAGCCAATAAGACTCGGTAAAAGCAGATGGGTTGTTCTGGACATAAGAGTTGCAAGTGCTTGCGTAGCTGGAGCAAGTACTTGAGCTCCAGACGTTGCCGGCCCAGTCGCCACAGAAAGTGATATCGAAGACCTAGATGGCGGTTAGTTGTTATCGCAGCAAAGCTTAGTTGCTAAGAGTCAACGTACAATCTGATGTTGACTGAAGTGAGAGTCGATATCGCAGTTACCCTGGAAGCGAGCCGCAGGTTCACCCCAGTTACTTGGGTCAGGGCTATTGGAGTTGATATCAGCGGGGGCAGTGGCATGACTGAATTCGAAGACTTGAATGTAGTTATCAGTCCATTCCATGGCATATATGCCGCCCCCATTGGTATTGAACGCATCTCCGTACGTGGCAGAAGTAGTCGCATCGATACTGCAACCGGCGTTATTGGCCTGGCCCGCGGCGTTGACGTAGCAGTTGCTTGTGGCGAGGTGGCCGGTGAATCCAGAGTCGTTGATGCTGCAGCCGTTGCTGGTGTGTAGGGTCATGGCATTGGCGCTTTGCTGGCTGACACCTTCGATAATGTCGATTTCGCCGTTGTTTGGCCAGTCGCTTCCAACTGTCCAGCTATTAAATGTTAGATCTACCATCCCACTTTCCCAGCTTGTTCAACAACTTACAAAGCAGGCCAGGAACCGCAGACGGAACCTGGCATGTGAGCCAGATCAAGAACGAACAACCCCTTGGTGTAGGCAGCGTTGCTGGTCAGACGCACGCTCTGGCGACCGCTGCTCGAGGCAACATTGGTGTTATCAACACCAATGTAGGTGCCATTACCGCTCGCATAAATCAAGCCAGCACTTTTGGCGGTGGTCTCACTGACATAATCAACGAATCCATGGGTAGGGTCGGAGTCCTAGTCAGACTGTCAGCAGGTATGAGGAGATGGCACATGAGGGCACGGGGCTCATACGGTAAAGAAACTGAACTTGGAGAAAAAGTCCATGCCAGTTGGGTAGTTGTCCACCAGAGAATAAGTTTGAGCACTGCTCAAGCCGGCAAGGGCAGCCAGTTCAAGAAGAGTCGAAGCACGCATGTTGATCGAGGCGTTTTAAGGAATGGCTGAATATCAAACCGTTGAAACGTGTTTGTATTTTTCAAAAATCAAATTGATTTTTTGTAAGGGAATGTAATCTTCCTCGTCAGAGGAGTCAATATGACAACAGTACTAAGGAGTGGACTGTCAGAGCACCAGGCTCGGATGAAAAATTGAAGGAGTGAATATGAACGATCAAGCACAGCGTGAAAGGCGCAGAGAGAAAAGGAAGAGAAGAGCACCGAGTAGGACAGGGTCTGGACCCGTTATATAAATTTTTTGATACAGACATCCATGGATGTAGGCCATGAAGGAAACGTTCAATAGGAGTCTAGCATCTGCCAGGCCTAGGAGACTAAACCATAAGCCAGAGCCATGAGCTAGGGCAATATGACTAGGTACCCCACATGTATACTGAGAAAACAAGCGTCTGGAGCGATTGGACGAGGTCGAAGAACGATAAAGAGAGGGGGGAAAAAAGTCTCCGGCACATAGTAGATTGCTAGCCAGGGGATGGTGTCTAGGATGGGGCGAGTCAGCGCAGACGAAGTATCATCGGCCATAGAGTACTACCTACCGAGTCCTAGTATGTACTAGTATGCATAAAGTACACTATTTACAGAATACTACCATGACGAGCACTGAACGGTTGACGCTGGCCTCTGCATGGCCAGATCCGATGACTAGGGTTCTGGACCAAGACGATCAAATAGGATGGGACCAGATGGGTCGGGACTGCTAATGAAATTGCGAAACAGAAGACGGAGGAGCAATCCGATTGCTCTGAAACTAAGAAGATAATAAATTGACCAATATATGAAACAATCGAGTGAAAATCCAGAAGTGAAGAAAAGAATATCAGCGCTTGTTTCCGTTTCACATGCCGTAGTGACTGGCCAATCGGGGCGGATAGATGCGGTTTTGGGATCGTGATTAGCCCTAAGTCTCCCTGGAATAGTGCCCTAAGAGTCCCCCAAAATACTAGTAAATAGGCTATGACTTGCAATGGCCTCTTGTTTGATCGGCAAGCACTTGCAGTAGTTGTCAGACTAACTCTGATCGGGATGCTATCTCCGTCTTTTTTTGGATTTTTTTTTCTACGTATCGTACTTGGCTTTGTGGGTTAGTCAGCGTCCTTTGCATGATTTACTGTATCTACTCGATACATACCCCGAGCTTTGGATAGAGTTGATTTCTGGCATTTGCCCGACATTTGGTAGATAGATATTATAATCAATCAATAGATATCCATCTATCTCAGACAATAATCTCAATGAATACGCCTGACGTGGTCTTGAGTCACATTGATACCATAATCCAAGAAAAATTGCATGTAAAGGCTGATGTAGGAAGTCATCTATGCCACCTACCCATCTAGGCATATGCTCTATTACCGCGCGCGACTCTACAGCAGGTGCCTGGACTAATCTTCATAAACACTCTCGAATAAACTAAGTGTAGCAACGAAACACGATCAACTGGCTGAGAGGCTACGATGGGATACTCCACTCGTGCAGTCACTAGACGCTAACAACTAGGATCGTCAGCTTATCACTCAACTTCACCAATTGAGATACGGCGTCGATAGGAACGGTTTTTTTTGGGGGGGTTCAGGATGAGATGACCCACAGACAAAGTTCTTGTTACTTCATGATATTTTCGGCCAAGTTTACATGATACTACATCTATAACGAAAACAGAAGGTTGTTGTTCTCAACGTGGCATGGTGCCACGAAACATCAAATTATCATAATGTGGCGCCATATCCCTGACCCTGGTCATAATCAATGCTATGGCTTTTATCTAGGGTCGCCCCAGTTTCTGCGCTCCCAAATAACGAACTGCCGATATGAACAATCATTAAAATTCATGGGGTAAAAATCACCAGAGCCATAAATCTTCCTAAGGTAGGACAAGATACGTCAAATTATCGCGTGGCTTTTTCAGTACATATCTAAATTCCTTATCTGACCGGGCCATCGATGTCAAATTGACCGGAAGAACTGATCCAGGGCATGTCATTTGATACCTATCGTTCCCAAGAAGCGTGTGCCGTGTAACTCGTGGTCCGGGCAGATGGCTATACCATAATAATCATTAACTAGTACATACGGGAGTACATGTAACTTATTGAAGAAGAGATCAAGAATAGAAAGGACGATAATCCCCGAGAACATGTCAATTCTATTTCTTCTACCTTATGAGCAGATAGACTCTAGGATACCGTCGGGAAGCCGAGAGGCTCTCTCGGTAATTTAGTGGTCCTTAAGCATGTCTAGCGACACTGTTTAAGCAACGCTAATGTTTCACGGCAAGTAAGCAACATACGTACTGGAAAAGCCTCAATATAGATTGTTCATTGCTTCCCAAGGTTACTGTACTCCGTACAAAGTATAATTGAGATTCAATGACTAAGTGTCCGCAGTTTGCCATATTGAGATCTATCCATTCTTGTGTCATTTATAATGAATATATTAAAAATAAGAAAGAGTCAGTGAGATCTGATAAAACTATGCAACCATCCACGGGCAAGTAATTATGGGGTTGCACAGATGAACTTCTTCAGAACATTGAAGCCCATACCTACCTCGGTATGATCAATATTAATCAAGTCGACCATGAGTGACTTCTCCAAACAAAATAGTACACACTAATTAGTACTTCGTGATACCTACCAAAACGCTGACAGGAACGAAAAAGTTCTCAACACCCTAATTTCAAAATTTCATGCAGGTAGAGCCGTGTCCCGGCTCCGAAATAACGTTGCATTTGAGAAAAAAAACCACTCAACCGCGACATTGCACTAAGTTAACTATTGAACACACTCACACACGCATGATCGAGATCCCCAGGGGCTTATTTCAAATTTGGGATAATGATATAGATGAGGTCGTAAGTTGGACGGTTATGCTGTGGTCACTTGGGTAGTAGTCGATTAACGGGACTAGGGATTTGGTCATTGGACTATGTGAAAGGAATCTTGTAAATATACCGTAACTAGGTAACTACCCCGTATGAGTACCTGATGCAAACTATATACACAATATATCCATGCTAGATAGGTTACATCGTAAGTTAATGAGATAACATACAGCCAACCAACCAACGCAAAAATACCGATCAAGTAGCGAACATTAGATAAAAGAAAGAAAAAGAAATTAAGGTACGGCCATCATGTACATGTCGTGCATACAAGTTCCCGAGTCGTTTCGTGTCCATGAGAATCAAGTATTTGCTTTTGGTGTGACTGTGACTCGCCATCATCTCTCATCTTCGACACTAGACAAGGCCGATGATAAAGATGGCGACATGCGAATACCACCACTGGTCCGGATCCAACAAATCCCGCTGTGTTCTCAGTAGTGTCGTTTAGCGATGCATCGTCGGCGTCACCACCGCTACTGCTACCGGTGATAGTCAAATTTCCATCATCTTCGTCTCGATTCTTGCCTTTTCCTTTTAGGAGTACACCCCCATTATCAACTTGTCGCGCACTTCGTCGTCGACGGTCTTCGGCATCTAGCCTTCTTTCCCATGCTGTCCACTGAGATGCACCGGCTCCAGGACCCCAGATACGTCTTCGGCAAATTTCGCATACCTGTCCTTTAGGACGCCAGCCATGTTGTCGGAGCTTAGTCACCTCGTTGACATGGACAAAGAGATCCTTGTCTAGCATGCCGTTTGCCAGAGATAGTAAGGATTCTTCATATGTATATGCGGAGAATATAGATGCAAGGACGGAACGCAGTTCGGATAGTGAGGGGGATGTAGTTGCCGCTTGGGTAAGGAAAGCGCGGAGAATGCGTAGGAACGATACGCCCGTTCGTTCACCGGGTGATGGTCCTCCAGCTGCCGTGCTGGTTAGCAGGGCAGTAAAGACTTTTTGGACTAATTGCCGGAATGAGGAGATCAGCTCCACGTCACCATCAGCCGCCTTATCTTGATTATCAGATAGCAGTAACGACTTCAGTTTCTCGGGTGTAGACGTCTTTTGTAAAAGCGATGAGACGTTCCTCGCCATCCCTACAACGGCACCAATCAAGTCCAGCCAGAGATTCTCCTCGAATGTCAGCGGCTCCTGCAGTGTCATAACAGAAGCGCGTTTGTTGCTTCCCGCATGACCATTACGAAGAGGTTGCGCTTGCGCATTCTTTGTTTGTCCCTGACACAACCATATTCCAACACCGGAATACTTGTCCACGCTCTCGAGAAGGTCTCCAACAGCCTCAAAAGTACCAGCGACATCGGGTGCTTCCTCTGCATTGGTGAGAATTCCCATCAAGCCGGACTCCAGTGTGCTCAAGTACGCCAGCAGACGGTCCATGGCCTTGCGGACCTGCCCTTGTCGTGCTAAAAGTACAACTGCCGCATCGACAACACCGCTTCCTTCTATCGCAGGTAGAACTTCGTCTAACCGCAATTCGTTGACTCGGAGCGTGTCAATATAATCCGCCACATGAGATCGATTGTACCGGCACAGTAATTGTACATATAGTTCGACCATTGACCTGTCTAGCTCTGCAGGGGCGACCTTCACATCAGTATCAGAATCCTGTGGCTCTAGCAATGTCTCCAAATAATGGTATTGCTTGTAATCGTCTTGCTCCAGCGACTTCAGGAAAACCGCATGCAATGAAGGTATAAGCTCTTGAACGGTGCGCGCAGTTTTCGAGACGTTAATAAGCGCCAGCTCGCCCGCCCGACTCTTGATCACTTGCATGACCTCTTCTCGCTGTTTACCGCTCAGCGCGCTTCTTGATCGCAGACATTCATATATACACGTAAAGACGTCCTCTCGCTCACTAGTGTCCTGAAGGTAAGTAACAATAAGCTCGGCATACTGTTTCTCTGCGCGATAGGTAGATTTCAGAACACGGTAATAACCCGCTTCTTTGAAAAGAGGTATCAGACTCTGAAGATCAGGCGGATGGTAGATAGATAGTAAATATTCCACGCTAAGTTGACAGTCCTCTGCAAGCTCTGAAGTAGGCCATCGACAGAGTCGTTCAAGTACCTGATATAACGTGGAGCCCGAAAGTAGAATGTATTGAGGGTACTTTGGCAAATTTCTCGCGATGAACATATCGAGAAAGATGGTCTCGTGAGGACCAAACTCGCTGTTGCTCATAACATCTAACAAAACGCTAACGAGGAATTGGCGATTAATGGTCAGTCCTGAGCCTTGCTCAGATTCTCCGTTCCCGACATCAGCCGAGTCATTCAAGAAACTATCTTCAAACGCCTCATTCAGCATGCTCATGAAACTGGAGGAGTCGAATTTGAGGGCTGTGCGAAGCGCACCGAATGGTTTCTGCTTCGAACCAGGCAGATGCGTTCCTGTGAAAAGGTAGGTGTATAATGTTCGCTTTGCGTTCACTGCCTGATCCTCACTCATTTCTTCCCCGGTGGGATATGTGCGTCCGGTGAGTATAAACGAAAGATACGGGAATACCTTCATCGCATTCTCATATTCAATTGGCTCAAAATTCGAGCCATTAACATCCGCGGCAGATTCAATCACGCGGGTCGCAAATGCCAACAGCTCCTCCAATGGTCCGACATAATCCGATAGCACACGATTCCAAACATAGATATAGGCATCATACAGGTTATGTTGTTTACATAGCGTAGTCACCTGGTCAATGTCCATAGTCGTAGGATCAAGAAGGCAAATCACCTCCTCCAGACGAGCCGAAGTATAAGTAGCTGAGTAGTGGTTGATTAGAGCTTTCAGAGCCGTCGGGGGTATAGATCTGACTTTTTCCTCTCGTAAAAAGGGCTCGAGGACATCCAAGAAAATCCCTTGCGAATCGTGTCCCTCGTACCATTCATAGACCTCGTCCCAGAGGTAATCAAAGTTCTCCATGCAAACACACGCAGATATACTTGCGTCAGCAAGAGCCTCCAATTGTGATTTTTGAACACGCTCGATGCCTGCATCTTCGTTCCTTCCAAAGGCAAATTTGAGCGAGGCAGATACCATCTCCAGTAGTTTCTCTTCAACAACAGAATGTCGCAAGTCGTCTTCTTCGGGAAGACCAACTGTCAGCTTCTCTGCATCTCCTTGATAATAGGACGTCGCTAGTCGAATTGCCGAGACAAAGTCACCAGTCTCCATGTACGCAAGCAATCGATCAGCCCAGTTAGACAGACTTCCCACGGACAGCTCATTGTAGCCTAGCAGGAACAGGCGACCTTTGTAGGCCTTTAAGCTATGGTAAAAAGCATCTGCAACGACTCCATGCATTGTCGTATTCTCTTCATCATACTGTTCCACCAACGTACGAAGGTGAGACGAAAAGATATCTGTGTGGTAAATATGCTTGTGAAGGAGGTCAAAAGAGTCTGTCACGCGCAGAGTCCTGTCTTCGAGGATCAACAACTGCTGAGTTATAGTCAGCACAGCCAAAACAGAACGACTCAACCACTGTACGGCAACAATGGCTTCGTTCGCCCGCCAGCGGCTTCTGGGACGAAACTCGAGGACGGGCGGGCGATCCTTGGATAGTTCGCCGTCTACATCTGATTCATGAACGTCAAGCACAGTCAAGACATTCGACCAGCAGTACACGAGTTTTGTATTCGATACCTCCTCTTTCCCTTTTAATCTGATTGCAGGGAACCATGCTAATGCAGCACTCATAACGCAGTGAGACCCTACCTCCTTCGGCCGTGGCGCTTTGAACTGAGTATGTGCTACGGGAGTGGTCGAAACGATAACAAACAGATATGGAGTAAGCATTGCGACCAAGCCAAGTCCATCCGTTGACTGGTCAACGTTGCCTAGAGGCAGAGGTGAAAAAGCCAAAACAGAACTGGGTTTTCTTGGCTTGACTTCCTCTGAAGGAGGTTCTGGGTATCGTCCCAAGATTCTAGTTGTCTTGACCGTCCTCGCAACTGCACCCATACCTCGCGTTGCCAAATGCGAAAACGCCATGCCGCGATCATCGGCAGAGACCAAGGCGGTTCGTCTGGTGCCTAAGAAACCGATATGAACGACAGCAACACCGGCTACGTGACCATCAGGAGCACCCCCATGGACATGTTGAGCCATCGGTACCGGCGGGATATGAAGAAATGGCCGCGAAGCCCTCGAAATTTCCCATGTGAATATTTCACCTTCTGCGTGTCCTACTGCGACAGTTGTATGATCCGCCGAGATCGCCAAGGAGGTAATAGCACCAGCTTCGACAGCTATATATAAATTAGTGACCATTATAAATCCAAAAAGAAGAGAAAAAGAACGAACCCTTTGTTCCAGGACCAATGATAGTCTTCAGATTTTGCTGATAGTCAAAAACAAGAACAATGCCTTTGGACGTCCCCAATACGATAGCAGTCGACACACATATACAAGTTGGCCGTCCAAAATTCCGTCGACCTATTTCCGAAAATGATTGCGCTGCAATCTTGCGCAGTTTTGTCCATCGTACAACCTCCCAGGGAGTTTGGGGTGTGTCAGGCTCAAGGTCGGGAGTGCTGGAAAGCGGGGGTTGACTGGCAAACGACGAATTGCGAGAATGTGTATGTAATACAAATGGAGATGATGGGCGTGGACTACTGAATGATGACGAGGATAGTCTCGATTGAAAGCGTAGGTCGAATGGACGGTGCGCGGGGCCGGGACTCGATCTGGCAGAGGCTCGAAAGGCTAGGGCGCTACTACTCGGTGATGACTGAAGAGATCCCTAAGCCGATTAGAAACTGCCAACAAATTTGGCTCAGCATCACTCACATGCAAAGATGGTGTATCGTCCGGTATGGACGAGAGCTCGTCGGCGCTCGCTGGTGCCTGTGGTAGAAGATGAGGAGTACCTTCTTCATCTTGATTATCATAGTTCTGATTATCCACATTCACTGAGGGCAAATCATCCACCGATTTTTGCTCATCCGCGTCTTCGTTCTCTAGTTTGTCCGCATCCGCGTCCTCGGACTGCCCATTGACATGGGTAGGAAGGTCGTCGTCTTGCTGGCCGAGATCAAGCTCATCCTCGCGGGCGCCTTCATCATTCCCCTCGTTCGTGGAGCTCATCGGCAGTGCAGTCGAATGTTCATTGCTTCGCAGGACAGGTCAAAAGAGATCGCGCGGCTCTCGGCTGTTCTTGGATAGGTCGTTTCAGAGCTATGGTAACCTGATATGGTTGGCTATCGACTTTGAGCTTGTTGATGTGCTGATTGGAGTGATGGTGACGGTCGCATCGATGCCCAGACGGTGTGAATAGCACTACTTATGAGCTCTAGTGCTCAGATATGGACGTACCCACCGGAACTGGGAGCTGTTAGAGTCAACCAGAGCTGTCTGTAAACATTGATTGTATACAAGTCGGCGGTTGCCCACTTGCTCGCCGGTCGGTTGGCAGCTTGGTCACCGCCTTCCTTTTTGGATTGTGTTATCGGAGTCCCGCCACATCGAGCACAAGCCACACTCAGCCTTAATCGACGACCGACGACTCTTCACATTCAAATCTTTTGTCCAGTACGGAGTATATACTACTGTATGGATCTATGGAAAGTCCAGAGTCTCTACTAGAGCAATCACTACTCAGGTAGAGTGCAATAAGCTTCTCGGAATCTGGATACGAACATTTCAGGAACCTTGGCCCCTGCCACCCACAATCTATGGTTGCATTCGGGCCAGGACGAAATCATGAGGGGTCGATGGACCATCTCACCTCTTTTTAACATCAATCTGAGTCTCAACTAAGAAATACTCGGAATACCTATCATGCACTTTGAAGACAGTGCCCTCGAGCTCCAAAGATATGTGTTTCAATCAATCCCAGCACGTGTTTATCCAGCAACCAATCGCCAGGCATACTTCTCACATTCCTCTGCTCAAAACACAATCTGCATGGCAGACTACCAATGCATAGTCACAATACTAATCAATCAAGGTAGTATTTCCAGCCAAATGACTTTGATCTACGCGGATCTGATGATCAACCCTAAACCATTTTCTATCTATTGATTCACGCGATTGCTACATATGACTGGCTGGAAGAGGTGGTCGGTGTGTAACCCAGCGGGACGCGTGCTATACTGTTGTTGTTATAGTAGGTCAGCATTAAGCTATAGGGTATAAATATGCGTATGTATCCTGTAGATGGTCTGAAGATAGGATGTATTCAAATCTCTCATTATATG
This sequence comes from Talaromyces stipitatus ATCC 10500, assembly GCF_000003125.1. Lineage (NCBI taxonomy): Eukaryota > Fungi > Ascomycota > Eurotiomycetes > Eurotiales > Trichocomaceae > Talaromyces > Talaromyces stipitatus. Next base: position 2,935,973 of record NW_002990117.1, on the reverse strand, counting down.
GGTACTAAACCTCGAGATTATATACACCATTAAAAAAACAGTATCTAACAACACACCCAGACAACCAACAATATTGATGCGTCTCACAACAGCATTTAGCCTGCTCACAGCAGCAGCAGCAGCAGCAGCCCAATGCAACGGCCAAACCGCCTACTGCAGCCGCCCCTTTTCCAACATAACCTTCATCGGCGCCCACGACAGCCCCTTCATCGGCAGTGGGCTAAGCGACAATCAAAACATCAACATAACCGCTCAACTAGACATGGGCATTCGCTTCCTGCAGGGCCAAACACACTACTTCCTCAATGAATTAACAATGTGTCATACGAGCTGTATACTCGAAGACGCTGGCCCTCTTTCGGGGTTCTTATCAGAGATTAAAGTCTGGCTGGATTCGCACCCGCAGGAGGTTGTGATGGTTCTAGTTACGAATGGCGATAATGTCGGAATTGGGAATTTTAGTGCGGCGTTTGAAGAGAGTGGGATTGATGGGTATGCGTTTGTGCCGAGTACGAGTCCCGGTGTGTTGCCGATGGGACAGTGGCCCACGTTGCAGGAATTGATTGATCAGGGGAAGAGGGTTGTTGCTTTCTTAGGTATTTCTTGACCTTTCAGAATAGAGGAAAGGGAACTGACGAGATCAGACTACGGCGCAGATATGTCTTCAGTCCCATACATCCTCGACGAATTCTCGTATTACTTCGAAACACCCTTCGACGTCACGGACTCCACTTTCTCGGATTGTAGTATCAATCGTCCCTCAGGCGCAAGTGCTGATGGTCGTATGTATATCGTCAATCATTTCCTAGATGAAGACATTTTGGGCATTGATATCCCCGATCGCGCTGATGCGGCTACTACGAATGCTGTTTCGGGGACGGGTAGTATCGGTGCCCAGGCACAGCTCTGTGAAGGGTTGTATGGACGTGCGCCAAATGGGATATTGTTGGATTGGACGGATAAAGGGGATGGGATTGGGGCACAGAATGCAATTAATGGGGTATGATATTTGTCCAGTATATATATACACACTTAAATGATGGTAGAATTGAGCCGAGATTGACTACTCATCAATCTCAACCTGCATTTGGCGTTCTACACAATGTCAGCCAGAGGCAAACAGTAGAGCGGACAGACTCACCATATATCTTATTGGCAGATGCAATAATCGCCTCTGCCTTACGAGCCAATTTCGCCGCATGCCGTTCAACCTCTTTTTCCGTATTCGTCTGAGACTGACTTTTCCGAGATCGAGCCTGACAAAACTTACTACTACCGACCAGACGAAGACGAGGAAGAGGGAAAAAAAATACCATCATGAGAACAGGGACAATATCCTTCGCATCCGCAGATGCTAATGCCCGTACACTCCGAAACCCATTCTCCCATAATAATCTAGCTGTCCAACTCTTGACATGGGTCACTTGAGCCATTTCGAGAAGATCGTCGCGGGCTCCGGCTTGAAGTCGGTCGCGCATATGCTCAAGGACAACGGCGAGCATACCCCACCCCATTCTTTGGCAGAATTTTACCATCCCTGCTGCGAATCCGTGACATGTTTGCGCTAGGGTCTGTACGATGCCTCGTGGAACGTTGTATCGGCTTGCAATAGTCGATAAAGGGACTTCGTTGCAAAGATCACGCAATTGGAATGCGGCGTATGCTCGACGGTATATTCTAGATAACTGCTGTTGTTTCGGATCATCTTCCTTGAAATTCCGTCCAGTGTGTACCCTATCATTTGGTAATATTGCGTCAGCAATGCACTCACTCGTTGCTTGATGAACATACATATTATTCACAAACCCAGGCTGTACTCCAACAAACAACAAGGCCCGAATGCCACTCTCATCCAAAAGATCCAACTGATCCCGAAAAATAAGCCAATCAATATTCGTATTCATAGCAACACTCAACGGCGTAAACATGTAAAAGATATGCATCTCGCCATCCATGACAAAGGCCTGAAGAGCCCGTTTGAGTTCTTCATATACAAAGACTCCGTCATCGGGCGCAAAAGAAGATGCGACAATAGCGGCACCTAGTTTTGTCGATTCGTAGGAATTGTTGCCGTCGTCGCGGAGATGGATTAATTCTGTGTCGATTAGTTCTTGTAAGCTGGAGTCAATTAGTTTTTCCATTTCGGCTTCTGAGCGTGTTTTGCAGAGGAGTGTGCATCGCATGAATTCGTCGATTGCTTCGCAGCCGGATACCAGGCGTGTAGCGATGCCTTCTAGCAGTGCCCTAGGATCGTACGTATCAATAAAGTTCCTATTAATGAGTCACAGGACTCACCTTTTGACACCCTTGTTATCCTGTGCCAAACAACTATCAATAGCCGGGGTCTCGGCATCCCAGATTTCAGAGATTGCTTCCAAATCCGCCTGTTGACAGATGAGGTATGTTTCACCAACGGTGTCCTTTCCTTTGCGTCCTGCGCGTCCTCTCATCTGTCGTCTGTATTGGTAAGTATACTCTGCAAGTAGAAGATGTCTTATGATAAACATACAACAATGCAGGCCCGACGATATCACGACCCATCCTGGCACCTTGCATAATGACCCGTCTGGCAGGCAGATTTACGCCCGCTGCAAGACTGCATGTGGCCACGATCACTTTGATGGTGCCCTGGTCATATGCTTCGGCAACCAAATCACGCTCTTCAGTGGTTAATCCGGCGTCTAATAGAAATATCAGCATCCGTTCTATACATCTGACTAAAATGGTCCCGTACGATGAAATGCAACCCCCTTGATGATAGTATTCTGAAAAGCAGGATCCAATCCACATGGCAGACTTCCCAACTCATCCAACAGATCCAGTCGCCTCTCCAAAAGCTCCGAATCTAGTGTCGACGGTGAAGGCATCGCTTCACTGATCAATTGTGCATTCATCTGACAGGCATGTCGACTGCCGCAAAATACCAACGCTCCAAAACCCGCAGTAGCTGTCTCAATAGCCAGTGATACCATTGCGTTTGCGGTAGGATGGCTCAACGCCTTAAAAGGGGACTGGTCAATCCGTCGGCAGGGTGGTACAGTATCCTGTACTGACTGTAGCTTTGTGGCAGTTTGAAAGAATTCCTTGGAACTAATGGCCGGATAAATTGAGTTTTCGTAAACCAAGTATTCCTCGATCGGCACTGGCCGATGCGTTGAAGCATGAAAAGAAGCGCGAAGCCATTCAGCAAGCAGTTCGGTATTCTTCTTCGTCAGCTTTAGTTACACCGGATTTGCTAAAAGCACTCACGGAAAGAGTAGCGCTCATGCCAATGATCTGAATATCTTGTTGTAACAGCAGCAACTTCGTGACCATCAACTCCAGCAGATAACCGCGACTGTCATCGTCCAGCATATGTATTTCATCCACCACCACTACGGCCAGGTCATCGATGTTACACTCCGCGATGGCCGTATTGACCAGAGCATTTGCCTATATCCAAAAAAGAAAAGAAAAAATGAAAAATGAGATACGCAACTTCTACAGGAGTATGGCAAACACACCTTCTCAATGGTACAAACAGCGATATCAGTGTCGGCCCAGGTAGCTCGTGATTTACTCCCACCGAAAAATCCGGTGACACGAATCTCCTTTGATGGCTGTTTCCATTTCTGTTTCGCAGAATCGGGTGTGTCGACATTTTTTTCGACGTCCTGAACAATGCGACGAAGCCATTTTAGCTTCTCCTGCACTAACGCAATATACGGCAACACTAGAATAGCCTTGCGATGAGGATTCTCTATAACTCTTTTGAGCATCAATACATCCGCTACCAACGACTTACCGCCCCCTGTAGGCGCTGTATAGAGCAGATTTTTCTCGGCGGTCAAATGGCCGCGACCAAGTAGACAGGATGCCTGCCATGGGTAAATACTGTGGATGCCGACAGCCTGAAAATTGGCGACTAGTGCCGGTGGCAGGCCATATTTAGGATGTTGGAGAGACAGCAGGGGGTTGCTGGTGGCTGCTGATTGGCTTGGGGCAGGCGGCGGTGCCAAGGACGGGATTGCACTGACAGCATTATTATTAGCAGTCGATCGAATCGGGCTAGCCGCGATGCGTATCTCGTGAGTGGCTGCCGGCGCTCGAATGAAATTTACCGGCCGCCGTTTGGGACTGGGGGGATCGTTGTTGTGTCTCGTTCCTGTTGATCTGGGAGCAGCAGCAGTAGCAGCAGCAGCGGCGGCGGCAGTAATAGAGGTTGTCACAGATGTCGCAGGTTCCGTGTAGACCGAATTTTGGCGCGGTCGCTTGAATCCAGCGATGGTTGTTGTCTGTTGACGGGCGGTATCCACTGAGGTTTGAAAGCCATGACTCTGGACAGGAGGTCCAGACATAGTATCGCTCGCAGCGCGACAAAATACAGACCGAACGAGCCAAATCGTCAAAAGGAAATCATGTTTTATGTATCGGCAATGAATATATTGTCCAAGAAAGAGCCGGGTATAGCCTAGATGGAGACGTCAATAAACAGTGTTGATGTTTGATGTTGGTCTGCTTGCGCTCGGATATTTTGGCAACAAGGCAGGCTCAGGCGATAGACACCTGAGGCTGCATTGCGGATGGAGCGGCCAATCATAACCCTAGTTCCACTGTCTACAGACTCTACTAGTACTATGTACACAGTACACAGTAAGCCTGTAAGTAACATCGGTAGCCACAGTTGTATCAGATAACTATACCCCGTACGTTAATAAAACTAGAATATGATCAGTAACCTGCGCGCCGACGACAAGCGGTGACGGTGACTGCCCACGTATGACACGTTGACACTGAGGGTAAAAGCCCGTGTCCATGCAGACCACCACTACAGCCATCACATTGCTAACCGGTCAGCCTACAGCACTAAGTCTTACCGAGGTTGCCGCAAGAGTCAGTCAAAAGAGCAAATCCGGTCGTAAAACCGTCGTATTCCGCTTAAGTTCGTTGAATTGCTCTTTGATATATATGAGTGGGCACCCAGGCTAGTCTATTCCGGGCCTTAGCCTCGGCGCGGTTTTTATTGACCTTGGGTTCTGGAAGGCCAGACGAGACTTGTCTGTGTGGTAGCACTTACAATGGTTACGTCTGGGTTTCGATACAATAGGTTCTACGCGTGTATAAAATCCATAAATGACAGGCTGGATCATCTCTTCGAGAACGTAATCACTATGTGTTCTGCATATGTACGGAGACCATATTCAAAATAACCTCGCGTGATGAAGTGGCTAGCCCAGATAGAGAGTAGACAAGAGTTTGCTTAGGGCCAGGTCACTTGACCAGGGCAAACGCCATAGATCCTTGACCCTGAACCCTGAACCCTGAACCCTGGGTTTAGACCTGCCCACCTGGTAAGGTCTGATAAGCACAAATGCCGGCTCAAAAGCTCACCATCCTCGAGTCATAGATAATGCGATGCTGTCCTGATATATAGAAAAGTGGCAAAGTAAAACAGCCGCCGGCCCGCCAACACGGAACAAAATTTGTCAATGGCGCTCGCTGATTGGTCCAAGAAGGGGTCAATAACCCCGGGCAAGTGGAAACGGCTAGTCGAACAACCTCGATCGCTCTTCAGCCTATCACCAACTCGCGTTTGTGCTTTTCGCACTCAGGTTTTCGACTTACGTACACGCTTACCACGTACTTGAATCTGCGCCCTTTTGCGTGAGGTGGAATTTACTGAAGTTTTTCCGGTGGAGATCGGCTCGCACTGGTCGCATTGCTTGAACCGGAGAATGGGCTCTTTGGCCGTTGGATTAATCGAGTTGACGGTACAGCCGACGAGATGCGATCGCCCACTGAACACAGGAAGCTGTCAATGTCGTACCTAGGCCCTGATTTGACGAGCTGTTGAGCACATATTCGAATATATTTCCCAAGTACGTAAGTACGAATGCTCGTCTGCTGTGCATCCCAATTAGGGCCACGGCTCTAATAGGACGTCAAGGCGATGGCTTGGCATCATGCAGGTCAATCCTCATTGCGCATTGTGAGGATCCTCCACTCCTATTTATTTCTCCATGTTCTGCTTGTTATTCATTCGGTACTCAGCAAAGATATATAGATAATAACAATAGTTGACTACTCTCTATTTCAAATTCTTCAACCGACAAACGATCGAATCACCACCCAGCAAACGGATCCCAGTCGACGGGAACGTGTGACGGCTGGCCGTGCGTTGCCATCTGGCATCCACATCCACTTTACTTCTCTTATGCAGACCTACGACTCTTGTTTCATCCTGGCCCATTATTCGGTAGCCATTGTCAAGCACTATTGTAGAGGCCTTGACAGAATGTCAGAATCGCACAATATGATTGAATACGTACATCTCCGTAGTTGTATCGAGAGAAATCCCCAATACCATCAATGCGTGTCTATCACGTAGTCTTGGCAGCTGCATTCCTGGTTCCGCAGGCCAGCGATGGCAACACATGCTACGCCTGACTAGTCAAGACTTGAGACAAAATAAGCAAAAGAGACTCTTCCATTGTACCACCCGCGTTCTTTGCCCGTTATCGCGTGCCCTGCTGTCTCCTCGTTATTCTTCCTCATCCGGCATTCCGTCGCCTTGTTCCAGATCTATCTTCCTGGCCTCGATTATTGCAATATTATCTCTCCGGCAGCCCGGGTAGAACCGTCCATTCACGAGCAAGGGACCGGGCGAGCCAAGCTGTCCTATTTATTATTATCACCATCGTCATTCCCTACCGGCACCATCAATCAACGTGTTCCCTACAATAACACCACCTAAGACTTAATACAACAAGCTCAAGGAACAAACAGAGCGGATAACAATAAGAGCCCTGGCTATTGAATATTCAAAGTAAGCACGTCAAGTCGTTTGCCCTTTGACGTTAGTATCCTGACTATCGGGGCTAGACTGACTAAGGCTCCCAGGCAAATAAGGCAATAAGCTCCATCGAAGGTTGGGCGGAACTTCTTTCTATTTTCTGCCTCGCATTTGATTCGATCATTCCCTTCTTCACCTTCCTACGTCTCCATCCTCTTCCTCTTCCTTACTCTTCACTCTCCTTCTTGATTAATCTTCTTCCTCTTTTCTCTCTCTCTCTCTATCTTCTTGTTGTTCCTCCTTCCCCTCTAGATCTTTCTTCATTATTCAACCGTCTCCTTCCACTCTTTCCCAACGCAGTCGCTTGTTCCGAATCTGATATCCTTGTCACCCCTTCACCACACGACTTTTCTCCATTATCGCCAAATCCACCATCTGTCATCTCGGATTCATCAACTCGATTTCTTGAGCCAGTTATTCGTAGGTTTGCTTCTTCTTCTTCTCTTCTTTCTCTCGTCTCCTGTCTTCCCTCCAACGCACAGGGACTCTCCCGCTTTTCTACTTACTTTCTCTATTCCCACCTCCTGCTTCGTTCATCCTGTTCACTATTCTTCTTACCTACTCGCTGAACCCTCTGATATCAACGTCTACACCTTCTAGCGATTCCTTCTCCTGCCCTCATTGTCGTTCTTCATTGTTGCGTCTCCCATCATTCTCGATTGAGGGGGTTTTTTTTTTCCTTTCGCCGCGTTCCCGCTCCACACGCGCCGGCGTAGATCAGACCCAAGCCGCTGGTGGCTTGCATTCTCTCAATATTTCTTGCTCCCTGATTATCTCGTCTGTCGTGATGCTCGCACCCTGATTAGGTACACACACTACTCGAGACTAGTACGATTTACCTCGTACTAAGTGGCTCCTCACATATTTTATTTCTCCCCGTACTATCCACGCGCTTTCAACTTTCTTATGCCCTCTCTATTCACAACAACCACGGCCTCCTGTTTCACTCGGCCTGTTCTACTTGATTCTCTATCATTATTATTGTCCTCGTCCCCGTTTGCTAGTCTGCTAGTGATTTTTCGGCCCACCTTTCGAGCTCCTTTTTCCAAGCTGGTGGTCACTGACCCTCGCCACATCTTTCCTCCCTGCAATCCCTCGCTATCCGTCACCCGCATTTTTTACATTATTCCTTGGTGACGCCGGATCTCAACCTCATCACTCTTTTCTTTTTGTGTCATTCGTCCGCCACCCCCAAGTCTTTTCCTTTTTCCCTTCCAAATTACTTGTTCCACCCCACATCGCATCGTGTTTCTTCACAACCCACTTTTACTTACCGCGTATTTGACTTTAGTGTTCATGTCAGTGTGTTCATAGGACAACACGACCAGTCATGTCCGAGGACAGTCAGTCCACAGAGTCTATGCCACCTTCGGCTGAACAATCTGACTCTGCTGGTCCTGGTCCTGCAAACGCACACAATACCAACAATACTGATTCTCCATCATCACCGGCACGGAGCAAATCTCGCCATGCCGCCCCAGCCACCAAAATTGCAACAACCACTGAAAGGCCCGCAGAGGCCAAGACTGCTAATTCCAATGTTGCCGTTGCTCAGTCGCAACCCATGACTGTCTCTAATTCGACGTCTTCAGAAATGACCTCAATTACTGACGCCGCAAGCAATGCGGCCGCTCCTTACAGCACACGCTCGCGTGGCCGTACTAATGCAGCACGTCCAAACTATGCTGAAGATGTTGAAATGGACTTTGAATTAACAAGTCCTGCGTCCAACGCCAAGTCTGCTGTGCATTCTGCTAAACGAAATGGCATTTCAAGTGTCAACGGCTCTCCTTCAGCAGCTACAGACAGCGAAAAAGGCCCAGCTGCCAGTACCCGAAAGGGCCACACTGCCACCAACGGCTCTCAAGCCAATGGTGTTGCCAAGGACTCTATTCCCGGCACCTCGAGTTTCTCCACAAACGGCACCAGCAATAATAATGCTTCATCAGCAGCGCGAAAGCGAAAGCAGCCACCCAGTGGTGCTACGGGGGCCAATCCCAACGGATCTGCTAAACGCGTTCACACTACGTCTGGATACAAACATGATATCCGACTATCGAACATGATGACTTTTGAGAATTCTGGTGCGCGCTTGAGGAATGGTAAACTGAAAGCTGACGATGGCTCGTTTCTTGAAGTGAATGGTAAGCTTCGTATCTCTTTGCTTTTGTTAGTATCTATATGCTGACGCGACAAAGATCATGTCTACTTGATTTGCGAACCCCCAGGTGAGCCATATTACTTGGGTCGCATTATGGAGTTCCTACCAGGAAAAGGAAATCCAACCGGCCCCGTCGAAATGATTAGGGTCAACTGGTACTACAGACCAAAAGACATTCAACGCAGAGTCCCAGATCCCCGTTTGGTTTTCGCTTCAATGCATTCCGATCCGTGCCCACTTTCCTCCCTACGAGGCAAGTGTACTATTAAGCACGTATCTGAAATCGAGAACCTTGAAGAGTATCGCAAGCAAAGAGATTGCTTTTGGTACGAGAAGATGTTTGATCGGTACATGCTCCGCTATTACGAGGTCGTTCCCACGAAGGAGGTGATCAATGTACCGAGTCACGTTAAGAAAGTTCTTGACGAGCGATGGAAGTTTGTGCTGTGTGAGACAAACAGGAAGAAGGAGCTTACGGGTGCGGTCAAAGCCTGTACTAAGTGTGGGTTGTATGCTGCTAGGTGCGTTATCCTCATTTTGCATTGTTATCAGACAAAAACAATAACTAACCAAATCATCCAGCGTCGACTCGGTGGACTGTGCTGTGTGTCACAGCACCTACCACATGAACTGCGTGAGGCCGAAATTGGTCAAGAAGCCAGCACGCGGATTTGCATGGGCTTGTGCTTTGTGTAGCCGAGCACAGGAGCGCAAGTTGGAAGCTCGCAATACTCCCCTGGTTGGCGAAACTCTACCTGACATTGAAGAGGATCTGCCGGAAGAGGAGGAGGAAGAGCAAGTCAACAACAATGCTGCCGTTGGTACCGAGCGAAGCAGTCCTGCGGCGGACGAGGACAAGAAACCAGCACCCGCCACAGCTGCTCAAATTTCCCAGGCGAAAATGTGGCCGTATCGATATTATGGCGTTCATTGTCAATTGGAAGATGCTTTAGACTATGACGACCGCATTTATCCTCGAGCAAGCTCTCGCCTTGGTACCCGTCATCAGGCTGTTGTCAGTCCGTGGTACGGAAGACCTGTCGAGTATGTCAAGTGTGCCGACAACAAAAAGAAAAACAAATCGAGCAAAAGCGGATCAAGCAAACAGTCCAAGGCAGTTCAAGCAGCTATTGAGGCCGAAAGACAGGAGAGATTGAAACGTCCCTGGGTCATGGATGAGCCCCCGGGTTACATTCCCCGAGGCGAGGATGAACCCATCGTGATCAACGACAAAGAAGTTCGCACTGCACAGCTACTCTTTAAGATGCCCGAGCCTGGTGAGATTCCCTCTACCAGAGGAGAAGATGACGGTCCAGCGCCCGAAATGAGCCAGGAAGAGCGCGAGAAATTCATCGACGAATACATGAACAGAGCTAGAGACCTCGCGGCGGAGAGGGGTCTTCCACGATATCATACAAACTTCTTGGACAAGGCTTTAGAGTATCTTTACTCCGAGAAATTCAATGTTGAGAGTGCACTCAAACGCCTGAAAAAGGCAGATCTTTACAAGGATCTGAAAGAGCCAAAACTTACCAAAGATCAAAAGGCTCTTTTTGTCGAGGGTGTTTCGAAATATGGATCTGAATGGCTGAATATTCGCCGACACATTGGAAACATCGAGCCCCGACATGTCGTTCGTTATTATTACATGTGGAAGAAGACACCAGAAGGACGACGTGTATGGGGTTCATACGAAGGACGTCATGGAAAGAAGGAGGCGAAACGTGCAGACTCTACATCTAAATTACTGGACGATATTGCCGATGAAGCGGACGATTCAGCATTCGACAATGAAAAGGCAAGCGAGAAGAAACGCGGCTTCCAATGCAAGTTCTGCTTGACTCGTTCTTCGCCTCAATGGCGTCGTGCGCCACTTACGCTCCCTGGTGCGACCGTGCCAGCGGAGCCCTCGTCAAAGAAGGCAGACAAAGGTCCTCAGCTCGCGGTAGCATTGTGCCATCGATGTGCAATCTTGTGGAGGAAATACGCAATCGAATACAAGGATGCAGATGAATTAGCGAAGAAGCTACAGGCAAGTGGGAACAAAGCTTGGCGTCGCAAGCTGGATGATGAATTATGTGCTCAAGCGTTGGTTCAACAGGAAACTCCACAGATCATAGCTACACCTCCGACAGGGACTGGGGCGAATACTCCCTCCGCAACTGAAGCAGCAGTAGAGCCACCCAAGAAAAAGGCCCGAACGGCGGCAGAGAAAGATAGTGCCAGCGCATCAGCTAGAAACTCTGCGGAGCCACCACCGAAGAAGAAGGCTGTCGAAAAGCCCGTGGAGCCTCCACCAATCATTCCAGATCCGCCTCGTGCGAAAATATTACCTTGTGCCATTTGCAGAAAACCCGATCCTACTGGAGAATATAGCGTTACATGCAGAGATTGCCGACTTACCGTCCACCGCAGTTGCTACGGAGTGGAACAAGATAGCTCTCATCCAAAATGGCTTTGCGATATGTGTTCGAACGACCGCAATCCAATAGTTTCAACTCGATATGAATGTGTCTTGTGTCCTGTTACTTTGACAGAGCAAGAGCTGATGGAAGCTCCCAAGTCTTCGAGTCATAAAAAGAAAACCGAACGCGATCGGGAGAAGGAAAGGATGGAAAAGGAGATGGTGGTTGAAGCCATCAAACTGTATCAGCAACGACAAGAGGCTGTCGGTAAACCTATTCATCCACGCGAGCCATTGAAACGGACTGTTGGCAACAACTGGGTTCACGTCAATTGCGCAGTTTGGAATCCAGAGATTAAGTTTGGAAAAGCCGAGGAGATGGAACCAGCGGAAGGTTTTGGACTCATTCCCCGAGAGCGTTATCGCGAGGTATGCAAAATCTGCAAGACATCCATTGGAGCATGTGTGTCATGTCATTTCCCAGGTTGCAATGCCAAGTTCCACGTGGGATGTGCACACCAAGCAGGCTACACCTTTGGATTTGACGTGACACCAGTCAAAGGCTCACGCAGGGATTCGACAATCACCATGAAGATGGGTGGTGAGAGTGGCTCCGTTTCACCATGCATCTGGTGTCCCAATCACGCCGTCCAGTCTGTTGTGCATGATATGAGCGAGCCCACTGAACAGAATAATTTGACTGCCTTGGAGCTGTACGTACGGACGTATAAGCAAGCGGATCTCACCATGACAGGCACAGTTCGCAAGGCGGCACATGTACAACAGCAACATGCTCAATCCATGTTGCAGAGCAATGGATCCGGTCATGCAAATCGGCGAGCATCTCTTATCAACAATGCTGGCTCAACTAGTGCGTCCGAGAGACGGAATTCCACATCCACCATCCAAGATCCAGCCGAAGTGATTCAGCCTAGTACACACGCAGAGCCTCCACGTCCACAGGTCGAATACAAAACCTGCATATATTGCAGGTCCACTTGCAGTCCCCGATGGTGGCCCGTCCAGCAGTATCCACTTATGAGCAATATGATGAGCAACGGCATGAATCATTTGATGAACGGCGCGCCTCCCATGCACTCACGAACTCTATCGCAGACATCAAACTCGTACGTGAATGGGGATGGCATTAGGCAGAGTGAGCAGGCTTACGAATGCCACAAGTGTCATATCAAAAAGCCTGCGGCAGCATTACAGCCTCCTGAAACACTCCCTGCCGGAGCTTTCACAGCACAAACTCCGCGAGGCACGCTTTTGCCAGCACCACGACAGCCAGAATATCCTACATACGCACCTCACGGCAATCCCGGCCCTTTACCGAATGTTTTGGCAACCCGTCCTGGACCGCCTCCTCCTCCGGGGCCAGCTCCATCAGGGCCTGAGTGGTACAGCAGTTATGACAAGCGTTTGGGTAGTCATGGAGGACCTCAGACCAATGGATACGGGCATGGTCAGCCTGCTCCATATGCCGGTGGACCTTTACCTCAATTGAACGGATATGCGAGCGGGCCACCACCAACAGCAACGACTTTACCTTCACTTCCACCTGCATCTGCACCGTCTCATGCTCATCCAAGCCCTGGTCCTGGTCCTGGTCCAAGTCCCCTTTTGCCTCCAACTCCTCACCACCACCCACCACCAGGACATTATGGACCGATGCCATCCAACTTACCTCCGCCACCGCCGCAACCAACGCATTCTTATGTCGGCTCTGCCATGGGCGTACCGTCGATGCTCTCACCTCGTGCACCGCCAGCTCGGCCGTTTGGCACGTCCATGTCTCCTCCAGATTTGAACGCAACTCTACATCGTTCATCACCGTCGCATGGACTCAATACTGGACCACCGCGATCGATGATGTATCCTGTTGATCGTTACGCGTCGGCGCCTTCATTAGGCAATCCACATACCGATACACAGCCGGGCACGACTGACGAACACGCATCGCAACCCAGTGGACGATACACTGGACCTGGACCTAGCGGGCAAGCTGGGCCAAGCACGAATGGTGGTAGCGGAGCCAGCGCAAGCCCTTCTTTGAAGAACTTACTTTCATAGTGTCAGCGCACATTGACTTGTTACTCGCCTAGAAGGCACCAACCCATCTAATGATGAATTGTACAATATTAGTTCTTTCATCTTTTGACCTTGTTTGAATTTTTTTTTTTGGTGCGAAGAAAAGAAGATGGCATTGTGTTTTGGAATTTATCATTTTATTTATTTTCTATATCCTCATTGTACGCGGCGTTCCTTTTGTAGAGAACCCGAGGAATTTCTTCGACCAAGTTAGTTTATTATTTTAGATGTGAATTGCGAGAAGAATTGATTGTATTCAACCTTGAACATAACTTGAGTAAGATTAAATAGGACTGATGATTAAGTTAATGTCGATCAAGTATTATTAATATGACCATAGACGTCATACGTATCATCGAGTTAATAGCTGCATGTCATGATTGTCATGATTGTCATGAGAAACAATGTAGTATCCCGAACATTTTGACTGAAGATGATCAACATAAAAACCCAGAACACATGAAGAAAGCCATCTGATGTCCGTATCATACCATATATAGAGGGATGCACGCTAATTACTGGCTAAGCGGATCTAGCGTGATCTGAGTAAAAACCCGAAAGAGTTAAGTCTCCAATTTTTGGAATGTATGGGGAGAGAACTTAGTAGCTGTGTTAAGGTTGTTAATATTGCTAAGTTCTTAGACTCAGTTCTTAGTTTGTTATGTTAATCATTAGACAAGGGTGCTAGTTAGGTAGGTTGGTTGCGTGGTTTGGCGTTAAGGATGTGGTGATCGTATTGGTGTATCTTACTACCTAGGTGGGGTATAGGGTAGGGCTAGGGTTGTTATGTGTTGAGGTCTGGATCTATCCGGTTTATTTTGACGAGTTTGGTGAAGATTGATGGATTGGATGATAGCTTATGCATATCCTAATGACCTTTAAATACCTTAGATAAGTAATTGGGTGAGTTTTGTACCTCTGACCACCGGACAACAGTTCTTCACCCGTAGGTAGTAGGTACTAACAGAACAGAGTATGCAATTTTTCTCTTAAGATAGTAAATTACTATCAGAATACAGAATACTCAACCCCAAACTCCATACATTTAAAAGAAAGAAGGAAATGGGGCCAAAAGAGAAAATTTCATCCATATACTCAAACCGGCATAGAGATCAGAGAAGGCTGCAAGAGGCTGAATCTAGCTTTTTTCTTTCCAACCGGTCTAGAGGATTTTAAATTTAGTCTTTTTTCCTGAATGGCAGTGACCTTGATTTGACTACGTATACACGTAACTGTGGCGGAATTGGGTGTTTAAGGTTTGGTATGAAACTGGCTACGTATCTCTGCTAGCTTTTAGGTATAGGTATGTACGGACATAGAAGCTGTGACCTTTGACTCACTGTCGGAAATACGCAACTAGGTAGTGCTAGTTAGGGCTGGGGGCCAAATGGGCCGTAAGGTTTAGTTAGCTAGTACGTAACTATATCACGGTCTGTGGAGCTCAGGACGGAGATAGTACACAGATACAGAGGTATGTACGTAGTACTTAGTTATGGAGGATCTGAGATGTCGATACTGGATGACACGAGGAGGATTATTGCCGAGTTCGGAGGATAGACTTGCTACGTACATAGTTATATGCCTAATCGACCACAGTGAACTAATCTACGTATGATCTCGAGACATGAGGCCTAGTGTATGTAGTGCACTTCTGCACGGTAAAGGTACCAATTCCAGTCTAGTTCCCTTGCGTTGGGTCCTTGTCTGAACTGATAGCTAACTATGGAGTATGCTATGTAACTTACGTATGTATATTCCGAATCTTAGTCAGATCTCTTGCTGCCTATGATCAGGCTAGATAGAGCTTGAATAGACTTCGAACTTAATCGTCATATCGTCTAAGGTCAATCAAGAGGCCCCAACGCCGGAGATTGGACATGTCGGGTTTTACTCTATTGTTTCAAAGAATTTTGCTTGTTCGATGCGAGTCGTGGATTCAGATAAGCTTGATTCATGACCACTCGTACCTATCTACATGGTAGATAGCAATGAAATGGGACGGTGACCGTACACTGATATCTAGAACGGTTGAGATCAGGTACCTGTATGCACCTAGACACATAGCGTCAGGCCAGATGCTGACGCCACATGACTAGCTGTCTCCCACGGAAGCCGATATAAATATCCATAGGACAAAAAATACACCTCAACAACTTTCGTCGGCGCCTAATGAAACCGTCTGCAACATGCCTGAACGTTGAAATGTAGCTTAAGACGGACCGCTAGTCCCTGGGCAGCGACTCAGCGTCAAATGCGGACAGTATTCATCCGAAATTCCATTTATCCATCCGCTCAGCATCCGAGAACTGGCGCCCGGCATCTTGAAAAGGTGTGAACGCTATGGAGTAAAAGGAATGGAAATAGATGACGGCGCCATCTTGGCAGCCCTTCGGCCCCAAAATCCAATGCCCTAAATTAGTTGATCACGGTGTATGTATGTACAGTACCCCAGGAAAGTGGCTTGGATGTGCACGCAAATACGAGAATGCACAATTCACAAAGGATTTTTGATAGGTAGATCGTGATTTGGTGGTATATATAGGTCAAGTATATCAGAAATCTGACCGAGGGATAATACCGAGAAAAGTTCCTGTCGAAGCTGAATACTTGCAACGTTTATATCGCTAAGCGAAGTGTACCGAAAGGTACATCTTCCTTGAACAGAAACTTGAACGTGACAAACGCACTCAACATAATACTCCGTAGTCCGTAGACTAGTGCCATTTTCCTCAAAGTCTCCGATTTGAGTTTTCCCACACTAAGCGTTTTAGCTGCATTCGCAGGCTTTTCTTGTTTTGAGTATGTCTGGGCGATCATCAGTTAGTAACCATAGAGTAATTGGGTAACATGCTACAACATGCATACAGTAAGTGCAATTGTGTGGTCGGTTATGTTGATTTTCGCCTTTCGTCCCCTGCATGCATTGGTGCTTAATGTGCTGTGACATACCATGCGCTCTGCTGCATTAGGGCAGCTATCTCTTGAATACTACCCAAGCACATACATTACGTACGTACCCAGCACATGGTCATCGAGTAACATATGTAGTCACAACCGGCGATTGTCTGTATTCCAAGTGCATCGGAATTGTATTGCGGAAATTCAAAAGGTCGGAGTACATATGGGGTTAGGAATTTTCGGGAATTCTTAATATAAATTTCGCGCCGATTGATTGGCTTAATGGGATCAGACCATTGTATCATGATTCATGTATGTAATAAATACATGTATTATATACGGCAGAGAAATGTACATACGGAGATGTGACGAGTGCCTCGTGGCTGAGTCAAACACTGATTGGACGGAACCAAGCCTGTAGACCCAAAAACCAGGATCTGCATCGACTATGATTGGTGATTGGCGTTTATATGCAGGATTAGCGTCTCACCGAATTCACTAGTGAGTCGATTGAGTTGTACGTAGTTCGTTTCATGTAAATTACCGTACCGCGTGTCTTTTGTCTTTCTAGTTTTCTTTGGCCCCGTGCGCGCGCTGAACTCTCTTACATTTGGTGTTAAGGGCCAAAGCCTAATGACTTGGAGTCGATTACTCGACGTATGACAAGAACACGTACGGAGAATTTAAGTATTCAAGGTCTTTACAGATTCTTTATCAGGCAAACGTGGGAATAAACTCGTTTGTTTGTTTATGATGTGTCGACCCGAACAATCAAACGACTTCAGTCGCGTCATATGTAGCATCAATCCGGAAATGATTCCCTTCTAAGCCTAATATGGGTACTCAACATTCAGATCGAGTATTTCTGATGTAGCAGATATGCTGAACCCTCATGTACACAACACGAACTCGGACCAGGAAGGATTCTAGAAGGATTTTATACGTTGTACTAGACGAAAGCATCGAAAAGAAGGGAAAAAAGAAATGAAGAAATAACACGGCCCCTCAATTAAGTGGATAAGATTGAGGTCCACTTCTTATTTCGCTTCGCCTGATGCATTTGTTTCGTTTATTGCCGAGATTCGAGATATCTGAATGATCAGATTGTTGAGGCGTAGAATTTGCGTCGATTCGTCAGGCTACCACTTATTGTGATGCAGAGTCATGGCAGATGTATCATTGACCGTGGAGTACGACGTACTGAATACTGAATACGGACAATACGGAGACCGAATCGCTGAAGCTTGTTTGCCGTTTAAGATCTGGGCCCACTCTCTCCATCTCTCCATATGGCATACGCCGAGCGGAACGTCTTAACAGCGATACGTAATGACTAGCTAGCGAACTAATGACGATTATTGGTAATTAGCAACAACGGGGAAGTCCGAGTTATTATATCCTTAATCTAACTGACCCTGTAACCTTCTATTATCGACAGAAGTATTGCCTGAGTGCTATTTTCTGTGGTATTAGCTGGTATGACACCCCTGCAAAGGGAGAATTATTCCGCACGCTCATTGGCTGCTACAGGAGAAGAAAGCCGTGTTCGGGATTCCGTCATGGTTGATGGGTCGATGTATTGCGTATTTGACTAGCTTACCACGGATAATGTCATACAGCAATCGGTCAAATTGTCCAATCAGGGATTATGACAGGGTAATATTACAGGTACTCCGTACCCACTCGTATCTTCCAACCTCAGCCCATACAAACTCTCTCCCTGTCCTTCATACAGTAGTACGTATGATAGATAGATAAGTCAGCCGTAATATACGTGTACTAGGTAACACTACGTATTAGCTTATCTTTGCTGACTCTACCAGCAGCCAATCACAGCAGCGCGTTCCAGCCCTTCTGGCCAATGTGGCCGCCCCGCCCCGGCAGACCTTCTGGAAACCCAGCAAAAACTTCCAAAATGGATCCTCTCCAAACTTTGAGCCTGCGTTCGCCCTTTCCTGTTCTGCCAATTTTATCTTCGCCTTCGTTCCTTCCTTAAACCAATCCCCACCCTCCAACTCATTCCTGCCTTCCCTGCAGTGACCACTTGCACCTTCCCTTGGATGGGCCCTGACCCTTCCTTCTTCTGTATGGTGATTTCCATTACGTGCTCTTACTACTCTAACTAGTGCTCTCACTCTCTCACTCTCTCACTCTCTCACCCTCATACTACAGCCTATCTGCACTTCTCTCTACTGCTATCTACAGTCTCAATCCTCGCTAGTGTACTCGTCCGATTTCCTTACCAGCCTCTATCTACCATTACTACTTGCACGCATTTAAATTCCCTTGACTTCTTGGTCGCATCAATTCCAACCACAAAACTATACCAACTACCGTTCAGACGAATCTTCACTATCCCACACGAATACACACGAATACACACTCTTTTCAGCTAGTTTCCTTATCTCAACATATACTCAAGTGTTACCTCTATCAGGGCCTGTGATTTCCACATCATCTTTTCGGACTACTTCTATACGCGTTACACTTACACACGCCCACTTGCATTCGGCGACCATCTTACTTCCCGTGCGCTTACCTTGCGGCTCCAGACGTTCATCACGATTACTGCAGTCGACTATAACGAAAATTTCAGGAGGACTGCTTGGGCATACGAAAATCAACTCTACGGCTGGTACGACTCGATATATTCACACCAGAATTGCCGCGCAATGAGTCGTGCTGCTTAAACAATCTTTCGATATATCGTGGTGCGCAATATATACTTATCAAACTGATTATCTACGTTGCATGAGGACCTCCTATGTGGATGAGTAGGGTCCGTCCTTATATGTCCCTCTGGATTTAACATATACGTGCGTCACTTGGGCAGCGTGACCCACGGAACAAATCACATTTCAAACCATGTCTGTTGATCTATGTGATGCGGTCTATATCGACGACCGATTTGGGACGGAAAGATGGGTCTATAGAGACGAGTTACTCGAGCGTGAAGCTGCGGGTGAACTTGCCGTCATTTTTCCAGATGAACCAGAGAGGTTACAGTCGACAGTGAGAGTACTATTCAATGTCTGCAAGCGAAGTAAGTTGGATCTATACCATCTTGAATATCAATCCATCACAAATAGGCTAACCTCTCATCAATCGGCAGTCTACCTCTGTCACTCCAACCAAACCTTTGCAGCCGCCCTTGCCGATTTGAACGATCGAAGTGGACCAGAATGCACACCTATTTTTGCTTTTATCGATGTTGAGTCTACAGGTGGAGCGCGGCGACAGGAAAGTCGCGAATTTGAAGGAAGCTTGACGCTGGATTCGGCGACCCCTTTCTCTGGCCGGTTCACCTTTTCTTCGGAATACTCTGATTCGTACGGAGTTCAATTACTAGCCCTGTTGGCGTCAGATCTGCAACTACAAGATGGTCCCAAACTCATAACGCCTATTGCCATGATGCGAACACCAGAAGGTTTGGGGGAAGAGGCCGAAAAACTACAGTGTTCTCAACTCTCGCAGAAGCTGTGCGCTACATCGCTAGCGTTGCCGAGTTTGCCGTCACGTTGTATAGATGCAGGCGCTGCAGATGTACTATGCCAACCGTTACAGGAGGCTCGTGTTCAAGGACTTCTTGTGCATGCTTATCGAGTTCGTCGAACTGCACGAAAAGAAATGACACGGTTTCTATCTATCAAAAAATCTAGGAAGCAATCGTGGGTTGGTGTTAACGCCGAAAAGCCATATTCATACATACGGGAGGCAATGTAGGTTTCGTCGTCATTTACTGGGTGACACCGCTAACTCGAAGACAGGGTATCGAAACTGCTCGAGTCGATATGCCATCCTGACCAGGTCATTGAAGAATTTCAATACGGGCAAGTAGATTCTCACAGCGTCCTTCGATACCTCTTATTCTAATTGAGACTTAGGGAACTAAACATTTCGGCCGAACGAAAAGAGATGATAGAGCGCGAGGTTGGCGTATGGAGGTTTCCGGTTCATCACCTTACAGACGACGAACTTGTGTACGCCGCATGCACGATGATTGGACATGCGATGACAATGCCCGAAGTAGGACCTTGGCGGTTAACAAAAGGCGAACTCCAAACCTTTTTGCTTGCCAGTCGGGCAGCGTACAACTCATTTGTTCTCTATCACAATTTCCGCCATGCAGTCGACGTTCTCCAATCGGTTTTCTATATTCTCATCAGAATTGGCGCCCTTCCTACTTACGACATATCCAACACAAACACATCTCCTTCGAAATCCCCAGTAGCGTCACTGATTACACCTTTTGATGCTTTGTCACTCTTGATCGCAGCAATCGGTCACGATGTCGGCCACCCTGGCGTGAACAACGTATTCCTAGTCAAACTGAATGCTCCGCTTGCCCAGCTATATAACGACAGCTCTGTTCTGGAAGCATTTCATTGTGCTGCCTTTTCCCAGATTTTACGTCGTCACTGGCCTGCCGCTTTTCACGATGCCAAAATGCGGAAATTGCTCATTAGTTCGATCCTTGCAACTGACATGGGCGTACACTTCACATTTATGGGTCGCATGGCTGAGTTGCAACGCAAATGTGAAGAGAACAGTGACATTACGTCGTGGACACCACAGGATCGCGACACTTACAAAACTCTCGTGTGCGGGCTGATTATTAAATGTGCTGACATCAGCAATGTGGTGCGTACTTCTCTAGCGTTGATACAGTCACATTTCTAACCGAATTACCTCAGGCCCGACCCTGGAAGATCGCAGAACAGTGGACTAACCTCCTACAAGAGGAATTCGCTCATCAAGGTGAGATGGAAAAGGAAATTGGTATGGAAACGGCACTCTTTGGTGGACCACCTGAACTAGGCAACATACACAAACTGTCACTTGGCCAAATCAACTTTATGTCAATCTTTGCCTTACCTTTGTTCGAGGGAGTTGCTGGGCTCTGTCCGGAAATAATCAGCACTGTCAAACACATCAAACTGAACAGAGCCAGATGGCAAGAGGTGGCTAATGACGAAGAAACACGAATGACGCCTACCTCGAGCGGGGAACGTTCTCCCCGATCTCTTAGTCCTCCCAGACGTGAGAGCCTCAAGGTCTCTACGGTACAAGAAAACGATGTTTCCACAGATCGAGATGCGAATGCTCACATTATTCTGGATGAACCTCCCGAGCTTACAAACACAGCACCATCACTGACCGTCCAGAAGGATTACGCAAATGATCACATAGACTTGTCGCAAACCACGATCGCGGGTTTCAGTACTTCAGCCAATGGAACGGTTAAGGATGAACCGTCTTCAGAGTCTCAATCAAGCGATGATGGTGACAGCAATACGGGTGATTCATCAGGCGCCACTTTGATGACACACAGTAAAGCCCACTATGATCGAGCATCTTCGTCTGATCAAGCATCGCGTCCAACGAGCTCTTATGGTGTCGGCAGGGACACAAGAACGCAGAGCGCAAGTACTACAACGAATACGGTAGCAACCCCTGTATCCCCTGCTACAAATGCAACCAGTTTTGTTACATTAGATAGCAGCGACGACAAGGAAAGCCGCGGGAGTGGATTGAGCAGTGCAAGTGATGTATATCCGCTTGACGACAATCATTCGCGTCCATCCTCATCGGGATTGTATGGAAAACGTCTCCAACCAAACGGTCATGTTATTCCTCCGAAACCACGCTCATCTCAGGGGTTTGAGGAGTTTGGAAAATCTCACCACTTGATGACGGCAATTCTGGGAAACAGTGGTAACGATCATGACCACGCGGAAGAGAAACTTCGGACTTCACATCGTTCGCATGAGCAACTTACATCTGCGCCTCGTCACGAACTTCCACGGAAAAGAAGCCGACTAAGGTTGGCATTTTGGAGACGGAAGTCCTAGATCGGTGGGATGGGTAGAATGGTGCACTTGGGATTATGGAAGGTCTTCAATCGAGCGTTCGAGCATTTTGGGATTTCGGCTGGTTGCGGTTATGATTGATCGGATTATAGAATTGGATATTGGCGTTCAGGGCCGAGTCGATATACGTTTCAACTATCTGTCGCTTTCGACGTGATTCGATAGTTTCATTCCTTACTCTTTCTTTTCTCCGCGAGGACATGGACAAGGTCGCCAAAAGGAAGCTTAACGATGAATAGGCGATCGTTGTTGGATGTAATGATCTACGATTCGGACTTTCGTTATGTGTGGAATTTGTACCAACTTGATATTTTTCAAAACGAAGCGAAACTGGGGCGGATGATACCATTGCTATATTGTTGTGCATTGGATGGTATTTTGCATCGGCGTCATTTCGTTCGTTATTTCTCTGTACAGTGCCGAGTCAGGGCGGGTATTGTGATTTGAGCGTGCATTTTCTTGTTGATATATCCCCTTTCTTGGATTGTTATGATCTTGTCTATATAGAAATCTCTATATCAATTGAATAGGCATTGATAAAACTTACCTATGATGCTATTTACGTTCACGTGTCTAGGTTGTATTACAGTAGGAGGCCTCACAGTTTCAAGGCAATTATCAGAAGCTAGTTCATCTAGAGACCAAAGCACTTTAACACACTGACTTGGAATTTCTAACCAACGACTGATTATGATACATTTCATTTCCAGTATTTACCTAATCGGCAAAGAAAGTACCTCTTCCATCATAAACCGGATATCCAATGGTGATCTTAGGTCCGCCCTTTTTTGCCTGCAGCACATCAAGCGTCTCCCTCCACGTCCCCTCCCGCAACGTAATATAATGAAGACCCAAATCAGCATCCTCATCGTCACAGAGAGCAGCTGCAAGTTTCTGCACAACCCGTGATGTGGTAGGTACCTGTCTCAAACAGATAGACCAAATCTCAGCCTGCGGGTTGAAATACCAATAATCCCCGAGTGGGTCGGGGTCAGGAAAATCGAGATCGGAGTTGAACCCGGCACTGGTATAAAACTCGCTAAGGTCGATTTTGATGTAGCCGAGATTGCTGCTGTTTAATAGAGCGCCGATGTAGCGATCTAATGATTGGAAGTCTGCTCTTGACAATAAGCTGACAGAGGTATGGTTCTCGTTGTTGTTGTCGAGCCATGGACCGCAACTGCTTCGACAGCAAGGCTGGAATATGAGTTGGAATACAGCCATATGATCTATAGCGGCTGACAGAGAAGCGAGTATGGTTTGGTCTGACGGGAAGCTGGCATAACTCGGTGCAGCAGAGACATGGAATGAGAGGTAATTGATATAGATATCCTTTCTTGCACCAATGGCTAGGGGTATATCGACGAGTAGATTTAGGGGCACAGCATCCCAGTAATCGCGGAGTGGTTGTATCCAACGCACATCTTCCCAAATCATGGGTCGAGAGAAGACGCGCACAAGTGCTTCTTCTTGACCGAGGTAGTCGTGGACATCTAGCAAAACTGTGGCTCCGGGGCCGTAGTTGTTGTTCACTGCGCCGTCATGAAAGACTAGGTTGGTGAAGTTCACCAGTTTGGACAAGGATTCGGCGAGAGTTGTGGCGAAATCTGTTTTGCGCATCATTTGATCCTGGGCTTGGAATCGGGTTTGATACAGCTTGTAGGCTTCAGAGCAGACGAGTTGTGATCGCAAACTTTCGCTTTCAGACGACGACGTTTTGTCGTTCTTCGCCAGAGTGTCTCCTCCATTCTGGTCCCGATTATCGTCATTGTCCTGCCTAGAGTTGTCTAGTCCATTAAGAAAAGACAATGCAATCTGATCAATACCCAAAACCCCCTTTTCTGGCCGGATGTAATCGTGCATATAGGAAGTTCTTTGCAACCATTCAGACACGACCGCTTCCATGAAATTTTCCTGACTCGCGGCAACCCAATGATGATAAAAGTGAAGACGAATGTACACCTCTCGCACACCACGGGCAATATTGCGATCAGCAGCTATGCTTTGCAGCCGAGTGAGGGTATCTGGTCGGCTGATATCTACAGTCACCGTACGAAGAAGAAGATGTGAGCTCAGGACACAGAAGCGTCGGCATGTGAGCCGAAGGTTTGGGATAACATCGCGATGGTAATCACCAGTTTGTGGGTTTTTGAGTTCGAAGATGGAGATTAGAACTTCATTAGGTAGGTCGAGGATACCCTTTTGGATCATGATAAATCAATGAATTGGGTTGGAGACGAATGGTGTTGACATCGACAGTTGTCTGGAGCAGTAGTGTCAGCCGGAAATAGCCTACAAAAACCACATAAATTACCGAACCCTTTACGGGGCTCCGTGTTTGGTCGAACGGTATATTTTCCGGTTCTCAAGGAGTCATGCAACACAGTGTAGAGGTTCTGAAGTTGTGACCCGCTCCGAGATTGTACAGAGAGCTTTTTTGAAGCAAGTCAGCTTGAATGAACAAGGTGATCGTTTGTTCATCACTTGAAGCCTGCGATATTACACGAGGCAGTATCTACCTGCCTTAGGCTAATAAATCTAAAACTTAACTGCAGTCTGATTGGTTAGCCTAAGCGACTATCATATAGCTTCATGTTAGAAGTTACCTGAGTTTACTGTTTTGCGAAGTCTATAAAAGGAAAATATTCTTTATTCTTATTATTGACAATCCTCGCATGGCTCTTGAGGTTTGAGAGGAAGATCCTCTTCTTTCTCATCTGTCTGAGTAGCAGTGGAAGCAGCAGCAGTAGCATCGGCACCAACCTGCTGTTTCTCAGCACTATTCTCTGATTTCGTAACGGTACTATCTTCCTTATCTTTATTCGCTTTATTTAGCGCCCTATCAACATGTCCCAGATCCCTAGTTGGATCGACAATGTTGCGGACCAGGGCTTTGAGTTGTTTAACTTCTGCCACTCCCAAGTCAGATCAGCTACACACTATGGAACAAAATAACAGCAGCAAATTGTAAGACTTACCAGGAAATCCGCCATTGGTCTTACGGTCCCAGAGCAATGTCTCTTCTGTGCTACTAGTAGATACGATAGTCACGGTGAATATGCCACCTGTAGCTGGCCTAAGCGAGACTTCGCCTATGGTTGTGCCGAACGTTGAGAGGAGTTCTTGGGCAAACTGTTCGATTTAGTAGTTATTTCCTAGCATACCGGAAAAAGGGGGGTGAACATACGTAGGCTGCGCGTAGCATCCATTTGCATTGCGTGCAGTATGTTATTGTGATTCGAGGAAGGTGTGTGTTTTCACGCGATGCGTCTGCCTTCGTATTTGGGTGTCTGGTTTGTTCAATAGGGGCTATTGGTTCTGTCATTTTGATGCTTTTATATTCATACAAACATTATATGTTGTTGTTGGCTAGGATGAGATGAAGAAAACAGAGCATGTGACGTAAAATATCCGTCCAATCAGATTGAATCTCGACTATCCCACTCGGCACTCCCACTCGGCAAGATTTTTTTTTGCTCAGGCAAACTTCTTCAGACCAACTATGCCAGTGTAAAAATAACACCATAGCTTACAAGAAAAATGTCATTCGGAACGCCTCGCTTCAAATGTTCTGACCCAGACTGTGACGCTAGTTATGTGCGCAAGGAGCATTTGATTCGTCATGAAGCGCAACACAAAGAAGGACTGACTTTTGTATGTGATGAATGTGATATCGGGTTTACCAGGAGGTATTTCTGTCTCTATCGAGTTTGAGAGCATACAGGGAGATACTAACGATCGATTACAGTGACTCTCTTCGACGCCATAAAAAGATTCATTGCGAAGACAGAACTGAACCTCCTCCCAGGGTTCCAAGGGCCTGTGATTGGTGTCACCAACTAAAAGCGCGTTGTGACAAGAACGATCCATGTTCAAGGTGTCGCAACAGAGGGTTTAAATGTACTTTTGATAGGAGTCTCAAGTTAAAAAGTCGAAGTGCGAGTGTACCTTCAGGAACTGAGTATGAGGAAAAAGAGGTAAAGCGCATTTCCTACTCGATGCTTCACAATCAAAGTGCTAAGAGTTTGGTTAGGATGGAAGAAAACGCAGACGTGTTGAGTCTGATCTACCAGGTCGATTTCTTGGTCTGAATGATTTGATCAATTCCGTGACAGCTTCTTCTTCAAATACTCCTACACCACCACCACCCCTACTACCAGTGGCCCCTGCTCCTACGGTTGCTGTACCCTTAACTCCAAACCAAACAGAGTCTCAAAATGAAGAAACATTAATGCAAAGTCTCCGGACTGCTGTACGACAACGCGAAGCACAAATCCAGCACGATTTGATGAACATAAGTGATGCAAAGGCACTGCAAAACCAGCATCAACAGCAACCGACAGAAGATTCAACCCCGCCAAGCTTGCGAGTGTTGGATGTCTACAGAACATCAAGATGTTTTCTAGCTAGTGACTTTTACCCTTTTTTAAATGAACTGGAAAGTGAGAAGACGATCCAACTCATGAACGAACTCGACGCCAAATACTACGTCAACCTCTACTTTGCGCATTTCCATGGCCAGTGGCCCTTCTTGACTAGACCGCAGTTTAGTCCCGAGACAGAGCCACCGATTTTGGTCCTTGCTATGGTGATATGTACGTTAAGGATGACCGAGGAAAAGAGCTTGATGAGACTTGCGTGGTTGATTCACGCGCATTTACATGCTATTTTTGTGACGCAAATGGTTCGTTTTCCCGTTTCTACTCTACATGGACTCTTCTGCTTACTTTCATTTGTGTCGAATAGGATAATTGGACAGTGAAAGAATATTCATCCCACCGCTGGCCAATCGCTACCTATCAGGCCATCCTACTCTTCACAATCTTCACCATTACCGCAAACGATTACTCTGAAGTCTTTGGACCCAATGCCGAGGACGAAGAAGAGGACGTTCTTGATCGTATCTACCCCATATTTACCCGTCTCGTCTGCACCTGTCGCGTCCAGCGCATACTCTACTATCCCTCTATTCTCTCCCAAATCCGCGAAGATGACCCCCTCGTCTACAAATTCAGCGCCGCCGAAGAACTCAAATACTTCGCGCTGACACTATTCAAAGTCGACAACATCCTCTCAAAATTAATGCATCTAGACCAAGTCCCTGACACCAGCAGTGATGTTGGTGGTGGCCATGTTCCATTATCAATATCAGAACTCCAATTCCCTCCCCCTGTTAACAATTATCTCTGGGAAACAGATGGTATTCGCGAATGGCTTCGACGACGAGCTCGCCAATGTCGTGATCCGTCTCGTTCGTCGCATATTTATGGTGCTATAATGGCTAATGATCGACGAACGGTTTTGAATCGGGAGTTGAATCCTTGGATTTGTGATATTTTGGGTTCTGGGCACGTGGATGGACAAGCTGGGAATGAGTTGCAGATGGCGACAACAGCCAAAAAATTGGGGGGGAGGAGAAGGGCTTGGATGGGGTTGGGCCCTTGGTTGGGGTATTTGGTTGGATTGGATGTTGGTTCTGCGTTTTCGTAGGGGTCGCTAGGGTATCATGTCAATGTTTTGGTGTAGTTATGAAGTTATGAACGGCATGTATAGTAGATATGTGTGGGTGAAACTGTTGCAATAACTATTCAACTACTTCCTAATAGATCCATTCATATCGATCAACTGCAACGTAACATCAATAATAATAAAAGAAATAAATCTATTATACAACGAAATCAATATATGTAAAAAGTTCAAAAATCGAGCGCCCTCTTGCCTTCGAAAATCAGAAAAGAAAAGAAAAACTGCCACGGCCGTAAATGACAATAGATAGTACTACTCCATGTTTGCTTTCGTTCCAGCTTTAACGGGTCGACTTGAAACAAAACGATACTCAATCGTATCGAAAGAACAGGAGGAAAATCAAAGGGAATCAGCAAGAAGGGACAAAAGAAAAGAAAAAGGATAACCGTCAAAAGGTAGAGATCACGCCTGGAAGACGGACAGAAGGGAAAGGAAAGGAAAAACAGTACATTTTTTTTTTTGCGTTATGTCGAACTACACAGACGATCAAACCAGCGCAACTTTCAAAGTATTTCAGTTCTAGGACTTTTTTTTTTCGGTCGGGATCGAATGTCTCGTCATCAGGAAGAGGAAAGCAAAGTAAGAAATTGGACGCCACCAGACTTATACCAACCAAGATAGGAAAATATAATAATTGTTGTTTTGAAATTGAATTATGCCAGACCATATAGAGTTGAAGGTCCAGGGATTCATTAGTCCGTGTTGCATGCATGCGTTGCATGGTCTGAAAGATCGATCGTCTTATCGAATAATGCAATGGCCAATCGAATGGATTGCATGGAGCGTAACAGTGTACAGTTGTGAGGGCGATGAGGAAGAGAAATATTGTTATCGTCGCAAAAGGGGGTATGAAGAAAGAACCGAGGAAGAAGCGATGAGGTCGCTGAATGGAAAAAAAAGAAAATAGCGAGGACCGGTCGAGTCATCGTTATAGGATGGTTTATGATGAGGAACCGGCAGGACGACTCGATCCGTTTACATCACGGTACAGCAGCCACCGGATTGTTGAGGTGCGTAGGGGTCTTCTTTCTTATCAACCTGGAATGGAATGAGCTATTGACTTCAATGCGAGAACCCTAGGAAACATGAAACATACCTGACCCCAGACGGAAGGAACCATAAAGTCACGGGTATTGTTGCAATAATTAATAAGACTATTTACAATGTCATCAGTCAATTGATGTGTGTAGAAACGCACTATTACTGGATCGCATGCGGGGGAGGTAGGTTGTGGTGGTCGTTCACAGCTGTATCAGCTGTTCAACGACGCCAGGGGGAAGACTCACGATAAAGCAGCTTCGGACACCTTGACGCGAGGACGGTCCAAGTCTTCCTTCAAGCGACTATTCAATTCCGTTAGGCGACGATATTTCAGATCGGCCATGCTCTGTTTTTTATTCTTAACATCGCCGCCTGATCGGAGTTCGTAGGTAGGCATCTTGAAAATTGGTCGATGGTGGTGATCTCGGAAACGGCGGACAGTCGACTCTCTTTGGCGACGTTGTATCCCTGACCCTCGTTTTGGACGCTGGAATTTATTATTTCTCTCCTATTCTTCACAGCCGAAAGCGATAAAACGGGACGTGAAGTCGCTGCAATTGTCGCAGGAGAGACGATCGGCCTTGCAACCGTGTGAGACAGAAGAAAAGAGAGTGAGGTGTCTGGGAGGCGGCGGCAGGGACGCAGAGGAAGAAGGGAGCGACGAAGATAGCAGGATTGATTGTTGACGGGGAGCGAGGAGACACACACACACAGAGAGAGAGAGCAAGCAAGACACACAGGACACGAGGTGGACCGGGAGGCAGACTAGTATGTATGTGCGCTCTCAGTCTAAAACGACGAAGGTAACTTTGTGAGAGCGAGTGTGGTGCGGAATAAGCCGTAGGGAGAGGAGAGCGAAACAGCGAGGGGGAGAACCAGAGGGAAGATGCTCACAGAGAAAGGGAGCCAGCCTTGGCCTAAGGCATCTATTGTCGCGCTAGTCCTGATACGGTAATCATTCCAGAGGGAAATCTGAAGAAGTTTGTCGGTTCACGCTGTCTGTCGGCTTATCTAAGACCGGAGGAGTGACACTAAGGAGAGTGATCGAGCAAGTGATCTATCGCCTCTCTCCTTGATATTCTGGAGTCTTCATTTATCTGATTCTGCGCATTATGGAAGCATCTGAATCTGCTCTTCTACGATCCCCAACCCCAAATCCACACCGGGTCCCTGTCCAATCATAATGGGGTGAAGCCACTAGTTCGGCGACTAAGCGGATAGTCGATGTTACGCCTTCTAGGCTAGACTACTCCTAGTCCAACGGTCTGACTTTCAAGGGTTCATCTTGATTGCAGAAAAACTGAAGAATTGATCAGGGAAAATGGTGGATAAACATGAAACAAGTACGACATTCCCGATATCGAAAAGCGAGCATCTCTTATGCGTGGTTGTATCCATTTCAGCCTGTTCAGGGCAAGCAAATAGCTCATTACCCCGTAGAAGCATCGTCTAATGGAACGCCACTCAGATGCTGTAGGTACAGTTATTGTCCGATGCTCCGTCGAGCACAAAAAGAAAAAAGTATGAGAGAACCATAGCACGTGATTTATTAATGCTAGTCTTATCCTGGTTAGCGCACTGAAATGTCTAATCACATGATTACTGATCCTGTATTGGGAGTAGTCAGGCTTGGCATCTCTTTGCTGCCTAAGGCAGCAACAAACATTTTTGATGGGAATCGCACAACGCTACTCTCGGCTCCAACCAGAATTTGCCTCAAAGTTCCGTCACGGCCTTTCACCCCGCTGCATCAGCCAGGTTCGACAGATTCGACTGTATCTCTAGATACCTGCTGCAGTTTGATTTGAGTGTATCGGCTGATCACCAACCTTGACTTTGTACTCGATCGCCTTTACTCAAAAAAAAAAAAAAATAAACACTTCGCCTAAGGGGCAGACTGCCCACCATGCCTCCTCCACCTCATATCAAGCCCGAAAATGTCCTCAAGGTACGACGAGACGATCCTGCTATCTCTATGTTCGGATTTGGATGATACCTTCTTTTTCTGAATGTCTTTGAGACAAAAGAAAACATTTTACTGACAGTATTGGATGTATAGAGGGCTAGGGAACTCATTGCTGTGGGCCAGGCTCCTGCCGCGCTCACGGTTCTTCACGAACATGTTACCTCGAAACGAACTCGTAGCAGCCCCGTCGCGTCTTTGGAACCGGTGATGATCCTGTTTGTTGAACTCTGTGTCGATTTGCGCAAAGGAAAAGCCGCCAAGGACGGTCTTTATCAGTATAAGAACATCGCGCAGAACACCAATGTGGGAACCATCGAGGTAAGCGATCAGGGAAATAATCTACCAAAATGGCTTGATCTAATGACTCCTTCTCGAGCAGACTGTTCTCAAGCATTTCATCGAACTCGCCGAGCAAAAGGTTACCGAGGCTCAAGCCAAGGCCGACGAAATTCAGTCATCGCTCGAGTCGACTGCCCCTTCGACCAACGTCGACGACCTCGAAGCCATTGAAACTCCTGAGACTATTCTTTTGGCTACTGTGTCTGGCGAACAATCCAAGGACCGTACCGACCGTGCTATCGTTACCCCGTGGCTCAAATTTTTGTGGGAAACCTACCGAACTGTGCTCGAGATATTGAAGAACAATGCTCGTCTCGAGATTATGTATCAAACGACTGCCCTCCAGGCTTTCCAGTTCTGCCTCAAGTATACTCGCAAGACCGAATTCCGTCGTCTGTGTGAACTTCTGCGCAACCACGTTCAGAATGCCGCCAAATATTCCACTCAGATGCATGCTATCAACCTGAGCGATCCGGATACTCTTCAGCGCCACTTGGATACTCGTTTCCAGCAGCTTAATGTGGCCGTTGAGTTGGAATTATGGCAGGAAGCCTTCCGTAGTGTGGAGGACATTCACACCCTGTTGAGCCTCAGCAAGCGACCTGCAAAGAACGTTATGATGGCCAACTACTACGAAAAGCTCGCTCGTATCTTCTTGGTGAGCGAGAACTACTTGTTCCATGCGGCTGCCTGGAACCGCTTTTACAACCTCTTGCGCCAGTCTGCTGTTACTCTCGCCACAGGCCAGGGAGCCAAGAAGGACAACCCTTCTGTCACAGAGGCGGATATGACCAAGGCTGCATCCTTTGTTTTGCTTGCTGCTCTCTCAATTCCTGTCATCAGCACCTCTCGCTCTCGTGGTGCTCTAGTCGACGTAGATGAAGTGAGGAAGAACAAGAATGCTCGTCTTACCAACTTGCTCGGCATGGCCCAGCCCCCCACTCGTGCTGCTCTTTTCAAAGACGCTCTCAACAAGGGCTTACTCAAGCGTGCTCGCCCAGAGATCCGTGACTTGTACAACATCCTTGAAGTTGATTTCCATCCATTGTCAATTTGCAAGAAGATCACTCCTATCCTTAAACAGATTGGTGCTGATCCTGAGATGGAAAAGTATGTTGTCCCCTTGCAACAGGTCATCCTCACTCGTCTCTTCCAGCAGCTTTCTCAAGTGTACGAGTCTGTTGAGCTCAAATTCGTTTATGAGCTTGCCCAATTTCCCGACCCATTCCAAGTCACTCAGTCGATGATTGAAAAGTTCATCATGAACGGTTGCAAGAAGGGCGACTTGGCCATCCGTGTTGATCATGTGGCTGGTGTTCTTACTTTCGACTCCGATATTTTCTCATCTGCTAAGGCTCTGCACCCAGGTAGTGCAGCGGGATCCGCCGAAAGCGAGGTGGGATCTGTTCAACGCTTGCAGAGCACACCGGCTGAAATCGCTCGTTCTCAGCTTACTCGCCTGGCCAAGACATTGCATGTTACTTGTCTCTATGTTGATCCTTCTTATACTGCAAGCCGCCTGGAGGCTAAGCAGCGTGCACATGCCCGTGCCTTGGAGGGTGCTGCAAAGGAGCACCAGGAGACCTTGGCCCGTCGTGTTATCATCGAGAAGAAGAAGGAGGCTGCCACAGAATCTCTTCAGCGCAAACAACGTGAAGAGGAAACTCGCAAGAGAATCCGCACTCAACAACTCCAGGAAGCTGAGAAGCAGAGACTGTTGGATGAGCATCGTGAACGTGAAAAGAAGCGTCTCAAGGATGAACAAGACCGCATTCGTAAGCAGGAACTGAAGAAGCAGCTTGAAGAACTAAGCGGCGTCAAAGGCATTGATATCAATGAGATTGACCCTGAGGAGCTCGACAGCAACCGTCTCCGTGCCATGAAATTGGCCCAACTTGAAAAGGAGAAGAACGAGCTCAATGACCGCATCCGTATCACAGCTAAGCGAATTGACCATTTAGAACGTGCCTTCCGTCGCGAGGAGCTTAAACATATTCCGGAAGATTACGAAAGACAGAAACAGCATGATATGGAGGTCTACGAGCTTCAAAAGGAGGAGACGTTGAAGGAAGCTCAATTGAAACACAAGGCTGACGTCGCTCTCAAACACCGATTGAGCCGTCTTGTGCCAGTCTTCACTGAGTTCCGTGATAGTCTCAATGAGAAGCGTCACGAAGAGTTCGAGAAGCGCCGCAAAGCCGCCGAGCGAGAACTTGAGGCGAAGAAGAAGCAACGTATCAAGGAGGTCATGGAGCGTCGTCGTCGTGAGAAGGCAGAACGTGAGGAAGAGGAACGCCGCAGAAAGGAGGAAGAAGAGCGTATTAAGCGTGAAGAGGAGGAACGTACTGCACGCGAGGAGGAACAGAGACGTATTATGGCTGAAAGGAAAGCTCAGAGAGAAGAAGAGAGAAGGTATGTGCTTACCTAAATCATTTCCCACAAATCTGACCGTATACTAAACTGACTCTGCTATAGGAAACTTGACGAGATCGCCGTCAAACAGAAACAACGTGAAGAGGAAGCTGAAGCTCGCCGCGCAGCTCGCAAAGCCGGCGGCGTTCCTGAACCCACTCGTGCTGAACCTGTCGCTGAACGCGGTGAAAGAGGCCCACCAAGACTCAACCTGGCTCCTCGTGGTGGTGCCGGCACTGGCGCAAGCTGGAGAGAGCGTCTCGCAGCCAAGGAGGCCGCAGGAGAGACCGCTGCTGCTACTCCCACCGCGGCTCCTGCCGCAGCCAAGGAAGAACCTACTGCCACCCTACCACGCAAGACCGGTGGTTACGTTCCCCCCGCCATGCGTCAAGGTGCCGGAGCCCAATCAGCCAGATCCGCTGCCCCTCCTGCATCAACCGAGAAGTACATCCCTCGTCACCAGCGTGAAGGAAGCGGTGCCCCTGCTCCCAGACCTTCAGCAGCTACCAGCGAGCGATCCGAAGAAAGCAAACCAACCGGTGGCAAATGGGTCCCTCCTCACAAGCGCGGACAACAGTAACTTTTGTTCCAGTCGTTACTTTTCATTTCTCACGACAACGGAGGTTTATTCAAATAAACTTTTGGGGTCTGTCTCTTCTTTCTTGGTTTCATGCGAAAAGTACGGTTTTAGTTTCTTTACTTGGTTTCTCTCATGTTTTATGTGACCATGTCCATAGTAGCATCATTTCCATCTTCTCCCTTTCTTGATCGAAATTTGAGGACGTTTATGGGAAAGACCTTGATATCTCGATTCAGACTTTTCTTCTCTTTACCCTTCTCCGCATAATTTTTCTCCTGAAGTATCTATCCCCTTTGCACGTGTTTTCCCCATTCCCCCTTACTCTTTTATCATGTTATATGGATGATCGAAGCAGGAGATTAGACTGACCTAGAATGGATGTTGGGTGATGAATCAACATGGTATCGATATATGCTTTTTTTGGTAGCTTCATAATCCAACTGATTACGTACTCGAACGCTGAGTCTAAAACGCAAGTGACCTTCAAATCCACGGAACTTGAAAACAAAGCTGCTATCAAGGGGGATATCTATGTGTATGATGTATGATTATAAACAACAGAAAACAAAACAGTGTAAATCCGTCGTAATGCAAATGGAACAAGAAAAAAAGCCAAGAGAGAAAAAAAAAAGCAATATCGTCATCAGATAGTATGTAAAAACGTTCATGGTATCTGCCAAATCTCCCTTCTTTCCCGCATAGAATTGGAATCGGTTAAGCCGCCGCTTCAGTAGCTGCAGGTGCAGACGAAGCCCCCGAAGCACCAAACAATTTCCTCCTCCATTCACCGCAAACCGCTTCAAAGCCACTCACAACTTCTCCACAGACTCGACCTGCCTCGCGCTCTTTGAGTTTGCGGTCCCATTGCCCACTTTCTATCCAGCGATGACCCTCTTCGCGATCTTCGTCCTCGCGTTTGATTTCTGCGACTAGTTCCCGCGCTGATCGGAGGCGGCGGGAGGCTGTGGATGTTAATTGGCGGGATTCGTGGAGGGTGTCACTCAGGGTTCGGAGGGTGAGGGTTAAGTCTGATGTTTGGCCTAATAGGGCTTGTAGCGATAGAAGTGGGTCTGCGGATGTGGCTGCTTGACTCTGTGAGGACCGTGAGGATGAGGCGGACTGCGGTCGGAGAGAAGAGTTGTGTGTTTGTTGTGTGGAGAAGGGAAGTGGTAGGTTTGGGAGGAGGCCTTCGTCAATCAAGGGTATAAGGTCGTCCATGGATTCGAGGGATAGCAAAGGGAAATGAGAGAATAAAAGGGGGTGTATCAATGTTTGTAATGCTCGAGTCTGGTGCGTGAGATGTGATGTGATAGATGTATGAGCGGTGATCAATCTGCATAAACGTTAGTATGTTCACCCACTCTTGGAGATGGTAGTAACGCAAACCTTGCAGCCCCATTCTCGATTCCGCT
The DNA here is from genome assembly GCF_000003125.1 of Talaromyces stipitatus ATCC 10500. NCBI lineage: Eukaryota > Fungi > Ascomycota > Eurotiomycetes > Eurotiales > Trichocomaceae > Talaromyces > Talaromyces stipitatus. Next base: position 2,900,438 of record NW_002990117.1, on the reverse strand, counting down.
TTGAGCACCCAGATCCCTGAGACCTTCAACAAATCGCTGTATAATCTGATCATTTGAACTGCCATTTTCCTCTATCCCCCGTCTAGCCAAGCTTTCAATTCCTGCCAGTCTCCTCTCGAAATTAGGAGAGAACTCGCTTCCCTCTTCGAAATCCGAGTCGTTTCCATAATCCGAACCATCATACTGAGATTCTGTGCGTCGATGATGCCGATTCTGTATTTGTTTCTCTCTATTTCTTGGAGGCTGTAAACTATTCGTATCGCTGGGCGAAGTCTGTTCGCGGGGTGTCTGTTCTCCGGACGAATGGTTGTCGTCGTGTATATTGTTCATTTGATCATTGACCTCTATTCCCGAGGCATATTCGTATCCCTCGCCATCACCCCAAGCATCAGCCAGCTCGTCTGCCAAATTTCCCAATCCCCCGCCAGAATCCACGGCTCCCATATATACTGCAGACATACGCCGATCACTGTTGGATGATATAGAATGTCGCAGATGCTGCCCGTCTGCGGATAGGGAGCCCGGAGATTGAGGGGTCTGAAGATAGAAATAGCCGTTATCATTTGCGTCATTTATGGTTGGCGTCATATCGAAACTTGATGGGTGCCGACGATGTCTCGGCGAGACTGGGGAAGACGGTGTCGACATTTGTTTCGCGGTAGCAAGGCTTCCGCCTCGTTCGATTTCTGTACACAAGAAACAACGGAATTGTACACACAAGTATTGGAATTATCGGAGTTGAGTATCACAGTCGATCCTCGGTTTTCATGGCCTTCAGTTATGAAAGATGGGCCTAGAGCCCAAGTCCGAGATCAACGACAGGCGATAGGGGCGAACCAAATCTCAAGAACGTCGGAAAGAGTCAGTTTAATACCTCTCTGTATTGGGAAATGGATCCTTTTAGAAATCGGGCCTTAAAAGGAGGTTGTTGAGCTGGCACGTTGGCTGTTGTCAAAATAATCTCTTGATCTGTAATACTGATGAGTCGTATTGCATTGCTCCCTTGCATAAGCGCAAAAAGTCTAAGCAACGCGGTGGTTGGAGTGTTTGTTGACGGTACATTCGCGGATTAAAGATGAAGGTGCACAGTCTACCGTCTTTTCCGTGAGACACTCAAAGGCGGTCAGTCAGCGCCGGACTCCCCCCGCTTCATCAACAAATTACCTCTAATGATAGTGAAATTCAAATAATACAGAGAATGCATTGCTAGATAATCAACCGAGATTTGCAATCATTCTATCGGGCGTTGTTATCTGCAGCATAGCATTCCCTCCGACCTCGACCTATAACAGAAACGATCATCCGAGCAAACCAAAAACTAACGAAAATGAGTTATATACGGCGCATGACACCGATGGACATGTTTTCCTTGAACCTGACCAATCTCGACGCTCTTACCGAAAACTATGACCTGGGATTTTACCTGAATTACCTAATGCGCTGGCCGTCGCTATTCAGCGTCGTTCAAGACCGAGATGCGGGCATCGTGGGCTACAGTAAGTCGTAACCGCTTTAAAACAAAAAAAGTGCAAAAATGCTGACGGCAACAAACACAGTTATGGGGAAATTAGAGGAACAACCGGCGGCAATGCGGAATTCGGAGCATTACACACCTTGGCATGGTCATATAACAGTATTAACTGTTGCGCCGGCATGGAGAAGACTGGGATATGCGACACGGTTGACAGAGAGTTTGGAGCATTCGTCTGATATCAATGACGCGTGGTTTGTGGATTTGTATGTTCGAGCGACGAATCGAGTAGCGGTGGATATGTATAAGGGCATGGGGTACGTTTTTTCCTGCCCAGAAACAAAACAAGAAGGCTTTCTCTGGACTATTGGCTAATCGTACTTGTCAGGTACTCTGTCTTCCGACGAGTTGTGAATTACTACCAAGACGATCCCACCGGAATGTCCGATCAAGGCGAAGATGCGTTCGATATGCGCAAACCTTGTAGTAGGGATAAAGATCTTATACACGTTCGAGAAGATGGTGAGAACTTTTTGGTGAATCCGGAGGATGTCTATTGATACGTAGGTATCACGTTCATGATATAAAGAGGAGATGAAAACATTGCATATATAGATTCATCTGGCAGGCGTATGGGATAACTGATTTACGAGGTTCTATGGTGGATATTGTACGTATACATTTACTGGTGTCGAGGAATTCAAGAGGCAAGTGTCTTCATGTATATCTAAGTTCTTTCCACACCCATTGAATAATGCTTTAAAAGAACCATGATTTGACCGAAATTATTTTCGATAATATACATTAATGCTTTTGTGTGAATATCTGAGGCATAATCGAATCCCCAGGTCAAACCCCGAAATCAAGCTATCGATATGCCTCATGCAGTGACGTATGTCCCTGATTGTCTCCCAACACTGAGAGTGATGCATAATAGACACCATAGAATGTACTATGCAGTTAACAAGATTGTGCCGGAAAATGAATCTAAAAGAATAACAGAGCGACGCCATGGTATGCAGTTAAAAAGTTCCTCCTCCCCGTCTCGCGGATTGATATATAGAAATTGAACTTCGTGAATTGCGATGGACACGCTGTATCATGTTCGAGCAGTCAACTTCCATCCAACACGGATAAATCGAATAACGACCATAAACGCAGCACAAGTCGCAAGACATGCTCCACAGAACAACTGCACGCCGAGGTATGAATTACCAGCAGACAGAATAGCGCCTCCAATCGGTGTACCGACTAAAAGGGCCAAGGAAGAAATACTGAAACACATGCCCAATCGAGTTCCCAGATCCCGAAAGTCCTTTGTGATGGCCATCATGACGACGGGTGGTAGAGAGACGAAGCCACCGGAAAAGAAACCATATAGAGCGGCAAGGACAATGATACCCGCAGCTGAGTTGACAGCGATCCAGCAAAAAGCCATTAGTGCTGTGAGACCTGCAGCCGGTAGAAGGATATTGATTGGACCCGTGTAGTCGGCTATCAAATTTGGCGTGATACGACCAAAGATCGAGGCTGCGTTCAGGATAGAGACTAGATAGAACCCTAAATTTGCGTTCACGACTCCATTCTGAATTGCCCATGGTTGAACATAGATCAGGAAATTGTAGAAACCTAGGAATCCAAAGAACATTCCAAAACAAAATAGTGTGTACGGAACTTCTTTGAAAGCAGAGAGCTGGATCAAATCTCGTCGTTCGGTTGGAAGAAAACGCGCACGTAGTATGAGACACGAAAACGTACATGTCCCCAAAGCTACAAAAGCGATGGCTCGAGTAGCCCAGGGGAAGCCGACTTGTCTCTGGAGCTGATCGAACATAATCGGATAGATGACACCGCCGAAACTGCTACCTGAAGCTGCAATGCCGTTTGCGAGAGCTCGCCTTTTTCGGAAATATTGCGGCAAAATGGCTACTGATGGTACGAATAGGAATCCGGCACCAATCCCGACACAGATACCTTGTGCTAGCATGACTTGATAGTATTCAGAGGCGAGACTGGTCATCATATAACCGAAGACGACCATGAAGCTACCGAAGGCCAGCATTACCGAGAGAAATCCAGCATCGAATAGGGGACCTGCAACGACTCCTATGAACATGAGAAGGAAAGATTCAATAGAACCAATCCAGGCGATTGTGGATGCTGATTCGTGAGATAGAATTTGGTCTTCGTAGTAAGTCTATGCATCATTAGCTGGATGTTCGGGAGCATATCTATAGCAAATTCTGGATTAGAGGAGTAAGAGAGGAGGTGTAGGTACCTGAAAAGCACCAAATGTATTAATCAACCCCCTAGAACGATTTTCCCAAGTCAGCTTTTTCTGGCTAACAGGATATACGCATAGACATACCATGAGTTGAAAAACAAAAAGAAAGACCCAAGCACTTGCGACCAGGCCTTGAAGCCTGTATCAAAATCGAGCTCTGCATTATGATAACCGGTATTCGCGTGTGGAGCGATCTCCTCTGTCTTTGGCACAGCACTCTCACTTCCGTTTACGGAAGTATCTGACGTCTCAATAGCCTTTTCAAGACCCTCTGCTGAAGTATCCTGTGCCATCTCAAAAGTCTATACAAGACCTTTTGACCAACGTCTGCTTCACTCTCACTCAGATCCCTCCCAGAAACCTTTTGCCGGTAAGAAGCTAAATAATCTTGTCACAAAACTTTGATTGATTAGATAGGGCGGGGTTTTTGGCGCTATTATGTATATTTCTTTTGGCAGTCAGTAGCTAGGGTCTTGGATCTTTTGTGACATGGGCGCCCGAGGCTCGGAAACAAGTCCGGTAGATAGAGTTGGTTGCAGCAATTATCGCAGCCAGATTTTCGATCCCTGTACGTAGTTGCGTCGTGGCTTAGTGTGTATGCTGACGTTTTTTAGGCGAGAAGTAGATGGGAAAGGCGCTCTATTTCAAACTCCTCCCCGGTGAACGAAGCCTCCACTACTGATACAGAGAGAAAAAGGAGTCATATAACCCAGGGCCCATACCTACACACTATCATAGATTTTCTCAAAATATTTCCGATATCTGGAATAAGCATCCAGGCCGTGGCGACCAGTAAGCGACCAGCTTCATAGTCACCACCTTCCCGTTTCGGATAGATTGAAATGAACTTCTCTAGTTATTAAGTCGGAATTTCCGTTCTGACACAAACACACAAAATCGATTCTCGCATGGATTTTGGGCGGATGCATATTGTGATTGGCGGATCTAAGATAAGTTGTTGGGAAAAGGTTTTGTGGCCATGTGCCGTCTTATCCACCACGATGCCTGAGGCGGTAAATAGTCAAAAGGGATCACTTCCCCGCTTATTCTCAACTCTACTGACTCATAGAAATATTTGATGATTAGTGAATGTAACCGAGATTCAGCATTATCAACACTATTCAACGACATATCCGTACAGAATAGGTGTCATCTTATTAAGGAATTACGAATGGCCTCAGGGTATGCGATGGGGCCAACAGTAGATCAGCCGGAAAAAAGTGGCCCATGGCTTTCTCGCCACTCAAGATGGATTTCAAATCATATCAAAATTGTTAATGCCTTTGCTTAACAATCAGCGGATATACATGTAGTATTTGTCTGCACGATTCTTTTCTACGGAAGTTCCGATGTGTCCTGAAGGATAATACGGTAGATCCAGTTTGATTATGTGAACATGATATTGAGCTCTATCTGACAAGGGATGTTTCGGCTCTGTTGAGATGGAAGTTTTCGAGAATCAAGCCCTTGTTAGAAAAATATCATGAGCAGTGCGAATAACCAGCATGCTGCTTTCTATCTGATGTTTCTGGTTACCGAGTATAGGTGTCCCGGATGAACAGAAAGGCAATTGATAGACTTCCTGCATGTACCATATTCATCGCTGATATTACATTTATGACATGATTCCGCGATTTCCAAATGACAACAACCTAAAGCAGAATACATTGCAAGATATTCCGATATTGCAGATTGGCCAAGCTGTGCGAATTCTTGAAGGTAACAAGCTCCCGTTGTTGACCCTTGATCTCGAGGTATATTTTTTTCACACAACACCACGTGAACTGTTTCTTGCTTTGTTTTGTTTGTTTCTTTATTGTTCTTTTTTTCCTTTCGAAAGCCACCAACACCAAACGCTATGCAAATAAGAAACTGACTGATTGACTGCCTGACCATACCAATTTACAACAGTTCCTCGCAGGTCCAGTCCTCATAGCTAAACGCAAGTCAGATAAAGTGTTATAACGTAAGAAACGAAGAGAAACTCACTATCCATCAGGAAGGTATCTCCTAATGATCAGAGGGATTTTCTTCTGGTTGAGTTCCTTGATAGCAATCTGGAGCGGATCGGTCTCGCCCTCAAGATCAACCAAAACGGGAGCATTCATACTATAAGCACACTATTAGACAACTGCACCAACGATCTAAAAACAAAACGAGTGTTCACAAACCTAATCTGAAGTGCCCTGGTACCCAGAACACGAGCTCGCTCATACTTGGTCATATATGGTGTAGTCGAGCGCTGGTCGTTGGGTATCTTCTTCTCGCGAGGCTGTTCCATCACTCCTCGACCACCACCAGCATTAGGGTCGCCGGATATAATGGTTCGCTCGCCATTAACAGCATCCTGATATACGTCTTCGGCCCCATGAACAGCTTCGTCACCTTCCGGTTCGACATCTTCTGGTTCTAGGAAGTCTTCAGGCTCGTTGTCATCGTATTCCGGTTCGCCACCATCGTAGTCGTAGCTAATGAAATCAGTACTCTATTCCTGAGCGGCGTGCGCGACTGAATAAAGGGGAAGGTATCTGATCCAAGGGACAGAAATTTTCTTGTTGACAACTTACCCGGTATCCTCAGCTTCGTGATCACCGTAATCGGACATTATGACGAATAAACACTAAGATGCGTCGTGGAGGAGCTTTTCGACAAGGAACTGTGACCTTTGAAGAAGGAGTCGTCCTACACGACGTGGTTGAACGATTGAAACTGAGCTCGAAGTAATCTTTGTCGTCGCAATCCGCGGAGGACGGAGAAAAGATCTCGTCGCACTAAATATCATCCAATCAGCAAACGCATTGGCCTTCACCGCCTCCACCATCACGAAAATAATTATTTTTGTCAACATCGCAATCAACTTTACACTCATTGAAATATTACACAATTGGCAGTCTGCTTGTTTCTTTGAAGGAAGCGCACGAAATGATAATTCGATAACTTGAACTCTAGTCCTTGAAGATGTCTGTCAAACGCAAAGCAGGCGATGCAGCAGTCAAGCGACCATCAAAATTTGTTAAACAGACATCAGGTAAATAAGCGTCTGTCATTTTGTTTATCCTTCTCTAATCAATCTACAGACTCAGAGTACGTAATATCAGATGCTTCATCGGGATTCCATACCGAGAATGAAGAAGACGAAGACGATGGTCCCGATGACGAGACACCCGCTACTCCTTTCTCACGAACCTCTTCGAAATACCCTTCCGAGCTGAAGACACACCTATGCCCATTCGAAGGCTGTACAAAAGCATTCAACAGACCAGCAAGGCTACAAGAACATCTTCGATCCCATAATAATGAACGTATTTTCCAATGCACCTACGACAATTGCGAGAAGACGTTTCTACGGGTCTCTCATCTGAATCATCACATCAAAAGTGCCCATACTGCTGTTCGCGACTATGTCTGTGACCGTCGAGGTTGCGGTAAAGCCTTTGTGACAGGTACCAGACTCCGAAGACATCTCGCTGCTCACGACGGAAGAGACAAGTTTCGTTGTACTGAATACCCGCCGTGTAACGAGACATTCCGCAAGCACGCGACCTTAGCGCAACATATTATGTCCATACATCTTAAACAGAAACCGTTTCCTTGCCAATATGTTAATCCAGCCACAGGTCAGAGATGTTCCCAGGCCTTTGATACAGCGGCGCATCTACGTGGTCATGAAAATCGGGTTCATTCGGAGAGTCGGTTTACCTGCACGGAATGTGCGAGTGATAATTTGAGTTTTGCTTCCTATGCGGAGTTGCAGGCACATATCAAATCTGTGCATCCCCCGGAATGTCCGCATTGTTCTCTTAGATGCCAGAGCTCTCGAGAACTCCGCCGTCACTTAGAGATTTCCCACGGTGATGTTAGTCTGGAGGAACGACGTCAATTCCCGTGTACGGTTCCCGGGTGTGGACGAAGCTTTACAAAGAAAGGGAATCTTGCCGTTCATGTTCGCACGGTACACGAGGGTGAGAAACGCTTCGTGTGTGGTGAGACGGACTTGTCGACTTCGAAAAAGGTGGAGGGATGGACTGGAACAGACGCATGTGGAAAGCGTTACAGCAGCAAAATCGCCTTGGAGGAGCACGTCCGCACGACGCATTTGGGACTGCAAAATAGCAAAGCCGAACGTCGAGAGCGTCTTGGTCTGAATAAAGAACCAAGTAAACGCAAGACGAATCATGACGTCTCGACCATGACACTGCTCACTGGCGAGGGATACGCCGACCAAAGCGGTCGACACATTGCTTGTCTTGTCTCTGATTGCCAGTACCGATTCTATCGAGAATTTGATCTCTTTGTGCACATGCGCAGCAAGCACGGCTACGAGGAACGGGATATTGACAACCTAATCATGGAGCGAGCACGGCTAGCTCAAGAGAATACAGATACTATATTTGGGATTTACGGGCTGGAGTTTGATACGCCGATCGATAACAGTCATGACCCCGACCCTTTCCCGTCTGCGGATGCAGCACCGCCTTTCTTTCACGATTCGCATATTATGAATAACGAATTTGATGAAAAAATGAACGATATCGCCTTCTTCAATTCTCTAAATGAGAATATCGCACCTCATCACGAGAATAACACATTGTTCGGCTTTGGCGCTGATGATGTTGTGCAGAGTAACGATGGGTTTGCATTTGTTGATCCGGGGCTATCTCAATGATACATTTGATGACATGCCACTTGAGCGATGGTTTTGTTTGATACTAGTTCTTTCTGTTTCATGACAGGCATAGCATAGCGCTTTGGATGTACGACAGAGTCCGCAGTTGAACGTTTAACCCTAAAATACAGCCCCTGACGAAAGAAATACATCGTGCCGTTGACGCATCGGGCAGCTGGCCCCACGACTATCAGACACTAACGGCTAAAATTACCACAATGCCGTAACGCTTCTGTAAACTATGCAGTGTGGCGTCTGTGGCTTGACAAACTAGGGCTACTCCGTCTTACGAATTTAAGTAGTTACGTACCCTTGATTCTACCGGGTGATCTGTCTGTAGAGGTGGATTTGTTTTCAAACACTGCGTGTATGGCATGTCGGGGAAATCCCATGTGAGGCTTTGCCAGCCTCAAGAGGGCTTGATGATTCAGAATATTGTACGCGTAAGTCCCGACCCGTATCGAATAGTATGGAGTCTGTGGATACTCTGAGTAAGCAGGTAATCGACTTAACTCCGTTAGTTTGACAGGTCACAGTACTACTACTATGTATTTAAGCTACGAAGGGTCCCCATAATTATTGCCTTTGGTCACCGGGTTTAGTGGGTTCTGGATGTATTCGTTGCGATATGTTAGACTCTCCTGAGTCCTGACCCCTGGAGTGGCTTCACAACTTTAAAAAAGGAGTGAAATTCCGAGACCAGCATGTTGGATCACCTGGTCTGGGGGCCCAGAATACTCCTCGTGAGCCGTTGCAAAATATACGTGTCTGGTTGGATCGAAGACACCCAGCTTGGCGCCAGACGCCAGAAGTGAGACATGCGATAATCGTCCAGTTATTGTAGCGTCTAATACGTAAAATAGCCCTTATTCTTTTTGTTTCTGATGGCTATTGTCCGTGGCCAAGGATAGATTATTGAGTTTGTGCGCAGTCAAAAGACTTGAATAGGAATGAGGTTGTATTATTATTTATTGTCTAGATGATTAGCGGTAAGTTACTGCTAACCCGTGGATCGCTTGGGGCGACGTCATCCGCTCACTCCCGCGGACAGACAATTTTTTTGACAACCGTGTACAACTCACTCACTCGCTCACTACTTCCTAACCACTCCCCATCCACCCTCTGTGGTCTTGGTATCTCTCGCTTGTTGGTCATAGGAGCGAGATAATCACGTCGCCGTCTCTCGAACATCGCAAAACCGCTCGTTGAAACTCGTTATTCGTCCGATGTGTCGATCACTCAGCACGGAGGTGGGATAATTATATCTAAGACATTATCTCCATCGAGATCTAAAGGCCACTACTACATTCCTACCTGAAATCCTCACAACGCCATCGCTTTGCTTCTTTCTTTTGCTTTGTTTATTCATCTTTCACTCGCTCTTTCAATCTTGCCGGCCTTTTCCGGTTTACACCTTTCGTCCATTCCAACAACCTCTTCCGCTCTGATCTGTGGTATCTGTTGGGTGGAGATTCGATCTGTCGACAGGTCGCCTGCCCAAGGGCTAGGCCACAGCTATCTTCAGCATGGTTCGCTCGCGTGGTAAGCATTCAAATCTAATCTTATCATCTCAGACAATCATGGACAAGAAAAAAAAGCCATGTGTTTTCGCACGTTTCCGGTCCTCTTCCCGTAACCGTTGCGCTGATCATGGATATCCCTTGCATCTTTTACAGTTCGATCGTTTATAGCGGCCTTTGGCTCGAAGAACGAATCAAACACAAAAGAGTCACAGAGTTCTTCAGGTTCAAATTCCAGCAGTCAATCGAAGCTCGCCAAACCGCATGCTACCCCTCCCACTTCATCTCCTCCAAATGGCTTGCACATCGTGAAAACAAGGGCGGCCGCTCCAGAACGGGCGAGTCTCGCGCGCCCAGCGTCGATGGTCTTTACGTATCAGCCTCCGGTGACGGAGATCGCGCAAGATACATTGCCGGAATTACTGCCTATTTTCACTTTTATGAACAGTCATTCGAATAAGATGTACCAAGAAGGGTACTTTCTCAAACTCAATGATCTGGACACTCGTATGTCTTTTTGTGACTTCTGTTGATCTCGGAATGTATCGTGCTAACTTCGCTCATAGAGGGTCGTCCGTGTGCAGATCGCAAATGGGTCGAATGTTTCGGAGTGCTTACGGGAACCGTGCTATCAATCTGGGATGCCGCTGCGCTGGACGCAGCAGGCGAAAATCAGGACGTGACACCTACTTTCATTAACCTTACGGATGCCTCGATAAAAATGGTGCGTATGATGGGTTGCAGGATTCCTTGCGACATGGAGCTGATATTGACTCGTATAGCTTGAGACACTCCCGACGTACGACAAGAATGCCAAACCGTTACAGAATATCTTGAGCGTCTCGACAGCCGGCAGAAACCGCTACCTTTTCCACTTCAATTCTTTTCATTCACTTACTCAGTGGACTGCCGGTATTCGACTGGCTCTATTCGAGCACACATCCCTACTCGAGGCTTATACGGGGTCTATCATCGCCGGAAAAGGTAGGCAGTTGAATAACATACGAATGATCATGGAGCGTTCTCGGTACAAATACGAGGATTGGGCAAGAGTCAGATTTGGGGCTGGAACACCATGGAGGCGCTGCTGGTTTGTCGTAACTCCGCCGAGTGACAAAGACATTCAGAAATTACACAAATCCGGCAAGAAGCGGTCTGCATATGATCGTACTACACCAATCTTGACTGGCGACATCAAGTTTTACGAAACGAGAAAGACAAAGAAGGCACAGCCAATTGCAACCATTACTGATGCCTATGCAGCCTTTGCCATTTATCCTCAATCGAATGCCCTGATTGATCAGTCGACGTTGATCAAGATAGAAGGCAATATCATGTTCCATTCGCAGCCTCAGTCCAGTACAGAGGGATACATTTTCATCATGCCAGAACTGCACCCGGCCGTGTCTGGTCTGGAAATTATGTTACGGTTTCTCTTCCCTGTTTTCGACACGTTTGGCCTGTATGGACGGCCGAGTCGACTCATCGCAGATACGAATAATGTGAAGAGTTTGATGTTCGCTTTTCCGAAACACCAGCCTTACGGTTATCTGGATGTGCTTGATGTCGTCAATCTGATCAATAAATCTGGAAGCCAAGGATGGTCTGAAAAGGAATGGAGAAGGGAGCTTAGAGAGGCAACTGGGCAGCGAATGTCCACTGTCAACAGTCCCGCGAGCAGCATCAGCGCTGGTCGACCGCGTCAAAGAGGAAGCATTCTTGGCCGTCATGGAAAGACTCGATTTAAAGAACCTCCTCTTTCTTCTGGCTTCAATCAGTCAGCAGAGGCCATCATCGAAACTCCCCCGTCTACGGCTGAATCTCCTGTCACCGAGTCTGGGTCATCATCACCGTACGGGCATTATCGAGCAGTATCGGACACGACTGCTTTCCTTCCTTCGAGCTCGACAGGCAGGTCGTTTGCTCCTTCGCGTCTATCGATTCAAGATACACCACCTGAGCCCCCTGTTCACGGTGTGGATCCAACAGCTACACACGATCGCCCTTCAACGCGGCACTCGAATGGAAGTGGCTCTGATGGTGATGCACAACTACATGATGTACCTCGTACGGACAACCTTGCACAGGAATTCCGGTCTAGTCCTCCCGCACCCGTGGCCGTTCCACCAGCCTTTTCACATCAACCAGGCGAGGTTCCCTCTAGTCGGCCTCAAGCTTCAAGCGAATTACGACGAGCCAATAACCGTATGTCTAGCTCAACTCTGGCTCAACTCGCCGATGTGAGTAAACTACGTGGTGTTACAACAACCATATCAGATATCCAGGAGAACCCCTACTCAGATGAGCGCTATGATAGTGATTCGCCAGTTCATATGGACGCACGTTCTTCACACACAAATGCGCATCCTGTTGAAGAACAAGCTCCTCCTGTTCCGGTCCACGGAACAACCACCGATACCCGGATCCAGCAGTCATTACCACAGAGGACTTCTCAGACGACACCAAACCTTCACCTAGACACATCTCAAACTATCAAGAGGAAACCACTTCCTCCTCAGCATAGCTATATTTCTGAGATGGACTCCCAGGAACCATCCTCTGCGTCGACTGACCCGACCTTGAGAGATTTGCAACATACAGTTGATGAAGCCGCTTTGAGTAGGATTTTGCCGATGCAGCCATCGTACACATACGAGAGGACTGTGGCTCAACTTCCTCAACTTTCGCGAGTCGATACTGAAAGCGTGTATGACGATGACGGATCAGTGACCCCAGACTATGCCAGTCGCAAGTCGACCGAAACGAAGCGCTCAGAAGTCTCCATTCCTCGTCCTCGAATGGGCGTCTTGAAAACGGTGGGCGGTTCCAGCTTGGATAAGCAGGAGGTCACTATCGGAGACGCGCATTACCTTGCCAACCAGGAAGTTCCCAAGGAAAACCCTGATATTCCGGTTATTGATTTTGGTCCGACTATGGCGCACAATTTGCACACCCGACGTCCTAGTATGTCCGACGTGCTGAACAACTTCGGTTCCAATTCCCCTTCGCCTACCCGTCGTGATGATCGAGTAGAAGGTCATGCCCGCAAATTGTCACGATCACCTGCTGGGGATGAGAAGCGCAGAAGTGTTGTTTGGCAGCCAGGTCTAGCGAACTATCGACCAGAATCTCCTGCGAGTCGTACCGTGACGCCTGAACAGTTTGTTCATCATCGGTCGACCTCCAACTCCCATCCTCTAGACTATCCTATTGGGAGCCCAGCTGCTAGACCCCGGTCAGGGGATTGGACACTAGGTGCATCTCAACCATTTTACGGTAGAGATCTACCTCCTCGGCCGAACTCTCGAGGCTCGACTATGCTGCTAAATCAGACCGAGATACCAGCGCGACCACATTCCCGAAACTCGACAATGATCCTGAATCAACATGACATGCCCATTCGGCCTCATTCTCGAAATTCGACAATGTTGTTAAATCAAAGCGATCTACCACCCCGTCCGCATTCTTGGGGATCAAACGCCATCTTGAATCAAACTGATCTTTCGTCGCATTTGTCGGCTAGAGAACAGGAACATGTGGCTCGTATGACCGGATCAGCTTTTTTCAATCTGTCCAACAGCAACGTGAAGCCTGCAGTCAGCCCCGCTGGACTGATTGGAGCCATCGATGCTCGCGAGCGCGAAAGGAGATATATGAAAGAAGGCCTCAGCAACCAAATGGTCCAGCAAGCAATCGCACAGCGCCAACAGCAACAAATGTATGAAGCACAGCAGATGCAACAGTCACAAGTTGGGAGTGTATACAACATGCCCGGTGCAAGCTACACTTGGGATACTTTGAATCAGAATACCTTCAATCAACCACAGATGATTCCTCGTCCGGCCACAAGCTCAGATTGGCATACCTGGAATGGTCAAGTGGTACCTCAGACGCCGCCAGCTGCGCCTCCTCAACACCAGAATCAATATTTCCACCAGCAGCAATATCAGCAGTATTGATTTACACTGACCTTTCCTTCCATACCTCCTCAATCATTACAAATTTCTTTTACAGCAACACATCCTCCATCGGTTTTTTTTTCTCCTTTTATCTGTTACCTGTCAAAGAATATGCGATCATTTCATACATACATACATACCCCTTTCATACACTTGGTCTCAACTATTTTGCATCCGCAACCTTAATCCAACAGCATATTCCCACATCCATTCTTTTTATCTTTTTTACATTTTTTTTACCAAATCACCCCATTATTTACCATTAACTCATCTGCATAGACCGGAGTTTTAGAAAAAAAGAAAGGGCACAGAGAGATTGATTGACTCGGTTTCATTTTTGGGTGGGGTTTCCAGCGTACTCTCGTTATTGGGGGTCTTTTTTATGTCGCTTGGAGTTTTTTCTCTTTTCTTTCCTGTTTTGAGATCGAAAGGATATATGGTTTTTGTTTATTGTTGGTGTTAATCTCTATAATAAATGGCGTTTTTCTAGAGAATAACTGAAACGACGCACTCGTTTATTCATTTGCGTGGTTTTTGTTCTTTTGGATTCTGGATGACAATGATTTCTAAGGCTGTAAGTGCTTGATGCTCTGTATAGCGATCTCCTAAGGTGTCCGAAAATGAACGCCCCATGACAAAAATGCCAATAGTAAATAGGCATGGCAAAACAAAATAGTTATAAGATGCAGTAGACATAAATATAAGACAAGCCATAGATTCTCATATTGCTTTTTGTGTTTTTATTCTGTATGTGCTGCCGACTTTCGCATCCTCCTAGATCCTTCATACAAAAACCGATCCACGGCAGCAGCAACAGTCAATGTACCACCAATAACAGCACAAACACCCGTTAAAAACCCCGTAAATGTCTTTGGACGAACCTCACGATTGACCACTTTCATGGGTGAGATATCATAATTGAAGAATACACCTGGAATACCACCTTCGGCGTGAACACGCTCCTTGTGGCCCTCAGCAGCGTCGTTGCCGCCGTGTAAGGATCGTTTGTGTGATGTTACCGAGTATTGGTGCGTTTCGAGACTGCCTGCTGCACCATGTACAGCACCGTGGAGACCTAGCGGAGTGGATTGATCGTCTCCGTGGAGTTGGTCGGATTGACTGCTATCCCAACCCAGGGGCAGGTAGGATGTTGAGACTACTTTGATGTAGTAGTTGTAGTTATAAGCTGGTTCATCTGTAAATTGTTGCGTGTCGTCTAATGGGTTGGTGTGATGGTGGTCGGTCCATTGCCAACGTCGGGATAGCTCGTCTGAGAGCTGAGGTCCGAATCGCAGTTGGTGAATGATATGCGACATTGTGTGCTTCTCGTTATCGGATAGCTCCCTGTCCATATATGTGTCCAGGTCGTGGACATGCATGTTTCCGGTTGAGAAACTACGACCAGGGGCAATGTGGAAATTGCCAATCACCTTGTTCACTCGGATATCACCTTCAATACGGCATCCCTCCCTTCGCTGGGCATTGATTTTCTCGGCATAACCTTCTCGCTGACATTGTTCGATGTTTTCACCTTTGCCGAATGCCCACGATTTCAATGCATATGCTTCCCTAACTTCTTCACAGGTGTTACAGCATCCTGGCTTGTTTGTATTTGGTGGAGGTGGTGCGCCTCCGCATTGGCCGCAATACTCGGGGTTAAGGTGTACAGCGACTTCATTTTGGGCGTGTCTGCAGTGGAATTCAACCAGTAAGCAGCTGAGAGGATGTCCAATTACGCAAAGAGTGTCACTCACAGTTCGAGCTTCGCAACATCTATAACTTTGCCCCCCTCGGCAACCGGACTGAGTCGTACTTTGTTCAGACCGTGGACGACGCCCATCTGTTGCTCTCCTGAAACGTCCATTACATCCAATGTCAATAGTTCGCACGGCAGTCGAGGGAAGGTCATGTTCAAATGAATCTCCATTCGTTCACCTACAAGACACGCCTGTCAGTATTTGAAGGAGGCCTGATTTCAAACTGTCTAATAAAATACCTCGTGACTTGTCGACTATTAGCTCTGGAAGCACCACCACTCGGCGGTAGTCAGCCCATTCCCCCCATACTAACCAGAGTATGACGACCAAGGACACTAAAGTGACAATTCCACCAGATGTTGTTCGCACGCGCGCATCTTCCACCGTCTTTGCGAACGCATCAAGCCTCGTAAATCGTGATTTGGCGGGCATCTCTGTAAGCTTGGAACTATATATCACCAAACAATTGAAAGCATCAGCTAGCTCCTGCAATGAGGGCTTCTGGTGGAATCTGTCAAAAATAGAGAATCATGTAAAGACAGTTGAACGGAACGCAATTGCAATCAACGGGTATGGAGTGGTTAATGAGCGACAATGCGAAGGCGCATGAAGAAGTATGGAGTTCGAGATCTGGCCAGCTTGCGATTACAGTGATCCCATATCGGGAAGGTAGTGGGTCTTCAATGTGCCTCTTACTTTCTTCGGATTAGTGCACGTTTTATGTCACGTGATTCCAGAGAATCCTTTGTCCGGAGCCTAGTGTTGCCTACAAAACGTCACATTCATCTGCCACTCGCACTCTATTATTCCTACCTTCGTCTCATCTTTACCAACTGAATACTTCCATATCACACAGTATTAGCTCCTTTATTCTGTTTATTCAACACTGAATGATCTCGATATAAGCTACGACCGTGATTTTTCGGGGCTTAGAAGCCTTCAAGCCCGCGACAAAATTCTGCAAGATCAGACGACACTTTTTCAACCCATATTTCCTCTCGACGTTGACCGTTTTCTCTTTATTGATACCCGATTATAGCATCGTCTTCTTCATCGCTTCCTCATTACAGAACTACGTCGCATATCATCTAATCTTTCGTCGGCCCCCACCCGGTTCTATTGAACAACCGATTTGTCCTCTGATTCTGATCATGCCTATGTTAGGCGTGTCTTCAAGAAACAATCAGAGTATGGCAAGGTCTAGGGGAACAGCGCCCAGTCGCCCCGGTGGGCCAAGTCGAGGCGGCATTCGGAAACGTGGTGCTCCTACGAGGACAGACCGAGATGGCGATCTTGATATGGGTGCCGGCACACAACGGGGCCATGTTGGTAAACGCGCTCGTGGACATGGTCACCCAGCGCATACACGAGATTTATCGTCTAGAATGGAACTCGACCGCGACCGAATTCAGAAAGCCATTAGCAGCGGCGATGCCAGCTCACAGGCCAATATCCGACAAGGAGCGACTAAGTCACGTTTTGAAGAATATAGTATTACTGGCTGGAAAGAGAGCAAAGCCGCCTCGAACTCCGACGGGGGTGTCCGAAGTCTCGTTGACTGGCTCGAAAAGAAGTTGCCCACAACGAAACACGGCCGCAAAAACATAATCAAGGTATGTGCAACATCAGCATTAGCGGTCACCGATGCAGTATCCGCACAAAGTCGTATATCCGGGGTGTACTGGTGATTCAAAACGGACATTCTCAGCTGCCATCGATACTACTCGGGATTTGTTTCTCACTTCCATCATTCGGTGACTGCAACATACGCATTCTTTTCCGCCTTACTAACGTTCGATAGCACCGCGTCGAGGGAGACACTATTGTAGTCAGTGTTCGACCGGATTTGGGAGACAGGATGTCACAGATTAACGGGTATACATTTGCTGGGGCTGAACTCCTTGTGGAAAAATATGAAGAAACACCCTCAATATCTACGGAAGAGATGAAGAAGCGGTTAAAAGCTTTCTTGAGCAACCGATTCCTTCCGGCCAACAAAATCTTGAATCTGCAAAACCTGGCAGCGGATCCTATCCTTCTCGATATGGGCCTCTTCAAAACGCCTACGAGTGAAACCAAATTCTACCAAGCCTTGATGAAAGTCTGGACCTTGGAATTTCCAACCGAACAGGCCAGCCGAGATGCAGTGGAAAATCTCAGCCTCGCCAACAACGGGCTGACGAACATAAACCCGGTAACTACGCTCTCGCAGAATTTCCCGAATCTCAAAGCACTCGATCTTTCCAACAACAATTTCCAGGATGAGAAAGCTCTAGATAAATGGCGCTGGAAATTTCGCCAGCTAGAGTTTCTCGACTTGACGAATAATCCTTTCAGCTCAGTTGCCAGCTTCAAAGACATTATGATGAAGTGGTATCCAAAACTCAAAACTCTCAACAACATACAAGTTCGCACCGATGAGGAGGTTGCTGCGCAAAGCAGGGCTCCGATCCCCGTTCAGCCTCCCTTTTTCCAGGACGAAGGAAACATTGCGGAGACATTTATTCGGAACTTCTTCCTGGGCTTCGACAAAGATAGGAATGGTACCCTAAATCTCTACTACGACAATAACTCATCTTTTTCATACAATGTTAACCCGGTCGCCCCACGTTCGGCACAGGACGGTATCACAACTCCTACACCCGGCTGGGACAGTTGGATCAAAGGCAGTCGCAACCTAAAGAAGATAAATCATCTTGCTGCCCAAATGAACCGCATGTACGTTGGTATCGAGAAGATTCGAGATGTATGGAATTCCATGCCTCAGACAGAACACCCTGGTCTTGATCAACCGGCGCAGTGGTTAATTGAGTGTCATTTGATTCCGTGTCTTCCCGACGCCACTGGTCAGAGTCCATCTGGCGTCGGAGGTTTCCTTATCATGATACATGGCCAGTTCAACGAATCCAGCAGTGGCAAAGTTGAAACTCGCAGTTTTGACCGCACTTTCATCCTTGGGCCCAGTCCTGGCCCTGAGAACGTCAAAGTTATCAGCGATATGCTTACTCTTAGAGCATACGGCGGCTACAATGCCTGGGATATCAACAACAAAATCGACACCGCACCAGCCGTTGGTGCTCCACCAGTTCATCCGGAGGCACCGCAAGGTTATGGTATGCCAGCACCAGGCAAACCCGATGCCCAAGTTCAACAGGAACAGCTAGTTCTCCAGCTCAGCTTTGCAACGCAGCTGAAATTGGAGTTCTCTCAACGGGCCCTTGTGCAGCATAATTGGAGTATTGAAGGAGCTCTGCGAGCTTTCGAGGAATCAAAGGTGAGTCTCATTTTCCTTTATTGACCAAGCAAGGCATGATAGACTAATAGTTCTTTCATAGGCACAAAACCAAATCCCGGCAGAAGCATTTGTTTCTTTAGTGTCATAGGATGGGAGTTCATCTTTCATCGCATATATTACATCTTTTTCTTTCTCAGAGGGTCAAATCTTCTCTTTGATAATCCTGTTTTCCTTTTTGGCCATACATGTGGTGGCTTGAGCTGAGGTCAATTGTGGCGCTGAGGGTGGCTATTTTTCATCTAAGACGATGTACAAAGGTTATATGTAACATGGCGATGAATTTGCATGGTTCGACGGAGCTTGGTGATTTTGTTTTTACTTTTGTTGCGGAAATCATAAATATGTACCAAGATATTGCTTCGAAGCAAGATGGGTTCCTACTTTGACAGTTAGTATTTGATAATGGGTCTTTTCACAACTAGACAATCCAGCTCAATCTATGAAGACAAATCAAACACAACTTTGGAGTAACAGCTCGTAGTTACGTAGGAAATCCCACCATGATATTTCATGTTTGCTAGACGTAGCTATCTTTACATAGCTTTAGCTCGGGATTTGCCAAGACACTCCACTGGGTCGGACATGCTCCTCAAGAAGCTCTCCGTACAACGTGCACCTTTTTACAGATCTATTTGCTTCATTAATTCATGTTCTGAAATGATACCCTGTTGATGATTCAAGTGCTACCATCCGCATATGTTAGGTGACCGACAATTGACTGGCTTGCGGAGGCTGTAGCCACGCTACGATCAATCGACTATCATATGAACCTGTCGGACGACGACTGCCAGCCACATGTCCGTCAACGATATGTCAGTTTCAGATCCTCTGGATGCAGGTATGTTACAGAAATTCTTTACAGTTCCGTGAAATATTCTAATATCTGCGGTAGTCGATTATGATCCCATTGCGCATCTGAACGGCATCTTCTCCCACCCATCCACACTCTCTTCAGTCTCGCAGACCTCCGAAGCACTCCGAAAATACCAAAACGAGCTAGACACCGACATTGCGCGACTGGTAGAGGAGCAGGTCACTTCCAATGCGGAGAGTGTGCAACGTATCCAGGCCGCCAAGGCGGATCTGTCTGAGCTGTTCAAGAAGATAGACGATGTGCGGGAACGTGCGTCTAGGACAGAGCAATCGATTACCGATATGACTGCGGATATAAAGCAACTGGATAATGCGAAGAAGAATTTAACTGTTTCCATGACGGCGCTGAAGCGTTTGCAGATGTTGACGACCGCTTACGAACAACTACGAGCATTGGCGAAGACACGGCAGTATCGTGATTGCGCGCAGCTACTCCAGGCTGTTATTCAACTCATGGCGCACTTCAAGTCATATAGATCAATAGATCAGATAGCTGTCTTGAGTAGAAATGTGGCAGATGTTCAACGTGAGCTACTCGAGCAGGTCTGCGAGGATTTTGAAATCACATTCGCCAAAGGCGAGGTCGTACAAAGGCGAGTGATGCTCGCGGAAGCATGTCTGGTTATGGATGCTTTGGGTGATAATGCACGGTCGAGGTTGACAACCTGGTATTGCAATACACAACTTCGTGAATATCGACAGGTCTTCCGTGGCAATGAGGAAGCTGGATCATTGGATAACATATCTCGTCGCTACTCTTGGTTTAAGAGGATGATGAAAACATACGATGAAGAGCATGCAAATATATTCCCGGCATCATGGAGGGTCAATGAAGTGCTAGCGAATACTTTCTGTGAATCTACTCGAGATGACTTCAAAGGCATTCTGTCAAGATCTGTCCGGAGTGGACAGACGATAGACGTCAACCTATTACTTTCATGTTTACAGGAAACACTCGATTTCGAACATTCGCTCGATCGAAGATTTGCACAAACCTCAAGGGCATCCATGGATACAGTAGCATCCTCTGTCGAATCTCCCTTTGCCATACAGAGCATTTCCGAAGCTTTCGAGCCATACCTGGGAGTGTGGGTTGAAGCACAAGACAAACAGTTGGCTGCTTTGCTGCCCAAGTACCGACAACAACCGCTGAAGCGCGAGGATGAAGAGTTCCATGCGCAGCTTGTCATTTCATCTTCCACGGAGCTATTCACCTTCTACCGACATTCCCTTGCACAGTGCGCAAAGCTTTCTACGGGTAGCAGTTTGGCCGAGTTGTCGAAAGTCTTTGCGAAATACCTAGACCAGTATGCACAGCAAGTTCTTCTCCACTACATTAGTGAACGAGCGACGACTCACACGCCGTCCAAAATACCTTCAATTGAAGATCTTATTTTGGTACTGAATACGGCAGATTATTGCTACACTACTAGCACACAATTAGAAGAGAAGATCAAGGGTCGTATTGACGAGAAGTTCAGAAACACTGTTGATTTCGAAAGTCAAGCCGATGCTTTCATGGGGATTGCCAGCGCTGCTGTTCGAGGACTTGTCCGCAAGCTTGAAGTGCAGCTTGAGCCGTGTTGGCGTGAAATGCGAAACTTTCCTTGGAACAAACTGGAGAATGTTGGCGACCAGAGCCCCTACGTTGGAGAGTTACTTTCAAAGACCAAGACGCAGGCGGAAGAAATTTTGCAATCGCTTCACAAGCAACAGTATGCAAGAGCGTTTGCCGATCATATCGTTGAGTTTATATCGAACACTTTTATCACTACAGTCTATTCATGTCGACCAGTGTCTGAATCTGGCGCTGAACAGGTAACGCAGTATTATTTATATAATATACTACTGTTGACTATGATTTTAACTTCTTTTAGATGTTACTCGATCTCTACACTCTGAAGAGTGGCTTAACGTCATTGCTTCCTTCTCCTACACCTCCCGGTTTCGTGAAGCGAGTCAACTCGAGCTTTACAAAAGTTGACTGTCTTTTGAAGACGGTTCAAGTCCGTCCGTCACCACCCGAAGCCCTGGTTCAAGCGTATCTCATCCACATCGCCGATCGTAGCGAACCCAACTTCCGTCGAATCCTGGAAGTCAAGGGTATACGATCTAAGCAAGACCAGAGCCAACTCGTGGAATTGTTCAACTTGCACCGAGCCTCCGAGCGCCATGCTCCTAATCTACAACAAAGTAATCCACTTTTTGCATTTTTGCAGCCTTCAGCACCGACTTCAGGCCCCGGTGGAGCAGGATCAACAGTCTCTCAAGGGCTAAGCAATCTAGGCACAACTGCAGCCACATCAATCACGGGACCCGGTCGATTTGACCCATCCACTCTTGGTTCTGCTATCATTTCTGCTGCAAGAGACGGTGTTGAGCGATTTCCACTTGGCTCTGGTGCCACAATGACGGGCTCTGGCCCTACATCTCCCGGTCCTGAAGGAGGACAACGTGTGACAAACGATGGGTTCGATGCAACTGGTACTTCTACCCCTTCTTCGGCAACTACGCAGTTGAACGAGAATCTGAAGAATATTGGAAAGTTTTTCCGGCGTGATCTTGGAGGGTTTGGTGGGAGGTTTGGTCGTTCGGCTGATGATTCTAATCGGTGAATATGTAGCCTTAAGTAGAGGTTATTCATGCTCTTGCAGTCTCTCTTATACCTAACTATGAATACTTTCCTAGTCCCATATGAGCATCGAGCACTGCGTAACTCTTCAATTGGAAAAAGTAAAGGTCTAGAGTGAGTAGAAAGGAGCCAGAAGGTCCCGTCTCAAGCAGTTGAGTATGTATGCTCTGCAGCTCGAACCAGCAAAATGCGGTCCTCCCCATGATAGATGATCAGTATAAAGCTACCAAAATACTTTATTTCTCAACTCCAATGTCGCGTCTAAACGCACCTGACATGAAACCCGTCGGTTGACGATATACACCGTACAAATAGTGGTATCATCATCGCTTCAATGGATGCCAACATTCATCGCAACATATCTCCCCATTCCGGTGTCGAATGTTAACGGTACTTCCAAGGTTGCCTCGGGATAATCAAAGGCACAATGTAAATCCTCGGCATCTCTGTGTATTGATAGATAAAAATGTAAATGATTGGGGCATGGGACTTTGTAATTTGCTGTTGCTCAGCCAAGATGTCTGACAGTACGGGGAAAAGGATTATGATACTAAGCTGGGCCCTTTTTATCGTAAGCACAGATAGTGCAGGGGGGTTGGCACAGTGGTAGCGCATCTGATTCCAGTATACTTCGACTGCGAAGTACTGTGATTCCAGAAGGTCACGCGTTCGACTCGCGTACCCCTCATATCTTTTTTCTTTTACTTCGGTACTTTTTTTTTTTAATTATCCCATGTTCTTCTACCGTCAAGCCGTACGTAGATAGGTGCGGATACTCAGTTTGGATGGCAAAGATGATGGATGGGATGATGATATTTTTCTAAGCCAGGACTGAAGCTAACAGAAGGCGGTGTAAAGTTGCTGAAAGACTGACCAAATGCGGCAATAACATGGCAGTAATTTGCGAATGCCAAGCATGAGCATATTAGTTGTATGGCCTAATGACAGGCTGACAGAGGTCTGCAATGTCAGGATGTCCTTGCACTGAATTTGCCGTGTCAATGATATCAGTCCTGGCGTACAGCTGTAGTGTAAATTCTGCACCATTGCAGTTGTGACATCTGCATCGACGTACCCCAGGCCTAGTAATGGACCATCCGAATCAGCTGTGACACGACTTCCACAGATGAGCAAACAACCTCGAACCTGCTGTGCTAGGATTGTTGATTCTTCTCTCTCACCGTATGAAAATGATTGTGTCGATGAATTAGGATTCTCATGAGAGATTGTCCAAGAGACAAACTAGACGCACAACCACTTCCATCAATATTTGTTCTCGCCGTTTTTGCGGTGCAGCTGATTCCTGAATTTTTTTTGACATGACGAATGGAGATCGAGGATAGGACAGTTTCACAGGTCCGTTTATCCGGAAATCGAGGATAGGACAGTGTCGGAACGTGAATACTAAACCCTACACGTTTCGGTACCGGATATAGTTAGTCTGACGTGGTACGTGCGTGCCGCGTATATCTAGCCAGCTATCCCCGTCCCCGTCGTTCTTGGGGATAAGTCACAATATTAGGAATCAAGATATCTTCATATTGTCAGGCTCATTAGGCCGCTTCGTGTTCGCGCCTTACTACCGTCTATGCTTCGTGATACGGACCGTAATTAAACCAACAGACAGTTTTGCAGGTCTGTTTATCAAAAAGAGATCGAGTAATGGCTGGACGGAGTTGTGCTTCAATAAAATCGTGTCCAACTTACCTCGCATGTCCCGCTTGGCAAGCTCCTACAGGTTGTTACAAACCTCTGTTTGATTTCATCCTACTAGACATTCTACCACTTTTTCATTGTTGGAAAGTACCGCTCTTGCGGTGTATCCAGAAGAAGTGCTGTGACAGCCACACCCGGCTAAGCCCTAGTTTCCGAATTAGGCAACTAGGGCTGAATGGGAATATCTGTCAAAGCGCATGAATATCAATCGGCGTTCTTTGTTTTTATTATTATTTTATTGGCTGGCTCTGTCATATGGCTTTGTATACGTCATGTAGGGATTTCGCTGTCTATAAATACAGGCCATATCCCCTAACTAGGTTGATTCGTTTCTGTTGACATAGGAATCTTCCCATGTTCAACCTCCTGTTTCATTTGTGCAAAACATATTTATCGGATCTCTATGAAAGATATTTGTGTTGGTTTGTTACCTTCGCATGTACTGGCAGCAGGATCCCAAGTATAAATACCCTGGGAATCCTCCCAGAGACACATCCCGTTCAAGCAAGAAAGCATTCCAATATTCTTGATTTTTATCTTCCCCTCTTCTCCATTTTTGGAATTTTACACATTCATCGACAGATAGACACAGCTACCCTTTCAAAGGTTTGATTTGCTTGAGCAATCGTTACACTCAGAGGCAAAACCGGTGTCGGGGTCTTACTCTCTTTGATTATGTTGTCTCAAACCCTATGCCAAGAGCTAAACTACGTTGTTAAGTGAACTCCGAAGCATCTGGTTCACCGTATCATGTATGGTATTGTACCGGATATGTACTATGTATACGGCGTACAGGTCATCAATTTTTAACATTGCCTGTTTCTTGAATACGGGTAACAGATAATTACAACTAGCCTTGGATTGGCGTACTGCCAAGCGGAGACCACCCATACGTATTGCAATAATGGGCGGAATTTTAGGTAGAACACGAGTGTACGTCCGACTTAAAAGGGGACATTCATGCTAATCAGAAAGAGCAGGCTCTTGTTAAATGTGATACGCCTTCCAAATCATCATCAGTCGTCATGCCTCCTGCTGAATACCACGCCACCTTCTCGAACTCGCACAACCACGGACTACAAGTCGGCAACAACGCTGGGAAGATCGAGACCGCCCACCACCACTATCCCGTCGGTACGGCGCTGCTTTTTCGCCATGGAGCCGTGCTGACAATAGCGCCGTTGCATAGAGCGTCCCGAGACTCCATCCAGTCCGATACTGTTGATCCCGTTCGGGCGCGACCCAGATTTTGTCGACCGTGGGACGATCCTGCATCAACTCCATCATCGATATGCTGCTCCAGGGTCCCGGACTGCGCTGGTAGGGTTGGGTGGTGTCGGGTATGTCAAATATGCATACGTTTTACTTGCCACTGCTAACTCAGCTTGAAGGAAATCACAGCTGGCCTATTAGTCTTGGGGAAGCGGCAAGAAAGTGGGCCGATGGTGATGAGCAATTGTGTGAACTGGGATTTGCAAGCAATACCAGGACAAAGGCAGAGATTGGAAGAGAGTTGGGTTGGACACCGAAGAAAACAAGGGCTGATTGGGAGCAATCCATCGTTGAAGAGTTTCGAGAACTCTTGAAAAAGATCAAATCGACATAGAATAGACGGTCATGCCTGTAATTACAGATCGATTACATTAGAATCCACTTATGATATGCGGGAACGATAAATCGAAGCTCACCTTCAGTAAATTGATATTTATATTCCTTGTTAACTTTTAAGATACATCCGCTTTTTCAAATTCCAGATCCGGCTTCACTTCCTCATTGTCTAGAGGCGGTTGCTCCTCGTCTTTGCCTCTATTTGACGACTGTCCACTCCTCCATGTTCGCACCCTCTTCACAAGAGCCTTTGCATCGTTCCTGATCTCCTGAATGAACTCACCTACAGGCGGTCTACCTTTATAGACCCAACGACCCAGGAACAACAGTGCGAATACCCAAAAAAGTGAAAATAGAAGTCTGAAAATTGTAGAAATCAGGGATATTAGGCCCACATATACGCCCATCAAGAGAAGTGTTAACGGTGCAAGGACCACCAGAATAGCAAGTCGAACGTGGTATGTCGGACTTGGCGACAATGATAAGGGAGGATGAGGGACGCTCGCCGTTAAGATACGGGTAGTACTCTCCTTTTCAGCATTGTCGAGGGTTAGAGAGAGAAGGTTTTTCTTATACTGTGATACTTTAATTAATGATTCAAACATCATCAGATAAAATGAGGAGAACGTACACGGTCCTCTCCAGCTGGCCACACATCCAGTCTCTTCTTATCCTTTTCGAATCCCACGTTCAGCTTGACCAGTGCTTCGTCACGATGTATGAAATGAAACATCATGACTGCATCTGCCTTGTCAAACCACGGCAGACTAATACCATCCGTATCGCCCGCTGGTGCAGAGACAGATAGGCTGACAGGAGACCCGTCATCGCTTTCTTCGCCTGGAGACGTCAATTCTGTAAATCGATTTAAAGAGATCTTTCCCGTGTCACAAATGACCAGCGAGTCAGACTCCCTGTCTATTTTAAAGGTCAAAGCTAGATTATTCCGAGAGTCATTGTTGGAAGTAAATTCGGCAGCATCATAAGGAAAGTACTCATGTACCCTGTTAACAGACTGTCAGGATATGGATATAGAATTGACTCGACACCAAAAGAAATATGACTTGCCCATAAACTCGAGTCAGTTTTCCGTCATTGATTAGCACACTGGTTGCATATTCAGTGCCATCGTCGATCCGAGCAAAGCTAGGTAGGCCAGCGTAGAGAATGGCAAGGGCTTTTCTAATTATGAGTCTGATTGTCTTCTGCTGAGAGGATACGACTTACCTAACCAAGTATGCGACACATATAGAACGAGACGCAGCACGGTGCGCGGCCGTATCATTTCGCTTATCAAGTATGAGGAACAGCAGAGAATGTTGTATGTCTGATAACATACACATGTCGTGCCCACAGACTTCGTGAAAATCTTAAAGTTGAAACCCCCTATTTTTAGACTGACGAATGAGAAGCCGAGTTCTTATAATAAATGGGTCCATTTAAGGTTAAAATTTCCCTTTGCAAATTCCACGACAAGAGGTGCGTATGCGGCTTGATACTCAATACGACACTTTTGGTCTTCTTTCGTAGGGACTAAACCGCAGATATGAAGTTGGACTGTCTACCTTCACGAAATTCTGGATTACAGACCTAGTAGATATGTGCATGCGAGTTATCATAGGATATCTGGTCGGTTGGCAACTATTAACGAGCACCGGTTATGATATCCTTCCGAGGATTTGCTTACCAACATGTATACAATTTCTGCAGTATAAAGGGGACTTCTATAGAGCTTCAAGTCTCGTTTGCGAAATGAGAAAAAAGATTGTACTTAATGCTCACACTGAAAATCATTACTATCTTGCTTGTACGTAAAGAGAAGCCATGTTGTCGACGTTGCTCAACCCGCTGCCATATCACATCCTAGCATACGGGACGTTTCTGGGCAGTCAACTCTACCAGGTCTTCCATCCCCAATGACTCTAGGTAACTAGATCACAATCGTACTAACTTACAATTCATAGTCCTTCATCAACACAAACATCTGCTTCCGCTCCCTTCCACCCCAAAACTTCAATAACCTCAACAAACGCTTGTTCCCGGTCTATTTCCGGTGTCAGCTTGGCTTCGCGGTACTCACTTTTGTTACAAGACCGCCGGGAACATGGCTGCAGTTGTCGGCTGTTAATGACGTTGGGAATCTATTGTTGGGGTTGGCGACGGTGATGGCTGGGTTAAATTGGTACATCTTTGGGCCGAGGACAAGTGATGCGATGGTTGAGAAGGCTAGGGTGTTGAAAGGTACGTCTTTTTTGTTGTCATATGTGATGAAACCTAAGGTACTGATGAATAAGTGGATACAGAGGTTCAAGATGAGAAAGATGGAGATAATGTCAAGGCTGAGGGTAGTCATGATTCTGCAGAGACAGACGCGTTTGTCGCCAAAGTGAAGAAGACTTTCTCTAGGAATCACGCCATGTCGATTCATCTCAATGCGATCGCCATGATCGCTACTGTGGGTTATGGTTTCGTACTAGGTGGAAGACTGCAATTGAAGTGACCTGGATTGCTATTAGATAAAAAATCTCCATTTTCGTATATTAGTCATGATTTCGAGCATCTAATATCGACCATCCCGTCTTTTCAGACATAGTATCTGTTGTGACCACGCAGAGAACCAAACATATCAGAAAGAGTTTACGAGCAAGGCACATGTAATGATGCCGAACTACAAGATAAATTTCGTCGGGGGTTTGTTCGAATCTAGAATGATTACTTCTCAAATTAGCCAAGTCACTCACATAAAAATGAAAGTGTATTAAGAGATAAACAAGGGTAATGGTTTGGGCGTCAGCAAAAAATTAGAGTGTTGTTGTTGCTATTTTTAATCTTCATAGCCATTGCAGAACAACAGCTTGGGGTTAAAAAGGTATAATCATTCGCCTGGAATTCCGTGCATGTGTATATGAAGGAATGATGAAGAATCAAAGAGACCAACCTTAAATGTGATATACTGACGTAGATCCAGTATTGTACCGGGTCTACGAAAGATCGTTCGACTGTGTCCTTGTTATCCTCGAATTTTTTGATGAAGTTCATTCGTTAATCTATCACGAGTATCGATTCATGCGACCTATGTCAAGTACATTTCATTCGTATCCCGTAACACAAAAATGCCTTTTCAGACAATTTAGTCGAAGAGACCACCGAATCCTAAAAGGTCAATTAGTTTCGTGGTAGACGAAAAATAAATTACAATAGACTTACCTTCATCACCGCTCTCCTCCTCAGACTCTTCCTTCTCTTCAGCAGCAGCTGGTGCAGCCTCACCGCCAGTGGCAGCAGCAGCGACAGGAGCAGCGGCAGCATAAGCCTCAGGATTGGCAATGCGGTCCTTGAGCTCCTCAATCTCGGGCCAGCTGAAGTCGGTCTCAATGGCAACAGCCAAGACCTTCTTGTAGCTGTTGACAAGAGAGTGCATGACGGATGGGAGAGTGGGGTAGGAGGTGGCCAAAGAGATGGTGGAGATAGTGGTAATGGCAGAGCTGAGAGCTTTGAGGAGTTGCTCGTCCTCAATGTCCAAAACCTCGGAACCGAAGGTCTGACCATCATCGTAGATCTGAGTGATGGACATACCGTAGGTGAAGGGAGAGATGTTCAACATGTTGAGAAGAACAGCCTCGGAGGCACCGACCTTGGCGCCGGCCTCGACGAGCTTGAGATCGGTGGTAATTTCAATAGTACCACGAGCAATCTTGGTGGGGACACCGAGAGCCTGGAAGAAAGAGGTCTTACCGGGTTCCATACCGGTGTTACCAGCAGGAACGAAGACATCGGCAGGGGCAATGGCACCAGCACGGGCAGGAGCGGCGACGCGGTTGGAGAGAATCTTGGTACGGACACCCTTCAACTCAGCGTTGGTGAAGATGAAGCCAACGTTGCCTATTATTTCGCATTAGCATATTGACAAACTCATATTCGAAGTTGATAATCGGCGCGATAACAAAACGTACCCTTGACGAAAGGGAGGAGACGCTCGTATTCAGGGTTTTCAGCAATGAAGCCCTTAAGAGCACGGCGGACCTGAACAACTCTTCATCAGTAACTTGTTGCATGACTACCAATTGCACTGATATTACTGACCATGGTGTTTTTACCCATAAGGACAACACCCTCGCCACGGAGACTCAAACGAATCTCGTGCATCTGCTGAGAGCTGACATTGTCGACGGAGACGATGAAGATGGTCTTGTATTCGTCGAGGAGGCCCTTGAGCTTATCGAAGTAAGCGGCCTTGCTTGCGGATTTGCCCCCCATGTCTTCTTATTTTTGTGAAGAGAGGATATTTAAGGGCAAATTGAAAAATGATTGTGTGTTCTGGTGTTGTCTCCTTGGACAGTTGATGTTGGGATCGGGATAAAAATGTGTGTGTTTCGATTTTTGGCAGAACTTGTGGTGCTTTCGGCTAACCGACCCACTTGCTGGTCGGCCACCAATGAGGTGGTATCGCCTGAGCTTGCGCGCCAAGAGATGAAATCATGAAAAGAGCTTCAATATTTCTCCAGAAGAACGTGCTACAATACGTCTTTTCTCATTTGAATGCTGCGGCTTGAGCTTTTTTCTCTTTTTTTCCGCCGCAATTTTTGTAAGCGCCTCCGCCATACATCGCACTCGATCTATCGCAAAGTACATTAGCCGTTCAATTGCACATCAGCACCAATGCTTTCGACGGCGCAGTATCCTTTCACTTGCATCCGGCATATTGGTGGAACGATCGTCGCATCTGCAGGGCCAAATATATACTCTTTCTCTGCTAGCGATGGTCGCAAGATCTCGACATGGCCTGAACTTAAGCCAAACGATTCTGCAAAAGCCGGAACGAATGATGACAATACTGAGAGTAGTGAAGGACCGCCAGAAAAGAAAAGAAAACTTTCTTCCACGGGCACCGAAAAGGATGAGCAGGCAAATGGAAAGGACAACAAGTTTAGCGCAACTTGGCTGTCTGTTCCTATCCTCGTGCCTTCCCCATCAGGCCGCTATGTAGTTGCAGTGACTGCAGAAGATAAACATGTGCGAGTCTTCGAGCTCAATTCGGAAGGGGTATTGACGGAATCAAGTGACAGGTAAGGATAGTGGACTTGGGTTTCTATTCTAGTAATACCGGATCCTAACAAAACACAGACCAGTACCTCGAAGACCCTGCGCGGTAGCATTCTCATCTGACGGCAACACCATCATCTGTGCCGATAAAGGTGGTGATGTATATAGCATGCCTTTACTACCCGGCGAGAGCGGCGAATTCGAACTAGTCTCTCGCGCTAAGAAGCCATCCAAACCGGCGGCAAACCCTCTCGTCGTGCATACTAAGAGGAACTTGGATGCTTTGCGTCAACAACTTCGTCAAAAGCAAGCGCAAGACAATACTCCCGCCAATCCTACAGCGAAACGAGATGTGCTTTCCGGACATGTTTCTACGCTTACCGATATGGTCTACGCAGTCGTACCATCGAGCACGTCAGCTAGTGGTTCGCACAGTTATATATTGACGGCAGACCGCGATGAGCAGATTCGTGTGTCTCGTGGGCCTCCTCAGACACACGTTATCGAGGCATTTTGTCTGGGCCATGAGTCTTTTATTAGCACTCTCTGTATACCACCGACCTTGCCGCACCTTTTAGTTTCTGGAGGAGGCGATAATTCTATCTTTGTTTGGGATTGGAGAAATGGCCAATCTCTGTACAAACTATCAGTTCTTCCTGAAGGTAAGAATCAGATCGTTGTAAGAGATATCTGGGCAGTGAAAATTGCAGGAAATTCATCCGTTGCAATTTTTGTGGCTCTTGATGGGTGAGTGAATGCATTTGAATTATTGTTACCTCAAAACTTATTCTGATGTTTGTATGATAGGTCTCGCGAACTTCTGAGCTTCTTGTTAGAGGACAGTGGTAATATACTGCCTCAAGAGTCGATTCAAGCCTCAGGAAACGTTCTCGACTTGACTTATCTAGACGAAAACAATATGATATTCGTTTCCATCGATAGTTGCCATGAACCGGGTTCGATAAAAGACTGGAAAAAGGATTCCGATGAATCTCCGGTACTTGTCGAAGGCTATACGGTTAAAGTGAAGGATGGGAAATTGGTCCTTGATTCTGTAGCGAACCAGGCTGTCAACAACATCAATGCGCAGGGCACAGCAAAGGTACTCGCTGGTGTGGATGAGTCTTCGTGGCCCAAAAGCCAAAAGGCATTTAGCGAGAGGTTGTACAGCTTGCAAAATCTTCGGAAGAGGACAACTGGGGACGGTAGATAGATAGTACGTTATAAATCAGTCTTAGATGTATTAAAAGAAGGGAAAAAAAAGCAACATACGTCGATAGATCCAAGGCTATTGAGTTCTACCAAATTGGTCGTTTTGATTGGTCGGTATCACTGAGCTTCTAGATAAGGGCTAACCCTTATCACCCCGCCGTGAGTTTGAGATTCTCTACCTCGGAATCGCCCGGTCAGGATCTGCTGCAGATGGCTCCGACGAAGCCTGACTGACATATGTCCGGTCAATCGTATTCCAGAATTTACGATAGCTCACTCCGATAGTAACCTCCGAACAACCTAGGGAAAAGCTACATACACAAAATGCAAGAGCAGTTCGAGCCATTGAAGAATGATCTCCTATTGAGGGCCGCCAGAGGTAACAACTGAGCTATTTTACTATTCCGAAAAGCTTCGTTGACTGATATGGCCAGGCGAAACCGTTGAGAGACCACCGGTTTGGGTGATGAGACAAGGTATTTTCACATTGAGCGCTTCAATCCGCAAACTGATTTGATGTTTCATCGTGTAAACAGCCGGCCGGTACCTGCCCGAGTATCATGAAGCCAAAGGAAACCGCGACTTCTTCGAATGCTGTCGATCGCCCGAAATTGCCTCCACACTCACTTTACAACCCGTTGAGCGATATGCAGGACTCATCGATGCAGCGATTATCTTCTCCGATATCCTCGTAATCCCCCAAGCAATGGGAATGATTGTCGAAATGATCGATAAGAAAGGCCCGTCGTTCCCCGAACCTCTGATCTCTCCGGATGACGGACAATACGAGAAAATACTGAAGAAAGATGTCGATGTTAAGAAAGAATTGGATTATGTCTACAAGGCTATCACATTGACCCGGTTCAAGTTGAAGGGGCGGGTCCCCCTGATCGGGTTTTGTGGTGCACCATGGACTCTCCTTTGCTATATGGTAGAAGGCGGCGGCACGAAATTGTTCATCCAGTCCAAGAAATGGATCTACAAATACCCCAACGAAAGCAAGGCGATGTTACAGAAGATTGCAGAGATATGCGTTGAGTATCTCGCTTTGCAGGTTGCTGCTGGCGCACAACTGGTGCAAGTATTTGACTCGTGGGCCGGGGAATTGTCGCCTGCTACGTTCAAAGAGTTCGCTTTGCCTTACCTCCGGCATATTTCTCAGCATCTGCCGAAGCGTTTACAAGAGCTCGGTTTGGAGCGTGTACCCATGACCGTCTTTGCGAAGGGTGCTTGGTATGCACTTGATGACCTCTGCGAGAGTGGATACAACGTTGTCGGGTTGGACTGGTTGCATGATCCTGCTGAGGCATATAGTGTGGCTCGAGGTCGTGTGGCGTTGCAAGGTAATGCTGATCCTGGTATTCTGTATGGTGATCGAAATGCTATTACCAAGACTGTCGAGAATATGGTCAAGGGTTTTGGGGGAGGGAAGAAGGGATGGATTGCTAATCTTGGTCATGGTAAGTGAGCCTGCAGGACTACTGTGGATAACGATTGCTGACTCAGTCTGATTAGGAATTACTCCATTCGTCAATCCGGACGACCTGAAATTCTTCTTCGAAGAGATTCATAGACACTTTCGGTGAGAAAAGTTTTATATGATTTAGTAGAATAAGATGATGAAGAAAAAGAACCTCGCCACGCTACAAAATGCTCCATCCATATGATATATCTGTAACCGATACTAAACCGCAATATCCTCATTCCTGCCCCAACAGAATTAGCATCGGTTCAAGCCTGAACAGCGAGTAAAAGAACTCACCATAACTCAGGTTTCTCACGGATAAAATCCGTCATCAACTTGATGCATTCTTCGTTTTGCAGAACAACAACCTCAATTCCCCGGCTTTTTAGGTACTCTTCACCACCCAGGAAATTATTGTTCTCGCCAACCACGACCCGCTTCACCTTGTAAAGAATACAGGCACCTGTGCACATATCGCAGGGTGAGAGGGTAGTGTACATAGTAGCACCTTCATATGCAGAAGCTGGGAGACGACCTGAGTTTTCGAGGGCCGAGATTTCACCCTAATATCATAGATCAGACATCGATTCACTTCTTGCCAAT
Organism: Talaromyces stipitatus ATCC 10500; assembly: GCF_000003125.1. Taxonomy (NCBI): domain Eukaryota; kingdom Fungi; phylum Ascomycota; class Eurotiomycetes; order Eurotiales; family Trichocomaceae; genus Talaromyces; species Talaromyces stipitatus. The sequence continues at coordinate 2,866,334 of NW_002990117.1, read as the reverse complement.
GGTACGGACATAGGCTTACATGTAAAGTAGCACTTCCTTTTTGAAATCGCATGTTGTGGCCGCGTCCTAGAATCTTGCCATCCTTGGAGACTAGACATGCACCAATAGGAACGCCACCTTCGGCCTGTCCCTGGCGAGCTTCTTCGACGGCAGCGATGAATCCTGGATCGGTTTCCATTTTGAATTATACCTGTATACCTAGGTAGTTGGTAGAATGTGAGAAGAATCAGGTTAGAGCGGGGAGGTCGCCGGTGTTTTGACCTCGGAATATTCTTATCAAGATACGGGGCCTGAAGAAAAGAGATTTACGATATTGGATCCACTTGTCATATCGTGCAAACTTTCTACGAAGTGATACCTGTCAGGATGTCGAAAGTGAAGAATGACATAGTAGTTTACAATGCTGATATTAGAAGTATACAGAGTATGAAAACTTCCCCTTTCTGGAGATACATATGGGTAGTAGTGCACAATGCATAGTGCACTGCATAAAGGGCTGAGAGAGGGGCAGGCTTATCGATAAGACCCCTGATAAGCACCAGCCACCGCCACACCAACTGCGGCTGAGACCATTGAATAGAATTCCTGACAAATGCATGTCCCTGGAATCGGCCTTGTTTGACTAAATACTCCGTACAAGGAACCATAAAAAATTAAATATAATCAAATCAGAGACAAACGCTCAGAAACCGTGTCCAATGGCCTGGACAGTAGTGGCAAAGATGGCTGACTCCGACAGAGAGAAGACTGTGGAAGAAGGACAAAAGAGTGATGGAAACCCATAGAATCGGTCGGAATTTGCCTGGAGCCCACGCTAAGCTTCTTTGGGCTGCCTTGAATGCGATCTGACTTTGGGCTGTCCGACGGACTTCAGATTTATTTGAGCAGGTGAAGGTCTTCTCTTCTATTTGACTCACTTGCTGCTGTTGTTTTTCGTGATCGTCGATAGATCAAAAACGCTAATTAAAACGTCAAAATCCGATCGAAAGCGTCCCTGTCCAGAACCAACCCCTCGAAGAAGGTACGATCTACAAGAAGCTTGGCGCCCTTCGCTTTCACTGGAGACTCAGATTTGGAAAAATCAATCTCCCCCAGACCTCGTTCCCAGAGCGACTTGCTGTCCTTCATCTACCACACATACGTATCGGTAGATCGATTTTTTTTTATTTACATCTTTAAGTCCGTCGCTCGATAATTCGTGATCCCCTCACATCGGCCACTACTACTCTCACAACCTTCTTGTTGACATTCGGAGTGTTGTTGTTCCGCTCATTTTGCGCAAAGTGATAGATAGCCAACATGGTGAAAGATACGAAACTCTATGATGTTCTAGGGGTATGTTTTTTATCGCGGATTTTGTACTTGGAAGTCAGAATAGTCTATTGACATTTTTTCCCCTTTGTCTGCAGGTTCCCCCTACGGCTACTGAGGCCCAGCTGAAAACTGCATACAAGAAGGGTGCACTAAAATATCATCCTGGTATGTCTATTACTTCGCTTTCGTCCGAGATACGATCTACAGGCCTAACTGTAGTTTAGACAAGAATGCATCGAATCCTGAAGCCGCCGACAAATTCAAAGAACTTTCACATGCATATGAGATTCTCTCCGATCAACAAAAACGTCAGGTCTACGATCAATATGGTGAAGAAGGCTTGGAAGGCGGTGGTGGTGCCGGAATGAATGCCGAGGATCTTTTCGCTCAATTCTTCGGTGGCGGAGGTGCTTTTGGCGGCATGTTTGGTGGTGGTATGCGCGAATCTGGCCCAAAGAAAGCACGAACAATCAACCACGTTCACAAAGTCAGCTTGGAGGATATTTACCGAGGAAAAGTGTCCAAGCTCGCTTTACAAAAGTCTGTTATTTGCCCTGGTTGTGATGGCCGTGGTGGAAAGGAAGGTGCCGTTCGTCAATGTACTGGCTGCAACGGTACTGGTATGAAGACTATGATGCGTCAGATGGGTCCTATGATTCAGCGATTCCAGACTGTCTGTCCCGATTGTCAGGGTGAAGGGGAGATGATCCGCGAAAAGGACCGCTGCAAGAAGTGTAATGGCAAGAAGACTATTGTCGAGCGCAAGGTGCTCCATGTGCATGTTGATAAGGGTGTGAAGAACGGCCACAAGATTGAATTCCGGGGCGAAGGTGACCAGATGCCTGGTGTTCTTCCTGGTGATGTTGTTTTTGAGATTGAGCAGAAGCCTCACCCTCGGTTCCAACGCCGGGATGACGACCTCTTCTATCATGCAGAAATCGACCTTCTCACTGCTTTGGCCGGGGGTACAATCAACATTGAGCATTTGGATGATAGGTGGCTGTCTGTCAATATTGCGCCTGGCGAGCCTATCACACCTGGTATGTTCACATATTCCGAATTATATACGCTGAATCAGACTAATTTTCTCTGTAGGTGCCATCAAAGTCATCAAGGGCCAGGGTATGCCTTCGTTCCGTCACCACGATTTCGGTAACTTGTACATCCAATTCGACGTCAAGTTCCCACAAGCCTCCGAGTTACAGAACGTTCATCTCCTTGAACAAGTCCTGCCACCACGTCAACAACAGGTGCAACCGCCACCAGACTCGATGGTTGAGGACTTTGGTTTAGAAGATGTTGATCCTAGCCAGAACGCACGAGCACATGGAGCCGCTTATGAGGATGAAGATGAAGACGGTGTTCCTCAGGGAGCTGAGCGCGTGCAGTGTGCTTCTCAGTAAAGAAGAGAAAGAGAGAGAGAGAGAGATGTCTCGGCTTTGAACCATGTTGTCGGTACCCGTCCTGCGATGCAGGTGCATGACTCGTTTCTCTTTACTTCTCTTGAAAGTGACTTAGGAATTGGGAAAGAAGCTATTGAAACCTGTGTTGTGTTGACGCGGCAACAACAAAATTTGCGATTATGTCATGTGGGCGGTGCGGTGCCGTGCATTTTTGTTTACATGGCTGGCATCTTGTCATGTGGAAGGCGAAGCAGCGATCTTTCTCGAAGTTTCAGCTCAAATCGGAAGTAGTCGGGCGGCAAGGACAGTCTCAGCCTTGAGGATTGTTTCACTCCGTTTCACCTCGTCTCGTCTCGTCTCGTCTCATCTCACCTTTCCTTTCCTTCTCTCTACCTTAATGTTCGGGATGGAAGATGAGAGTTCGAGAACTCTCGGTCTCCCTGTTATGTTGAATCATGCCGGTCACGGGTTTTGCTCTTGATGAACTTTGTCCCTTCCTGTTTTTCTCTCTACTACCTCTTTTGCACTATTACTAGTATCATAGGCGTCTGCATCCTTGTCTTCTTATCCTATTAGAATGCATGGCTTTGGGTATTTCTTTTTCAAGCTCGGTTGCAGTTCCTACTTCTGTAAAAGAGTTCGTAGTCTGCCCGTTTTCCACGGGGATGGCCGTATCGCTATCGTTAACTGAGCCATAAACCATCCCGAGTCTAGAGCAGTACTGTGGTTGGACCCTGAACGATCTATATCAAGAATCAGAGTGTGCTCCGGGACTTAGGAAAAGGCTTCTACAGAAGTACAGATCCCGTCGATCACGCAATAGCTTGTGCATATTGCAATTCAGAGACCAGTAGGACGTCGCTGCCGCTGAGTTAGGGTTGCGCCTAGCGTCGTCCGCATCTTGCTAGCGTTGAGCAACCCCGACCCTAACTACCCCTGCTAAAGAAAATTGCTAAGAAAATAGAGTAACATGTCCGTCTACTGGGGACTTCTGGCCTGCTCACAAATTCGCTAGCAAATCAGAAGACGGCGGTATTACGCAAAGTACCTCTTCCATCATCGGTGGAGTCGATCACGCCATCGTCCCTGCCGAATGAGCAGCAGGCTTGGCATCAGATTTCTGCTTGTTCTGCTCCTCGTTTACGCGATCACTAAGCAATTTGCGATGTCGTCGCGCTCTCTGGGCCTGAAAAGCATGGCACCAGTCCGCGGAGGAAAAGATGGCAACTGCACACGTGGATGCCCTGATAGTCGTACATCTATCCAGGCCATGTATCACTCACCTTCCCTCCTCCTCTCATCTCTCTCCTCCAGTACCACCACCATCAGATATCTTCACGAATCATCCGAATCCGTTGACCTTCGATCTTGCCTGTGCCCAATCAGACCCCTGGAAACAAATCTGAAAAGTCGCCAGTGCATTGACTCGGATTCATTCACCCTTGAACCTAGTCCATCCTCATTTTAGTTTCTGTGAATATCGTATTAGCCTCACGCCAAAATTTCGCTCTCGGGCTCGATCACGACATCGTTCTTCCGCGTCTGAGGCGGAAGCTAATATATTCTATTCTTACTTAACTTTTACTCTTTGTCTTGTCGTCTTTTTGTCTGCTCATACGAAGAGCTGTGGCCCGCGAACGAGTTGAAATAGCGACAGTTCCCCCCTTTGAATTTCGCCATTTCGTTTCATTCTTCACAATCATCTCTTTTGCTTCGGAATGGCGGCATAGATTAGATCTATCATTTCCCTGATCTTTCCTGCTGATACTGCCGTCTGCATTGGGGAGGGCCCCCTATCTATATAGACTGATACAACATCAGCATCGGCCTAATCTACCAACTATATTCTACGACACGACCACCGCAAATGTCGAGCACGACTACCAAGATTGGCCATGGCCTGGCCAAGGGACTCGGCATCAAGATTCCCTACCGGGATCCTCTGGGCTCAGAAGCTGATCCCGTCACTCGGGGAGAATCCGTCTTCACCACTGGCACTGCAGAGACCTACATCGAACCCGAGCCTACTGTAACTGGCTGGATTCGAGAGCAGATCCCAACTTGGAACGACGTTTTCAACTATGTTATTGCTCTTTTCCCGTTCTTGAAATGGATCACACGATACAACATGCAGTGGTTTATTGGAGACTTGGTTGCTGGTATGTCTTCTTCTCTCCGCAAGATATCAGTATACTCACATGTGTGATTTCTAGGCATCACTGTCGGCGCCGTGGTTGTTCCTCAGGGAATGTCCTACGCTCAATTGGCCGATTTACCCGTTGAGTACGGTCTCTACTCCTCATTCATGGGGGTATTGATCTACTGGTTCTTTGCTACTTCCAAAGATATCACTATAGGTGTACGTCGGAACCCTGCTATTTGTGACGGCAAAGCTAACGTACCTTATACAGCCTGTCGCTGTCATGTCGACCCTGACTGGAAATGTCATTATCTCAGTGCAGAAAGAACATCCAGAAATCCCCGGTCCAGTCATTGCTTCGGCGTTGGCTATCATAGCCGGGGCTATCATCACCTTTATCGGGCTGATCCGATGGGGTTGGATCGTCGAGTTCATTCCGTTGACTGCAATTACCGCCTTCATGACCGGCTCCGCCTTGAACATCGCATCCGGTCAAATCAAAAACTTGATGGGAGAAAAGGACAAATTCAACACAAGAGGTGCCACCTACATGAACATTATTAACTCGTTAAAACATCTTCCCTCGACTCAATTGGATGCCGCTCTGGGATTGACGGCTCTTGTCATGCTGTATGGTATTCGGTCTGCGTGCAACTACGGTGCGAGGAAGAGGCCACACAAAGCCAAGATGTTCTTCTTCATCTCGACACTTCGGACAGCGTTTGTCATCTTGTTCTACACTATGATCAGTGCTGCAACCAACATTCATCGCCGCAAACATCCTGCTTTCAGTGTCCTCGGCAACGTTCCTCGTGGTATGTATACCTTTCCTATCATTTCCCAAGGTCTCACAATTAACAAAAACGGCAGGTTTCAAACACGCTGCCGTTCCGACAATTGACACTTCCATCATCAAGGCTTTTGTCAGCTACCTTCCATCTGCGGTTATTGTCCTTTTAATCGAACACATTTCGATTTCCAAGTCATTCGGTCGTGTGAACAACTACACAATTGATCCTTCCCAGGAAATGGTTGCTATTGGTGTCACCAACCTGCTCGGACCTTTCCTTGGCGCCTACCCTGCGACTGGTTCTTTCTCCCGTACTGCTATCAAGTCAAAGGCTGGTGTCCGCACTCCTCTAGCTGGTCTTATCACTGCCATTGTGGTGCTGCTTGCCATCTATGCTCTCCCTCCACTCTTTTGGTACATCCCACAGGCCGCCCTTTCAGCCGTTATCATCCACGCTGTCGGAGATTTGATTACTCCTCCTAATGTTGTCTACCAGTTTTGGCTGGTTTCTCCTTTGGAGGTTGTCGTCTTCTTTGCCGGTGTTTTCGTCACTGTGTTCTCCAGTATTGAGAATGGTGTCTATACTACTATCTGCATGTCCGTTTTCTTGCTACTGTGGCGTCTCGTCAAAGCGCGTGGAGACTTTTTGGGTAAAGTCAGAGTGCACTCAGTCATTGGCGACCACTTGATCGATGAGCAGGGCAAATATGGACCGTTGGGCTCTACTCCCGAGCAGACCGTAGCCGACGACGATGTGAATGATACCTACCGCAATGTCTATCTGCCAGTTACGCATGGTGATGGATCCAACCCACGAATTTCTGTCCAACATCCTTACCCAGGAGTGTTTATCTATCGATTCTCGGAAGGATTCGTCTACCCGAACGCAAACAGTGAGACCGACTATCTTGTCTCGGTCATCTTCAAGGAGACTCGTCGCACGAATCTCGAAAGCTATCCCACTCTTGGTGACCGTCCTTGGAACGACCCTGGTCCTCGACGAGGAAAGCCTGCCAAAGACACCAGTGATTTGCCAACACTGCGTGCTATTATCTTGGACTTTTCTAGCGTTGATCATGTCGATGTTACATCTATTCAGAACCTCATTGACGTCCGCAACCAGTTGGATCTGTACGCAAACCCTGAACCGGTTCAATGGCACTTTGCCAATATCAACAACCGCTGGACCAAGCGCGCTCTTACGTCTGCTGGATTTGGTTACCCAACCCCAACATCTCCCGATGGGTTCAAACGCTGGAAACCTATTTTCAGCGTTGCTGAAATTGGTGGCAGGAGCTCTGCCGCTGCCGTTGCTGAACGTGAACGGCTCAACAGCCACGCCAAGGTCGACGACCTGGAAGAAGGTCGTCCTAAATCTGCTACAGTGCGCGAACGAAACGACACCGAGATTAGCAGCAACGAAGGCGATGACTACATCAAGCAACTTGACACTACGACGGCATACCAAGCCAAGCGAAACAACATCGCTCTGGTATCGGGTCTGAACCGACCATTCATCCACATTGACGTCACGAGTGCTGTACACAGCGCTATTTCCAATATTGAAGAACATGGCTCTGCGAAATTTATTGAGGAGTAGACTGTCTTATGTAGATAGAGGGCATTTAATTTCGGGTTTGATTTATTTTGTGGTTTGGTTCATAGCATACCCGCGAAGGATGATAACTTCGCATGCGTTGGGATTTTGATTATTTTGAAGTGCAAGAATTTGGATACCATTTAATAGCGTAGGAGCTTGCTGGTCATATAGGCAATCATACGAGTTTCGTCTTCGACTCTTATGTTCTTACTTTTGTAGCTGTATCTAAAATGTGGTAGATTGGACTGACGCCAAGTTGGCTAGTTGGAGTGTTGGACAGATATTCTCTCTTAAAAGATTAGCACGTCATCACCGCTTACACATCCAAGTAGTCAAGCATTCATTTCGCTAAACAGTGCTAAGGATACGTACTCTCTGCCCAAAAAAAAAATAAAGAATCCAGCTTTCCTAATCTGGGCACGACAAACCCTAACTCAATGTCCATCATACGCACGGACTACTTTTGTCGATCCACCCGTCCGTCCCCACTGAAGCGTATTCGAGAATTTGGGTTATTAGCCAATCAGGAGGCGGGAAATGGGTAGATGTATCGGAGTGCTCAGTTGAAGAATCGTGATCGTAGTGCAATCAAATAGTATGAAAATTGGATGATACTTCTATATAAGTGAAATAAACCACGAAGGTAGCATGAGGGACGAGAATAATTACAGCCTCTGGGACTCTCGCATATCAAAGGCAATTTCACTGGATAGTCGAGTAATGACCACAGATATCTAAGATTGGCATTGATATTGAAGTCGTTGTCGCTCCAGAATCTTCGGTCTCAGTTGAATTGATAAAATGACTGCAGATATCGAACTGTCAATATATGAGTCGTCATGAGTTGACTACACAACTCTGCGTTTGTGATAGGGCTCCTAAGGTCTGGTCTTCAGCGGTGGTAATTGTTGGAATACGCATAATCGGACAACGTATTGCAAAGTTTTTGGAGCCAGGGAGCGAAACGGCCTATATGATGTATATTACCAAGCAAACGTGCTTATCGTCGATACTATCGTCTACCTGATAATGAAAGTCGCTGATGTGGAGTTGCCGAAGCTCACCATCCTTATGAGATGGAATTGTTAGGTGACTAGTTCTTTCTAAAACGCTTTTGGGGTTCGGTATTAAACCACAGTTGATACCCCTGCAGTTTGCGTGAAGTTGGCTAGACTCGGCTCTGATTCAAAATGAGGAAGATAATGAGTCATGAACTCTACTGCGTTGCAGTAGCATCAAGACTTCCAAGGTCAGCCTGATGAGATCCATAAAATCCATTCACGCCGAATCTTCACCAACGCATTCTCCATCTAAAAACATATATACATAAACAAACATCCTCCTCAATTCCGATACTCTCCTTTATCCAAACTTAAACCCCGAGGGAAATGTATAAATCACCTCAAGACACCACCCACACCGGCCCACCCAAGAACAAACCCACTCAAAGTCTCCCCAATAACACCACCACCAAACCAAACGTCCCTCCAAGCACCTTTCCTCAACACAGGTTTCCCCTGCCCCTGTTTCCCACCACTAACATGAATCTTCCCAAAATCATCTATCCCGTCAATTTCACCGCCGCTTGCACCCGGATAATACGCGCCTGCGCCACCAGTAGAGATAGATGAGGGTGGACCAAGGAGGAAGATCTGAACAAGACCTGAAACGAGTAATGTGCCGATGAAATAGAATGCGAAGCCGGCGGTGGATTGGAGTCCGAGGATACCGGCTGAGATGCCTAGGATGAAGGCTGTGAGGGAGCGGAGTTGGGATAGGACCTATTCCTTTTTGATTAGCTATTGACCCTTCAGGGGATTGAAGGAGATGGGCTTACTCGAATGTTGTGTTGAACGGCCTCGGGGACGAGTGGGTGGATGAGGAGGGAGAGCTCCTGTCTTGTAGGTGGCATTTTTCTATTGTCTCAATTAAATGGCAGAAAAAAGAAACAAGTTGCTTCAGTCACTGCTTCTCAGCGTATTTCTGTTTATTGACGCCGTTGTTGTTTATGATAGAGGAGATGTTACTGAGCTCGTTACGTCGGTTGAGATTGACAGTAACTTATGTGCCAAGACCGGTATTGAGCTCCGATAATTACTTTTTGTTACAGTACGAATACCACCATCATTAATACATGCCATTCTTTCATGCAAAACATCAAGTTCGATATCATCTACCTGCTTTCAAATCACAAAATCATGTACCAGCATATTTTTTCCAACACAATCATAATCAAAATCAAAATCAAATCCTACACACGAAAAAACATCGAATCGAATTGGTCATTCCACGTCACGTCACACATCACATAACATAACATAGTCCAAATACAGACAACTCAAATAGATACAGGTTTCAATTTTTGGCTTCAGTAGAGTAAATAGTCCGTACAAGGGGAGAACCCTTGCGTGTCGCTTCTCGATAATATTATGTATGCTGATTGCTGAATCATGCTAAAACTCTCCCAGGAGTAAGAAAATCAATTCGTTCCATTCAACATTCATGAATTATAGAACCCTAAATGTACGTTGCAAGCTTACGCGGCTGTATCGAGCTTGCCTTCGGCTTTGGCTTCCTTGACTTGTTCAAAGACCTAGAAAAAACAGTTGTCAGCCATTCGTCCTCAGATTTAAGGAATGCACAAAAAAGAACTCACTTTTAACATCTTGTTTCGAGCACCAAGGGCATTGACACCACGATCTTCAAGTCCCTTGTCATCCAGTTCAATCAGCTCTGTCCACTTGAGATCCTTCAAATTATCCGTGTATTTGTGCAAACGGAGAGAGCGCAACCAAGCCGGGATATCCTTGAGCAGATTCGGGTCGGTGGGATCCTCGGGCGGCTTTGAGCTTCCACGTCGGCCCCGTGGTGAGCGCCCACGCTGTACCTCAGAGTGGTCGGAAAGATAGCCTTCGGATCCCATTCCAAACTGCCCAAGTCCCAGTGAGTTCAGGCTGTTTCCTAGAAGAGCACTGTTGGGATCATAAGCTGCCAAGAATCCGTTGTTTTGAGGAGACGTGAATCCAACTTGGCCCAGGGGAGCTTGCAATGTAATGCCAGGGGAGCTCGGGCGAGATCGACGACCAGCTAACGCAGCTTGCTGCTGGGCTTGAAGGGCAGCAATCTGCTGCGCATTCAATACCTGACCAGCATCGTTGACCATGACGAGGTTTGCCCCAGGTATGCTAGGGCCTAGACCAGGAGAAAGATGGCCGGTGTTAGAGTTCTTCCCGTGGCCGTCGTTCGACCGAGCACGACGATATTTACGAGCGTCATCCAATGCAATGCGATTATTCACAGTTGACAAGGCTGCTAGTTTCATCGCCGTTGCATTTGCAACCATATCGGCTTGGGTGGCACCAGTCTGTTGAGTATTAAACGTCGGTGCCATAGGCGTGTTGGTAAGTGAAGCCCAGCTGGAGTTTCCAATATTGTAAGGCGACAATAGAGGAGGTTCATGAGAAATTTCTGGGGCACTAATGGTTTGATTCTGCACATTTCCAATATGCGGAGAGCGAAGTCCTCCTGCATTCGGTTGGTTGAATTGGCCCATTGGCTGCTGCTGCAATTGTCCAGAGGAGGATTTGGGACGAGCGATTGGGGGTTGCAACTCCGGTGCTCGCTGAGCCCATGGAGAGGACGGCGGTTGACCTAGTGAGTTCGTGTTGCTGTCAGGGGCGGAGATGGTTGGTGCCACCAGGGACGAACGATCACCGCCAAAGACAGCACTGTTCCGGTTCGAAGCGGGAGCGTTGCCAGTCTGTTGGGTGAATTCAGCCTTCTTCTTAGCGATTGCCGCCGCTGCGTCAGGGAACATTGCATTGATGGTAGAGGAATCAAGGCCAGAATTCCGTTTCGCGCCGGGCGACGGGGGAGGACGCCCCAAAGAATTACGTGAGCCATCAGCGGTGGTGAGTTTGGACATTGCATCACTCAAGCGATTGGACATAGGATCTGAGGAATGTCAGTTAACAATATCAGCAGAAATGGGGTAATCGCCGACTGACCTTTCTCGCCAAAGTTTGCCGGGGAGAGAACTCCGGACATTGGGTGGCTCTTGGCCATTTGTTGCAGGACTTGGATGAAGAAGCGAATCTGCACTTGAGTGGTCTGTTGCAGCAGAGCATACAAGGCTGCAGTCCTTTCAGCCTCACTCAACACGCGGAACCACTGCTCGATAGCACTGAGCTCGTCTTTGAAATCCTGATCAATGGTTGCAGCTGCCATTTCTTCCAAGGTCGTCTCAAACTGATCGATATCGGCAATCCACTGTTGAGCAGCCTGATCCAGGGCATCATCTGGATTGCCCTGACCTTGCGATTGCTGGTTGAAAAACACTTCAGAGGAAGGACGGATATTGCGCGTCGAAAGCGGGCTCGGGAATCCAGACATGTCTGCAGAGGCTCGCAGCTGATGAGAACCGCCAAGATTACGGGCGGATGATGGAGGACGCAGAGTTGCTTTGGATGCCTCCGGAGTGCTGTTTCTATTTCCGATGATGTGGCTGGCCATGTTTGAATTACAGTACGTTGAACGTCTGCGGGTACTCGGTTTTGGGCCACGCGGTTCGTAGGATCAATCGACGATTCGATCGCAAGAAATCTGGGTAAAAAGGTGCCTGAATCTTCTTAGCAGGAATTAGGGTTAGGTGCAGACCAGTCCAGTGGCTGCACAGAACGTATTAGGTATTTGCACGAGAATAAGTCGAGCACTGGATGTTTGAGATTCGACCGTTGGAACGAGGCAAGCGAGACAACGAGAGGCACCCGGATAACTGGCAGCGTGTGTCAAACACAACAAAGCGCCAGTCCTAGGCGGATAATAAAAAACACGGAAAGAAAAAAATAAACTAGCAGAAAGGAAAGAAGAATAATAAATCTTGGGCAGCGGGAGGAACGGAAGCAGAGGCAGAGGAGGAGGAGGAAGAAGAAGAAGAGATGTGGAGAGGAATAAGAAATAAGCGCAGGGGGGAAAGGTGAGTGGTGGGTGGTTTATTTTTGGACGGCCTTAGGCTCTTAACTGATAAACCTGTCCAGTTCCAACACTAGAGGGAGCCATATTATTCAGGCAGCAACTGTGGTTAATCAGAGGCCTGGAACTACTCTTTCTCTTGCAACTCTGCTCTTGAGGTTAGTCGGAATCGAGTGTTGATGTTGATTTTCATCTTCAACACATGGTTTGTGTCCCAAATAAGGCAGGTAGCCAACAATTCTAGATGACTCACGGAATGCCACTACCATCGCGAACGAATATGAAATAAATCTAGCCATAGTTGGCATACCGTCTCTTCGTTTCTTATTCTATGTTCTTTTCTTCTTGTTAAACAAATCCATTTCAAGGTGGGTACCTGACGGCAGGCTCTGATTGGTTGCTGCTGGCGAGGTCTATCATCGAGTATTTCTTCTTTCCATCAAGAACTTAACTTCCTTCCTCTTCCTGCGCCACCACTTGCTTGACTTCTCAACAATTTCAAATGTAATCAACTGTCTCCCATAAACTCCCCTACAAGGTCCAAATGGTCAAATAGCCAGACTGCGCGCCACCCTGAGCAATGGCCAGCTCTGAAAATTATCTTGGTCGCGTCGGGGACTACCCGGATTCTTCATACCAAGAAGATCAGCCGTCATTAGACCCCGCCATCGATCCTCGACTTTTCGACTCTAGCTATCTTCCCCTAGAACCCGGCTCTGGGGATGTGGCGTTTGAGGACTTTGGCCAACATGGTCCCCTTAACACGGCGTCTATGTCAATAGGCCAGCGGAGATTACTCCAAGAACAAGTCGACCTAAGCGGCTCTGAGGAAGAGTCTGACGATGAATATTATGACGATAATGATGATCCAGTATGGAACGGGGGGCATCAGGATTATGAAGGCTCTACTGATGCCGAAAGCGAAGAGGATGATGGCTATGATCCCAACGATGCTGCTTCGCCTCCTCCGCGGAAACGTCGTCGCAGAGGTCATGGACCATTCAGTGGCCGTTTCGGCGCACGAGGAGGCAAAGGTATCAAACGAGGACCAAGGCGGCCGCTTGAACCCAGTCCAGAATTCAAGATGCTCCATTCTCAGGCTACCGAAGCATTCATTGACGGTGATTATGACCGCGCAATCGACTTGGTGCAGAAAGCCATCCTTGTGAATCCTGAAATGTTTGCGGCTCATTCACTGCTGTCTGAAATTTTTCTCGCTCGAGGAGAAAAAGACAAAGCAGTATCGGCTCTCTTCAGCGGCGCCCATACCAGGCCGCGTGATCCTACAGTGTGGCACAAAGTCGCAAGACTAATCCAAGACCGAGCTGGAGAGGACAGACAAAAGACTCTAAATGATATGATCTACTGCTACAGCCGTATCATTGAAATCGATTCGAAAAGCTACAATGCCCGCTTCCAGAGAGCCGCTGCGTACCGTGAATTAGGTTACAACGGCAGAGCCGCAACCGAATATGAACGCATACTCAAAGAGCTTCCGCATAATATCCGAGCTCTGCGACATTTGGCCGAAACATACATTGACATGAAGGATGTTCGGAAAGCTCTTCAATATTACTTGGAGAGTATTGAATATTACATGTCCCTCGACAATGATGAAAACATGGAATTCTCCTGGTCAGATGTGAACATTTGCGCAGAGTTGTATGCGTTTGTTGGGGAGCCCGAAGCAGGATTGCAACTTTTGTCATCGGTTTCAAGGTGGCTCCTCGGCCGGAAGGATGACAAGATCTGGGATGAGTATATTGATGATGATCGGGAATGGGACGCTGGAGACTCACCTCGCCGTATCAAGACTGACGGGTTTATACCAAACGCCTATCCGATAGACTCATACGGATTGGGGCTCCCGATGGAATTGCGCATTAAACTAGGCACATTTCGCCTGAAACTGGGCGAGCGTTACTTTGAAGAGGCATTGGTAAATTAAATACCCATCACGGCCTATGAAAATCGCTAATGAGTTAAATCTGCAGGCACATTTTGAATGGCTGAATCCCGATGATACTTCAGAGTCTTCTACCGTGTTTGACTACGCGGATCTTTACAGGGAGGCTGCAGATGCGTTAAAAGATTCCGCTTTATTTCCAGAAGCCCTTCGCTTCTATAGACCGCTTCAGCTCACTGAGGATTATGCCGATGTTAGCTTCTTCCTAGCTATGGGAGAATGTGCTTTTGCCTGTTCTGACCTCAGCCTGGCGGAATCTTGCTATCTTACGGTAGCAGAGAATGACTCCACAAACCTACAGTCTCGAGTTAATCTGGCTAAACTTTATGAAACAATGGGTGAAAGGGACCGGGCTCTCTATTTCGTGAACCAGGCAGTCTTATTAGGACGCGAATCTAGAGGTCGCAATCGAAGGCGGCGTAAGGATCGTCGAATAGCGCAGCTTGCAAAAGAGTTTCAGGGCGATGCTCACGTTTCAACCCGTATCGTACCCAGGCATTTAGCGAATGAGGTATCTCGGCGCGAAGCGCTGCAGGACAGCGATGCGAACCGTCCACAGCAGGTGCAATATCTGTATTCGAAGATGAACGATCTACGACCGAGAATGCGGGATGGAGATACGGATGCGACGGAGGATTGGCTTGACATTGCTGATGCGCTGTTACATGACTTTCGGACTAATCGCGTTTTCTATCCATTGCAGAAGAATATGATCTTTCTTGGGTACTCGCGGGAAGAGCAAAAAGGGGCCAGGAAGAAAGAAACAGTCATGGGTGAGGTGCAGGAGGTGGCTGAGCGATTGAAAGAATGGATTGGTAGGATTTTTATTGCATTTCGAGATGCCCACAACGGTATCAGCTAACAGTCGGTCATAGGTCAGTATAATGCAGATGAAGTTCCGACTAGCATTCCAAACGACTACTACGGAATATCATTTGACGAATGGTTTGAAATATTTCTTGAATACGCCTTCGTGGTTTCTGGACAAGGTGATAAGGACGAAGCGTATGATGTCCTGGCTGCTGCTGCAGACGCCAGCGTCTGGTACCATTCCAAGGACAAAGTACGGCAAATTCATATTTGCTGGATTAGTAAGTCGAAGGTATACTACTTGACCGTTTATTGACCTTTACTTATACTTGTCTCTTGATAGCATGTGCTCTTCGAGCATATGATGAGGAAACACTTGTCAGCGAAGCGCGGTGGTTCACCAAAGAATACCCATTCGTAACAGATACATACCGACTGTTTTCAATGTTGAGCCGCATATGCGGTGACCCCAATAGATCTCTGTTTCATGCATCGCCCAGCATGAAATTCATGCTCCGACAAGTTAAATTCATGGACTCCACCTTACCTGAAGATCATTATTTAACAAAGACATGGACATCGAAGTCAGGAGTTGCCAATAAATCAATGACAATCGTAACGCGGAACTCGAAGAATCCGCCAAAGACAGCGTCTCTGACCAAGCGTGGCGAGAACGCTGAACCCATAACCGCAGATGACATGGACGTCGCTCTTTTGGTTCTATATGGAAATATCCTTTACTCAGGGAACAGTTTCTACCCGGCCTTGAACTACTATTATCGAGCAATTGCACTTGATCCCGATAATCCAGGGATTCTGCTACCCATCGCACTATGTTATATCCACCATGCTCTCAAAAGGCAGGCGGATAACCGACATTACCTGATTTTACAAGGACTATCATTCATGTCCTTGTATCGAAGAGCACGCTCTAAAAGTGAGATCGAAGACAACGGTGACAAAGCTGACAACGAAAAGACACAAAACAGTGTTCATTCGTTAACTCTACAGCAAGAAGTAGAATTCAACTATGGACGTGTTTATCACTCCCTTGGTTTATTGCACCAAGCTGTGCCGTGTTACGAGCGTGCATTGGAGTTGGGTGACCAGATCAAGTCGTCTCAAAATGAACAGAATGGAGCAGAAAAAGGAAAGGTCCGAGATTTCGCGAGGGATGACAAGCCGGAAGAAGATCTCATCGTGGAAGATTTCTCACCAGAGGCGGCTGTTGCATTGCAGAATATCTATGCTCTTAATGGAAATATTGCGGGTGCTCGGAAGATCACGGAGAAATATCTTATTATATGATTTGATCTACTCATGTTGAACAAGTCAAGCTTGGATGATTATTGTGGTCGGGTTTGACACCCCTGACGTACATTATTAGTATGAATGCAACAGCACTTCATCTCATTTTGTTGCCAATTCAAAGCAAAGATTCTCCGACAATTTCGGTCCTTCCATGAATATACCTATTATCTCTGGTCGAACTTACTCCCTACTCCTCGGCATCCTAGGCAAAAGCAACCAAAACCCTAGAACAGCAACCAACAACGCCAGCGCAAAGGGCTGCAAAACCTGCACCCCCTTTGACTGCGCAATCGCACCAACCGCAAACGGGAAAATAGAACCCCCTATTCCACCCAGAGTAGACGCGAAGCCAATTGACGAAACATGGAGATGTTTCGGTAATACCTTTGTGGAAGCCACGACGGCGGCAGGGAAAAGGGGACCGAGAAAGAAGCCCTCGATGGCGATTGCGACGGCAGAGACGTAGAACTGCGGGACGAGCCAGAATATGAGTTCAAAGGCCATTGCGAGGGCTAGGTAGACCTGTTCATGATCATCGACGATTAGTATTTGCGGAAATGAACGGGATAAGCGTCTCGGTAAATGGGAGGCCTACTATGATAGCAAGTCTCTCGCCTATCCTCGGCGTAACAAATCCCAAAACTACTCGGCCGACGGTAATTCCAATCCAGAAACCAGTCGCAGTCATACCACTCGCAAACGCACCACCGTCACGCACTCGCATCATGAAGGTCACTACCCAACCACCGAGAGCGACCTCGGTGCCGACGTAGCCCAACAGGAAAGCGGCACAAAGCCATGTGACTCGAGCAGCCGCTTTTGAGAATAAAGCTTGCTTCAATATATTATCTTTCTGCTGCTGGTCTCTGCTGTATGCGGTATGTTTACGGAAGTCATGTTTATCTGCGGTCCAGAAGGCTGTGAGTGTAGCGCCGAATTCAATTACGGCGCCACCGATCTGTTCTTTCGTCAGATTGAATCCAGACGGGAAAAAGAGGAAGGACAAAGGCGAACCATCAAATAATAAAAAGTATACCACGGCCAATCCGCCTTCGTAACCAACGACGTCGCAATCAACGGACTCAGAACCGCCCCTAGGCCATAAAACCCATGCAACAATCCCAACAACTCATTCGCATTAGCCAAATTCGCGATCCAAGCATTCCAAGCAGAATCCGCGAGACCATTACCTAATCCGGCGAACATGAAGGAGATGATGAGAACTGGGTATGGGGGATGCACTGAGATCACAACGTAGGCTAGGACGTGTGCTAGAGAGCTCAGGCCTGCCACGCCGCGTTGGCCTAGGTACATGTGGATGGTGTTGTTGAGAATGGCGGCTGCGGCGTAGCCGACCAGGGGGAAGAGGAAGACCAGGGATATGATTGTGTAGCTGAGGTTGTAGTATGTTTCGAGCTGTGCGTTGTTAGACCTTTGTATGATTTGGCAGAACAGTCCGTATGACCTACATAAGGAATCAAAGCCTAGAGCCTGTCAGCTTGGTAATTGCATTGTTTTTGAAGTGAATGAGTACTCACTCCATAAGCAGCATCATTCGCACCCATGATAACAAAACTCCAAAACGTAGCGAACAATCTACTTATATTCACCCTCGGATCATTCCATTTCTCGAGTGCATGCGCAACCACAGTTGGAAATTGATCTTGTTGTGACTCTGCATCTCTCTCTGAAGGGACGGCATCTCGAACTGCATTGGATGTTGATGTAGTATTATCCACTCTCTGATCTTTTGAGCTGATGGTATGGTTGTTTCGTTCTTGAATGGTTTGAGTTTCCAACTCGATTGCGCCGGTCAAAGACCCTGTAGCCTGGCTGTTCTTCATATTGGCCTTACTCTCTTGGTTAAAGATTACCGACTGCAATTGATTGCATTGACAGATTTTCGAAATAGGTCAATCGGGTTTATCAACCTTATATCATCGGCGTAGAACTTGCCAGAGTGTTCAATATCTTAGTGAGTCACCGACATTTTGACTAATATTATTAGATTAATACGAAGCTCACTAGACTCAGCATCTTGGCGTCGTCACCTAGATTGAATGGAATTGATTTGCTCTACCAAAACTCGGCGCTCAGCCCGAGATGGCGGGGGAGATCATCTCCACTACCGATAACAAATCATATTTATATAACTTGACAGTAGAAGTTTATTCATACTTCGTATATCCATAAGTCATAATAAAATAAAATCAATGTATAGCCTTCACAAACTTCAAATGAGGGTATCATCGGGTCAACAAATGAAAAGTCGAATCTGCAAATGAAGGTCGTGGACCTACTGCGAATAAAGCACAAAACTCCGAATGAATGCTCAGTTTGTCAATCTTGTGATAAAACCCTCAGTTGTCTCAATAACGCCGGCTGAAAAATGCAATTTGCTCTTCTGTTCTTCTGAAGAATGTACTCTTGCCGCCTCCCCCGCTCATACTCAGAACCTCGCCCGCCGTGCAGGCTTCGATTTGGGCTTTTTACCCTTTGAAGTGACCTGCTTTCTACTCATTTTTCGCTCTCTCCACCGCGTCATTATCACAGTCTTGGCCCATAAGATGCGTTCGCGAGCGCAAGCAACAGCTGCACATTGCTCGGCTATCTCTTTGGCAAGAACACGACGTCGTGAATTCTCCTCAGTCGTAATACGCCGCCACGCCTTTTGAATAACGATAGCCGCTCGAATGCGCCTGGTTGATGACAAAAGGCGAGAGCATAGAAAAGTCAAGGCACCGAGTACAAAATCGCGGTCAAATATGCGAGATGCAGAAGTTGACCCGGCAACGAGAGATGCTAACACAAGTCAATACATATTTCGACTCCAATTTGGATGGTCTTCCTGGCTTACCGAATTGAGAACTACATCCCAGAGCTTGCAGGCGTGATTGCCACGATCCCAGCTCAGCTCTAGGCTGTTTTCCCGTGATCGAATCTCCATGTCCATCTTGTCCTTTTAAAAGAAAGACCTCATACTCGTCAACGATACTTTCAAATATTCTGCCATCCGCAAAGCTGGTCGTGAGGTTGTCAAGTTGTAGTCCTTTCAGCAGCGCGAGGGTCGAAGCCCATTTGATAAGCAAATCCTCGTGTGATACAAGCTCGAGGTCGTACAACTTGTCCACATTGCAAGGTTGATACTCTCGGCAAAGGACAAGCTTCTTCTGTAGACGCACGATTTCACTCCTTACGTCCTTCCAGTCCAACATTTCCGCCAAACCCCATTTCCCAACCAGTACCCAGAGCAAAGCAATGGTCTTTTCGCGGTATCCGTCAACTATGTGCTCTGCATTGATCTCCTTGACAAGTGCGTCGATACCAATGACCCCTTCGAGAGCGTCAAGGGCGATTTGAACGTTGAAAATCTTGGCTGCTCTGCTGACACAGGGAAACTTCAAATTCTGGGAAAGTGACCATTCTGCAGTCTCATCTGCTAAGACTACTTCGTCAATGATAGTTGTTGTACTATCAGAGCCTTTTCTCCCGGTACGAGAATATGAGGACTTTGGATAGAGTAGGATCTCGACTAGTCTCGTCAAAAGAACACCATCACGTAGATCCACAGCTAGATTACGAATCCGGTAGTCGTGGTCCTGTAGCTGATGCTGTTTGTAGAGCAGACTACAGTTCAGATGATTGACTTGTCGATTGATATCTCCCATTGAAGGAAGTAACAGGTTCGCCAGTGCTTGCAATGCTGCCGAAGAGGACTTGTGCGGGGAGGAGTCGGTAAAGAGACGTCGTGGTAGTGAACATTCCGATGTCAAGCGAGCCTTATCGAGAAGAGTTATAATCATAATGCTCCGAAGAAGGGTGCGCCGATATAGTGCTCCCACGGCGTCATTTTGAGTACCTTCATTGCCTTTCTTGTCCATGTTCCGGATAAGAAAGGTTTCCAAGAACGTCTCTATGGAGCGTTTCAGCACCTTTTGCTGCTTCGGTGAAAGACCTGATGGCCCGTTGCTTGTCCGGTGAAGCTGACAAGTAATTTTTCGTCCGACCACAGTCTCTGCCGCCGCTCTCAAAGCAATCAAGTCGTAGGTCTGAGACCAAAAGTTCAGGAACGACTTTTTCATGCCGAGATCATCCGGGAGTCGGCTGCCCCGGCGTAATATGTCCTTAGGAGGCGCCAAAGCACCATAAAGTATCGAAGCTTGAATGCGTTTGTAGAGTAAAAGAAACGCATCGCTTTGATAGATGTCAAGAAGCTCATGTCGAAGTACTTCCGGATCATGCGCGTGCAATTTGCCCCCAACGGAGTCGAACAGGCCATTTACTAGCTGAGTAATGACGACTTCTTGATGCGAGAGCCAATTATCTTCGTACATGGCTGGATTTGAAATGTCGTTGCTGAGCACAGGAAATTGCTGATCAATGCTGATAGGGCCAATCTTAGGAACAGAGAGCCGCGTAGGGGGTGTTGGACGGTTTTCTGTCAGAGATTCTTTCGATTGGCATGGCTGAAGAACAGAACGGCTCCTAAGGTTGGTGCGTTTGGTGTCTGCTTTTCCCGTTGACGATTTTAGGTCCTTTGACCCAGCCTCTGTCAATAAAACCACTGAAGATTTTTGACCAATGGGTTTAAGAGCTGGCCCTTTACTCCGCTTCAGCTGGGCCACATTTGGTTTCCTGTTCTGTATAGCATTCGATGCTGTCTTCAGCGGCTCCCTTGACCTTGTATCAGTTTGAGAAAGTGGTTTCTTCTCTTGAATTTCCTTGCTCTTGTCTATGAAGAAACCCGGAGGGATGTTCTCCTTTCCTCCGTTCTTCCCCATGACATCCTTTGTTATTGCAGGTTGTTGAGTGACCTTCTTGCTAGGTTGAAGTGGCGTTTTTCTAGGCTGTCCCACTGAAGATTCCTTGGATTGTTTCTTCTCCGCAATGCGTGCCTCCAGGCTGTAAAGTGGTACTGTCTCATCAGCCGAGCTTGAAATGTTGGGATTAGTGTCCATTGATTTCAGTGGACTAAAAAGACTCATGAAAACCGTTGGCACAGTCGTATCTTCTGTCGGAATGTACACTGTACGGCGTCGAACATCCTTCTTCAAGCTATCATATCCAGAGGGCCTCTGGCTTGGCCGCACCCTGTCCTCTGGCTGTGGTTTGTGTCCTAACACCTCGCGATCCCCGTTGCTCTCGATCATCCGTGTGCGCTGCGAGGAGCTATCCTTTGAACCGGCTGTAGAACTGACACGTGGTCGCTGGAACCGCTGGGCTGGTTGAGCGAGTATCGACGAGTTCCGATCCTGGGTCTTTCGTTTCAAACTATTTTGCATTGCTGTTCTCGCAGTATTGCCGGTCGTATTCGACTGGTTGTCTTCTTGTATAGTGAATGGCGGTTTTCTCAACGCTCTCCTGGGCTTTGCTTTTGTCAGAGATGTAGCACGTGGCGGCTGTGGAAGATGAATTGCTGCAGTATATTCTAGGGTATCTAGTGTATCATCTTCGTAGGCGTCGGTGAGGCTGCTATATTGCCCGTTGCCAAAGCCGGACCTAGATCCGGCCGGGCAGGGGCTTTCTAGAAGACTATTCATCGTTGATGAGTCGCGGCCATCCGGTCACTTCTCCAACAACGTCGTCAATCGTCGTGCCTCAAGGGGGAAGCTCTAGGAAACTACCAGTATCGTATGTTAACGTAAAAGATGACGGTAGATAATTTTGCAGTGAAACAAGTAAATGAACACAATCAGTCGCGATCTCAGTATGGGAATTTTGAATAAAGAGCATGGAGATATATCTTGAGGAATGTCATTATTTAGGTACGCACCAATTGGGATGTGTTGATGCGGTTGCCCCCGCAACACGCCCCTAACCAGCAAGCTCCCCGCTTGGCTAAACTTCAACAATTTTGCAATCAACTTGCAGCATTAAAAAAAGAAGATATGAGGGAACAGGGAGTCGGACCCTGGACTTCGTTAGGGTTAGCCAGCTGTTAAGCAATCCTTTTCCGAGGACTGACTTACCCTTCTGGAATCTCACTACTTCAATCGAGGTACTGGAATCAGATCTGATAAATCAGTTAGTGCGAGATCATTAGACCAGCCAATGAGAGAAGGCCTTACGCGCTACCACTGTGCCATTCCCCC
This sequence comes from Talaromyces stipitatus ATCC 10500, assembly GCF_000003125.1. NCBI lineage: Eukaryota > Fungi > Ascomycota > Eurotiomycetes > Eurotiales > Trichocomaceae > Talaromyces > Talaromyces stipitatus. Next base: position 2,843,937 of record NW_002990117.1, on the reverse strand, counting down.
TGCACTATCAGTGCCTGGTCCGCCGACACTAGTTATGCTCTCTTCTTCTCGTCGCGGCGGACTATTTACATCTACAACCGTTGCGACGGAGTACACTGAAGGATTCTGGTCCCAGCGATGAACACGCGGAATCGGAAAATTCCAAACAACGACTCAAATATCCTATCGATTGCCATTGCCGGGCATCACTGTTGCATGGCCGGGCCGAGAGCAGGGAGTCCACGCAAGGGCCATACAATTACAGTTGAGCGAGCGTGGTAGATTAAGACTTCTCAAATCGGATCGGGCGGAAGCAAGGCGTATGCTTATGCTGGTAGATCTTCCTCGGGATTACTGTGCTACGGAAGAACAGAATCCTAATTTATATGATGCTGTAGTACAACGATGATGCCTAGAACGACCGGAGAGAAGAACATGATACGCGCTCGATACGGTATGCAAATGGGAAGAAGCTCACAAGATCTGCGCACGTGGCCAAATTCCGTATTGCGGTTACCGTACAAGTATGATGTAAACGGTCCCCCTTGCGCCTCATCATCTAAACTTCATGTATATTATTTTGAGCCACTAGACAGACTGCTCCCTCTTGACTCTCTGACATATATGCACGGCACAGCCTCTGATCATACTTTTTGTGGTTTCAACCTTCATCCCCTCAGCAAAGACGAGTGGTTCGCGCCGTTGCAACTAAGAAGGATCAATTAAGCCTATTCCATGCTAGACCGCATCAGCCCCGGTTCCAGATCTCCCCTTAAACTTAAGTTACTCGCCGCTACCTCTGCGTGTTCTGCTCAGGGATCCGGTGCGAATACAAGCAACAACAAAGACCGGACGACGATCTTCAAATTTCAGTTACGTCTACTATTGTTCTCGCCTGCATTCTTTGTTCCCGGACATCCTTCAGACGAGCTCCGCTGAGCGCTTCTAAATACGTCCTTGCCGCCAGCGGTCTGTGGATGGTATCGACCAACGTTGGTTCCGCTGATGTCCACGGACCATGGAATCTTTGGTCTATGAGGATTCGCCGTTGGCAGATTATCTTGAAGGTACAGCTCCAGTTACCGTGGATTCAAGAAACGCTACTAACATAGTTTGATTCAACAGGGGAAGGCGAGCGTGATCAAGACTGGACGCCGCAACAAGTCGAGACCAACGGGGATGCACATTCACAGAACTTCGCACCGAAAGGAATACCGTCGATAGGAAGTCGTGTCCGGAAGAAATTTGCTGTGGCAAGCGACAAGAGTACCTCCCAAGAAACGGGGAGCGGAGTGTTTGGCAGGATATATCACACATGCTCTGTATGTCGAACCCATTATCTTAGTGCAGGAGTTCCTTAAGGCGGGGGCTAACATGGTGTTTCTGGGATTAGTCGGCAGTCAGTTCACGCATTGGAAAGCGAGACAACGAGAGATTCCTCGAACAATTCGGCTACGTAATAGTCGCGTCGCATTTGCTGGACGAATATAATGCTGCGTCACATACGACTGCGGCAAAAGATGCGCAATCGAATATACCCGGTCATGACACGGTATCGTTTTCAAACACCGTCGGCCTCACAGGGGCAGTTGTCACTGCAGTAACGTCGTTTTCGATAGTCGGATTAATTCACTGGAGTCGGTCACGGACGGGTGCAGGATTCAATCCACGAAGAATAGTAACACTGCTTGTCGTGCTACCCCTTGTTGGAGCAGTCTTTTATGCCTTTGCTAGACGGCAGTGGTTGAGGTTTGTGAGACAACAAGCAGTTCAGGGAGCATCCAACTTTATCAACGGCGCTCAAAGATTCGACTCGCTAGTTTCCTCGTCAGTGCTTTTCATACAAGAGGTGGAACTTGTATCCCGAGGATATCGAATGTAGGTTCCTTGCTCTTTTCATGTATTGGGGATATGTGTCTAACAATTGTAATACAGAAGCACGCCCTTACCACCCGTCAGTCGACTAGAGGAATCTACGCAGGTCCGTCGGTGCTTGCGATTGCGCCGCGCTGTTTCCGATGGTCTGTCCGCAGTTCTCGATCGATATATTCAGGCACAGCATACTATCGGTCTCCTCACAGACCCTTCCAATCTCGAAAAATACTATGACATTTACGAAATATCCATGGCAGAACTTGCCGAGGCGCGTTCCGCGTCTTCAGAAACCACAGGCGAAGACCAGTATTCGCTAAAGTGGCTCCGCATAGCATTCAGCCGATTGTATACTATGAGGCAGAGCATACTGTGTTGTCTTTTGGCTTTGAAGGCAGATGGAAGTGGTAGCGATATTCCTCCATGGACTTCTGCGGTTGAGGAGATGAGGGACCTAGCCGCAGTGACCCATGAAGCGGCCAACAAGATTGCAAATATACTCAACGAAAAAGATAGTGGGTTGGAAACTTTTTACTTTCTTACCAAGTCACACTTCTGACAAAGAGATAGGACCCATCCCGCCTCTTTCACCATTACCATCTGCATCTACAGGCCGTGATACACTTCGAGCGCAAGCGAGACGCTTAAACTCATTATCACAAGGCATCCGAGCGCTTCACGCCAAAATGCACGTTATGCGCGAAGAATCCGACGAAAGCTTGACGCAGGACGCAAGCGAGCAGGACGTCGGAGCGTCACTGATGGCGCAATACGAATCCATCGGTGCCGATATTCGAGGCCTTTTACAGGAATGGGAAGCAGGGAAATTAGCCCTGATGAACTCCTTGGAGCATCCAAACGGCCTTCCCTCATCATCGTCATACGATCGATTCTCACGATCATCATCAAACGACTGAAGCTACCATTATCGCCTACAAGCAGCCTAGGCGGCGTTACAGCAGTAGACGGAAGTCCAACAGCGGCCCTGATGGCTCTGAACGGAGAGATGCAGAACCACCTAAATTTCTCGTCACAGGCCGAGAACGTTGCTGATGTTGAAGCGGAGGAAATCTTCGAAGCGATCGTTATGCCATCGTCTCGAAAGAGACAATCCCTAACGCGAGAAGAGCGCATCGCTCGCGTCAAGGAGGATAGAGCTCGACAGGCTGCTGCTCGTGAGAGGGCGGACGCAAGCACGAATATGCTCCGAGAGCTTGAAACGGTTATCAAACATCGACCGGCACTGAATAACAAACCGCAACGAATAACCAGCATCTAACCAGATTCTTCATTTTCTTTCTTTTTTTATCTTATTTCTCTTATTTCTCAGCCGGCGTCGGTATAACACTCTATATATCTTATTATTACCTGTCTATTTTTTTTATTGTACATATTTTGATCACAGGGTTGGTGTTCGGATGTATCATCAGGGAAGCGATGTATCTGCATTCTTTTCACCTTTTCTTTGTCCTTGTGTATACTATACAATTGTTCCCATAATTCATCGATCGAATCAAATGTTAGAAAGATACTCGGGAGCGAAATACGTAGTAGATATAGGGGCCAGCTGCTATAAAGTCAAGGGCGCCAGGTGGTGATTTCAGGAGATATTTTGGGTCTTGATTGAGTCGATCGTACCGGAAATGAGAGTCTGTCTGTTCTATAAAAGCGAACCTACATAGTTACCACTCCGATATTCATTCAGTTTCATTGGGAGCCTTGGTGTTTTGCTTGGCAGTTAGGGCTACGGGTTTTTGTTTACCTGGCAGGTATGACGTCGTCTTCATCCTGCCTACATAGGTAGTAGTATACTAACTATATAACTACCCATGAATATATGGGTATCAATATAGAGTGCATCTAATTCCGCGCCATACTTCGATATATGACGCCAAAAAGGATTGAGAACCCCTACCATGCCGTGTGACAATACAGGATAACCACATGGACGATCGACTCGAAATGCATTGCCTAAGTAAGATAATAAACGACGTCAGTGCTGCCACCATCATCAATAATACTGGAGTCGTCTTCCGAGTAATCCATGTTGTGCCTTTCAGCCCTAAATATCATAAGCATGTCCATCCACACACGCACTCCGTGGATATCCTACACGTAAGTGGCTCCCCTCCTTCAGGAACATTCACCCGCTACACGGGAATCAATACTGGTTAGTTAGGGATGTCATTATTGGGAGGTCGAATGATTTCGTAAATGCTAGGTTTACAAGTGGCTAGTGAAAGACAGCAGATTGGATGTGCTAATGTGTCACCTGAGAGATTAGCTTAAAGCTTCGTGACTCGATTCAATTATATCTGCATGAGTAAGTAACCAACTACAAGTCTTACATTATATCGCCGGTCGTTGAGTTTGAAGGTCTACAGTCATGTTATTATGCAGAGACATAGTGGTGGTGTGTACACATCTGCATGGACCTGCCAAATCCAGTAACCCATGAGTCTCAGCATTTTTCATTCACCTTACAAATCCTTACTTCCCTGGACGCCTCGGCTATACGTATCTCGGTAAAGCTCTGTGAATTTCAATGGGGAACAAAAATCCCTCACCTGACAACAATACCGTACTGCGTACGAAAGCCCCCTTCAGCCGAGACTAATTTCCACGCCGGCTTGTATTTTAGCCGTTGTACTTACTATGTACTTACTTGCATAGTTAGAGAGTTGACCACAGCATGCACCTCGCCCAAGATGGATATCCTCACGGACTCTCATCAACACGAGCAGCATCATGATATGACCTTGTCGCGTGGTATGAGCTGGATGAAACATATTGATTCCGTGGGGGTCCTCTATATCACTCTCTAACAGTCGTCACGGTCAGTCCAAACTTGGCTTTTACTTGGCTCTTCTGTACGGAATTTGTGGGGTTTTTGTTGCAAATTCGCTGGTATGTATGCGTGCAATTACAAGCTTAATAAGTTAGTAATTTCCTAACCGTTTCTGTTTCCTTGGGTTCGATTTCAGGGACAAACTCTACGCAGTAGTATGTGGTGGAGATTTTCCAGGGAATTCGATTATTTTACGTTTAAAGGTCTCACTTGTAGAAAGACTACAGGGTCTTTTGAATTGACCGCTTCTTCCGCTTGACTACTACTCAGCTAGAGATCCCTCTTGAGCAGTAAGTACTATACTTACTGGCCCTTCCTATGAGTATTATGTAGTAATGTACAGGGTCCTCGAATACTCCCCCGCTTCTTGATCCTGCGCTTGTACTGCCGCAGCAAGCTCGCTACGTACATCGGCATGGTACGTGCATCGTAGCAGCCTTCCACTAAAGAATCTAAACCGATCGCAAAATGCAATTATTGGTCCATTCAATGCATAACATGGATTGATCGGCTTGCTTACATCTGCAAGGCTAAGTACTGTTTGGTCTTGGTCAGTCGTGTTTAGTATTTGTCTAGTTTAGCGTGCTTGCGTTGTATGCAGGCATGCCTGCAAACTTTCCCGAATCCCTAGCATAGCTGTTGGTCTTGAATCAAAGTGGATTTCCTCCGAGGCATGGGTTTCTTAGGTATAAAGTTGGAGCTTGTCACTTGATGTGTTGTTCACGCTCTGCTGTTTGGACATGGATACTGTCAGATTGATGCATGCCATGATACTTGCTGCGCCGGAACAGCATAACATATTCTCTATGCATCGTTGTAAGTCCTCTACTGAAATTGTTCTCGGTGAGGGATGATCGTAGTAACAGAAAGTTGTATCGGGAAGAGGTTATAGGAGTGTCCGCTTAGGGCTCGGGCAACTTCATAGGGACTCACCGCTTTTCTATATGCTTATTTAACGTGATACAAACCGTTCCAGGGTTCCTGTGTAGATATGAAACTTGCTAGCATACCGCTATGAATATCAACGTTAATTGGATGTCAACCTAATTGACCCGTGCGTTCGATACAACGATCAATCGGAGATCTACTTCGGAGTATATTTCTTACAATAGATGTGACCATGAGTCTCGTGATGTCATGTCAATAGACCACTTATTTGAAGGAATTAAGAGTCGATATCATCGTCGAGCGGCATCGAATTTACTTGCCTAAAGTGGAAACCTGAAGATGTACGCCGCCGCATTCGGCCAACCACGAGGGAACGCAAATCGACATCTTTCAGGAATCATCTGCGTTATTGCACAGTCTCAGATATAAACAGAACAATTACCTAAGGTGCTGACTCGTGTTCATACGAATGATTCTCCACAGTATATTCTAAAGCACTGTTCAGCTTCTGCTAAGCGCCGTCAAGGCTTCAACACACACACACACACAAAAATAGCCACGTACTTACGTACATCGTAAATACGGTGAATGCAGCTGACCATGCTGATTAATACGATGAGGTAACTAAAGATCGCTAAGAGGCCGAAAAGTTACGGTAACGTAGTTATTCAAGTTGTATGAAATATTGGATTACATAAGGCACTGCCCTCGATCAGCGAATCATAGTAATACACCGCCCCCTCCAGTGAGGCTTGGAATCGGTAATATTTCAGGTCTGTGACGCGGTTACCGTGACGGAATACGGTCATCCGTATGTGTCAGCCACGATTCACGTATACGATATCACGTGACATTTGACTGTTTGAACTTTGCAGGCCGCGATGAATCATTGTGCGTCGTCACGAAAAGACAGGCAATTGATTGAAAAATTTTCGAAAGTTGGAATACGTATCCCGATTGTTGAGCCGACAAGCAAAGAAAAAGTGGACAAAAGGCCGGGCACTGACAAACGAGAAAAAAGCCGCATAGGAAGAGAAAACCAGCAAGTGAGGATGAGTTGGCTGATTGTCTCCAGTTTTTTTCCCGTTGTCCAACAGGTACCGGCACGTACGGTACGAAACGAAACGTAAGAAATCAGCAGTGAAGGCGGTGGCTTTGACGGGAAATTCTATTGGTGAGCTCCTCCGAGGATCTTCCTGAAACGGTAAAGCGTCGACATACAAACCAGACTAGCCAGATCGAGTACATCGTGGCGATCCATTGCCTGTACGGCACCCGTAACAAGCCGGTAAGGAAAATTCTTCGCAGCGTGTATGCCCCCCGTAAAGTTACGGCTTAGGCAGCGCTAGACAGTGGACAATGGTCACTAGGCAATACCGTCTCGTTACCTGCATCAACCTTGCCCCAACTCGTTTTTACCACTCATTCATCATTCCTCTCCTCCCCATCTCCAATTTTCTATTTTCTATTCCCTTTTCCCAACACACAAACCCACTTCCTCCCTTCTCATTCTGTTTCTTTCTGGCTACACGTCTGCTTGGATCTCTGCGCTTGCACATCGCTGCATATCCTAGACTAATTTCATCCCGCGCGTGAAACTTGTCTTCCACCAAATTGCCCCATACAAACTCTCTCCTCCCGCCGTGACATTCGACAGCCCAACCAACTCATACTGCAACCCTTCTTCAAGATGTTGCCTTCCATATTATGACAATCTGCGTCCTGCTTGGGACATTTTTAACAGCAAACCACCTTTTGAGGTTCTTCGTCGGCTCGGTTTGACGACTTCACGTCACCAAATTGCCTACTCTGCCTTGTCCGATAATCATACGTCGACTTTCGATATCACACCTTCTGAAACCTAACTTCTACTACTCATAATGACTCACCATCAGCGTCGTGATCGTCAAATACCGAAGCTACAAACCATATTGAAGATGGTCTTTTCATCAGATCAGCCCTCGGTGGTCTCCGCAGGGCAAGAGGTTGAAGTGGTGGACGACTGTGACGAGCCTCCCGATCAGAACCGTCTACACAACCGTCCTAATAACGATCAAATATACATCAAATCACCTCCCTTGGTAGCGGAAAAGAAGGAATCTCTGCTCACCCGAGCTTTGAAGAGTCCCGAAATCCCTCCCGTCGATCGTACCCGAAAAGCCTCTTATCCTATGAGCAATGGGAGCGGCCACTCTACGGCTGAATTGACCAGCGACGGCGATCTCACCAGCCCAGCCTATTCTAATACCTCCAGCCCACCACACGTATCTACACTTCACCTAGCTCCTGTCTTGGAATCAAGGACAGCTTCGCCACCTGCTGATCCTAATGAATCAAAAATTGAGGCTGACTTAGGCCGCAAGCGGTGTATCAGCTTTGCCTGTACAGCTCGGCAACCAGTACGCCCAAAAGAAGTTGAGAAGCAGAAAACGGAAGATAGCGACGCGACGAACCCTCCCCAACGCAAATCAAGGTTGACTTTCGTTTGTCCTTCACGGCAAAGCGAGAGCAGACCTGCGAACAGGAGATGCCAATCGTACACCTCTCGCACAAATCGCTCTCCTCCACCAACATGCCGCCGCTCCTCCGCGGACTCGAAACAAGCCGATGCTACTCCGATCCGTGCTACAGAACCGGCGCCTGTGAAGAAGCCTGGTAGCATTCACATGCCTGGTTTGGGTGATTTTCAGCCATCCGAAGAGACACGCTTTCACGAATTTGCAAGTTCCTTGGAAGAGGTAGACGGATGGGTAGCCCAAGCGACTGAACATCAGGGAAAGATTACGGTGGCCGACTGCATGAAAAAAGAAATGGCCATCCGGAAATTGGGAGAAGAAGCTGAGGCCGAAGCTATTGCTGAAGAAGAGGAAGAGGATGAAATGGATAATGGAGACGAAGACGACACGGTAGACTTGGACGACGAGGAAGAAGATGCAGATACAGTCCACGACTTTTCTTCTGACGACGGCAATGAGTCAGATAACGAGGCTGGATTTGCTGACTCGGATGATGAGAGTGATGACAATTCCGAATACGAGTTCTGGGCACCCTCAACGACTACCGCAGCGACAAGCGCTGACAATATGGATATTATCCGTTTGGCCGTCGATCGTCGCAATTCCACTACATCCATCGAATCTTTGAAACATGAATATAGTCGACCTCCATCGTCAATGGCTGGATCCAAGGGAAAGAGTCGCCGTCCAATCAATATTCCTCGAGCACAGACTCCGGACTTGCCGGATAGCACTGATTTTGTGTGTGGAACACTCGATGAAGATCGCCCTCTAGAAGCGGCGTACATATCATGCATCGAAGAACGTCGTCGCAAAAAGCACATTCCAGTTCCACAGGATATTGACCCTAGTTTCCCAACTACGGATCCTGAAGACAATGACGATGACTTGGAAGAGAATGAGGATGACGCCGAGGATGATGAGGTAGCGACCGCTGCACGCATCGAAGAGGATCTTTTACGCGGCAGATCCAAGGGAACATTGAAAAAGAAGACGACAAGAGCATCTCCTCGACGTGTTCATTCACCTGCTCCACGTGCACATGGACAGGTTTCACCGAAGCGCATGAAATCTCCCGCTCCCAAACCTCGCCATGCATTGGCTGCTGGGTTGCCTACGATTTCTATCCCCGTTCCAAGGACAGGCGTCAATATTACGGGACCCGTGCAACGTCCTCACTACGGCCGGACCAAGTCTTTACCTCGCACTCCCAACCCATTCTTCACAGGCTTAGAAGAGTCTAGACAACCCATTCAACAGGCATCTCCTTCAGGAAAGTCCATAGACGGACCATCCTCCCGCAGTCGGGAACTGCACACGCGCGGACCCATTGATATCATTCAAGGGCTGGAGCGCAAACGACAAAAACGCAAGGAAAAATTCTGGCGCCAACATTGTCGCAAAGCAGCTGCCAAGGAACAATCCGAACGACGTGCAGCACGCGGCAAAGGTGCAGAACGCATGAAAGAGCTTGGTCTTGAAGTGGCTGAGCGGTTTAAAGCATACGGTGTTACCAAAGATACCCAATTGATGCTGTCTGTTTAATGAGATTGAACTTTCTCTTGATATTTGTGCTCTTTTCTTAAACTTCTGATGTACATACACTAACATCTTTTCTTATCATTTTTAAACATAAATTCCTGTCAGAGCATGATGTTAAGTCAAACATTACAGCGTCAAGGTGGTTGATTGATGAAAATAAATTTAATTCATTTATTTCTCTCTATATCCTTTTGTGCATTTGGTTTGGTTTTGCATTACTGGTTGGTTGATTGAAGCGAGCAGTCCTTTTATACAGATATATACCCATCGCATTACGAGTGTATATAAGAATGTCAATGACCTAACGATCAATATAATTCAACAGTGACCTCCAGTAAATAATAACATAATTCTCGTCTCGCCACAGAAAGTGAACCAAGTGGCAATCTGTTGATGCAATAAGACGGGCCGAATCTTTCTGCCTGATAAACAAGGCATACATTAGTCAAGATCTTATTGGTCTGGACAAATCAACGTCCGACACCTCGCTAACTAACTCGACCTTATTCCAAGGTTCCTTCTTCTTATCAGGCAACGTCAGCGACAACATCAACGACCTCTTCCTCTTCCTCGATTGCGAAGTACGACGATAGACGAACGATTTACGAATTTGAGTTGTGAGAGGGATTTTTTCAAAGGAACGAGGTTATTCGACGATTGAGAGACATCATGTGGATTATCAACTGGTGTAAGTAGGATTCTATCCATCGCCTCTTTTAGCACAATGCAAGGATGAAGGGAGATGGACGGGACAAGAAGACGGTTAACTGATAACTGTTATATTATAGTCTACGACATCCTGGCATCCTTGGGCCTCCTCAACAAACATGCCAAACTTTTGTTCCTCGGACTCGATAATGCTGGAAAGACTACCCTGTTGCACATGTTGAAGGTATACACATTCTTCAGTCTGGGCTTGTATGGGTTGATGCTGACGATCATAACAGAATGATCGAGTGGCCATTCTCCAACCTACTTCTCACCCAAGTACGTTCATCAATGCGAATGATAATGAAGGAAGTGAACCAACTAACAACAATACAAAGCATCCGAGGAACTAGCCATTGGAAATAACCGCTTCACCACTTTCGATCTCGGTGGTCATCGACAAGGTACCTCCTCCTCCCATCCCTCCTATCATTCCTAACTAATGTCTGCCCAAAAAAAAAGCCCGCCGCCTCTGGAAAGACTATTTCCCCGAAGTAAACGGCATCGTCTTCCTAGTCGATGCTAAAGACCACGAACGCTTCCCCGAATCCAAAGCCGAACTTGACGCCTTGCTTGCAATGGAAGAACTCTCCAAAGTCCCCTTTGTCATTCTCGGAAACAAGATTGATCACCCCGACGCTGTGAGTGAGGATGAGTTGCGTCATCATATGGGTTTGTGGCAGACGACGGGTAAAGGGAAGGTTCCCTTGGAAGGGATTAGGCCTATTGAGGTTTTTATGTGTAGCGTTGTTATGAGGCAGGGTATGTTCCCCCCTCTCTTTTCTTCCCTTTGGTGTTTTGAGGAAGGGTTACTGATATGATGCAGGATACGGAGAAGCTATCAGATGGCTTTCGCAATATGTGTAATCCCCTTCTCGACTATCACATCTAACCATTTTGTCGTGATCTAGCACTAAGCTATCCGTCAAAGCAAACCCTACAGCTACCTAATCTAGATAAACCCCCCAAACCTATCCCAATCGTGTCTTCTGCTTCGTCCTCCTGTCTTGATACGTACTGTTCCCTTGTTCTTTTCTATCGCTGTTTACAATGTTAGTGTCGTTTTGGGAAGCGAATCATACAATCAAATACAAATCAAAATTATTCAAGACTCAAGAGAAGATTTCTGGTGGATGGTATGTAGAAGTACATACCAGTCTCTTCAGTGTCAGGTTACAACGTACGAGCCGGTACCTGGTAGCTAAATCGGATTGAATTTGAAGCATCATGACATGGTATTGCATGCCATAGAAATCAGCCTAACCTAACCTAAGAGATGAAATCGAAAAGAAAAAAAATAAATAAATAAACCAACACGCGCAAAAAAGAAAAAGAAAAAGGAAAAGAAAATGCTAAATCAGTCGAAAAGAAAAAACCAAGAGCTGATCCCCATTTCCTATCCTATCCTATATCCATCATGTCCATATCTTATGCACTTGCATCGATCGCATGACATCACACAGAAAAACACACACTTGAGAGCATAAAAAGAACCACACACACACATACACTCATCGCCGAGTAACTTGCGAATTCAACAGATTTCCTTTTCCTTTCATCTTTTCTTCTTCCTTTTCTTCACCCACCAAACCCCTTCTCTTGTTCTCTCTTCTCAGTCCAAATAACAACTATTCGACTATATCAAATGTTCATGCGTGGTAGGAATTCGTGTTTTCGTGGTCAAAACATTTACCATTAGTATAGACCTGATGCGATCCGACTCAAGAAAAAAGGAGGGAGGCGATTACGGGACCAGATCGATGGATAGCGAGTATAGTAAAACAAGATGTAATTAATGAATAGTCTGGTCGTTCGGTCGAATCGAGAATACACGATCGTAAAGTCGATTGTTGAGTCGGTCGGTCAAGGCGAATCGCTAGGATAAGGAATCAAGGAATTGGCGTGTTGAACCGAAGTTGTCAATCTGCTGTTCTTATTTCCGTCCGAACCTGCTGCACATGGAAAAGCTCGTATTTACTTCTTTTTCTGCTTTCGCGGAGGAGTGATGGGTCTGCCAGTGCTTATACCCCCGTGAACGTACTTTTGTTTCTTTTCGGCTGGTTTCAGAATCTAATTCAATTAGCACAGCCCACAATACTTCTAGAGACAAGGTACAAACCTGGAATGAACATAGCAAGCTTTCATCCACACTCATCATCGCCCCGGCATTGTCGAATTCTCCGCAGTAATTGGGAGCGCTGAACAAAGTCACTAACTGACGTTTCGAGAAAAATTCGTAACCGTCCTCGACGACTTGGTGGGCCCGGCAGATCAAATCCATATCGTGTTTTTGCAAGAATCGAGACACAACATCTGGTCCAAACGTGAACGAAACGCCTCGGTCGTTTTCGCTCCAGCCAGTGATGTCTTTGTCAGGATCCGACCAAAGAAGATCACAGAGCAATCCGCAATCGGGAATCTATTAAAGTCAGCGTGTCAGATTGAGCCAGGGCTCGTCCTCCTTTGTAGAAGAGTTTTTTCTTTTTAACCCCCATTCACATGACCTAACCAGAGACCAAAAGAGACCAAAGAAACAACTTACATCAGTAGGACGCATCACACGACGAATCTGCTCCATTGAATTGAGATCTGGACTCAAACCTCCGTGCATAGTGAAAATCTTCTCGTCAATGATGGCGGCAATAGGCAAGCAATTAAAGCAATCCGTAAAAGTCTTCCACAGCTTAATGTTGTATCGGCGCTTGCACTCATCGTAAAAGCCATAGATTCGGTTGATCGAGGCGCATTCGTGGTTCCCGCGGAGAATGAAGAAGTTTTCGGGATATTTGATCTTGTAAGCAAGCAACAAGCAGATGGTCTCGAGGGACTGCTTGCCACGGTCGACATAGTCTCCAAGGAAGAGATAGTTTGCCTCGGGAGGGAAGCCACCGTATTCGAACAGACGTAGAAGATCGTAGTATTGACCGTGAATATCACCGCAAATCTACATCGCCAAATGAGATTCTGACATCATTCCCAAGAAAGAACGTACCTTGATGGGCGCTTCGAGCTCGAGCAAAATGGGTTGTGAAATGAAAATTTCCCGAGCCTTGGTACACAAATGACGGATCTCAGACTCCAGCAACTGCACTTGTTTTCCAGGCCGACTGCCCCTCACTTCCAACAATCTATCAATGATAGAATCCAAATCCACGTCTTGATCAGCCATGACGTACGGTGATGAGAGAAATTAGGTGGGGAAGGGGAGAGGAGGAGGAGAGAAACGACGAAGTAAGAAAATGTCGCTCGACCAATCTGCGAGGTGTTAGTAATACGTCGGTCGGCTGGGCGTAAAACGCGAAAGAGACGCGCCACCTAAGCAAAGAGACAACAATCGACTGACCTAAAAATCGAGACTCGGCAGAAAAGAAGAAATAAAGCCTCCCAGATAAATGTGGAGTCGAAAAGCGAGCAACAGCTGGATCAAAAACGTCGGCAAAGATAGGCCAGTAGGCCTGCCTCGATAACAAGAACTTTGGCTCCGTTCGATAGATTTTAAAAAGAGAGACAAGATAGTAATGGCAAAGTTAGAATTCTCAAGTCCTCAACCAGCCCGAATCAATTTTTTTTTTCTCTGCAATGGACAGACACGAGATGGGGTGAGAACCAAGAGGTAATCCGATCGAGACACAATCGAATCCTGCGCCGAAGACGTGTGATGAACGACGATAGTAAGCAGTTGTAGGAGTGCAATAGCAGTTAACAGAGAGAAAAAAAAGTCGGGGTTGGAGATCCTTTTCTTCCTGACCCTTAGCCTCGCTCGAATCGATAGGGAATCGACGGGCAAACAATCTATGAGCTTTTCGTGTGAAAAAATTTTTTTTTTCTTTCACTCTCAAATATTCTCTTCTCCTCTTTCGCCTTGAGTATTGTGGACGATGGAATCAATCACGATGGGTGGCGTGTTGAAGGAGTAAAAAGTCGAAAGGGTAGGCGGCAGAAGGAGAAGAAAGACAGACAAGTCTTGCTCTTGGTGGTTCAAGGGCGCGCGTGCGGGTAGACGGCGACAGACAGGGCCAGAACAAACGCGTGGATTCGTCGGGCACGGAACGTTAGGGGTTAGGCCGGTAGTCGATGTGAGTTTATTGCAATGTAAAACAGGAGACCAGAAGTTGCAGTGATAAAAGAGCAGAGAGATGAAAAGGGAGAATTGATTGACGAGGAGAGAAGAGGTGGAGGAGGGGCGGATGAATAATCTAATGCATTAATCACCAACAGGAAGGCGCTGGTCGGTCTTCCTTAAATCCATTCTACTACTAACAATTCTATACATCCATCTCATACAAATCGATATTGATACCGACATATTCTTCTATCCTCAGACAATCCCAATCCTCTACCACCTCTATCCAGACTCTCTACACGACAGACCATACAGCCATACCACATCCGACAACGGACACTCGCGTACCTTCATTACAATGGGCGAATTACCCTAACACGCAACCCATCAGGTTCTAGATTCTGTTCCTCGACAACTTGGGACAAAAGAAAAAGCCCCTCTATCCCCCCTCTTCTGATAATGGATACCTACTTCACTATCTACCTCTGTCCACTTCTATCTAACTGTACTATGTATTTATTATTCTAGAACTGATCGCCCGCTTTGACTCACAATTTGGAGACCAGTCAGGTACAACCACACCACAAAACTTTTACAGTGGGCAGATGGATGGGATATAAAAAGAAACAGACGCTAGCTAGTTGATATGATTAATGCTCGAATTTTAAATATTTCATCATGCTAGGAAGAATAAGACGAGTTGATTTGTAAATCATAGGCGCCTAGAAAAGCCACTGAGCCACTTGCATAGATTTGGCTGGATACCTCTTCGGGCTAGGTACTTGAATGATACTTACTTAATATTACTAAGGTAGTATTGGTATCAGAATCCATCATTCATAGCTATCATATCTAAATATACAAAGCAATTCTCTGTATAGCAAGCAGGCAGTAACGCAGAATCAGATAGCCCAACCGAACATCCTGATAATACCATCCATCGATGAGAGGAGACAAGAACGAGCTATCAAAAAGGAACAACACGCACGGTCTAAAACAATTGAATCGAAAAATAGTAACAAGGCAAACAACTATTTTTTGTGAACAAGACGGAAAGATGGACAACAAACTAAATCATCAAAACATGCCCTCCCAGAAAACGAAGCAAAAAAAAAAAAAAAAGACAAACAACAACTCCGGAAATGCATATGCAAATTATACAGTCAATAGTCCAAAGACAAGGGTATAAGGATTCTTTGAGAATTCATGGGTATATGTAATAACCGACGCCTCGGCAATGTTGTATGTAGGAAAGTTTGGAAATCATCCTACTGTCCGCCCACTGACGAGCAAGTGACTCTCAGGACGACTGACAGTATCCGGTCGAATCAGAGATGCGTCAAACACCGTTCCGGTCCGTGGAACAGCCGACATATTCGCCTGCGGTCTGGAAGGTTGCGTCTGCCAGTTCCCCTCATGGAGCACGCTAAGCCAGCCACTGTTGTTGTTATTGTTGTTAGGGACAGCTTCTAGTCTCGGCCGGAAGATGTTGGTCTCGCCGCCCAGACTGAAATTGGTGTTCCAATCTATACTACTATCCTGCTTAGCCGGTACAACTTTCTGGTCTTGAGACACAGACTGAGTGACTGGCTTTTTTACCGGTTCAACATCAGCAGGTGTTGCATTCTCCGGTCTCGTCCCGCTTGCGGTGAATGGATCAACCAGAACTGGAGGATCAGGAGGTAAGGGTTTGTCCTGAGAAGAAGGAGAAGTGAAAACTTGCGTTACGGATTCTTCTCGAGACAAGTCGACAATACGTCGACGGTTGCCTCTTTTGTGCTGTGTATTCCCTGTTGTCTCTGTTGTTGTTGTTGTTGTTGATGATGCTGCTGCTGCTGCCGCCGCCGCCGCCGCCGTCGCAGTATCTTGGGACAACAATTCCTGACGGACTGGCGCTGGTACCTTGCTCACTGTTCTCGCAGGTTCGGGGTCGACCGGTCGGACAACCGGTGCAGCCTCCGGCTCAGCAGCGCGGTCTACCAACTGCTTTCGTTCAGTGTATCCTGGGCCTGATGCATCAATTAAGATGTCTTCGGTAAATCCAGGAGTGCGACGGAAGAGGTTGAATATTGTGACCCGGTAATTCGAATGGGTTTTGGTAAATGGATTGCCCGAGACCCAGATCTCTCGTATTTCAGGGAGGCCGGTCAGTCGGGCAATTTCAGTAGGGTCCGTCAAATTGTTGTCTCGGAGGTCAAGACGCTCCAGAGAAAGAAGTCGCTCAATTCCAGCTAACGACGACAATCGGTTTCCGCGAAGGTTGAGAGCGGTAATGGCAGGCAGCGGGTTCTTTGATATCGATCGCAGTGAGTTGATCATACAGTTGGAGAGGTTCAGGGCTCGTAGTGCGACCAACGAGGGTAAGCTGTCGGGGATTTCCGCGAACAGATTCGAGGACAAGTCAAGTGAGTGCAATGTGTTGGCAACTGGCAAGAAACAGTCCGATGACAAGGTTGTCAAAGAATTGTCAGCCAGTCCGAGATGACGCAGGAAACGCCATTTGCTCGGAGGCAAGACTCCAGTTAAGAGGTTTGAAGAGCTACGGTTTCCATGGAGAGAAACCTCACTGGAATTTGAGCTGCCCGAGCTAGACCGTGCCACTTTGTTGACCGAATGTCCCCGAGAGTGGCGGCTTTGAGTATGCTGTCGCGACGCGGTCTGTGGTCGTGTAGGAGAGTAACTGCCGGTTCGACGATGTCCCCGTTCGCCTTCAGACCCTGCGCGAAGCATAGGCACAGACTTGGGGCTCGTACTGGTCGCCAGGTTGCTGCTAACGCTAGGAGATCCCGGAGCCGAGACGGGTTTATGATCGTTACTAGTGTTACTAGCGTAATCATATTTGTAAACCGGTTGTGGTGTTATGCTGCCGCCAGGGATGGGGGAAGGATGAGACTTAGACGAGCGGCGTCGACGTTTGTCAACGTCGTCCAAAACGATCTTGGTCACCAAGTCAGCAGGGTCGTTGATGTTTGCTCGTTTCAAGGTCAATGTCCGCAGTTGCTCAGACAGCCTATCCCAACCATAGAAGGAGCGGAAGTCGATGTCAATGATTTCCAGAGCACTCAGATTCTTGAAGGCGTGTAGCGGGACTGCCGTATCCAGGGGAAATTCCTCGTAGCCGCGAATGAGACGTGCTCGACGGTCCGGAGCGAGACGCAAACAGGGAATCTTAGTGAATGCAGAATACAGGTACTTAAGGTCGGTTTCCAAAGCAGCCTTTGCCTTTTCAGATTTGGTGGCAGAATCTTTCGATCCGAGTCCAAAGGAAGACCAGACAGCACTCATACCCGACATGACACTACGAACACTGGATACGGAGTGGATAGAGTCGCGATCACCGCGGGAACGACGCGGCTGGTTCAGGAATGACACATACGAGGAGGAAGAGTCATTATGGATGTTCTCTAGGCGAACATTCATGGAGCCTACCGCGATGGACAGATCCTCGAACTGGGAGAGGAGGTAAAAGAGGTGGTGTGGGGTGAGAGTCAGCTTGGCTGGTTTCACATTCTGCGAGGTGAACTTCAAGGCGCCAAAGGAAAGGGCGGCGGCCAGGGTAGATGAGGTAGATGGTGCATAGTTGTTGGAGGGGACGGACTGGCGTCTCAGCTGTAGGGCGTTGGCCAAGGCCTTTTCATGAGTTCGCACGAAGCTGGCGAGATTCTGTAAGAGTAAGCAAGTGGCCTGGAGGCCGCTATGAAGTGGGCCTAACCTTTATGAAAAGTTGACCATCCTCCGAGTTGAGTTTCTCCATTATGGGGAGATTATATCTGCCTGACCCGACGCAACAGGATCCGGCCAACAGAGCGCTGGAAGTCGAGCGCTCAAGGGAAACAGGAGAAACGGCCGTAGAGTCCCGTCGACATTTTCGCTGGTGCTGCCAGGTGTAATAAATCTAAGAGAAAAACAACGTCAGCAAAAAGAAGAGAAGAAGAGGAGAGGGGAAAGGGAAGGAAAAATCAGAATCATAAAACCGGAAAGAAGGTGGAAGGAAGAGTCAGAGCGAGGCTGTACCTGCTTATAAAAGCGCCCACGAGGTTCCTTCCGCGTTGTTCACGAGACCCTGCGCTTTCGAGTGTGATGTCTCGGCAAGGATATAAAAAAGGGCGCTGAGGATTAAGTGATAAATTCAGATGATGTTGAATCTGGTGTTCGTCTCGTGGAGCTGACTAGCTGTGCCTTGTTTCGTTGTCTCGCCCTTGCAGTCGAAGGTTTCGAAGTTCTCGCGATCGACTAACCGGCAGGAGAGAAGTGATATGACTGATTCAGACTGAAGGAGTGACCAGAAGCGAGATATTCAGCCAGCAGAAAATCAAGAAGAGATGTCCAAAAAAAAGAAACGAAAAAGAAAAAAATAAAAATAAAAATAAAAAATATGTTGCGTTTCTCGTAAGCAGAACGAAACGCTATTATTGAAGTCGAAGCAGAAACAAATGTCGAGCGAGCCAGGGGGGAGGGGTAGTTTTTTTGGCCTAGCGCGACGCGGGCTGTATATTTATTTGCGACAGAATATGGGTGTAGTATATATCTGCAAGAGTGATATGCAGTCGCATAAAGGAGAAGAGCGAAGAAAAATAGGGAATCAAAAGAGTTACATGGACAGTGGAGTTAGCTAGGTATCCATAACTTATCATGCAGATTTATTTATTTTATGTACGGCGTACTATGTATGCACTCCGTCCTCGGTGTCTCCCAGCAAAAAGATTTGATAGTATGGCGTGCACACACCCCTCCACAGCTTAGTGTCTCCGCCGGTGTTGATAGCGCTCTCGCTAATACGCACGGGTGGCTTCTGACGGGCATCTTATTCGCAGAAAGGGTTCTCTGTCGCTTTCGACACACGAAGACCCCGTGCCGATGTGCTGCAGCTCGACGAATCCTTCTGCTGATCGGATGACTGAGTTACGATATTTCATACTGTACTCTCTCTGTACATCCGTGTTGACATACTTTGGTATTTTGTTGGTTATCTACTGCGTAGTCCATCGTATCCTCTTCGGCTTAGTCAGCTTCCTTTTGACTGAATCTGCATAGAACCCGGGGTCCGTGTCAAAGTATTGTATTTACTATCGTCAAGCCTCGTCAATAAGATAGGCGTACACATATGTATTCGACTCTCAGGCCGTGAAGTTGTCCATTTGATATTGTCCACGCGTACGTATCGCTTAACGTTAGCTAGTCAGCGGCCGACCAATGACAGCAGCTGATTCCATGAGAATCTGGCACGTTACTTTTGTATTCAGCCACGGGTGGAACGTGGTGCACCCTGACATTTCGATGTTCTTTTATTCTGTACTATGTACTCTGTACGGAGTGTAGAATACATACTGTGACGGTTATAGATCGGTACCGTGGGTCGTCTCTATCGTCAAACAGCCCGCGATAAGATGAACCACGGGTACATTAGCCAATCAGTCAAAACGACACAATTACAGAGTACGTATTTGTACGGAGGATTTGTATAGAAATATCAGCTACTCTGTAAAGCATCACCAAGAGTATCAGCTAGCCCCGCATCACTCGTCTCTCGTCCCGACTCGCCGACTGGTCAATTGTGCCGCCTCGAAGCACAACGGCTCGTTCGGGGGCGACTGATTGGTATGAACGCAGGCCCTTGCTGCGCTCATCATTGGCCGCTCTCACACAGGTCACCTGCAGTCTGCACCTGTGCCGTCCAACAGAAAGGACGAGCATCGAAAGTTTCTTATTCTCTTATTCTCTTATATATGTATATATATATGATATATATATTATATAAAGTATATATATACGCATCATGAGCAATGCCAATTGATTTACGATTGCCGGGGTTGAGGGGTGATTGGCCGGTCCATATCCCTTCATACATACATAGTACATACATACATAGTACATCCATACATAGTACATCCATACATAGTACATCCATACATAGTACATCCATACATACGTATGGACATCTCCTTGGTGGATCTGCAATTCTTGCCAGTCTCTCTCTCATACCGAGGACAGCAGTTTCATCTTTCTGTATCCCTGATTGGTGTATCTACCCTCCCTTCGGAACGGGAAATATCCATGGATGTTGAATATGAACCAAGGGTCACTGTTGATATTTTGAGGTTTAGACTTTGATCAACTGGCGGTGAGCGACATCTCAGCTGTGAATAGCATCTTGGTGTCTTGGATCAGTCGGATTGTCTTTCAGGTCATCGTTTTGGTCAACTTATAACTTAACATATTCGCAAATACTTAGGTAAGAGTCGTCTGAGTCGAGGTCTCGTGACCTGCACGTTCCATCAGCGCAACTTTATCTCGACACGTCAACCAATCAAGTCCGTTGTGATGCTATTCCGAGTCCGGAGCATTTTTGGAGTGACACGGTATTTTGACTGTCGAGTGGAGCATAACCCAACTTCCAACTGGGAAAGTCCAAGGCAAAGCCTCACTCATGGTCAGATCACCAGTTCATCTACTCTGTAAGTGGATGCATCTGAGAATAACCTCATTTACGACATTCGAGGTTAGCTAGTGCTAGAGGTTAGGGTCTCCGCATTCGACCGGGATATTCCTTGTATCCGAGATAAAATATTCCTTGCATGGTTCCGTTATAACCTACCCTCCCGCATGTAACCGATTAGTTAAGCAATGATACTAAGTTAACTGAACTAAGTTAACGTAAGTTACTTCAGGTTAGTGAACTTAGTGGTACTCCGTACATACCGCATGATCGACGTACTTAGCCAACCTGATAGTTGATGCGAATTGCCACTTTTCCGTATCTGGCTTGGACTTCGACTCTCCGGTTAAGGTGAGATGCTCACTACGAAAGCAGAAAAGACACATGACTGCTTTGGTTTACCAGCCTAGGTACTGACCGCAACTATGTACTAGTCGGTGATCCCTTTGCCACTGTTCTACGCCGATCTCTTATCGCCTCAAAATTTTGTCTGATAAGAATGGAGGGGTACAAAGCACCCCGCGATGATATTCATGCAACCACTACCTACTCGTCTGAATTGGAATAGACCGGTTGGTGTATATCCAAAGCGACAACTTGTTAAGAGTGGATTCTATCTCTTGACGATTGCCATATCCGCCGGCTGCTATAGAGCCTCTGACGTAGCAACAAATCAATCACGGCCCCGACGGAATAAATGAAATCCCCAACTCTAATCCGTAGTATCACACCACATTCGGCTTCAAGCATGAATATATCGCCATCTCGTTATGGGGAATGACGATGGTTCTGTCAGAAGGTTATCTGGATGACGCATTGATGTTCAAGCTGTGGATATGCTGAGAATCAAGGTTGAAGGGAATGTATTTGGCCGTGTTTGGTATTTGCCGGATGTCCTTTAGACTCTCTTTCTGACTGTAATGCGCATTGACGTACTCTGTACTGCTGGCTGTCTAATCTAAAATCTCAGGTAAGTTAACGGAACTGATAACAGGGTTAGGGTTTACCAGCCACGGCTCCACATCGTGGCTGGCCCCACTGAGCCGTGGCGTACCATGTGACGACGTCATCTCACTCACTCAACATCCTTTCACGACATGCGACGACCCCTTCTCGCCATGGTAGAACAGTAACAACCAAAACACCATGCCCCTTCCTCTACGATGACAATGAGCGCCGGCGACAAATCCTCGTCTTCAACGTCCTCACATCCAATTCCACTCAAACCGGGATATGATCCGTCCCTTCTCCCGGACTACGAGACAGAGTTCATCACAGATAATGACCTTCGAGCATTCGAAAAGGCGCTGAGTGCCCCCGAAGTCGAGCCTCTAGTGGCTATTAATGACTGGCGTCCGATTCGGCAGCGGGTACGACGACCGTTCCGATCGCGTACTGTATCTAGCACACCAAAGAAGACGCCTCGAAGAAGCAAGGACGAAACGCGCGAAGGGTTTCTGTACGCGCTTTTGAAGTACCCTTTTTTGGTGACGGTGTTTGCATGGATTGCGATTCTGAGTGTTGTATATGTATTCACCCGATTGTACATATATCTCTACGAACATTTCGTCACCTGGACCGGTCGACGGGAGAAGTTGCGGAGGGCACTTCATTCCACCCACAATTATGAGGATTGGTTGCGAGCGGCACACGAGTTGGATACGTATTTGGGTAATGAGAAGTGGAAGGAAAACGACGAATATGCGTACTACGATCACTTGACCGTGAGGAAAGTTGTGAAACAGCTCAGACAGTTGAGGAGACAGGTTGAAAACGAGACGCAGAATGGACATCTTCCGAATGAAGCTGTGGAAGATTTGCGTTCACTTTTAGAGGCGTGCGTCAAGAATAATTTTGTTGGCGTTGAGAACCCGAGGCTCTACAGTGAGGCATATTCAGGCACCAAACATCTGGTGCAGGAATATATTGACGAAGTACATTTATGTCTGGAGTGGCTACTCAACACGCGCGACCTGACCAAAGAAGTGAAATATCGCCATTTCCGCCATCTAGACACAAACTTTGGACGGACCGCCCTGTGTCTATCTGGCGGAGCCACTTTTGCCTATTACCACTTCGGTGTGGTCAAGGCTCTGCTAGACAATGGCGTTTTGCCTGAGATCATCACGGGAACGTCAGGAGGAGCATTAGTTGCAGCCCTGGTAGCTACAAGGACAGATGAAGAATTAAAGCAACTGCTCATTCCAGCCTTGGCGCACCGCATCAAGGCATGTCATGAGAACTTCCCCGCATGGGTCAAACGCTGGTGGAAGACGGGTGCTCGATTTGATACCCTTGACTGGGCCAGACAGTGCAGTTGGTTCACCCGAGGTTCCATGACCTTTCGCGAAGCGTTTGAGCGTACAGGGCGAATTCTCAACGTCTCCTGCGTCCCATCCGACCCGCATTCACCAACCATCCTGGCCAACTATCTCACCTCCCCAGACTGCGTCATCTGGAGCGCAGTAATTGCCTCCGCCGCGGTACCGGGTATCCTCAACCCCGTGGTCTTGATGAAGAAAAATAAAGACAACACTTTATCCCCTTACTCATTCGGCCACAAATGGAAAGACGGCAGTCTCCGCACAGACATCCCCGTCAAAGCACTCAACTTGCATTTCAACGTCAACTTCACAATCGTCTCTCAGGTAAACCCGCACATAAATCTCTTCTTCTTCAGTTCTCGGGGATCAGTCGGTCGTCCCGTCACCCATCGCAAGGGACGCGGCTGGCGAGGCGGATTTTTGGGTTCCGCGGTAGAGCAATATATCAAACTCGACCTAAACAAATGGCTCCGCGTCCTTCGGCATTTGGAGCTCCTCCCGAGACCCTTAGGTCAAGACTGGAGTCAAATCTGGCTCCAACATTTCAGCGGGACAATCACCATATGGCCGAAATCCATCCCTTCGGATTTTTGGAATATCTTGTCTGATCCATCCCCCGACAGACTTGCGCGTATGATACATGTGGGGCAACAAAGCGCGTTTCCAAAGATACAGTTTATTCAAAATCGGATGAAGATTGAGAATTTGATTATGCTGGGATTATTGAAGAATTCGAGGAGTGGATTGAATCATGAACTTTCGCCTTTGCTTTCGCGGAGACACGACCATAACGACGATAAGACACGAGAAGGTGATGAACTCGACGAAGCGACGAGAATAGTCACTTTACCGTCCACGGAAGGGAATGAAGAGGCATTATCGTCGGAAGATTATCTTCAAGTTCCGAGCGGTCGTGGTCACCCGTTATCGTCGTTGTCGGATCCGCATCCGTCTCATCATCGACGGAGTAGTGTCATGGATGAAATGAGGCGTCAGTCGGCTGTTTTTTTTGATGATTCGGATGTTTATTATGGTGAGGAGAGTGATGAGAGTACCGCTGGGCTTGGAGTTGGTGGTGATACAAATGCAGTTTGGGATGTGGATAAGCAGGCCAAGAGGCATAATACATGATTTGTAATTTGATTATGGCTATGAATTTTTCTCTCGTATTATGGACTGGATTATATTATTAGGTATAACTTTTGATTCTTTTAGCACTCAAGAAAAGATACCATTAAATCCAAAGAATACTTGCAAACAGATCCCAACGCCGATGGGTATAATATCCAGAAAGCCCGAAAGAACAGATCAGGAGTACTGATCGTAACGTCGTATATGTATTATATTTATGTCTCTGGTATATAGCAGTCACAATGACGCTTGATGGCTACTGCTCCTAGAGCATAGGCGAAGAATAAGCATGATAAGGAGGAGGAAGTGTGCCTTCTAGTTCAGCTATTTCAGGAATTTCTTCTTCGTGTGTCTCCTCTTCGTCTTCTACTTCTGCGTGAGAAGAAGTGGTCTCCGCTTCGTCAAGTTGAAAATTTAGTTGGGCTAATGATTGTGCTAGTCTGTCGGCTGGTAAGATTGTAGAAGGATTGAAGGTGTGAAATTGATATCCTTGAGATGGGGTGTCTTGGGTAAAGACTCTGGGTTGATTGGAAACAGCAGATAACGTGGCGGTAGCTTCTTGTTCACCTCGGTGCATGTGAGGCGGTGTCGCGGATCGACTACTCGGAAGACCCTGTTCCAAAGTCCCAGGTAGTTCGCTCGGAGCTGGAATATTAGGTGTCATCGAGAGAGTACGACGATGTGCATTCGCAGGACGAGTTGGCGTTGAAACAGTGTAATGGTCATAGTCGGACTCCACACGAGGGGCAGGAGTGATCGCATTTCCAGCTGGAGATCTCAACATTCCATCTGTCCATGGTTGGCGTGACCGACTGAGTATCTCCGTTACTCGTCTCTTCCGATCTGCTGAGATATTCGCGTCTGGGGCAAATTCTAATCTTCCCGAAGCCATGCCAACCGTATCCGGCGAGAAATTAGTAGATTCTAGAGGAGACATCGCTGACGGCTCGGCTGCGAGTATCGCCTCTAATATCTCTGGATGTCCATAGCATGCTGCATAGCGAAATGGTGTCCATCCCAATTCATCTTTACTCAAGACAGGTGCTCCGCTTCTGATAAGTAGCGCGACAACTGGTAAATGGCCGCCCTTGGCAGCCAAGCAGAGCGGCGAGTCGCAAGATCGAACACCAGAGCGGAGATATAATGGAGAACCGAAATCTAATAAAGTCTGTACTGCCGCTACATGGCCGTGTCTAGTAGCCACGCATAATGCTCGATCTCCTTCGGCGTCTCGAGCTTCTAGAGATGCGCCCTTTTCGCACAGCAGTCTGACTAATCCTACCGATCCTTCGCCTGCTGATATGTGAATTGGTCTTTGCTGCGTGACAGCGATCTCGCTCTCAATGTCCACTCCATATGTGAGAAGCAGCCGGACAATTTCAATGCTATCCGCCTTGCAAGCGTAATGCAATGCATTCAGACCAGCCGCGCATCTAGCATACAGAACACAATTTTTCCGGGCTAGTAATTCAACGACAGCGAACTGCGAATTCATAGCTGCAAGATGCAGCGGAGTTCTCCCTTGTCTATTGGTTAATACCAGGAAACTGCGCGACTGACTGGCCAGGTAATCGACAATGTCAACATGTCCGTTATAAGCGGCCCAATGAAGAGCGGTCATACCACCCTCATCCACAGCTCTGAATTTCGATTTCCGTCTCAGAAGCATCTGGACAACCATCAGCTTCCCGTTCGCTGCAGCGCATATTAGTGGCGTTTTCCGTTCACTCCCCGCGCCGTCTATGTCCGCCTTATTATTGAGCAGAAGTTCCACGACGTCTACATAGCCACCTTCGCATGCATAATGTAGAGCTGTCATCATGGACGCATCTCTTGCATCAATATCTGCACCGTAACTCACTAACAACCTGGAAATTTCGACATCTCCTTGTCGAGCCGCGACGTGCAGGGCAGTCATTTGATTATCAGCTCGAGCATTCACTTTTGCACGGCTTTCAAGTAATGTATGCGTTGTGTGCCAATGTCCGTTGTTGGCTGAAACCCAAAGCGCTGTTCTTCCAAGCCGGGTTTCCGCCTCGATATCTATTGCTTCCATGACAAGGAGCTCCACAACGCTAACGTGACCACGAGATGCTGCGAGGTGAAGCGCCGTCGAACCTGATGCGTCTGAGCGGTTCAGCTGCGCATTGTTCTGAACCAACAATGCAGCAATATCGTCCTTACCACAATGGGCGGCGACCATAAGGGCATTACGTCGGGTATGTAGATGAATCTCTTCAATATCATGACCGTTTCCTAGCAATCGTTCAACATCATAGCGTGCACCAGACTGTGCTGCTTTGACGATGTCTGGGGCACTGCGTCCAGTTTGTGTATTCAGATCGATGCTCGTGGTAAATCCGCTTTCACGGCCTCGTCGGGCCCTTGTTGATCCTACAATGGGGTTGATGGTTGCATTGCGCAGTGAGGGTGATAGTGTTGCTCGACTAGATGTGTTTAGCCGTTTCAGCTTCGACAAAAACTTCTCTCGCTTTGACCCTATGGTGGAGGGCAATGTAGTAGCGTCACTGGTAGACACCCAACGACGGACATCAGGATTTTGCTGCGTCTGTTGTGTTCCAAAGGATACGCTTTTACTGCGCCCGTGATTTAGCATGATCAAATCATTTGGGCCTAAAGATTGGCCTCTATGTAGCGATGTATTCGGTGACAGTGATTGGCTCGGTGTGACGTTGTTACTGGCATAACCTTCGTCGCTCGCCGAATTGGATGTGCTGATAGACACTCCTCGGCGCAATTCGAAGTCTATATTCGCCTCAACTTGGGGCAGAATTGGTTGCATTTGAACAACCTGAGACTGCACCCGCGGACGCTGATATGGGAGAGTAGCCATCAAAGTGCTATCAAATTCAAATTCCGTATCACCAACAGACGACAACCTCCGGCTGTTGATTGAAAGGCTGTCAACTTGAGAGCTAGCAACACTGCTGATCGTACTCCGAAGAGTCACAGTATCGTCGGCCACTTTCTGGATTATGTGTCGACTTTCCACTTTCCGGAGAAGTTCCAATTGCTCTGTCGAAGACCGACTATGATTATCAGAAAGGATCGTAGAACCGATTCATACAAATCTTACCATTGACAGGCCTGTAACAACAGGTTAAGGGCACGAACTTGGCTATGTAATCGCTCTTCAAGGTTTCTCATTAGATCTTCATTCCATAGCAATTGAATGCGAGCCTTAAATGTGAGAGTGGGCATATTGGCTTGTCCAGTCGCACTGGCAGCAGTCAGCTCAGCAACTTTGTCCCGAATCACTTCCATAATCGCACTGCAACTGTCAATTGCGACAGCGAGAGAATCTTCATATTCTCTGTGACTCGAATTGACTTCTACATTGTATTTTGTCCAGTCGTACAATTGAGTGATCGCAGATTTGATTGTAGATAATTCGCCTATCATTGAACGAATGGTGAGGTCTGCATGTTGGTATTTTCCTCGAAGAGACGAGAGACCGGCGATGGTCTGGCCAATGATTTGAGCGACTTGAAGCGCTCCACTGATAGCACCCAAGGCAGACAGAGGATCCATCTTGCCGATGGTGGTAGAAGAGAAACATCAACCATTGACAGCCTTGATCTTTATTTATTGCGAGAAAGCTGTCCGAGAATTTGATTCCTGCACTGCTTGATATTAGATTGAAGGATGGCTAGTGCAGATACCATGATCATCAATCGATGTTGCACTGCACTAGAGCGGGCTGTGTTGTTTCAATGCAAGCTCTGAATGGCTGCATCTAGTGACCCCTGTTGGAGGTGAGGCTGTGCTTGAAGGTAACTGTGCGCAACATGAAATAGCGTCATATTTCTGATGAAATTCAAAGACCATATGGACTAGACAGACAGATCGGATACCCTGGTTCTAGACTTGCTTCCCTCCTCCTTCTACTGAAGGTCGAGGAGTCATGAACCTGATTGGCCATAGGATAGCGCAGAGGCTCAAGCTAAACAGGCAGCATAGTCAGTGCTCTCCTCCATTTCTTCAGCTTTTGAAGTCATTCAGGCTTAGGTGACTGGCGTAACTGGTCAACAAATTATTCTTCGTGATAAAAGTCTTTAACAAAATAAACATTGAGGTTGAGATGAGGATGTGAAGATGTGTAGAGAGTACAAATTAGATTGGCCAATAACAGCACAATACACTAGGCTGAAAAGGGTAACATAGGAACGACGCGAAACGCGTCACACAGGCCAATATAATCCCCACCAACGCGCCCCTCACAGTGATTTCTTTACACTACACTCCAACTTTCAATTACTACACACTATCCTGTCTCGAGTCTCTTATTCACCTCAAGTTACAACCTGATTTCTTCCATCATCATAATCAAATCTCTCGAGATAATCACGAAGCAAAGTTACGCCTCGTACACAGAACAGCACATTCAAAAGTTGGTTGAATTCCTGATTGATCGCGTGCAGTATTGAAGACTAATGTGTTGCAGTGTTTGAAGCGCGTTTAGAACAGGCTGGCCTCCTCAAACGGGTATGTATCCCTCTTAAACAGTGGTAGAGATACACTGACCACGATAAAAACAGGTCGTCGATGCCATCAAAGACCTCGTTCAAGACTGCAACTTTGACTGTAATGATTCCGGAATCGCTCTCCAAGCCATGGACAACTCACACGTCGCGCTTGTGTCCATGCTCCTGAACGCAGAGGCTTTCAGCCCATACCGATGCGATCGTACCGTCGCTCTGGGTATCAACCTTCTCTCGCTGACAAAGGTTCTACGAGCCGCTCAGAATGAAGATATCTTGACAGTGAAGGCAGAGGATTCTCCAGACGTGGTCAACCTTATGTTCGAGAGCTCCGAGACCGATCGTCTGAGCGAGTATGATATTAAGCTTATGGATATTGATCAAGAACATCTGGCTATTCCCGAGACAGACTATGCCGCTACAGTTGAAATGCCTTCTGTCGAGTTTCAGCGTATCTGCCGGGATTTGAATGCGTTATCCGAGTCTGGTATGTTTTCTGCTCTCTCCCTTCCTTGAGTTGATACTAATATTTCTTTCAGTTGTCATCGAGGCCACAAAGGAAGGAATCAAATTCTCCTGCCAAGGTGATATCGGCAACGGCGCCGTGACCATCCGCCAACACACCAATGTTGAGGACCCAAACAAAAACGTCTCTATCCAACTCACCGAGCCTGTGGCTCTGACCTTCTCTCTCAAGTACCTTGTCAACTTCTGCAAGGCCACCGCTCTCTCGCATCAAGTTAAGCTCTGCCTGTCTCAGGAAGTGCCTCTGCAGGTGGAATATAGTCTTTCAGGCAGTTCTGGCAGTGCTGCCAGTGGTCATTTGCGGTTCTTTCTTGCTCCCAAGGTCTGTCTCATCCGTCTGTATTCTGACAAAGCCTCACTAACACTTCTGCTACAGATTGGTGAGGAGGACTAATTGCTTTCATTTCCGCATCGGCGTAATGGTTATTCTACGATATTTTCAAAAGACTGGTGACCGTGGAAGGAAATGGTCCGTATCGAGCGTTGATCGTGATCCAGACCAGGCCGCTAGTTACGAACAACCTGTTGTTTCTATAATCTGAGGCGCAATGATATTTCATTTGGCGCTTTATCTGGTTGATTCTACTCATGAATACTGGTAATGGAAGATTTAGAAGTGTATCAATATTCCATATTCAATTACATCAGTAATGAGGGCGTCACTGCCATGTACGTATGCTGGCTTACATCAGGTCTGGCGCATCGACTATTACGAGTAGATCAGACGAAAAGACTGAGATCACAGCTGGGTCATAAGTGTCGAGTTTGCTCATGCTATACATGTGCAGATAAATTATATACAAAGGCCCTTGGTATCACAACATAATTAGTAGTATTCTGGCAAAGATCTCCTAGCGAAGAAAACACCCCGCTCAAACAATAAATAGACCAAACTCACATTAGAAAAAAAAAAGGGTGAAGCGTCGCCCCCAACAGAATAATCGGAATCGAATGATATCCCATCCTCCAATCCACCCGCTCAAAAGAGGTCCTTCATGACAAAGGAGTAACACTTTGAACCGGCAGAAAAAAGAGAACGAGTCGGGATATGCTGCGTATTGCACTAAAGTGTTGTATACACACAATCTTCGCACCGGCTCTCCCATGAGGGAAAAAAATCCCTCGAAGTTTCTGATGCCGTTTAAAGTGTAAACACTATGCGAGCGCTACCTATCGCGCTGGACCCTCACGGGCAGCTCGACTCATTTCTCTCTATATAGAGAGAAAGAGTCGATGGAAAGGTTGAAGAATACTCCGAATTTCTCATTTGCATTTTGATAAAACAGTGTGTAAAGAAGTCCGAGGACTGGCTTTACTTCTGTTGTTTGTAGCAAAGAAACGCAGCATTGAAGGGGGCGACGCTTGAGAGAAGAGAAAAGAGAAAAGAGAAGGAAGGTGAGCGAGTCAGCTGTGCTTTTTTTTTTGTAGTGTGGTATTTTTCTGCCGGCTATGTGGTGACCGCCTTTCTGCTATAAATTTTGATTGGTTCGCTCTAGCGACATATAAATATGGCTGCCTCAGGCATTCATAGTGGGTCTTGTGACTCTTCTCAGCATCGAGGTGACACGTGACACATGAATTAAGAAAAGGGGGACGCTGTGAAATGTGACAGTTCTTTTCTTTTGCTAAGATATTAGAATTAGGTTAACTATTTTGAATAATTAATAATTCCATGTTGTACGGAGTACAGAATAGAGCAGGTCTGGGAAACTGAAGTAGGTTAGGTAAAGTGGCTAAGTCGTGAGGAGGCTGGAGCGAGGCACAGTTCAGCCTTGCCCAGACTGACAGACCATAGTTCACCATACAGACTGGACTGGTGGCTGAATGGATTCATGCTTCATCTGGGTTTCCTCCACAGAGTACTATGTATTCAGGATTCCAGCAAATCCCGACCTCGCTGGCTTGGCATGTTGACATGGTTCACCTCATAATAAATGTCGCAAGTCAATGCAGACTAAGACAGCGATTTTCTAGGACTCTGATTAGATGTCACTCCGACTGTCTCAGCCTCCCGCAAGACCGGGTTCGACATTCCAACGCCAACCTGTGTTACACGTCTTCTGAGACGCTCTTGCATCTGGAGTATCTATAAAGGCTGATGCTGTCTGTATTCCGATCGCATAACAAACGATATTCAATAAATTGGTTGAGTTAATACATGGAAATCAGTGATCCAGGAACATCAGACAGAGAGTGGAACGGGACCCACTGAACCCCCGGCCTGAGGCAGTGAGGCATCTAGCTCTGTCCAAAACTTTTCTCCATCCTCTACTTTTAATAATTCACTAGCCAGTCTGTCGTTGTCCATCGCTATCAACCTCACCCCATCTATTGCGCTGCATTCACTGCTGTTGAGTGATATTTCGAACAGCAGTCAACATCAAATTGCTGTATCGTCACCCGCTCACTTCGAACCTTGTCTCAGTCTTTTCTTGGTTGGCATTGGCATCTCCCCGCATAGAGAGTCCCCGACCGCTGTGTGCTCCATACTGCCGTTTCATCGGTCCACGCCAGAACTACAACCTGTCAACAAAGGACGAACATCATCTCTTCCTGACAGCCTGACACAATTGCAACAATTATTATATCATCAACTGGGACTGTCTCACTCGACTCAGTGGGCAGGATATACTAACCGCCAAAACGGCCTCTTCCACTCTAAACGTCTCTTTCAACGGATCCGGCTCCGTGTCGGCGGAGCAAGTTTCCAAAATTCCTTCATCGCAGTCCCGAGCCTCGTTGCTCGGAGGAGCCTACGATACCTCTTTCCGTGCTTCGACAGGTCCTTTTCCGGAACGTCAAGGTTATAGGCAGGTCCATGGATCAGAACAAGTGAGCAGGATGTATCTTCCAAATTCAAAGTGGACATGGCTCTTTGTCATGACTGCCGTGATCCAGGCAGCTGTTATTCTCGGTCTGGAAGCGTAAGTTTTCTGTGCCTTGGGGACTCGATATTGTTCAGGAGTATTAATGTTGGATGTAGCTATGTATTTGCCGATTTCCAGCTTCATCTCCATTCCTTCTCCGATTCCGCCAGCTCCTCAAAGACTATCCCGACTTTTCTTTCGTTGTACATTTTCGGTTTCGTTTACGAGTTAATTCTGGTCTACGATGCCTTGCGTCTCAAAAACACAATTCAAATCATTGGACTATGTTTCTGCAACATCGGCCTGCTCATCTACGGTGGTCTGCAGATTGAGCAGGCAACCCAGGAGGAAAATCTCTGGCGTCAGACCAAAGGGATCATGATCGCGATTCCTTGTATAATCGCATTTTCCTCGACCTTCTTGATATTTGTGGCCTGGAAACTCTACGATGAGTTCGCATGGACCATCTATAAACACATCAGTGCCGATTTGCGAATGAAGCGACGCTATCTGACTTATCAGGTATTTTCTCGTCGCCCATCATAGGTTCATTTCGCTAACTTGGCCCAGATTTACATCGCCTTGTTGAAGTTTGATTTCTTCTTCTTCTTAGGATTTACCGTCCAATTCGTCGTCATCGTAACTGGCAAAACCGACGTCGAGTTTGCCTTGACTCTAGCCGCTATTCCAGTGACGATATTGATTCTTTTCTTTGCGGCATACTTTACCAGACGAGAGAACACGCTTGGCATGTGCGCTGTCATTGTAAGTTTCGACTCTTACACCACAAACCCGTTGCCCAGACCCCTTGCTTACTTAAACAGCTACTCTATTTCGGTGGCCTGGCCTACTTCCTCTTCAAGCTCGTACGCATGTACCAACCATCCAGAGCCCCAGAGTACATTGCCGCTCGGCGATCATTGACCTTTTTCGCCGTCATCACCATCCTTTTGATTCTGGCAACCATCGCCAACGCCATCGCGTGCACAATCAATTTCCACAAGGGACTCAAACCACATGTTATGAGACCACGCAAGTCTACCGACGACGAAAAGGCCACCGAGTTGGGTACCAGAGTCCCTGGAGAAGGCGTCCCTAGCCGCATGATGATTGATTGATTTTACGATCCCTCGGAGAGCACATATTTACCGTCTACAGCATGGTGTGCAGCGCTTTCCAAAGAACAACACGTAAATAACATACATATACCCTTGAATACTCTGCGAATTCACTGCAAATGAACAAACCAATCTGGCGACCGGCTCACCAGTTTTGACTGATCTGACGGATTTTTTTGATACTATGATACCACACCCTTGTTTATACCCTTACTCTGATGGCTGCGATCGATTTCTGTATTATTCGATTTCTTTTTTCAATTACAAAATAGAAAATAAATGCCCTTCTACGACCGATGGTGTTGTCAATATACTGGTAGTCAGCGCATTGAGGAATTGATCCTTTTCCCATCCATCTATCTCGCCTTCTCTAATGCACTCGTTAAACCCGCGATGGGATGCTGATCAGGCGGATTCGGCACTTTGGCACGCCATTGCTCCTGCCCTTCTTTATATATTACAAACGTCGGCCACCAGACGACTTGAGCAGCTTCTTGGATTTTTGAGCCTTGGTCATTTAGCCCGTTGACCTGTACACTATCAGCACGGATACTTCGTTAAGCAGAGCGGAGTTAAACGTACTTTGAAAAATCTGACGTGGGCATTGACTGCTTCAGTGGCCAATTTATCGAAAAGAGGAGCCACGACCTGGCATTACATACTGGTTAGATCCGATAGAGTCCCTAGGAAAGAGAAGATATTATCAAATACTCACTTTGCAGGGACCGCATGATGGTGAATAAAAGTCAATTACCACGACTCCTGGCTTTTGGAGCTCCTCCTGGTAAGCGGATAGCGAAGTTAATTCGGCCACCACCATGTTGAATAGGTTTTGGGAAACCTTCAATGGGAGAATCTTCAGTCCTGGTATATAGTATAAGTATGGGGCTCGTATAATCGGCGAAGTCTCCGGAAAATTTGAATGATGTTTTTGCGTGATGACCCATTGTGATAACGCCATTAAAGGCTGATTTTAAGTATAGGTATTGACTCGTTAGACGATGTTTACTTGATAGTATTTACAACTTCGTACGGTGCACTTCCAAAAGCCCGAGGGATATAGATAACTTTCACGGCATTCTGAGCTACCCCCTTTTGTCTTCGTACTCGGATATTACAGATTCTACGGGTCTATACTGAGCAACCGGGACATATTCGTCGGGCAGTCTTGTTCAAAGAGATTAGTCAAACTTCTTGCAACTCATCACCGAGGACAAGATACACTCACCCAAAGGCCGCTGGTCCACCAATCTTTAACCCTTCCTGTTCAGACCATTGTGGCGAAGCCACCAAGGCAATCACGAAAACGTGCAGTCCGTATCGGTAATCCTGTGTTCCTACCGCACTTCCTGTCTCGCTATCAAGAACCGTGATGAGATCAGGGACAACGGTCAGGGTCTTCTTGCCCTGGAGAGTAGTGACGCGGAGATTCTCATTCTGGAATTCTACGCGAACAGGCTCGTCGTCTTTCTCAATTGCGTGAGATCTCACAAGGTCTATGAACCCTCGACTAAAACCCCCGCTGATATCGCGCTTAACCTGAACAATCTTTCCAGTGAATATGAGTCGCCCAGGATATTCTGCTAGGATAGAAGCGACCACACCGGTTTTCTCTTGGCGGGCAATGTATACTGCGCGCCCTACTCTCCATGCCAGAGACAGTGAATGATGGACAGTACTCGACCGAATCTGGTCTCCATTCAGTAGCGCGAAAGAGGTGCCCGCCGCATTTCTACGGTAATGTTAGCTTCGTGCCACATGCAAGCTAGGAAGTCAAGTTAACATACCCCATTTCAGCGCATAGAGGTCGAAGGAAATTTTCAACTGCCTGGTGGCTCGCTGCGCGGTGGTGGATTAGCGTGTTTCCTTTTGCATCAGATACAGCACACGGCGTTATTGGGATGCCCGCTCGAGTCAGAGTCGTCTGCCATAGGTTAGGGTATGCACGACCCATGAGGTCTGCGTCAATTACGGGTATTTGTGTCCATGCAGCTGCTTGGATCCCGCGGACTGTTGTTGTAGTAAGCATCTTAAACTTTGATGAAATCGGGGAATTCAAAACTAACAGCCGTTTGACCCTCCGATTTCCAACGAAATAACACCTGATATAGAATCCATGCCTTGTGGCGTGACCGATTGGACCGAGTATTTAAGCCTGATATCCGGTTTAGTATGAAGGACACTCATTGCATGGCCTGGCAACTCACTCCTCTCCAGAAGGAAAACGCTCGGACAGTATATCTAGTGACCCCATGAATCCAACTGCAGGCACGGCCCCGTTGGCGGGAATAGTGCCTGGATCTACAACATATACAGACTGTCCTGCTTTGAGTAAGGCCAGTGAAGAAAGAAAGCTCGGGTAGGGGTCACCTCCGCCTCCACATCCTAGAATGCCACATCCTAGAATGCCGCATCCTTCGAATAAAAAATACAGATCTGCTTGAGAAAGTTTCCATCTCCCAGAGACAACGGACGGGCGATATGTACTTGCATTTTTTGTGGGTTCAGGCTCATTCTCTGTAGTAATTGCCTGGTCTTCTGACGGGATAGGGGCTCGTGATAGCGCGACTGGAGACTCGGTCTCATTATCTTCGTTATCCTCTGTGGAAGGACTCAACGCAGCATCTCCAACAGCGGTAGTGATAATTCTCACTTTTCTGGTTGAAGAATATGAAAGAGGCATGGTTCTTTTCTCCACAATCTGCGGGTTCAACGCACCCCTGAGTCGAGCTTCTTCAATAGTGCGATCGCATTGGCGTGACAACACTTTCTCCTCCGTCGTTTCCAGGCCAATAGATACAATCTGGTCGATCTTATGAGACATGCGCGCCATGGCCGCACCGACTGCGTTTGCAACGTGCCCATAGTTAGGTCGGTAAATACGGCCCACGCCTGGGATAGACGATGAGACTAGGAATGTGCCTCCGCCAACCAGAATGATATTCACTGGACCTCCTTCTGTTTTGCTTTCGTCGACAACAGTTTCTAGTAAGCGTGTAATCTCTTTTTCCACTTTACGCAAAACATCCGGGGCAACCTCAATTGATTTTGCGGTGCTCTTCAACAGAATTGGCGATTGTCTTTGCGCCGAAACCACCACATCAGTGACAGTGAGATCAGGGCCGCCAAATATTCTGGACCGAGTCTCTAGTTGATACCCGACAGAATCCGGGCCTAGCCTGACATTCCCCGTCTTTTCATCGACGTGAATGATCGAACCGCCCCCGAGACCTATACTACGAAGGTCTGGGACGGAAAAGTTTGTTCGAGCACCGGATAATAGGGAGAAGGCTGCTGCAGGACGTGGGAGGCCCGTAGGTTGCAGAACGCAGGTATCAGTTTTCGTGCCCCCAACGTCTACTACAACGACGTCCTTGAGGAATGGACCTTGTCCGCGGGACAAGAAAGCGGCCCCAGTTAGGGAGTTGATCGGTCCAGACAGATAGGTAAGAATCGGTAAGCACTTAGCCTCAGAAGCTGAAATAAGGGCGCCATTGTTCTGAGTGAAGAATCTGGGATGTTCTAGTTAGCATGTTCGTATGAGGGATCATACGCAGGTGCCCGAATCCCCAAGGCAGTCAGAGACTGTGTCAAATTCGAAACAGTGACTTTTGCCAATGGCCTCAAGGCCGCGTTGATGACAGTCGCGTTCTCCCTTTCTAACAAGCCAAGACCAGCTATGTCACGGGACAACGTGATAATCGCAGAGGGACCGAGTTCTTCTCTTAATATGTGCTCTACTGTTTCCTCTTGCTGAAATGTGAAGTCAATTGATGTATGAACGCCAACGATAGCGACATTCAACAGCTGGCGCGACCGTAACTCTGCTGCTGTACGCCGGATTTCGGCCTCATCTAGGGGCTCAATGAGGTTTCCGTTGTCTGTCCTCTGGGTTAATATTCGGTCATTCCAGGTTGTGCTTCTCAGGAACATACACTCTAAACCACCAGAAAGGTACACAGTGGTGCCCTCAATTATTCGCCGCAATTCTGGCGGGATTCCTGCAAAGCCGGGCAACTCGCGAGTATAAGGTCCGCACAGACGTAAGAGGGCAACTGGAGAAAGCTTTTGCGAGTCACGTTCAACGACTGCATTCAGGAATTGCTTTTTTAGTTAGGTAGGTGCTATAGTTTACCTAGATTTTCAGGGGCAGAGATTTACCGTTGTCCCAATGGTGATCCTGACTAAGCTATCAACAATCCTGCGACGTTCCTCACCAGTCCACTGCTCTAGGACATTTTGCAGAGCTTGAGAAATGCCATCGCCAACGTGGCGTGTTGTGGGTGTTTTGCAGCTCGCTAGGATGCTCCCCGTTGGGTCCGAGGGAGCTGTATCCGCATCAATCAATACGGCATCTGTGTTTGTGCCGCCTGGAATCAAGATTGGCTTCAGTAAATATAGAATATCTGATATGTTAGGTACTCACCGACGTCAATGCCAACCAGAGTACGCATGATGAAGTCTAATGCTGTTAGATAGAAGAAATAGCTTATTGACAGCAAAGACTTGGATTTGGCACTGTCCTTATCCAACGATATAGGTCATTCCTGGACTGAATCACGCCAGAGTCCTGGCTTTTCTTTAAAGTTGAAGCTATATTGAATTTTTCCGACACTTTGGCTACAGTACCCGCAGTTCTCACCGAGAAACAGAACCTAAGGTGCCGAGATAGCCCTGAAAACTTTGATGTGGAATCTCTTGTAAGGCTAATCATCACTGCATATGGCGTGCTTGAATTGCCTTGAACTTGGAACCGTTTCCGCAGCCCTACGCAAAACAAATAAGTAGCCTCCACGA
This sequence comes from Talaromyces stipitatus ATCC 10500, assembly GCF_000003125.1. Lineage (NCBI taxonomy): Eukaryota > Fungi > Ascomycota > Eurotiomycetes > Eurotiales > Trichocomaceae > Talaromyces > Talaromyces stipitatus. Next base: position 2,805,821 of record NW_002990117.1, on the reverse strand, counting down.
TGCTGTAGCTGGACTATGTACACCTACACCGGACTGAACTCGGCATATGAAAAATGGGTGTTTGGAGCAGCATCAACGCTGCCCTCCAGCTTAAGGGGGGTGGCGGGCCCAATCACTGGAAGAACCTGGATTTGACCCCCTTGCCTGTCGGTACGCGTTGTAAAGAATGAGGATAAAGCTGGATTGCTAATGTTTGAAAATCCATGGCAGACCTCCGAACATGGAAAGACCTCGACTTCGTCGGTCTTTGGAGTACTGCTTTTGTGACCATCTTTGGCTGGCAGGGCGTTTCCGCGCTGCTGTCTATGGGCCTCAGCGTTTGGCAGGCGATAGTCTGTAACTTTGTGGCCAAGTTGATCCAGATCGCAGTTGTGTTGAGCTTAGGATGGCTTGTCTTCGCCACTTCTTCCTTTACTATCTATGTTAACAAATCGACATTAGGATCGGCGCAGTCTGGCATATTGGCTTTTCAGTTAATGCGCGTCAATCCTTCGGTCTACGGGGGTCCTATGTCCCGCTGATCATACGTGTCTGTCTGTGCTGTGGTGAGTAATAGATGATTATTAGGTAACTCAGACCGATGCTAATATAATGCAGTCTGGTTCGGAGTTCAGGCATTCACTGGTGGCCAACTCGTCTCCACCCTTCTTTCGTCCATATTCTCCGGCTATCAGAACATGGAGAATACCCTCCCTGCATCAGCCAGTATGACAACCAAGGAGTTTATCGGGCTTGTGATTTTCAACATCAGTGCGTCCCTCATTCTGGCTTTCTGGGAATAGTTCCAACTGCTTACTGTTAACTGTAGTTTGCATCCCGTTCCTCTACATACCGCCCCATAAACTTCGCATTCCCTTTCGTTATACGCTGACAATCAGTGCCATTACATTGATTGGAATGTCAATCGGCCTAATGGCCGCGGCTGGTGGTGCCGGACCACTGGTGCACACAGGGGTCACCGTCAACGGCGGATCCCAGTTAGGCTGGGCGTGGATTCATGGAATTACAACCGTCATTGGAGGCACAGTAGTTGGCTCAACGAGTCAATGCGATTTCTCTCGCTTTGCGCGTCGTCCAGGCAATCAATTTAAGGGCCAGATATTTGCCCTGCTGTTCTTTGGAAATGTCATCCCCGTTTTCGGGCTACTGGGCACATCGGCGGCGTCCAAGCTGTATGGAGATGTGACGGAGTTGGTACTATGGAACCCACCAAACATCATTCAAACCTGGCTAGACCGAGACTATCATAACCCCAAGATTCGCGCTGCAACCTTCTTTGTCTCTCTGGGATTGACATGTTCGATGGTGGCCATTAATACAGTTGAAAACGGAATATCCGGAGGTATGGATGCCGCGGGCCTCCTCCCCCGGTATATCAATATTCGACGGGGTTCGTACTTTTCATGATCGTGTCAATTTTGATTCAGCCCTGGCAAATCATAGCAAAGGCTACAACTTTTACCGCAGTTCTTTCCAGTTTCGGAGGTAAGTGTCTGTCGGTTTTCTATGCAGGCAAAACCTCTAAGAAGTTGTATGTAGTCATCCTCGGCCCCTTAATTGCAGTCTTCACCTGCGACTACTTCTTCGTGCGCCACCAAAAGGTCAAATTAACTGACCTCTTCCAACCATCTTCTCAAAGCATATACTGGTTTTGGCACGGTGTTAATTGGAGAGGTTTCCTTTCCTGGCTTGTGGGCACAGCGCCTTTCCTCCCAGGCCTGGCCAGTTTAAACCCAAAAACAGCGGACAACATCCCGATTGGGTTGACTCAAGCTACTTACACCGGATTTTTATGTGGCTACGTTATTTCATTCACCTTGCACTATGTGCTGAATAAGGTGTCTCCGCCACCTGGCCTTGGTGCCTTTGATGTAACAGATACTGTAAGTTTTTGCGCAACTCCTTTCCTATTGTGCATGCATGTCACTAAACTGCCTAAAGTTCGGCACGTTCAGCTACGAAGAAGCAGAGAAATTGGGAATACGCACCTTAGAGACCGATATGCCATATGAAAGTGGCGCCGTGTATCCGAATAAAGGGCTGGAATAGGAAGCAAGTAGTAGATACGTATATGTATGTATAATACTTCTTTAAGGCCTGTGTAACTAAGATACAAGCTCCTTTTATAGCGAGAAACATGATATGGTACTAGCGATGGGGCTATTGCAGTATTATCATTCCCTGAATTACTGATTAGTTAGGCTCAGGTTAGGGGTAGAATACTATATTCGCTCCAAGCAGTTGAAGATCTGTAAGTATTGCCACTAACGCTGACCTCCTTTCTGGCGTCACGGCCTATTAATACGATTAGCTATTCTGAGTAGTAAGATACCAGAAAATCTGCTCAACTTACACACACTGTGGAGTTGAATGAGAAAGCAGAGGCTATGCGTTTGTCCTCACAGTCCTTCAGCTTGGAGTCCAATTTCGCTTTCTCGCTTTCGCAAGCCTCCTTGTCGGCCTCGCAGTCCTCGGGAAAGGGCTCGCCGTCTCCATCTTCGCCCCCCGGGAGGGGATTGTCTTCAAGTTTCTTTTTCATGTAATAGACTCTAGAGCGAACCTCATCTCGTCCACTTTCATCGCCCACGACGCACTGCTTCTGCCTGGGGCCATAGGAGCAGTGAGTGCTACCTGCATCCTTGCAGATTTGCGCACACTGCTGAATGGTGTCGATGTTTTAGTGCAGCCTTCCCGTGCGGTAGGTGTTGCACTGGTACTCCTCGTTGTAGCCGGTGAGAACTCCTTCTTGTTTGCCTGGCTCGCAATCAGCGCTGACTGGAGCGGTAATACCCAGAATCACGGCGAGAAGAGTTGCTGCTTTGAGCTTCATGATGCCAATAGTCTTGAACAGTGGATGAATGCAATTATTGATGATATTGATGATGGAATGGATGGTGAGATCGGGGAGCAGCTGGGTTTAAACATTTAGACTCGCTCGACTTCATTCCGAACACCGCGGAAGCCATACCCATTCACATCACACCTTTATAGTTTCATAGAGTGAAGATTGGATTGACATCATAGGTTCCCTCTTACTGCACGTCGTAGGATCTCACCAGTTTGGCGAATTCGCTGATCGAAGCAAACCAGGCCGAAGCAGGGTTGAAGCTGTTACATGGTGATTACCAATCATGACCATCTATATGATCACGTATTTCGTATATGTTCAGATAGCCACAATTAATAGCACTATAAATCTCTTCTGCAGCAGACTGCAAGGTTCAATCGTGGTAAGAGATCGAAGCAAGGCTGGTATCAGTTACCGAGTGACTCATAACAGTACAATAGTAGTTGGGAAAATGCATACGGTTTTCACTGAAAACAGTGACCAAACATAGTGCCCAGATCATCCTGGGGCGGTGGGCGGTTGGAGCAACTTGTGGATTCCGAGAGTAACCGTTCAAGGTGGTCATACAGCTGGGTCTTTCTGACACTTTCCACCCAAAGGCTCAACACCAGGAGCAAGCACCGACATAGGCCAAGCGTAGTGGCATAGATATCATCTGTAGCCTTGGACTCTGTCTGTTCAGTTCTGAAAGATCGTCACTGCAAGATCTATATCTTCCATATCTTGTGATACTCTGCATTCTCCTTGCAGGACTATGAGCAAATGTAGGTATTCGGAGCAGTACAGAGTCACAATGGGACACGGTCAGACTCAAAGACAGACTCGTCCCGCATTCTCGATAGTGATCTCTGTTGTAGTAGATCCCGAAGCGCATGTCCCTGACCGAGATCTATCCTCCACCTCTGCGTTGATACATCTGCAGTATCACAATCACAATACCAGCTAAGACAACTGAGCCCGCATAACCCACTATTAGTTGACAAGAGCGATACAAGAATAGCTTGTATCGAATTGTTTCCTTCTGTTGTAGACCGAGAAATGAGAAGCCAAATGAGACATCCCATGAGTGGGTCACATCTAACATATTGGTCTAACCAGAAACGACTAGCGTCCCCCGGAGCGTGACCCGTGGCCTTTTGCCAACCTCAAATTCCACGACGTCCCCATTCACTGTTACATCTATCGATCATCAGTTTTTCCTTCTCGTCACTCCTTTGCGGTCAATTCATATAATAAATAACAATATAGACTTGCTATAACAATGGTAAGCAGTCACCGATACATCATTGGCCCATGGCATCCATAGTGTCCTCAGCAACTACAGTTGAAGGGGTTACAGACGAACCATCGCCCGAAGGAGCAATTGAGAACTATCCATCGCTAATTGATCTATGTGCATACAGGCATCCCCCCGTGCTTCATCTCCTCTTGCATCCGGCACCGAATCTGGCCCAGACAGCAAATCCGCCATATCTGGGGGTGCCGCCGTCTCATCTGGCTCGGCCGCCAACCGTCCTTCATCACCTACTCCCCCCGGTGGTCCTCGTACTGCTCTTCGTCGCCGGGCTGCTGCCGACCACAAGGAATCGCTGCGTAATGCGCGGCCAGCATCTACCCGTGCTGCTGGTGCCGGTGGTTCTTCGGGGACTATGTTGAAGCTCTACACTGATGAGAGCCCTGGTCTCAGAGTTGACCCTGTCGTTGTTTTGGTATTGAGTTTGGGATTTATCTTTTCTGTTGTTGGATTGCATGGTATGTTTCTTTAAAAAATTATGAGGTATATGGATGTTGGGCTGATGTTTGTGCAGTTATCGCCAAGATCACTCGCAATTTCTCTTCATAAATAACGATAATACTCGTCGATTGCTTACCAATCACCGAACGGATTATTTACGCCAGGCCAGTCCGTTCTACCATACTTCTTGTTTCGCAGATATTACCTCATCTGCTTCACACAAATACCCCTTTTTCTCGATCCCACTTTTTCCGAACCTTCTTGTATCCGATTGAAATACCATTCCCTGGCGCTATTGTGGCGAAGCTTTTGTTCTCGTAAGATCATGAAGCTTACAGCCTGTTTCTCTTTTGTCTGCTGCACAAAATTCATTCAAGCAAGTCATCAGCCACGGTGGGAAGGGAAGGAAAGGAAAGGAAAATTACAATCTGTATTATATCGCATGAATTCCATTAATGGAGTTGTCCTTTCTGCTCGTTCTCTCCGCAGATGGTTGAAGTGGTCGAATCTAGAACCTTACACAGCGCGCGAACTCTTGTATGACCCCCAAACGCAATCACGGCAAACAATTTCATAATGCTGGTACGTGAACAACATGACGATATATCATAGGTCATAGAGCTTGATAAGGGAATATGAGTCCGGCGCCTGATAGGAAATTAAGTGCGAGGGGAGTGGCTGCCAGAAATACGAGGCTGCATCATTCCGAGCGCCCATTCTTATCTCTCTATCTTGCTCGAGTCGGCCAATCAGTAATGAGTTAAGACATCACGTGACTATACTCTCTGATAAGAACGATCAATAGCCAATCAAAACTCTCACTCCACACTGTCAGGGATGATCTGCAGCCTCAGGCCCACAACTCAGTTTTCTTAGCTTCATAGACAAACTCACCACCAGCCCAAAACTCCCTCGACTAATTCCCCGGACCTCGACGCTCGTCACACGATGACTCGATCGCAATGACAAATCCTTATCAGCAGCGTATTCTCGATCTGGCAATTTCGAGACGTTTGTCTGCGTCTGACTCGTCGGAACTCGCCGTAGTATGAGCGCTCTTACTTTAGCCAACCATGGCTATCTGCATGCTTACCAGTCTTCAAATCATCTTAATTAATTTATTGCGACTATGATCTTGTCTTTATGAAGTATGCCTGCGATTTCGGAGTCTGGCTCCGACCAGGGTCTTAGTGTGGGAGCTAGCTAGCTACCTGGCATATATATCAGTCCTCCGTCTTGATATCGTCCAAGCATGTTACTTCATTCTGCATTATTCTAGTTCATCAGCAAAGTCAAAAATGGCCGAGGCTCACTTTACTGCTCCTCTCAGCCAGGGCTTTGGCTACGGTATCGTGGTCGGCCTGGGATTCGCCTTTGCGTTGTTGATGATCTTCATCACATGGGCTTTGAAACGATACCAGCATGAAGTCCAAACCTCAGAAATGTTCTCCACTGCTGGTCGAACTGTCAAATCTGGTCTGGTGGCGTCGGCAGTTGTCAGTAGCTGGACATGGGCTGCAACTCTCCTACAATCGTCCACTGTCGCCTACGAATACGGAGTATCTGGTCCATTTTACTATGCAGCTGGTGCCACAGTACAGATTCTCCTTTTTGCGACTCTGGCCATTGAATTGAAACGGCGTGCACCCAATGCTCACACTTTTCTCGAAGTTATTCGAGCTAGATATGGCACCGTGGTGCATTGTGTGTTTATCGTGTTTTGTCTCATGACTAACATTCTGGTGACGGCTATGCTGTTGACTGGAGGATCTGCCGTGCTCAATGCATTAACCGGCATGTCGACACCGGCAGCCTGCTTCTTGCTTCCCATCGGTGTGGTCTTGTATACTGTCTTTGGCGGAATTAAAGCAACTTTTATTACTGACTACCTGCATACTATTGTCATTGTCGTGATTATTTTCACATTTGCGTTCAATACATATGCAGTGAGCCCCACATTGGGATCACCTGGCAAGGTGTATGATATCTTGACGGCAGCTGCCAAAGCTCGCCCAGTGGATGGCAACTCCGGTGGTAGTTATCTGACCATGCATTCTCGCGAAGGTGGCATTTTCTTCGTCATCAATCTGGTTGGTAACTTTGGAACCGTCTTTCTGGACAATGGGTACTATAACAAGGCCATTGCCGCTAGTCCCGTCCACGCATTCCCCGGATACGTTATCGGGGGTTTGTGTTGGTTCGCTATCCCCTGGCTCTGCGCTACCACTATGGGGCTGACGGCGCTCGCTTTGCAGGGAGATGCGCTCCTCAGCTCAACTGACGTCACTGCTGGTCTTGTCTTGCCGTATGCCGCAGTGCAGATGATGGGCTACGGCGGTGCGGTTGCTACAACATTGATGGTCTTTATGGCCGTGACTTCTGCGTTCTCCGCGCAATTGATTGCTGTCTCTTCGGTGTTTACATATGATATCTTCCAAGCATACATCCAACCATCAGCAAAGGGCAAGAGGCTTGTGTGGATTTCTCATATGGCCTGTGTTGTTTATGCATTGATCATGGCTGGATTTGCTACGGGTCTCTATTATGCAGGTGTCGGAATGGGATACTTGTACTTGCTTATGGGTGTGATCATCTCGTCCGCAGTTATCCCTGGTTCTTTGAGTCTATTGTGGAATGGCCAGAATTGGGTTGCAGCTGCAGTGTCGCCTCCACTGGGTCTAGCTTGTGCTTTGATAGCATGGTTGGTAACGACTAAATCGCTGTATGGTGAAATGAACGTCACCACTACCGGATCCAAGTATGTTTCCCCCTAACGTTCCTTTCCCTTGACCCCGACTAACATTTTTCAGCTACCCCATGCTTGCAGGCAACGTTGTCGCCCTCCTCAGCCCGCTCATCTTCATCCCCATCCTTACTCTTATATTTGGCCAACAAAACTACGACTACGAATCAATGCGCAACATCCGCAAGGTTGACGACTCCGACGTCGCCGCAGACGCGCACGTCGATCTAGAACTGATCCCGGGCGAAACAACTAACGCACAGGACATGACCGAAGAAGAAACCCGAAAACTCAACCGAGCCGCTTTTTATGCACGCACACTCACCGTGATAATGACATTGTGTTTGCTGATTTTGTGGCCCATGCCCATGTACGGATCAGGGTATGTCTTTAGTAAGAAGTTTTTCACGGGCTGGGTTGTTGTTGGCATCATTTGGTTGTTTTGCACTGCGTTTGGAGTGGTGATTTTCCCGTTGTATGAGGGCAGGAATAGTATTGTGTATACTGTTCGGGCTATGTGGTTGGATGCCACGGGGAAGAAGAAGCCGGTCAATGCGATTCATGTGGACAGGGAGGAAAGTGGTGGAACATCGCGAGCGTCACCGACGCCGGATGAGAAGTTGTCTGTCAAGACTTGATCTGACTTCGATCAGTCTCGGAATACTTACGCTAATGCTATGCTATGCTATGCGCCAATGAAGCTAATATACATGTTCTATATTCTGTTCTATACCTTTATACCTATAATCTCCTCCACATACTCAGCCGCATAAGGCACCACATGCTCACTATGTCCTACAACGACCAGTTAGCACACCTTTCCTCAACTTACACCTAAGAATCGTGAATGGGAAAGACGTACCAATAGAAAAGTCATGAGGAATCACAACACTACTCTCATCCCCATCCACACTCGGATCAATCCTAGCCCTTAAATCCAACACCTCCTTTCCAAACGCCAGTGGGCCGTTCGGGTCACAATATTTGTATATAAATGCATCTCGTAACTCGTTGTTGACCCAGTGATCATTTACGCCGAAGAAGATGCGGATTGGGAATTTACCCTGCTGATTTTCTTGTTGGTGATGAGATGCGATAGCTCGGAGAGCGGCTTCCCAGCGGGAGGTTTTGATTTCATCGAATTCATGTTGGGCCAAGTATCTGGAGTGTACATCAGCATATAGGCTTCCTTTGGGGCATATGTGTTTGTACTGGGGAGGCGGGGAGAAATACAGAGCCTGGGCGACGCCATTCCTACTCCCAAAGAACATGCGAGTAGTATGCAAAGCTTCTGAGTCCGATGGGAATGCAGTAAGATATCTCACAACTGCATTGGACAAGCTGTATGGGAGATTGTACACGGCTTTTGCGATGTAGGATATTATGCCCGGAAGATATCTCCATTTCACTATGCCCTATTTTTTCGACTGTCAGATTCTTTCCATTTTCGGAAACACGAAGAGGAATAGGAGGGAAGTACAGCTGCTTTAACTCCCCGAGGACTTCTGGCTATATCCGGAATTGGTGGGAATAGATGTATGTTTCCTATAATCTCATAATTTTGCTGCTGATCCTTGGTAGAAGATGTATATATCCGTTTCATCATCTCTGCAATGACAAAGGTGCCGAATGAATGTCCGATGAGAATCACTTTTGCTTTTGTCTGTTTTTCTTCGGTCTGATTGATATAGTCCTGTAGCCGCTCAAGACTGTAATCGACTTGCTCTGCGATGTCGTATAATTTATGACCGCCATTGTCATATTCCAGAGATGAATGTTCTGTCTCGAATCCGGCGTAGGAGCACCCTGCAATATTGAATTGTATTGATGATGCATGGTTGAGGGTCGAGTGTAGTAGTAACAAGAATCGGGCATAGTATTCCACTAATCCGGGATTCCCGGGGAGAAAGAAGATGTGATAAGGGGATGGGGAAGGGGATGGAAGACATATAAAGTCTCGACAGTGATGTCTGCTCATTTTATTGTATTTAAAAGTTGTCTGGTGTTTAGGGAAGATGTTAATTAGACTAAATTGTCAATGGTTGAGTTGCTTAGTGTCTTTGCGGCGGGTCCATTTTTGAGGTTGCCATAACGAAGCTACTTATCGAAAAGAACGAAGTCAACCACAATGGCCGAATCAAGTAAAACGAAACCGAAATAACTATCAATTTCATTTCAATTGAAACGTGAAAATAACTAAGGGTAAAAATACCAGGAAAAAAAAAGGAAAACTGAGTCCACGCTTCCAAACTCCTTTCAACCGAATTCCTAACTGCCGCGATCAATCTACTTGTATACATGCCCAGCATCCTGATTCCCTCCTGACGCCACAGGTGGACCACTCGGATATCCAGCCGGGGGATGTTGTTGAGGTTGATATGCATATTGAGGTGGTTGTGGAGGCCCATATGCCGGACCCCATGGCATGCCAGGTGGAGGTTGTGTTCCCGGGTTGATATCAGGGCGCATACTAAGAATCATGTTAGAATGGCAGATGCAAAGCTGAGAGGGTAGTGGAAGGCGAACCTTAGATCTTGACTGAATCCGCATCGGTAACATCGTACTTCCTACATATTATTAGGTCGGTGGCGCCACTTGGTGACTGACGAACTGACCTTGTATTTGTGTGTCGATAATGGAATCAGAGGCTATTATGTGAATGTCAGATGGCCGAGGGCTTCAAGTACGGATGATAAGAGACATGAATATTACTCACAACGAAGCAAACTGTGAAGAATGGCCTATCTAACTGATTAATAGATTGTTCAAAAAGCCAGGAAAAAGGCAGCACTTACCATCTCGTCTCGCAATGAGCATCCCAGTTTCCGCCTGCAGAGAGTAAGTATCCCGAACAAACTGAGAGCAATAGCCGACTAGGTCAAGATGAACATACAGTTCCGACACTGTGCTCGTACATTCTCATATCCTTCAAGTCTTGATTGGAACTCTGTATCAATGTAATTAGCTTCGATACCTAGCTGTTGTTTCACGGCCTCGAATCGAGGTATGTCGCCAGAACTCCGAACGAATGTAAACACACGGAATAGTATTACCATGCATTCCAAATGTAATGCAAATCGCCATGATTGCGAAGTTTAATATCTTATACGTTTGCAATCTAATTTTTTGAAGTATGAATACAAAGGAGAGTTTTTTGAGGTTGAATGTCTAATATGGAGGTTGAAGTGAGAGACCAATGATATGCAGCTCAGAATGTCAGAAGCGCTGTGGCGCAGCTACTTGGCGCTCACATGACGTTCAGACATCGATTCATTTTTTTGGACAGTTATTTCTGTGTCAATTATTTAACATCTTGGTCATGGACAATTCGTTTTCATAGAATACTGCATAAATCATCAAGTAGCAGTGGGGGACTAGCAATGTTCTGTAAAGGGACAGAAGTGGAGGCGTGGGTATCCGGATTACATATCTAACAACTATTTCAACACAAACACACACATACAACGGTAAAGATGAGAATGTTTTCCACAAGCCACTATCCTAAACGCCGACACGGCCGGGTATAACGCATCGTTTGTTTCCGTCCCATAATCACCTGGATCTCCTACAGAATGTTCTTGCTACCGCAGATCGCACATTTCGGAGGTTTGACGGTGGGGATATCATTGGGTTTTGAAAAGAAGGATAGCGCAGTGACCGAGATAGAAGTAGATGAAATGTTTCGTCTCTGGCGTTTCGAAGTATTAGTGGAGGGACTATAACAAGATAAGACAAGTCGAATGGACGAAGAACTAACCATGCGTTACAAAACTGCCAAAGTTGCGACCGACTATGCAATGCCATGTTGCGCCTTTGCGTGAGTCGAACTGTAAAGCGTCAGGTCAGGTCAAATGGATAAGGTGGTATGGTGTTTGCCGACCTCTTTCTTGATGTGTTGCGCAATATCCTAGCAGTGAATACGTAAGCATCTGACCTCAAATGAGATAAATTTATCTCCACCCGTAGCAATATACCTTTTCCATGTGAAATTTCTCCATAGCTTCCGTTGCTACTCAAAGTTAGCTTTCCCTGCCATCTTCAAATGCGCAGTTTTCGATTTCCGTACCAACTTCAATAGCCTCCTGCTGCATATCCTCGGTCTATGATAATAATCAGTCCATCAATAACTTATCTCTTCCAACTTGTGGTGTCGTATGCGACGTACCATATCGACCGATCTGACATGGACTGCATCAATGTTCGTCAGTCGTAATGTGTTTGCTTTGGAGTCTCGCATGAGGTGAGGTGTTTATGACTTACCCGCCAGCTTATCCTGCTTCTCTGTCGCCATGGTTGATCGCAAAGAGAGTGGTAACTGAATTCTGGAAGTATGTGCCGATGGAATAGAGACAAGAAGTGAGTTTGTTTTGGTGTCTTCACTCGGACAATATGGGATTATCGGAGACATTATACGCTAGTCTGTTTGGGGACAACAAAGGCAAATTCTCACCGCTTTTGAGGACGGCAGAAAAAATTATTATTTCTCCGGTTTTTTCTGATCTTGAACTTCGTTTTCTCTTCTCCCGCGTCGTTGTCGGCGCCCGCGATTCTTTTCCCCAAGCAAATTGAACAAGATGGAGAATACCAGAGTGTTCGTCTCTGGCATTCCTCCCACCCTGTCGAATGAAGACTTGGGAAAACACTTCTCTTCTCGCTTCCATGTAACGGATTCTCATGTTATCCCCAATCGTCGAATTGGCTTTGTGGGATTCAAAAATGCAGAGATTGCAAAGGAAGCTGCTAAATATTTCAATAAAACTTTTCTAAGGATGTCCAAGATATCCGTGGAAATAGCTCGTCCCGTGAGTGTTAAATTCTTTGCCTGCCTTTTTTCCATCCGAGCTGACGCATGATGAATTGCAAGGTAATTGTATGATCATGTATGTAGCTAACCATAGAGCAGGCTGGAGAAAGCAAACCTACAAAGAATAGGACCCATTCCGACCATGATAGCACATCCAATGCTAGTAACCTTAAACGGAAGCGCGATGAAACCTCAAAAGATGATCCTAAACTTCAGGAGTTTTTGAATGTGATGCAACATTCCTCAAAGACAAGGACCTGGGCCAACGACGATATAATTTCTGCTGCTCCTACCATTATAGACTCGTCGGAGCCCGCGATTGTCAAAACAAATGACGCTAGTCAGGACAAACCATCTCGACCGGTTAAAAAGTCTAAAATGGACGAAGTCGAGACTCCACGCCCGGCTTCAAAAACACCAGCAGTGCCAGCCGCCCAAGGTGGGGATGAAGCACAACATCAAGATGACAACGCAGACAAAGAAGCCTCCGCAGAAGAAGATCAGCCGAAGTCCGACATGGATTGGCTTCGTTCGAAAACGAGTCGACTGTTGGGTCTCCTGGATGAGGAAGAAGAGACCGCGTCAGGCCCGCAGCCTCCTGCATCGGCTAGTAGCACTGTTGAACCTATTGAAGAAGATAGTGACGAAGTTGAAGAGGCCCCAGTTGCAGAAGAACCTGCCGAAGAGAAGGACTATAATGCCGATATTGAACTTATTCGCATTTCCGGTCGACTCTTCCTTCGTAATCTCGCCTACGATGCTACCGAAGCAGATTTGGAAACCCTCTTCGCTCCATTCGGAAAGATAGACGAGGTGAGTCCATATATCTTTCATTTACCCCGGAACAATCCGAGATATTCGCTCGCATGATGATCATCCTGATAGGGACATCTGATATGCAATCATATGTGATGTGAACAGGAAAGAGTATTTTAGTAGATGCCTCTTGGAATCTGAAGAGCACAGAATATATCCAACTCTGCTTTTTTTTTCATGACCATTTTGGTGATCAGCGACTTACATTTACCAGATCCATGTTGCCTTCGATACCCGCACAACTTCCAGCAAAGGTTTCGCGTACATACAATACGTTGATCCTTCATCCGCAATTGATGCGTACAAGAACCTCGACGGAAAGGATTTTCAAGGTCGCTTACTTCATATCCTACCGGCATCTGCTAAAAAGTCATATAAGATCGATGAATACGAATTATCCAAGTTACCTTTGAAGAAACAGAGACAGGTCAAGCGAAGAATGGAAGCCTCTTCGTCTACCTTTAATTGGAACTCTCTGTATATGAATGTAAGAGACCTCAGCCCAATCATCAAACGAGCCATACTGACTTATTTCAGTCTGATGCAGTCATGTCATCCATTGCAGACCGACTTGGCGTTTCAAAGTCGGATTTGCTCGACCCTACGTCTTCAGATGCTGCTGTTAAACAGGCACATGCAGAAACACATGTCATTCAGGAAACGAAGGCTTACTTTACCGCCAATGGAGTAAACATAGACTCTTTCAAGCAACGCGAGCGCGGTACAACTACAATTTTAGTTAAGAATTTTTCTTATGGCGTCAAAGTAGCCGATTTGAGAAAATTGTTTGAGCCTTTCGGACAACTAACCCGGTTACTTATGCCTCCCAGCGGAACGATCGCTATAGTTGAGTTCGCAAAACCTGACGAAGCCTCAAAAGCCTTCAAGGGACTTGCGTATCGAAAGTTGGGCGATTCTATTTTGTTCCTCGAACGTGCGCCGAAGGACTTGTTCGAATCACCACCCACAGGATCGGCCTTGATCTCAGGAGTCGAGGGACCGCAAGCTAAGGACCAAGGGTTCTCGGCTGCGGATACATTCGCCGCGGAAGACAACGAGCCTCAATTGCCTACATCGACACTGTTTGTCAGAAACTTGAACTTTTCTACAACCAGTGCACGCCTTACAGAAGTCTTCTCATCTTTGGATGGGTTCCTGACAGCTAAAGTTAAAACCAAAACCGATCCGAAACGACCGGGAGAAACACTCAGTATGGGCTTTGGCTTTGTCGAGTTTCGGACTAAGGAGCAAGCCCAGGCAGCTCTGGCTGTTATGGATGGTTATACTCTGGATCAACATAAGCTTGTGGTAAAGACATCTCATAGGGGCATGGATGCAGCAGAAACTAGACGACAAGAAGACAATGCCAAGAAAGTGGCTGCAAGAAGAACCAAGATTATCATCAAGAACTTGCCATTCCAAGCCACCAAACATGACGTTCGATCCTTGTTTGGCGCATATGGACAGCTTCGGTCCGTGCGAGTTCCGAAGAAGTTCGATCGTTCAGCTCGTGGTTTCGCTTTTGCTGATTTTGTAAGCTCTCGCGAGGCAGAGAACGCCATGGATGCCTTGAAGAATACCCATCTTTTAGGCCGAAAGTTGGTGCTTGAATACGCCTCTGCAGAAGCAATTGATGCCGAGGAGGAGATTCGTAAGATTGAAAAGAAGACTGGACAGCAATTGGATAGGCAAAAACTGCAAAGTCTTACTGGAACAGGAAGGAAGAAGTTTGTTGTAGGGGCAGCAGAGGACGAGGGTTAATAATTGTCTAGAGCCTGCCGATAGGGTTGAATACAGGGAAAAAAGATGGTCGAAAGTCGAAATTCTGCGAGTGCAGGTTGTCGTATCCCTTGCGTGGCGGATCTCATTCGCATATGCTCCTTCAACACGTTCTCCTTCATTAGGGCTGCTGCAATATGCACTACCTGCAGCGAACCTCGTGCTTCCCGCCTTAGACAACAAATCCAGGCACAAATCCGATGTTCCCATGTTCCTCCTTATCCGCGTACTCCTGAGACAACAACCACGTCCTTCGCACTTCTATGTACCTTGAACACGGACACAGATCAGGATTATAATGTACCTGAATGACCTACATTCTTGTCAGTTAGCCTTTAATTTCCGCAACATTCTTGCACGACAAGACTTTGACTGATTGTTGGCCGACTGACATTCCTCGACCGCCATCGCCACCGAGCGTCAACACCACACCACCATCACGGTATTTTTATGTTCTTTATACTGATATCTCAACGCTAAATGGCCTCAGTATTGGCTGAAATTCTCCGAGTGGTCCTTGACTGGGTCGTGCCGTCTGGTGACCCCTTGCTTGGCTCAGTATCTCGAACATTATGCCCTTCTATGTGAGCCCTAATCAAGGCAGTAAGGACAAGCAACTGTCCTAAGGTTCTCCTCTCCAGTTCTTGCAAATGGCCGGCCCTGAAGTCACGGTCCCGCCTCCGTCGCGATCAGAGAGCGGGTATACTCTAAAGGGGAAGCATGTATTATCAGACAGTCCTTTAGGTGTAGTAGGGTTCTTATGGCCCATCTTGGCCAGCCCTTTGACAGGATAATAGAGAATGGTCTACTATAAACACCATCTTTTCTGCTCTGGCATTCGCACATTCTCTTTCCCAGTTTCCAACATTCTCTTGTAGCATTTTACGTTCTTGACATCTTTCCTTTCCGTCGAGTGTGTGTGCCCTCTTTGTGATGTGTATGTGAGAGGCCATTAGCATTGTGACTGGACCTCTTACTCTTCTTGTTTGGAATTCCAGTACCATTCTTGCGAAGAACGACGCCCTGGTCCACGCCATGGCTGACTGGCAAACCGAGTCCTTCGCACCCCAAACACAATCGTCATTTGATAGGGTTGGAGGAGGAAGTACTCACAGAGCTCTCCAACACACCTCAGGCAATGCACAATCATACGCTGATGGTACCATGCATGGAGATGCTGGCAGTCGCGGTGATCCTCTCCAGTTGGCTTTGAAGTATCCTCCTGCTCCTATCCCTTTCCATCATTCGATATCTAGTACCAGTCTCCATGATAGCCATGTTCTCGCAGCGCGTTTGCAGGCCAAGAAGCTGCGACGGCTTCAGTCAGCGGCTCATTCGATGCCAACCATGCGTCCGAAGCGCAGCTATCTAAAGTCTCAAAAATACCTGGAGTATAGAGCACGGCCGCGTCGTGATACTGGCAAGGATGGAGAGCCAGTTTGGTCGGATGCATTGGAAGATGCGTTTCAGCAAGGTGAGCATAAACCACATCGTCCGCGTGCGTTACGAATACTGATAATCTCCAAATGTAAAGCCTTAGAAGCAAACCCTCCCATGGGCCGTAGGAAGTGGTCGGAACGTGGCAAGTCATATGGACGTAACGAGTTGATTGCGGAATATATCTACAAGTTGACTGGGAAACGGCGTACAAGGAAACAAGTCTCAAGTCACCTACAGGTGTTAGATTCTTTCCTCAAGGGTGACCCTGAATGTAAGTGGTACTAGAGTACAATCATGACTAGCTTGCTCATTATGTCCAGGGGAGAGACTTGTCAGAGAAAGACCAGACGCGCCCAACTCGCAACCTCCAATGACCAATCCCGAATATAGGACGTCTATTGATTATCAACTTTCACGAAGTTTCAATAGCCAACCACATTCTGCATGCCCTGACTATAGCGCTTCTTCTCATACATACAATGGAGATCTTCCGACTCCTATCACACTGGGATCCAACATATACGATACTAATTCTCATCTAATCCATGCCTTCAACTTCGACATGTGGGTTAGTGCACCGCAGCAGACAAACCGAATTGACAAAGCGTTGCATGTCTACACCCGTCTCCAGGGGGATCAACACCGACCGGTAGCACTCCCCATGCCTCTAGAGAACCTGGCAGGATGGCGCACGTCTTTTCCTTATCTTTCCTCCCTCGTCGACGATCCCACGTCTTCATTGGACTGTGACATAATCTTGCTAGAGGTGAACCTTCAGCTTATGACTGACTTTCCACCTACCGGCTCCCGGTTAGGTATACAACTCGACCTTGATTTCTCCCATCCTACAATGGGAGACGTGTCTCTTGTCAGTCAGATGGAAGACTGGGCTTGTAGCACGCTTCTCTACGAAGGAGGACAAAAGATGCAAGAAACCTACCACGATCTTCAAAAGGCATCATCCACAAAAGTCAAACCATTCTTCGAGTCGTCATGGTGGGCGAAACTGTTCACTCAGTTAACACAAGAGAAACAAATGGCCAAAAGCTCCGGTCAGCCAGAAGCTCCCCTGGCCGCAGATGATCATACAAGACAGTTTTTCCGGTCCTTATCTGCTATTCAGGAGTTGACTGCTACGCCAAGTAGTCATCGTCACATGTCGAATAGTTTCAATACCAATCCACAGGGAGGAGATGATCGTAAGCGAATGGCGATCCTCCTGTGGAAATTTCGTCAAACACGGCCTGGGGAAGTTGGTACTACGACTTGGAGACGTCTTATTCCTCCAGCTGGGCGTAGTACGACTAATAGCCCACGGGCGGCGGCAGCAGCAGGTATTGATCTACCACCTCTTGCATTGGAGTCGTTGCTATCCAACAAGCCGCAAGACAGTGTCTATCATGGCAACCCTCATGGTAACCTGATACATCATCATCATCATCACCACCATCAGCAGCAGCAACCCCAAACGGCGGCTAGTCTGCAACAACAGTGGCCGGTATACACAGACCCTCAAGATAGCGTCACTAATATGTTCGGTCCCCAAGGGTCATATGACTTTTTGAGCGACATCAATAAAGCGGACGATGGTATAGTGGACAAGACATCAGTGACGTCGGTACTCGATTCGTTCACTGGTCTTGCGCCGGAGAGTACACAGGGCGGTAGTATAAATATGTCTTCTGCAGGCGACCCATTATTCAACGTTCATGATCTTTCGCTATCTTCTCATTCACATCTTTCGGGATACAGTCTTGGTGGGCATGGTAATCAGTACATGCCATCACAGACCATTCATGACAGTAACAACAATGTCCTGAACTCCATCTTCGGGACTACAGCACCATCTATGCATGGTATTTCTCATACACAGGCCCCTTCCATGTGGGAATCACAGGGAACAGGCCCATCTCTTCATCACGATATCAGCACTGAGAACTATGGCCATCTACACTTTCCTTCGAGCAGCCACCATCACCATCACAACCCCTACCATCATAGTCATCACTCCCATCATCATCATCAAGTACCAGTTTCCCGTGAACATCAGAACAGCAGCTTGGAAGGGATGTTACCTCCTGACGAGTTGATTGGCAAGCTCGTCGGCAGTGCCAACCCCGGTGATAGTCATCTAGGAGGAACGACTACTGGAAACACACGGTATCCAGAGTCTAATGCAGTCGAAACCGTGTAATGATTCAAGATTCTAATGATCTTTCTTTATTCTTTTTCTTTTCCACTTCATCTTCCATGTCTTTTCTAAAGGATACTTATTTTTACTTTTGATGGCGTTCAGAGCTGAAACAGACTCGGCAATATCATTTAAGTAATTTTCACATACGTTCTTCTTGTGTCTTTTTCTACTCTACTTATTTAAAAAGCCGGGGTTGGCTTACCAATTTTGAGGAGGTCAATACATCATTTCATCTACGTACAGTATCGAAAATCTGAGTAATCCGGACTTCTTAGGGTTACGTATATCACGAGCCACCTCTTCTACACCCAGATCGGTGGCTAATAATGAATAATCCTACGCAACCCCCTTCTCTAACAGAGTTGCAAAAACTTTCCACTCCCTCAAATTATCCGTTATAACGTATGATGGGCCCCATCGACTGTAAACCCAGAAACAAGAGGGAAAACTGCAAGTCCGATCATCAACGAGTTTAGCCGTGATACCCACGCACTGAGGGCCGGCTATTTTCACACCGGATAAATTCAACCTCTTCGATCCCCACAGGAGACGAATTCCTCAATTAATTGTCAATCGGAGTGTCCATAGCATATCCTTCTAGACCGGTGAATGGCCCAGTCGTCTCCGGTCCTGGAGAACGCGGGTTAAATAGCTCCCATTCTCTACATGTTATGATTGCTGTCACCTCCACCCCGCTTCGCGTGGTTGCTTGCTGGCTGACTTGCCCCTCTATTTATTTTGGCTAAGGTAGGGCTGCTACATACGTATTTAGTATGCGCATTCACGGAGGATTAGTGTCGGAAAATAGGAAGTTGGATGTGGAGTGGTAGAGAAATGCGAAGAAAGATATAGAGTGAGCTCCCCGCTGGTCTTTTTCTTTTTTCTTTCCTTCAAAAAATATATTCAATTTCTTATCCTTCTACTCCTCCCCTTCTTTCCTTCTATAAAAAAAAAATTGTCTTCTTGCCGTTAGATTGTACCTACTACAAGCAAGATGTCTTCTCCCACCGTCAAGCTTAACAGTGGTTATGACATGCCCCTTGTGGGCTTTGGACTGTGGAAAGTCAACAACGACACTTGCGCAGACCAGGTCTATGCAGCTATCAAGGCTGGTTACCGTCTTTTCGACGGAGCTTGCGGTAAGCAGAATTCCGCGATAGTACTTTCAGCGCACTGGACAGAAACACTAACGCTAGAAACGCATAGACTACGGAAATGAAAAAGAAGTTGGCCAAGGTATCGCTCGGGCTATCAAGGACGGCCTCGTCAAGCGTGAAGAATTATTCATCGTCTCCAAGCTCTGGAACACATTCCACGACGGCGACAAAGTCGAGCCTATTGCCCGCAAGCAACTCGATGACCTGGGCCTTGATTACTTTGACCTTTACCTGATTCACTTCCCCGTCGCACTCAAATGGGTCGACCCTGCTGAGCGCTATCCTCCCGGATGGACCGCTCCCGACGGCAAGGTCGAGTTCAGCAAGGCTACTATCCAAGAGACATGGCAAGCTATGGAGTCGCTGGTCGACAAGAAACTCTCCCGCAGCATCGGTATCAGCAACTTCAGCGTCCAGCTTATCATGGACCTATTGCGACATGCTCGCATTCGTCCTGCCACTCTCCAGATTGAGCATCATCCATACCTCCAACAGAAAGAACTCATCAAGTATGTCCAAAGCGAAGGCATCGTGATCACCGCATATTCCTCCTTTGGACCCCTGAGCTTTATCGAATTGGACATGAGCAGCGCCCATAACACACCTAAGCTCTTCGACCACGATGTCATCAAATCTACTTCCCAGAAACATGGCAAGACCCCGGCTCAAATTTTGCTTCGATGGGCCACCCAGCGAAACATTGCCGTCATTCCCAAGAGTAATGACCCGACCCGTCTCAGTCAGAATTTGGACGTTACCGGATGGAGTTTGGAGCAGTCGGATATTGATGCTATTAATGGATTGGATTTGGGACTTCGTTTCAATGATCCTCTTAACGTATGTAATCTTGCAATATCTTGCAAAGAAAGCGAAGCTAACTCTCTTCTAGTACGGTATCTACATTCCTATTTTCGCATAGACACGCTCGTATCGGGTGTGACGAGTATGATAGCTCGTTCTGCAATGATAGATGAATGATGATCAATGTGCAAATAGTAATTCCTGAAATCAAAATATAGGAGAGTATAGTAATCAGACTACTTCGTAGACTGCTAATTACATTTAGTATCTATTCTGGATCCTAACTAGGGTTAGGGTTATGTAATCACTCTTTTGATGAAACGGAGATCTCCAATTCTCCACACCTTCAACTTTACAACAAACCACCAACAAGAAAGCATGTGAACCCATCACTTTCATCCCTGAACTGTAACGGCTCGGTTTAGAGATATGATCACTCTTCCAGACTAGATTCATAATGAACTCTCCCGTCCGACGCATCGTCCAAACACCCCGTGCTACAATCAAACTCCTCGCCCGCCAAATCGATATCAAGACTAGCCAGCCATTGCGCAACATAGCTGAACGGAGATGTCTGCTAGATGCTTTGCAGAAGTTTGGGGAGGTTGCTACTTTCTTACCTAGTAAAGTAAGTCTCTTTCCTAGAATGCGAATATGAAGATGGATGGGGCTGATAGAATGTGTTAGGAAGGTGACAAATCCAATATCTTGGCCATCTATGAAACGTCCGAAGCAGCTTCCAAAGCTGTCGATGCATCTCCGTTGACGATATCGTTTCCTACATCTCCCATACCTCCTCGCGCTGACTATGGCCCGGCTCATGAGCATCCCGTTAACGTCAACGTCACCTGCGACATCCACACAAGTATAGGAACTCAATCCGAACATGAAGAACGAATTGGAGGAAATCCCTGGAATAATGATCACATGGGCTATTCATACGACAAGAATCATTCCGCGATCAAGAATGATGCGCGGATAGATGATGTGATTGCCGCGGGGGCTCCGAGAAGGGTATTTGCGGATGGAGTGATTGATACGTCGTATTTACGGGGTGGACAGGATATAGAGCAGCAGCAGAAGAAGAAGAAGAAGGCAGTGGAACTCAAGGGAAGCTTATTGGCGTTGTTGGATGAGTAGATTTCCTGCTCTGAAGTGGTGAACATTATGATACCCAACCAGTCTCTCACGCTTTTGGAAGAATGATAAGAAGGTCCATTGATGATTAGGAGCCTATACTCGGAACGCCACCTATGATACTTTTAATACTGTAAACGAGAGAATCCAGCCTATATCAATACGTAACCTCATTAATACATCCCGTTTTCGCAGCTCTATCCATCCGACAGCCATTGGTACATCAAGAAAGACGCACATAAGCTAGACATTCGTTAGCAATTTGCTCCTCTCCTATAATAGGTGCTACAGCACACTTACTAGCATCGATCTGCTTAAGCTGTGGCAACGCAAGCCGGACCTTATTCCTATATAACGCCGGATTCTTCGTCTGCAACGGATTTCCCTCAAAATACACCGTCTCTAGTTTCTCCTTATCTCTCAATTCACGCTCAACTTCCTCGAAGCTCGATAAGCCATTATTGGATGCCCAGACTTCTTCTATTTGAGTGAGATGTGATATTCCTTCGAGTTTGGAGACTTGGTTATTGGAAAAGTCGAGCACGCGGAGGTTTGTGTTTGATTCGAGACCGGAGAGGTCGGTGAGTGCGTTGTGGGAGATGTAGAGTTCTTCGAGGCTGTGGAGGTCACTGAGGCCGGTGATGCTGGTGAGTCTGTTGGATTGGATGGAGAGGATTTTCAAGTTGGAAAGACTTGACAGATTCTATCCAACCTCAGCACGTATGGAAGCGAGAGGAGCTTAGAGAGAAATGGGCATACCTTCATCTCCGTAATTTTGTTCTTTCCTAACCATAACTGCTCCAATGCCCGAAGATTATCTAAACCTTGAATCTCCTACTCAAAATCAGCCTCCATGCTCATTTTCGAACAAGTTTTGAATAACAAACCCTAATCCGATTTGCTCCCAACTCCAAATTCCGTAAATGTACCAACTCATCAAGCCCCTCTATCGTCGAAATCCTATTCTGCACAAAAAATATATCCGTCAATTCCGTCAAGTGCGACACGTTCTTGATATGTTTGATCTTGTTGAAACTCAAATCGAGTAGAGTGAGATTGGTCAAGTCGTCCAGACCCTTGACGTGACTGATCAGGTTATCGTAGAGATCGAGCTCTTTCAAAGTTTGGCCGAGGTTGGAGGGGAGTTCGATGCGACTGATTTGGTTTTGGCGGAGGCACAATCTCTGCAGGATATAACGGTGGTAAGACTATAAGCGCTTTTAGTTTGAGGCATGGATGGAACTTACTGCGAGCTTGGTGAATCGTTCTAGCTTCAAGGCAGCGATATTCGATATCCGTAAATGCACTAGATCTATATCCTTCACGGCCGTCACCAGTAAGCAAAACCGGACTCAACCGATTCTTGTAGAGGCGCTGGTTCTTGGAAAGATGGAACCCGCAGTATGGCTAGAACGTACTTCGGCATCAGGATCCTCGTCCTCGAGTAGATCTATACGAGAGATAAGATCAACAAGGTAATCCCAGTTAACAGACATAAAAAAGAGAGAATACCCTCATCTGCGTCAATTTCTTCAACGGGAGGAGCATCCTCATCCGAGTAATCAGGGTCCTCCAAAGCTTCTGGGTTCGTGAGAACAGCTCGTCGATTCTCGGAGTCGTCAACCCTCAGTTTTCCGTCCCAGCCATTTCGGTCCTTCATTTTGAAAGTGTTATTTATCTTATCTTGCCTGGTCTTCTTGTGAGAGGGCTTGTTTCTTGAAGGATGTAAGTGGTGAGTTTCAGGATGACGTGCAGGAAGGAAATTATTGTTTTTCATGCGGGGAAGAGCCGCTTTCTGTAGGGAACATTTGACTTAAAAAAGGATCTAAAGATAAGGACATACAAAGCTGTCCATAGATTGTGTTATACTCATGTATGTACATCACACAGTTCGCAACAGTGAAGGACATGTACATTATATAAATGTCTCTGTACAACACTGTCCGAGTTTCTAGTCAACCCTCAACATCTGAGAGTCACCTTCAAAATAAATGAAGAAAGAGGGTAAAAGAAGAAGAATAATAAAAAAAATTTTTTTTGACAACAATCAGTTTGATTAATCAAGTCAGAGACAATAAGGAACAGGGAAAGAAAACAA
Organism: Talaromyces stipitatus ATCC 10500; assembly: GCF_000003125.1. Lineage (NCBI taxonomy): Eukaryota > Fungi > Ascomycota > Eurotiomycetes > Eurotiales > Trichocomaceae > Talaromyces > Talaromyces stipitatus. Next base: position 2,782,269 of record NW_002990117.1, on the reverse strand, counting down.
GAAATATGGGGGAATATGGTCGTGCAGTTATAACTCAAAACATCAGAACAAGGGAAAGGGAAATAGACAGAGAGATAAGAAACAGGAGTAAAAGATTGAATGCATGAAGCTGAGCAGATCTTGACTGATGACCAGAATCAGACGCCCATATAATGCTCAAGAGGATCACAAAATGATAGAAAAGGAAAAAGGGCCAGACAGCAAGCTCGCTCGGAGCAGAAATGATTAACAAGGCCAAACAATACGGTCTCAGCCGCCAGTAAGATTCAAAATGCACTAGGCAAACATGCGCCAACATGGAAAAGAAATACAGGACAAAATAAATCAAGGGAATAGAGAGCTGCTCAACAATGCTGAATGTAGTAAGAGGGGAATAGGGGGAACCTGAATGTAAACGGTTTCCAGTCGCTGTGTCACATGTAGAACCACGTTCGGGATAGGGGTGCAATCTTTCACGGTGGTCGATCTAAAACGGTCGCTATGATCAAGGACGGAGATGAGAGACAGAATCAAACGGGGTTAAGGAAGAGAGGTCGATGCAAGGTCAATGCTCGAGGAATGTATGTAGCTCAGAGGTAAATAACGAAACAACGCTTAAAATGGAGGGCAAGATTGAAAACGAGACACCAACATGATTACAATGCAACATCGAGCACGAGGCTCACGTCTTGTACTTGAGTACCAGCGAGATCTTCCAGAACCGGGATCAAGTCGAGTAATTCGTTGTCATGAGCGTCTGAGAACCAGCTGCTGATAGGTATGGCGTGTTGAGGGTGGAATATATACGACGTAGGAGAGTTGTCGATGATGATGGTCTCTCGAAGGTCACGGCCAACTTGTGACAAGTCCTTTGAAATGTTAGTAACTTACGATCGACGCTCATATATAAGGAGACTGACCTTGACGTAGTTGCCCTGGTGATTGTAGCAGCTGTCTCTGAAAAGACGATGATGGACAACATTGTGAATATCTAGCTGGTCCAGCAAAGGATCGCCGTACTAGAAGATAAACTTAGCAACTGTCAAAACGTAGATTGTTGCGACCTCTTACCTTTGAAACTGATGCCGTAAATACTACTACCTCATACAGCTCACCCACTCGTTTCATAAATTGGTCGACACCCGGCCGTTTGATGACATAGATATTGTGCCACTGGCCTTCAATTTCGACTGGGATTGTGAAGTCCGCTCGCTCAAGGACCTTTTTCAGTGTGAGCAAATAGTCTTGTCATTTCAGAAAGTAGAAAGCTCAACAAACCTTGAAACTGCTGTGCACAAGTGTTTCATCCAGATCAAGAACTAAACATTTCCGCCCTCGCAAGTGTGGCAGCGGCGGAGGAAGCAACCAAGCACTCTGCTTTCCAGGAGTTGGAGGAGGCCCAGGGAGGAGAACGTCTGGTGCAGGTGCTTGAGCGACGACAACCTCGCCAGTTTCCAATTTGTGTTCATCTTCTGCCTCAGGAATCACCGGAGCCTCGGGCACGGTGATATCATGATCTTCATGTAGCAACTCCTCCGCTGTCTCATTCTCGGGTTCCTCTTCAATCACATCCTCGTTGTCGTCTTTCTTACCTTCAGGTAAGGGGGCCAAGTCTGGCACAACGCCGTAGGGGTAAGCTGGTTCCTGTCGCGCTCCCGAGGCTTCCTGTGAACTTGATTGTAGCGTGGTGGGCTGAGTCAAGACAGAGGTACTAGGTCCAATAGTCTCTTCTGTCGGCTGTGAACTTGTGTTGTCTCTAGTTTTCTCGTCAAGAGGTTCCTGCTCTTTCGACTCTGTAGGCGTCGATTCCGTTCCGGTTGAGACGGGTTTCTCCACGGGTTGTCGTAAGGAGATCGGCTGTCTGGGCTCGGCCTTCTTTGCAGGAAGATCGGGGCCTTCATTATCATTATCTGACACTGAAGGGCTGCAGCAATTCAAGAAGGCAAGGAACTTTGACTGAGTCTTGGGCTTCCGTTCCGATCTGGCATGGTGCGACTCCTCAGTTGGATCCTTCCTTGTACCTTGACTCTTGTCTTGTTCATTGCGTTGCGACCGTCGACTGCTTGACTCGCTGGCATCCCTGCGCCGTTTGGTGAGATTGGTACGCGAATTTGCTATCGTTACCGACTCATCGGGCACGGTGTCAGTCGTCATTTCCGATGATTGATTTTTGCTTCCCCTGGAAGATGTCCGCGATGGGACGAGTAAGAGCGAACGTTTCTTCTTTGGTTGCGAGGAGGATGCGGCTAGATTGTTCTGAGAACCCGATGGGTTGGTGGCAGACGGTTCATGATCGGATGGCACAGGTAGCTGTGTTTGATTCAATTCATCGGCGGAGGGCTGCGACGATGCGGAATCACGGCCTAGACGAAGTAAACAATTAATATGGAATGATGCGACTGAGGTAGTGGTAGCTCCAGAGCTATATGTATTACAATGTTGCTTACCGGGAAGGGTCTGCACTGCGGTTGTCGACATCGAACCTGCGTCTTTCATCAACTCCTGAGCTGATGAGGCGGCGGCTCTCTCAATCTCTCTCCCTTCTCTCTATCGCTCTCTTTCTGATCGGGGGCCAGCAGAAATGATTATGCGTAAAAGGAAGCTGTAGAGTGATTGTAGCTACACCTGACTCAGAGAACCGAAGGTGGTCGATTAAAGGTCCGATATGGTACCGGTCCAGAGAGGAGAGACAGTCTCGGTCTGGGCAGGCTGGTAGGTGGGATCGCCCGACGCGGAAGTCGACAGGTGAACTTAGTTAGTTTACTTGACTTAGCAGGTTAGCGACGAGCAGATAATTAGTTAAAAATTGGCGGTATTGGCCATCCTTACCGAGTTGAAGTCTGGCGGGTGGTGGTTGTCAGAGCGAATCGGGCTGGGCTCTTCGCGCCTCCTCACTATTATTACTTACAAGTCGTAATTACCATACCGCCCGGCCTACGACTGATCGGTACTAGTATTACCACGAGCTTAGCTTAGTCGGTCGTTATCTCGCCAATTTTACTTTATTTCTTAAGACAAACATATCTATCCATCAGTGAGGCACTCTATCTCAGTGACATTATGGATCATGGGCTCCTACGCTATGGAAGAGCTGCGGCTGTGAGAAGAACCTGCGAGCTACAGCTTCATCAAGTTGCGAGCTTGATATTTAGACTCCGCGGACAGTTGGTCAATGCGAGAGGCCACATGCAGAATAATAATAGAACTTGCCAAGGGCCAGCCACTGATAATGTAGGCTGGATGCGCTTAGCTACTCCGTTCTGCCTACAGAATCCGGGCTTTCTGTGCTACCAACCCTTGTGCAAAAGTTGTTATGTGCTAGGGGTCCCAAGTTCTGCCCAATCACGTAGCCAGACCCTAGTTTTGCTTTTTCTGGTAAGTCAATAAGTCGAGTTGGAGCTGAAGGATGCGATCTTGACGATAGCGCTGGAGTCGGGGTCGGCGGTAAAGGATTGGCTTGGATTTGTCCGCATAGTGACAGTCTTATGGTGATCGCTCAGAGTACATGCGGAGGAGTACTATTTGCATCTTCCGTAAAAGTACTCCATCGGATAGATGAGATGACTGATCTACAGCCGGGCGATCCATCTTACGCCTCGCGATTTGCAGCGACCGAGCACGGAGCAGAAATCATGTGGTGGCCGTAGACGATCTTCTACCTGTTCCCCGCTTGATAGGCATGTAAGAGGGCTCATAAGGTGTGAGCTTGAATTGCGAAGTAGTTCAGGCTTTTCGGCGATTTGCTATGTCGGCCAATCATGTCAACGGCAAGTCCAGACACAACACCGTGCGACAAGTTTAGCCCTTGATGAGAATAGGCTTCTGCACAGCTCTCATCAACTTGACCTGATCTTATACACAAGAATGTTGCCGGGAATGTCTTGAAGAAGATCTCAGGTCACCTGATGACGCCCGATCAAAAGGCACGTGCCCTGGCACGGCCCGAGGTTCTTCACATGCATCGACGTCACGAGAGTCGCAACCACGACTGCAACTCCCCAGGCCAACTCATTCTACCTTCTCTATCTCGAATGTGAGTTACTATTGTGAGCAGAAAGCTGCAACCGTCCCTCTACGACTAATTGAAATAAACAAAGCATGCGGAAAAGCTCGTTGGACCGCCGGCGGTCATCTCACTGACAAGCTTCACTGCGTGGTTCGAACGTCCTTCAGTCAAGATGGCGGCGCATTCAACATTACCACGAGCGGAAGATCCGCTCGTTGCTCTTTATCGACGCTATATTCAGCTACTACGTGGTCGCCTGCAACGGACATCCAAACCCAGCAAGATACTCGCGACCCTCTCCTTGATAATAGCTATCATCGGATCAAGCTATGGCGGCTACAGTCTGCTACTCAAACGGTCCAAGGAACGTGCTCAAGGTAGACGCATGCTGCGCAGGAATTCGGGGTTGCGGGGAAAGGACGGATCAAGAATCATATATGTGTCGTATAAGGATAATATGACCTCCAAGGTCACTATACATCCAACGAAACCGACCACATTCGACGCCCATCGAAGGTTATTTCTAAATCCTCCACGAGCCGCTGGAATAGGGGGTGTCGACTCCATCTCTTCGATCCCTCCGCCGTCGACAAAACCAGGTTTGAACCTTGCTTTCTTGCACCAGTTTCTGAGTCTTATGAGTATCATGAACCCGCGGTGGCACTCCAAAGAAACAGGTTTATTGATGAGCCATGGTATTTTCCTTCTACTCCGAACCTACCTCTCGTTATTAGTTGCACGATTGGACGGAGAGATTGTTCGAGACCTAGTGGCTGGGAAAGGCCGCGCCTTCCTCTGGGGGTTGCTCAAATGGTGCAGTATCGGGACATTTGCGTCGTATACAAATGCCATGATCCAATTCCTTCAGTCCAAGATATCCATCGCTTTCCGAACGCGCTTGACGAGATATATCCATGATTTATACCTGAACGAACATCGAAACTACTATAAATTAACGAACCTTGACGGGGCGGTGGGTCAAGGAGCTGATCAATTCATCACCCAAGACTTGACTCTTTTCTGCGCCTCTGCTGCAGCCTTGACTTCGTCCCTAGGTAAACCGACCGTCGATCTGATTTTCTTTACTTATCAACTTTACCGTGGCCTTGGACCTCTAGCGCTTACTGGTATCTTGAGCGGCTATTTCACAACCGCCACTGTTCTCCGCAAGCTTTCTCCGCCGTTTGGCAAATTGAAAGCCGTCGAAGGCAAGCGCGAAGGTGACTTTAGAGGACTGCATTCGCGACTTTTGGCCAATGCCGAAGAAATCGCATTTTACGGAGGCGCTGATATCGAAAAAGTCTTCTTGACGAAAAGTTTCAAGGATCTCCAACGATGGATGAAAGGCATCTATAGCCTCAAGATCCGCTACAACATGCTCGAGGATATGATCCTGAAGTATGTGTGGTCTGCTTTTGGATATCTCATGACGTCGATTCCCGTTTTCCTTCCAGCATGGGGAGGTGTCGGCGGTACTCAAGAGTTGAGCGACTTGACCGGGGAGGATGTCCGGGAACGGGGCCGTATGAAGGATTTTATTACCAATAAGCGATTGATGTTGTCCTTAGCTGATGCGGGAGGTCGAATGATGTACAGCATCAAAGACATTTCTGAACTGGCCGGTTATACTTCTCGCGTCTATACTCTGATTTCTGCCTTGCACCGTGTGCATGCAAATGCTTACTATCAGCCTCGTGGTACTCACCCTGAGCTATTTTCTCTTTCTGATGTCCAGGGTACTGTCCACAGTGGTTTTGATGGCGTTCGCCTAGAGCATGTTCCCATCGTTGCGCCATCGCTCTACCCACAAGGTGGAGATGAGCTTATCGAGTCCCTCTCGTTTATTGTGCACTCCGGAGAGCATCTTCTGATTTGCGGGCCCAATGGCGTGGGCAAGTCATCCATCGCGCGCATTGTGGCTGGATTATGGCCAGTCTACCGGGGTCTAGTTAGCCGACCGAGGAACTTTGGCATGGATGGGGTTATGTTCTTGCCTCAGCGACCTTATTTGAGTGTTGGCACTCTCCGCGACCAGGTTATTTACCCCCATACCGAGGTCGACATGCGCGAAAACGGGCGAACGGACGCAGAACTTGGCAAGATCCTTGAAGAAGTTCACCTGGGATATCTCCCGTCTCGTGAAGGTGGTTTGGATTGCCGTAAGGAATGGAAGGATGTCCTGAGTGGCGGCGAAAAGCAGCGCATGGCATTCGCACGATTATTGTACCACGAACCACGATACGCTTTCATTGACGAAGGCACCTCTGCTGTATCATCCGACGTGGAAGGATTATTGTATGAACGGTCCAAGGAGAAAGGCATCACGCTCATCACAATCTCGACACGCGCTTCCCTAAAGAAATACCACACCTTCCAACTCACCCTTGGCCTTGGCATGAGCGGTGACGAATGGGGGTTCGACAGGATTGGCACGGAGAAAGAGAAGATGGGCGTTGAAAAGGAGCTGCAGGAACTACGGAAACGACTCGACAATGTCGAGGGATGGAAGCGCCGGAGAGAAGAGATTGAGAATGAGCTCAATAAGGTGTGGGTAGTTTCAGGCGAACTTGCTCCCCCTCCTTATCAGGAGTTGACTGAACAAGAGGTTTCAACTGAGCCAGAGACTCCAAGCGGAGAGGCATGAGATGTACTATTATGGCAGAACGATATGCTAGTCAGTGCTTATTTTACCAGCAATGACATATGGTCATCTTGCTTAGTATATATCACCTATACTCAATAACCTTCTTGTATGCATGTACTATTGGCTTAGCTAGGGATTTCTAAGTTAAATGAATCCTCGGAATTGCGCAAATTGATGTAATGTACATAATCAAGAAATAAACTAGATAGAGCAAATTTTAACCCTAACCCTAATTATAAGGCGGTAAATGACCCAGCACATCGGGCAACGCCTGTGCCTGCCAAATATCTAGGCTCGTCTCAACTATCACCTTTTGTTTATTCAAACCAATTTCTAAAATACTCGCCACAACATTTCACAGCTTCTTTTTTCTGTTGTTTGATTCACAGGAATTTTCTCAATCATTCAATATTTTTTTCTGGAATAAAAAAAGGCTTATTCTCCTCTGGGGATGCAATGACCCATCCTCGTCGAAAGGGTAGAACTTGAAGAGTCAAGACTGACTCTAAAAGCTCTCACTGTCAACGCACTCATGAAGGGCATGAGATAAGAAATGGAACCAGAGGAAAGGGAAACAACAATTTCTATATTTTTCTGAGGGATATACAAAAAGGAAAAAAAAATGTCATATTTAACAACACCCGAGAATAGCAGCAACAATCTCGAGACTATATCTCTGCCTTCTGCGCCAGAATGTAGCAGTGATGGGGACCAAAACGCCTGGCCCAAGGAGGCTTATTGGAGGAAGCAAGATGATTGGCTTTATCGTCATAAGCTGGCTATGATGTGGATGGAAAAGGACCGTAAGGCTGTTAAAGGTATTATTCCTCGACTTGTTACTTCTTAAGAGACCCCAATATATCTTACTGACCCGAACAGGAAAACAATATATCCTTGAAAAATTGCCTGATCAATATGTCCTTTTGGATCGACCACGGTTTAGTTCCCCTAAGATCGTGAGTGCTCCTTTCTCTTATTTTGTGTAGATACGGTTGACTAACCTTTCACAGCGAGATAAATTTCTTTACGGACATCCCTCGGGGTCCTGTTTCAATTCTCCCAAAAATTTCTTCCCCCACTTCTATTGGTTGGTAAGTGGTAAATCAGGGCCGTGTCCTTGTGAATGCTGCAAGAAGAAGAGGCCTCCAACTAGTGCCAGTGGATCTGGGACAAGTACATGTAAGTTAACCCTCTCTCTTCGGTATCTGTATGATTAATGCCAACTCTTCAAAGCAACTACACATCATTACTTAGGTCCAGGTCGCTGGGCTAGAGGCAGACCACCAAAAGGGGCTCCAAAACTACTCTGTCAAAGGCGAATCCTGGACTCCGAAGGTGTCCCAGATATCTTCCGAGAGACAGTGACGAGACTCAGTAAAGAGAATGAAATAGACGAACCCATCTCTGAACCGCGAAGCATGGACTGGCGAGCAGAGAATAAGCTCGTTCGAGAACATATAGTTCGTGTAGGTTTGCAAGGATCATATATTCCTCGTGTGGGGGAGATTGTTCTTTGGATTCCACAGCTCAATGGCGAGCTCAAATACAATGAGCAAACGCGGTCGTATCAGATCTATTCTCCTAAGAAGAGCCTATTTATTGGGAATCCTGTGTGGAGGGCGGGGACGGTCAGTGAAGTGCCAGAAAAGGACCCAGTAGTCCTGGACGACCTTATTGAGCCTACGCAAAAGAAATGGGAAGTTAATTACTCTGGGTTTCGCGTGGAGACTTTCCCGGACCCAAACAGCGACGACAAAAGCGCTTCACTCCAATACCAATATGTGCACATCTATGTCTTGCGGCCGTTTAATTCGTGGCCTGTTTGGCTTGAGGGTTTACCGCAGAGGGAATGGCATCCTTCAATCAAACATGCAATGACGGTGATGTCTTCAGTCTGCATGATCAACAAATACCATTTCAAGGGCGTATGGCCTAATGCGTCGATTCATTGTCGAGGGATGTTCCTCGGGCCTGAGATGATTCTCGTTGGCGATACGGTGCGACTCAAACCGAAAGGTGCAACGGTCAACAGACTGTCGAGTGTCACGGATGTGATGGTCATCAAGCGCATAGAGTTCAGACTCAACTCGTGTATCGAAGATCTTCAATCTCCCAATCTCGCCAAATCATACTCTGTGCGCGTGCGCGGCAACGTATATTCACTTGCACCGAACCGAGCGTATCGCAAACCAGGGGAATACAGCAGTCTACCACTCAATCGGCAAGAGGTAATCGATGCCTTTCAACAGGTCGGCATGAGCGAATATGGAGCTTGGTACCGTACCCACGGACCCAGCACAAGTGTTGAAATTTCACATGATATGATAATCGGACGCTGCTACGAGCCTACAGCTATGGAGCTCCTATTCGGCCATACATCCTTAGATTTCGACCTATTCGGCATGCTCGCCAGCCGGGAGTGGTCTCGCAAAACCGATAACCGTATGGAAGACGGCCAGGATTGGTTCTGGGCTGATTACAGAGTCCAAGCACTCTCCATCGACACTCTGAACGGAGATGAAGTTGGCCGATATTCTGAAGCTCGGGAACCGCGGATGTGGAAGGGAGTACTTAATATACTTGACGGTACGGCTACGCAGGCAGATTGGGAAGCGGCAAAACTGCCTCGCAATGCTGGCAGACAACCCGGTAGACCGACCAAGTCTCAGTTTGCGGAGGTGCAGAAGATGAGTTCGCTGGTTAGCAGTGGGTTGAATATGGACCTTAGTGCGAATGCAAGTTCGAGTGATGATGAGACGGTTAATACCTCTTCTGAGGAGGAGAGCGATAAGGACGAAATGGATTTGGTTGCCGTGGAGGTACCTGCTACGAATACACCACCTGGTGTTACGAAATTCGGCCATGGAGATGGTGGCGTTAAAGACAGAGACGATGAAGACGACGAGAATGATTGGACTGGGGACCCTGCTGTTCTGATTCAATCGTTTAAACCTCTGCCGATTCCAATCAGGGGCAATGATAACTTGCTTGTGAAGAATCAGCAGTTCAAACGTCCTAGACTTGACTTATAGTGATTATATACCCATTTACAACAACTAACAAATTTACATTGCGGAAATATCAGGCTAATAAGTCCTCTCAACAACCTCCCTCGCAAAATCCGCAAACGTCTTCCCCTTCTGTACCTCCTCTCCCAGATTCGGCTGCGTAAAGACCGCCAACGTATTCCTCGCAATCCTTCTTCCATCGCTGGTCGCTCTACTTCCCTTGACAAAATGCGGCACAGCACGGAATTTCCCCTGAGTAATCAATTCCAAAGCTTCACCAGTCTGGAACGCGAGACAATCCTTGGGGATATTCACTTTGACAATCTCTCCGGTACGAGACCTAATGTATAAACCTGCCTTTGGATCTGGAGAAGAAGAAAGTTCCGGCAGCGGAGAATCTTTAGATATAGAAGCAGAAGGTAAATGTTCAGCTTCATCAATAAACATAGCCGACGTAAGACCCGTAAGACAACCATGATCAACATGCGTAGCGCACCAATCATCATCTTCTTCTCCATCCTGCTCTTGTGCTGGAGAAGTAGGGAAATAATGCAACAACCTCGCCTTGGTCGTCAAGCTCATCTTAACAACATGCTCCAAATACCGTTCCTTGTATCCCTCGATATTAACACTTGCATACCGATCACAAGCCCTCGCTACCAAAGCCGCCGTATCAATGATCAAGGAGCATAAATCTTCCACCGCGGTCCGAAAAGTAGGCAACTTTTCCGGATTGGGCCAGATATTTGGTGCTGTATATTGTGGAAAATCTGGAAATTCATCTGCTGGCGCATTTTGTAGCGCACGATCTTGGTAGAATGCGCAGTTGATGTAGTATGAGCCCTTCAGAGTGTCGAAGTGGCCTGAACGAAGGGTTTCTTTGCCGCAGGACCAGCCTACGAGGTATTTGGATTGGGGGCTTTCGAGTTTTTCTTTTCATTATTAGTCTTTATTAACATCCCACATCTTGGTATAGAAGGAAAAAAACATACCGAGTTCATTCTGAGGCAAGGAAGCAAGATAAGATGAATTCGAGAGCACCTGGGCACGCAACTCTTTGAATTTCGGGGGTAGATCTTTGACTACAATTATTCCTAGGGATGAAGGTCCGAATGCTTCTGTTAATGCCTCGAAGGGTACAGATCCTGGTTGAGGATGTTAGTTTCAATCAATTCTGGGTCTTCATTGTTCGATAGAAGATTTTTGCCCCTCACTCACCTGAGTTAAGATCTTGAAGGCTTACAGTGACAGGCTGGGCCTGTGGAATGGATTTGGACATGACTGAACCGATTTTTTTTCGCTTTGATCGCTTAGTCGTAAAAGCGTACTGTACATAAAACTTCGCGTGTCGTGAAATGTTGAAAAATGGAAAATCAACAGCGGTTATCTACGGTTCGGCAGATTCCGTGGCCTATAAAAACCTCCCCGCGTTACATTGTTCTAGGTATTTGCTGGAAGAATCTTCTCCTTAATAGTCAGGATCGTTCTTGATATCGAGCGACTTAGTTGATGGGCAAATCATGTGTAAATATCAATTATTCCTTCCAGAGTCGCTCGCTATAGGAAACCTAGCAGCCCTAACGTCAAGCCATCCCACAATGCCGATAATAATACACATATCTTACACAGCCCTTGACCTACTAAACGGACCTCAAAGTCCTGAAAGGCAACACATCCCCAATCCTCTTCGAATCAGTAAACAGCATAACAAGTCTATCAATCCCACACCCCCATCCCCCCGTCGGTGGCAACCCCCATTCCATCGCCTGCAAATAACTCTCGTCAACACCTGTAGACTCATTCGTATGCTGATTAAAGATCTTCTGCTGCTCAAATTTCCGTCTCTGCTCCCACGGCGAATTCTCCTCCTCGTAGGCATTCACGTACTCTCTTCCCTGGATGAAGAGTTCACACCGAGCAGCCACACGCTGATTATTCTGTATAAATGATTTTGAGAGCGGAGAAAGACATTCTGGGGGATGGATTATGAATGTTGGTTCGTCGCATTGTGGTTCGAGGTAAGTTGAGCAGAGTTTGTCCATGAGACGAGGGAGGGTGGGAAGGTCAGGGAGAGGGATGGAGAGTTCTTTGAAGAGCTTTTTGACGTCTTGCTCTGCGCTGGGGGAGGATAGATCTGGTAAGGGGCGATTGATGGCAGCCTCGATCCCGGAAATGAAATCTATCCGACGAAAGGGGATTGAGAAGTTTGTGCTTGGTGTTGGTATTTCGGAGCTCATGCGTTCTTTCTGTTGTGAGACATGTTCTGCTAGACCGGAGAACAGGTTCTCGGTTATAGAGATGACATCTTCCAGGTTTGCGTACACCATGTAGAATTCGCATGTCGTGAACTCGGGGTTGTGCGACTTATCGATGCCTACGACATGTTAATATTGTGCAGTCGCATAGTACTATCAGATGTATACATACCCTCATTACGAAACGATGGCCCGATTTCAAAAACCTTATCAAAACCCCCTATTACCAACCGTTTCAACCACAACTCAGGCGCTATTCTCAAATACAACGACTTGTCCGGGAACTCGTTTGCCGTGGTAACAAACGGACGCGCAGTTGCACCACCAGCTTCACTGGCCATAATAGGCGTATTGACTTCCATAAAAGTCCGCTCAACAAAGAATTGACGGATATACTGAATGATCGCGGACCGTATTCGCATAATATCCGAAGTGTGTTTATCGGCGAGAAACTGAACATGCCGAGGATAACCAGAAACACCATGTTCTTTGGTGTCGGTAGGGATATCGTGTAGAGAAGGAGATAGAAGTGTCGGTAGCTCCGTCACTTGCACCGTGAGCTCTCCTCTTCCAGTCCGATGCGGTTTTCCAGTCACGGCTTGACGGTCTCAGTCCATATGAAAAAATCAAGCTGGGTTAGTTTAGGGGTTACATACAGAAAGCATCTCCGCGACGAAGCAGACGATATAATTGCTTGAACTTCTCAGGAGCTACATCGGTGGACATACGAAGATTCCACATTGCCTGGATCTTGTGCTCATTTTGGACGATATCAAAAAATATCAATTTGCTGCCTGCCAATCTGGCTGTTCGTATTCTGCCTACGTAAAAAAGAAAATTCTCTAAGTACATGTAGATCCCATAAAGAAGGGCCTGAGTGAGGCCTTAACCTACCCTGGACCACGACTTTGTCCTCCTCGACCACTTGATTGGGTTCAAGATGGTCATATAGGTTGCGGAATTGCTCAATGCTAAGCCTGTTTGCATTACTTTCTAGACGTGGATAGGCGTCTGAGACAGCAGCTTGAATTTCTTGCACACGGCTATCGAAGCCAGGTTCTGTCGGAGGTTGAGTACTATGCCATCGAGTGGATGCTCTTTGCAAACAGTGAATATGAGGAATAGGATGTTGTAGACTAAGGGGAAACGATATATTGGTGATTGAGTGTCGACTACTATGATAGACAGTTAGCGAATCCGTCATATCAAGCATTCATAAATTTCGCGAGTAGGAAAAGATTGAATCAGAAAAGTAAGTCCTGTTATGATCATTACTTGTAAAGAATTGCAAGTGTCATTCGCAGCGGTTCTGTATTAGGTGCGTGTTTCATCCTGATGTAGGGCATAAGCAGAAAAGAAGAACGAAATAAAAGCTTACCTATATAATAACTTACCTAGAAGCCTCTGAGAGGCTCTTCCGGGTCCAATGGATTGCATGGTGTATGAAGTTGCGAGTTGTAGCATGTAAAGAGTCGGAAAGAGATGAAAATTGTGCGGCGAGCGGAAGAGATCACGGGTGGTCCAAGCTTCTTCGTACCTAATTGTTTCGCTGCAATCTTTCTCCGGACAAGATACAATTCATTACCAAGTCACCTTCAACTGAGCCTGAATAGCCCTTCTATCGATTGATAAAGGTATCGTCTCTGAGAGAGCATGTTGTGAATATATTCCAGTCAATAGTTTGGATGCTGATAGTGATATAGAATTATTTGCGACCTCAAATACAGACGTCACCATGTCTTTCCTATTCGGCGGTCGTCCCCAGCTCTCTTCGGAACAGAAGATTGCTGCAGCAGAAACAGAAGTCGAGATGGTTTCTGATTTGTTCAATCGGTACGTCTGGAAGTCAAGATCAGAGTTAAATACATGCTGCACAGAGGCCTACTTTACCACATCCCTCGGCCTTGTTATTTGACTTGCTATACTTACTACAACAATAGCTGACATTTATTTTCCTTTCTCTAGTCTAACACAATCCTGCACCAAGAAATGCATTCCCCCCGAATACCGAGAAGGCGAATTGAACAAGGGCGAATCCGTCTGCCTCGATCGCTGCGTCTCCAAGTTCTTCGAAGTCAATATCAAGGTTAGCGAGAAGATGCAGGGTGAGGCTGCCAATAGACAAGGTGGCGGTATGGGTGGATTTGGCATGTAAGATTGGGAAAGCAATTTTTTGTGATAGTGAGATGGATCGGATCAGCAAGGCAAAAAACGGATTTCTCTGGTTGACTGTTGTTGGGCTTTATCTCTCTGGATGAGAACGATTCTCTACTCTGTTGTATTTCATATTGCAATTGCGCAGAAAGCTGGCCGGATTCGGTTATTTGCGCTTGAGAGGTATATACCTTGGTATAATGTACAATACAATTGATATGATAAGAAGGTAGTGCAGTTTCGTAGACTCCATCGTATAATAAATATATAGGAATATGGCTCACCGCCCGCCATTGATGCCTGAATATACACAGTGAAATTTATGAATTTAAAAGCAAGTGAGATATGTATCATAGTCGACCGAATTTCCGGCCAGCCCAAGAAAACCACGAGGTACCATTTTTTTGTTCTCCCCGAACAAGACCCTTGATTCGGTTCTCCACAACATCAACATTCCGTTGGAAATCCTGAAGGCCTTCCTCGACATCTTCAATTTTCGATTCCAGAACATTCAATTCGTAATCCAGCTTCGCCCCCAGTAGCTCAATCTTCTTCATCTCTTCGGTCAACCGCGAACCTTCATCTCCGAATAGCTGATTGATGCGTTCTCGAAGTTCTTGAATTTCTTCTAGACGCTCCGGATACAGATATCCCAATTCCTCTTGAAGAGTACTGGTTTTACGATGTAGGAGCTCCACCGAAGTGACCTGCTTCTCAACCCAAGGGACTGTTTGCCGGTTCAGATCCAAGACTCCGGAGCTGAAAGTCTGTGCATCGGACAGGAGAATGCACTCACGAAGAATCGCGTCGTCCAGGGATTTAGAAGGTTCTTTGTCCCACTCGGTTGTTGTTACGGTATCGAAACCATCCCAAACAAAGATGACTTCTTCTACCGTGCTGAACGATAAATGACGAGGCCATTTGCCTTTTCTGGCAAAGGTTGAATAGTCGGTCCTTTCTCCAGGAAAACTCTGTGACCGGCGGAGGCACCTGAACACCGTCCCTTCTGAAGCGTCCTGTTCACTCAGCACCTCGGTTGACCTAGTTTTGGTAAGTTCAAGTTCTTTAGTTTCATCCTCTTGCTCTTCACTTTCTCCCGCTATGGTTTCTTCGTGCTGTGCAGGTATGGGTGACAAGCTCCGCTTGTCCATTTCTGAGTGTGGGGGAGAATCCGGTACAACATGGATTTCTGGTGGCACCACTTTGACATTCGATGACTTGCTCGAGGGTATCGAAAAGTCACTGTCTTGAGGAGCCTTTTTTGGCCTGTCTATTTGTTGGGCGTCAATATTCTTCCCTGGTGTATGGCCAAAATCTTTCTGATCAACAGTAGCAACCTCATTCTCGATATCGTCCTCACCAACGGCAGTATCAGAGATATCAGGGTTTATAAACTCTTTTAGCCGATGGCGGTGATGGTTTTGGTATTGATGGGAGCGACGACTGGGCAAGCCAACCGCATCCTTGAATCTGCCAAAACCAGCACGAGCATCAGATACCTTTTCCGTGAGACTACGCGAGACGATGCGCCCTAGATTGGAATCCTTCTCTTCCACAACTGTTGCAGGTTCTTGAAGGCGTTTCGTACTGTCATTATCTTGCGACACACGCTCGGCACCCGAGTCTAAGCCGGCAGACCGCTTGCGACCAGCCCAAATGTAACTGCCCTGATCATCCGTTGTGAAGACAAGATCTTCTGGACGTGACGCGCTATCTAGTCCGCTATTGAGCGAGCTTTTTCGCGGCTTTCCCTGCCACAGCCATCGGGCTCTTTCGCCGTGCACCAGCTGGACGAATCGCTCCAAATCTAATGTTTCGATATCGGATATACCGCCTTTTTCTCGACCCACCATTCCCATAACCATCTCGCCACCTTTTCCACTAAGTTCAGCAACGGTGGATTTAACGGCACCAGCCCAACGTTCAGAGTTTGTCGGTTTCTGACTGACTCGATGAAGTCTGTCTAGTGTATCGCGATCCAGTCGGCGCGTGCGTTCAAGCTTCTGCGATTTCTGAAAGCTTCCGATCCCTCGTTTCATGCTAGACAAATCAAAGACGTCCTTTGGAACTGGTGCTCCAACAGCATGTAACCGATTCCGCGCACCCATCAATGTGCCCAGCAGCGCCGCAACAGTGGTAGGACCTAATATGCCGTCACTGGGTTCAATGTTGTACAGATCCGTACCGATATCTGCCCACCAGTCACCCAATGCTTTTTCTGTCACATCGCATAATAGTCCGTCTGCATACTCCGGTGCAAGTTTCCCGAAAATAGTAAGCGCAAGTTGACATTGCTTGACGAGCTCGGTCACTGCGACATACAAGGGCACACGGTCACTTGTTTTGTACAACTGATGAAACTTAGCTGCCACTACCGGGGACGGTTCTTGGAGTTTCAAGCTTGCACGTCCAGCGCATCCCAGACGTTTCAGATTCTCATTTACAATAAAATGGTCACGGTTTTTTCGTGTGTCGCCATCTGGCACTGCAATAACTGTAAGAGCTGATGGGAAAGCACTCAAGTTCGTTACCATCAAGGTTCCCAGAGGTGTTTCCTTTGCTACAGCATGGTACTGTTGCACGGCATCAAAGTAGAGTTTCAGACGGGGGGACCAGCTGTCCCTATCCGTCGGGACGCCTAGAACTCCAACATATATAAGATGCGTAGGGTCGCCTGTGTAAGTGGTGATTATGAGGGTCGGATGCACTCGAGAGCATGCCCATTGCTCGACAATATAGATTTCATATCCTTGCAAGCGCGTGCGGCGATGTAACAGAGTCGTCGATGGGTCCTCTTCAAGATACATGAGGGCGACAGGGTCAGCTAGGACAACTCTTTGGTGTCTTTTCCGTGCTGACTGGTCGACCGCGACATGGCCGTTCGTTGCCGAAGGGAGAGGTTCGTTTGATTGGTAACGAGTCTGGCTATTTTGACCGGTAGGGGATGCTGCAGCGGAAGTATTGTAGGAGTCAAGGGTAGTTCCCGACATTTCCGTGGCAGGCCCTTCCTGGGGGTTTTCTCGAAGCACAAAGGGCAATTTGAAGGATAGTCTTCACGGTTGAGGTCACCTGTGAACGGCGAAGAGAAAAGCCCACGAAGGGAAGTGTCCCTGGACGGATCCCAAATAGACAGAACAAAGCATCTCTGGTGAAGGAACCGTAGTTTTGGCCTTTCAAAAGGCGTGCTTATCTCAAATCGAGCAACCGACGTGCCTGTAGATAGCAGCGACTAGTCATAGACAAACATGATTCTGGTGGTGGTTGTTGTAGCTCCAGCGGGCGGTGTAGGCAAATTATGGAGCCGAGGGGGAAAGAGCGCCGAAGACGTCAGTCAGTCCCAAAGAGGAAAAGACTCTCCGCTTTCCGCCAGCCAGTCAAGCCCGGAACATCTTGTGACCCTCCGCCATCAACTTCTCTTTATCGTCCTTTGGGTATTACTCTCATGGAAAAGGAGAGTCAACTGCTTCGGTACATGGTAAAACCATGGATTTGCTGCAGAAGGAGCATGAGCGGGCGTGGAAGCGCATGAAAGCCGCCAAGAGTATCAACGATGTCCAAGCTACAATCGACTTATTGCAGAAAGCCCGAGACTCGATAGCTGCTGGTAAGACCTCACCGTTGTCTTTCATAATGTTCGGGAATTCGGTTAATTATCAGCATTTGTTCTAGATCCCACCAAAGCTTCCATCACACTCGCTAAGCTACAGAATCCGGTCAAGGCGTCATTCGATGCGACCAACGAGAGTCTGAAAGAGACCCATAGCAGTCTCAACAAGTATACGAAAGCACTAGACAAGGTATGATGAATTGGAAATCTTTATGAGAGGAAAGGTATTGATAGGAGTTCTATAGTTATTCAAGGATCGTCCCCTTCCTAGTACCGAATATGACGCCCTCTCAAATTCACCCAGTCTCGTCAATCGAGCCATAGCCATGCACCTACTCCGCGAAGGTCAATTTTCAGTTGCATCTACATTCCTGGATGAAATATCGCAGGCGAAGTCCCTGGCACAGCCCGAATCTGATGGAAGCTCGACCAGCAGCGAGGATAGTGCGTCATCGCTACTTGACCAGATCCAATCGGGCAGAATCCGCGAAGAGTTCACTACAATGTACCACATACTGCACGAGCTTCGGGAAAATTCGAACCTACTGCCGGCAATCCAATGGGCAAGGGACCATAGAGCGCCCCTAGAGACCCGAGGAAGCAACCTAGAGTTTGAACTTTGTCGCCTTCAGTTCGTGTGGCTCTTCCATGGCGGAAGGCAACCACAGTACCCGCCAAGTTCCTACGGTCGACGAGCTGCACTGGAATATGCGAGGCAGGAATTCTCGTCTTTTATTCCCCGGTACTTGAAGGAGATTCAGCAACTAATAGCTGCTATGGCCTTCTGGCCAAATCTTGATGAATCACCTTATCGACATATTTTCAACAACCCAACCGCTTGGTCTGAAGTTGCTCATTCATTTACACGGGAATTTTGCTCATTACTTGGTCTGTCTGCAGACTCGCCCCTTTACATTGCGGCGACCGCTGGCGCCATTGCTCTTCCAACCCTGTTGAAACTGCAGACGATCATGAAGGCAAAGAGGACCGAGTGGACCACGCAGGACGAACTGCCGGTACGTATTAGTTTATATTATCTTGATTATCCATCACATGTCACAGTTCTAACCATGTCCAATAGGTCGAAATACCGTTACCTCGCTCGTATCTATTCCATTCGATTTTCGTGTGCCCCGTCTCCAAAGAACAGACTACAGATCAAAACCCGCCGATGATGATGCCATGCGGCCACGTCATTGCACTGGAATCGCTTCAACGTATCAGCAAGGGCAACAAGTTCAAATGTCCTTATTGTCCGAGCGAGAGCCATCCGAAGAACGCTCGGAAAGTTATATTCTGATGTACGTTATATTACGAAGACAGCAATGGAACGGCGTAGAGGCGTTTTGGGTGATTATTTTCTACGAGTCATGACCAGAAGGAACCCCGGCGTTGTCTTCTACTTTTTGGATTCTAAAGTCTTTGAGAGATCTCACGATGTGTTTATAGCAATGATCTTCTCTACTTGTGCAGACGAATCAAGCAGGCTGTGTTCTGAACATGACTTATAGGTTAGCCAGGGAACCGTACAAATCTTTGGCCCAAGATGAAACCAACTAATTGCTTAGTGTAATGAGGCGTCATCTCTTATCAAGCTTGACCCGGGTCTTAAGTCCAGGGCGCAAATCAGAGGATTTGTCCACCCTGCTTTGGAGCTTGTAGCTGAACGGGATATGCAGGAGTGCTTCCATAATGTCCCGCTAGGCGGGGATTACCAAGTACATGGGACGCCACAGTACTAATGCAGTACTAGTCGGTACTGATGAGCCTTGTAGACCCGAAAATTCAGGTCAGAGACCTCTTTTTCCGTCGAAAATCCGAACTGGGAAACTGATCTCTATCTGCGCTCGATCACGGATTACAGTTTGACTCAGACTTCATGGAACTATTCGAATCTGACCATTGTTTCTAAGAGGATTCTCAAATATGCATTCGAAACAAACAAAGTCTCCGGTAATACGTACACTTATCCGTCTCCGTCCTGTAGGCATTACTCGGACATCCGAATTGACTAGTCATATCCCAGAATCTCCGTGCAACTACCAGTTTCGCCTAGGTCAAGGTACTAGTCGGAGACTAAAACGACAATTTTCTTTATGATTTAGAATTCTAGATCAATACAGAGTAGATAGCTTATATTTCCGGCCCAGTGAGTCATTTTTTGGGCACACCTGGCCAGCTGTGACTGGCCACAATAGGCATCATTGATTCACGTGACCACGCGTAACTTTGGCGATGAGGGGGGCCAAGAGACGGCGCGTTTCGCGCGTTGGCTATCCATCCCTCCTTGTTCCTGCTGAATAGCGTTGCCTGGATGCTAGCCTGGTCTGTTCGACTATAAAAGCCCTGTGTGTGTTCACCAGACCTCAAGTGGATTTTATAGTCAGGATGGTTTTGCACCCTCAAGTCTGCAACAGGAGAGTCTCAGGCTAGTACTCTCTATCTCTCGACCATGCAATAGTCATATTTATCATTATTGCAGTGGATTTTTATCGACGAGCACACACACACCGCTCATTTACATCTGATAAAAGACAAAATGTTTGTCAAAAAGTCATCACATGGTCGCTCTGAAAGCTTCACCAGCAAATATCGAGCCGGCAAGTCGACCTCAACTTCGACATCCCGGAGTATGAAACGATCATTCCGAGAGCATGCTGCCGGAGGTCATTCATCGGAAAGTAGACATGGGAAGCACAGTTCTCCTCTAGCAGAGCAGTAAGTCCTTTCCCTACCAACTTCAAAAAGAGACAAGAATCTAAGGGTATCCGCTACATCAACAGAAACCTCACCTCAGCCGTAGTCACAATCTGCGTTGGACAAGACCAACGCCTCTTCGCCGCCCACGAAGACGTCCTATCCCTATCACCGTTCTTTGCTGCCTGTTGCCGGGGCCAATTCCTACAAGCTCACAACAAGCAAATCAGCCTACCGGATGAAAGACCCGAGGTTCTATCCTCGGTTCTCGAATATCTCTACAAGGGCGATTATTATCCCCGACTTATACACAATAAGCGTCGGGATACCTGGTTGTTGGAGGATGATATGATGGATATTGATGGCGGGGATGGGAAGGATGCTGCATACCTTCATCAGGAGGATGGGAGCATCATATTGAAAGATACTGCCATGTAGTACGTTCACCCCCTTTTCCTGTTCTAAATGTTGGCTAATGGCTTGTCATAGCTGTGCAGCAGAACGGTACAAATTGCCAGAACTCAAACGCCTCGCTCTCCGCAAACAAGGTCTCCAGTCGGGCATACACTGCAGCACGATCCTGACTAGTGCTCGATATGCGTATGCAAATACTCCGGAGACCGACAGCCAGCTACGTGCCCATTACCTTGCGTTGATAATCAGGAGCAGATCAACATTCAAAAGGAGTGGTACTATGCAAATGGAGATGGAAAAAGGCGGGAAAGTATTTTTTGATTTGTTCGTGGCCATGTGTAACCATATGGTAAGCCCTTCCTTCCCTCTCGTCCCTTTCGGTTCTTTGAGAGATTGAATGCTGATATAGGCATAGGATGATATTGCTACCGCCTCTCCAACTTTGAGCAGGAAGACATAAATACTTCTCCTCTTCGGCCGTCTCCATCTCTATTAACTGGGATCTCCAGCAAATTGTCCCTGTGTGTACCATATCAACTTCTACCTACCCAACTTAATTTGTAATATATCTCACCACCATCCCAAGATGAAGCCGATACCCATTTCTTCTTTCCTATTGTTTGCTTACAAGTCCCTCTCGTACTCAAACCTGGCTCTCCATTCAACCAGATTGTGATACCTTGTTGGTTATATCTATGATGTTGCATTTTTCTTTTTCTTGCTCTATTTCATTTATATTGTGCGGATTCCGGGGCTAAATGATTTCTGTATCCAGATTGTCAATTTGCTTTTCATATTTCTGCCATGAGTCATGTTGATTGGGTTTTATTTTAGGTCTGACTGTACTGAATATCCGGTATAAGGGAGAATGAATCAATATATTCTGGATAATGATAGGATTGATTCCATTCGAGGTGTAGATGTATCCTCGTAATGCTACAAGTTGATGTGTACGTAGGTAAATTGGTGCTTAAGGTAGACTTAATGTCCATTACTCAATCAGAATTGAGTCACAGTAGCATGCATGAATGTCAGCCTGGAGCATATGTAGATGCAAGGTAGGCTGCTCGCATATATGATGATGGCTATTTGGTGATAGCTTGGCATCTGTTCAGGAGCATAACTCGTTATTGAAACTCATGGCTCTGCTGTGCAATCTGCAATCTCATTGTTGGACGCTGCATCTGACCATGCGGAGATTGGTGGAAGTTTGCTGATAGGGTCTGTCGTCAGTAATGATTCTTACTGCGATAGTTGTAAGACTGCGCTGAAGAATCATATTATCTAACCAAAGGGTGTCAGACCCCTGTGCCCGGAAATGCACCAGACTTGCTTAACACAACGGTAGCACGTTCTCGCGAAATGTAGCCTTTCATCATATTCTAGAAACAATCATACCAGTTAGCTATACACAGCTTGCGCTCGACTACAAGCCAAAGGATCGACTCACCTTGTATATCATATTAGCCAATAAACACTCCACTTCATCCATATCAATGCGCGCTTTATCATCTGATTTATTCCCAATACGCAAAGCAGCCGCAAACTCCGTTAGCGGTATACGAGTGCGACGAATCGGCACTGAATCTGATGCAGTAGCAGGCTCAAATCCTCCAGCAATAAAAACTTTTCGAAACAAGTTTCGGAGAGCGAGATCTCGACCCCTTTCAAGAGGCAAATAGATCCGACGTTTGACGAAATCATCTGCGCCGGCTGACATGGCGGCGTCGAAGCCGACGAGGTTTCCTTGTCGGATGCAGTCGCATAGCGGTCGGAGGAGGCGTTCTAGACGTGGGAATGGGGCTAGGAGTTGTTTGCTGGGGAGGCGATGGGTGGTGACGAGATGGCAGGGTATTAGATACGTTAAGATTAATCTGTAATATGTTAGTATAGCTACGCATTCAGACTCGCGCAGTTAACTTACTCTTTATTCTTCCACGCGTCTTTCTTACACATAAGCCATGCTTGAGTAAGACTTTCTTCGGCCTGAGAGATTAATTAGTCCATTGTCGCTAGCGGACACCACGGATGATATCATACCTCCTTATAGTTTTCCTCTAAAAAGTTAATAAGCCCAACATAATAATTGAAAGTCACAATATGAGATTTCGGAAACTGAAAAGGCTGTGGAATGTCTGCTGATGATGCATCCAGAGCACGGAGCACACTTTTTGACAGCCCAACTTGGTTTAACTATCTTATGTCAGAATCAAGTTAATATTGACAAGTAGATAGTACGTACCTTGAAGTATGTCTTGAACAAAAGGTTCGTTGTCTCGTAGATTCCCCATTTTCGTGATTCCTCAATAGGAGCCCTGCGACTTCTATCAGACCTGACGTGCCCAGAATTGCTGTAATCAACTTACCGGTCACCTAGGCAGAGAGTAAACATTCTGTTAATCGTCCTCGCTGCATCTTCAAGATTGGCATTCTTCTCCGCAGACACCACATCGTCCTGGAACCCATTGCCATAACCGCCTGCACTCTGAGATGCATCCGATGCATCCGCCTTGATGGCAAAAGCGCGAAGATACTTTCCAGCCATATATAGACAAGGTATCGTCCATGACGGGAAATGATTATTTGAATAGCCCCTAATCAGTTGATTGACAAACTCCTTCCAGGCCTCAAACACCTTTAGCCAACTTCCCCGTGGGGAGTATTCTTCAATCTTCACTAACTCTACGGCAGTGACCCAAAAGGCGTTCACGACACTGACCCAAGCATTGCCTTGTTGTTTGCTCAGCTTGACTCCCGTGTGTCTGTCGTAGAGAAGATGATGGCGAATATCACCCTCGGAGTTGGCGCTGTTTGTGACACGGACAAAGTTCAGTAGGCGATGGGGATCTTCTGGTGTTGCAGCTGGTGTAAGAGCAGCGGCCAGGATAGGTCCCGACTGGAGCGTATGAGCTGCCTTAAAATCATCAAAAACGGAAGCCATAATAGAAATCTATCCTCTATATTCTGTTTCAAACCATGAACTAGGAAGCTGCTTGGCGGTTGATGTTATTCAAGGAAGTCGGGCCACAGGCTGTGATTGGTGGATTAGCCCCATCCCGCATTTGTGGCTGTAACACCCCGAAACGGCTAGACCGGATCTCAGCCTCAGATTCGCTTAAGCGGAGGGCCACAGCCCTAGCACCCCAAGAACTTCACAATTCTTTTCGGCTGGAGACAAGTCAGCGGCATATCCTTTTCACCAGGAGACTCAACACGACAAACGACACAAAGTGAGTGATTATTGTTGTTTTCTGATCAGATCTATTTGTACTAATTATTTTTCTACAGATGGGTACGTTTAATTTATTTGTTTCTGCGTTGATCCTGCGATTCTGTACCACTTTTCAGCTCGATTCTCGACTTGTCATCGAAACGAATACCGACGTGCGAAAAATTGAATACCGCTTGAAGGAGGATAGTACTGGTTGAGACGACGACAATTGGATCGATTGCAGTTGAATTTAGGATTTTGGGGTTGCGATAAATTATCTGAAGTTCGAGACGTTACGCCCACGCGAGCAACACGCCCAGAAAAAAGATGCCTCAGTCACGTAAAACAATTCAACCGACAGATATCTTCTTCAATCTCCTCGACGTGGGGACTACGGCTGTCTCACGATTTCAACACGACTGACAAGCGAGAATCGGGCTGTTGGGCTATCGTTCCGAGAATGCAAATTACTGGTAAAGAGGTTAGACACTGACAATATATAGGCCGTCTCAACGAGTACCAGGTCATCGGGCGCCACTTGCCCACCGAGGCGAACCCGACGCCCAAGTTGTACCGCATGCGCATCTTCGCTCCCAACACAGTTGTTGCCAAGTCGCGCTTCTGGTACTTCCTCACCAAGCTCAAGAAGGTCAAGAAGGCCAACGGTGAGATTGTCAGCCTCAACGTGGTATGTATTATGAACCATACGATCGACGAATCCATTCGTGCAGAATGGCAGAACTAATTTTGATTACAGATCACCGAGAAGCGTCCCACCAAGGTCAAGAACTTCGGTATCTGGTTGCGTTACGACTCCCGCTCCGGCACCCACAACATGTACAAGGAGTTCCGTGAGCTCAGCCGAACTGATGCCGTCGAGTCCTTGTACCAGGACATGGCTGCCCGCCATCGCGCCCGATTCGGTTCCATTCACGTATGTTTCTTGTCCACTTGGTACCACAACAACGACCCCCCACTAACGTCAATAGATCCTCCGTGTCGTTGAGATCGAGAACAACGAGAGCATCCGCCGCCCTTACATCAAGCAGCTCCTTACCAAGGGCTTGAAGTTCCCTCTCCCCCACCGTGTCCCTCCCCAATCTGGAAAGGTCTTCGCCTACAAGCGCCCATCTACTTTCGCATAAGCATGCTGTGTTTCTCTTGGGGTTTGAGGATTTGCGGTTCAATGATTGTGTAATGGCCATAGCATTCGATTATGTTTGTTACAAAAAAAATATTTCAATGAAGAATTTCAAACATACGAACGTTTACAGATGAGACGATTTTAGTCCATGTTCGCACAAACAAAAGCTGGCTGCTCTTTATGGGTAATTTTGATGGCTTCATATTTCTCATGTCCTTTTCTTATATTCCGAATGATATCAAATGTTCCACTGAACTCTTGGGCCTGGTCGCTATGAAGCGGTCGCTTGTGACGGGTTAAAAAGCATCCTCTGATAGGGATTCATCATTTTCGTACTGATTATACCAGGCTGATCAAAGGTTCTTCTCTCATCCAGTCCGATTATCCCGTAAACAAAATCTGTAGATGGTCGGTTACACATACAGGCTCTCTTTACAAGGTTGATTGAACCTGTACTTTGTCCATGACACTCAAAATGTCGGAAATCAAACTAGAATAGAAGCCGAAGCGTAGGATATATATATACTGAAATATTCAGATATGCAATAATGAACAGTCTTAGTCCTACTACCTAGTCGGGAAAGGGCACGGAGTTTGCGTCATGGCCTCGGACTCCGCCCTAGTTACGGCTGGCCGCAACAAAGTGCTTTCTCTTTTGCTCTTGTCTGCGACAATCCCAATCCTCAACCGAAGGATATCATCACTGTTTTGCCAATTGAAAACAAAGCATCATTCTTTTATACCTCTTTTCCTTTTTTTGACCATCATCACAATGTTCGCTAGATCCGCCTTCAGGCTCTCGCAGCCTGCCAGACAGGTATAAAGGAGCTGACAAATCCTGAGTCAAAGAGCCATATGCTAATTTTATTGAATCATAGAGCTTCCGCAAATACTCCACCGAGGCTACTGCAAAGGGCAACAACTTGAAAAACATCGCCTTTGTCGTTGGTGCGCTCGGTGTTGGTACGGGCGTGTACAGGTACATGCAGAGCAAACCGGTGACTGCGGAAGAAATCAAGGAGCGCGACAAGGTGTTTACCGGTGGCGATCAAGGATTCGTCGATTTAAAGCTCAGCGATATTGAGATTTTGAGCCATAATACCAAGAGATATCGCTTTGAGTTCCCTGACAAGGAGGCTGTTTCTGGTTTGCATGTTGCGTGTAAGCTCCGTCTTGTCTATTTATGTGACAGACACAGAACTGATATGGTGGTTTTTAGCTGCGTTGATCACCAAGTACACACCACCTGAGGGCAAGCCTATCATCCGTCCTTACACTCCTGTCTCAGATGAAGGTACGTGCAATGCTGGATCTTTGAGAAGGAACTCGTGGGAAGCTACTGACCGACCAAGACACACCTGGATACTTGGACCTCATTGTCAAGCATTACCCCAATGGACCCATGTCTTCGCACTTGGATAGTATGAACGTTGGCCAGCGCCTCGACTTCAAGGGACCTATTCCCAAGTATCCCTGGCAACCCAACAAGCACAACCACATTGCCATGATTGCCGGTGGCACTGGTATCACCCCAATGTACCAATTGATCCGCGCTATCTTCAAGAACCCCGACGACAAGACCAAGGTCACTCTTGTCTATGGAAACGTCGGCGAGGATGATATTCTCTTGAAGAAGGAGCTCCACGACTTGGAGAACACCTATCCTCAGCGGTTCAAGGCTTTCTATCTCCTTGATAGCCCTCCCAAGGAATGGACTGGTGGCAAGGGCTATGTGACCAAGGAACTCTTGAAGACTGTTTTGCCGGAGCCCAAGGAAGAGAACATCAAGGTATTTGTTTGCGGACCTCCGGGATTGTACAAGGCCATTAGCGGTGGTAAGAAGAGTCCTTCTGACCAGGGTGAATTGGAAGGGTACCTCAAGGAACTTGGCTACAACAAGGAGCAAGTCTACAAGTTTTAGAATTGTGGTGCATGAACAGAAAGATATTTTGTCTGTTGTATTTCCTATATACGATTGTGATATATACTAGGTAGCTAGCTGTGTGGTGAACAGCCTATTGTGTTTAGAAAGAGCTGTATACAGATAGACATCTCCAATCTTCAGATTTGAATTTCGCCAGTTCAAGGTATTGCCCAACCTATAGTTAACTTATACTTGTCGCGTCGCCTTCCCCCACCCTAGACCGGGTGGTGGTCGGCCCGGACTCAAGGGCCAAAATCTTCAAAATCTCAACTCGGCATTTACAAACGTCAAAACCGGAGCCAAAATGACCCCTAAATTATATAAAGAAGAGGAGGAATTGATTGCAAAGGCCCTCAGTGCGTGCCAACACAAAAAAAAAAAACCGAATTTTAGCAAATTATCGCGTGAATATGGGGTGTCTCGCAAAAAACTGTCTCGTCGGTGGCATGGCTTACCCTCTCGCTCAACACGCCCACCTACGAGGCGCCTATTATCTCTAGATCAAGAAAAGGCACTTATTCTATGGATTGAGTATCTAGATAATATAGGCGCGCATCCTACGAATCAGCAAATTGAGGAAAGTGCGAATTATTTGCTCGGCAAAGATTTCAGGGGTCCAGGAGAGCCCCCTCGCGCCGGAAAAAATTGGGTACACGATTTTATCAAGCGCCTGCCAAAACAGTATGTACGAATCGTTCAAAAACCTCAAGAAAAGGAGCGTACCGTCGCAGAGCATTATGGCGAGGTTGAGCGCTGGTTTATTGACCTCGAGCTCGCTATACAACAATACAAAATTCGCCCTCAAAATCTGTGGAACTTCGACGAGACCGGATTCATTGTTGGACAAGGAAAAGATGAAGCGGTGGTAACAGCATATCCAAAAACATCAAAAAGGGTATCTAGCCTGTCCTCTCGAGAATCAATTACTATCATTGAGGGTATAAATGCCGAAGGAAAGATTATACCACCTTTATTGATTCCAAAAGGCAAGGTCCATTTGGAGGAATGGTACCGGCATATAAAAGATGACGACTGGCTAGTTGCACCTGCTTCGAATGGATTTATCACAGATGAGATCGCATTCGAATGGCTTCAACACTTTGACCACTTCTCTAGGCCCGGGGCCTTCCCGGATTGGCGGTTACTTCTTATGGATAATCATACAACTCATCTTACTATACAGTTCGTGCAATATTGTGAAATTTGGCACATTCGCCCATTCCGATTTCCGCCTCATTCTACGCATTTTTTACAACCACTCGATGGAGTGCCATTTCAGCAATATAAACATGTTCATGGACGGGTTGTGAACAAGATTGCACGCTTAGGTGGCTTCGATTTTGATAAAAACGACTTTTTTGAAGAATTACGCGATATCCGGATAAAGACTTTTACCACACGAACAATTCGGCACGGCTGGAGAGAGCGAGGAATTTGGCCTCTTAATCCTCGGCTTATACTTGATACGATGCTTCAGCCAGATGAAGCATTTGAAGCACTTGTTGCTGAAGGGGATGCACTAAAAATATATGGCGAGGCGGATGACACTATTCCCAGCTCACCAACTACAAAATCAATATCTCCACCGTCAACCGCCGTAAAACTACGTCGCTATGTCAATAAGATTGAAAAAATCGATTGACAGTATAAAGGATATTCTTGATGAAGTAAGCCCGGGCCTTTCACGCCGTATAAAGGTGGTTAATCAAGGCAGTCTCACCTTGGCCGAATTAGGCGATCTACACCGTGAGAGCTTTGCCAAGGTTCGTGATACAGCAACGCGCAAGAATCAAAAAAACTACAAAGCGACAAGTCAAAGCGAGCGGTGCACTTTATGCAAAAGATGCGAATCGCCTCATAAAACGCCGTCATGATGGAGATTTGTTGAAAATCTATAAGAGCCATGCTGTTGGCGTGCCGCAGCCGACGGAAGAAGCGGCTTCAATAGAGCCTCAAAACAGCGGTTTTTTCTTTGATACTCAAGGAAATAAGTGAACAATGCTTGTATTTAACACCTCTCTAGTTTTTATATGCAATTTATATGGCGTTGGTGGACTGTAAAACATTTTACATGAGACTTCATATCTTCTGGCCCTTGAGTCCGGGCCGACCACCACCCGGTCTAGGGTGGGGGGAGGCGACGCGACAAGTATGTCTAAATGTTAAGAAGGCATGTTACGGGTCCAAGGCGGGGTCAATGCTCTTTGTGTGCTCTGTAACCGCTAAAGAATGCCAACGGGCTAGGCTATCCTATTAGGTGGTGTTGCCGGGTACGGGGACTGCCGGACTCCCGAGCAAACAGCGAGTACGGAGTACATACAAAGCAATGTGGATTTTCCTAGCAACCGAAATATCGCTGCTGACTATAGTCTACAGTTAGCATGCAGCTCATGTTACAAACAATTCGTGTCGGGGATTTCTGTGTTGACAGGTCAGTGGCTAATTAATAGTCATGCAGAACCAAACAGCGAGCACTCTCTCCGCGATTAGTGACCACTGCACGGTGCCTATAATTGTGAGCCGTCGGAGCAAGCAGGGCTCTGCCACCCAATGAAAGCGGGTGAAACAGGGAGTCTCTGAAGCAAGCGTTGGCGCCTGGACTGCAGGTCCTGCGGCGCTAAGCACGAAGCCCAATTCTTGGGGTTAACACTGTACTCAGAGGGTGACGGTTCCCCCTTTCCGCCGGGCAGTGCCCACCCACCAAACTCCCGCCTAAAAATCAATAAAGCATTCTGTGGGTGGGCTAGGCCTTTTTACTATTTAGTGGCCCCATGCCCCCCAAGTCCGGCCTGGAAAGAAAAAAACTTTTCCCTTTCTTTTTACTCCTCTCTCCCCGGCACTCCCCCCTCTTACTTTCGTCTCTTCCCAAGCATCACCCAAGCGTGGACGCGTCAACATTCTAGCATACCACAGGTTTTATACAGTAAAGATGTCACGCAAGGACGAATCCAAGGCCAAGGATGCCTTTGTGACTGTCAATGTTGACGAATTTTCTCGTGCTCGCGACAAAGTAAGTTTTTTTTTCTCCACCCCTCTCTCTCTCTTTCTCTCGCGCCCAGCTTAGACTTGCACACCCGCTATTTTATTGTTATTCTTTGGTTGTTTCGCGCCCGATACACACCAACCACTACGGCTCCTCCAACACGCGCTGTTTCTTTTATTTTCTGTATTCTTCTAAACACATCCTACGTTTCAAATTTCTGCTTTCTGAAGTCCCAGATCCTATTTCATACATTTGTACCAGTTTTTCGCTTCGCCTCATTGCTTTTCTTCTGGCTCTGCCGCGGCGCAAAGGCGCTACCCCTGCAACGCGGTAGCGCCCTTAGCAACGGCGCGAGTAGTCTAGTGAACGCTGCCATTAAAATCCAAAGAGCCAGCAGCAGCATCCTTTCACTGGGCGACCACTAACTCTACCAAGAAAAGCAACTAATATACTCGCAGTTCATCATCGGCCTCGCGGGTCTGCAGTCGGCCGTGTCGGATTTGTCACGCTTCTATCTTGATCATACAAACACTATCCTGAACCGTGGACCTGTCTTGGCTGAGAACAGTCTCACCTCTGGACTCGCCGGTGGTTTCGCTAGCAGCTTGTTTGAGAACGCTCTCTTGGGTAGCGCTGTGGCGCAACATGCACTCGGTCAGGATGCGGGCAAATCCGAAACTGGCGAGAAGAAGAAGCGCAAGCGTGCCCCTCATGATCCCAATGCGCCCAAGCGTGCTTTGACGCCGTACTTTCTCTATATGCAGCACAACCGTCAATTGATTGCCAATGAGCTTGGTCCTGATGCTAAGCCCAAGGATGTCGCTGACGAGGGTACCGTTCGTTGGAGCAACATGTCTGATGAAGAAAAGGCTGTAAGTATTCTCACTTGTTGATAGGTGTTGCGTAACCGGAAGCTAACGTCAAACAGGTCTGGAAGAAGCTCTACAACGACAATCTTGCCGTCTACCGCGCCAAGATGAATGCTTACAAGGCCGGTCTCCCTATTCCAGAGGACGACAACGTCAAGGCCGACAACCAACTGCAACAGAGCGTCGCTGCCGCTGAGGCCGAGGCTGAAGAAGAGACCGACTCTCCCAGCGAGTCTGAATCTGAAGAATCCGACGAGTCCGACATACCTGCCAAGGAACCTACTCCTCCTCCCAGCAAGCGTCGTCGTGGTGGTGCTCTCAAGACCCCCGCTTCACCAGTGTCTACCAAGAAGGCTTCTCCCGAGAAGAAGAAGCAATCCACGCCTCCTAAGAAGGATACTTCATCGCGAAAATCCATTGGAGGCTCGACTGATGGAAAGCGCAAGAGCAAGAAGCGCAAGAGTGAAGTTGGTGGGGACGAGTAAACTAAGGCATCCACAAAGAATTGTTTCAAGTTATCCGTATACAAATCCGATTATAGTGGTCTTTTAACCTTCCTGTCTTGTACTTTGTCACAAAATGTGTCTTCGTTTTATTTTGTTGTTGTTGTTGTTGTTTTTTTTTCTTTTTTTTGCATTTGGGGGTTTGTATGGGTTTTTATCTGGTGTTGCTGTCTTTTCTAAGAGTCCAGGCGTGATGTTGTTCAGGTAGTTAATTAAGTTATTCGTTATTGAGTATTAGTCAATGTGAAGCTATTCGAGATAAGCTTATCTTTGCGGCCAACCACAAATCTTCTTCCCCCGCAATCAGAATGTCGTCCATTCTCATTTTCATCTCTCAATTGTTTATATCTTCTTTTTTTTTATTCATCCTCAAACCGTCTCAAGATCAGCTCTATTATAAACTTGCCTATAAGGCTTGTCATTTAGTTATACAAGCACGTTACTGTTACCTAATCTTCAGACCTCTCGTTGGCGCGGGTAAAGACAGTCTGAGCCGACTGGTTGTACACCATGCAGCTTATTCCGAAGGAGGTGGGTTACTCCCCCCCGCAACCCTGAAGAAACCATGTCCAAGCCTCTAATCACTCTTGTGGCAGATCGATAAACTGGTCATATCGCAGCTGGGACTCTTGGCCCAACGCAGGCTTGCCAGGGGTGTTCGTCTGAATCATGCCGAAGCTACGGTGTGTACAACGCGTTTCAGTAGTCTTTAGTCTTCCCAGTCTTACATTTCTGATAGGCTTTGATTTCGTCTAATTTGCAAGAAGTATGTTGAGACATCACCTCTACGAACTGCCAACTAATTGATCAGCTCATTCGTGATGGCAACCACACCGTCGCCGATCTCATGTCCATCGGTAAGACCATGCTAGGTCGCCGCCATGTCCTCCCTTCAGTCGTTTCCAGCCTCGTAGAATTACAGGTTGAAGGTACCTTTCCTACAGGCACCTACCTGGTAACAGTGCATCACCCCATCAGTACCGACGACGGGGATCTTGAAAAGGCTCTGTACGGAAGTTTCCTGCCTGTCCCACCCAAGGATGCATTTCCTGCAGCCAATCCAGCTGATTATGAACCTGGAAATCAGCCTGGGGTTGTTATCCCTGTTAAGAATTCGAGAATCACGCTTAGTGAAGGTCGGAAACGAATTAAGCTCAAAGTTATGAGCAAGGGTGATCGGCCGATTCAGGTATTTTGACTGGCTCTTCTTTATTCATAAGCTGATCGGATGGTGTAGGTCGGTTCGCATTATCATTTTATTGAAACCAATCCTCAACTTCATTTTGATCGTGAAAAGGCTTATGGCTATCGACTGGATATCGCTGCTGGTACATCCATCCGATTCGAGCCCGGCGACACCAAGACAGTCACTCTGGTCGAAATCGGCGGCAACAAAATCATCAGCGGCGGCAACTTCCTTGCATCTGGCAAGGTAGATCTAACCCGTACAGAAGAGATTCTAACTCGATTGCAGCAAGCTGGATTCGCTCATGAGCCAGAGCCAACGGCAGACGCAGGACTTATATCCCCTTTCTCAATGGAGCGGGAGGCATACATTCGCATGTTTGGTCCGACTACCGGCGACCTTGTACGGCTGGGTGCGACAAATCTGTGGGTAAAGTTGAGAAAGATCTTACTCATACGGAGATGATGTACATTTGGCGGCGGAAGTCGCTGCGTGAGGCATGGGCAGTCTTCTGGAAGTCTACGAAAAATGTGTGGATACAGTCGTCACCAATGCTTTGATCATTGATTGGACGGGTATTTACAAAGCAGATATCGGTATCAAGGATGGAATGATTGTTGGAATTGGCAAAGCCGGCAACCCTGATGTCATGGATGGTGTTCATCCGGATCTTGTTGTGGGATCGTCAACGGATGTTATTGCTGCTGAGGGCAAGATTGTGACTGCTGGCGGATTCGATACGCATATTCACTTTATTTGTCCTCAGCAGATTAATGAAGCTATCTCTGCGGGTATCACGACCATGTTGGGAGGCGGGACAGGACCTAGTACGGGAAGCAATGCCACCACTTGCACCCCAGGCTCAACACACATGCGCCAAATGATCCAAGCTTGCGACACTCTACCGGTGAATTTTGGAATTACTGGCAAAGGCAATGATAGTGGCAAGGAAAGTATACGTGAACAAGCTATTGCCGGAGCAGCAGGAATGAAACTACACGAAGACTGGGGCAGTACACCAGCTGCAATCGACACTTGTCTTGAAGTGTGCGACGAGTTTGATATTCAGTGTATGATTCATACCGATACCTTGAACGAGTCTGGTTTCGTTGAACAGACGATCCAATCATTCAAGAACCGCACTATCCACACATACCATACCGAAGGTGCTGGCGGTGGACATGCTCCTGACATCATTTCAGTGGTTGAGCATCCCAACGTGCTACCAAGTAGCACCAATCCTACGCGGCCATTCACTCTCAACACTCTAGATGAGCATCTGGATATGCTCATGGTCTGCCACCATCTCTCCAAAAACATCCCCGAAGACGTAGCCTTCGCTGAAAGCCGAATCCGTGGCGAGACCATTGCAGCAGAAGACGTACTCCATGACCTAGGCGCTATCAGCATGATGTCTTCTGATTCGCAAGCAATGGGTCGCTGCGGCGAAGTTATCCTACGTACCTGGAACACAGCGCACAAGAATAAGGAACAACGCGGCGTGTTACCAGAAGATGAAGGCACGGGAGCCGACAATTTCCGTGTGAAGCGATACATCAGTAAATATACCATCAACCCGGCCATTGCGCAGGGAATGGGCCATTTGATTGGAAGTGTCGAAGTTGGTAAATTGGCTGATTTGGTGTTGTGGACGACAGAAAATTTTGGCACGAAGCCTAAATTGGTTGTTAAAGGGGGCATGATAGCTGTTGCTCAGATGGTGTGTACCGTATCCTGATGTATGGCTTGTTTACTGATGTTCTTTCAGGGGGATCCGAATGCATCTATCCCTACCGTTGAACCGGTTATCATGAGACCACAATTCGGGGTAAGTCTATTACATTACCACATACGAGCAACTTCTAACAGAATAAAAGACATTCGTCCCCTCAACATCAATCATGTTCGTATCCCAAGCATCCATATCCCAAGGCGTGGTACAAACATACGGTCTCCGCAAACGCATCGAACCAGTCCGGAATTGCCGTAATGTCGGAAAGAAAGATATGAAATTCAACGATGTGATGCCGAAGATGAGAGTCGATCCGGAACGATATGTATGTCTCTACCCCTGTTTTAGTGTTGGTTGGTGATAATGAAGCTAATGTTAAACAGACTGTTGAAGCAGATGGACAGCTTTGTACGGCTGAACCGGCGACGTCGTTGCCTTTGACGCAGCAATATTTTGTGTATTAATTATCTTGGAGGGATATGTGCGTTCGAGTTGCTGGACTGGTATTCTCTTATCTTGTTTTATTTACGATGTTACCCAGATCTGATGCAATGGAAGTATGTTTCTCAAATAAGATGGAACTGGTAAGAAATCAAGATATATACATGAAGATTTCAATTGGACGTGAAAACAGTCTAATGCTCGCTATGTGATGATGATGATTAAGCACGATTAGTAACAGGTGTACCCAACAACACCATAGCTCTTCTCTGCATCATTTCCCTTCTCTCCGGGCCATAACTCTCCTCTGAGCCCCTCGCAATGCCTACAGGTGGCGGTCTTTGGACTTGCAAGTCCGTCTCAGATACTTCGCCACCACCGTCCGGCCGACTGCGTACACCCCTTCCATTCTCATAATCCCTATGCAACCAAGGCCAAAACCGATCCATAACTCCCCCAGATGAAGGTGAAGTGTCCACCGGACTCCCCACCGGATTCTCACCATGACTACGCCGCCGATATCGTCTCAACCTTCTAGCCCTCTCCTCCCTCCTCACCAACAATCCACTAACCTGCTCCTCAATAAATGATCCTGGTAACACATTATGTTTGCACAGGGGACATGTACTCCCGTCACGCATGAGGAATGTATCGATACATTCGGGGTGGAAGATGTGTGTACATGGTAATTCGCGGATGAGTGATGATCCAGGGACAAAGTCGTCTAGGCAGATAGCGCATGTGTTTTGGGAGAAGGTTAGGGTGTGGTGTCTGCGTTTCCGTTTGCCGAGGGTTGGTGCAGGAGGTGTTATTTCTTCGAGGATGGAGGTGAGGGTTTCGTCTTGAGTTTCTGTGATGATGGTCATTGTCGTGTTTTGTGATTCTTGGGTTTTGTTCTTTTCTTCTTCTGTTTTTTCTGGTGTGGTTTCGGGTTCGGATTCAATAACTGGATAGACATACACCGGCAACGATGAGAGTATATGTGGAGGAACGACAAGTCGAGTGATGCCCAGATATTCTAGATCAATTTCCCCCGAAACCAGACGTCGCTGTAGAGTCTCTCTTCTTTTCCTCCGCAAGTGGCGTAAAGCGATATATGCCAATATCATTACGAGGATAATCATCCCTAGAATCGCTAGGGCAAATACCCATATACCGGGAACAGTCGATGACTGTTCAGGTTCTTTGCACTTCGTCAGCTTGTCTCCTTCTTATAAACTTTGGCTACACACCCAAATCAATCAACGTATACAGCCTAGCACAATCCTCTATACTCTGCGCCTGCACTTCACTCTCATTCCTACCACCTACCCCATTATTCCGGCCAGAATACTGAGAAAGCTGATGCATCAAATTCGTCCCCGCTGGACCCGAAACCGCATAAACAGGGTAATTATACTCCTTTTTCCATTGCCCATTATCCCCCAAATCCCACATGGAATTATCTGCCGCCGGTGGTTTTACCGAGTCTCTGCTTTCGGGATGGTAGAATATTAGGGCTTCAACTTTCGCTTCTTGCGATGCTGTGAGGTATGCTTGTGCGCAGTCACGGGTTACCCAGGGCGCGAGTGCGATTGTTGTATTATTTGTGTTTTTGGTGAAGGGTAAATCGGTGAGGCGGGTTGCGTTTTGGGGGATGTAGGGTGCTGTGATGTTGGTGCATTCTGTATCTTTGGTGTCGAAGTCTGGGACGTATAAGAGTCCCTTGAAGGATTGTTGGGTTGGAGAGTTGGTGTTCGATAGGGTCCGAATCGTGCCATCTATTACGTAGTTGAATAGAATGTTTCCCTTGATATCGGTTAGGTTAAACCGTGCTGTGCTCTTCTGTTGGAGGACTCACGTTGCCATTGTGAAGTGAAGGAGCACAGTGCAGTGTCCCTGGTCCTGCGAAGAGTGTAACTGCTGTAGTACTCATTTTTTATACAGCGCATAAGGGCAATGATGCTATAGAAATGTATACTTGCTAGTATCAGTCAACATCATCGCATGGCAACTCATAAAACTTGATATTCTGAAGAGAAAAGAAATGATCGAAATGAGATTCTGGAGCAATCGATTGTTTTGAATAATGTAGATCTTAGGTATCTTAATCTTCTCGGAATTAGGGTTATGATCCCATTCCGGAAGTACCGAAAAGGGGAAAGGGAATGTACAAATTGGTAAACACATGTTTGCGGAATTGGGAATGCTTTCTTTAGAAGTATGTAATGTTTTCGTTCTGTTGATCGTGAAGATGATCTTGATTTTCCGGATGAAAACATGGTTTGTTCCCGGTTAATCCTTGAGCTGAGCTGGACCGACAGGTTGATGTTGGGATGACTGTGTATGCCAGAAGACGATCATACACCCATACCGTGGCAGTTCTGTTTTCTAGCCCTGAATGCGTAAACATGAAGAATTGACAAATTTGATAAGCTTCAAATACGTATGCAGCATGATGAAGCTGCGAATGTAAGTGCTCGTGTCGTGTGCATGCGTTGCTGCCTCGGTATTGACGGAACCCCTTGCTTGAGATCTAGATCGGAGGTTAGATAGTAGATTTCCAGGTGGTAGGAATTGCATTGCATAACTGCAGGAATTCCTCCGAGATTTGTCTCCTCTCGATAAGAACTGCGACATCATGTATACCCTGTCATAAGTATCATGCCGTATACGAAAGCGATTACTTGGACGTCCAACCCTTGGCGAGGAAGGTGACGATTAGTGTCTATAGTAAGTAAAATCGAATAGCGGAGTTGTAATCAAAGCTACCAAAATTTTTTGTGTATCATAAACTAGACAGTCTCGCCCAATTCAGAACAGAGGATCATGAACCCAGATGTCGAAGTTGTGGAAGAGAAGTCGATGTTGACGATGATAGAGCTACCGTCTCATCCAATCAAGACTTAGTATCAGTGACTAGCGTGGCTCTGTCTGTCGCGCCGATCCTCGAACGTTGATTGGCTCTCAAACGCCCGTCGCGCTGCTGGCTGTCATGTGATCGGGCGGGCGGCAACAATCATGGCTTACATAAGCCATATCTAGACGACCATCGAAGAAGGCGCAACTCATCAATTGTCTGCTGTCGATGTTGCGCCTTTCCTTGTCTTTTTACGTGTGACTGGAATCTCATCGCTTCATCACAGTTGCTTAGCCTGTACTAATATTGACTCTTGCTCCGCCTAGGTTGTTGTTCACTAAGGTGCATCCACTCCACCCCAGTCTGAGGATGTGCCCTGTCACCCACCTATCTTATTGACGGTCGTTCCCATCATACCCCGACGATTCGATCGTCGCCGACTTAGTTCAGAACCATGGCAAACAAGAGCAAAGGCAAAGGGCGCGATTCGCGTCAGTCGCGAAGCCGCAACACAACTCCAAGCTCTGGACTGAGCGCAAGCACCGCTACCGCCGCCTCGACTGTTTCTGGCTATCTCGATAACGAATTTTCAAAACTCTTCGCTGGTGTTACCGTTCAATACTCAGATATTCTTGAGCAGTCTGGTGGGGGTGGCAGTATCCCCGATATTAAGACTCTGGAACTCATAAGCGAGAATCTCAAAACACTCAGTCAGCTAGCTGATACGCGGGGTGATACGTGCAACGCAGGGATGCGCGAGCTATCACAGCGAAAGAAAGACGTGATCGAAGATCAACGCGAACAAGAAATAGAGCGAGATGCTGAGGACAGAGTGAAGATGAAACGTGAAGCAGATGACGATGAAGAACCGAGTAGAGCTTCCAAGGGAAATAAGTTGAAGAAGCGCAAGGAACGCCCTCCCAAGGAAGATCGTCCTCTTGCTGTTGGTGCTCACGAAGTTACCCGCCAGGATGGAGGAGAACTGGGTATGTCTATACTTGAGATTAATAGTATTTATTTTCCTTACTGACTAGTTGCAGGAGACCGTAAACGCAGTCGTGAAGCTACCTCTCCCTCGTCTAAAAAGTCTCGACATGCCGTTGCTACAGGTAGCACATCGTCGCTCTCGCCTCCCTCTTTAGCCTCACCTACTATCAAAGATGAGGAAGCCGCAGCTGGCTCTTTTGAAGAAGACAGCGATGATTCTCACCAACCCGAGCCTGCTCAGCTGGTCCCTCAGTTCCAAGTATTTGGACCAAATCCATTGAAATTCGACGATCCCACAATCTATCATATCCGTGAAGTGACTCCTGAAACTACTGATGAAATGAAGAGGGAGATTTACAGCGTCGCGCATTTCCCGCCAAGTGACCTATCTCATATGATGGCAGGCACTCCACCAGACAAAGATTTCAGTAATGCGAAGCCAACTAAT
Organism: Talaromyces stipitatus ATCC 10500; assembly: GCF_000003125.1. Lineage (NCBI taxonomy): Eukaryota > Fungi > Ascomycota > Eurotiomycetes > Eurotiales > Trichocomaceae > Talaromyces > Talaromyces stipitatus. The sequence continues at coordinate 2,743,238 of NW_002990117.1, read as the reverse complement.
CAAGTCAATGCAAACACTTTCCTGACCTGGGTCGACCCTTTTGTTCGTCCTCTGACAGAGGAAGACATTGCTTTTTTGAAAGAAAAGGCAAGTGTGACGGTCCCTATACCTTGTGTAATTATTTCTGACATCGTCTAGGGTGACCGCACAACCCCCTTTGTGATGCCACCTCGCGGCAAGAAGCATTATACCGAGATATGGGCAGAGGAGGACGGTGCAATGAACATTGACAACCCCAACGAGAAAGACAAACTTCCTTTGAACCAAGGCAGAGGTAACATCGACCAAATCACAGACGAAGTTGCAGAGACGGACAAGGTGTCGGTTGGACCGCTCGTCAGTCGTCTCTATTCTCTTCTACGTTATGAACACCGAGTGGACCCCGATGAGAACAACACGAATGGTACCACGAACGGAGATACCTCGATGAACGGGCTTCTAGGGGGCGACTCATTCATGGACTTGGATCATCCACTTGGCGAATCTGAGTCAAAGCCTCAACCCCAGCCAGCTGCAACTTCTTTCCCAGATGCATCTCCCAACGGATTCAAAGTCCCCGCAGCGAAATTGGAGCATGCACAGTTGGATGAAAGACTCAAAGCCGAGTTGCGTTACGTTGGCTTCTTAAGTGCTGATGATAACCCGGACTTTGACGCTCATTACGACGACGATATCGCGCAGCGACTACGTCTACTACAGGGCGAGCTCAAGAAACAAATGCTTATCAACGGAGCACGCAAGACTCGTCTGCTGGAAATCGCCAAGGAACGAATGGCCTATCAGGAATACAGCACTATTCACGACGACCTTGACTCTCAAGTGCAGCAAGCATACCTCAAACGCACACGCACACTGGGTAAAAGCAAGAAGGGATCGCAAGCCAAACACCGACCTGGCGGTGCAGGTGGTGGCAGCCACGTCGTCAGTGCCGCTGGAGTCGGAAGACCCGGTATCGGCGACATGGCTCGTACGCTTATGGATCGTCGCAAGCGTTGGCGTGATTGTATTGGGCCTGTGTTTAAGGATAGCAAGACTACTGTTCCGTCAAAGGAGGAGAGTATTTTTGATCCTGTTACGATGGCTGAGTATGAGAAGGCTGAATTGGAGGGTTGGGATGAGGAGCAGGAGTAATCTTTTACCTTTCCAACATAATTCAACGTCACGCTACGCTGATTTCTGAATTTTCTTTCGGGCTGACAGTTTGTGTACATACATTTTTATGACTTTGTTTTTTGACACTGGTTGGGAAGAGGGGTCCATGGCTATGTTAGGCGTTTGGTGGAATGATGAAATGCATATTCCCAATGTCAGCGGTGTATGCCCTACTACTCGGCGTTAGTTATCATGTTTATTCTGTTAGAGTCACGAGATAATCCGCAATGAAAAATTTGACATTAGGTTATAATCATCGATGAATAATGTGTACAACCCACGGAACCATTCTCAGTCTCGCCGTCAACTCGCGCTCACTAATCTCCAATTCCGTACAAATCTCATCAAAACAATGCTGACCATCCAAATATTTCTCCAACACTTTGAGATTTTGATGAAATCTTATCGCCTCCTGAGCTGTGCCGCCTTCTCTTTCTTTACTTTCTTCGCCGTCCATGATGTCCAAGTCCTCACTTGCTGTGGAGTGGTTTTCGCTGTTTTGTTGATCGTCGTGATGGTGGTGAAGTGGGTGGTTATTGTTATGGTCAAAGGATGATGTACCCGCCGAACCGAGTCGGATGTTGTTACTACTGTTGGTGTGGCTGTGACTATTGTGACTGCGGTTACTGTGGGTGTTATTGGTACTTTGATAAGAACCTGACATCGCGCCAGCTTGTTGCTGTTGTTGATCATCGATTCGACCATATCGAATTGAACTTTCTCTACTGACCAGTGCATCTTCCCCGGCAGTCGTGGCTCCACCAGCGGAGTTCATGGACGAGCCTAAGCCGCTACCTATACTAATCCCGCCTTTGACTGATGATGCTTTTGATAGGGATTTTATATCTGCATGTGACGAGGTATATACGAACCCTTCCGGTCGAGGTCCGTATGCATATTTGTGCACACGATACAAGAATCCCTTGATGATACCGAATGTGATGAATCGTCGGATATCGACGTTGCCGAGTTGTCGTGCATAGAGCGTGTACCACTGCTTGACGCTTTGTCCCTGTCGTAGGCTCGCGTAGAGTTCTACTATGCCCACTCCGTCGAGATGTTTCCGTTTCTTCCTTGGGCGTTGTCGGGTTTCAGATAGGAATGAAGAACCTCCTTTATTTCTATGAGTGTTGTAGTTGTTCGAATGCACATCGTCGTCATCAGTGTCACCAATTATTGGCCAGATATTATCGTCCATATCCTCGAGTCTATGGTGTGATCCTGATAAATCACCACGGTAGTCGGAAGAAGAAGGTGATACCGGTGCCATGCGCAGTGAAGATGTTGGCGCAAAGCGAGTGTTTACATATCGAGCACATTCCTGCTGCATGCCTTCGTCGCTAGCAATACTCGAGTGGAAAGAAGCTGTAGGCGCATATATAGCCGAAAAGGAGAATATGTCCAACAAAAAGACGCATCCATAATATATCAAGTGCCGAATCGCTTTATAGGCTAGGGATAATTCGACGTCGGCTAGGATAGAGATTATGCGCACGCTGTTGACGCCGTTGATATAGGGGACGATCTGATTTATCAGCCTTTTCCTCCGTGATAAGCTGATCCGGAATAAAGTCTACCTTTTGAAGAGTGAGATCCCAATTCTCATCCAGGAATGCTTCATATCGAACAGTAAACAGCGGTACATCCCACGCCTTCACATGCGGCGGCGCAGGATAAACAGGGAAAAGCTTGAAGTTCAGCGTATTCAACTTATCTGCAACCACCTCAGGTCAGCAAGACCACCAACCCCCATCCCAGGCAATCACTCACCTATAGGAATCATGCATTCACTATAACTATTCAAATCCTCCATCAACGTCTCACAAAGACTATAAACCTTCCCCTCCCCACTCTTGGAAAAATCCCGACTCAAAAAACAACTCTGCTCTTCCAAGCCATGCATCAAATCCGCAAGTTTCTGCACAATGCTCTTGTATTTACTAAAATCCTCTTCTTCGGCCAAGACAAAACAGAAATTGAAGATGAATTCGTTCCGGTCGTATTGTGCTGATTTCATGCATATGGGGTACCCCAGAATGCGGTAGCCGTTTGTGCAGACTTGTAAGAGGTTGCCGCATAGTTCTTGTCGTGGGATTACGAAGAAGGATATGTCGGAGAAGGTGAAGAAAGGTGCTTGTTGGGGTGAGGCTGTGGGCGAGGGGACGATGGCACCGTCGGGGACTTGGTGGACGACTTTGGGACCTTTCAGTATGTCAGTTCATGAAAATTCTTTTGAGTATTCTCTCTGTTGTATGCTTGCTGTTCACCTTCCTGGGTGTCGAATCTGCCATAGAATATTGCTTTTATCATGATGCAGCTGGCATTTCCTTGAAATACGTGAGTCAGCTTCGTATCCCCTTGCTAATTGGCATGTTTTGGCGGTGCATTGGAATTGATTGTGTTGATTGTATCGAATTGGTGGAGGTAGAGGTGAAGCTTCTGCGGGGAAGGTCGATCGATAAAGATAACGCTGGGTGGAGATCACTATTTATTTCCATCTACGCAACAACTACGTCCTGACTATTAAAAAAAAAAAAGTAATGCTATTTGGTTGTAGTAATTCTAGATTAAGAATATCATTGCTAATTAGGAGCTTTTGCTTTCCATGAATCTGAAGAACGGTCAACATGCCGGATATTGAGCGTAATAATGTGAAAAGAAATACAATGATTGGATTGTAAGCAACATAAAAAATTCAAGGGTATTTGTGTGAACAAAATGTCGATAGGAAAGGAGTCGACAGAAAATAAGGTAAATCAATGGTCTAAAAGCAAGAGTTGGAGTAAGGAAGTAAAAGAACGCCAAACCAGATATGAAGAGCGCGCCTTGCAACGCCAAAAACGCGCCTGATCGAACGAATAGCTGCTAAGTGAGTTAAGAACCGGTTACCATGACCTCCGAAATAGAAGAAGATGGTATTCGGATTGTTGTATTCATTGAGCAACCCCCGACGGATTAGTCGACGGACGACGATAACCCGCACCTGGATGGACTGATACCGGTTGTTGCGCGGCTATTGCCAGTTGATTCATTAGTGCAGGCATCGAAGCAGCAGGGCCATTTGATCTCGTCTCCAGTGGTTGACCAGTTCGTACTACATCCATCATATCGTAGCTGCCTCGTTCGCGCGCTTCTTTGAGCCATTGTTCCCAATCCTCGTCCAGGGGGATATTATGGCCTTGCTCGCGGGCAGCCGTTGCGTACATGAGACGCTGGTTGAGCTGTACTCCGTAGCTCTCCATTTCTTCATCGCTGTAATCCCCGTCCTCTTCGTGCTTCTGGTGCGTTGTCACTGGTGGCAGGAGGTCCTGAACGCACTCATCCGGTGTAACAGGGCCGTCTGCGGGGGTCGATGGTTCCGTCTCTGTGTGGAAGCGTGCGGACGGTGTAGGTGCGGGGGTGGCAGGACGAACGCTATCGGCAGTTGTGTCACGGACCTTGATGCCTTCTTCCTTTTCGTACCTCTGGCGGGCCGACAATGTCCCTTCCCACCGGCAGAGCGACGCAATCTCCGCCTTCGTCAAACCCAGCTCGTCAAAGACCCTGAACAGTCGGCGGTGCCATGGAAAACGGCTCAATCTCATACGATGGGGGCCATACGAATAGTCGAGCCCGGGGTATTGCGCTTCAATGGAATCGAGCAGTCCGTAGAAGGCTTGTGTTTCAATTCTCACTTCTGGAACTAGATTCCGCGCAATATGCACAGAGAATGACGTCGGGTCGGTAGGTTTCGGTCTAGGAAACGTGGCATTGTAGACAGCTTCTGCGATGGATGGCTTGTGCATCTTGAACGAATGTTGTGGAGGGTGTAGTAGTTCGGCGGTCGTGCTATGCAGAGTCAGATTAAGCTTATTTAGGCAACACTCTGTCATAGACCGGGTTGTAGGCTGCTGAGGAAGGGGAATATGCGAGCGAAGGGGGTTTGAAACATACTCAGCTAGGTAGCAACTGTAGAACAGCTGCCAACGGCCTTGACCAAGGCGTGTTCTAGAGTGGAACAAATAAATACAGATCAATCAATCAGCCAGTCAATCGCCGCCACCGGGGGTTATCTTCCCGCAGCTCCGCTGTTTTAGTCTTCTGGGCCTCAGCTGTACTAGCAATTGCATGCATCAAATTTGTCCAATTTATCGCTAGCAGGCATGTGCGTCAGGAGAATTTGATTTGAAGGCAAATCCAGGTGGGTTCTAGGTGCCAGGCCTCGGATTGTCAGGAAAGCGCCGATGAGTCAGGAAGAGATGAGCGCAAACCGTGACTCCAGTACAGGCGATAAAGAGTGGATATCAAATCAAATGATCGATTTAAACTGATCAGTTCTGAGGCAGAATGGTCAAACAGAGTGAAGTAAGTCAAGCGCGTCTCGCTTCAGGAACTGCCGACATTCTTTCTTTCTTCTCTCTTCTTTCCTTCGTTTAATTCACTTTCCAGGCCTTGCCTCCTTGCGCATGGATTGTTGATGTAAGAAAGCAAGCAGAAAATTTTGGAAAGGGAAGAAAAGAAAAGATAAACATTTAGCCAGCAGAGAAATGGGCGCTTTAAAGGGCGCGACACGACAACGGGCAGGCATGATGGACAACTCGCAAGTGACCAGCGCATTCATCGCAACTGCAGCTCTGACAGGTCGGACACTAGTATTTGCCCACAAATTAGTTTACAAAGTACAGAGTAATAGACGTCTAGCCAAGTCTGCTGTTGGAGACACTTTGAAGGCCCCCGCGGGCATTCATTGGCGCTACGTATTCGCTGTTGGCATGACTCCACGCTTTCCTACATATATACATGTGTATATATGTATGTATTTTTCTTTTCCCTTAACGATGCGCCAGCGAATCAATCGCTTTGATGTGGGATTCTCGCCATGGGTCTAGGTCGCATGCACATTCGACACGTCTTATTGTCCTTTTTCTTTTTTCTTTTTTCTTTAATCTTTATGCTTTGCCTAAGGCTTAGAGAGGCGATCTAGCGAGATCTTCTTTGTCAGGTTTAATTCTTTGGCTCGCTCAGCTTTACAACTTTACGTACTTGAAATGGCACGTGAGAATACAAGTGGACTCATCATAAGGCCAAACAGATTGCCTAGAAACCCTATGGACTACGTAGTTGGTGCATCTTGACCTTGGGGTCTTAGACACTTACTAAGAAGACGAGACAATTCCATGTGACATACACACCACTCCTCACCGGAAAATGCCATGAAATTACAACAATTTGAAATTATATGGCTGCCTATTCTAATATGCCTAATCTAACAATATATTGCATCACGATTCTAGAAAATATATACATATTACAATGTTGGCCAGTTCCGATCAAGGGGCCGAATTAGGGTTAGCGCCAGGTTGTTTAAGCGACTCAAACTTCTTCTTTCCCATCGTCCACTTTGCCATCCTTCTCGCCCCCTTCCCTACCCTCCTCCGTCGCAGACTCATCATCAGGCGTATGCGTCTCCTTGACGCTTCGCCACTCCATGCCCAGTCCGCCAAGGAGCGCAAGGCAGGCCACGACAACCGCGACTTGGAAGCATACACGCAGTGAGGCATTGTACGCCTCCAATGCCGCCTCATGGTACTCCGAGGGAATCATCGCGAGAATACCGGTCACACCGGCATTCTCAATCTGCTGCGGCGTTATATCCGCGATGCCCGCGAGGCGATTAGCTAGTTGGCCGTCGAGTACGTTCTGATCGATCGAGACGAGAATAGCGCCGAATAGTGTCTGGCCAAAAAGCATAAGCGAAGCACCGATCGAAACCTCATTGCGAGGCAATACTGTCTGCGCAGCCATATTAGGAGTCTGGAAACAAGCCCCGAGACCGAACCCGTACAGGAGCTGGTAACCGACCCATTTGCCAGCCGATGTTTTGACGCCAAGGGTGGTGAGCAACCCTGAACCGACCGCCGCCAAGCAGATGCCGAGGATCAAAAATGGTGTATAGTAGCCAATACAGCTTATGAGGACACCGGTGAGCACGGTTGCAACGACGAGAGCCAGTATGAAGGGTAGGATATGGATGCCGCTTTCGACGGCCGAGTCGCCCTTGATCGCCTGGAACCAAACGGGGAGATAGTATGCTGGTAATCTGGCGTCAATATGCATTTTATTACCAGAGCCACCAGGAACATGGAAATGTAGATGGAGGTCATCAACAGTGCAAACTTCAACCCCGAATGGTAGACAAAGTCATCGTTGGCTTTTCTCTCGGGTGCCAGCATCTTTTTATATATTGCGGTCGAAGTACCGGGTCGAGTGGTGGAAAGGATTATACGCAGTGTTCTGAGACAAAGGATATGAAGCCCGGTGCCGGTAAGTTGCTATCGAAGCAGATACTCTAGGTAAGTGGTTATTTTCACATTTTTCACACAATCAGGGGATACCTGCCACGAGCTGCATTTTATAGACGTTCTCTCATCACGGAGGGTGGTTGTATAGTGGTCAATTGACCAATCAACTGCCTCAGATGTTCTCTCACGTGACCACCGTCCGATCGTCCGCAATCTACTAACCCTAACCCTGTGGACATGTAATGACACAAGCAGCAAACCCTAGACAAGGCCAAGGATCTATTTAGTCTTCTGTAAGAAGAATAAGGCGTCTAATTCCTGTCTAATTATTAGAAAGATTGAGACAGTATGATCAGTTCAGTCCTCTGGAGCCGTAATCTGGAGTGGATACTGGACTGTTCCGTACACATACTTCTGTCAGTTTTACTGATATAAAAAGTGCAAAAACAAATCAATGTCGTACTAATATTTGAACATGCATTTCTATCTGCTTCATAGTTTTCTTGTACCGTATAAACGAGTATATATATACACTGAACGCGTGTCACGTGTTCCTACTACTTATCAAGCGTCAATCAGCCTCACCAGGAACTTTCAAGTTCTATGAAGCGTGGATTACTTTCGGAATCGCAAAGATGTACCCGAGTAATTCAATAATATCAAAGACCTAAAAATCTGACCGTCCTGTTACACCTATGCATCTCATGGTCTCATATATAACGAGATCCACCCTTAACCTTCTAATATCACAATGGCGGAGTCATCCCGAAGACGAGACAAACCCATATTAAGCTGCAACTACTGCAGGGGACGCAAGTAAGTCTACCTATTTTCCATCAACGGCAGTTCATTGAGAAGATACCCAGAATCCGTTGCGATAGACAATCGCCATGTAACGCATGCATACGCCGCGGCAACTCTGAAGCATGCACCTACAGCGTTACAGAGCAACAACGCAAAACCGCAGTTGATTACAGACCTCGCTTCAGAGGGCAAAATGCTAGACAAAGAATTGCTCGTCTGGAGAGTTTGGTTGCTGAGATGAGAGATTTGGAGCAATAATCTCGTCCATTGCTGGACTCAGCAGATGGGAAAGTCGGCGAAGATGATAGCGTACGGCTTGATCGTTCAGATGGTCGTGTGGCAGAAAGTATGGGGAAATTGAGCCTTACAGATCACGATGCGGTTTATATTGGTAGTTCGCACTGGGTCACGATTTTGGAGGAAGTAAGTCTGAAACTCAACACGGACAGTTTCTCAATATCTAAATGGTGGGATGCGTAGATTCGAAGCATCAAAGACGATTTATCGGATGAGCAGTCAATTGGCCCTATAAGTCGGGAATCGACACCATTTGATGCGGGTTTTACGCGTGGTGCGCCACCGTCCAGGATTTCGCTGCTTGCGAGTACTACGTCTTTTTCGAGGGAGCAGATATTGGCAAGGATGCCTCCGCGGAAGGCTGTTGATAGGCTTGTCGGCCAATATTTTAATACTGTGGATTTGTCTCCGGGTAGGTTTTGGGATTTATAGTGGTCTATGGCGTTGGCTGATATTTTGGGTAGTTGTTCTGCACAGGGATACCTTTCTTGCAGAGGTAAGGAGCTCCTTGTTTGGCATCATTATACTTATTCGTCCTTTATAGTATGCGAACTTTTGGAGAGATCCTTCGATAGTACCGATTATGTGGATAGGACTGTTGTTCAGTGTAATGAGCATGTCTGCATATCTCCAACAACAAGATAATGAAGCGCTTGGAGCTACATCCGTCGAGTCAAACGATATGCTCGAGACCTACCGAGCTCTCACCATCTACTGTCTTGTTGCAGGCGATTATCTTCGACCGAGCAGGTACACCATCGAAACATTAACCTTACACTTTGCCCTTGAACAGAACGTTAGTGTCGATACATACGTCGGCAACTGGATCCTGATGGGTGTCGTGATACGTATCGCTTTTCGAACGGGACTACATCGTGACCCATCTCACTGGCCCAATATCCGGCCGTTACAGGCAGAATTACGGCGACGAACTTGGATGGCCTTGTACCAGATGGATTTCTTCACAAGCATACAACTGGGTTTGCCTCGTATCATCAAAGATACTCAGTGTGATACACGTCCGCCCTTGTCTTTGATGGATAGTGATATCGGACTCGAGTCTGTTGATTACCCGCCCGAACGGCCTTCGACAGAGCGTACTCCGCTGTCGCATCTTATACATAGGCATGCTATCATCAAGGTGACCGCGGAGATATACGAGGCAACCGAAACAGCATCGCCGTCATCTGCCACTAGATCCATACTCAGTGCGAAGATCGAGAAAGCTGTTGATTCTATACCTACATGGCTGCGACATAAACCGCTAGAGTCATCAATTGCAGAAAATCCCATCACTCTGCTGAGCCGAATTAATCTGGACATACTCATACACAAGGCCGTCTATCTCCTCCATCGATGGAGTTTCATAAAAGGCTCCACTGGCGAAGAAAGCACAAAATCAAACGAGCTATGCATCAACGCCGGCTTAGCAATTCTGGATCACCAGCGAAGAATCAATGAGGAATTACAGCCGGGAGGGCTCATGTTTGCGATTCGGTGGAGGGTTGCGCATGTACTGAATCATGAGGTTTTGCAAGCTACGATGATACTGTGCTTTGCTTTGAGTAGATTTAATGAGAGTATCACGACGAATCCTTACGCTGTGTATCGGCGGAACGATATCCTAGACGCCCTGAAAGTTTCGAAAGGGATATGGAAGGAGATTGCTGATCGATCTGTGGAAGCACAACGAGCAGCGACAACTATCAGCAGTGTACTGAATAACGAGCCGGAGAGTTCGAAATTTCCAGGTTTGGTACCTTCAGATGGTAGGACTGGGCTATTACTGCTTGGGTCGGTCGGCGTGTATACTAATATTCATCATTTCATAGGATTATTCGAGCAGATACCAGCAATTTCTGGACAGGATTATATGAGCGGGTTCGAATTTGGGAACGATATGGCTTTGGATCCGTCGTTTCTGCAGATATATGACGATGTGACATTTGCAGGGATGTTGGACGAGTTCGTCACTGAGCAATCGTAAATAATGAGCAAGAGTAGATATACGGTCTGATCGCAAAGTGAGGTGGGAGGTCATACATACATCTCTTGGCATCCCAAACAGGCAGGTGCCGTAGTACTTCATTCCGCTGCTCTTCTTTCCTTCTCTTTTCCCTCGTTCTCTATCATCTCATCTCGCACCTCAAGATGTCTTCCATCAGACGATCTATTCAGAAATAAAGCATGTCAACCTTCAACGGGATCATCGCAGGTAAGATAAAAGAATACTGCCGGAAAACTCATACATATTTCATGCTCACCATTTTCTCCAGAATTCCCGTCCATCAGGAGTATGTCTCTCAACCCCCATAGCCAGGCAGGTTAGAGCACTAAACCGATTGATTGCCAATAGTTGACTACTTTCGCAAAGTACCAGATAAGCCAGCGCCATTGGTCTGCTTTCTCAGTCATGTGCATAGCGATCACTTGCAGGGACTGGAATCGTTGCGGTCACCGTTCATCTATTGCTCGGCTGTGTCTAGAGAAGTGAATCGCGCTCTATCCATCTTGGAAATTGTATGACTGATGGAGTTATTGCAGTTGCTCCTACGATTAGAGAAATATCCCCATCGCATGAACTTTTCCAAGGGCATACTCGAAGCTAGAAAGCAGCATTATGGACATCTGGCAAAGATCCTGGTATGTCAGAATCCTTTGCAAATATTTGGTTTCCTTCAGCTAACTAGGATTCAAGAGACCGATACCCCTCAATACACCCACGGAGATTGAACTCACCCCGTTACAGCGTATTCGCGTGACTCTCCTGGATGCTAATCACTGCGCAGGCGCAGTGATGTTCTTGATTGAGGGTCAGGGAAAGGCTATACTTTATACTGGAGATATTCGAGGTATTTTCATACACATTCTTGTTGCATGTCTAGATTGCTGCAGTGGAATAAATGCTGACTTAAATCAAGCGGAGTCCTGGTGGGTTAATTCATTGACTCGACATCCTGCTCTCGTGCCTTATGCGTGTGGTCTGAAGACTCTTGACAATATTTACCTCGATACAACATTTGCCGTCAAGTCAAATATATACAGATACTTCCCATCGAAAGCAGAAGGTGTCAAAGAGCTTCTAGAGCAGGTGCAGAGATATCCTAAAGATACTATCTTCTATCTTCGAGCGTGGACCTTTGGCTATGAAGAAGTTTGGCAAGCTTTGTCTGCTTTCCTGGATTCCAAGGTGAGATGCGTCTTTATTGATTTAGGGATATGAGCTGATGATGTATAGGTCCATGTCGATCGATATCAATACAGTCTATATAAGTCTCTCGCATCCCGTGGCAATGGCACCCCAGGCTTCGACACAACCACTTTTCTCTGCGGATTTCAATTGGGAAACGAGTTTGTCCCTGGCTGCTTGACGTCCGATGACTCTGTGCGAATCCACAGCTGCGAGCCTGGGGTTTTCTGTAAAACAATGAAATCGAAGAAATCGGTCTACATCACGCCCATTGTCACCCGTGACAACAGAACCGGGATAGAAGTGCCAGAAATTGGTGCTGGAGGAGGAAAAAGAGACTTGTATCAGATTCATGAACTTGAGCTGCCTGATGAACTCACACTTCGGAAACTTGAAAGCCTACTGTCTGAGCACATCAAAGATGAGTCGGCATTGTCGCAAACAAAAGAGCTGTTGAGGCTGGCTTTCATGTCGAAGCATAGAGCACTTTCGCTGGACGAGTTTGGACTTGCTGATGACGCTGATATTTCACTCAAAGATCTAGCCTCTATGCTCAGCACTACAAGGGGTACGGGCAAATCTAGATCGTTTGAGGAAAAGTATCCAGACATAACCACCATTGTATGTTATACCATGAAGAGTTTTGGGTTTGCGTATGCTAACGAGAATAGACATTTCCATATTCTCGTCACTCTTCTTATGCGGAACTCTGTGAGCTTGTACAAGCTTTCAAGCCCAAGGATGTGTTTCCTTGTACGGTTGACGGAAAGAATTGGAATGAATCAGTTTCCATAGAAGGATTATTTGGGCATTTGTGCTCGCGGAAGAAATTCGTCCACGACCGACATATGCGCGGGGCCCGAGGAGAAGATATACTAGCGCATGAAAGTAAAAGAGCTCGTTATACAATAATGCGTGAGGCCAGGCTCCAGTTGCAGGCAATGGGAGACAAAGTTCAATTTGACATTGGCCCTATGCCACGAGATGCCAACGAGGTCCTAGGAGAAGAATCTCAAAGTTCTTATCAAACGACGACCCATTCCAGTAGCGAAAAGTTTACTCGTGAGGATGATGAAGTCACCGTTGGCTCCATTATTCACACAAATGATGAATCACAAACCGACTCCGAACTTACGACAACAGAGGCCAAAAGAGAGAGCCAGCAAACCATATCCGATCTATTGGGCGATTCTCAAGAAGCAGGCAGTGAAGCATATCAGAACCGTGTTCGTGCATACCGAGCAGCTCTGAAAGGGACGTGGAATGAGCTTTCTCTTGTATCAGCGGGCGAAAATCATGCGGAAGAGGAGGTTGAGCTATAGCATTTGTTCATGATCAGTCATCTACCATTATCATTATACCAGATATCCATATACCTATATTCGAGCCCAACGCCTCCACATACTCCCGAATCAATTGCAGTCACTGGATCACGATGCAAACTTATCATGTTTCCCCTTAACCCTAACATCCAACACCTCCTCATAGTAATTCCCTTCCTTCCTCGCCTTTTTCAACCTCTTGACTTCATGATCCTCCAACCTTCTTCCCACTGTAGCTTCCAACTCCTTTCGAGAAATCTTTTCCTTCGCCTTACTCTCCCTTGAAGCCTTGAGTTTCGGTTTAAAACGAGCCTGCATTCGGATCCGAAGCGAAGATGAAAACGTAATTGTACTTGCGTCGCCGCGGATATCAATCTGTCTATTCTTTTGATCGCCATCGTTATCATTATTTTTCTTGGCGGTGGTCGAAGGTTTCTCGGAAATGGTTATGAATGTATCCGATTCCCCCTCTCCGCCTCGCGTCTGCAATGCCATCATTCCAGGCGTATCTGGCGCCTGCATAGCGACAAACATTTCAAAAGGCGATATTGCCGTTGCCGTTGCGCTCAGAATACCGTATTTATCACAGCTCAGATATCTATTCACCCATCAGCCACACCATACCCCCATACGCAACCAAGAGAGGCGGGAGGTGGAAAGACAAACCGCCCGTGATGACCCTTGAAACTAACACCCTCCGTCCCAGCAACCCTCGTCGCAACCCATACCTGTCGCACATCATGCGGCTCTGCGGTCCGCGGATCATTATCAATTGTGTTCTCCAACTCGCTCGCAAACACGGCCCCGTTCGCGTCGCAGGCAATACATGTCGGGATCGGGGTGGATGGGAGGACGATTATTACAGGACCGTTTATGTCAGTTGGTACATCGGCTGAGACCCAGGTTTGGTCTTCTTGTGTTGTTGATGACTGTTCGTCTGGTTGTTGTTGTTGGGTGACTAGGTCCGTGGAGGTGGTTGGTGGTCTGGAATCGTCGTCGCGGTGTTTTCGCTTTTTGGTCTTTTTGTCGCCTTTGAAGGAGAGTGGTTTTACCATTTTGTTTTGTGATTCGTGACCTTCAGCTCTGGTGAAGGTATCGTTGTTGGAGTCGAAGGAATCTTTTAAGTGGGTCAGTATTCGTGATGTCACTAAGTCGAGCTACTGCGAGGTGACTAAGCTCACTAAGCAGCAATAATGCGATCATCGTGACCAACTCGTCCAAGGTCCTCACGCCATATAAAACGATTCACCCCGGGTTTTACTTTTATTCCTCTTACGACTTGCAATTCAATTATCATTTTCATTTATCATTATCGCTAACGTATCCAAGAATTTCAAAAATTTGACAGATGTCTAACCCAAAGGATACCTGACAGATCTAATCAAAAGTGATAGCAGCCTTGATGGCGCTCTTGTTACGCATAGCCTCCAAGCACTCGGCCCACTGCTCGAGCTTGAAGGTCTTGTTGACAATACCGTCGACCTTGACCTTGCCGCGGTCAAGGTAGTCAATAGCAGCAGGGAACTTGTAGGTTTCTGAGAAGGAACCTAGGATAGTGATCTCATCGCCGACTATACAACGTTAGCAACATGCCACCTTTTACAGAGAGAGGGAACTTACAGATCTTGCTAGGGGGCCAGCTGACGCGATCCTTGTTAGCATACACGCCGTACACGACGAGCTTACCACCACGACGGACGTAGTTGATGGAGTCTTCAAGGATCTTGACGCTTCCGGTGGCCTCAACGACAATGTCGAATCCGTATGGGTTCTCGCTCTTCAGCTTCTCAAACTGAACCTCGGGGTTGGAGCGCGAGAGAGCAATGTATTCGTCACCAGCACCAAGCTTCTTGGCCAACTCCAACTTCAAACCCTCAGGGGCAGCGACAACAACGTGGCAACCACCGTTCTGGCGCAGCATCTGAGAGAGGACAAGACCAGTGGGACCGGCACCGAACATAAGGACAGACGAGCCCATCTTAGGGGCAATCTTGTCCAGTCCGTGTGCGGCGCATGAAGCGGGCTCAAGGAGGGTGGCATCGACATCGCTAAGGTTCTTGATCTTGAAGACACGACCGGCTGAACACCAATTAGGAACAGATCAACACCAAGGACGATTCAATGGTATGCTTACCAGGATATGCGCAGTATTCGGCGAAACCGCCGTTCATGGTAACACCATGAGCTTCGAAATGCTCGCAGAGCAGCTCCTCACCACGGCGGCAGTAGAAACATTCACCGCAAAGCTCAGAGTTGTCAGCAACGACACGTTCTCCGATCTCGAAACCCTTGACCTTGGGTCCAACGGCAGCGACGACACCAACGGTCTCATGACCTACGAATATGATTAATAGCCGTCACCGGGGAAGCGTTTGTATTGGAAACAAAGCATACCAGGAACGAGAGGGAACTAGACACGAGGCTATCAGCATATTGGCTCCGACGCAATGAAGAGTTGGGAAATACCTTTGCAAGGAATTCACCCTCGTGAATGTGCAAATCAGTTCCGCAAACACCACAAGCCTTGACTTTGATCTATCCACAGAGTAGCACAGTTAGTGGTTGTCGCTTCAATCGGTGCAACGGCAATGGCTACGGATAACTCCGATAGCAAGATCAGAAACTCCGAGGACGCATACCAGGACATCGTTATCGCGAAGTGTGGGCACAGGAATTTCAACGATCTTGAACTCCTTTGGCTTGGAGTATCTGCAAGTGAAAAAACCGGTGTTCAGCAACTGGAGGGGCGACAATTGCTCGCTGAGAAGTTTACTTACTGGAGAGCCTTCATAGTCTTGGGAACGGACGCCATTTTTGCGGTGTGTGACAGACAATTTTCTTCTGTTTAAGATATTCTTTGTGTATGGGTTGGAAGATGAGAAAACGAAAACTCTTGAGGAAGATGCGAGAGAAGAGAAAAAAAAACCTCTTTCTAATGCAACAGTCTCAGTTAGCAACGAACACGCCCAACCCGGTGATGTCAGTTTGTTTGGCAAGCAGGATAAAAGCATCCCCGCTTTGGTTATCAAGTGGGGGAAAAGAGGGTCTGGGCGGATATCATGCAGCAACTCAATTGTTTCGATGCGATTCGACTGACCTGGGACTGTTGAGGAGGATATCGATATTTTTGGCTGGATGGGAAGATGGAGAGAAGGAGGAGAGGAGGAGGAGGAGGAGGAGAAGAAGAAGAAGTATTTAAATGTTCTGTTGAGTGTTTTGGCTGGGAGAAAAGTACGGAATTTCATACAAAAGTTACCGTTTTACAGACGCCCATACGTCACTTGCTCGGGCCACTCATTGATACGGGGTTGAAATACGCTTACCGTACTCCGTACATACACATTACAAACAACATGCCACGCTCTCGGTTTTCAACCAAGCCAGCCCACGCAGCTCAACATCACCCAACAGCGACAATCATCTCTAGGAGGAGAATAGAACAGCTGTCTTTCTGCTGACTCTATTGATGGCTTACTCAGACGCTCTGTTTCCCGATCATGGCTTTCGGTGACAATTTCTGGTCAGCATACAAAGACTTGTACGAGAGCAAAATACCAACAAAAAAAAAAAAGCAAAGAATTGATGACTGTACTCGAACAGATGGGAACATCCGGTGTGAGTTTGTGGTACGAGATGCACAATTTGACAACCATAGACTCGGATCAACCAGTTCACATGACCATCGTTGAACTTTAAGTCTTTAACGCAATGTGGTCAGGCAAGGGGTGAAGGAGTCTTGAGGGTACCTTAATTTGGATGGAAATGCTCTCGGTAAAACCGGCCGGATATAAGGTCACGTGATAATCGTGAACTCGGATTCTTTTCAACCTCAATAACATTCTCGACGCTCGACATGTCCTTTCTCTCTGCAATTCGCAGATGGATATGCTTTTATTATCAAAATGACCTGCGTACCTTGCCGCACCAGGAAGAAAAAGTGTGACAAGGGAATTCCAGGTTGCGGGCGGTGTTTAAGGTAGTGTGCGCTGCTTGAAATAAGCTCCAGATGTCTGATCTATCATAGAATCGGTATCAATTGTCGGTACGACAAGCCATTGGCCAGTACCGAAGATGGGAATAGGTTTGGAGGCGAAGTACTACCATGTGCTCCTCTCAACATCCCACGCTATGAGTCTCCGCGGATTCTCGAATATACATCTAATCTGAGACTATCAACGTGGACGGATTTTATTGAAGCTCATTTGACCAATGTTACACTGGCAACGTTGACGTCCAGAGGTCGAGGTTTACGCTCGGCATGTCTACCCTACTTAGAGACGCTGAATGAATGGCTTCCAGTGGTTCTACCCGGTGAAGTGGATGATAGTATCTCAAGTATACTATCTTCCCAAGATAGCGAATCGTCTCTGTTACTCTATTCCTGCTATCTACTTTCTCAAATATGCGGTAATGAACCCCTTTCGAACGTGGACGAACTCTACTTCAGATGCAAGGGTTTCTTTACTCTTCTCGTCTCACAACGAAGAAACAGTGAAAAGCTAGTGCAAATAGGGTTACTTCTGTCGCTTTATGAGTACCTACAGGCCATGATAGATGTTGCGTTGACGACTATTGCCTCTTCGACTTTACTCGCTGATCATATCGGGCTTTTCCTGGAACGAGATGGCGGTGGTCACAGCACAAGGCTGACAAGCTCAAAACGGATTTGGTGGAGTCTCTTTATTCTTGAGAGGTGAACTCTTAACCCAGTCCGTCTTGGGTGCTTGACTGATCTTTTTTCAGAGTCATCATGGCGGCAGCCATAGACAACCCGGTTAGATGCGGTGCATTTACTTGTCCGGCACCTCCAGTACCACCATTTCCGGTTACAAAGGAGCAACGGGCCGACCCATTTCTCTCTGAAAGTCATACGCTGATTCCTGGAAATCTATATTTGCACATTATTGACGACCATACCGCCGAGGACGATTTGCAACTGGAATATTTCACTCGACTTGTTCAAGCATGTTACCTGTTGGAACTAGCCCTTTTGGATCGCTGGGCACATCCTCTTCAACCTTCCAGTTCTGACCATTGCATTGACCTGGATCGGAAATTGACAACATTTGCATCAGCGGTGCTTCAAGAAGGGGAGGCTGGACGTGGAAAGAATTGTTCTTCTCTTGCCATTTGCGTCAAGTAAGTGCAGGATGGTAGAAATAATTGATCAATGTCTCAGCTCTGACTGGCTAGTGCTATGATCATTCTTCATGAAGAGAGACCGATTGACGTTTGTCCGGCTCTGACAGTGGCTATTCAGATGGTACTGGACCGTATCAAGCAGTTCCCAACATGGCATTATCATTATGCAGCAATAATTCCCATCTGGTCCCATCACTGCTTCTACCTTGGTGCCCTTTCTTGTCTGCGATATACTGAACGATCCGACCGACTATTTAACATGGATATTGTCGAATCGGTCCTTCATTACCTGAAAGTTTATTCTAACCGCTGGAAATTATCCGGTAGGTTCATCTTCTGTGGTTGAATTCCCAAACTGTTCCCTAACATTCAAATTTATAGTGCAGTTCTATAATTATCTGTACCAGATGGCTTCAAATGTAAGTGCATATATTCCTTGGTAAACAACTATCTTTCCCATGATAATTTCGTAGACGAAAGTCTACTTTGCAACAAATTCCAATACTTCCTTGAATCCTTGAAAAATCTCCTGTTTTTTACCCTCCCAAAACTTCATCGTCTCAACAGACAACTTTCCTTGCATAGCTTCGATCAACGCCTGGCTTGAATTATTCTTCGTGGGATCTCGACCAGGAAATTCAAGTCTAGGCGCGAATGAAGACACTTTCATCTTGAACCCATTCTCGAGAATCACACGAAGTCCCTCGCTGGCAGAGGTACCCCCCATGATGCCATATGTCACAATCATCGCTGGCTTTCCGGTCCAGGCATGATACAAGAAGTCCAACGCATTCTTAAGGGAGCCCGGAATGGCCGCATGATATTCTGGTGAAATAATGATATATGCATCGTACTTTGCAATTTCATGATTCCAGTTTCGCGCAGATTGACTAGTGAATTTTGATAGGTCGTTGATCAGCGCGGGATGGACGGACTCGTTGAAAGCGGGTAGATCGAACGTCTGGATATCGACTGTTAATATTGAGAATTGTGGGCTCGAAGTCCCGCTCGATTCGAGGATTGTCTTGACCCAATTGCCAACAAGAGGGCTGATACGATTGGGTCTAGTAGAACCGAGGATAAGAGCAATTTGAAGAGGACTCATTTTGTTCGACAGAATTGGTTGATACTGAAGTAGATTGCGTAGTAGATGGAGTAGACTTGATCTCTGGACGTTCTGTTCCTGCTATTTATGCAGTTGGGAGAGACATGGTACCAGATACTAGCCCATGTTTGGTAAATGCAGGGTCGGCTGCAGGGTCGGCTGCGCAGTCGGATGGGGCTTTTCTCATGGAGATATCTCAAGTGCTCGAACCTTGGAACTCAAAGTATCCTTACCACCTGGGCAGGCTTTATATCCGTCCATAAACAGTACCTGATTCTTGTCCGATGCGCTGTCTATATAATGACCTGTTTTCCTGCTCTCTTTCCATACTGCTTACACATCCCTCTCTACATCTCTCATCTTCCTCAATTATAGACAACATGGTAGTCATATACACCTCCACCACTGTTCCTATCAACACCCCCAAGGATGACAGCGTTCGTTTAACATCCGCCGAATTCTGGAAAGTCCTAGAACACAAATGTCGCAATCCAGTCTCATTCGTCAAAGCCATCACCAGCTCTCGCGTCGTCCGGGAGGATCATGACCAGCAAACGAAACAAGTCACCGGTCTCACTAGGATGGTCACCATCGACGGAGTGGAGGGGGAGATTGAAGAAGTTGCGATCCTCAAAAGACCTGTTATGGTTTGTCTGTTCTATGTTTTTGGAGTTTGGGGTTTGGAGTTTGGGTTAGGGCTTACGGAGGACTTTTACAGATCGCTTTCACGATCCCGTCGACTGGGACTTCTATTACAAATATTCTCTCACAAGGCGTTGAAGAGGGAGAGATGTATATGGTATCGACTTATGAGTGGCACCATCCTGAAGTAGAAGATGGTAGTGAGGAGCATAAGAAGCTTATGGACCTTTACTGGCGGTTGAGTAGTGAGACGGTCAAGCACACAGTGGCCGTAGCTAGGCAGATGAAGAGTGAAGGAAAGTTGACAATATGAGCCTTTAGAGTGGGTATTGTCAGAAAAGGAAAAAAGAACTATGTGACCAAGAAAGTTGCCATACTGTAAATTCTCTGTATACGAAGTATAAGCTCTTTGTCCTTCAGCTTTCTTAGACTTACGAGTGTATTACTCAGACGGCATTGAGTCCAACGCGAATTCCAGCTTCAGGATTCTTATACAGGCGTTTTCGTAATCTTACTCGTATCCAACTCGACAATAGGCATTCCCAGATCTCTGTTCCCAGGATTTGTCGGATCAAAATCAAAGCGATCAGGAATCCTCAATCCCTCACGGTGATACCCCTGAACTCGATACATCCAAACGCTCGTTCCATCCCTCCACAACCAGAGATCCTCGGTATCATTCTGCCACTGTTCCAAGGCAGCTCGCATCTCCAACAACTTTCCTCGGTGTACTGGGTCATCTACCAGGTTGTGAACTTCCAAGGGATCGGTTTCCAAATCATAAAGCTCTTCCGGTGGTCGGAAGATATAGTCGTTGAGTTTGCGTTGGCCAATCATGGAGGGCTTGCCTGATGAAGGGTCACAGTCATTGCGCATCCCTTCGAACGAGAGAGGAGTACAGGTCCATTGCGAATGGGAATTCTAACCGCCAACAGACATTGCGATGGTACTTGTACCAACGATCACGCATGTAGCGTGTTGGCCAGTAGTTTGTGACTTCATGGAAAGTATGTGATCCGAAGACACAAGACCAAGTTTCGTCCACCTCGGTATGGTCGACAATGGATAAGAATGAGCGGCCTCGTCGGGGACCCCAGAAGCCCTTTCCAGGTTGCCGTCCAGGGTGACCAGCCCAATCGAGGAAAGTTGGCAGTACGTCTGTCCAACTAATCATATTCGGATTCGCGATGCCAGTTGTACGGCCGGGCACGCGCATCAAAAACGGTAAATGGACGCCAGAGTCATATAATGTCGTTTTTGAATTGATGAACGGCGGTCCGTTATCACTCATAAACACAAGCATTGTACTATCTTCAAGCCCTAGCTCCTTGACATACTGTAATATCATCCCCACTCCTTGATCTAGCCTCCAAATAGATCGGTAATATTCGCAGAATTCCTGTCGGACTTCCAGCAAGTCACTGAGCCATCTAGGGACAACCACATCTTCTAGCGAGAACGTACGGTCTTTCAACCGGGGATCATAATTGCCCTCGACATTACCAAACCCGCCGCGATGAGGGACATGTCGATGAGGATCAATATATCCAACAGTCAGGAAAAAAGGATTATCTTCCGCAATTGCATCCGACATGAATTCACGGGCTTTGTCCGCGATATGTGCAACGTTGCGAGAGTCCGATTCATAACGAACTTGCCAGGAGTATTGACTATCCGGGCCAACATGAACTTTGCTCAGGATACCGGTCTTGTGTCCAATATTGTTGAAGATGTGTGGTGCAGTTTCGATATCAGGATGGGTTTTGAATCCGTTTTTGTCGTGGTTCAGGCCATAACTGCCGTTGTTATGGGTATGTAGCCCTGTGTAGATTGTGGTTTTACTGCCACTACAGGACGCTGTTGATGCAAATGCGAGATCAAATCTGGAGCCAGATGCAGCCAGAGCATCTAGATGAGGAGTCTTGATAGATTTGCTGCCGTAGCAACTCATCATTTCGCGGCCGAGGTCATCTGCGATTAATAAGATGATGTTCTTGTGGGCCGACATGGTTTTTTTGTGATGAACAGGAATACCATTTGCGTTCTGTTGTGGCAAGAAACACCTCGATGCCATTGAGATAATGTTCGATTTTTGTTGCAGTTGCAGAAATGGGTAGAAATCACGGCGTCTGCCCGATATAAAAAGCTTCGGCTCCTTTCCCTGACGAGATCGATCCGAAGAGTCAGTTTGCCTGCCATACTATCTACCCCACTTGTATGTAATGTTGGGAATCTAGACGGTACTGAATGACCAATACATCGGACCTGGATGACCAGCCACTCAGAAGTTGTTCCTAAAGCAGTTCTGACGTTTGCTCACCTTGCACCGCTTGCAGGTCATGCAACTTTTCCTGCGGGCACCCTGGTCTATAATGTGCAACAACACGCAACATTGCTCTTAGTACTCCTGCGAAAGTTGTAGGCGTCTGCAGATTCATTGCGAATTTCCTAGCCTGACGACAAGAGACCAAGGTAAGTGAAGCAAACAAGGGGCAAGGTCGGAATCTCAAACTACTACTCTAACCTGATTCAACAGTACCACAGCTGGTCTCTCCGACAGACACCCGCACAGAAGCCGGTACTGTTGCCTTCGCCGCATCGACAGCCTGCCAGCAGTGTCGAATCAGGAAAGCGAAATGCACGGGGAGAAGGCCTCAATGCTAGCGCTGCAGTCGACTCAGTCTGCCGGCAGAGGGCGGGAAGAATGGCCACTGTGCGCCCCTCAGCATTGGAGTCAGCTTTTCTTGCCGCGTTTATTAAATGCACCGTTCAATTTCCGATTACAGGTCGGCTAGATTTCGCGCTGCTGTGCTTTGTTGCACCGATCTAGAGCATTTCTTCATCCGGAGTGTAAGGGAGGACCCTTGCAGGAGTTTGGACGCTGTCCGGTGGCTGCGCTCATTGTGAGGCGCCTTCAACAAGCCAGACTCTGATCAGTTGACAGTCACAGCAAAATAGAGACATTTTGTTCGAGATAGTCATTCATGAAGGTCTTGAGTTGACGTGTGGTTGTCAGTCAGGAAAGAGCATGACTAATCATATCAGGTGACTCATTTAACGTAATCTCGATTTATCCTCCGAAATTTCATCTTTTCTTTGCTTTCTGACTGAGTTCTTTGACTTCGCCTCTCAGTGGATCTGTTCCTGGTTCCTGGAGTCTAATATACGAGACAGGCCCAATCACTGCTACGCGGGGAATCATGCACTAAGCTGATAAGTCTGACCCTGGCTAGGCCAGTTGGTGTTGGCCAGCCCGTCGTTTCATCGCCCGTGCCCATCACGGCGGCGGTGCTTATCATTGGTTTGCCCCTGGCTAGATCTGCGGATTTTTCCTCCGTCAGCATATTAGGCCAGCTGAATTGGCATAAACGGACTGGTCCGATGTTTCATGTGAGGGGAACTAATCGATGTGTCAGTCGATTCGCCAACCGAGTCAACCACATATGGAGTCATGGGCAAAAGATAAATTCCCCTCCTCCCCCCGCGAGGCTCTTCTTCTTTTTCTTTTCGTTTGGTAAGCAAGCGAGACTTCTTCCTCCCTCACACTCCTTTTTCATTTCGTTCGGACATCATGTCTCTCATTCATTTCGTATGTATTCCTGAACTATCATGAAGAAACAAGGCTAACCAACTATTACAGATCTTGGCTGCCGGCAGCCTACCTGCACTCATTTTCGGAGCGCCAGTTCCATCCCTTCCCTCTCGCGATGTTGCCCCGGCAGCAGACATTCACTCTTTAGACAAGCGTGCCTCTTACACTGTCTTTGGTGGCAATGGACAGATCTCGGATGGTTGGCCAGCCGTCCACGACTGGGTCTCCAATTTCGATGACATGTTCAATACCAACAAAAACATCATGTTCTCCTCGTGTGGGAATCTTCAGGGCCACCCGGAGAACGATTCCGAAGAGGAGATCAACGATATTTACAATGCAATCCAGTCCGTTTCTAAGTCTAGCGGCGTTGATGCTCGTTTCATTCTCGCCATTGTCATGCAGGAGAGCAACGGCTGTGTTCGTGTACAGACTACAAACTATGGTGTCAACAATCCTGGCCTTATGCAGTCTCATAACGGCAAAGGAACATGCAATCCTGGAACTCCTATTTCTCCCTGCCCGTCTGACACAATCCTCCAAATGATCACCGATGGCACCGAGGGTACTCTGGATCAGGGTGCGAATGGCGGACCTGGTCTCAAACAGTTGATTGAACAGGCGGAGTCCAAATACCATGCCACCGACGCGACCAAGTACTATATAGCAGCACGCCTGTACAACGCAGGCTCTGTTCCTGATAATCTCAATTTGGGTGCGGCTGGGGCCACTGCATGCTACTCCTCTGATGTTGCCAACCGTCTCTTGGGATGGTCCAGCGGCGCCACTCAGTGCAACGGAAACATTATTGGATCTCTGACCGCTGCACAGGGCTCTTTCACGCCTGCGAACAATAGCGGCTCGAGTTCATCTTCACCCAGCGATACCCCCGCTCCTTCTTCTACTGCTCCTGCCACCAGCGCTACCGCTGCTCCGACCCCTACAACCACCACTACCCCTCCAGCGCCAGAGCCTACTGAGACTACACCACCTCCTCCACCGGCTCCGACACCTGCTACTCCCACGACTACAACAACTCCACCTACACCGCCCTCAGCTCCTGCATCTGCTGCTTCTCCTACTGCAACCGGTCCCGTTTACCCCGGCGCCGTTTCAAACTGTAAAAAATACGTCCTTGTCATGTCTGGTGACTACTGCCTCGAAGTCGAGGAGGACATGGGCGTTTCTGCATCTCAATTCCTGGCCTTAAATCCAGGTTTAGATGCCGCCTGTACGAATTTGTGGCTGGGCTACGAATACTGCATTTCGACTTCGACTTAGGATCTTTTTCTTCCTTTCTGTGCACATATTTTATAAACACTTTTTTTTTCTTTCATGAGAAGATGACGAGCATCATATCATGTATTCGGATTGATTTCGTGTCTGTTTATGATGTTTTGTCTATGAAGTTATCTGTCATTGGGCGTGATGCTCATTTTATGGGAGAGAAGTTTATGACTAGGCTACCATCAAATTGATACCTTACGATTGCGTTTAGATTTTGCCTTCGATTCCTAATTTGACACTGAAACACATAGTCGATACTACTCCTTCAGCCACAATGAGTAAACACGTGGTTGCATGCTCTAAGCCTCGCGGCATAGCAAACATGTCCTCCGTAGGCTGAATTCGAAACCGTACCAGTCTCACAATCGAACCTGTTCATCCATGTGCCGAAATTCGCTCAGATTTTATGCAAGGAGCTGAATTACAGAGTCACGGGATACATCCCTGCGTGGTAAACTGTATCCAAATAATTAGGGTTTGATTCATCAGCCACCAAGTTTTAGTCTCTGATACTTTTACGTACTGGTTTTGTTCAAACCAGAGAAAAAGAAAAATAGAAAGAGATGTTTTCCTCGATTTGTTCACATAAGGCTATGAATTCCCCTCGTTTCCTCTTTGGGGAGTCATCTTTCTAACCTGAGAATATCAAAGCATTCGCCTTCAGTCCTGGCAATGTTGAAGTTTCTATATGTCAACTACAAAGGCCTATTCAGTAAATTTAATACATACTGATAAGCATAGCTTTGTTTCCATGTATATCATATTGATTCATATATCTCTTTAGTCCCTCTGTAGAAGGTTTACTTGTATGTAATAAGTCGAATGCATCCATAGATATACTCAAGTCAAAGAGTCTGACGACATTTAAGCCATAACTAAAACCGAAAAGGCTCATCGATTCCAAGCAATATTGATCTACTTCATAAGTTCAATGTTCGTCGTTTCGTCTATGCGGCTCAGACAACTGAAGTCTTCCCTTATATTCCAAGATTAAACAAGACCTAGGAAAGATGAAGCATTTTGTTCCAGAGCTGCATCGATCAGTGAATATTCAAATACTGCCATGATATAGAAGATTGAGGGATCAGATCAAGTTAAAAGGTCTAGTTTCATGGCAAGAGGGGCCTCATTACGGAAAGATAGTATCAATTCTAATGATATCTTGTTTCTGTCTTGACTAACAAGATTGATATCTTGGGCTCCGGGTTGACTTAGCCCTAATCTAATGACAGAGCTAATCTTCAATACTGAACAGCCTATAAGGCATGCTGTATACAGACAAGTAACTGGTGTTATTCCTCTATTTCTATCTCTATACAAAGAACCCACCATCCACCCCCACATATATAAACGAAGACATCACTTCAACCCAAACCCCTCACTATTACAAATCGCATCCCAAAGCATCCTCTCCAACTTCTGCCTAGATCCATACCGAAACAGACCCAACTTATTAAAACATGTATGCGCAATCGGATACCTAGATGAATCTTCACCGAGACATGAGATTCGGATACTCAGACTCGCGGCACCCGTGGCGGGGATACGGTCGCTGCCTGTGACGAAGGAGAGCAGTTTTCGCTGGTTTGTGGGTGTGGACCGCGCGAGGAAGTCCCAGAACCATGATATTGTTGGTTCGGCGGGTTCGGTTTCTGTGTTGTTATTGTCGCTGTTGTAGGTGTGGTCGGTTCCTGATGGTGGGAGTGGTGGTAGGGGTTTTGGCCAGTTCTCGTATGTGGCTACTGCTCGGAGTGTAGGTACATCCAACGGCTCATCCGAACCGCGGACCATCAGTTCAATTTCTTCCGGACGAAACAGTGAAAGCGCATTCCCGCCGCAGACGGTATAAAATCCTCTTTTGAACGGCTCGAATTGTCGCTGCACAGCTGTATCAAGTAGATATTGAACATACAAATTGACGAATTCGTGGCGGTTGTCGTTTGTGACGGGTTTGTTTTCTCCGTTTAAGCAGAGAGGGACACTGATGTGTTGGCCATATTTATCAACCTCGGCTACGAAATCGTAACAAAAGGTCTCTTGGACGTCGCCGTCAAACTCCAAAAGGGCGCGTAGGCCTTTGGCTAAAGCGGGACGATACTCGGCTAGATCGTCTAATGATGAGGTATGCGGCTGTCTTTGCGCAGATGCCGGCATATTTGTAGACGGTGCTGCGGCGAGAAGCTTTTTGAATGCAAAGGGTGGTAACGCAACATCAAGAATGGTAGAGTTGTAGATTGCAAGGCCCAGAAGAACTCCCACTAAAAAGAACTGCTCCGAAGACTCAAAGCAGTACGGGTTGAAGTAGCAAAACTGGGAGTCGTCATCATAAACAAAAAGTCCTAGCCACGTTAGCCCACTAGTTCTCTCCAATAACACATGGATGGATAAATACCATGATTAGGATCAAAAACCTCCCGGACAAGCAGTAAAAACCACTCCTTCCTCAGACCTCCTGCATCCACTCCTTCCTCACCAATAAACTCAATACGCAGACTCTTCTTGATATCCTCCGACCCGGCTCCAACCACTTCACTAACCCCCCTCAGACTATCCTCCACAAGACAGTCTCGCCGAACCTTCAGGTTCAAATACTGACTGACATCCTTACGATTGAGAATGCTGTCCAAAAAGGCCTCCCGGGCCTTAATATTCATTTGACGACGAGCATCGTGCTCCAGAATCCGGCTCTTAGCAGCGATGCTCAAGAAGAAAGGATATTGACAAAACGAAAACCTAGCAGTTCGAGCCTCCCACGCTTCAAAATCCGAGACAAGGTCTGAAAAATCCAATAATGTGTTATAAAAAGTACTTAAAGGGATCATGGTGGAACCACTTTGTCTATGCTGAGAGATGAGAGGAGCTGTAGCGGCGTTGTAGTCTTGAGGCAGGAGAGCGTCACGTTTGTGTATTGAGTGTGGAACATGATTGTTTGCTGCGAATAGTAGTGCCATTACCCGAGCAGCAGCTCGGATTTGCCAATCTTCAGTGTTGTATATCATCCGTCGACGACCATTATCCTCGTTCGCCTGGTTTGAAGAGCGCGAATCATGTAGTACTGCATGCCAATGAGCAGGGGAGCTCTCGATACCTGCTGGAATATTCGGAACCAATTCATTAATAGCTTGTGCTGATTCGCTTCGTTGATGGCCAGGTTGTCTGCTCAGCCGATACGTGACAAATCGACCGACAAGACCTACCAACATCTCAAACTGATGTTTAGAGAAGCGCGAGAACCATCCAACCAAATAGTGATGACAGTCGTTTGGCAGATTTCCGAGAAGGCCTAGAATCCTCTTTATAATACCAGAATGATGGCCAAGACTTCCGGATTGCGACCTACTCGAAGGTGGCCCTGTTTTTCGTTCACTAGATCCATATCGTCTGCTAAAGTTGGGTATCGACCTTTGGCTGCCTGCAACAGCGTCCGGCGAAAGAAAGTCCACTCCAGTTGGCGCGCTATTGCTTGTGTATACAAGTAAAGGATTGGCAAGTAATATGAGCAGGAACCTGGCCGATTCCGGTCGGCGCAGCGGTCGTCGAGGACGCTTCAGTAAAATCTCCGTAGCTTTCATCAAGGTCTTTTGAGCATGCACTCGCGCCTCGGCGATTTCTCTGTCGATCAAACCGATGTCCACCGCTGAATTTGGCTTTGCTTCACCTTCATGACCATGCTCCTGCTCTGCTGAGACTAACTTGTTCCACACCTCCCTCCAGTTTTCCCCAACATGCACCACAAGCTGATACCATTCAGCTACACCTTCCCAGTCAATCCTCGGCGACTTCGTCGTCACCACAGACCTTGACCGAAGAGGCGACTTTTCTCGCTTTTTGGGACCTGCAACCTTAATATCCTGACGACGCGGCCGGCCGCCCATCCACCAAGACGAGTTCTCTGCCAAATCGCCCAAAAGCAGCATCTTGGGGTCGATCTCTGGAAACATGACTGTCTCTGATGTCGGTGACTTCGGAGGTGGTGTATTCTCATGCTGTTGAACAGGTTGTCTCGGTTGTTCGATGCCTGCATTAGACATGGAACGGAGCGCACTAGCAGTCATAAAAGAATTGTTAAGACAGTCGCAACCCGTAAATGATCTAATTATATATTCCTCTAAAAGCCGGAAAATCGACGGCCGGCTGCCCTCGGAGCGTCCTCTGGAATCAGGTCTTCTTGTATTCAGGCGCAAAGGTGAACTTTCCCTGCCTTGTGCAGAGTGACCTCTTCTCCGTGACATGGGCGGTGTATCTGAGCTCGAGCGAACGCGCATGGTGCGTCCATCGGGTCGTTCCATGTATCCTGCACCATTAGAGGGGGGTGAGAGAAATCTAGTGTCCGTAAAACCCGTTGGGATCTCCGAGCGTGCAGAGCGTTTTTCATCCGTCTGTGTGCTCGGTCTTCTATTGCTGTTTTCTCGATATCGCTGCTCCGGCCGCACAAATTTCGCATCCTGGTTGCCGCACAAACGACTTGAAAGAAACCTGACCAGACAATTCTCGATAATACGCTTTGTTTCGTTGATTGATATAGGAGCTATTGAAACAGTAAGAACACGGACAAATACTTTATCCTAGAATTAAAATTTCACATACCAGGTGGTGGATGTTCAGGTGAACCATCCTTCGGTGGCGGAGGCGGGGGATGATCATCGTCTTCCACATGGTTGTAATGATCCCTTGTCTTTGTAGCCGGGCGTGGCTCGAGATCATTAACCGTCAAACAGATGGTGCACCTAAAGACTTGAACATGGCGCGGCCAACGACAAGTGGAATTGCATGTCATGCATTTTCCCGTGGCCATATCATCGCTTGTACTTCGCAAATGGTCCGCTCGAACCGTAGCATTGTAGTCATCATAATCATCGTCGTCATCATCGTCAAAATCCAAATCAAGACCAAAGTCCCGTTTTGTCAGTTTCTTTTCAGGCTTCCGAAGACCATGTGGATTCATTAACGAAGAAGGGAACGGTTGACTGCTCGAACGGGCGTGGGATCGACGTTGATTCCGGAATATCGATGTCGACGACGTCGTAGGCAAGAGGACGGGGACATTGTAGTCTACGGTATTGAATGCAGCTCGATCTACATCATTCGGATTGCGATGGAAGGATGGCGGCGGCTGTGGCAGAGGCGATGCATGAACCGAATTGGAATGTGAGCTCGGAGACGATGTGCTCGGAAGGATTCGAGAGGGCCACGGCGGCATGTGGACGATGCATATATCTGCGATGTTGATATCCTTGACGATGTCTATCTCTTCCTTCGTACGTCTTTTGCTCGTTCTTGTTTCCTTGTCGATACTAGCTCAGAGTTATCATATATATACTCGATAGATCGTATTAGCCTAGTCAAGCTTGATGTTGTGATCGTGCGAGCAAGAATGCCGCATGCAGACAAATGAAGCCAAACAAGGTGCAGAGGTAGTTTCGGAACAACAGCGAGGGACCACACCCACTTTAATCGATTTGATGGCTTCTGTACGAGGCTGATATGTATAAAGCTGCTGTAATTCAATCGATACAGTATATGTACGAAGAAACGAGATGGGTGTATCGAACAAGGGCGTCCAGGTAAGAATACAAAAGACGAAACTATGTTAACCAGGAGGGTCCGGCCCAGGATAAGAGACAGTCAACAGCGAGCACATCGAAGTGAAACATTCCAAGTGCCACTTAACAGTACCAATAGGATAAACGCATAACAGAATAAAAAAGAAAAAGAAATCCTGATTTCGAAAAGAACTAAGAGATGTGTATGTACCCCGAAGAAGGTTGTATGAGACAACATGTAGTTAGCCGGGCTTGTGGTGGGTCTTCGGTCTTTGTCAGAGTCAAGGAACTTTACGTACGACAGCTTTAAAGTAAGACATGTTCATACTGTGCCAGTAGGAGAGATCTCTAACACTTAGCGCGAGTCTCTAGGTCTAGAAGAATCATCTTAGAGGGCAGACGTGATATTATCAATTGACGTTAATTTATTTTCAGTCGTCACACTTTGAAGATCAAGACACAAGACGACTCCTGTCGTAACAAAAACCAATCATAACACGCTGAAACCCTGAGTAATAGTAATAGTAGAATAAATCATAATTGAAAATGAATTTTTGTTGTCACTATGATAGTCTCCCAGAGACATCTCGACACATAAGCAGTAGTGCAAGAGAATAACCAGGTAATACCACAGTTCCATCGTCCACCACCCAATTTTAATTGCCTCACGTCTAGCGGTAGCGCCAGTAGCTCTGGGTGTTGTGGCGCAACCAGGTCTTTCTTCGGCCGGCGTTGGTCTTGGTGTAGCCGTGACCTTTGTTGATACCACGGGACTTTTTGCCGGTGGCAGTAAGACCACGAGCTTCGCGGTGCTATAAAAGTATTCACTGTTAGTCTCTGATCATTCTGCAAACTTATTCTGGTGGTGACTAACCTTGTGGACAGGCTTGACGATCCAGTTGATGCGGGGATCGCGGCGGATGGCCTTGTGCTGGGGGTCAACCAAGATGACTTCGTAGTACTTGTAGGTCGAGTCCTGGTTGATCCAGTAGGAGTTCAAGACACGCAAGTTGGCGGCATGACGACCAACACGCTCCTCAGCGGTAGACTTGAGAGAGCGCTGGTACTTGAGCTGGTTGATACCCTGGTTGGTGGGCTTGCCTATATATCCAGTTAGCCTTCTTCATCCGTTCTCCGACTTGCCGAGAGATCAAAGCATACCATAGGTGGCACCCTTAGGAGCAGGTCGCTTGCGTCCACCACGGCGAACACGGACACGGTAGATAACGTATCCCTGCTTGGCCTTGTATCCGAGACGACGAGCCTTGTCAGGGCGCGATGGGCGGGAAGCACGGTGGATCACATTAAGTTGACGGAGCTATATTAATGCACTCTCAGCAAAGTTCAACGAGTGTATAGCAAGACACAAAAAGGCAAGCAACTAAAACAATGCCTGCTGCTTCAATTTTGATGTGCCACACATCCACCTGGACCGGAGCGGAAATTTTGGTTCTCGTTTCTTGAAAAGAAAGAGGAATTGGAAATCTTCAGACTGCCTAATACTCCATGAGATGAGAATCAATGGGGTATCATTCCGTGAATCATTCGAAAATAGGCAAAGCATTTTCCTAGACCGTAGTCATGTTGTTCCTTTGATCTCCAATATTCCCGGCAGGTTTCCGATAAAGCAATCTCAAATAGAAAGAGCAAAAGAAAATCAAAGATCGTAGAATCTCACCTCCCAGCAACGGACACGCAACAAGAAGCGAAGGACATCGGACTGCTTCTTCTTTTGAAGCTCCTCAACGTATTTCAAGGCACCCATCTATCATACACAGCTCAGTTAGACACAAGACAATAATGCAGAATTGATTTAATTGTACTGAATCAATTTAAAGGAATAGATATTGCATACCTTGTCGGCTTGGGCTGTCGATTGTCGGCGTCGTTGTCGTGGTTTTTTCGCAGCTCAACAGGACGGAGTGGGAAAAGATTCAAAGGTCTTTCAAGATGGTCGGTCGCTGTGTGTGGGACGCTAATAATTTTAGGCGAGGGTGTGCGGATTATGACCAATCATAAGAGCTTAAATTAGAAAGCAGTGGGGAACATCACGTGATCTAGGACGGAAATTCAAAATTAATATGATTGGTTGTCTTGTGCTCACCATGAACGATGGTTACCAGAGAAGAGTTATGATAGCTTCAACTACATATATTTTCTCTAAATGAACTGGACTAGACCGTATTGAAATTTCATTCATCATCAACGAGTTTAAACAACTTTTCCTTTCCGAGATAAGAAACTCTTATCAAGGCTGTAACTTCCAAGACGAACTCACTGCCCAGGCGTGACTCGTGACCCATCAATCTCTTTCTCTAGCAACTAACAAATAGATCAACATTAGAAGTAAACGCCACTCGTGAGAGATATAAGAATGAAACATAACATGAGACATTGACATCAACAAGAATCGACATCATCCACAGTCGCAGCGCAGCCGAATCATACAAGATTGAAGAAAGTGTAAAAGTGAAGTTTCACCGTAGTCTATGAGGTATCTGGAGCGACAGGTTGTAGATCTCTTTAATCTACCCTTGAAAATATAAACCGAGAATCTAGACAATTTTATAACTTCAAATGTGAAAGGAGAGAGAAAAAAAAAAAAAGGGAAAGTAGTACAAAGGAAGAAAAGAGGAAGTCGATACTCTTGCAGAGGTTTTCAAACTTTGTATCAAGAATTGAGTGACAAGCCCTGGAAACCCCCAATCCAGTCTGCTTGAGGATGTTCGCTCCGTTGGTTGTTGGAGGCTGCCCTGAGGTAGTCAGGACCCGTTGGATCAAGAAAACCATAACCATTCGGTGAGATCGGCGCAAAGGGATCATGCGATGGATTGCTCTGCGCAAAACCTGCGTCATGTTGCCGAGCACCTGAGCCTAGCCCTTGATATGGGTCGACATAAGTATTGCGTAGCATCGCGTTCCCACCAGCAAAGTCGCCTCGCTCCAGAGCATCACGGATATTTGGGGGTGCTTGGGATAGGTGCGAGAGATTGTAGTTTCGACTTTCATGGGGGTGTCGCCGATCAATCGGAGGCTCTTGACTATATCCTAGAGCCCCAACTCCTGGAGGCTGAAGACCGGCAGACGGTGTAACAAAGGAAGCTGGGTTGATTGCAGACATCCAAATCCGAGTTTTGTAAATCTTGAAAAGATCCGTTACCAAGGAATTGAAATTGATATACGAGTCGGCGAAATAGTAAAAGGTCAGCTTTTTCCAGTCCCTAAAGCAAGTCAGCAAAACGAACAGAAAACTTTGTAAAAACAACGGAACGAGGTAGATCTTACATTTGGAATTCTGCATCAAGAATCTCCATGTTGAGCCTATGTTCAACAACCTTTTGTTGGCAGACACGTTTGGCTTTCGCTTCATTTCCTTCTTTATCACGAAGAGTCAATATTTCATGATTTTGCGCGAGACGCTTGATCAATTTGGGTTTGATCTCTGTCGACTGAGGCTCGTGTGTTCCATGGGTGCCAGTCGGACTCATTCCACCGACAGCACTGCGACCTCCCAAGCTTGAACCGACCACAGAAGATGCCCCATTTTGGTTTTGACGAGAAAACATCATCAAGCATTTGTAATGCTCTTCTGCAAACTTCTCTTTCAATTCCCTCGCCTCTTGCCAGGTGACATTGGCATGTTGAATAGTTCCGAGGTCTGTACCACGGTCTGCCTCAACAATTACCAAGTTGCCTGGATTGACTTGGAGCCCGGTGTCTTCCTGTATATAGAAAACGTCCGCACGATGGCATTTGAATGTCACGATATACAGCCGCTGGTTCTGATGAGGCTGCGATAGCCCTGAATGTGGACGGCCATACGCTGAAGGCACGTTGTAAGCTTGGTGTAGAGGCAGGTCACCCCGAAGAGAATCGCGAGACGAATAGTATGAAGCTTGAGTATAGTCAGTAAAAAGTTGGAAAAAAAAGAGGTTCCTGATGAAATGGCTAAACTTGAGAGTTGATTAGATACTTACGGTTTTCGGCTGTTGGTGTAGCAAGAGCTCCTTCAAGTGCACTAGCAAAGTTGTCTTCACGATCATGAAGACCTGTCCGTGACCCCAGCTGCGACGGAGTTTCCCCGATTGACCCAACCGAACCATGTCTAGTTGGGACATCAGCAAACGAATGGCGTCTGCTCTGCGGCAGCTCTCCAAAACTACCAAAGCCTAGGGAAGTCTGCCAGTGAGCTCGCTTGAGATTTTCTAGAGGTCTATTCTCAACCGAGCCGAACGCAGCAAACTGTCTTTCAAGGTTGACAGAATGCTCGGAAAGTCGTCGACGAGCGCTGTTGCGAAGACCACCATAGCCAGGAATGTCCCCGAGTTCATCCAAATCCTCTACAGCTAGATCGGACTCTTCTGGTACGCTGCCTTGGATACGATGCAAACTGTGCAGGCCGTTCTGGAGAGAGTAGTTGCTGTTGACGGAAGCAGACGAAACGGCACGGTCTCTCACGCGAGCTCCATCGAAACGTGCAGCTTGACGAAGAAGAGCATTCTCCCGTGTTAGTTGTTCGATCGTCCGTGCTTGGCTGGAAGTGTACGATTGGCCGTCGTTCAAATCATTCGCATTGTCTTCGTCATCGGCGTCGTCTTCCCGCACACGGCCCAAGAGTGCAGGGTCATGACCAAGATCTTCTAGCATACTAGGCCGAGAAGTTCGGTGCTGGAGTCCTCCGGCCTGGTTTCCAGGGCGTTGACGCAGTCCATTGAAGTGATTGGTCGTCTTGGTCGACATCAAGTTCATGGTCTCCGGATCAAGTTGACCAACCGAGTAAGACTGTGATCGGTAGGTCTTGGGAGTGGGGTGAAGGGGAATCGTAAATGGAATGGAAGATTCGCCGGCCATAGACCGTGCAGTAGGACTCAAGATCTCATCAGCGGCGGAACTCGTAGTAACTGCCATACTGGGCATTGTCGGCGATTGGCTCAGTTCGGTCAACCTCGATGGTGGCTCCTTTCTTGTCTCAGAGGTCCAAATGCCGGTAGCCCAAGGAAAGCTGCTTCCATGACCCCAGGACATGGAGCTCGCAAGGCTAGGGCTAGTGGCGTTACCCCAACCCTGCTGCTCGGCTCCTGATGAGGAAGGGATGGAGCCGGGGGACACCACAGTCCCAGCTGTCGTCAAGGAAGCCTTGCGGGGCAGGTTTTGGGGAACTTCATTGAGCCAAGATGTGCGACGAGTTGGTTTCGGCATGGGTGCAGTATGAGCCGTTGTTACCTGGCGAAGATGCTCGAATTCATCGTCAGAGGAAGTAAGAGCTTCGGAATCGGGCGTAGAACGTCTAATACTGGGTTTACCCTTCTCTAGACGGACGGACGCGCTGGTGCCAGACGCGGAGTTAGCCGCAGCCTTGGAGGGCAGGATGGGGGTATCCGTTCCTGCGGCCATGATAACGAAGCTCTCGGGAAATAATGTATAGGGAATGTGCTCCTAGCAGATTATGCAGGATGGACTCCGGCGAGGTAGATAATTGTATGCGAAATAAATCAATCAGATATTTTGGGTGAATATATGTGTTACTTTGCTAGGCTCAGTCGAGGCAATGCAAAAGTTGGAGGGGTACTGTAGATCAGTCATGTTAGCGAACGACATTCGCATCACTCCGGGGAGACAATTGTTCTTACCTGAAAAGTGAGAAAATACAATCTAACGATTTCTGGGTCTCGTAGTAAAAAATGGTCGAAAATACAAGCGAACGCCCTATACAGCGGATGTTAGACGGAAGCCTTGAGTAGACAGATAATAACGGCATACCCCTCTACCTCGCGAGTGACAAATCTATCCTGTAATCTATCCGGAACAAGATCAACGAATGTACAAATTCTTTTCCTGCTCTCCGATTGTCGATGACCTGCGACGACGAAGAGATAACGACCGGGCTTGCGGCTCTGCTGCGCTTGGTTAAACACCCGCGCTTGTAGGTCGCTCTAAGATGTGTAATGTATGTGTATGTGTATGTGTCTATCGCGCGAATGTGCAATTTTGAAATGCGCGGAAAAATATAATCCGAGCGCTCTCGTTGCCAGACAAAGAAGCGGACAGCGTCGGAAATGAAGTCGCGGGTTCTGGTAATGCGCTACTACTTGCAAACTGGCGCCAACAGGTGATGCCCACCACAGAAGCAGCGCATTTTCAGATCTTGGAGAATCTGTAGATCGCGGACGAATTAATGAACGAATATACCATAGTAAACAAAAAAAAAAAAGAAAAAAGAAAAGAAAAGATTCCATGCGATAATAATCGAAAAAAAAACATCACACTTACTGGAAAAAAACCCGAACCCGTCGAGGTTGAAGCTTCCGCTCCCCTAACTTAACGGGTGTCACGAGGGTTGGAGATGGACTAGTAAATCGTCGGTTGGCGATCCGAAGGGCACACAGGTCTCTGTTTCTTTCCTTATTCATCCAACGAATTAGAGCCGAGTGGATAAGCAGAAGTGAAGAGGAAAAAAAAATAGAACAAATCGTGAAGAAGAAAATAAGAAGAGATGTAGAAGAAGGAGGAGGGGGGGGGGGGGGCAAATAATAGGCAGTGTGGCATCGAGTTGGGTGATGTGGTGGCGCGGCAGGCTTGTAAGACCTGGAGAAAGGAAAATGGGATGATTGTATGGATGGATTATGGGGTAGATGGATGGGGATGTTCCGCAACCGAGAGATACGTCGGTCTGCAGTGTACCTTCTGTATTCCTGTATTCCTTTTTTCCCCTTTCCCCTTTCTTTTGAATGGAAGCTGACCAATGTATCGTTTCCCGTGTAAAAGCGAGTGAGGAGAGAATCAGAGCCAGAAGCAATGGGGTTAGCTAACATGGAGCAAACGCAGCACGCTAGAGCCCCGTGCACCGTGTCTGCCCGTTCGGCTAGTCAGGACGGGGTGAGTTGATCAACTTGATAGTGGAGAGAACGAGCGACGTTCAGACAGTCGGCAGCTCGGTGTTACTGAGGTGGCTGTCTGTCGTGCGTGTTGTATAGGATGTACGGAGTAGAAGAGGTGAAGAATAATGTTGGACGAAATATCGCTCATAGAAATTGATGAGGCATTCCATGCAGACCATTAAGGAAAGATTATCGTTGGGAAGGTGCCAAGACCACCAGCGGCATCATCGAGCAGGCGGGGAAGGCGCGACCACCTCTGTCGCTCTTTCTCTGTGCGTGTCACTTTCTGCTCGCCCAAAGGGAAAGAGCGATGCCATTTCAGTCGCTCCTTCTGTATGGGACACTAGCAAGTCCGGGGTGCTTGTCCAGATCAGCCAATCGCGTTGATCCTTCTTACCCGCTTTGACTGGGCTGTGTTTCTCCATTGGCTGCATTTGTCCCCGCAGTATCACTCTGACGACTCAGTGGTGGGGAAGAGGTCCAGAACATCATCATATCCCACATTGAACACACCAAGCACAAAGATTCATCATTATAAGAAGCATGCCACTCAACAGGATCATTGGACTCTACGACAGCCACTCCAAAAACTCCAGAAATTCTAGACACTCCAGACACTGCAGACACTCAGGGGTTGGTAGATAGATCCCTGGATGCAATAGATTACATACAGGAATTCATTGTCAAGTACAACCCCACCTGCATCCTCTACGTTGTATTCGCCTGGGGAGTTAAGTGCTACGTGCGTACTAATGAGTTGAAGAATATCCTAGAGCTATACGTCGACATGGCTATTTTATCATGACTTGTCTGCATTCAGTTTTCATACACACCGATGCAGGCATCCTCGTCTACTATGTAGGATACTGTGTAGGATACTATGTTGCGGTCCAAGTAGTGCCATGCAGGGCATCCCGAGTACCCGCTACACCTACGTAGTACATAGTAAGCTACTGAATGCACGCCGCTATAAGGCCTGAGGCTTTCTCCAGATCATCCAGCCAATCGCGCATCGCAGGCTAAGGTTGCGGGATTTTCGCCCAGCCACCTGACTGAATTGACACGCCCATTTTCCGGGGTAAATTGCAGCCTAACTCTAACCCAGACTAATCTAGCACTGTCTCATTACTAACTACCAAGTCTGATATACTATGTATAACACGTCAATAGAGGCATGCATACACTTCTACACAAAGAAGCATAATCTCATCCAAAGGCGGGAGACAGCCAAACCCCACAAATCCCGTGTGAATGTCTAGGCTAATGAATAGGCTATTGAATAGGCTATTGAATAGATGGGATGAAACACCTTGTTGGACAGAAGACAGAAAGAAGATTGCCAAGTCAGAGAGGTCGGAGCGGAAAACGAAGAATCCGGGGTATCGAGATGACACGCATGAAGCGCCGTTCACTACTCTGTAGGATACGCAGGAATGCATCCCGGTGGCGCAACCAAGGCTCTGTGGCGCGGAGGGGTATTCATAGTACGGTGTACTATGATAGGTATAGCTGAATAACTTTTGAGCTTTCCATTGTCTCTTATTATCATAGGCTTGATATGAGCTGAAGATGAAGAATCACATGTTATGAGAGAGGTAACCAGCAAAGACATGACGGGGCAGATCATGAGACTCAATGCATATCCCCCTTCTTGAACTATGGTAGTACATGCGATTGGCGGGGTATGGTACAAAGCTTCCAAGCCTTATCCAGGCCCTTACCTCCTGTCCCCGCGGCGGAAGCAGAGTGGCAAGGCGAACTTCATCCGTCATGGATAAGTGGCGAACATAATTATTGGCGACAGGATAGAGATGAACATAATCAGGAAAAAGCTGTGTGTCATTCTATCAATACATACTACAGAATCTTGCTATAGACAGAGAACTACTGATCTCAAGCAGGAGCACTATCCAGTGGAGAAGAGGTCGTAGCTCCTGGGCCCTTTTGCTGCCGCAACTTCTCCTCGAATTTGGCAAATTCATGCATCGAGACCTCTTCCTCTTGGTCCAGAACTTGCTGCACACCTTGGACTTCCTCAATCTAGCGGAGAGTCAATGAAACAGTCCAGGAAATGACAGGAGTAGTATAACTTACGTAGTGCATAAGCATCGACTCGATACCGTTCTTCAGCGTAACGGTACTGGAGTCACAAGTCCGACAAGCTCCTCGCAATTTCAACAGGACAATCCCATTCTCAAATCCCCGGAATTCAATATCTCCTCCGTCTTCCTGGATAGCTGGTCGGATGCGAGTTTCCAATAGCTCCTTGATCATACCGACTACCTCGTCGTCCTCTTCGTTGTAGCTTAGAGTATCCTCGCCGCCACCCTCTTGCGCATCCTGGGCGCCAGAGGTGCGTTCAACGGTATTCACAATCGGTTCGCCGGAAGTAACGACTTCGGTGATCAGACTGAAGACTTCGGGCTTAATGTGAGCCCAGTTGACGTCGCTTTGCTTGGTCACAGTAATGAAATCGGGTCCATAGAAAACGGATGAAACGCCTTCAACATTGAGTAGCTTGGCTGCTAGTGGTGAAGGATGAGGCGGAGCGAGAGTCGACCTCGGCGACAGGTACTCTAAGAAGGGAGTTGGGAAGTTTTCTGGAAGAACGCGATGGTTAGGTAGGAATTTGAGAGCCTGCAACCATCAAAAAGACCCAGTCAGACATTTTCAATCAGATATTCAAGTGCATAGTCCAACACCAGACTGACTCACATCCGGGTTCGGCGTCGACTCCGTCTGGATGAATATAGACCGCTTATTGCCCGTGGACGGCCCATTGATCTTCGGTAGGTTCGAAGTCTGATGGTTAGGATGTAAGACCGGCCTGCGACGGCTTTGAGATGGTGTTATGGCAGAGATGCTGCTTCGCGCATAGTGAATTGACCTCCGTGCGCTGGTGAATCGAGCAGTGTCAATCGTCGCCGTCAAGTTCTGTGATCGCTGAACTGTACGCCGGAGAAGACTCCGTGAGATTTGTTGTGCTGACATTATGTATAACTCTGTATAATCAATCACTGGAATGTGTTGACGGTTTCTGGGTCGCGATGAGGTTTGTCAAGGAAAATAATTGATTACAAACCGGCCCGCGAGAATTTGCCCGGAAGGCATTGACGTCAAATGCACGTGAGGTGCTTAATCATACATACTAGAGCTTTCTAACCTATCTACACTGCATCTTGTATCTCAATTTATTTACTAAAACATTCAACATGCTCAATTCTGATAAGATCATTCAAAACTGAGGACGGCCGAAATGATACGCGCTTTTTGAATGAGAGTCATGCACGGGCCAGCCTTTCATAATGCATGCCGAAAAATTGACAAGCTCTTTGCCGTCAAATACTTGATTACCGTCATACCTGAAGACATCAACATTCTTCTTCTGCACTACCATATCATAAAGTCAAGCAACTTTCAACGGCACGAGAAAAGTAATCGTCGGACACGATGCCAGTCTGTGAAGTATGCTCGAAAGAGCCATCCAAATACAAGTGTCCAACTTGTGGCCTGTTGAGGTATGTTTCCTATCTTATTGTTTATGTACAAAAAACTAATCTAAACTATTATCTAAAGCTGTTCTCTCGGTTGTACAAAATCACACAAAATATACTGTGCACCGAAGCAAGATCCAGCAGCCGAAGACTCTGCGGAGAATGCGCAGCCTGAGGATCCTGGAAATCTCGCCAAGCAGGAAGATAACACCACTCAATCCAAAGAGCAAGAACCTCTTCCCAAAGCAGAGATACAAAAGCTTTTTGCGGAATATCCCAACCTTCGCTCGAGATTACGAGAAATCTACAAGACTACTCTAGAGGAAGAATGGAATGCAACCGCACCCGACTCAAAACACAGCACATATCATCGCGGCGATCGACAGGCGCATAATCACCACCATCATCACAATAATAATCGTGGAACCTGGACTGCAGAAAAAGGATTCAACCGTGGAGTCGCGAAAATTAGGAGATGGAGAGAGGGTTGTGAAGGCGGGGAGTGCACAGATGCCGATGCCGAGGGTTTTGTGAAGTTCATGGCTTTGGTCGCTGGAGAGCGTGGAGGGTAGTTCTATCAGAAGTACTCTGTACTTTCTTAGCCCTATCGTGGCTATTCACTGCGAGTAACAGCGCTTGTTGCGATCTTTCTTGGTCTGCTATCCTCTTAACCGACGCTTACTTGCAAGAGCAAGAGCAATGAATCAGAACGAGAGAACCTGTGAGTGTCGGTACACCCGGCTATCACCACAGTATAAAGTTCTCTCTTCCTGGAAGATCAGAGTTCATTGGGCAAATGATGTTTCGGGATGATGAGCAGGACCTTTCAATTACCTGACATATATGAATTGGCATTCCCAGTCGCAGATAAATGGACTGCGATATTCTATTCACCGAACTGGAGAGAATACTCGACAGCTCATCAGTGCAGCTATCTTGCGGACACGCGTTAGAGCATGTGCTCTGAACCTCTCCTACAGTGATCGAAGCCTCCGACTCAACGAATACAGACCGCTGACGTTCTTCACCGTGAGAAGAGAATTGTTGGGCGTCTTCTGCCTTCACATGGCAGACTTCATTTTATTATGCTAGTTCAATTGAAATGCAGGCTGCCGGGTGAATCACATTCGCGGTCCCTTGGCACATATGATTTGTATAACTGTAGCAAAATCACGACCAATGCGAACGGATCGGAGTACATTACCGAGGCTCATCTTGCGGTTGATCGATCTGGCTATTGTCGAACATGAGTACGGAGTAGTAGATTGGGTGATAGAGTATGAATCCGGGGAATCACCAAGGTTCCACCAAGCCTCGCTATTTCACCCAACGTAGTCGGTCAGTTACGGAGAAAGGATGATTCCCAATTTTTTTTTCCCTTTTGAGTCGAGGTATACGAATCAGAATAGCCTCTTCCTAGCAAATATAAGCTAAGAGGTGGCCTGATATACAGTCCAGACTCATACTGAGACAGACAAGTGGGCGGAACAAATAAGGCCAAGCCTCAGTCTCGCTAGTGCCGGCATTGTTAAACTTCACAAAGCGTCGCACCACGCCCTATTTTTCCAACGGTCGCCCAGCTCCTCCTATTTTTGCGATCCACTTCGCCGGAACTACCTAGGTAAGGAAATATATGATCTCTGACCATTGCCCTTTTCAGAGTCTTGAACAACACTCAATTAATACAGTCGAGGTCCAGTCCCGTGTCTTACTGCATTGTCGACCCGCACAACATTGCCACTACTAGCTTAAACTGGGCTACAGGGTTAATAGCTTTGACACATCAGTCAGACACAAGGGCTCCGTTTTTTACTTTAAAAAGCAAAAAGCAAAAAGCAAAAACATAACACAGCTTGTCTTACCGCTTCGTCCAAGTCGGCGGGACCGGTCACCAACCGCGTCCCCATCGACAGAACAGCCTATCCACCGTGGCTCTCCATGTCCCCGGTTCGAGAAATGGCCGCAGTAACTCCCACCCCGTGCGACCAAACACCCCTCCGTCTGGAACACGGATGAATCCAGCTTCCTCTCGCAGAACTTCCTCCCCCGGCGTCGTCAGCAGCAATTCTCCTCTCCGCCACCAGCAGCAGCACCAGAGCAGCGCTCTACGGACAACCTGGCGTCACAGTGCGGGATCAGCAGATGCATTCAGTTCGTTCTTGGATATGGACGAGGAGACCGATGATGCTGCTTCTCGAAGCAGACCGGCCAGCTCTGAGAATCATGCCCCGGAGAAACAGCGCATCTACGAAACGACGGCGCCCAGTGATCCGGGAGTCACCTTTGAAGAATTGATCGAGCGACTCATCGCGTTACCCATGTCGAAACAGGACGCGAAGTTTAGTGCTATATTTTTATGTCTATACCGGAAATTCGCTGCACCCTCGACCTTACTCAATGCTCTCATTGCTCGATTCGAAACTACCGAACAAAGCGATTTACCTCAATTGACTCGGGCTTCCGAACAATTACGGCTACTTCAAGTGATCGCCCAATGGGCTTCGGAATACCCAGGAGATTTTGCACATCCCAAAACGCGGCAAAGATTAGTTGACTTTGTCGAATCCATTGAGGATAGTCATGTGTACATGTTTGCCGCGAAAGAAATCAGTCTCCATTTAGAAAACCGTGTGGAAGATGACGATCTCGGTTGGCCTTTTCGAGATGGAGAAGACGGCGAATCATCAGAGGGGACTGGGTCATCACACTTGTCACCGTCGACTTCATTTATGCATTCTTCGTTCTCGGAGAATGTTATTAATAATATTAGCACGTTGGATCTGTCGGACGATCCGACGAACGACCCAGCAAGAGACTCGGGCACGATATCCACCGTCTCTAGTACGGGGAGATCGGTTTCTACCATGACACAAGCGTCTTCAGCTATGTTGGCGTTGGAGAATGCACAGCGAGAAGCAATGAGTCTGGAACTCACTGCTCGATGTGTACTCACCAAGATACAATGGCGACAATTCATGGAGATTCCAGATGACGACTTCGCCCGGGAACTCACCCGCATCGACTGGACGATGTTTACTTCTTTCAGACCACGAGATCTGGTACGGCACGTTAGTCTATCTGGATCCGAAAAGGGGAGTTCCAAAACACTACAAAATGTGAATCGTATGATTCAAGAATTCAACCACCTGGCCTGTCTTGTCGCAAATATGATATTACTCCGCGACAAGGCCAAACATCGTGCAAAGGCTATGGAGAAATTCATGAACATCGCCTTGAGACTCCGCCGTCTCAACAATTACAACTCCCTTGGTGCAGTCATGGCAGGTATAAACGGCACACCGGTTCAACGGCTAGCGCAAACAAGAGAATTAATACCACTTTCCGTCCAAAAGGACTTTCTCCGCCTTGTGATATTGATGAGCACGCAGAAGAGTCATTTTGCGTATCGACTTGCATGGGACAATTCGTTCGGAGAACGGATTCCATTCTTACCGCTTCATCGGCGTGATTTGGTATCGGCAGAGGAAGGGAATAAGACGTTTGTCGGCGAGAATAAGGATCGGATTAATTGGAAGAAATTTGAGATTATGGGTGAGGTTGTTCTTGCTATTCAGCGCAGCCAACGCACGCCGTATCCGTATATTCAGAGGAACGAAGAGGTGCAACGGTTGGTGCTGGATGCGAAGATGTTTGATGAAGAGGTATTTCCTGTCGTTTTGTTGCCTTGAGAATATTGCTGATATTCGTCTTTTAGGAACTGTATACTCGAAGCGTGCAAGTGGAACCTGCTGGAGGTGCAATTGACAGAACCAAGCCGTGGGGACCTCGATGGCTACGACCTTGATCGACCACGAACTCGTATCAACTGTCATTCGACCCTTGACCACCTACTTTCTCGCTGCCACCGCGTACATAATAATACACTAGGACTGCCTTATCTCTGCCTCGACCGATTTCAAGTCGTTCTAATTCATGTCTCATGTTTTTGATGATTATATCATACCCATCATACCCCCTTGTTATCGGTGTTGTATTGTTCTGGGATTATTGCTTATATTTACATACCATGCCATATATTTG
Source organism: Talaromyces stipitatus ATCC 10500 (assembly GCF_000003125.1). Lineage (NCBI taxonomy): Eukaryota > Fungi > Ascomycota > Eurotiomycetes > Eurotiales > Trichocomaceae > Talaromyces > Talaromyces stipitatus. Next base: position 2,698,468 of record NW_002990117.1, on the reverse strand, counting down.
TATTCTTCATTGGGCTTAACATATCGAGCGGTTTTATATACAAGGCAAGAGTTGAGCAATGTCTTTTTCGAGAAATAAATGCGTCGATTCTATTGGTGGATAGTAGGTAGCCTCAGGCATCACTAGCGTATTTTGGTCGCAACTTTAAATCTTTAATTCTTTACTTCATCACTCAAACAACTTAAACGCCTTTATCAACTCTTCCCCCATTTCAATTACCGACACCAGATTGAAAACTCGGAACCAAATAAAAACAAAATGACAGACCTCCCCCTCCGAGCTCGCCAACTCTACCGCGCTCTCCTCCGCGAACTCCCCCGTCGACACATCTCCCTCCCTTCTTCATCTTCAACAACATCACCATTAAAACAACGCTTCCGCACACAATTCGAACGATCCACTACATCAATACACTCAATACAACGTGTCGAACAATTCGTGCAATACGCAAAAGCGCAGCGGATGTATGCCACGTTATTAGCGAGGTATAATCCGGGCATGGATATGGATCAGGAAGAGAGGGTGAGGTTGACGGCGAGGAGGGTGGGGATGGATTTACCGGTTGAGAATAGGTTTGATGCTGAGAGGGAGAAGGAGAAGGGGGGGGTATTTGAGAGTACGGAAAAGGGGGAGGAGGATGACGATGGGGGGAGGAAGTGAGAGATTAAGTGCGACTGAAAGCGTGGAATGGAATTCTGGGGCTTGGGATTCGATGTTACGAATACGTGGGAGAAATGTTGGCGACGCAGGTGACGAGGTTGAATTTGTGTATGATATGTATATAGTTATAGAATGTGTATTCCACCTAAACAACAGACTTACGTTGGTCCGTTACAATCCGTACGCCCCTTGACGAATCGAGAGGGATATACTTGCAGTGCTTCGTCTGCATCGCGATAAAGGCTCGGCGGTTGGAAGCATCGTCCAGATAGTTGCGCCGGCCTGCCATCTAGGTGATATGGCGCTGTGGAATTCAGACTAAGCCGGACGTCTTGATCGTTGATGACTAGACGTCGTCATATTTATACCCATAGTAATATTCGGTACGCATCAACCGATCAACCAGATGTCAGCTGAACAATTTCCATCTGCCGCATCAACGTCGAGCTACTCTCTTCCTCCTCATATCCAACCTCAATCGAAGTCTTGGGCCGATTCTTATTCAACCCATCGAGCAATGTGCACGCCTTGCAGACCTTTTGGCTCGAAATATATCCACAACGCTCGCATTTGCCAATATTTTGAACCCGGATCATTTTTCCTTTGACTTGTGGTGCCTTCCTGGGCCTATTGCTCGACTGCGGTTTTGGTAATGTTATCTCAATTTCATGATCTTCAGCTGCCTCGTTTGCCGCAAGTTGCTTTTCCATTGCTGCCATTTCACCGCCGCTAGACCGGCCATTATGATTACCGCATCCTCCAGTCGAGTAATCATCCGCATCGACGGTGGAAGAGGCTTGAGTCTTGCCACTGCCGCTGACTTCCGCCGGCACCAACAACGCCATATCCTCACCACTTCTGACAATATCAAGTATAGAGCTTGGTCGTATCTTCTCCAGATCCTTGATAAGTGTTCGCGCACTCCCACGGAACGCCTCGGGCGAATATATACACTCCGTACTGAAATAATCCAGTTTCTTGTGATGCGCATACAAGACAATCTCCTTCTCGTATGCATATTTGAGGGGTTTGCTCCGCTTCATATCCGTACTATCCTGGCCTGTAACAATACTCGTCCCCCTCGACAAACGCGGTAAATCGCCCCTCAACAAATTCATCATGACGGTTTCTGCGACATCATCTGCATTATGGCCCGTAACGATATGCTTGATACCCAAACGCGCCGCTCCACGATCGAGTGCCTGTCTCCGAAAGACGCCGCAATATGTACAATTCCCTTTCTTCCCGACTTGCGCAACCACTTGATCCATCGTCCAACCATACAACTCATCATACCCGACAATCTCAAGCGGCATATCGTACTGCTTCGCGTTCCGCTTAACAGTCTCTAAACTATCATCCCGATACCCCTTAATCCCTTCATCGATAGACAACAGCACCAAATCCAGTCCATAGTCATATCGTACATTGAGTGTCTTGAGCACAGAGGCTAATACGGTACTATCTTTCCCGCCACTGGCGCCGATGGCGATTCGTTCCCCGCGCTTGAACAGCGAGGTCGAGATGATGGTTTCGTGGATTTCGGATTCGAAGATTGAGATGAAGCAGGATTTGCAGAGTTTGTGGCGGTTTTTGGGGCGGATTATTACGGCGCGGGAGGTTTGGCAGTTGAAGCACAGTGTGGGCGCCATTGTCGTTATACTTACTGGTTGAGGCTTATCGAGAGTGCCTGAGTTTGAGAATTTTTGACTCGATAAGATCCGTACCCCACCACGCTAGTCTATATGCGGCAAAGATTACTGTAATATCGGCGTTAGGGTAAAGTAAGCCCTAATCTGATTCTTAAATCTTTTGAAGCTCTTCTGATGCATTTTCCTATATGAAGATTTGTCAAAAAAAAAAAATTCCCGGGTTGACTTTGCAGTCATCTGCTCTCTGATTTGTTGTTTGTTGATCGATCAGATGATCGTCATGTTGAGTATAGATGTACTGAAGTTGCTAAATATCAAGACAAAATGCTAGTTTGTATGTCTTAGAGAGACCGTACACTCGTGTCTTGTGTTTGGTAGCGATATGAATAACAGACTAAATAATGATATATACAAATAAAGAAGTCGACTTATTCATACATTCGTTAATATTTCAATGACATGATCATATCCACGGTACCCTCCCACCCTGGACCAAACTCTCATGCTCCCTGGCAAGTACACGAGGATCATTCTCCTCAAACCAAAAAGCCCATGTACTTCTCGTGTTGATATCCAGGTTATCTCTACTAGACCTTGACCCAACATGTTGAAGTTGAGGGGGCGCATAAGCAAACCTCCGCAGCCCCGTAGAGTCGGCGTATTCTTCTATCAACGTATCGGTTTGTCCGGACTTGTGTTCTTCCAGCCATCTTATCAAGTCTGGTACTTGATCTCGTGGAAATATCATTCCTTGGGTGCAGCAACCGTGTTTGTTCATCTCTACTACCCCTTGAAGAGGCATCACGTTGTATTTGCCGGTCATATAAACCAGGCCAGTAAATGCAGGGACGCTCACGAGACAGATCACTGCAATCGTGGGCCAGTTCAAGAAGCGACGTGCGGAGGTAGAAACTCGTCGAATGATCAGGAGTATAACCAATGTGGCGCTTGACATGAGCAGGAATGCCAGGGGCATATTGCGGTACCAGAAATCATCTTCACTCCAACTAAGAGATGTTTCTGTATAAAAGAGTCGCATGTATAGCCAGTCCTTCTCCGTCTTTTCCGATCCGATACGGCTACCTAAGGTCGATAAACCCATGAGCGATTTCGCCAGCCACCCATCTGCAGCAATGATATCGTCCTCGAAGATGGCAATGTACGGGGTATTCGTTTGGAGGCAGCGCTCTAGCACATATACGTAGTCACTTGAACAAGTTAGTCGATTGATAAATTGCAAGAAAACTAGGACACTAACTAGACGCCCTTCTCATAGTAGTTACGACTTTCTTCAAGCTCCCGAAGCCTGCCCATCACTTCATTTGATACATTATAAGAGGCGGCTGAATCGACAAGACTGTTGAGCCACTGCTGCTCCCAACTTGGATGTTTTCGAGGATCGGTGTCCGCAAAGAGGACATTGACGGACAACGCGCTGCGCTCCTGAGGGTACAGTCCAGCCAAGAGTGATCCCACAGAGGCATCCAAATAATTGACTCCATCTCTCTTGACTGTCGTTACGGCAACGCATACGACCGGGGTCGGAGAAGCTTTCAAAGCAGGAGGACCGTCCGTCTGGGCATTATATGCTGAGATGAATTGTCGCGCTTCATGTTCTCGCGTCAAGCTATACTTGAGGTCGTAGACATGGGTATCGTCGAAGAAAGCCGAATGAGGGTCTCGCCAGAATCGAACTTTGCACCAGCCAAAGGTAAGAGTAAACAAAAAGACAGAGGCGAGAAAAGTCTTTCCTGCTGATGTGGTCACTAAGAGGTGTAGCAGAAGTCGAATGCTGTTTACGACCCACGTCAATGCAGAATATTTCATGTTGCTTCAGCTGGTGTCATATGAGACACATCATTGATTATATAGTATCTTGACATTTGACCAAAAGCTGAACAAGAGAAAGGAAGAAGGAGATGTTGGGTGGCGCCGCTTGACAATAGGACCTCGATGTAGCCTATAATAAGAAAAAGTGGGATAATGTGCTGAGACAAAGAATCGCGCATTGCCCCTAGCTATGCTACTCAACCAAAGCAATAGTGTAGCCGCATTTAAGCCGCGGTTATGGACCATTGTATCCACAGTTCTATTCTAGGCTTAGTCTGCAAAGATTTTTGTGCTCTTTCGAGCAGTAGCAAGCCAGCGATTCAGCCATACATGGATCTGTGGGTTGTATGAGAGCCAATTGACATGCTGGTCTTTGTCTCTCTAGGCGAACAAAGAAGCACAAGTCATGTGAACTAGAATCAGCGAACTGACATGGTAGATTGATCAAGCCTGCATCTTCCAAGTAAATACACAGTTGTGCCAGTAAGTAGCCCTAAGTTATTACATATAGCATTTTCAGATTAGTATTCACAAAAAAGATATTTCCTAAATAGGAAGGTTTGATGATTTCTAGCCCCGGATCGGCAAGCGATCCGCGCAGTTAGGGTTAGTTCGCCTAGCCCTAGCTAGACATGCCAATGACCCAACTCTACGAGAGTATCCTCATTTCAGAGTCAAGTGGTATATCACAGAATACGGATTCGAGGCTATGACAGAGAGGGCGCGGTTGAAGAGCAGCTAGAGTTGCGCTAATACCGATCGACTCATATCTTTAGCAGGCACGAGGGTACAGACATTTAGCTGTGATCACCATAGCCCCATAAACATCATGTAGAGACGACAATTGAAGCGAACAACTTGGCGTAAGTGATCAATAATCTAACCCTACTACTGAAAAGTTCCAAAAATAGGTAAACCCGACAAATGTAGAGTGTTGGTCGAGGACTTTTAGATAGTTCTCGTCTTTTGCCGGCATCCTATCCTGATCTCCGAGAATCAAAAGTAGCAATGAAGTTTGGATCAAAAAAGGAGTTCTCCCTCCAACCCTGAGGTCCTCCTGCTCGAGCGAAACGGGAACGGAAACCGCAGCTAATAATCGACAAGTCTCATCGTTCGATAGATTCGGACTATTGACCTACGAGCTCGATCAATCGCTACCTTCTCCAGATCATTCAACACAAAATTCCGATCTCTGCATTAGTCGCCCAGGAAAAATCCCCTAGGGAGAATGAGGACTTTTCGCCGCTCGGATCTGAGTTGAAATCTTGAAATACTGGTATTTTGTCCGAGTGGAGCAGTAGCGGTTGTATAGACCAAAAAGTTTAAATACAAATCTATCAATGTTGCTATTTCTCCACCTTCAGTCCCACCGGTAGACTGATATATGAGTCTCTATCATAACCGCGGTTCGTAAACGAACAAACTCCCAATCCAAGTGAGACGTGTCTAGACTTCCAACACTCTCAATGAAGACAAATCGTTAAAATATCCCGCCATAATCTCGACCAGACTGTACATCTAGAAATGTGGAGCTCATCGGGACAAAATCTCAACTTAACCCTTGCGTCAACCACAGATTCCGAGTGTGGCTAAACACTGGAAAATTCAATCAATATATGTACAGATGCATCGGCGCATACCTTCCGATTCTGCTCGGGCGAATAGGAAATATTATTAATTGATGCATATATCCGTCTTGACGTGCAGAGGCTGGATGTACTTGAGCGTCATGTACATGTATGTATCAATACCCAGGTCCGTCAATCAATACGTAAGTAAGCTTTTCATGGCCGTGTCACATTCCTGAGATGCAGGGGAGATGCAAGTACTCGGTACCTACGTGGCGCATGAATGCAAGCCGAGCACGTACAATGCGAGAGGAAGGGGATAATACGTAGCGAAGAATATATCCAATATGCAATGGGTTCACCACTATACAAATAACCCTGAATAGTATGTACCGCAATATCATACAGACACCATCTTCAAAACTATAGCTTCCCCTGTAACAAATTACCAATCATCTCCCGACCCGTAATCCGACTTGTAGCCCACAACGTAGGGAAATCAAGTGTCGACGTGAACGTATCCGCGTATCCAAACCCGAGCATGGGCGGGATCCAGCCACGGGCATATTCCAGCGCAAAGCAGGAATCCGGCATTTTGTATTGCTTCACGTCGCCGCGACGTAGGTGGTGCACGCTTCCCTGGGGGTAGACTTCGGGTTCGTAGGAGCCGGGGACGTAGGCTAGTTGGGTGCCTTGGAGGATGTGGAAGTAGTCGTCCGCAGTGTGGCGGCCGGTGTGTCCTTCGGTGCCGATTGCGGTTCCGAAGATGATAAGATACTCAGTAATACCTGCACAGTCTTACTTAGTTCCAGGCTCAGATCGGTAGATAAGGGGTAAGCTTACTGGCATGGATAATGTACATGGCACCCATCGCGCCACCAGCATTGTTGAATACCCACTCCTCATCAAAGTTCAAATGCTTTCCCTCGAGTTTCTCATCCAATTCGCTCACAATGTACTTGACCACGGCGCGCGTGTCGTTACCATGCGCCGCGATGGCTCGCTGCGAAACATCATGTAAATGAGCCGGGTCAAAGATGTAGAATGAGTCCAGATGCTGCTCGACGTAGTAGAACAACGCGGCGAAGGCGGCAAGGACTACAGCCAAAACGGTGAGGGTCGAGGTACCTTTACCTCGCGAGGAGGCTGATTTGGCGTTTGCCATTTTGGAGAAAGAGAAAGAGTGGAGATTGAAACCAAGACAATTGCTTCTCGAAGTGCGAGTGCCGCGATTAAGGAACGACGTCACAAGTTGTATGAAGAAAATTTGGCAATTGAGGGCAGCAGACAACTCCAATTATAAAATAATCTCGGCCTGGGGAAATTTTCGCGTTGATAGACAAGAGGGCCAGGGGCACGGGCGCTAGGCCTGAAGTAGTTTAGACCTTCAGCCTATCGGGTCCGGCACAGAGAGTTCAATGCTCACACCACTCGAGCTCAAAGCAAGTAGTAAAGGATTTCTTCAATTAGTAATCAGCTTCGTCTCTGAGATGTTATAATAGCGAGGCATTCTCGATGCCTAAACGTTGGTACGTAGTACGCACTGCGGGTTGCGAACCGCGTTCTTTCCACCAAGTTTCCCCGTCCTGAGCTCAACATTCTGACTAACACTGCTGTGATGGTGAGCAAGAGGGCCCGGACTAAGAGCTGCCTTGTAGCACTTCGAGTTCTATCATTTTGTACATTGTAGCTCTTGATAGCTGAGCTGGCTTTAACTATCATTTATATCAGCTAAAAATACTCAATAAACACTGACCAATCAGGGGCATATCATTCCGGATGATGCATCAGACTAACCCAATCCGTCCTAGCTAGCCGCTGCATAGATCGGACCCACCATTCTTCTCTCGACGAATTGATCTTGATCTTCAATTTATTTTAATCTTCAATTGATTCCAGACCTCTGCCGTTGCCGAGTTGCGCGATTCTTGTAGCGCCCCGGAAGCTCTCTACCCGAATCAGAACAGTATCATTACATGAATGCTAGGCGGTTGTCTTCTCGCCTTGCCAGGCTCAGCTCCTGTTGAGCGCGAGGAACATGAAACATTGTTACCTAGTGGATATTGGGTATTCTCAAGGATGAGAATATTGATCATTCTTGCCTATTCACAGGTCGGTCAGTATGAAGGCATGATTGATGAATGAAGGAAGCTCTACTAAGAATTTCACAAAGGCAAGGTGGTCGTCAGTGCCTTTGTCCCCCCCAATCTAGGACTTGATGCCTTCCTTCTCTGTATTTACGTTTGCCCGCCCAACGTATCGACTCGTCTACATCGTGAATTTGTGAATCAAATCTAGCGACTCAAAGTATTAACTTATACTCTTTAGGTGTTTAATGGAAGGTAAAATAAACAGCGGTCGCTTACTACGTATCACTGCATCGTAGCAAGATTGACATGATCACCCCATCATTGTATGCGTGTATGACTACGGAGCGGGCCACTACTGGCTCATAAACTAGATCCTTTCATGTCAGAAACGACCCTTCCGTAACCTGGGGTTGGGGGCTATGCTACCAAGGCACGAATCCCTACGTAGTACGTACCCAGCGGCTACGCACATTGCGTATTTCGTATACACATCCCAAAAATTTCGAGAAGGACCGATGACATCGGTTGATCCGTTGTTTATGGATTGTTTCGAACATAAACTGAAGATGTTGATTATTCGTGAGTCATCGCCTGCACCAGAGTCGTTACTTGGCCCCACGATGATTGGTTATGATGGTCGCAACAGAGATTCTCCGATTTCAAAATGTAATGCCACGGTTCGCTTCGAAAGATTCGTGTTCTTTTTGTCTTTTGGCAGTATGTACGAAGAGAAATCAAGGTTACAGATGAATCAATAAATGCATTCCGACCCGGGGCGTTATTGTTGATCCCTTGAAGAATAGGAAAATAGTCTGGGGATGCCAAGCCAGTGTCCAGTGATACCAGTGATACCACGGATCCATTCGGAGGATTGCTCTTTTAATATACAATTCCTCAGTATGTATACTATTGTATACAGAGCCAAGAGCAAGAGTCAGTGCTAAATTCCAACCAGATAGCCACAAGACTAGAATTAGACTCCTCGCATAACCCATGACACAGGCACAATTAGGGCGTCGCGGGTGATGGTCCTCAGGGGTCCCACCGCGCCGGCTATTGGCTGCAGAAGCCGCTGTGCCCTAAATTGGAAACATTTGTATCCTTGGGCCATTCCGGACTACAATAGGTCGAGGGATCTGTTTCTGATCACTCCAATGTGTTTTAGAAGAGCGCGAGGCATGACCCTATTTCTGTCGTTCCATCGATGACCCTAGAACCTTTACCCCTCTCCGCGAATCGCGTCGCAGAATGTCCACCTAGAAATACAAAGATAGAACTGGGCGCCTCCTGGAGTCCTTTCGATCTACCTGGGAAACCAGGTATGTACTACATAGTAACTTAACGATACAGTCACCACAGCGTAGTTACTGCTATCCACCCCCTGCTGCGGCCCATTTGGCTCTCTTGAGTTCGACCTCTCCACATCGAACAACTGGTTCGCAGTTGTCCTTGCAGCGTTGGCCGGAGCCACCAAGCGCCCTCCCTCGATTGGGCTGAGGATCATACATCCTGCATATGGCCGACATAGTATAGACGGCTTCACAAAGTGTGGCATATAACTACTTGCCTGCGACCTCACATTTTTCACGAGGTCCATCCACATGCACACCACCACTTTCCCTCATCTAATCAATAATACTATCTACTAGTCTTTTTCTTTCAAAGTCCGATTTTCTACCATTTGAATTCATATTAAAGAATATCTCATCCTCTCATTTATTTTTTTCCTGTTTCTACTCCGTCCACCATTGCATCCTACGGTATCATTCCCCGAGCTGCAACAACTGCAGCCCCCACGACACCATACACTACAGCAAAGTTTACTCTAACAGTGCAACGATCAACTGCATCATAATTCGATTAGCGCCGTCATCAACTATAACAAGAAAAAATATATTTTAACAAGGCCCCTCGTTCAGTTTTCGGCACTATACAATTATCGATAACCCTTGTTCAAAAAGGTTGACACGACAACATCAACAATTTTGAGCCCACATTCCTGAATTACGGAATAATTGCTTCAGCTGGGCAGGATCTCGCAAGCAACTCTGGTTCTAAAAAAGACTAATATTCGACTTTTGTCTCTCGTTCGGCAATACCTAATCTCGTCTCCCTTGACTACTTTTATTTTCGCTTTTGTGGCTAAAGATCTTCGGCAACCATCGCCTCGATACCAGAGCCCCGGCATCTCACCTTTCTGGATTCGGTATTACTGGATTCTACTTTTATCTTTGCATTGTTATTTTCTTGGACTACTTTCCTGTTCTCTGCTAGTCAGGTTGGAAAAAAGAAAAAAGTCTCATCAGAAAAATATTCAAATAGCCAACCTTGGCCTCGTTCATCATCCTCGATCCTTGCTCCGTCTCTAACCAGCTAACCCTAACCGCTTGCTTCGAGTCACCATGGAGCACAATATGAACACCAACTTCAACACCAAGATGCAGTCGTACAACAGAGACGCATTGAACGAGTTCGTGATGCTCCCCGTGTCACGGGAAATGATCACCCACCTTGCTCTACAAACATCCAAAGTCATCCGCTGCGAAGGCCATGTGACTGTATCATCCATGAACCAACATGGACAACCCACCCCTCCCAGCTCTCCGCCCCTGGACCCTGCCGACAATCTACCACCTCTTCCACCACTAGAAGTCTTTATCTCGTCCATTGTGCAACGATCACAGGTTCAGGTGCCAACCCTGATGACTTCTCTAGTCTTCCTGGCTCGTCTCCACGCTCGATTACCACCTGTGGCCAAAGGCATGCGATGCACCGTTCATCGTATCTTTCTAGCTTCTCTGATCCTAGCTGCCAAGAACTTGAATGATTCGAGTCCGAAGAATAAGCACTGGGCACGTTACACCGCTGTGCGAGGGTACCCGGGTTTCGGCTTCTCGTTGGCCGAAGTCAACCTGATGGAGCGACAACTTCTTTTTCTTCTTGATTGGGACACTCGCGTCAATGAAGAGGACCTGTTTGAGCATTTTGAGCCTTTTCTCGCCCAGATTCGCAGACAATATGAAATTGCAGAGCAAAAGGAAGCCATGGCCCAACACCATCACCATGACTGGTGGCGATTGAACGCCTCGGCCGAATCTCTAGCTGCCCGTCTCCGCCGCCAGAAGCAGGAAATGAGGGGAGAGATTGGAACTTTGTCTCAACGAAAATCGCAGTATCTCACTACCTCCACTACAACCAATCAGCAACAACCACATGCTGTAAACCGCAATTCTCCATTGTCTATGGTCGAGGATAGTGATCGATACAGCCCCTACCCTCGTCATCGCACTTCTCTCTACCGCAGTGCAAACCGCTCCATTTCTCCCCCTTCCGTCAAGGATGTCCCTGCCCTGTCACGTACAGAAACCAGCAATTCCTTGGCACCATCATCTCGATCATCCAGCGTCGCACCCAGTGTACGAAGCACACCTGGAAGTATCAGCACTTGCTCATCATCCGTGGACGAAGTCATGGTCGTGGACGGAAATGCCAGCCCAGCTAGCTCAGCGCTCAATTATAGTTATGTCAACGTCATGAAGTCCCAGCCAAAACAACGCCCCTCCATACCAGCAATGTCACAGCAACCGAGCAAGAAGATCAAGACCAGCAATAGCTTGGGTGGTTCAGGCGGTGGCCTGATGGCTCGATTTTTCGCTTCTGCCGCCGGAGCCTACATGAACGGTCGCATCTCTCGCACTGCTGCATGAACACAGGATATTCCTCCTGACGGAAATTGACCGAGCTGGCTCTCGCATTTCCTCTTTTTATTACTTTATTTCTTTTGTCGTGTCTCATCCAGGAGTTTTACATTCATAATCATTTTCGAACACTACAGGAATATGAATTCTAGTCGTGGGAAGAGGTGGAAAAAAAAGGCTTCTATACCCATTTTTCTCTTTCATTTCTTCAACCTTATACAATGCATCTGGCATGGCTTGGCGTTCTTTCACTTGTCTATTTTATTGAACCTTTTGAAATGTTTATCTTCTTGTCTGGGGGGGGTTTTTTTCCGGCGTTACTTCCATTCTGGATCCATATGATATATGGTGTATGAGAAGTAATGATCAATGGTTTTTCTTCGTTCTGAATACTGTGGAGTCCGTGGATGTTATATAGGATCTATACCTGTTTCGATATGTTATACATCTACTAATAAATATGACTGATAATTGGGTTTGATTCACGAACAAGATATCAGGACTACCTAGATCGAGAAGAGTATCATTTTGGGTAATTCTTAGTATTGAGAGTCGTCGCATGACAACATTTGCGCCCTGGAACCAAAGCCATGCTATTACTGTGGCATATGATGGTTGAATTTATACATGCCTATACCATCTGGGCACACCATCTTTTAGTTTCGCTATCACACCCTTGTTCTTGAATGAGTTGATCACACGACAGCGAGGCTTCGGGAGGGGAATTAGGGCTAAATGTATTTTGGGGTCTATCTTGTGGTCGCATGTCTCTAGCTACCTAGGTATAGCATTAAGGCAGTTTCTGAGTAGATTAAAAGCAGAATAGTGGAGATATATTAGTTACAAATATACGATACAAAGACACTCCCTCACTCCAAGTAATGCTATGCCATGGATAAACATGACTTCTTAGAGATGATTCCCAGAACTATGCCTCAGGCATCAACAACTTAAAGTTGGAGCCCCTCCTTCTGAATCAGGACTAGCCTCAACGTCACCGGTCTGATTGTCTGATGCAAGCACGACCAACTTCCTTTTTTCTATTTTTCTTTTGTGCGTGTTTGTTTTTTTTGCTCCCTGGGGAATACAATCAACACAGACAACCGACTTGTCCATGAAGCCAGTGGCATAATCACCTAATCAGTTGGCAGAATGCCTTCTTCAACATGCCATCTCCCCAACGGACATACCTTTTCGGTGACGCCAGTCTTTGGAGGTGTAACTTTCAAGGAAATAGATGCCTGCGTCCACAATCCGGCATTTCCTCCCGGATGGACGGTTGTTATTCATACCGAGAAATTGATTGAGGAGGACCATGCCAATGAGGAGCGCAAATCGCACGAAGAGAATAATACTAATGATAATGATAATAATCACGATACCAATGCAGAGAAAACGACCGCGTCAGAGCCCAAAGTCCGCATTTCTGCGTTCAGAAAACCCACGTTGCGGAATGATTGCATATTTATTTCTTCGATAAACGATCCTAGCGATTTCAAAACTCCCGTCTCGCCGTCCCGTCAAATCGCCATGATGCTCTGGGCGACGCTCTGGTGGTACTTTCATGAACCAGAGCCGGATCTTCATCTCTTAACCGAAGCTTCAGCGGGTACAGCAGAGTCGGGCAGACCAAAGGGCGAGTGGAGGGTGAATATCAAAAGAGAGGGCGTTTTCAAAGGGAGAAATCTGTTGCAGAAACTAGAGCGCATGGGTTTAATTGCCAATGAAGATTCATCAGTGGGAATAGAGCCACTCGATGCTCGAAATCCGGCCCATTGCTCCCGAATGTTTGCGAGTCGTCGAAGCTTTTGGCAATTGGATCCTCGCATTTTTATTTTCACGTCGACTCCAGCCAATATATCGCCCGGGAATACTGGTTCGTTGTCACCTGTCACTTCGCCTTATGGTTCTCGGCCTGCTTCTCCAAATCTGGAGACACTTCGGCTCGTGGATGCCAGTTTGACGGCTTCCGTCGATAATCCTCCTCCCATTCACATACTTAATACGATCAGTGGACCCTTCCATTCGGGTAGTCATTTACCGACTTATTTTCCACCAGCCCCGACACAGTACATATTCACAAACGGTGTTCGGCATCCTCTCCGGCAACGACCTCCACATCAGGGAGAGACATTCTATGTGCGCTATGTCCCGAGTGTGGGACAGTACCTTTCGTTTCGCGTACCAATACTTAACACGGTGAAAACGAGCGGTCTGCATCACAGCCATAGCGCATCGACTGCGTCATGTCGAGGCCCGATCAGCCCTTCGCAGGGATCATCTGATGTGGACCTGATACACAAATGGATGAATGTCCCACGTGTCAATGCAGCATGGGGTGAAGCCGGGTCAAAGTCAAAGATAGAAGAATTCCTGAAGCAAGGACTCAACAGTCGGCATAGTTTCCCGGTCATTGGATGCTGGAATGGTAAGCCCTTTGGCTATTTTGAGGTATACTGGGTTAAGGAGGACCGGTTTGGGCGACTGCTGAACAGTGTCGGCAATTACGATCGAGGATTGCATGTGCTGGTTGGTGAAGATGAGTTCCGTGGTGCTCATCGCGTACCTATCTGGCTCAGTTCGCTGGTACATTATTGCTGGCTGGCTGACCCACGTACGGAGACTGTCTTGTTGGAGCCTCGAGTGGACAATCAAAAGTGAGACCCTCTTTCGCCAACTGCATACTACAGTGATTTGTCTAACATGGTACAGGCTTATCTCTTACCTACTGGAACTAGGCTTCTACAAAGAAGGAGAAGTCACCTTCCCACACAAGCAATCTGCAGTCATGAAGATCAATCGTGATAGTTGGAACCAGCCAGCATTGTGAAGTCGAACTGGTTTCTCTCAGAAAATTCCTGAACTTTCTATGGTACCAGCATATAGACTTGGTTGATATACCCATTTTGTTTTTGATGTTCTATATTTAGCTGTGGCGAATATACTGCCTATATCATCCGATGTTAAACTATAAACGAGAGTCTTGCCACAAACTAATGCAGTTTTGCGTAATTTTATTTAGTGTCTTTTTTGGTCTATCAAATCAAGAAATACGGTATAATATAGATAAAGGATCTAGACTTGGATTTCTACGCCGGACCGGACATAAGAGGCACCAGGTCGATTGCGGGACGGCGATAAACCCCACGTTGATTCCGATCAAGGTTCAGTAAACAAATAAATACTCTGCTATACGCTCAACTCAATTCAATTACTACTCATCCATTACGTACCTTCAAAACTCACTGTAATACGACCGAGAATGCCCCTCACAATCCTCTCCGGCGCCCAAGTGCGCACATTACTCCTCTCCCTCTCTCGCGACGACGTCCTCACCCTCCAACACAACCTCGCCGAAGCCCTCCGCGAATACTCAACCGGAAGCCAGGAAGAAGGCTGCTCAGCATCCTACCAACCGCACCGAACAGCCATAACGGGCGCCGATGGCGGAACCACAATCTTCATGCCGGCGAGTACAGGCAAGATGACCGGGGTCAAAATTCTGTCTTCACCGTTGACGGCCTCGTCGCCGTTTGGAGAGAAGAGAGGGTGTACGACTATTGGGCAGGAGTTTGCGAATACGAGACAGTCGGCGAAGGTTTCGTTGGCGTTGGAGGAGTATTCTTCGAGACGGTCGAGTAGTTCCTTATCGGCTGATGTGAGCTCCATGTCGTTGACGCCATCGAATGATGGTGAGGGTGGTGGGGATGATAGTGAAGTTGAAACATCGTCATTTTCATCATCTAACGCCGGTGAGCCAAGTATAAATCAGCAATCATTGAGTTCGCAAGGGAGTAGTAGTCCAAGGGCCTCGAAATCGTATATGGGAAACGTACAACAGGTGTCTGGCAAAGCATGGCCAGCGGTTGGAGCCCGCGATTCTTCTCCTCGAGGAACACTGACACTTGTCGGCCAGGACGGACTTCCCATCGGCTTGATCAGTGCACAAGACTTGACCGCATTCCGTACCGCGCTTACCTCGCTACTGGGTTTCAACAAACGAAAACACGTCAAGACCATCACTGTTTTTGGTGCAGGAAGACAGGCATACTGGCACATTCGCCTGGCACTCTTACTCCGTGGGCCTGAAGTGAAACGTGTGTACATCATCAATCGCTCCTTCGACCGTGCCGCAAAATTACTCAGAGACATCTATGCGCCTGGAAACGCCTCGTGGCGGTCCAATGTAAAGTTCCACGCCTTTAGCAGCGATTT
Source organism: Talaromyces stipitatus ATCC 10500 (assembly GCF_000003125.1). Taxonomy (NCBI): domain Eukaryota; kingdom Fungi; phylum Ascomycota; class Eurotiomycetes; order Eurotiales; family Trichocomaceae; genus Talaromyces; species Talaromyces stipitatus. The sequence goes on along the minus strand of NW_002990117.1, from coordinate 2,682,755 downwards.
TGTCGAGTATAGCCGTCTCTGTCGGGAAGCAGTGCGCAAAGCAGATGTTATATTCTGTTGTACACCATCACTCGAACCGCTTTTCCCTGCTGAATTCCTCACATCCACCGAGGGACGGCGGAAGGGTAGATTCGTCGTGGCTATTGGATCGTACAAATCCCACATGACTGAACTACACCCTGACATTCTAAAACATGAAGTCAAACCCCCCGGTCATCACGGCCATCATTATCACAAACATGCCCAGCGCGGCGGAGTCGTGTTGGTCGACAGTCTCGAAATGTGTCTACAGGAAGCCGGTGAAATCGTCCAGGCAGGCTTGGGACCTCATCAACTCGTTGAAATCGGCGAATTGATGATCATGCGACATGCCGCGAGATTGGGAATTGATCGACAGAAAGAAGAAAGTGAACAGAGTATGCAGCGATGGTTGGAAAGTGGGAATGTGGTGTATAAGAGTGTGGGACTTGGATTGATGGATTTGGTGACTGGGGGGGATTTGGTGGATATTGCGAGGAAAAGGGGTGTTGGGACTTTTATTGATGATTTTGAGTGATTGAATACATACTATTCAAGAGGGTAGTTTTGTTGTTGTGCATTTTGATGATACCTATGCATATGTTTTGGTTTGGCGTATATAGCTACATGATAATAATATAGACAATTAATAATTTTCATTAAGCAGCGTAAGACCTGTACCCTGTATTCATATGACTGTAAAATGGTATATAAGAAAAGAACCCAAAGAACGACTCCAACCCAGAAACACTAATCACAGAATCATATAATAGGGGGAATTCATCCTACATAAGAAGAAAAATTCTACCCCCATATCTCTTCATCACTCTTCACCATATCATCCTCATGCAACACCTTGAGGCCATTCGACTTATCGAGACGCTTCCTATCCCGCTTCGTCACAAGCCGACTCGGCGTGAGAGGCGTTACAGGCGTAAAAGGCATATACGGACTATACGGCGTCGGCATACCCGTTCGCGGTCCACCGGGGACATGAAGCGGTCTTTCCAATATGGTGGTCTTTGTATGTGGCGCGCTCATGGGAGGATTGAATTGTTGACGGAACGGTAAGGTCGAGTTACTACTGTTGATACTCAACGGTGCAGGAGCGTTGGCGCGCATACTGCTTGGTGTACTGATGGGTTGCAGTGTGAATTTGGGCAACTGGTTTGATTCTGTTGTACCCGGTAAAGGCGCTGTTGGTGGTGGACCTGGGTTGTAGATTCGTGGTGACATTGGCGCTGCGCTGTCTTGGAATGTAGCTGCTGTAGCTGTTACGGCGGCGGTTTGGACGGGATCCGGTGATTTCAGAGGTGGTGAGATGGGTAGATCACGGACAGAGCGGGGTGATTTGAGTTTGTTCGAGTTGGATGAGCGTAGCCCGGGACTGAAGATGGAGAGATTAGAAAGTTTAGATAGCCGTTTGCTTGTTCGGGATTTGTTGGTTGTGACGCTCTCTTGTCTCGGAGACAAAGGTGTAGCTTGTAGTGGGAAGGATGAGTATTGATTGGCGGTAGTTGTCTCTGCGAATTGTGGTGATCCCTTGGGTGAAGCGATCGGGGTAGTCGAAGACTCCATGACTGGAGAGTTATGAGCCGAGGCCTTTTTAGCATCATGTTCCATGACGGCCGCATACAGAAATTCCATCTGTTCCTGTGCTCGTCGTCTGTCTGCGGAGACAACATCCTCGTCAACAGTAGCAACACTACTAGTCACTGAACCCTGGGCCTTGTGGCCCTTGGTCACGCTTGTCCACGACATATTCCACCCGCGAGGTTTGACTGGACTCGGGAATTGTGTATCAACTGAGTAACCGGAAATAGGACTTGGATCGGTGCTTTGGGCGAAAGGGTCGTTGTAAGGTTGCAGCATTACCATGTCAAGGGAATAATTCGAAGTATGAGCTGCTCTGCGTAGTCGTCTTCCTACAAATAGAATAAGGAAGACAACTATCGCATCAAAGATCACGTAGCTGGCTGCAATTCCACCTATTTGGATAGGTAATTGACCCTTATCCGAGTCTTCAGCCCGGCGTGTAACAATAGAAGCAGAAAAATCACCAGTAGCGACAGGCCGAGCAAGTACCAGCCTTGTAGAAAGTAGCGAACTGAAAAGTAATAGCGAAACCCAAGTATCCCGAGCAGAAAAGAATACTGACATGCTGCTGAGATGGTGGACTTTCGGGCTGATTTATGCGGATTTCGATCTTCTCATTTGGGCGGAATGGAACACGACGGACCTCCTGTCTGTCAAATCTCGAAACCGCATGAGTTTGATGGATAAGAGGGGTTCGACATAAAGGCTAGATATATGAGGGGAGATCAACTCCCTCATCTGGTGTTCTTAGGCGCATAGTGGAGTCCAGTGTACCGACGGTTTACTTGTGATGGACGAGTTGCCGGTTCGCATTGGGGGAATGGGCAGAAAATCGGCAGAGCTTGAAGATGTGCTGCGATCAGTGATTGGCGACTTTAGGTGTGAAGATGTGAAATTGAGGAGGATGGCTGCAGCTTTCACCGTCCTGCTTGCCAATCGTTCATGTTTCTGCGCGTTGGAGGAATCACCTGACGACAGCGTCTTATTGGTCGATGCATGCAAATCGAGGCTGCACGTCGTCAGCCAATCAACTGCGGCCATCCAATGTTTTTCGTTGTTTAAGCGCCCGCCAAGACGTGCACGGCCCACAGATTCCGTTCATTCTGGCCAATCGGAATGCAGTTTCAATATTTATATACATGCATCTGATTGGATAACCTTTATGGCCATGATGCCCCTGAAGAAGCTATCATTCTTCTTCCAGGGTTCCTTTCCACGGCAATACAGATACATATAGCTGAATGTAGCCCTCTTCTTTGCATGGAGCTTCTTCTGTACTTGAAAGGCAGCAATACCAGCCAAGACCCACACAACCAGACATGCGATCTATATCTATCTTCGGCGCAATGTACATTTCTAGGTCAAGTCGCCTTCTCTCTTCTCCAGAGGTCTCGCCAGAACTCTTTCAATCCATATCCCTTGGATCGGTCCTCATCGTACACGCGTACTTTCTGATTCGACTGTATTATATCTTCCAGCAGACCCCCTGACGGTTTCTGGACAGTATTCGGCGCTTTTCGAGGTGTAGTAGCTCGCAAAGTAAGCTCATCGGCCAGCGAGGGAGCTACATCTGCATAGCACGAGTTCAACTCCCGCTCTAGATTCAAATACGGTTTCTGTGCGAGTCGTGGGGCTTGGAGGTTGTATGACCGTGTCAAATCGTTGATGCTTTTGATCTGTAATTCGTGCCAGCCTCGCTCAATAGACATGTATTCTGGATCTCTCAGTGGAGGTAAATGGGGCAGAGAATCGTCCTCCGATGATGCGGTGTCCTCTAAAACTACAACCGCATCCGTTTCGGTTTGCGCTGACTCCGTACTCGGCACGGGTACAGCTCGAGGTGGTCCTCCAGCTAGTCGGCCATCATGGCTGATCTGCGAGTAGCTAGGTAAAACAACAGCATCATCCACACCTGAAGATGTAAGCGACGCCTCGGTTTTCTTCTTGGCTAGTAGTCGAGCCTCTGCCGCCGCATAACCTCTTGCGCGTCTCCGTTGTTCCTCCAAAGAGCCCCCTTGGCTTGAAATAATCCTGGCTGCATGTCTCCGCCATTCGGTCCGTAGTCTCTGTCTAAAACGGTCTATCTCTCGAGAAAGATCCTGCTGCTTTTCTATCCATGGTGGCACAATTTCTTGCTTCTGGATGATTTTGTTCATGAAATACTCAGTTGTATCGATGAAAGCGCTGTTCGCATTATGATCCGTCGTTGTATGTTTGCCCTTTCCTCTCGGCAGGTTCTTGAACTGGCCACGCGCAATGGCATCTTCGATACGCTCATTTGCCAACGACGATAGCCCTGATAATGTCATCGGTAGTGATCGCGCACCAGCCTCAAATCGCGCAGTAAGCTGGCTCCTTATCTCTTCTCTCTCCTTATCTGACAAGCCTGAGCTCTGGCTCAGAGCATACGTTTGTGTCTTGTCCCGAGCACTTGCAAGACGACTACCGGTCGAGTGGCGAACCTTCGCCCCCGGCTTTAGATTCACGTTGACGGGTATCGCAGGATTTGGAATCTTAAATGGAACACGTATCGGCTTTTTAGCGTCGTCAAGCATTCGAAGTGCCGTATCTTGAACATTTTCTGTTCCGCGCCAGGGTGCTGCCATGGCATGATCGCGAGTACCCTTTCCTGCGCTTGTCTTTTCAGTTGATTCGTTAGTCTCTAGATACAATTCCCGCATATCTCAGTAGCTTACCGGCGTGTTCAAAACAGAAAAAGCCTGCGCATTTTCACTTTTGAATGAAGCGGCTTTGATTTTCTCTTCTAGAGCTCGTTTTAGATCATCTGAGAAGCCCGCTTCTTGTAGGTTTTTATGTGCCGATCGACCACCTTCAAGAAGTGACTCCTCCGTCATCTCCGCTAGTCTGCGAGATAGAGCGCCTTCCTGTTTGCTCTCAGATGGTTCAGAGCCATTGCTTGGTTTCTCATCCTTTCGCGACGATGATGCCGATAAGGTTCTGCGGTGCTTAGTGATAGACGGAAGACGTCGCTGTGCTCGAAGACATGATGTACACTGAGTACAACAAAAATTGCTGCGAGGAACTCTTATCATGGATGACTGCGACTGACCAGAGACCTTCAATCTTCAGATCTTTAAAAGTTGATGAGTTGTAGATGTTGAAGTTGGATCAATGATCAGTTATCAGCCGGAGATGATTCCACTTGCCGCCGAGTTGGCCCGTGCGCAGTTGTCCTTTTCTTTGGTCTTGGCAGCCAAAACTTCGGCCAGACTCGCTACAAGCCCACTCGACATCAAGTACCTCTCATCCATCCGAAGGCTTCTGTCGACAAACTCTCGTTATAAGAGAAGAGCTGCAGACTCCCGCATCTTCGCAATGCCTGCCAAAGGTGCCTCGACTCGCCTGAACCCAGTGCGGTTGCAGACTATTCAACACCTCCGAGTGCGACGACCAAACCAACAACAACAGAACTCATGTGTTACGATCATGTCCTCTATGCTAAGTGCGTTCACCTATTCCGGATAAAGATAATCATTTGGTATATACATGTTACAGTTGAGGGTTGTTAACACATTACTTCACAGATTGCTGGGCCTCAGCCGGACAGGGAAATGAAGGATGCTCTGGGTTGGAGGAATCACTAAAAGCATGCATGGATCAACGCGTACGTCTTATTTTTCATCTTTTAGCGTTCATGGCGGTTTACTGAATACTGTTCCTTTTACAGAAAGACAAAACGTCCAATAACAACGCCGTCAATTATCACTTGATGAGAATGTTCCCCAAGGTTTCGGGCCCGCGGAAGAGGGAGGGCCGCTTGGGCTAGAGGCATTCGACACATTCAATTCAAACGAGGTCTTATTTTCGTCGCATATACTGGAGTTTTCGGGCTGGATCTGAGAGTGGGCACCAATTGAGTCCGAAGGAATTTGGATGCTTCACTACAGTGTATAATTATTTGAGGAATACTGTACAGTACAAATATCTTTTTTTTTTGCGGTTATATACTATAAATGTTGATTCTATGTTGTTCCGAATAAATCTATACCGTCTATACCCTCATACCTTCTCTCTAATCAATTCGATGGTGGAGTTGGGAAAGCCATGCCTGCGAACAGTGCTGGTTCTCCGACATTATGATGCTGGTAACTATTGTGCGTGTCAGTCTGAACCAAAACGGAGAGAAAGCTGCAGTTTCCATGGTAGATTTCGAAGACTTACCTCAAAACACCAATGCCGCCTGGTTCCAGCATCAATGACAGCGGAAACTCCATAGGGTAACCCAACCACCGTTTCACAAATGCTCTCAACAGATGTCCATGTGCTACCAGCACAATATCAGCCGGACCAGACTCCCCATGCATATGGTTGACGTGAAATGACTGAATCTCTTTAATCAGATCATCCAAACGATCCGTAACTTGCTGCGCCGACCTGCAATATACATGAGTGCGTGCTTCAATAAGCTACCCGTTTTGAAGTCACTTACTCTCCCCCTTCACAACCGTCCTGCCATATATCCCATGGCCTCTCATTATCAAGACCATGTTCCTTTCTCAGAGCCCGTATCTGACTCGTCACCATCCCTTCGTATTCACCGTATCCCCATTCCGCCAGTCGCTCCGTCGTCGACACCTTATCTGAGTCTATTGATGAAGACGATGAAAAGAGTAACTCGCATGTCTTTTGTGCTCTCTTTCTCGGGCTAACGTATACTCGTGCAATGCGCGCTGGATCAATGAGTTTGCCTGCGCCAACGAGAACACGACCGGAATTGAGTACTTGTGTCTCTCCAGTAGGCGTCAATTCGAGCTCGGTGATGCCGGTATATTGGCCGGATTTTGTCCATTCGGTTTCTCCTGTTTGGTCGGAAACATCCAGACATCAGTTACCTTGCGCAATTGAATATCAAAGGGATAAATGCGTGGCATACCATGTCGTGCAATGAACACCCGAGGTGTGCCTGCGTCTTTGTCGGGCATGACGTCGATGTTCAAATATTCAATCTTGAACTTTCTCCCCCGGCAATTGATGTTCGTAAGCGCTCACAGCGGAATCGTATGTAGTATCAGATGTGAATGAAACCTGGTGAGGAAGTCACAATCAAATATGGTCCTATAATGCTAGGTTGTCAAGTTGAAGGTGTTTGGTGGGATAAATTTTGGAGGGGCATTCGGAGCGTCTCCGAAGACCTCTTCTGGCTTCGGTGAACTCATCAAGTCGCTGAAGAAAATGAAAATCTCATTGTCAAGCCTGGTTGATCTACTTAGCTACAAATTTACGAAGTGCTCCAGCTCATGATCAAGGTAGCTTTGTGTGCTTTTAATGAGTACCCTGTCCTAGATGAATTGGATTTATAACGAGGACTGCAAACCCTAGCTTATGCGTTATAGAAATACCCACCTGGGACAGTTCCGTGATACTCAAGAGGCGAATTGCATTGGCAGCTATTCTTGAGGAGACCATGCATCGAGAGAGCAGGGGTATGACGGAAAACATGAAGTCATTCCCAATGCTCAAGACACTAACACGTCGCAGTTATCTTCAAAGGTTGACTGATATATAGAATCTACTTCAAACCCGCTCAAACTCCAAGATTAATTTGTCACTTGTCGGTTTAACGGTATACGCATCGATAGCTTCAATGCCTTCGTCGTCCACGATGGTGGTTTTATAGTTGCTGTATATCGCCGTCGTTACGAGTTTCATCTCTGATATTCCACATGCTTAGCACGATTGTTTAGAGTCACAAAGGCAATCTGAGGGTATACCTTGAATAGCAAAATTGCTACCAACACACATTCTTCCTCCGCTCCCAAAGGCCCAAAACCATCTTCTCATCTCCTCCATCTCCGGGGAATTATACTCTTTGAGCCATCGGCGTGGTTGCCATGATTCAGGATCGGGAAACACCTCTGGATTGCGATGAAGGGAATATGCTTGTGCATTGACCCTTACATTCGGTGGTATGTCGTGGATTCCGGCCAGGGTTGAGGATGGCGCCGGTGTTACACGGGGCTGTATACCCGGAATAGGCGCATGTAGTCGAAGGGTCTCCATTATAACTGCATGTAGAAGGGGTAAGGCGTCGATCTCCTTGGCTCTTGGGAGCTGCTTCGCAGCTTCAGATACGGGAGCTCCATCGATCCGAGTCGAGAGCGTGTGTAGCTCCTTGCGTAACTCTTCCTGGATATGGGGGTTCTTTGAGAGCTCCCAATACAGGTAGGTAAGCCCTACAGCGCTGGTTTCATGCCCTGCGGTGAGTTGGTCATAAGTCTCACAAGCAATATCTATCTTTTGTTGCTTGGGTTTCTCTGAATTCGCTGCCATGTCTTCCTTTCCAAGATTCATTTGCTTCATCATAGATATCTTCAATTGTTTGTAAACTGTGGGCTCGATCCGCGGATCGCTAGAAGCAAGTGACTTCTCCGCCTTGTCGCACAGATCCATGTTCCAGTCATCCATTATCTGGGTGGCATCACGACACCATTGTGGGATGATAGGTAGTCCAATGGCTTGACTAAAAGTCACAAGGCTCGGTACCTCCTGGTAGTAGAACTCGAAAGGTTTCCTGCATTGGTAATGATGTAGGAGATATTTCCGGAAAGGGACGTCTTGAAGTAGATTGCTCGCATTTTGAAGTCCGTACAAATAAGCTGAGACAAAGTCCATGGTCATTGCTGAATTGAGTTCGTGAATGTCAACTGCTTGTTTCGCGGATGCGGCGGTTTCTAGAATCGGTAGCAACCGGTCGTATATCATTGTGGTGGATATGAGTTTCAATGTAGGTGACGACTGTAGATACGACTTGGAATAAATGTTTGACAACATTCGTTTCCGAGTGGCGTGTTCTTTGCTGCCAGTCATAGTAAACATACTGACTGTTCTGAACTCGAAAATATGTCAACATCTCCTCAACTAACTCGGAAGGACTACTCACCCTAGCGAACCAAATACTCTCGGATACCACTCATGCTTCTCAAAACCACCGCCATAAACAACCTTGATACCGCCATCTACACAATTGATAGAGATTTCAGCAGGACCCAATCTTACGACTGGACCCAGTCTCTCGTGTGCCGCTTGTATGGTTCGATTGTTCGTTGCTATGAAGCGTCGCCAAGTAATCCATGCCGATGAGATGGGAGCCGTGAAGTGCGCACTGGGAATTCGTGCTAAAGGAGACAGGAACGCAGGGTATATAATGTATTTGTATATAAGAAGAGATAGTGCACCGAGAATGCAAGGAACCTGGATGTATGAAATTGCCATTTGGACTGACTCCACTTGTCTCTAATTTTTATCTCGACATTAGTCTGAGCTGTGAAAATAACCCAGACTTAGAAAAGGCTTGAACAAGGGCACAACATGAGATTGTCGAAAGGAGAGGATGAGGGGCTTATCGCGCTGAGCCAGATAAGAGATGGGCGATAAGGCCGACGCTTATCGATAAGCCCACAGTGACGTTTGTGCTGATAAAGCAATTTTGACCGCCATATTTCAACTTTGTCAACAATTAACGACGACATTGGAATATTGATAGGGACCATGCTGGCAGACTTGCCATCCGAAATAATATACCATATTGCAACATTCTTGCCCACAGCAAGTTCTCTTACTCGTCTGTCGCAAACGTGTCAGCGTCTGTACAAGATTATCACTGCGGACGATCGCATTTACCGCCTCTTCATCCGAAATCGATTTCCAGTACTCGGAGATACTCCGCCTTTTTGGAAGGATGTCGTACAAGCTGTAACATCGCGATCCCGAGCTCTTGATCGTTGCGCCGTGGTAGCACGTTTCGTTGTCCCATCGAATACCGCCAAGGTGGTTGGCATCCGCGACACACAAAGACATGATCGCCCAACGATAGGATATCGACCTACGGTGGATAGCTATGAGGTATGGACAGGGGAGCGCTGGCAAGATAGGGAAGATGTACTTGCCTGGGGAGCAGCAGCAGAGATTGCTCTCAGGATCAAAAAGACAGGGACAGGTGCCCATGAGACGTGGCTGCGTTTCAACGATTTGGAGCACGTCAGTAGTCACGACGATGTGCGCGGCCTCCACCTCTTGAGGCCAGATCATCAAAGTATATCTGCTGGAAAGCAGCATTTGATCTATGCACGGGCAAGGGGCGACGTCTCCCATATTGCGATCGATCCCGACACTGCAACCTACCACCAACAACAATCATTCGCCACCAATGATACTGAAATACATAGCCTGGATCTCAGCACAGGCTCAGATCCGATCCTTGCTGTACATAGTTTTGACGGGAATATCTCACTGTACAAAACGACAACGAAAGATCCGCAAGTCACTCCGTTCGCACAACTCGAGGGCGAAACCGAAGAAGGGACGCCGCGTCACTTTGTCAAATTTCTTGCCCCATCAAGACTAGCGGTTGGACATGGGAAGATTGCAGATACAATTGTCGTGTCTGACTTGGCAGAAGATCGCATTTCGACTCATCGTGAACTCACTTTCGAAGATGCGTATCATCGTTCTCTATGGCCGGGAAGGAAAGCACGAGTAGGTGCCATTGCGCCTCTAGGAGTCGAATCATATGGTGGAGGAACTCATGGAGAAGTCTTTTTAGCTGGCTGGGGGAATAGTAGAGTGAGGTACGTCCTTTACTTTCTCTTAAGAAACAGAGTCTTATGTAGAGCATACTAACCTTCAACTCTGGTAGACTCCACGACCTTCGCTCGCCCAAGATGTTCGAGCGCGAATACATAGATATCATGGACAGCAATCCAATATATTGCATCCAGCCCTTGTACGACCGTTTTCTCGTAGGTTCAGGATCCGAAGCAGTCGTGAATATATTCGACCTTCGCATGCACAACTACAGCCACTACGAAACGAAGCCATCACCCTCCACATCATGCAGTTACGACGCTCCACCAAACGAATTCTCATTTTTCCTCTCTCATCATCCGCCAAATGTGCCGAGGAACCGCAATTATGGGACATATCGTGGTCCCATTTATACAATGTCATCACCTTCACCTACCTCTTCAACAGTATACACAGGTGTCGTTGATGGAGTAGTACGCCTCGATTTTGGCTCGACTGATGATTTTTTGGGTGATAATACTAGAAACTGGTATCAGGACTATCTTGACTTTGATGCTCATGACCTTTCTAAAAACGCATCAACTTCAAATTCTGCGCGTCATCGTCGCCAGCACTCTACAACCGGAGAAGGAATTCTTGCGCTTTCGGGCTATGAGCGACCAAGCCCTGAGAATAAATCAGCCAGTGCTAAATTAAGATCTCAGGTGCCTTTCTGGAGTTTGAGTGAGGTGGACGAGATAAGGGAAAGAGAAAGTGGATGGGATCGACGCTGGAGACGACTAGACGAGAATCAATCGTGGAGGTCGAGGGGAGGATAAATAAGAAGCCATTTTCTTGCATTTTGTTGTCAAATATTAGAAATCTAGACTACCAACTTGGCTACCTGGGAGCCTTCTAGGTAGATAATAGTCTAAGAATTCAAAACAAGAAGGAAAAAAAACACTGCCTTGTTGGTTGAGAACTTTTAAGATCACAGAAAGAGAATGAACTCCAATAAAAAAAGTCCGCCACGCCTTGCTTCACCGCTAAAATAATGACTGAACGTAAAATGAATAGCAATGATCTAAGCAACAGATTGGATTGAAGAGATTTGTTCGCAAGAGTCCGCTCAATGGGACGAGTTTAATCTTCGAATTTGAAGCTGAATTTGGATGGACCAATATCTATCGGACCCCCGCGATATGAACCGCGCTTCTTTTTATTCTTCTCTTTGGTGAAGCCCTTGCCACGGGTGACTGATAAGTCTTTGTAGGCACGTTCGGCGTAAGCGTAAGCCACATAGTCGTTTGATGGATGGTTATGAGGAAGAGCACTGGCTGCAGCCAGTCGTGTGGGACGAGCTCCGGTATGCTTCTTTTTAGGCAGAGGGTCGGGGGGAAGAGGGACAGAATTGAAGGATATGTCGGCCTCCTTCTTCTGAGATTTGGTCTGGCCCGACTTTGTACTTGTGGAGGCTATTGTGTCTGTGGAATCGCTCATATCATTGGTCGTTGCCGCCTTTTTGGAATCATCCTCAGAAGGCTCGGAATCGGACTCAGATGAGGACGAGTCTTCGGAATCACTCGATTCGGATGAGCTACTTCCGTCGGATTCAGGCAATGGTTTCTTCGCAGCCTCTTTCAATGTCTTACGTTCGGTCTCTGATTCAGAATCGGAATCGGCAGAGTCGGATTTCGATTCAGAGTCGCTAGAGGAGCTGTCCTCAGATGAGTCCTCGGGTGAGCTGTCGCTTGAGGACTCCTCCGATGATTCGGACTCTTCTGATGAGCTTTCGGAAACATCTACCTTCTTGGCCTTCTTGGCCTTCTTCGAAGATGCTTGGCTATCTTCAGCTGAATCTTCGGCTTTGCGCTTCGTGCCTGCCGGTTTAGGTGGTGAGCTTTCTGGTCCAGATTCGTCATCCGCATCGCTGTCCGACTCGGAAGAAGAAGAAGAAGATGATGATGATGATGAAGAGGATGAGGAAGATGGCGAAGGACTCTTGCTCTTCTTCTTCGGCGCGGGCGCATCGTCCATTGAGACGTCTGAGTCCGAGTCAGACTCAGACTCAGATTCGGAGCTGGACTCAACATCGTCCGCGCTTGATGAAGAGGACTCTTCACTCTCATCCTCTTTCGCTGAGATAGAGGAAGACTTCCATGCTTCGTACATGGTCACTAACGATGGCTCGGCATCCTTGCTTGAACCCGAAATAACCTTCCCGCTCCGTTGTTTTTCTTCCTTGATCAAAGCATTGCTGGAGGAGTCATAACCGTGACCGTTGAGAAATGAGACAATAGCCTTGAGAAGATCCTCGGGCACTTGCTTGGTAGATTCCTAGACAAGAGAACTAATCAGTACGAAGCCAAAAGTATTTGAGAACTTTTCTATACCTCTGTCACAACAGCTTTAGTCTTCTCAGCTGATTTCTTCCCAGACGCAGCTAGCTTTTGCTGCTTCTTCGATGCCATGCTCGCAAATCTGACTGCTTAAAGGTCCAGACAAGGTAGGGGAAGTGACAAGTAAAGAAAGAACTGCGACAGCTATCATATCAAAGTATTGAAAAAAAAAAAAAAGCGACAGAAATGTGAAAGTGCGGCACCCTTGGCAGGGCGGTGAGCGAAACAAAGCCGCCATTGGCTGAAACAGTAGATACCCCAGGCCTTCATCTGTTTGTTCCTGTCGCAGGTGTGTCGGAGCGTGCCATCCCCAGCTCATCCATCTTCGCAGTTGATTTCATTGCTTGACGTTCGTCTTCAATTATAGCCAGGAGCAACTACAAGGCCATATATCGTCAGGGAAGAAGAAGAGAGCATTCTTCAGGCTGTGGTAGACTGCTTTGAATGACGTTGAAAGCATGTGGGGGCCCCTTCCACCAGTAATCTGAGCGAGTTTCGTTCAGTTTACAGCCGCCAGCGCCGTTATTCGCTGAGACTGCGGAAGACCAGCACTTACGGACATACAACATCAAGGGTCGCATTCCAGACCTCGATTCTCTGTGATCTCTGCAACCAATTACAATCATAATATATTCCAACCGATCTGGAGCGGCCATATCCTTCCGCATCGATGCGTTCGTGATTCGACTTATCTCATCAACAAATCATTGCAGCTCTTGACAGATACCCTCGGTGAGGAGGCTTGGGCGCCTCCTGAAGGAGACGACAAATCCTCCCGAAATGGCAACAATAGGTGGACCACCTCCTCGAGGTTATGAGCGACCCCGGAGGCCAGAGGCGGATGCTCGCAATGAAAACAAAGGAGCCACTGGGGATGGCTCAACGTCCAGAGCTCAACTGTTTCAAGATGAAAAGCGGAGAATCATCAGTAGCTGTTTCTCCAAACAGGATAGCGACGGTGCTTGTATGTTGGCCTTTTCCCCCAATACTTCCTATGTGCAACATCGTCGCATTGGATACAATGCAATGGGTAATGCATGATACTAAATTATATGTTCCTAGTAACCGAGTCATATATCACCCACATACGGATCACTGAAGATGCAGCTTATCCGACGACCCCGGCACCACCAAGCTCCCCGCCCGAGAATAAGAAAGCTCGGTTGATCATTGTCGCATTGCGGAAATCAGGCCGCGTTCGTATGCATAAGGCTCGCGAGAACAACGATGGCACGTTTTCAATAGGCAAAACATGGATGCTGGACGACTTGACTTCAATACAGTGTTTCAGCGATTTACCTGCCACTACTCCGACTGAACAGCAGCAGAAACAATGGGCGTCAAATGTTGGATTTGTCGTGACTGTAGGGAAACCATATTACTGGCAAGCATCGAATTACAAGGAGAGAGACTTCTTTATCGCCAGCCTAGTCAAGATCTACAAAAAGTATACCGGCGGCCGAGTTCCTAAGCTGATTGGCTTCGATGAGAAGCAAAAGCAAGCCTTGATTGGAGATGCTGGCCAGGCGGCACTACGCCCTAGCACGCCGTCTTCTCAAGGCCCTCAACCAAGTCAGGCCGCGAATCGTGCCCCGAGCCGCGAAGGAAGGAATGAACAAAGGCCCCCTCTGTCCGAGGAGCAAAAACTCCGATCTCAGCGTAGTCGCGACGCGGCGCTTCGGCCCTCCCCGTCTCCAGGTCGGCCTCCACAGTTACCAAGGGTTCGCGACGACCTTCCATCGAGTCTCAATAGTCGGGTATCTGAAACTGATAGACCACCGAAACCACTCTATGCAGAGACTCCCCAAGTTGTTTCTAAAGGTCGAGAAAATAGCCCTGCCAACATTCGACAGCGAGGACCGCCTCAACCTGAGGATGAAAAGGTGCCGTACGGAGTATTTTCTAATCCAGCCTTGGATATGGCAAGAGAACCGCTGCGCCCTGGCACATCTGGTTCCGGATCAGCTCCATCAATTCCACCCTTAACCAATCAATCTCTATCTTTGGATAATAGCATGCTGTCAGGAACATCTAGTAGAGGTGATGCGCCACCCTCACGAGGAAGTAATGTCTCCAATCGGTCCTCGAGGAACCTTGAAGATCTCCCTCCAGCCCTTCGATCGGGGTCGTCCAGTGGCATCAAAAACAATGTCTCCACAGACTCCGTCAACATCTCACGAGAAGCAAATGAACCTGAACCCGCACCCACCACAACTTCCTCAATGCCGGATGCTCCTCTTTCACAGGCAGTTTCGGAGACTGTCGAGTCTTCTCCGGTCCCAGGTTCAATTTCAGAGACACCTGAATCGCCTTTGCAGGTAAAAGCCCCTGTAGAACCCTCACAGCCTTCAGTTACTATTGAAAAGCCGCCTACTCCACCAATTCCGGAAGAAACGGAGGACTCAGAAGCTCACCGTCCTGGTCTTGGACCTATGATCAAAAAGAAGTCAGGGAAGGATATTGCTGGCGCTTTTCGTAGGGCTGCTACTGCATATGGTGCTTTCAAGCCTCGGCCCGGAGGAGCTGGTGAGCGGCTATTGGCGAAGGAGAAGACGCAGACGAACGAACCTGATGGCATTACGAGTGTCGTTCCAGCTCCCTTGTTACGGGGACTGAGCAGCGAATCAACAAAACCTGCAACTCCGGAGCCAGTGAGCAATCAGGCAACGCCTTTGCAAGAGTCTCCGGCTCAAGAGCCACCGAAGGTGGAAATCACTCGCGTGAACACTGATGAGTTTCCCCCACCTCCTCCTGAAGTGACTATAGAAGCCCCTGCCGACCAGGGGCCGGAAACAGTCGAAGAAAAAATCAGATCAAGGTCTGTCTCGCCCGCCCAAGAACGGCGCCGCCGTCGTCGTGAAGATAACATCGCGAAATACTGTCAAGCCTTGGGTGTTGAGGTCCATATTGTCGAGGGTACAGAAGGTTACTTTGACGAAATACTCACTGATCTGGGATGGCATGGACGTCTAAGCGACGAGAAAAAAATCGAAGATCTTGAGGCGGATATTCGGAGAGAGATTGGACGCGTTCAAGCCACCAGTTGGCTCGGTAATATTGAACAGCAAGAAGGTAAAATCGATCAATTAGCTAAGCTCATTGATCGAACAATTGAAGAATGTGAGGAACTGGACGGCCTGTTGACTCTCTATTCTCATGAACTTAGTGTAAGTGCATGTCCACCTCGACTAATGAGTTACGCTAATCTGCTTCGCATGGATAGACTCTGCATGATGATGTTGCATTCATTGAAGCACAGTCTCAAGGTCTTCAGGTCCAGACCGCCAACCAGAAGCTTCTCCAGAGCGAACTGCAAAATCTTCTCAAGACGCTTTCTATCTCGGCCGATGATCTACGACCCCTGCAAGAAGTGTCGCTAAATAGCGAAGATGGTGTCCATCAAACAGAGATGATTTTGTCAATGCTCTACAAGGCAATGTTGACTATTGACTGCGACATTAATCAGAACAAGAAGCGCATGGCTGATGCTGCCGGTGATTCCAGTAGTGTTGGTGTCTATGCAGATACTGAAATTGGTCAAATGCGAGCGATTAGAGAGAAGAAAGACCAATACCGCGCCGAGTCCGGCTACTTCTTACAACGTCTTAGGCAATTCATGTCTGTTGCATTCAAGTCTAGTCAACAAAAACGGGTGAATACGTCATCGAATTTTATGAACGGCAATCTGAAATTCGACAGCACTGGTCACAATGCAGCGCGTCAGGATCTCTGGATGTACTCCGCACTTATGTTGTTTGCGCGAGAAGTCAGCTCGTCCGAGTGGGTTATGCTGATCAATTTGTATGAGCAAGATTCCAAGACCCCGTACCAGAATGAGTTGCGAGATAATCTCACGGCTTGGAAGAAGGCGGCCAAGAAGAGCTCCGGCGAAGAGAGTGAAATACTATTCACCCATCATGAGAAAGAAAAAGAAGGCGAGGGATTGACTGGCGCAGCGCGTAAGTTGACCGTTAGGAGAGGTAAAACCGTCCGTGTTCAACAAGGACCCAAGAATATTGGTGAAAAGCAAGGCAGATTAGACGTATTTGAAGTTTTTACTGGCGCACTACAGGAAACGGTCAAGATGATTTCGGAGGAGCAGAATTTCATTGTGCAATTTTTCCACCTAAATTCGCTTACAACAGTGGAATTCCCAGACATAGTGGCTACGAGTGATCCTGGCGAAAGACAGATCCCAGATTTCAGCATAAAGCAAATGCACGACCCAGATCGTGATTTTGCCAAACGGGTCGAACAGGTTATTGACGGTATCTTTTCCTTTTGGGGGACTGATATTCAGAACCTTGTAGATTGGGTGTTGAATATTGATCAACTGTAAGTCCACAGCCAACGGTGTTTTTATCTCATCATGACTAATACAAATACATACAGACAAGGAGTTGGGGTTTTGGCTGCTGTTGAGGCGACTATCTCCGAGTTCGAAGATACGAATCAGGACTTTATTGTCCACACGCTGCAGAAATTGCTTAATCGTTTGAATGGTCTCTTTAATCGATTCGTTGACCAACAGATTAGGGGTATTGAAGAAACGAAAGTCAAGATTAATAAACGAAAAGGGGTCATTTCTTTCATGCGGACATTCCCTCACTTCTCTACAGCGGTTGAGAACATGCTTGCGGTACAATCGTCCTCCAACTTCTCCGATGTTCGCTTAGCTGTCAACGAGGCGTACAACAAGATCAACCGTGCGATGTGGGAAAGCTTGAAATTTATTGCTAAAGAAGCCCCTGGCCAAGTCGGCGGCGCTACTGCTGGGGTAGGCGATCCTGAAGACAAGGAAGCTCTCAATTATCACATCCTTCTCATTGAAAACATGAATCACTATTTCGAAGAGGTCGATGTTCGCGGTCTTCCAGTCCTGGAACGATGGCGTGATCGGGCAATTCAGGATTACCATGAACATATGAAACTCTATATGGACGCGGTCATTCGACGGCCTCTAGGAAAACTGCTGGACTTTATTGAATCGACAGAATCATTGCTCGCGAATTCGAGCAACCCCACGGATATTGCTTCTCGCACCAGCCACTCAAAACCTGTGGTCAAGAAATTGCTGTCATCTCATGATAGCAAGGAATTACGACGTGGCGCAGACCTCCTCAAGAAACGTGTTGAGAAACATTTTGGCGATGCAGACGACCCGGGGCTCAGCCGCAGCCTTGTAGTCAAAGTATTCAACGAGTGCGCTACCAGGTATGAAGACACCTATGATCGCCTCATGAAGATCGCCGACAGCGTCTATGAAGGCCAGGTGGAACTTGACTGGAGTCGGGATGAAGCAAGTTCGCTTTTCCGTCGTTAGCAGTTCTTATCTAGTGTTGGTGTATGATCGATCTATGAAACCCTGTACTTGTTCTACGCGCATGCATTTTGGGGTGTTTGTTGTTCTCTTGGTTTGTTCGTATTGCGTCCTAATGGGACTATGTTGTTGATATTGGATTCTATAAGGTCTTTTACTCCTATGTCTCATTGTAAAAGCAGCCTTACTTGCTTTGGACAAGATATCTATAATGTATATATTTATCAGCAGGATGCTTGATTGAATTCCAGGTTTCGATTTTCTTCAATTCAACGATCATTGACAGTATCATGTCAAAAATACGAGTGTAATGATAGGTACCGATATGTAATTAATCGAAGATAGGGAGGGTCTGTGCGCTGGCGGTGGCCCAGTGTGGGCTGGGATTAGGCCAGTCGATGGCTCTAGATGGCACCAGTTCCTGAACCACTAAACCCAATACAACCCAATTACCGTAATCTATGATTCCATTAATTTAAGCTCACTAAGAAGAAACGCGGCCTGTTCTTTCTCCCTCTCTTTGTGTATCTGATCAATGCCTTTGCATCTTATTCTACCAGTCTCGGGCCCTTTGCCAATCGGACACTGGACATGAACAGTCTGATTCCGTCTGTAAATTGTGAGTTAACTCTCCTTTGCCTTCGCTCCTCCATCCCAGGGCCCCATCGCCAGGATCCCGCCGTGCTGTGGAATCTGTCGAAAGGGGCTGCATTGTCCGTGCTGCAATAAAGTCCATACACATAGTCCGGAATCTGTACCACGTCTGGGGTAGGACTACACGGGCAACAGTATGCAATTGCACTTGTCTGATGACGAACAGCAATAATATGGGCATTTGACAAATCCCACACGTGCACATAATTACTACAGAAAATATTTGTTGGGCTGCTGACCATGACAGTTCTAGTTGTGATCTAGCTGCCAAGACCAATTTCAGCTGCATCCCACCGACGAGCGCCGCGTACAGACGAACATTCCGGGGACATTCCCACGCGACATTTCCTAGATCGCTGTTCTCTAATCAACCATCGTTTCTGCATGTCGTGCCGTCATCAAAATTCCTCTTTAGATCTACAGTTTCTAGGCCTAATCCGACTTTAGCGGACCCGAAACGACCGAGCAATCTGTTCAAGGAGTAGACATGCCCTGGCGGCCTCTGCCTCGCATTGCTTTTGCAGTTGCCATTTATCCCTTCCAACCTTCTTCGCCGGCCGATCTCCCCCTCGAACTTGGAGATGAATTGTACATAATCGAACAAGGGGGTGTCAATGGCTCGTGGTTTCGAGGCTACCTCGTTGCGCCCCCTTCGCTTTTGGCTGGATTGACAAGCGTCAAAGGCCAAACGCTAGAAGCTCGAGTGTTTTCCGGTATCTTTCCTAGGAATTGTGTGGAGATTCGGGAGTATCTAGGAGATGCGGAAGGTCGCAGGGCGCTGGACAGCGTAGATGGTGCATTGGCAAATGGGATCAACGGCCACCAAAAGGGGATTCCCGAAGATGTCGTCAAACATCGGCAGGAGACCGCTGACATACTTGAAGATTTCGGGTACACCCAACGGTCAGCTTCGGCTGCGACCTACCGATCTGGCTCTGTCCCGCTGACACCTTCCTCAGTCGTTGCGCGAAACCCCAATGGCCCCAAGCCTGCTGCTCCAGTCCCGATGTTAAAAATTGGAGATGAGACGCCGACATCATATGAGGAACCTTTAGTCGATGAGATAGCCTCGTGTCTGCGGGAATGGCATTCAACAAATCTCCACGAGCTACTCCTGACTCGTCAATACGGTGTGGTGGAGACGATGTACAACGTCGTTTTAGATCTTGATTTAGCCAGGCGGCAACTACTTCATAATGTACTCACTTCCAAGGAGAAGAGTGCTGTCCGGCAGACAACTGTGTGGAACTTGGTCCGCGGGAACAAGATGCTCACGGGTGAGGTTATTGTGCGAGATCCAACACAAAACGGCCAGTTGCTTACGGGAGACGATTCGGCAATTGAATTGACCAAACTTCAGTCAGAGATGAGTATGTTTGACGCAGATCCTAGACAAACGGGAGATTCATCAGCACTTCGTCACCTCCTCCTCGAAATCAAGACAATTGCTGGTTCTCATGCCGGTCCGGTCACTCTGTCTTTGTACTTATCAACGAAAGCAGACAATGGCACGTTGAAGCCCTTGTCCGAGACTTACATATTGGAGATTCAGTCTGCAGACAGCTTTATGGCTCTAGCTCATACCAGCAAATTGAAAACTTTGTTCACGGAGCTATGTGCCGCAGACGTAGGCGACGGTGCTGGTGTGGAAGCTCAATTGTATCTCGTTGTCATGGTACAATCAGCAGAACTACCTCGTCCCTCCCTTCCATATACCGCGCGAACACCGAATTCTCGGGACGGCAGCATGAATCGCAGTCCTTCCAACATGCACAGCGTCAAGGGCAGCGTAAAGGGCCGTCGCAGCATGGTCTGGACTGCTAAATCGCCACGCCCCGGACAGCCAGAAACCATCAGGGAAACTCCTCCGAGAAGTTCAGATTCCACCACTAATTCTCAAGTTGAAAATACCACGATTAAAGATGCGACTGTCATACGTACGGTGGGAGCAGGTATATTAGACGTTGCACATATCATCCGACAAAACATCGATGCGGAGCAAGTAATCACTATTTGGTCACCGCTAGGTGACGACAGCGAGGAAAGTGGGACCGACTCTGAGGGCTTCGATGAACTTCTTCGAAGCGTTTTACCGAGCTCGTCTGGTCGGTATTCCAAGTGTTACCAAGCTTCCCAACTTCACCTTCACTTCTATCCATTCATAAATTCCGATGCCGATGCCCTCATACGAAACAATCCCACATTGATGCATAACGTGACTCAAACAAGGAGGATGGGTTTCGCAGCCGCTCCAGCTCAGGCAAGATCAGACATCTACTTGACCATATCTCGTGCCAGATTTCCTTGGCCAGCTCTGCTCAATCACCCTCAAACCGGACAAGTGTCTGTTCCTGTCAATACCGGCTTCCGCAACCTTCAATTAACCCTGGAGGTTCGTAATGCCAACGGATCTCGTTTGGAACGGTGTATCTTTGCATCCTCCAACAGTACAGGCCACACTGCTTGGAGAACAACTGTCACGGACAGAAATGCTTCGTGGGACCAGACTATTCGCCTAAATATACCAACGGAGCAGGTTCCAGGAGCTCACATTGTCATGAGTATAGCCGATGCACCGGAGTTCCCATTTGCACTCTGCTGGCTACCTTTGTGGAATCAGCAAGCTTTCATACATGACGGACCTCATTCATTGCTTCTTCATGCTTATGACAAGGTAACGTCGAGCGTAGATGAGGAAGGAAGGGGAGCATACCTTAACCTACCTTGGAGCTCATTGCACAAGAATTCTTCTGTCCCAGATGAATCTGTGACAGGCCCGCTATCTACTGTTCACGTTGAGACAAATCTCTGCAGTACCGAATACTCTCAAGACCAGATTATATTGGGTCTCATCAATTGGAAGAAGCAAACCGGAAATGAGGTCTTGGAGCTACTTCGACGAGTTCTCTTCGTTCCGCAAATCGAGATTGTCAAACAGTTACGTGATGTCTTTGATGCCCTTTTTGGAATTTTGGTCGAAAATTCCGGAAGTGAGGAATACGAGGATCTGATACTTAACGCCTTGGTCACGGTGTTGGGTATTACTCACGATCGACGGTATAACCTTGGCCCACTCGTGGATCATTACACAGAAAATCAGTTCAACTTTCCCTTTGCGACTCCATGTCTGATTCGAAGCTATTTGCGACTTCTACAATCTTATGATACCCCGCAACAGTCGCGGAATCTTCGTGCAGCGTTCAAGGTTGGACGGCACTTGTTAAAATTCATTATCAACGCCCGCCAACAGCAGAAGCTCAAAGAAGAGGGGATTGGGGTCACAAAGGTCCAGCCGACATTTAATCGGGACCTGCACTCGATATTTAAGTCTCTTGATGCCTTAATGCGGAATCCATCACCGGTCCTGGTTGGAACGAAAACTCTAGTGGTGCAACACTTTCATACATGGCTTCCCGAGCTTACGAATGTCCTGCCTAAAGATGAGATAATCATGATTGCGTTGAGCTTCATGGACTCCAGCAAGGACATCAAGGGCATGCTCATCTTGTATAAGCTTATTTTGATTCAAAACTACACGAGACTGGATATCTTCACTTCTGGTGAAGATAGAGATACTTTGATATCCTGCTGTTCTAGTTGGCTTGACCCCTACTGGGGTAATACTGGTGAAGTCTCTGATCAGTATCGTGATCAAGTACGTCTCTGTGCTTCAATTGTGGCGGAATTCTCGAAACAGCCCACTCCTCAGCTGTATACATTTATGCATAAAATCACCTCATCCTACTGTGCAGTTGTATTAGAGGGAGTTGACGAGACTGAATATCTTTCCATGCTCTATTCTAAATCATTCCCGTTCCAAGTCAAGGCCGCTGAGCGCAAACAAAGGTTCGATGAAGCACTGGTTGAGCTAGCCGGTTTGATGGCCGCCCTGTCAAATATCCAGGAACCAAAGTTACCCATTCTCAAATTGGAGGACCTGGCGTTGTTCGTATTCAACTCACTAGAGGCACAGAGATCTATAATAAGCTGCGAAGCTTATCCTGAGGACTGGCTAAGTCTGCACATATACAATCACCGCGCCGCCGTCAAGAATCTTGAAATCCTATCCTCTATTTTGATCCGTTCATTCGTCCCCCAACCAGATGAGGCTGATCTCTTTGATATGAAGTTGTGGGAGCTTTTCTTCACAACTCTCTTGAAAGTTGTATCCAGCGATGCGCTTGCTCTAGAAACGTTTCCGGAACAAAAGCGCAGGGCAGTGTGGAAGATTGGTGGTGACGTTCGTGAACAGGGCGCTATACTTTTACGACACGCCTGGGAGGCGATTGGATGGGAGACTAGCGAAGACGAAAGAGTCAAATATGGACTGCACAAACTCGGTGGCTACCAGGTACAATATGTCCCGAGCCTTGTTCCTGGTATCATTGAATTGTGCCTTAGTGTTCATGAGGGTCTTCGCCGGGTCGCTGTGGAAGTTTTGCAGACCATGATCATCAGTGAATGGGACCTCAATCAAGATCTATCCATCATCGAAATGGAAATAGTCACAAGTCTTGATCTGATTTTCCAGTCGAAGCATATGAACGAGAGTATTACACAAAAGCTTTTTATTTCTGAGCTGCTTGACCTTTTCGAAAAGATCGAAGACTCCGACGAAGCTCTGGCGACCGATGTCAAGGGCTTGATAGGCACAATAGATGAACTACTTGAGTTGCTGGTAGCGTGCAACAGTGGTGGCATCACCGAAAGTCTTCACACTTTGCGACTTATGGAGTTCATGAAGGATATGGACAGGGAGGATATTTTCATACGATACGTTCATGAGCTGGCTCAGACTCAAGCTGCAGAGCACAACTATACACAAGCTGGACTTGCCCTTCAATTTCATGCTGATCTTTATACATGGGAACCGACAAGAATGGTTCCTGCATTAGCGAATCCGGCATATCCGGAACAATCCGCATTTGACAGAAAGGAGGCTCTTTACTTCCAGATCATTCAACACTTTGAAGATGGAAAAGCGTGGACACATGCGCTTGCCTGCTACAAAGAACTCATTGAACAGTACGAGCATATTGTCATGGACTTTACCAAATTGTCTCGAGCGCAGGGATCCATGGCCAAGATATATGAATCGATCTCCAAGGAAGAAAAACCATTCCCGCGGTACTTCCGTGTCTGTTATAGAGGTCTAGGTTTCCCTCCAACTTTACGAGACAAGCAATTTATCTTTGAGGGGTTGCCGAACGAGCGTATGGCGTCTTTCACGGATCGCATGCAGAAACTACATCCTGCTGCGCAGTTCACATCGTCTAGCGAAACTGAGGATATCGAAGGCCAATTCCTGCAAATCAGTAGCGTCAGTGCTCATAGAGAGATTATGCATCCCGTGTATCAGCGTTCGAAGGTGCCCCACTCGGTTCGCGAGCACTTACTCATATCGGTACCTGTCCAATTCTCCTATACTTCCAAACGCCACACCGGTGGTTCGAATATAAAGGAGCAATGGGTTGAAAAGACCATCTTCACTACAGCGGAACCCTTCCCTAACATCCTTCGCCGAAGTGAAATTGTGGCTACTGAGGTGGTTGAGTTGACTCCTTTGCAGACGGCTATTGAGCGTACATGGCGCAAAACCCAGGAACTGCATTTGCTCGAACAGCATGCCATCTCGGGAGATGACTCGTCACTGTCAAATTTGACAGAAGCTTTGATACAACTTCTTGACTTGGGAGCACCCCATTCAAGCTGCGTTGCGATATATCGCCCTTTCCTGGCCAGTGATGATGAAAATGATGAAGCAAGGCAGGAAGAAGACAATGAGACTGAGCAGAAGCCAATTGACCCGCTAGAGAATGCGCTTGCTGTAGCTTTGATCGATCACGCACTTTCGATTAAGCGTTGTCTGTCGCTGTATTCTCGGCCTGCTCATCAAGCGACCCAGGTTGAACTTCTTGCTAGGTTTGAGGCCGCCTTCGGACCGGAGATTGCGTCTTTAGCTGCATATACACAGACTCCTTCTCCTCCTCAAAGCGCCAATCACTCAAGTAATCGCTCCACTCCGCATGCCAATGGACATGGTTCGGATCTTGCTGGGCGGTCATTCAGTCCGGAGCAGGAACTTATACGCACGTCACGTTCTAACAGTGAACGAAGACACACCGCGAAGCCTTCTCTGAGTCATCGTATCAGTATCGCTAACCCATTCAAGAGATCCAATCACCAAGCATCGGCTTCTGTTGCAACTGTCCAGCAATCACAAGATCTAAAACAATTGGCCGATGCGCAGTCTAGTTGTCAATCTATCAACCTTCAAGACCGTGACGATGATGCGGTAACAGTGCATTCCCGTGCCACTAGCCGTGGCGGTAAAAGCGAGAAACGACGAAGCTGGTTTGGCGGTGATGCAAAGCCAAAACAGAAAGCGACACCATCAACAATTGAGCCTACCGAAGAACAGGTAGACCAGCAACGCAGAGATCGCTCACGAGCTCGCAGTTCAACGAATAAATCCACCAAATCGCATGATGAGTTAAGTCAATCTCGCACACGACAGAACAGACTGGAGTCGAAAAAGAGCACACCTGTCCTGCCCAGTGGTGGATGGGACTCGGCACCAACAGCGTTACCTCGCACATCTCAATCTGACCATCGTCCTAATACGTCGGAAATATTCGGGTATCCCGACAAGAGTCTCGCGGCTACAGTGACGATATCAGCTGGTGTCTCCAATAACCAGAGCAACAGTAATAATGTCAATAACAACGGGTCTTCGTCTTCTTCGACTTCAGGTGTTCGCGATTCGGTGAAAAAGCGTTTCAGTCTATTGAAGGGCATCAACAAGAAAACAAGCCGTGCCAACGTCCGCGATGGCGGTAATGGCATCCTAGCTGAGTCTTTGCGTGAGGAGTGATTGTATTTGTTTTCTTTCTTTCAAATCATATAATCGTTCACTTTCTATTCCCTTCTTGATTCAATCGTCTTGTTCATCATATTATTTTCTTTTGATGTCTTACATGTTTATTTTAGTATTTTGATACCAGTCTCACGGGAAAGTCGAGACACGGCGTCTTCGATGTATTCTCTTCGATTTCATTCTGATATATCTATTTGGAAATAACTTTTTTCGACTCTGCATGTATAAACAAATAGTTGTCGAATGGTGGATATTCAAATACATTATTATCTTTTCCAATTATCGTTCATTCATTAGACTAGAGTATTAGGTACTAGACAGGTATTAAGCAGCAGGTAGATCCAAATCAACCACCCACGGCGCATTACCAGCATGATATTCCAACGTGACAACACTCGCATTCACAAACAACGTCTCCTTCCCAAAACTGAGCGGCGCATCACTATCAGCGGACATGTCGATATAACGGCATCTATTCTCCAAAACCGTCTCGATGTCTTCCTTTTCAACTTCGGTGTCTTTGTCGGTACTCCAATCACGCCGCACAGCACCGTACGCTTCATGGATATGTCCAAAGACATGTAACCTCGGCTTCGCACGCCGACACGCCTTGAGAAGATTCTCACATCCAACACTCATAATCCCCATGTAGACCTTATCCAATATCCCGGCTGGGGGTCCATGAGTAAGCATAATATCTACCCCCGGAAAATCCGGCACAAACTGTTTGACGGTAGATGATATCGGCCCAGAGCTAGGATTGAATCTATCTTCGTCCCTCTCATATGAGAAAGCCATCCCACCGAATTCAGGCGTATACGGAGATGCGTACACAGTGAACTTCGTACCTGTTTTCGGCAGAGTAAAAGTGCGAACCTCTTCTTCCATGTATACTATCCCTGCCTGTCTAGCAGATTCGTCCGTATACAACGCTCTAACATCATCCACATTCTCCTGCCTCGCTGAACCATGCCTCATCACCCCCTTCACAGAATAATACTTCCTATCATGCGAAATATCATGATTTCCAGCAATGACAATCTTGATCTCGGCATCCACGTCCCGTTTCAGCATGTCTACTATGAATTCGTGTTCGGCTTGTCGGCCGATTTTGGTCAGGTCGCCTGCATGCAGGAAGATGTCGCATTTGGGTAAGGGGTGTCTGTAGGCGTAGTGAGTGTTGGAGGATTGGTGGGGTGTTAGGGTGTGGGTGTCTGAGATCACGCAGATTCGGGTTTTGGTTGTTTTGGTCATTTTTGATTCTGTCTTTGGGTGGTGGTGTTGATGTGTTGATGGTCTCAATTTTGTCTTAGTTCTGCTGTTCAGCAGAGTGGTTCACTGCTCATGAAAATGATGACTAGAGAAAATTCTCGGTATTGGTTTGAAGTTGAAGATGTTATAGACGTTGTAGCTAGGCGTTTACTTCTAAGTATTTGATGTACCCATGGCTACGTGGTCTAGACAGTATGAACTATGATTGGATGATTTTAGAGCTTGGGGGTGATGAAGGTTAAAAATAATACCATTTACGAACAGAAAAATGAAGAAGACAAAGAAATCATTCCATTCAAGACAGTTGAGCTCTACAGACAGTCATTTTGCATCATCCGCAGATGGCCCAGATCATAAACATGCCATTTTTTTTGTATTGTTTCTGGACAGGAATTGCTCAATTGCAAAACTCCAAATACCACCCATGCCCTGTTGCACACAAAACCAGCCGTTGCATGCGATATCCTCTTGTAAAAAAAAGGGAATTTTGATAAGAGATTATTTTGAGGAAGTTCTAAAACATAAATTTCATTTGTGAGATTTTTATATCCACTCTCACTTTTACTTCCTGATAGCACGCTGGTAGAATGCCAACTCCTCACCCTCCAAGATGTATCCATCAACACGACCGCTCTGGCCGGGACGAGACGAGACAACAGCATAAAGACGACCGGCCTCGAACTGACGCTCCAAAGCATGCTCAACTTTACCAGAGGCAGCGAATCGGGCAGCTTGCTTGCTCTCAACACTCTTGCTCTTCTTCTCCTCAGTGGCCTCGGTTTTTTGTTGGCGTCTTCGGCCGATGGGCTGGCCGTAGTGTGCCTCGTACCATTGTCTGAAGGGGGCGGCGTCGACCTGGACGACGGCAGACTTGGTGAGGGTGTTTGTACGGACAAGTTCGTTGTTGGAAGGGTGGTAGGCGACGACGATCACGCGAACTTTGCGGGAGATACCCTCTGATCCCCAGGAGAAGTTACCGGAGTCGAGACGGAGACCACGGTACTTGGTGTTTCCACCGCGGGTGCGGACAAGGTGAACTCGTTTAGGGCCAATACGAGTGTTGGCTGGCTGACGACCTTTCTCGAAAGCTCTGTATTGTGTCAATCCTGCTTCCTGTCAAGGTATGTAAAGATCATTCGTACCTCTTCTTGCGGTAGGTGGCCCTCTTCGCACCGGTGGCCGAGCGCTTGTGGCGGGAATCACGAGAAATACCCATATTGGCGTTTGATGGACAGGACCACTGTATTCAGTCAGATTAGTTGATGATGCCCTATAACGAACGATAAAAAATTCCTGCGTGATTGCAAATCGATCGAAAGTCGAATCTCAAGAATAATATATCGGCCGTGAATATGCAATTCCCACCAGGGCAAAGTTTCTTTCCTTTCGAATCTTTCTGTTCTGCTCTTGTCGTATGTCTTTCTTGATACCCTGGGAACACAACGCACGACCGATAAAAATACACCCTGAAAGACGCTTTCGAATCGATAATTG
This sequence comes from Talaromyces stipitatus ATCC 10500, assembly GCF_000003125.1. Classification (NCBI taxonomy): domain Eukaryota; kingdom Fungi; phylum Ascomycota; class Eurotiomycetes; order Eurotiales; family Trichocomaceae; genus Talaromyces; species Talaromyces stipitatus. Next base: position 2,654,602 of record NW_002990117.1, on the reverse strand, counting down.
CAACGAAGCCGGACTTGACAAAAAAATGAATTGCAAATAATTCAATCACTAACCTCGAATAGCTGTGGTCGTTCACCGGAACAGCGCGCTGGGTGTTGTCGTTAAAGTTGTCGTGGTCGAGATAGTCGGTGGACAATTTCGTGGTCGCAGTGTGGCTACCGAGAACTTGCTCGCTTAGTGTGCCCTATTCGCTCTAACCGGAATTAGTTAGTCAGGAGATCACGTGGGCTCCTCCGCTGTGCCAAGACTGTTGCTGAGGCATTATATAAATAATTACTCCGCTACTTTCGTGAGGTGACTATTCTTGGTATCTGAAATGGATTATTTCATGCATTTATACTAAGACAATTCGATTTGGATAGTAACTACTCAATTCGACTTATGCTGTGCCTTCAAAGCCCGTTTCTCCTCAATAAGCGCATCAAAGCGTTGCAACGTAGTAAATCCTTCAATAAAATCATTCACAACCCACAAGAACCACACCCGAGACCCAAACGGCACACTATGAGGACGCAATCTGTAGACCGCCAAATACGCAGCTTCGCTCAGGTGAATTCCGGCCATCACGCTAATAAGTAAAGGTTGAATCTTGTAGCAAAAGGTTGCGAAACCTGGGAAATGGCCAAGTACGTTCGAGTACAGTGCAGAGTCCGGTTGGAAATTTGAGCGACGCGAGAATGCGATAAAGACTGTTAGACAGATGGTAAACAGGACCGCGCCCAAACCACGAGGTCGGCGATACTCCTGGATCGTGATGTCGGAGCGACCTAGAGTCTTGAGACAGTGTTTGTGCATTTCCACAACTCTGTGACGAGCATCCTCGTATCTGTTTAGGGCCGGCTCGAAGGGAACGAGGAAATTCGTTCGTGATGACTTGGTGCTGTTGGGGTTGTCGGCGGTCGAGATGGTCATACCGATTAAGCGAATTTCTTCGATTCGAGCGGTTTGCGCTTGACTGTAGGGGACTTTGTTGTATACTTCAAGGAATAGGGAAAGGGTATTGCGGTGGTCGTTGTTCATGTGAGTGATGATGCGTTGTTGTTGGACTTGGTCTTTGCTGTTTTCATTTTGGAATTGGCGAGGCTCATTCGAGCCAGTTGTGGTGCTCATTGCAGTAGTCAAATATTCTTATTCATAAAGTGGATTCAGTAGATAAAGATCAATCTATCAGGTTTGAAGTAAGAGGTTGAAAAGAAGTATTTCGAGGGGGTTGAGTTCCTTAAGCTGTTGAAAGATCCCGCCCCCGGGATTGCTCAGGACACCCGGTTGCTCCACTTGTTCTCCGATTACTTAGCTGGCGTTCTGGGTCAATCTGAAATATCTTGAAATAGCAATTCTGTTGCCAAATTTTTCTACAGCAGGTGGCCCGAGTAATTTACGGATAGCATCCTATTCTGAGGCTTATAGAAGAAACGCGGATCAGAAGACATGAGCTTCCAGTGAAAGACCATAAGAAATACACAAGATGCACAATGACTTATTGACAGAAATATTCAGCCGTTGACAGTCATTGATAGTACGTAGACAGTTCTGTGTTAAGAGTCAGTATCTGCAACCATATTCTAACCCGAAGTCCGTTTAAGGTTATCGCATCTGATACGGTCGAATTAATTGCATTCAGTCAAGAAAAGAACATCAAACGCTATCATGAGAACAAAATCGTTACATAAAACAAATGACATGAAAGAGAACAGGGGAAAAAGAGGTAAAAGAGCCCTAGTCATGAGAATCTGTACAGTTCGCTGAATAGCTTGATTGTAAGAGAGACTCTGCGGTGTCGTGTCTAGTATTGTTGGGAGATCGAGTGAATCCGGCGAGATAACGCAGTGTCACCTTGATTTGTCTGATTATCGGCGATATGCCAGTCATAGCGACATAGTTTTAAGCACTGCATTAACCCAGTTAGACCATGATTCAATCCCTTCAGAGAAAAAACTTACAGTAAAGATAGAGTAAGGTCACCATGTATAGCAGCCTTCAACTCAATCTCAACATCCAAATTGACCTCCAACTTCAACTTCAAACCCTCCTCGTCATCTATACCCTTCTTTGCATCCGAGGCAAGCTCCATCTTTCCACCACCTTGTTGCTGTTGTTGATCTCGCATGGCACTTCCGCCGTAAGGTGCTACAGCATTGTCGTCGTCGTCGTCATAGTCATCATCATCATCATCATCATCGTATTCGTTGCTATAATCATCTTCATCACCATAGTATTTGTCATTGCGACGACGACCGCGAGCTTTTCTTCTTAGTTGTCCGTCGTTCTCGGCATCGGACTCGGTCATGGGCTCATCGGGGTCATCGTCTGAGTAGTCGTAGTCACTGTCGCCTTCGGAATAGTAGTCGTCCTCTTCTTGAGGAGGATTGTCCTCTTTTTTTTGCTTCTCTGCGGTGGGGGCTGACATTGCAATTTCTTATATTGAGTTGACTATGGTGGTGATGGTGTTGAGGTTATGGAAAATGTATTCTGGCCAGTATACCGCGTGAAAGTAGCGGTGCGAGACGGATAATCTTTTATTAGAATATCAGGCTGATAAAGGGTCGGAACGGGTTAACGTCATGACAGAAGTCACTTAGTTCGAGCATTACGCCATTGAGTCGAATCCCACGTTGTCGTGGTCGATGCCTGCCTATTTCATGACGTTATACCTGTCAACAGTCTAGCCACGCCACAACGTCGCAGTTGATATGACATCGCACAAAAGGAGTCAATGGTGCACTATGACGGCAGACACAGACCAGCCACAGTCTCAGGTGGAACAGCCGATCGACCCTGGCCCACCATCTGTCAATAGTAACAAGATGAATATATCTCCGTGTCGAATCCGAGTGGTGGTTCGCGAGCACGGATCCTTTGGTCCACTGTCCTGTCTGTCAGTCTCTCTCACTCCGTCAATCTAATAGATCTGAGTGTCGTCTTACTCAGTCTTTCCTTCTCGTAGAATCAAATAGATGGAATGCTATCGTCATCAGGTACTCGACTGGTACCTTTGCCTAGAACCAGGCAGAGAGAGAAACAGTCCATGGGAAGGTTGAGAGAGGAAATGTCAACCAGAAGAAGACCCCTGTCGGTGACGTCACGGGACAGCCAATCAGGGCCTGAGGCACCCACATGGTGATGCGTGGTTCTCCGCTCCTTACTTTCTATCTCTTTAACCTCCAGACTTAGACATGTCCATTCAGACTCAGCATATTTTTATATTCCATAGATCTGTTACAGCCCACACGTCATATCGTCATGGCGCCGGCCTGTCACTGCCTAGCAGTGGAGATGATGACGCCTGTCTGTCTGCCGTGTCTGACGTCGAGATAGTTTTTTTAGGGATCATCTCCCTCGAGTGCATCTATATCTTGTCATCTATCTTCCAAGACATCATATAAGATTTCTCTCCCTCGCCATCTTAAGAAAGTTCTATTTGATTTCTTCCTCCCAACATGTCATCTGAACAAGCCAACAACAACCCGGACCTCGCTCAGGAAAACAACTCCTCAGCTGGCTCTTCAGCTCCCCAACAACAGAAGAAGCCACGCAAGCTTAATAAGAAGCCTATCGCTGAGCAAGAGCAACAACAACAAGACCAACCCAAACAGGAAGAAGACCAAGACGAACAGCCAAAACAAGAAGAGGAAAAACAACCGGAGGCTGTGAAACAAGAGCCTGAGGAAGAAGAAGAAGAAGAAGAGCCCGAGCCAGAACCAGAACCACCGCGTCGTCAAAGACGCAGTCGTCCCAATAGACGGGTACAAAGATATCAAGACCCCGAAGATACCGAAGAAATCGAACGAAGCGACATGGAGCGTCAACAACGAGGTGGTCGACGCAACCGTGCCCGCAGCGGCGGTAGCCGACGCCAGCAACAACAAGACAACGGCGCCTTAGGCCCGCTTGGAGGTGTAGGCGACGTCGGCAACACCGTCAACGGCGCAACAGACATGGTCCAAAACACCGCTGGTAAAGCCGTAAACGGGGTCACTGATTCAGCCGGTAAAGCTCTGGGCGGTGTTCTGGGGGGTGGTCAAAAGGACGAGGACGGTGGTAAAGATGAGCAACTTAGATTACGTCTTGATCTGAATTTGGATATTGAGATTCAGCTCAAGGCTAAGATTCATGGTGATCTTACTCTGGGATTATTGTAAGTTGACCCCTTTACCCCCTGATGTATACATACATGATGGTGGAATATGCCGTCAGTTTTGCCATCATTAGTAACATACCTAACTCATAGCTCCTAGGAACTAAGCTGATGACTTTCACACTTTTTTTATTTTATATTCACAGCAAGTGATTTACGCGACGAACGGTACGACCACTTGATTATCTCACGACTCCCTACAGATCTCGAAAGAAATTTTTCTCTGTTTTTTTATGTGAAATTGAGCGATTTCGTTTTGACAGGTCGCATCTCTGGCCTATGTCTTATTTCTTGTCTTATTTATCCGTATCATTGCTAGGTAGCGTAATATCAGGATCATGCTAATGATATGATAGTATGACTGGATTACAGAAATTCTAAACCTCCTTCATTGTTTTGCACTAGTGTAAATATGGCTAGTTCCTGTATTTTACTTCTTACTAATGTATGTTTGGTACATACTCGTACAATCCCACAAATGTTCGGTCCGACATTGGCCCGAAATGGCATTGGCAGTGGGCAAATTAACCTAAGCTTGATCAAAGCCTCCCTAGGGAATCTTTGTAAGCGGATCTTCTACTTTTGGGTCCCATCCACATCCCAAATGATTAGAGTATACAAAACGGGAGATACTGCAGATTCTTGTAAACCTGCGGTATGACAAGTATAATCAGTTACGAAAAGGATAATGGACTCTAGGCATCTCCATACAATACAGTTCCTCATACACAAAGATCCTTTGAGCACCAACGAGCCGACGCGCTGAGCCACCAGCCATCACATGAACTTGCATTCCTATGACTTTTCCCTTGATTTTATTCAGGATTGGCCTGGAGCAAACTCACCAATCCAACAATTGTTTCTTGAGACTTAATTACCAATCTGTACTAGCACATGTTTGGGATTTATCCGGAGCTCCCTATCAGTACAGCGGACTAAGTTGTGTTTTAGCGATTGAGAATCATCCACTTCCAAGTCTACGCTTCAGGACTAATATTTAGCTCTACTAAGAGCATGGCAAGAATTCAAATTGAGACACACAAGAACTAGCGTGGATATTGGAAAGCTAACTATGGAGGAGGGTCGGAGCGCCTGCCTAGGGATACTTGAGGGCGATAACCGCTGGGTCAACTCAGTCACCTATTTCCATGATTCCAAGCACCTCGCCTCGGCCTCAGACGATGGCACTGTCAAGATATGGGATGCCAGCACCGGCCAATGCCTACAAACCTTCAAGGGTCATAGGAATACAGTCTACTCACTTGCCTTCTCCCATGATTCCAAGCACCTTGCCTCGGCTTCAGACGACCGCACCGTCAAGATATGGGATGCTAGCACTGGCCAGTGCCTACAGACCCTTAAAGGCCATAGGAGTACAGTCTGCTCAGTCACCTACTCTCATCATTCAAAGTACCTTGTCTCAGCTTCAGACGATCGCACTGTCAAGATATGGGATACCAGCAGTGGCCAATGCCTATAGGCGCTCAAGAGTTAAAGCAATACAGTCTACTCGGTCACCTATTCCTATAGCTCGCCTAGCTTCAGGCGATCGTACTGCCAAGATATGAGATACTAGTAGTGGCTAATAACGACAGACCTTCAATATTTGGGGGGAATCACCGCCTAGGAGCACTAATGAATCTATAGGATAATGTATTGCCATCGTTATGCGTTACTGTTGGGTTCCATCAATTTTGGTCAGGCCATTCAAGTAGGGCAAAATAAGACAAAGAGAGTGTTCGATATGAAGGAGGTTTCGGATATTCATATCTGCTTTCTTCCTAATAAAACAATATGTAGCCCCCTCTATACAAAAAGAATGTGCAAATCGAATATATATCTAGAAGCAAAATTACAATCCAGCTATACTCATTAAAACATATCCAACCGTGACAACAATCACAAACGAAACAAGACTACCCGGTATACCTCTTGTAAGAAAATGACTGACTCGAAGGTATCGCTGCCCCGTTGAAGGGATTTCCATCATAATAGCCGCTACACACATTAGTCAGCTGCTTGTAAACAAAAGGAAGGGAAAAGGCGTACTCATGTTGGGAAATCCGCTCGTAGGCAATCCCATGGCAACAGAACACATCAACGCACTCGTCATAACGAGTAAATTCGGATGCGGATTCTCCATTCCAACACCCACTTGCTGCACAAGCGGCAACACGATCAATGCTGCGACCGTATGCGAGATGAATGTAGCCATTACTAGAATCAGTCCCGAAAATACCAATAGTACTCCGTACAGACTGAAATGGGCGACTCGTTCGGTGATTGCGCCGGCAATTGTATGTAATAATCCAGAAGATGTAACGGCTTTCCCCAGCACGAGGCCACCCGCGGCAAGGATGATGATGGTCCAGAGGAAATTGTTAAAGTCTTCTTTTGTGAGAATACCGCTGCCAAAGAAGAGGACCATGGGTATAATTGCGATTACGCCCATGTCGCCAAAAACAGTGTCGAGTTGGTGGCTGAAACACCAGAGGGTAATCGTGACGAGGGTCGTGAGAGTAACGAACCACTGTGTGCCTGTAAATCGGTCTCTGACGGGTCGGATAGGCACGATTGTTGTGCCACGACTGGGTTGGAATGTAACGAGTAATATGACCCAAATCGCCAGGATGGATAGAACGCATACGGGGATCGAGATGAAGAACCATGTTCCCCAGCTTATGGCGGGATACATATTCTCCAATGCGATAATATTCTGCGGCGATGCAATTGGTGAGGCTGCACCGCCGACGTTTGCAGCTAATGCGATTCCTAGAATGAGTGCTTTTGAAAAGTTTGACTCCGAAGGCAAGTTGCGCAAAAGTGGCTGGGCAAGTTAGCAATAGCCCAATCTATAAGAAGAGGAGAGCAAACCTGTATGATAGAGTAGCAGAGTACTGGAGCAGCGACGTTGCTGATCCACATACTCAAAAACATACTGACAAACATATTGGTAATTAGAACAATGCGAGGACTCGTCCCCGCTCTGCTCAATACAAATGTGGCCATACGACGAGCAATATCATACTTGGACAACGCTGCTGCAATGGTAAACCCACCAAGTAAGAGCATGATGACCGATGTCCACATGGACGCGAAAACAGCCTTGGTCGCTGCATCTGGTGCCAATCGCGCATGCGGTTTTTCCTCTGAGCGCATGACACGGAGTATCACAACCAAGAATGGAATCAACAGCGACGTGACAAACAACGGGATGACCTCCGTTGCCCACAACAGACTGACAAACACCAGCATCGCCAGACAATTTTGCTGCTCGGGTTTCTCCATGATGGGTACCGAGAGCAAGATGGCGAAAACTATGATAATCCCAACCAAGGAGAAGAAAGATAAACTGCACATCCATTCCGGGAAATACCAACGACCAAGAGGTGTCTCGATTTCTTTCCCTTTGCTTTCAACATCGCCCTGACGTTGTGCTGTAGACGGATCGTGGTCACCACCAAGCAGAGTCCGACGGATACCCATATTTGCTGCCTGCGCTTTGCGCTCAATGCCAATCATTTCTCGCCATACGGTATTTCTCTCCCAGACAACATGCTCCCGCAGATGAAGCCGGAGTTCTCTCCTTGCAAGCGACAAGTCATTCCTTGTGACGATTTCAGCATAAACATGCTCGATACGGCGAATGTTTTCGTCCACGTGATTTCCCGTTGAATCGGTAAAAGGATACGCCGGCGAAACAGTACCGTTCATATAGACCCTTCGTAAACTGCGATCAAGGATCTTGTCGTACTTCTTCAGCGCCTTGGAAAATCCCGTTTTGTTGAGTTGTATGTACGACTTTAATTCGCACAACGAGACATAGACGCTAATAACCCGTTTCTTCAAGGCAATGCCCACATTATAAAGATCCAAGATATGTGGATCATGCTGCTCTTCCTCGTGTCGCGAGTTGCCAAGATTCCATAATCGAGAATCACCCATTTCGCTTGTGAACCCGTCAGACCTATCACCACCATGGACAAGATCCCGATATCGTCCTGTGTGTGATCGAGTTCGGGACGCCGGTCTTCGGTTCTCTTCGACGGGAGACTCAAGATCGTCGCTATCACGATCATCTTCATCATCCTCATCATCTTCACCAACAGATGCACCACTAATCGTACTTTCACGCCGATTCGGTCCCAACCCTAACGAATGTAGAATACTCCCTGTTCGTGGACGTGAGCCAATACTCAATGTCCGAGATTTGATCACTGTTTCCGTGACTGGCTCCATAACCATTCCATCTGTACTAGCTTTATATTGTGCCTGCTCCTTGAGAACATCCTCCACTTCTCCGAAGATAGTGAGTTCTTTGATCTGATAGAAGGAGCAGATTTTCTCCAATTCCGCATCCAAAGCACGCCGAAAGATTGTATCGGTGTCCACAGAGGTGTCGAGAAGGGGGGCGGATTCGGAATCAGCTGCGCCATGAGTGTCGGGGTGATGGATCTGCTTCTCCAGACTGTAGATTCTACATCCCCATAGCTCGTTAGTACATGTATCACCAGCATTAAGGTAAAAGTGAACGTACAATTTCTTGAGATTATCATATGCAATATAATAAGCACTCCAGTCCGGGACCGAATTAAACTGAAGACTGTGCGAGAACTTCATATTGGCGAGATCGTATCGGAAGGATTTATCAAGTCCGCGATTTCTCTTCTCAAGAGCTTCCGCCCAGAGAATATGAGGTCGTAAACCGGTAGCCGCCCTGCCGTTAGACTTGATAAATCGTTGCTGCGCCCGTTCTAAATTCTGGGAAGGTAATGGTGAAAACCCAGTTCCCTCGTGATCTTGACTTCCACTATTAATGCTACTAGCTGTATCGTCATGTGGGACAAATCCGTAACTGATCCCTGCTGTGCGACGCAGACTTGTCGAAGATGTATTCGGTAAGATCCGCTGGTTAAAAGGTCGAGTAGCTCGAGTAGCAGAAGATGAAGAGGGTGAAAAAGAAGAAAGAGGACCAGCCTCGAGAGGGACAAGCTCTATGCTCTGAGACGCCACGACGGTGACAACTCAGGAGGAACCGAAAGCGGGATCTGATCCGTTCCTCGTTTTCGTCATTAGCCAGTTTCGATAGTGCTGTCTGATCGGCTGCGGGCATTCGTCACTGTGAGATGTGTGTGTTGGAGTTGTAGCCTGGCTCCACTGCTTGGAATCCTTTTGACATCTTCACGAGATACGTCGAACGACTGGCTAATAGGAGGAAGGTCAATGGGTTGCGGCTGCTGCGGTTGTTTTAGCCAATCAGAAAGTCCTTATGCTCAGCCAATCAGAGCCGATATCGAAGGAGTATGAATTTCATGTTTTTGTTGATGTGGAAAGAAAAGTTGCTGATAATATACATTTTTATATAATTAACGTACACATTGAAATCAAACTATGACTACTAATTACATCTTACCGTCCTCCTGAAGGAGCCCTCAACTGCAAGTTGGATCTACCCGAAACACCAATCTTATGAACTTGCTCCCTCTTGTCCCACACGCCGCTTCGACCTTCAGCAACAGCGACAAGCTCATTAGCAACACGGAGAGCTAGCTTACTATCCTTTCTTTTCTCTGCAGCTTCTAAGATCCATCTGATAGCTGTTCGGCGTCTCTGGCGCATCGCCAAAGGCACTGGCATGGGCACTGATGCACCACCACCAGCGAGACCTTTCTGTTGACGAATCTTGATCAGAGGAGCAACGGAATCAACTAGAAGATTGAGATATATCACGGGATTGAGGGGAAGCTGAGGACTGGGTAAAGATGTAAGGAGACGTCGTCTGGGGTCGGTTTTGGGGGGTGCAGAGGTGCGGAGATGATTGAGAATAAACTCCATATCCTAGGATCGTATTAGCTATTTAAGTCATCTTCAAGGTAAATAGAATCATGAATAATTACCTTTTGTGCACGACTAAGTTTCCCATCCTCCATAAGCAATTTAGTAAACTGCTCAACAACAGGATCATATCGACTCCTAACATTCTCCGTCTTGGGAAGAGGCGCAGGCATGCCAAATTTCAGTCCCGGAAGATTTTCAGCAGCTCGTTCCGTTGCAAGATTAATCATATTTGCGACCGTGACTATCGATGGATCCTCGGCGGCTGCTCCTGTAGATTGTTGTGTGACTTCTTGATAAAGTCGTGCGGATGTGGAATATGATCGAGTTCCTTTCTTGGCCTGGTCTCGGATTACCTTGGGTGCGTATTTGAGAGCGTCTTCGTCTCTTTTCATCATCTACAATTGCGATAGGATGTTAGTGAAATCCTCTTTCATTTAATTGACGGGAGATTCGGCTAACCTCCTCAATTGGAGTTCCTTGCTCGAGTTCTGGCGATCCAGGTGCATTTCCATCGCATTTTTTCCCGCTGAGAATCTTATCAATGGCAGCAGCCTCCTGGCTGACATGAGGTAATTGATCCTGAGTAGGACCCTTGGGCTGCTCGACGTGTTCGGGGAAATCCTTTTCGGACTTTGATGAGTACAACCGCCATGAGTTTTCTGTGATATATGCAGTTCGTCCATTCGACCAATTGATTGGAGATTGTGTAGATTGGCGAGGTCTTATGGTGAGCGATTGGCATTGTTGGCGGAGAGCATTTCTCGCGGTGAAAAGGTTGATGCGTGGAGCCATGGTTGTAGACCGCTATAGATCACACAACAACCTTGACTCAAAAGCAGGTAATAATTCAGTTTTTCATAAATGTCGATTGCAGAGTGCCTAGTGTGGCTCGATCTGCGTTGTCCTTGAATGAGCTTCTGATGAAGTATTGCGGGCTAATCCAAGATTCTCGTTGGGACAATGTTTTTCCGGACCCTCATCTGATCTCGCTCCTAATTGGCTGTTACTAGCTACTTCTACATTTCCACTTATACACCAGGGTTTTTTGATTCCAAGAAAAAGAAAAAATAAGTGTTCAATGTTGTTGTCAAGACAAACTTACAATACTGATTTTTGGCATAATATTGATGCCAATAATCTGTTCATATTCAAAGTACACCAAAGGAAAGTCACGTTCGTAAGGATAGATATATACAAACTTTTCGTAGTGGTAGTGATAGTTCGTCGAAAGTTAGTAAATCATCAGCTGCTAGATACATTTTACAAGGAAATCGTCTCATTCCGAGATCCATACATTGCCAATTTGTACAGACAAAAAGCCTCATCCTCCAGTTTAGACGTTCCAAGTAGACGCCTCTCGTAACGAGAATGGGTCAACTAATCAGTGTCAGGATAGACGTAGAAGGCAATTGCCAGAATGGCGTACCTAATGAATTGTTAGTTTCACAGAGTCAGAGCTTCAAAAGGAAGGAGTGGTTGACATACATTCCCAGACACAAGCCACCCTCCAGATAATTCGACTTTCCATCCTGGATAAGGAAAATGACCACCAAAGCAGAAATGAAAAAGGAGACTGTTTCGAAGATATGGAAGTACAATGTCATTTCCACGTTCATTATCCAACCAAGAATGACAAGGAACGGAGTGACAAAGAGTGCAATTTGAAGACTGCTGCCAATTGCCACACCGATCGCCAGATCCATTTTGTTCTTGTAAGACACAACGACAGCAGTAACATGCTCAGCAGCGTTGCCCACAATGGGAATCAGAACCAGGCCAATGAATGTCTTGGTCATGCCGGTCTTTTCAACGATTCCCTCGATACTGCCGACAAGATACTCCGCACAGACGGCAACCAAGATTGTGACAACGACTAGAGCCACGCCAGCCGCCAATGGGCTAAGAATATGTTCCTCGACTTCGTCTTCAGATCCAGGTACCTGACTCTCAACATTGTTGTCGCCGCCAGACGATTCCTCGAATAAATTGGAGTGCGTCTTTAACTGGAAGACCAAGTACATAACATAAAGAAGTAAAAGAATGACAGCAGTGCCGCGAGAAAGTTGAAGAATGCTCTTCCTCGTATCGGGTTCGGGATTGTAGGAATCTGACATAGCTGCGAAAAGCGACGCGGGAATGATCAAAGAGGCCGACGCCACAGCCATCAAGGAGGACATGGTTGAGGCCACTGTAGAGTTGAACTCTTGTTCAGGGTAACGAATACCTCCGATCAAAAAACAGCACCCAAGAACTAGCAGTATATTTGACAAGATGCTTCCGAGCATGCTTGCCTGGACAACGCGGATTTGGCCATCCTTCAACGCGATAATGCTGACCTATAAAGGTAGTTAGCTCTCTGTCCTCGATAAGAATTCGAGACGGGTTGATCAACGCACGATCAGTTCCACGGCATTACCAAAAGTCGCATTCATCAAGCCGCCCAAGGTCTGTCCCATGGTAGCGGCAAGTTCCTCGGTTGCGAAACTCAACAATGAAGCCAGCGGCATGATGGCGAGGAAATTCAAGGTAAAAATCGTCGCAGCACCCCACTCCAAGGCACCGGCGACAATACCCAAAGGTACAAAGACCAACAGGACGTTGACATAGTTACTCGCAAGAGTGAGCCAAGTTAGATGCGCAGTCTGCGCAGGCCACCTGACCCAGAACCGTGGATCATCCCGGTAAGGCGAATCGGTATGGTGATAGCTTTCGGAATAGGTGCGAGGATGGAGCAGCAGCGAACGCTCATGCACATCGGTTGAACCATTTCGTGTCATGTTGTACCGGTAGGACGAGCCGGCTCGCCGAAACTCTCGAAAGATGTTTCTTTGCGAAGAAGAGGAGGAAGTTGCTGTAGAAGTGGTGGTCACTGGCGTCAGCAAATTATGCACAAGTGGCAGGGATGTTCGGTCGCGAATCAAGTTCCAGTCCGATTAACGACAATTGCAGATCCAGGACATGGGTATCGGGCAGTAGTATCTGAGCATGGAAAGCGCGGAGGAAGACAATGATCCGGAAGGAAAGGAGATGTGTTTTTCAGTGAAGTAATGACAAATATAATCTTATAGGTCAACAAGAGATGATGACTATGTAAGGTAGGGGAAGATAGGAGTGTCAGGGACGCGGAGGGGTGGTTATAGTCCGTCTGGACTCTTCGAAGGTACAATGTCAAAGGCATGCTTACTTCGATTCATTCTTCTCTGGTACGCCTGTTGCTGGTCCGACGAATAAGAACAGTTGACTGAGATCCTTAATCCTATCAATCTTTGGATCCTCTGACGGAATGCCGTATTGTGTCTGTAACAAATACTGATCGTATATTAATCTCCAATTGATCGATGCAATATCCCAAGATCTAACGATGAAGCGTGCGGAGAAGAGAGTACAGCCACACTGGGCAGTCTAGGTGCCAAGTACTCGGACTGATAGTGGTCACAAGTGGTGCAAGATGATCCGAGGAAGCGGCCAGTGAGTCAAGGGCTAGCGTTCCTGGTGTGACCGCTTGTTGAATCTTAAGGTGAGCGATATATGGTCACGATGATAAGAAAGAGTGATGAACCAAGCTTCTTTGAATGATGCTGACTTGCAGTCTTGGCGCTTGCACAGCCTCAATATCCGAGCTCTCCTATTGGCCCCGGGTCTGCCAAGCTCCGCTCTGCGCATCGAATCATAGATTAATAATACACGATCTTACGTGTTGCGTACCATGTCACACATACTGACCCATACTGGCCGGGGTCTGTAATACATGATTTATGTATTGTCATGACAACCTGCGGGGAAGCCATTACCTATCACGTGACTTATATAGCCCTAGGAGGCATCAACCCTATGTATGTGTGTAGTAGTTATCGACTATCGAGTATTGGCATATGTCAATATCGATTAAGAAAAATTATCTTTTTATGTATGAAAACAGGCACAATTAAATGAAGGGAGTGATTAGGACATAACCGCCCAATAGAAGAAAGAATGCTCACGAAGTCCCCCGTCTTATCCATCCGTTCAACGAGTGAGTCAGTCCCACTCAGTTTCCACCATTGAGACCTAGATTCGTTGAATAAACTCGCCAAGCTACGCCAAAGCGAAGAGTAACTTACCTGCAGCATAAGCGAGATACCATGTACGCGTAGCTCCGCCATCGATCCAACTCATGTCGAAATTCGGCTGGTTAAAGAAATCATACGCCTCTTTGGGAGCGACGATTGCGCGGTTGGCGTACAAGACTCCCTTCCAGCCACCAGAAGATACAGTGGAAGCTGGTGTGCAGGCACTTTGAGAGAATATGGCGTCCCATTCTTGGTTCACAAATGTTTCGTTGCGAGTATATGCGGATGAAGGTAGAAGGGGGAGCATGTGGATTCTGGATATTGTAGACAAGTCAGTAAGAGCTTTGAACGACAGTGACTTGGAAGTTACTGACCCTTGGATAAATTCAAGATTGGTACCAAAATAGGTAGTATGGTGGGCTTTGTTTTCAAACAACTGCATACAACCCTTAGCTATCACCGAGTTGAACGAAGCAAGAAAGAATACTCACGATTCCAGTAACTTTATTGCCAATAAAATTGCTTGGATGGTTCAGGTTATCATTCTCCATAAGGAAATAGTTTTTAAATGATCGTCGAAGCAAAGCCAACATGAGATTGCCTCTGGCTTCCATGCTCTTGTCACCAATAGTCTTTCCCCACATCTTCACAGCGTACGCAAACATGGCATCTTCCGATGTAGACTCCTGATCCTTACCATCAGCCGAAGGGAAAAGCCCCTTAGCCCACGAATGTCCGTGGTACCAATCAAAGGCTCGTGAAAAGGGGAACGAGGGATCGTTGGATGCAGGATTGCCGGCATCGCGAACCAACATGTTCACCCATGCTTTGTTGGCATCATTAAGCCAGGAGGGATCTAGAGCACCGATAATTGCAGCTGCGTGGATAAAGTATCCGTAATGGAAATGATGGTCGTTGTAGCCCGAATTACCGAAATCCTGATTTAGGTCGTTCGTCGCGTAAGCAGCACTAGATACTACTCCTCTCCAGGAGTTATCGTAATTCAAGGGAAACTGCTGTTCGTTATTCACGAAGCGGGTAAAGGCCTTCTTGAGACCATCAAGTGTAGCTGCAGCTCGTCCTGGGTCGTTTGCCAGTGTATGAACGGTATATACCAGAGTAGCAAACTTGCTCAAGACCTTGCCACTGTAGTACATGCTGTTCAGGTTACTCTGCCCGTCTACGTCGGGAGTCAACTCGCTTTCCGCAGAAGATTTAATAGTCTGTTGAACATCTGTTGAAAGGCCGTCCACGTTGCCGAGGGACGGTGACCATGGCGCAAAGTCAATACCAATCGGAAGATCACTTTCAACCATCGTCCAGCTGTCCGATGCCACGGCTGTCATGTTGCCTTTCGTGGTAGAGCGCAACTGTAGCGGTTGCACAGCAGACTTTGTTTGTCCATCGAATGATTCAACATGATGGGGCAAGGCGAACATCAAAACAGGAGTATCTGTAGCGTTCTTTCCGGCCTTTTCCCATGTCAATCTGTATATACCAGTAGAGTCCTTGACTGCCCCAGTAATACTGGCAGATCTAGCATAGACACCAGCGCTTTTATCGTACACAGCTTCTCCCGCGCCACCCAGAGGGTTTTTTGCAACCTGTACAATGCCAGAAAACCCGGACGGTCCCTGGATGGCGGTATTAGAACCGGCAAAGTCAAAACCTGGATCAACACCGTTGTCACTGTCCGGTGTTACATAGAATAGCCAGCTCTTTCCATCCGCCAGAGTGACACGGTACTTATATGTTCCCTGACGTATAGGTCCCACACACACTAGGTCCCGAAATGTGATACAGCTCTGAACAAGTGGCTGTAGTCCTGTATAGATACCGGTCACAAAGCCCATACCCTGCAGTACAGGGAAAGTAATGCTTGGGCTGGACTGGTTAGAAGGTTGCAAAATGACATCTGCAGAGAATCCAGTCAATTGGTCGGTATTCAAGACGGTAGAAGGGCCCAGTTCACGTGCAGACAGAGTGATAGACTGCAGACCAATAGGGTTTAGATAATATTCCACTGGATTTCCAGGAAGACTATTGTTTGGACCTCCATATACTAGTTGATCCAGGTCGGTATGGGAGATGGCCAGTCCCCAGCTCCCGGCATTTCCGGTACCCCTTGACCATGACAAGGAATAAGGTTGAGTGAACGAGGACGTGGTCTGATTTCCGAGAAAGAAGTTTGCATAGAACTTGTTGGTTTCAATAGGAGCGGTTGTATTCAACTAGAATCTGGTCAGCAACGAAGTCATCTTAGGCAGAATATTACATACAATGCCAACTCTCGGTACGGGATGGTCTTCCTTGACAGGAATATTTGTAGGAACAGCATCCAAGGAGACTGTCTCGAAGACATCTTGCCCATCCATTCTTGAGAGAGAAGCAGTGGCTTTTGTTGTAGGCGATCTTTGACTGGCACTGCTGCTTTGTACAGATCGACTCGCACTGGGTGAGTAAACTGTAGAAGTTACAGTGACTGTTGCTGGTGGAGCTGTAGCAAGTGGGATGAAAGGTCGAGAGCCACTAAAGTCGCCAAATCCTTCGATCGGCTCGATGCTAATGGTGGGGAATGGAAAAGGTTGTAGAGATGGATGTCCGTCAGACTCTAAACGAGACTCGTATACCTAAGAGATATCGTTAGTATCGTTTCGATGACGTGCACATAGCTATGCATATGCATACCCCTTCTGTTTGAATATCAAGTAACCTTGCTGTACTTGGAGGATAGAGAGTCGTCAAGCTCGCAGTGCTTTGGATCACTGATCCGGGGCTTTTAGGAACCTGATATCATTATCAGCAATGAAATATATGCATGTAAGATAGCATCATACCGAATATGTGGTTGGTGATGGGATGAGCGGAGGAAGGCAATATATGCCTTGAATGTTCAGAAACCATATTAGTAAAGTATTAAAAATGACAAAACTATAACAAATCATCTTTGCAAATGTTGAACAAAATGTTTTTTATCAAAACGAATGACTTTTCATGCATAACAAGCGAGTGACAGGGTCATTTGGCGTGCAGACTGTTGTCTAGTCGAAGCACATTGAGTAAACGAGTGACTTTCTTCCTTTTCAAGAAGCCATATGTTCAGAACGAGGGAAATTAATAGTGGCGTAGGATGACAACCACGTTCAAACGAGTGCAAACAGTTTCGAGGATAAATCAACATGTCCTCGGTGCCCGGATGTCTTGAATATAGATACTTGAGGGCAGGCAGCATGCCATCATGCATTGGATCATCAAAACACTCACCAATATAAGACCAATCGGGATCTGACAGCTGCAAATAGTTCAGGAATGTGTAAAGATTAAAGTAGGATCCTGTCCCTGGCGAGACGAAGCAAGAAGGAAACCCAGAGTGGAAGACAAGCAGGAGATGAGGTATGTGCTTTGGCCAATGAGAAGGTCCGCTCCCCACCAATCCCCATACCTGACGATGACTGGCATACCCCGAATCAGCTCCTGATAAAAAAGAAAAAATCGTATATACGTGCTCTATTACTCGGACTGTCAAAGAACGGAATTTTTAGGGTTTTGTTTTGGTCGTCGTACAAGAAGCGGCTCACAGTCCGCTTTCATCTATCCTTATAAACATGGTAAAGCATTCCACCCCCAGTTTTTAGCTTACGTGGAAGCGATCCAAGTACATTCCATAAACACGCGACCTCTGGTGCGACATCCATGCCTTGGTATATTGTATTGTAGCGCTAGTTCGGACGGCCTTCTGTACAGTTGTTAGGGCATATCACGGATGCGCAAGACACTCAAGATATTAGGCACTAGAGGAGAGAGTGGGCCATAGGAACAGTGAATTCATCTCGTCTGCGCGCCTGCATAAGCAACTGGACAGGCCTTGACTATCCTACCAGAAATTGAAGTGTGCACTGCACCAGGGTATATACATATATACAGAACAAAACCGACGACTGGTAGCTTTCCCCGACACTCAAACAATACACTGGCTCAAATAAGAGGCCGTTGCATGGGTCTGATAATGCCTTGCTTGATAAGCACACGAGGCTTGGTAGACTCGTGGAAAGTGTCTGAAGTAGACCACTCAGGACCAATGGGCTGACGGAGAGATCTCTCGTATTGCTGTCTGTTCTCGAAGGGATGTGGAAGTTGTGTGGCCATATATTTCACGTTCTAGAAACGAGTATTGTTAGTCTATATTCAGATGAACATATGAGAAAACTGAATATGATTACCTTCTTGACTCGCTTCTCGTTGATGATAACATGTCCAAGTCTCGCATCCTTGCGCTGCTCTGGTTTGATGCCTTCGACTTTAGTGAGGAACTTCTTCTGGCGCTTTTGCTGTTTTTTGCTGATACCAGCACCGGTCCAGCTACCCCAGCCAGGTAGAGTGTTATCAATGACTTTGTCACCTTCTTCCTCGATAGTCTCTTGTTTTTCTCGCTCAAAGTCTTCTACAACATCATCTCCAGCAAACGCTCTCTTGACGAGATCGTGATTTGTGAGTAAGACCGGGGCATTTTCCTCATCACTGCCACTGTCCAATCCATTGGCTTGAGTGTTGTTGTGAGAATTTAGGTTGTTGGCTTTTTGTGATTTCTGTACCCCCGAGACCTTGCTAGCATTGCTCACAGTCGCTTGTTCCTGATCACCAACAGAAATGTTTATAGTCTCGTCAATGTTATTGACTTGACGTTTCCTGTTTGCTCGAGTATTTTGTACCAGCCAGGGGTTTTCAACTTCTTTGTCTGAATCTCTCATAGCTGGCCTATATACACCCGTTTTGTCGGATTTGGCGACAACGCTTCCTTTTGTTTTGCTGCTTCCTTTGGTGTGCTTGCTGGTACCATGCTCCTGCATATCTATAGTTTCAGTGCCAAGGTCTTCGTCATCGGAAGCGACGGTTTCCTCAAACTCATTTTTCTTGCGAGTGTCAGCTAGACTCTGTTTTTCTGTTGGTTTGGAACCGCCAAATTTCTTTCGACCTCCTTCTTCCTCTTCAGACTGATCTCCTTCGTCCCCATTGATTTCGCGACGCAATCTTCGAATCTCTTCATCATTCTGTAGTTTGCGTCCCGCTTCGGCCTTTTGCATGAAACTCATGGCCATCAATTTCGAATGCGGCCCAGTTGATCCCGAATCATCAAAATCGTTGAGAGCATCTAGATCTTTATTGAGAATTCGCGCCTCGACATCTGAATCAGCTTCTTCATCCCATTCGTCATGGTCATCTTCCGATTCTGAGCTTGACGACCCTAGATAGTCATCACCGTCTGCCTTGACGTTTCGCCCTTCAATTCGTCTCTGCAACTCCTCGTCTCTCCTGGCCATATCATGCATACTGGAACGGGCATCTTCATCCCAGGCCGTACGCCCAGTTTCTTTCATGCTCTTTGCCCATTTGCTGTCCCTGTGCTTTGTGCTCATTCTGGCCTCTGCTCGCCGGCGGTCATATAGTTCCCTTTCTTGTTCATCAGGATCAATGCCAGCATCGATCAAAGCCTGCCTTTCCACTTCCTCCAGCTTTTCGCGCTCCTTCCGGTGAACACGACGATATGATTTGCTCTTGATTTTCTTGATCCGCTTTGCTCGAACTTCTTCCCTGAAAAGCAGGTCGCGACGTTTTCGAAGTTCTGAATTTCGAGCACGGACTTCCTCAAGTGACATTTTGCGAGTTTCCAACTCCTCGGCTGCCTGGAACTGCTTCTCGGCAGATTTCTCATCAGTCGCTAGACCACTTTCAACGAGGATTGATTTGATCGTGCTTTCCAAATCTGTCTTGGGTTCAACTGGCCCAAGCCTGGCAACTTGTTGCTCATATGGGTTAGGTAGAGGAAATGAGATGTGTTCGGCTTCCCGGTTTGCTTTCACTGTATCTATCCATCGATTCAATGTCTCCTTGCTCTTTTCGTAGGCTGCAGCTCGATCTATCTTATCTTGCTGCCTTTTAGCCAAAGGTGCAGTCAGCTTTCCCGGGGCGCTTGACTTGACACCTTGAGCTGTGGAAGTTGAGCTTAGATGCTTCAAGGACCCTTTGAGCCGCGAATCCGTCACGGAAGACAAGAGATCAGACACGTTCAATTTTCGAGTGGAAGTCAGTCCATATTCTGTTGGAACAGCATTCTCCTGACCATGGACCTTTCGTTGCCGAGACGTTGCTCCGGCACTTTTGGTTGCCAGAGAGCTGACGAAATCTTGAAGCTTGGAAAGCCCATCCCCCTTGTCGTCTTCCTCATCATCGGACATAGATATATCGGTGTTGTCGCTCTCTTCCTCTTCGCTACTGCCCTCTCCAAGACTATCGGAGCCGGAATCATCCGAGAACCCATCAACCAACTGTGGTTTTTTAGATTTTTTGGATGTCTTAGCCGAGACCTTGTCATCGTCTTCATTGTCCTCCCCATTGAGGTCCCAAGCAGTAGCCAAGTCCACTGCTTCTTCTCCCAAATCATCGTCATAGTCTTCTTGGTCTGAGTCAGCATCGGCATCAGGATCAGAACCCTCGGAGAGATCGATTTTCTGGCGCTTGACAGTTTTAGATTTTCGTACGGATTTGGCGTTCGGTTTGGAAGAGCTCCCGCGGAAAGTGAAATCTTCAAAACGCTCTTCGTCACTACTACCCAATGCCTCATCACTGTCGATGTCACTATCGTCCTCGCTATCGACCTGGCCTACTTTCCATTCATGACCTTCACTATCACTTCCGTAATCCCCTTCGGACGCGCCGTCTTCGTCTGTCCTGCGACGTTTCGTATCGGGAACATCTTCTTCTTCATCGTTTCTCCTACGCTTAGGAATATCTTCGACTTCACCGTACCGATGGGCTCGAACTTTTGCTTTGGTCGGGAATTGGTGTTCCGCAATAGCAAGTGCATTTAGACCTTTGCTTGCTTTTCTCTTTTGCTTCGGTTTCGAAACTGTGTCATTGCGCGACTTTAAAATATTTGATTTTCTGCCCGCCATAACTGTAAACTCTTGCCGGAAAGAGCAAGAGAACTTCAGAAGAAATTGTTCACTTCGAAGTCGCCGTCATGAAACCCAGTGGGGCTGATAATTATTTTTTTGTTCCTTCCCTTAAGATTTTTATTCTGCCGGGCGGTACCTCACTAGCGCTGTTTCCAGCTCCGATTCTCCTTGGGCGGTCTTGGCACGGATATCAACTTTTGAGTGATTGCTCTTTATCCAGAGTCTCGACAAGAACAACTCCGGATACCACGCCAATACAGTGTCAATTGTTCAATATCGGGGTGTAGAATGAAGCCTTCTCAGCCATTGATGGCGCGATTGCGCCTGACTACAAAGCAAGTCGGTCGAGGTTACTACAAAGGTAATCGCACGGGCTCTATGGGTTTTTTCCTGAAGACCAGCGCATACATTATCGACCCCGGTAAATTGCGAACATATGTCGTTCCCGAGAACTTAGATGACTTTAAGGTCGGTCAATTGATTGTTCCATTATTGCCTTACATTGATACTAACTTCTTATTAGCTCACTCCGTTCGTTACAAAATCATTCCTCCCAACACGAACAAAATACACCACTGAAGAAGTCCGAAACGGCTTGACGATATCCAAGGACCGCGCATTCAACGGAGAAGATTATTTGGATCTGTGGGAGAATCTCAATCCTCGAGAACATGATGACTGGTCAAGCCATTGGAAATCGAAACGAAACAACCTCAAGGCTAAGGCCGAGGCCGACCTACAGGAGGTGATTAAGCGGGATGAGCAGAACAGGCGGAAGAAGAAGCTTAAGGGAGGGCGCACTCTAGTACAACTGAAGAAGCAAGGACTATGATTTGTGCAATCTTGCTCTCGGCGAGTGGTGGAAGCGAAAGAGATCGATCTCAGAAGTCGTCTATAACATATGCGGACATCTATAGCCCGCCCAGCGTACTGGCGGCAGCAGGATTGGCGTTCAAGGTATCCGGAATTACATTGGAAATCGATTAGAGCATGTACATTACACAATCAGAAGAATAAATCATTGAAACATTCGGTGGCTCGTCTCAACGCTAAGTTGATAATATCAGGTACGGCTAAGCTCAGTACAGCATTTCATACTGTTGGTATATGCCCATGACTCGTACCTACCGATTGGATGCTGCCTGAAGGAAAAGAAACGTATGGCACCGAAGAACTTCCGGAGCGACTTCCAACCCTTCTATTTACCCTTGGGTGCCGGCTCGCCCATCAGGCATTATGAATTCTTTCATATCTGTCAACCGGAATGTATGCCATAAAGGAGCTTCGTTTTTGGTGCAAATGGTTTAATTTCCGGTTCACAATATCAAACGTACTTTAGAACGATGCTTTCATGGAAGTGGCCCGAGAAGGAACGGCGCTACTATCTTCATTTCTTCGGCGTTATCAAGGCGATATCGACTAAATCGACGCATCTCCATGAATCTCAAGAGGTTTCATAACTTGAGGATTGATGTATCGTATCCAGTCATCATCGTAGGAGACAACGGTCACGTATAGCTCGCCAGAATTCTGTGAAATGATGATCTCCTGGCACCTAACTGTTAGATAGAACAGATATCTCCGGAAATCTGTCGGATAAACTTACTGTCGGTCCTCATTTGGCCATTGTTTCGTACAGGCCACTATCTGCGCCGCTTTTTGCATGAAGACGCTACTCTAGGTGGCTATCTAAGAGAACCTTTGCAATTGTGTTCAGTAGAAGCAAAAGGGTAAAATTAACGGAGCTTTCGTCTATGCCCTTTGGTCCTTTGAGATCCGTCTCCGATCGTTGGCGCTTATCATAGATTATAATTGAGCTTCGTTTAGGCGCAATAGTCTAATTTCCAGTTCTCAGGAGCACAGATTGCTTGTGCGGTTCCTCGCTTCGCGTCCCTAGCTAGGGAAATTGTGAAGTTGTGGGTAGGTCAGGAAGAAGAGCTGTCAGCTGCTTATATTCTGTGATGACTTCGCCAGGCACTCCATATCGGGCAACCGGTTCTATACGCCAGTAAACAAAAATACTCGCAAAATATTTGTAATGGAAATATCCCGGCGTTTGATTTTTACTCTCGACCAGTCGACATACGCTGAAACAGAGAATCATGCACCACCTAGCACACCGTCAATCGAATTAGTCATTCAACAATCCAACTTTGAAAGCTCCAGGAGGCAAAATACAAAGTGCCTAGATCTCTTCTCGAGTATTCTCCTGAGCGGGCCCCTGGATGAGGGTGCAACCAGAGAACTGTGATATTTGCTATAACATTTAATAATCCAAATATATTTCAAAGGATATCAGTATACACTTATCATCTCACTGTACTTTGTGTGATTCACAACAATTTCGTGTTATTTTTTGTTCTGTGAAAAAGTGTTATGTGGCAAAGAAAGAAAGTTGAAATAGGTGTGGCTCCGCGGTGGATGGCGTACCTAACTTACCTAAGGCTCGGCCCTAGAGATAACTAAGGTACATAATCTACGATGACATAGCTCCCAACTCCAACTTCGTCTCATCAACAACCACAAACGCATCGTCCTCCTTTTACCGCTACAATCATCAAAATGCTCGACTGTATATTTTAGAGCGATGAATCAGAATAACGATATTATCATCCTGCTTGCTATTTTTGAGGCAGCTTCGTTTTGTCGATAAAGAGTCATGTTCCAGTCTTTTACCGGGAGCTCTCGCCGGCCCAGGCAGGTGAATCTCTCCGGCCGCAACGTCAACCCTTTCGCTTCGTCTCCAGGATCCAGCCGACAACCCCCGCATGGACACGGTCCGCAGAATACACTCGCTATCGCACAGCAGGAACGATTAGCCAGACAACTGGAAAGAGAACGGCTTAACTCGGCTCGTCTTTTGCAAAGAACATGGCGGGGCTACTTGAGCAGAAGAGTGACTCGCAATGCCTGGAGAGGGGAGTGGGATATTAATGAACAGAACAGAAATGGCGTGAAAACGGGTTTCGGGGATGATGATGTCGATCAAATTCATAGGGCTGTGGCATACTCATCTCTGGACCAGTGTCGGGTGCAACTTAGGTTGCTGTTGCAGTTTTTTGAAGTTCCGAATGACAGCGATGCCTTGCGGCTTCTGTATTTCTTGAATGCTCTCAGGGAAACATTTGAAGAAGTGTCTACAATGGCAGATGAAGAGGGATGGACGTTGCTTCTTGCCCGCCTAGCGAAGATTACGTTAAGGCTTACGCTGAAGCTGGCATCTCCGACCAGGCACTCTCACCTACCCGGTGACTTGCTTCTTCGATCACTCTGCTTTCTGATCGATCTCATCCCGAGACAAATGGCTAGACTTGCCGAAGAATACTATACTGTGATGGCGGCGTTGACTACAGACGTTCACGGGCTATCGAAGAAACTGGGATTTTCGGTCGATCAGCTGGTTACCACTACCCTCGCACTGCTACAGCCCATCACGGCAGATACATCAGACGCGTATGAATGGTTTGCTCGCAAGTACCTTACTGTCCCGGATCTCGGACGTTACATTGGTCGGCTAGATGCCATAACTTTCAAAATCAATTATAGACTCTTGGCGAAATCACTCGACTCATACCCCCAAGGCACAATAGGGAAAGAACTTAGCAATGATGAGTTAGAATCTCGTATATGGCTCTTGGCGTATTTCATATTCTTCCGTCGGTCTGCAGTCAGCGGAAGCTCAGTGGAAGAAGCTCCAGAGCCTGAATTCGTCAAAGTGATCTCTAACCTCTTGAACTCGGTCACTTCATATTTGTCAAGGCGAATAGAACCGGATGATTCTCTAGATACCGATGAACCGCAACAACCGCCCCTGCACCCCTTTATTGAAGAACAAATCAACAGTCTTGTGAATCAGAGTAGCATTACAGGTCTTCTGTACAAAGTACGGCCTACCGAAATGCAAAATGGTCCTGATGAGGCGGGTTCTTTCGTATCAGAAGATGCAAAAGCTTTGGCTTCATACGCTTTGACCCTTCTGAGGGTTTTCCCTCGACGTGGAGACGATATTCGCATGTGGCTCTACTTAGGATCTACCTCTTCAGGTCCGTCGACGTCGCAACCCGCCCTTAGAATTCCAGCTATCAAATACTTCTGGAAAATGAGCAACGCAACAGAGGTATTCGCCAAGATCAGTAGTGATTCAAATGGAGTCCTTCCACTGCTACGCCCGCCATCCGGAGACGCGACAAGTCGAGTACAACGCGATCAGGATTGGACAATCATCTTATTATTTTTGGAGCTCTATACCTTCTTGTTGAAGGTCATGGATGATGAAGAGTTCTTTTCCAGTGATTCGGTATTAACAAGCATGGACACGAAAGCCTCCTGGACGCGGGAAAGTGCGTTGTTATTGAAAGACGTGAAATCCTTGACGATCTTCCTCAAGAATCTAGGTTTTACATTGTACTGGAACGCGGCCGATCTCAACGAGACACAAGATACTGAAAGTACTGGTAGTATTATGAAGTACTTTTCTCCCAGTAACCAAAAGGAACCTCTACCGAGTGTACGAGAGTTGGAACAAAGGAACAAGGAAAAGGGCTTACCTGGAGTCACCGGGATCCCACTTGATTACTTTAGAGGCCTGGTTACTGGGCTCCTGAGAATGATACATGAGCGGGAGTAAGTTGTGAAGTCATTCCTCATTTGTTGTTCAGACTGACTAACTGTATGCAGTTCTCGTCGTAAATTCCTTCCAGAGGGTCACTGGCTGATGACATCGCGCTTTGATATGGAAGGATTTATTTCAGCAGTCGTTGCCGAGGAAGAAAACCGCCACCAGCTTCAAGATGATGAGGAGACCGAGGATAATAACTATCTGGATGATATGCCTTCTCAGTCACTTGGAATAATCGGCACAGGGCGAGCGCAACAGGCGCGACGTATTGAAGCTTTCCGGCGCCATCAGCAACAAGCAGTTCGCCGAAAGCAATTGGAAGCACTTGCGCCAAGACTCGAGATTTTGAGGCACATGCCATTCTTCATTCCGTTTGCTACACGAGTTCAAATATTCCGAGAGTTCATCTACCGCGATCAGATGCGACGACGACAAGGCTTCATTGATCCTGATTCTTGGCGCATGTCGGTCTCTGCTGCGTCTATGGGTCGATTACTTGACGGAAATGCCGCGGCAAGAGATATACTCAGTCGCCATCATGCAAGCATTCACCGGGATAGTGTTTTTGACGACGCATTTGAGCAATTCTACGACCTGGGGGAAGGTCTCAAAGAGCCGATTCAGATTAGCTTTATCGATAAGTTCGGTGCGACGGAGGCCGGAATCGATGGAGGTGGAGTTACCAAAGAATTTCTGACTAGTATTACGAATGAAGCATTTATGCCGTCCAACGGCCTTGATCTTTTTGTCGAAAATGATCAGAATCTACTTTACCCCAATCCTGTGGCAGTGGAGCAACGCAAAGAAGTCTTACGGCAGATGGGCTGCAAGGAAGGCAGTCCTGAATTTGTGGATGGCGTGCGAGATCTACTCAAGCGCTATGAATTTCTGGGCCGCGTGATTGGAAAGTGTCTTTACGAAGGCATCCTTGTTGATGTTCATTTTGCGGGATTCTTTCTTCTCAAGTGGGCCTTGACGGGGGGTTCAACGTCTGCTCGGAGGGAATCAGCGTATAGGGCTAACTTGAACGATCTCAGGGACCTGGATGAGGGATTATATCAAGGGCTGGTATGCTTGCATCCTTTGCGTTTCTTGTTGCCAGATTGCTAACGATTGATTACAGCTTCAATTGAAAAATTACCCTGGTGACGTTGAAGACTTTGCCTTGAATTTCACCGTCACGGATACGATTCCTGTCCCTGGGTCGAAACCTCGTATCATCACGAAAGAATTGAAGCCTGGTGGCGCTAACATTTCCGTTACTAACCAGAATCGGCTCGTCTACATATCCTACATTGCTCGTCATAGGCTTCAGAACCAACCTGCCCCCCAGACAAACGCCTTCCTCAAGGGCCTTGGTGACATAATCCAACCCTCATGGCTATCTATGTTTAACCAGTCAGAACTACAGACACTCGTCGGCGGTGATGCTGGCGAAATCGACGTGGCTGATCTGAGACGCAACACGCTGTATGGTGGAGTATACACTATTGGTGACGACAACCAGGAACATCCGACCATCCAACTTTTCTGGCAAGTCATGCAAGAGTTGTCTAATGAGGATCGTCAGAAGGTATTGAAATTCGTGACTTCGACTCCACGGGCACCCCTGCTAGGATTCAGCCATCTGAATCCCCGCTTCAGCATTCGAGATTCCAGTGACGACCAAGATAGACTACCCAGTACGAGTACTTGTGTGAACTTATTGAAACTTCCGCGTTACTCCAGTGCCGAAGTCTTGCGGCAGAAACTCCTATATGCTGTCAATTCTGGTGCTGGGTTCGATTTGAGTTGAGGTTTTTTCTTCTATTGTTGTCAGCTCATGACCGAAATGCTTCAGATCATTTGTTGCATAGCTTTGGCGCATGATATATCCCGCTTCTGTGTTTCATATTTAATTTATGCGATCCATCACCTTATGATTCTTGTAAGAATTTTAGAGCCATCGTTTAATTCACTCATGGAGATAGTTAGAGGAATGAACATGCTTTTTTGAGTCTACAGAGTTCGAGTCGATAACGTAATCGGTAAGTGGCCCGGCCATGTAACTAGTGGGAGCCACTTAGTTACCATGTGACGATTAGATAAGACCTTGTCGGCGACTTCCACTTTTCTTGCAGCTCTTCCCTCAGTCCTCGCTAACTCACGTGACTCCAGCCAGCTGCGAAAAATTTTGTTCGAGACAGGTTCCGAGTTGTCCCAATCAGGTTAGCCGCTCACAAAATTTCCCTTTCAACCTCTTTTGGCTTAAAGAGATTGACTGATTCCTCCACCAACCTGCCACATCCCTCATTGCTAAGGATTTGGCATCTTTCTTCCCCTTCCTCTTAGTTCTTCTTCTCTTTCATCCTGCTAAAAAATCCAGAAAAAGACAAAAAAAGCGAAAAATCTTTGAAAAATACTGTTTCAACCCCCCGATCTCAAAGCCGTGACTTGTGTGTGTTTGTGTTCAAGAGGCCAAACGTCGGTTCCTTCCCACAAGCAATTCTCGTGATCACCGCATCGATTCTGCTCGAGTCCGGTCTGTGAACTGTGCTGCTTTACGTCGCAGTTCTCAATTTTTTTTTTTTTTTTGCAGGCGAGACCCTGAGAAAGTTCCGCTCTTCGTATCTCGGACAGAGTCAATTTTCTGCATTTCTTCAGCTTTTTCATATCTGTACGTCACAACTTTTATGACAGATAAAAGACTCGACTCTATACCGCTAAAAGCTCGAGGTCTTTGATGCGATCATTCATTGCTGACTGGGATACTTTTGGATTTTCTAAAACAGGAAACGATTTCAAAAATCCTCAAGATGTCTGCTGAAGTTGCTACAACCCCCGCTACTGACAACGCCAACAGCGCTGCCGACTCCAACGGCACCACTGTCAACACCAACGTTGCCCCTGACACCGCGACCAGCGATGCTGCTACCACTCCCAATCCCAACCAGCCTCATTCCGCCTCTCTCTACGTTGGCGAGCTAGACCCCTCCGTGACTGAGGCCATGCTGTTCGAGCTTTTCTCCTCTATCGGACAGGTTGCTTCTATCCGAGTCTGCCGTGACGCTGTCACCCGTCGCTCTCTTGGATATGCCTATGTCAACTACAACAACACGGCTGATGGCGAGCGTGCCCTCGAGGACTTGAACTACACTTTGATCAAGGGTCGTCCATGCCGTATCATGTGGTCTCAGCGTGACCCCGCTTTGCGCAAGACTGGTCAGGGTAACGTGTTCATCAAGAACTTGGATACTGCCATCGACAACAAGGCCTTGCACGATACCTTTGCCGCCTTCGGAAACATTCTCAGCTGCAAGGTTGCTCAGGATGAATTCGGCAACTCGAAGGGATACGGATTCGTTCACTACGAGACTGCCGAGGCTGCCAACAATGCCATCAAGCACGTCAATGGTATGTTGCTCAACGACAAGAAGGTCTTTGTCGGTCACCACATATCCAAGAAGGACCGTCAGAGCAAGTTTGAGGAAATGAAGGCCAACTTCACCAATGTCTATGTCAAGAACATTGACCCTGAGGTGACCGACGAGGAGTTCCGTGAGCTCTTCGGCAAATACGGTGATATCACCTCCGCTACCATCAGCCGTGACGACAGTGGAAAGAGCCGTGGTTTCGGTTTTGTCAACTACGTTGACCACCAAAATGCTCAGTCTGCCGTTGATGAGTTGAATGACAAAGACTTCCACAGTCAGAAGCTTTACGTCGGCCGTGCTCAGAAGAAACATGAGCGTGAGGAAGAACTCCGCCGTCAATACGAGGCCGCTCGTCTTGAGAAGGCTTCCAAGTACCAGGGTGTCAACCTCTACGTAAAGAACCTCACAGATGACGTCGATGATGACAAGCTGCGCGAGCTCTTCAGCCCATTCGGTACCATCACTTCCGCTAAGGTCATGCGTGATACTGTTGGCGTTTCTTCCGATTCCGACAAGGAAGAGGGCAAGGAAGCATCCGAGAAAGAGGGCGAGGAAGCATCCGAGAAGGAAGAGACCAAGGTCAAGGCCGAAGATGAAGAGAAGACCGAGACCAAGAAGCCCGAGAAGAAGGTATTTGGAAAGAGCAAGGGTTTCGGTTTCGTCTGCTTCTCTAGCCCTGACGAAGCTTCCAAGGCCGTCACTGAGATGAACCAGAGAATGGTCAATGGCAAGCCTCTCTACGTCGCTCTCGCCCAACGTAAGGATGTCCGCAAGAGCCAGGTAAGAACTTAACCTAAATTCATACATTTTTAAAACTACTACTAACACCTTGAAGCTCGAAGCAAGCATCCAGGCTCGCAACACTATCCGACAACAACAAGCTGCCGCTGCCGCTGGAATGCCTCAACCTGTAAGTTGAATAAGCGACCATTGTGATTCGGTTGATACTAATATGAATGTACAGTACATGCAGCCAGCCGTCTTTTACGGACCTGGACAGCAAGGTTTCCTTCCAGCCAACGCTGGCCAACGTGGTTTGGGTTTCGCTCCTCAACCTGGTATGGTCATGGCCGGTATCCCTGGTGGACGACCAGGCCAGTACCCTGGCGGTTTCCCTCAACAAGGTGGTCGTGGTATTGGTGGACCAAACCAGCAGATTCCTCAGAACTTCGGCCAAGGTATCCCTATTGGTGCCATGCAGGCTGGTCCTGGAGGCATTCCTAACGGTATGGCCTACCCTCAAATGGCACAGGTTCAGTTCGGCCGTGGTGCTGGCGGTCGTGGACAAGTTCCTCAAGGCATTCCCCCTAACGTCGGCGGCCCACGTGGTGGTCCTGGCTTTGGCCAGGGTCGTGGTGGTATGCCTCCTCGACCTGGTCCCGGTGGACGTGGCCAGAATGTCCCGGCTGGAGCTCCTGTTGCCCCAGAAGGAGCACCTGGGTCTCTTACCTTACAAACCTTGAGCGCAGCTCCCCCTCAACAGCAGAAGCAGATGCTTGGTGAGGCTTTGTACCCTAAGATCCAGGCTCAGCAACCTGAGCTTGCTGGCAAGATTACTGGTATGCTGCTTGAGATGGACAATGCTGAACTTCTTGGCCTGTAAGTTTTGTTTTATCCGTTTTCCTCGTTTGTTACATATACTAACATTTGACAGCATCGATGATGAATCCGCTCTGCGCGCCAAGGTTGATGAAGCTCTACACGTTTATGATGAATACATGAAGAACAAGGGTTCTGACGAGCCCAGCGACGCCAAGCCCCAGGAAGGTGCCAAAGAGTCCTCCGAGGAGAACAAATCATAATCTTATCCTCGACTAGCTGGTGATTATGTGAACGACTCCATGTCACTTTGAGGCTCTCAAGATTTGACTCCATGTTATTATTTACGATTATGGTTGTTTTTTCCCCCCATTTTTACTCCCTTTTATCTCTTTTTAGTATGACTTTTTTTCCTTATCTCTTTTTTTTCTTTTTTTCCATATTCTGATATCCCCGGTTTCTCGGTAAAAGTTTCTCCTTTTTGCAGTTAGGTCAAATCATTCCATCAAACTACTGTGATGTGAGTGAGGTGGGTGCTTGTGGTGTGATTAGGGAAATGGTATTCCTATTCTCAAATGTTCTTACCTTTATTATCTTATATTAGGAATAATTAGGCTTGAATACGAGAAAATGGGGGTGTGCTTTTTATTCGATTAAGGATATTGGGTTGATCTGGCTCTTTTTCTTTTTTCTATATGAATAAAGAGTAGATCGGAGGTGGTATTTTGAGGTTTTTGCAGAAGTTTTGAGTTCTTTAATTACGATTTCCTATCCCTTCTTTAATGGAATAGTCCTAAGAGATGATTTTAGAATTCAGTGTTTCAGCTTGATTTAGCCATTTTCTTTTCTTCTTGCTCATCCCTGATTAAATGCATCAAAAAGCTTTGGATCCCACGTCGAGTTTTGGAAAAGATCCGTCATGTTAAGATCGAAGTTTGTCGTAAAAAAGGATGATTCGTCGGGTGATTGTATTCCTTCGATGTTGAAATAGTCATTTATCATGGGCACTGCGAGTGTAACGTCTTCGAAGGAACTGATGTTATTGCTGTCTGTTGGCGGCTGGTATAGTTGAGCAGATTCCGAAGAGACGTGGAGCGTATTGGATATATTATTAGATGATATTTCGGTGGATTGTTGTGCCACGGCTGTCGTGGCATTTCGTGTTTCCTGAGCTTGATAATTGGCATTGTCATATGACTGAGATGCTGTATGATCGTCTTCATGATCAGCAGAGGTTTTCTTCCGCCTTTTACTGCGCCGCTTGGGCTGAGTAGATTGAGAATTTGGCTGATGAAGGCGTTTCGAGCTGGAAGATTCGCGATCTCTGCCCTGCCGCTGTATATTCTTGAGTAATATTGACAATGCCGTGTGGCAGTGTTTTGCGATCTCCCACTGTCGAGACATGGCCTGCAAAATGTCGAGGCAGTCGCTGATTTCCCTGTTGTATTTTGTTAGCAGGCAGTGCGATAGTAGGTTGAGACTTCATTAAACTTACTGACAACCATTGAAGATAGAATACTGCCCCAATTGGCATGCAAATGCAATTACCAACCCTGCCATATAAGCTGCAGATAAGAGACCGGGCCAGAAGAAATCCTGCTCCTTTGAGAGCTGCGTCTTGAGTGACGACAGGATACTTTTCGCAGCTTCGAGACACATCTGAAGACCAGAGGAAAAACCCGATGATGAAGGCTCACGCGATAGATATGGGCGATTAATGCAGAGGATAAGATGTTTGTAGAGGACGAAAAAAAGAGGACCTATTTTTGGGGAGAAATCTTCAGTCGAAACCGTTGAATTCCTTCCAGCAACATGCTCTAAATTGCTTGCAAGGCCGTTCCACCATCTAAAGACATCGGATACGAGCCATGAAACAGCGTCTCGGGGAACCTTGCGGGCATGAATGGACTTGTGAAACAATTCTAGGGCCCTGCCAGTGAGTCTTCCATAAAAGACAAAGGCTGCCAACGTAATTTCTCGCCTCGGTGATATTCCATTATATGAGTTCTCAATAGACCACTGATCCACTAAGCTGTGCTGAAGTGTACTGCTGCCTGCTATTTCAGAAGGTCCCTCCGCTGCCCTACCTGGAGACATCGATGGAAGCGGAAGAGGATTTCCTGGTTTATGACAGTCGACGACTGCAGGAAGGCATACGTCGATATCAGAGTCTTGTATACCAAGAGGTAGGCCCAGCGCCTGGCTTAGATACCTATCAATAGCATAGAAAGACCAGAATATACGTTTTCGCAAAAAACGATCATATACATCGAATTCTTCATAGCGATAGGGACAGCGATGATACCCTGCGTGAAGAATTGCTCGTAGAATAGTCCCACCGAGTAGAGATGCGCTGCGAAGAGACATGCTAGCGATGAGATATAACTGTATAGCTAGAATAGCTTGAAAGGACAATATGTCATGGCGATTAAGAAGCACGTTGGCCAGCTGGACTGCATCAGCGGCAGATATAATCTTTGACTTGTGTGCAAGTTGCAGATCTGGTCGGAGGATACTCGCTATATTGAAAACACCCTGAAATATTGCCGTCCAACAAGCTCTGTGATGCTTTGATACTTCTCCTTCACCGCTGGTGCGGGTCTCCGAATAGAATGCTTCCATTGTCATTAAAAATGAAGGGCCGTGCAGGACAGGGAAAATAGGGTGCCATCTTTCAAAATATATCATCATCAGTTGGCTTGCAACCTCTAGTCCTGGTGCCTCTCCGAGATACCGCGCAATTTGAGGGTCATAAGTCCACTTCGCCCGGAGTTCTAGAAGTCTGCTTGGATCTCTACCATCATCGTTACCCACGCTGCTCGGCTTTGGTGACCCAACTAATGTATCTTCCGGTGTGGGAAATCCTGGTGCCGCCCCTGTTTCCAAAGGTCTCAGACTTTTCGTAAATGCCTGGCGCACGGTATTGACAAAGAAGACACCACTTGAGCTTCCTACGAATTCGCTTTCGTCGTTGGAGTGGACTCTGAGAAAGCCGAGCTCAGATGTTCCGAAAGGAGGGTCTGCTGCTTGCATTCTGAGATTGAATGGAGGCTCAACTCAGAAATAATATGATTGTTATGCCCAATGTCAAATCATCAGCAACGTGTGAAATCATTTCACTCGTTCACTTCGGGATTCGCATGGGTATGTTCATCATGCAGTTGGGTGATCTCTGAATATCTAAGCACAGAATCAGTCTTTGATTCGAGTTGTCCTGGCTATTCACTTGTATGGAATTAACACCCCATACAAACGGCAGACGTGATATAAAAATTAGTGAAGATGTTGGAGCGGAGATTGGAGAAGCTAGTGCCGATGTTGATGCCTGAGGCCTCAAATTCCGGATTTGAAGGCGGCATCTCCGCCTTCTTGCCATTATCGTTCATCACCCATCAATTTATGCACTACAAGCAGCTATAATGAAACCAGAAAAGAATAAGGTATCCCGAATAACAATTGCGTGCAATCCGTGTCGGTCTCGAAAACAAAAGGTACGTATCATACATATATGTATGCGATACGTGTCAAGGCCCATCTCCTCGCTAACGTCGCTTCAAATAGTGTAGTGGAATAAGGTCTGCTTAAGACTTCCGATAGAAAAGCAGTATTCTTGAACTAACACTATGCAGACCGGAATGTGAACAATGTTCGAGCTACAACCGTACCTGCGAATGGCCTGAGCAGCTTAAACGGTATGTTTTCTGTATTCAGTGAAGCTAAAATTCATGAGGCTAACACGTCAACAGCGGACCACCCAAGGGTTATGTTGAAGCCTTAGAGCAGCGTCTTCATGAAACAGAAGACGTGCTGCTCAAAGTACTCTCTCAGCTGAATGAAGCTCAACTTACATCAATCTTATCTGCGCCGAATGCATTCCCAGTCGATGATGTACCTCAAGATAATGGAACGCCTAACCGTTTCCCTATGCTACATGCACGCAACCGAGGGGTAGAGCACTGGAAGTCGTTTCCATTACGAGATGCCGAGAGTATACGGAAATGGCAGCAAGACTTCCATCGTATCAGATCTACTTCCAGCTCTAGTCTGCCGAATGAAAACCACTGGCGTTCCTCACGACCGTCGAGGCGCCGATCGTCAAGAAAGAACGCTAGAGTGGACTCCGGTAGTGCGGAAAATTTACCAAACGCCCAATCACCAATCGATGAACTGCCGTCTGAGGCTAATGGGAAATTTCAAGATTCGAATCTATACTCTCGTCGTACTGTCAATGGCGGTACTAGCGGAAATAGGCCGCTGAGACCTAAAATGAACTTTCATATCCCCGCTCCTACGAATCAACATGAAAGCAACTCATCGCATCTGAGCTCATGGAACGCTGCACCATCAAAGGAATTTCAAGAGCAGTTTATGTGGTGACCATACTCTAAACCGGACGGCCATACCAGCGGTAGGATTATTTCTATCGACTGATTATATACAGGAATTTATGCAATCACCAGTAAATCAGGAAAGGGACCCGTACATTCCGGCTGGGATTTTATACAGCATGATTCGTGTCAATTCGTTTATGCGACAACCCCTTTCGCTCTAAGACTCTGAATCCTGTCTCGCTTCAAGCCCACTACATATTCCAGGACTTCATCTGTATGCTCACCGAGTAAAGGCGGAGGGGAACGAATACTTGGGTTAGCATTCGAATACTTGACAGGCGGACTGAGAACTTTGATGGGACCGCATGACGGGTGGTCGATTTCTTGCACCATACCCCGAGCTTTTGCTATTCACAAGTTTAGTATGAGTTCACATTACGACCCCTGAGGCTTTCCGAATGGGCTCGGGAAAGAGACGTACTATGCTCATGATTCAAAGTTCCCATAACATCGTTCACAGCAGCGTATGGAAGACCAGAACCCTTAAGAATATCCAACCATTCTTGGGTTGTGCGTTTCGTTGTCTCAACCTCAATGAGATCTTCGAGTTCTTTTCGATTGCGTACACGCTCGTTATTGGTGACGTACTTAGGGTCCTTGCTCCATTCGGGCTTGCCGAGCTTCTCGCAAAGGATGCCAAATAGGCGATCATTGGCTCCTCCAAGAAAGATATCTCCATCTGCTGTTTTGAAGCCTTGGTACGGAACGACAGATGCTATAACGAACAAGGTTCCTGGTTAGAGAGGCGTCCAGTCTGGAAAATGATAAGGAGAATGGAAACCTACGGTGGGCAGTACCCCATCGACCACTATCTCGCTTTCCACTTATCAGTACAGACTCTGCCATATTAGCGAGAGTTGCTGTCTGAACATCACTCAAGCACACATCAAGATGTTGGCCTTCGCCCGTATTTGCACGGGCCAACAAAGCTGCCATAATGGAGTTGCATGCATACAAGCCTGTCGTTAAATCGGTCACTGCTACTCCGACCTTGACGGGCGGCCCATCTCGTGAACCAGTCAAATGCATCAACCCGAACTCCGCTTCGACCATGACGTCAAATCCGGGGCGATTGCTGTATGGGCCTGTCTGACCATAGCCTGTGATGCTAGCATATATCATCCGAGGGTTTATCTTCCGTATGGAGTCATAGTCCATGTTGTATTTCTTGAGCGAACTGGGCAGGTAGTTTTCAACGAGCACATCGCAGTTTTTCGCCAGCTCGTGGAGGATTTCCACACCCTCTGGATGGGCAAACGATAAGCCCAGTGATTTCTTATTCCGATTCACCTAGTGTATCTGAATGAGTTTGCGAGAAATCCAATTTTCGTGAAATGAGAACTATCTTACGGAGAGATAATATGCGCTCTCGCCCGGGCCTTCTCTACCGTCTTTGTACTCTGCAAACGGCGGACCCCAAGCTCGTGTATCATCACCTCGTCCTGGGTGCTCGACTTTGATAATATCCGCCCTTTATGAAGATACAAGAATCAGCTATGCTCTTTCGTCTCGCATTGGGGAGTCAATTGGTACCCTAAATCGCCAAGAATCTGCGTACAGTATGGCTGTGCCGACAGACCACACAATTCGTATAAACAAGTGGTTTTGAGCAAGTTTTCGAAATGGAAGACTCACACCAGCTAGAACTCGGCTCATGTCCAACACTCGTACTCCGGCCAGAGGGAGCTTGCTTTTACCGGTTGAGGTTGCATTGCTGGCACCGTAGGAGGTCGATATGCATCTAGTAAACACCGGTTTGCTGTATGTAACTGGCTTATTCGTGTTGTATTTGAATACAATATGTCGTGTTGGTGCAGTTGTATATGACCTTAGTACTGGAAACAACAGCTGCCTCGGTAACTGTCTGTTTAGTAACTCCCGGCGCAGTGCTAGATTGATGCCGGACATGTTGTATCGTTATACTAGTAATAATATCATAGCAGTATGATTGAGAATTTAGTATGTAATAATCAAGTGGTTGCCTCAAAAAATAACACTTATTGAACAATTGAAGAAATAGATTCTGGGGCCCCACAAGTTGAAGCTCAAGCTTGACGAGGCCCCACATATGTGATCTGTTGACATCTCCAACTTCACGCTCTTCATACCTCTCCACATATATTCGACATCGCTCCTTCATGATATGAAAGTGCTATAGTCTGGTCGCCGTATCACGAGCAACACCATCACCTTCACTCCGCTCACTTAATCCGGACATCTCCCACCCACGGCCCCGATATCTTGCAGGCCACACCCCAGACTTCCCCGGAGCCAAAATCCCATTCGGATCAAGAGTATCCTTGATCCGCTCGTTAAACTTCATCAATGCATGGTCATTGAAATTATATGTCTTCGCAATCTGATCCATCAACACCAAATGCGTCCGGTACTCTCCATACCCCTTGGAAGCTGCCTCATCGATCATTGCGCGCATACAGGCTAAAGCCATTTTGCGTGAATCAGGATCATCGCGATTGAAAACACATTCGACGATGAGATGCATTTCTCGTAGTCCGACGCAAAACGCGGGGAATATGTCATGCCCGAATTCTGCTGCTCGGCTCCGTGCCATTCTCCAGAGTTCAGTCGCGTCGGGTCCGCGTACAGGTGATACAGGGCTGAAGGCAATGTGGCCTCCATTGGGGTACCAGTTCACCCATTGCAGCTCTTCAAGATCGGGGATACCGGTTGCAATGCGATCACGAGACCAGAAGTAGTCTGTCTTTGGTAGAGTCGCGGGATCGATGCGACGTGCGCCGGGAATCTTCAAGAATTCCTTATGGATGATGTCCAGTTTATACTGCCGGATTTCCTTCGGACCGTACGACATGCCGTAGTACAGCCATGTAAAGTCACCGTATTTGAGTTCTTTGCGAGCGATTTCTCGGACCTGCTCGTCGGTCATTTGGCCTTCGCCTTGAAAGTAGCTGCTCCGTGGCTTGCCGCTGTAGGCTATGGCTTGGACTACATGCCTGAGCTGGGCGACGTTTTCGAGGATATTTCCGATTCTAAGGGGGCGGATGATGTCGACCTATACTGTCGTCAGTATCTTGCCGTGACATTCCTGCCGGATCTGCTTACCAAAGGTGCGAGATCTTCCTCGTTGGGGAACGTATACAACTGATCCTATTAGCATAAATTAATGATATGAGGTGGACGAACCTACATAACTCTCATGACCTCCAGGGTTACGCATCAAGGTCATTCCAAGCTTGGTAACGATACCATAGTTGGATTGAGAGAAAAGGCCACTGAGAGCATAAATTAGAAGTCGTTATATCGATGAGGGTTGGAAAAAATACTCGGCCATTGGTCCATATCCGTATGGAAAGATCTGCCAACTAGAGCTATTCGCCATAGCTCCCATACCTGTACGGATGAGTTCACCGGTTGGAAGGACGACCTCAAGACCGGAATGACACGCCCAATCTATACTCATATATCAACGATGGTACTCCACATTCAATGGGCTGCATACGTACGATCTCCATAAACAGTGTATCCAATGCCACGATCCAAGGTATTTCCAAGTACAGAACCACCGCCCAAATCCGGACAATCAATCCAAAGATGTTTGTAACCGCGTCTTTGGATCTCTTCGTAAAGAGCATAAAAGGTTACACCAGGCTCTACAAGACAGGTATGATCAACGGGGTTGATGTCAAGAATTTTGTTCATTCGACGACCGAGATCAATGACCACTGATCCTCGAACACGAGGTGCGGCACCGCCGTATCCAACTGTATCCCATACATAAGCGCTGATTATGAAGACGGGCTTGCGTAGATTGAAAACTCACGATTTCTGCCAATTGAGATAGGAAAGATTGGAATCTTGTACTTATTCGCCCACAGCACTATCTTTTGTACTTCTTCCGTGCTGCCAGGATACACAACAGCAGATGCTACAAGCTCCTCCTCATCCAAGACGTGCATAGCATCATGAGTGTTTGGGTCTATTAACCTGTCAGCCATCAGATAAATTTTCGTCCGGAACTATAACACTTACGCTCCATATACCATCCATCCTTCAACGGCTGATCATTTATCTCCACATTCTCCTTCCCCAATTGGCCCGACAGTTCGTCAAGAGCTTTCAGGAACGTGGTTTTCTCGACACCAGCTGGTATAGCCGGCCCCCTTTTTCTCTCACTTTGTTCCTTTGTTGCAATGTCCAAGATTAAGGATTTGGCGTATTGGGCTTTTTCGTAGAGTCGGAAGGGGATACCGGAGTGTTTTTCTGAGAGAGTTGGTGTGGGAAGGACCGTGCTGGAGGACATGTTGATTCTTGAATAGAAATTATATCAGTACCTAAGTAAATCAATCGGATATTCAATGCTTATGGTCTGGACTTCGCACTATGTTCGTATAATCGAAGAGTAACTCTTCACAAAATCAAGTCAATTATAATTACGGAGTGCTTTGGCCTTTATATCTAACCAGCTTCTCACTAATGGTGTTTACACTATACTGCTGTAATTTTACGCATAAATTAGTACATTCTGTCAAATGTACAGTACTAATTGAACAACTACTGCGATCATCAACAAACGCATTAGGGCTGTTAACATGGTAATTTTCCGTAAAACGGAGTACGTGGGGTTACCCAGACCCCGCCCGCTGCTATCTTATCGGTAATTTTCAGTATTTTCAATACAATATTTATGGCATAATCAAGTCTCCGCGAAGAAAGGGAAAATCCGAGGGGAAACATCACGTTCTATAAACTATAGGTAATTGTACCTTAAGATCGGCCCTCTCTTTGTGACTGTCTACCTATTCGGCTTGATGTCCGAAGAACAACTCACTGGAACGGTCAAGGCCAGAGAGGAAACGCCGGGGCTGTTATGGATTGTTGGCACTTACTGTATCGATACATCTATAAAGCGGAAGTACACCCTCTTTCACGAACATGGAAAATGAGCAGAAGAGAAAAGGTTCTGAAGACGTCTTACTCACACGTCGGAGCTTATAGCTTACTGATGACTGAATCTGCAAACTTCTAGCGCTGTTTAGAATCAAAAATCCGGCAACAAGATTTTTGATTAGTTTACTGAGGAGAGAGCTTCAAAGCAGAAAAGCCAACTGATAGTCACCACTCCATCAACTCGAGCTTGATCTGTGAGAACCGGAAAATATACAGAGCCCATGTTGTTATATGAGCTTAAACACAACGAGCCATAAGAGAACTTTTAGGAATCAGATCAATTTTATCATTTTATAGATCCCATATTACGTAGTCATACTTTCTGTGGAGATAGACTGCTGTTGAATGTGGAGATAATTGTTATGGGGCCAGCCACTATAGACAGTAGTTAAGTGACTTCGACATGACATTATGTATATTTGGCAAGCCAATTCAATCTTTCTTCTACAAGGTTCTTCCATCAAAGGGATGTCCAAGATATTTTCAGGAAAAACTGAGCAGTAACAGCGGATATAAACAGTGCCGGCGCACCAGCCGAAACGATCATCGGAACCCGCACCGGCTGGGCCCTTATCCGAAGCTCTCTGCAGCTTATTTCTTCCCCATCTTCCCCATCTTTTTCATTTCTTTCTTTCTTCCCTTCTTCTTTTCCTTGGTGACCATATAATTTTAATACTATGTTGGTAATGAAGGCCAGAATTGCAGGTCCTTCAATTGTCCGTCCGCTATGGCGGCGAGAATTCTCATCCTCGTCGTCCCGTCGCGCAATCAATAAAATCGTCCCCAGCGCTCAAGAAGCTATCAAGGACTTGAAAAGCTCGACCATGATTTTGGTCGGTGGATTTGGCTTCTCAGGTGTTCCTAGCAGCTTGATTAATGCTGTGCGTGATCGTCCGGAGCTTAAGGATTTTACAATCGTCTCCAATAATGCGGGTATGCCTGGTGTCGGTTTAGGTGAGTACTTCAATGCCGGAAATAGCTTACAGACACATGGTGAACTTATAGATTTTGTTGCAAATAGGTCAACTGTTGGAGACGCGCCAGATTAGTAAAATGATTGCCTCATTCATTGGTGAAAATAAGGTCTTCGAAAAAATGTATCTGGAAGGTGATCTAGCCCTCGAGCTTACTCCTCAGGGTACAATTGCCGAGAAATGCGCTGCAGGTGCCGCTGGTGTCCCTGCTTTCTACACTCCTGCTGCCTATGGTACTATTGGTATGATTTCTCTCTATTGCTCCTTTATTCAACACTCTGATTGACAAAAACAGTCCAGTCCGGTGAACTGCCTGTCCGTTACAACAAAGACGGCACCGTTACCGAAAAGTCGAAACCTAAGGAAACTCGCGAATTCAACGGAAAACAATACATCTTGGAAGAATCATATTTTGCCGACTATGCATTCGTCAGGGTAGCCAAAGCAGACAAACTCGGTAACTGTCAATTCCGCAAGGCTCAAAACAATTTCAACGAGGCCATGGCCAAAAATGCCAAGGTCACCATTGTTGAAGCTGATGAGATTGTTGAGGTTGGGCAACTTGCGCCTGAAGAGATTCATCTGCAGGGTATCTACGTCAGCAAGGTTATCAAGAGCACGGAAGAGAAGAAGATTGAGAAACTCACTTTCGCCAAGGATCCCAACGATCTGCTGCAAGCTGGTATGGGAGAAACTCCTGTGATTGGGAGAGTTTGTGCTAATAATGAGAATAGGTAATGGCGATGCCACTGCTAGACGTGAACGAATTGTCAAGCGTGCTGCCAAGGAATTCGAAGATGGCATGTACGTCAACCTGGGTATTGGTATGCCTCTTGTCGCTCCCGCATTCTTGCCCGAGGGAATTGAGGTTGTTCTCCAGTCTGAAAACGGTATCTTGGGACTTGGCGGATATCCTCGCCCCGGTGAAGAGGATCCTGATTTGATTAACCCGGGCAAAGAGACTGTTACTCTTGCTTCTGGTGCATCTGTCTTTGGTTCCCACGAAAGTTTCGGTATGATTCGTTCTGGTCGTATTGATCTTACCATGCTTGGAGCTTTGCAAGTCAGCCAGTATGGAGGCACGTTCACCTTTATTCTCTCCTACCTTGACTTTCGTACTTACTGACTTGTGTAGATCTTGCAAACTTTATGCTCCCCGGAAAGGTTAAAGGTATTGGAGGTGCCATGGATCTTGTTGCAAACCCCAGCCAAACCAAGGTCGTCGTTACCATGGAGCATGTCGATAAAAAGGGGAATCCCAAGATTCTAGAAGGTAAGACAACGTTTTGAGATCCGACGCATGATAACTAACTAACGTTCTATAGAATGCTCGTTCCCACTCACTGGGCCTCGCTGTGTCTGGAAGATCATCACTGATCTCGCTGTGTTCGATGTACACCCTACCGAGGGTCTCACGCTGAAGGAAGTTGCCGAGGGTGCTACCGTGGACGAGGTCAAGAGCAAGACAGCTGCTCCTTTCAAGGTTGCGGAGAATTTAAAGACCTTTTAGAATTTGAATATGTTTTTGTTTTGGACGCTATCTATGTATATATTCAAAAATTTGGGAATGATTAGATAGAGGAATATTTGTATGTACGGCACTTGAGTCCCGAGACCTTTTACTCGTCTCTTTTCTATAGTCACACCAGGTCAAAGCCAGTAAAAAGCAATGTAAAACATTGAAATGAGGGAGATCTTACAGGTTGCGGAATCAATTCCTACCTATATTGTGCGTGAGTTGTCACTACCATTCGATTAGCTAATGCAGATCTAGTGTTTTTAGTTCTCCGCTCAGGACAACGATTGGTCCAGAGGTTATATCATGACTCCGGTCAGTGCAACCATTGGCTAGGCATTCTTTCTTTTCAAAGACCATCTACCAGTTGATACCGGCATGGATGCTCGACTCTTCTGTTCAGTAAAGCTAGCCTTAAGAGATATTTGGGCTATAAATACCTGGAAAATATCCGCAAGTACCACTTCTTTCTTAACATTAAGCATCTTTTGTCTTTCTCTGATTAACTATGTCTGACACATCCCGGCTGAGATTATAGAGCTGGACAACGATGAGCCATGTCTGTCGACTCTCCTTGACGTGCCTTCTGATCCATTGCATTCGATATGCGACAACAGTAACGAAAACACGGCCTACTTACAGGCATTTTGGAACGTAGAAGACATATCAAGCATGCCACAATCCCAGTAGCCATAGACACCACGCGGGTGCCAAGACATGAAGTCAGGTATAGTGCATTCTGATTGGCTGAGATATTTAGCGTCCACTCAGAGGGCAAATCAGCCAATCGGAATGAACCTTCGACATCTAGGTATGACTTCAAGCTGGGTGCAGAAGCGAATGAAAACGATACAGATTCTCTGGTTCGGGCTACGCCCGAACCACATCAATATGAGGGCAGCTCATAACAATATGATCATGTCTACCGTATATTACTGCTAGGCTTGATATGGAATATGCAGCATAAAACCCACAACTTGGCTCTCACTGGCCTACGACTTTCCCTCCCTACAGCGATTGCCAAGCTAAACTAGCGCACACACATCTGCACTATAATTTGTATGGACACCTGTCCGAGTTCCCTTCCCTAAGATAAGACGTACACAATACATAGTATTACATACAATTACCAGTCCCACTCACGTTCGCAGATCAACGTGAGGTCCTACGTATAAAATACCTAGTGGACACCCACTAAAATATGCAAGCTAGCAAATAAGGTTTGGGCCAAGCCGCACACCCCGCCGAGCCTTGATGAAAAATATTTGACACTTTTGATAGACGCTAAAGAAGACTATTGAGAGATATAGCGACAAAACACTGTCAATGCTACCATGGGCGGATATTACTGTAGCGTCGCTCATTGGAGTTGTGTGCATACGTGGCAAAGTTGATTAAACCCGGAATGAATGTCAGGCCGATGATCGGAGATGTAGGGGTCGAACTGATACAGGAGTTTTCACAGATGTCCCTGGTTGTCGTTTTGCTTACATACAATACTCGTATTTGACAGCTTCCGTTAATCTCCAAAACTTGCATATAACGTCAAGGGCAGACTACGAGGCTGCTCAGGCTGAAGATAATCATGGGGGCACCA
Organism: Talaromyces stipitatus ATCC 10500; assembly: GCF_000003125.1. Taxonomy (NCBI): domain Eukaryota; kingdom Fungi; phylum Ascomycota; class Eurotiomycetes; order Eurotiales; family Trichocomaceae; genus Talaromyces; species Talaromyces stipitatus. Next base: position 2,610,653 of record NW_002990117.1, on the reverse strand, counting down.
TCTCGCTTGTTGGGTTCGGAGGAGGACAGTACTTATCAACAGGTGAATACCGTCGTTTCTGATAGGTAGAGACGTGATCAAGTATAGAGACTGATAAACGTTATCCTCTGGCAAGATCTATACCAAAAATATGTTACTCGTTATTTTGACTGCATTTTATCAACTGAGGTTTATTGTGCTGTACCTGAAACCGTTTTAGAAAGATGATGACATCACAACCTGTTGTCGCGACTTTGATACTGAGTATTTTATTATTCTCTTCAAATACTTGTTTGAAGCTATAAAAGATCAAAGCTGGTCAACGAGCATAATTGCATGCCACCAAAACACTACTACCAATCCGAGAGATTGATAGGATGGGGTCTGCTGAAAGAAAACTTCCACAACTCTCGAAAAAAAAAGATCCTGACCGCGGAAAGAGTCCGCTTCGAGGAATATGGGTATACGTTCAGCTCGGTAATGGGCTTTGTACACATCGTAGCAACGATTGAGCCGGAAACATAAAGGCTATCCTCGCTACGAAATTCAAAGACTTTGACCTGGGTATTCGGCGAGAGAAGGCATTCCAGTCACTCCTTGGGCAGGGAATTTTCTGCACCGATGGAGCACAATGGGAGCATTGATGCAGTCTGTTGCGACCAAGCTTTACGCGATCTTAGGTCGCAGATTTTGATTTACTTGAGAGACATGTCAGAAAACTTCTCCGTCTTATTCCTCACGATTAATCGGTGGTGAACCTTCAGAAACTGTTCTTCGATTTCACCATGAATACTGCGAGTGAGTTCCTTGTCGGGACTTCGGTGGATCGGCTGGAAACCCAGACGACAAGGACAGCCGGGCTTTTGTCGACACCTTCGACTATGCACAACGTGGCCTGATCGATCGAACACCATACGGGGCCTTCTTGCCTCTCTACCGAAATAAGCACTTTGATACAAGCGTACGGATATGTCACCAATGGATGGACAACTTTGTTCACAAAAATCTTGAGTATCGTGCGCAAGCTAGACATGGAAAACAATCTGACGGATATAACGTGCTTGAGGAATTATCTCGGAAATCCAGAAGTGCAAAGGACCTTCGTGATCAGTTACTCTGTGTGCTATTAGCGGGCAGGGACACAACTGCTGGTCTGATAAGCAACGTTTTCTATTTTCTGGCATGTCACAAAAGCGTTTCGCAACATTTACAAAGCGAAGTCGCGTCGCTCCAAGGCTGTCCACCTTCCTTAGAAGAGATCAAACAAATGAAGTATCTCTCAAATGTCATGAATGAATGTGGGCGGTGCTGGTTTCGAATCGAGTTTTCCACGATACTGACTACTCGTGTCTGATTACAGGCCTCCGATTATACCCACTCGAGCATTCCAACGTGCGAATTGCGAACATAGACACGATTCTTCCTGTTGGTGGTGGTCCTGGCAGCGAATCACCTCCCTTGATCGGGAAAGGTCAGATAGTTATGTATAATGTCTACTCTATGCATCGACGAAAGGAAATTTACGGTCTAGACGCAGACTACTTTCGGCCTGAGCGCTGGGAAAAACCTCGTTTGGGTTGGGTCTTTCTACCATTTAACAGGGGTCCCCGTATATGCATTGGACGTAAGTTACTTTCAACAATGTAGGAAACAAGGGCTCCGATCTGACTCGATGAAAATAGAACAATTCACCTTGTCCGAGGTCTTTTATACCACAGTTAGTATCTTGCAAAACTTCAGTGGAATTGGAGCTGCAAATGATCGAGGTTGGGTTGAGGACCTGACCATCTCCTGCTGCAATTTTCATGGACTTCAGATTAGGATGAAGCCAGCAGCTGAGACATTATTTCCTCATGGCATTTGCACCGCAAATACTTCTCTAACTTACTTAGTTAAGAGGGATAGATATAGTTTCAATTAACCATCCCAAACTGCAATACACTGGATGCTATATCATAGGTAGAGTAGAAGATTGGAGCGTAGGCCCTTGGCCTGCAAGGCATACGATGTGGAAATTCTTAGAGACATTCTCCGGTCTTTCGTGTGATGACCTACTAGAGGATGAAATATTAGGGTAATGTGGTTAGATGCTAGTCTCCGCTATGTCAGACAAAACTTCTTTCTGAAATTCCAATAATGCCTTATTCAGATATTGAGCTGCACTCGACAGGACTGCATCATGACCGTCTGAACTTCCAATGATACACAGTCGACCATTTGGTATTGATTCTGCGAGTTCGTACTGCTCTTGAATTGGATGAAGGAAGTCGGACGTCATCCCAACAACGAGAGTTGGCTGTTGTATCGTGGCAAGTGCATCCTGGACGGATTCACCCGTAGACCGGCCATGTCCAACATCATGTGTGTCCATTTTCCTCGTGAGCACAATATAACAATTTGCATCAAATTGACGGGCCAAGAAGTCTCTATTTTTGCGTGTTTGATGGCACCTGTAATATTGTCTCCGACGACCACCCGATATCGCTAGTGTTCCCAGAGATCAACTCGGTGCCAAACGAGGAATACCTTAATCTCTCAATTACAGTTTTGCTTCGAAGAGTCAACAAGGCGCACACTCCGGCCGCCCTGAGACCTTGAATTGGTGGCCTGTGCTGTGAATACCGCCCGCTTTGGTAATCTCTGTCACTGAAGATGCTTTGTCGTTGAGCCTCTGCCCAAGCGATTCCTCAATCGCTCTGTGTCCCGGCTGTTGCAATTGGAACAATTGATCTCAGGAAGTCGCCTTGGAAAGCCCAGTCAAGGTCATGCATACCGCCCATGGAGAGTCTGACTGCCATACAGACTTGTCGCACACCGAGACTTTCGAGAACCATAGAATGGATTTAGAAGCCAGATTAGTCAAAGACATTTACAGACACATAGCAAAGGAAAAAAGGTCTCCCTACCTGACATCATCACGAATCGTAGTCAATGGGAATGTTGGTCCTCTAGCACTCCCGCAAAAGTTTACGCGGACTCGCGCTTCCGAAGGGACTGCCAATTGTGTCCATACAGATGACGAAGAACCGTCGAACATCAAATGCCTGGCCCTCCCTCCCCAACAGAGTTGACCACCATGACAACACGTTTGTGTCGAGGAAGACTGGATGGCAAACAACAATACAATTGTTGCCCTCCCAGGAAATGCTGCCCCAGGCCCTATATGCCATTGGCACATTTTGAAGAATGACTCTGGCCTCGAGCTGTTGAGAGAGGTTCGAGTCAGGGTTTCGCTCATGTGTATGAAGCCCTCTCTGGGACCCATGATCATTGGCATTCAGGGTTGATGTCATCAGTTGCGAGTCCAACGTCGAAGTTGTCCACACAGTGTTGCAATCGACTGTATCATTGAGCGACTGCCTTGTATAACTGTTGATGTAGCCTGTGCGTTGAGGACCACTTTTTTCCGTGCTTTTACTCTCCTGTCAGGTCTCACTGCATCAGCAAGTCAGGTCTCTATTGGTTGATATGTGAAAGTGCTTGTGGTGCTAATAGGCAAATGCACAACAATGATGATAATGTACATACCACTGTGGACACTGTCACTTACCTGTCACGACAGTAAATAACCGCCTGTGATACTGTACTGTAATTTATAACACAGGTCACAATATTGTTCTACATGGGCAGTGCAGGAGTAGCCTTGTGGTAAATGGATTTGGATGATAACGATTCTCCATGTTACTGGTTGATTTATTGTGTTGTCGATGTAGGATCCTACGACAATGTGAAGTCAGCAGGGTCCAATGCAGGGTGGTATTTGAGCTCAAGAATTTTGTCGCACTGTCGGATACAACCTGTGATAACAGTTCCCAAGCAATATTTTATCCTACAGTAGAGATAGGCGTTCTGCAATGTCAGTCTTGAAGTTGATGAGCTTCATGTGAGACTTGCGCAGACGCAGATCAAATACGTTCTTGTTTACTGAACTCAGATGCCATTCGAATGTTGAGCTATTGTTTCGCGACATCCATTATGTCTCGCCACACAGAGCTGCTTGACCAGGGCATTCCATGGTCGATATCCTCTTTGCTGGCAAATCGGATCGGCCTGAGAAGGAAGAAGAACAAACAGGTACTCGGCAATCCAATCAGCAAATAAGTCAACGATCGAGAGGACAGTCGAGAAACAGAGAAAGAAAGTGCCTGTGCGGAGAGAAATACGACTTTCAGGATTGCCCATATGTTATCGAGGAAAAAGAACAAAGGACTGGAAAGAGAATGAAAATATTGCCAGAAAGTTCAGGAGCATGGAACGCAGAAATACGTCACTAGCAAAGGCACTAAAGGCAGTGAAAAGGAATCTTAAACCGACGAATTATCACGATAAAGAGGAATCTGACGATGACAAAAAGAAGAGTAGCGAACCGGAAAGATCGAACGTCGTATATGACGAGGATGAAGTTCAGATATCAATAGGCCCGCGTTTCGAACGGTCAAGCATGGCAATACACCTTGAAACAACGACGACGGTAGCAGATTCGAAAAAGATCTTAAGGATGTAGTGATTTTGGATAACGGTTCAACGACTTGAGACGGCTTTGCAATATGGGAAATCAGGAACGAATCTGTCTCATTGGCAACAGCTCGGTGAAGATGTTTGGGCCGGCGGAAACAATTACTATCCTACCGACCCGATTAGCAGACAAAGAAAGGGAATATTGGTGAAGGAAGCATGGTACGTTTCAGGAATGCATACCAACGTTGGCTCACAAGGAATGGCCGATGAATATGGACTCTTCTTCGATGGTTTGACCCGACGATTGGTGACAGAGAAACAAGATGTTTGTGGTCTGAAGAAGGAAGGAAGGGTTGATCTGATTGAATGGAACGACAACCGGAAACCTAGGAGACCTCTAGGAAACGGCTTAGCACTCAGTTCCTTCGAGAGTAAACTATTGAAGGACCCTTGGAATGTGGCCGTATGTTATGCAAGCAATGGTATATATATCATCAATCGGACGCCCACAAACGCAATCGGTTATGAGACTCCCATATGAAAATGGCGTATGGAAAGAAACTTTACGTTGGGAACGTGTACTTGCTTCGATCGAAGGAATATATAAGGATTGACACGAGGGACCAAGGTCGTTCGAGCAAGGCATGTTGTCTTCGACGAGACGAAGAAATATAATCCGGAACATCCATTTGCTAGAGAAATCATTAGGAATAGTGTGACAAATATCACTGAATCATCTAGCCAACCAACGCTCCAACAGCTTTTGTCGGAACGTTGGTTGGCTAAATGACTAATCGAAGGCGAATACTAAACAAGGTATGTATAGAACTAGGTCTATTCTCCGGCACTCTCTCTAAGCACAGCTATTTAGGAATCTTGAACCTGCTATTATACACAAACCTACATAAAATTATATCACCGAAAATCGACACCTGTGCAAATCGAACTTTCTAGAGATAGGCTGTAAAGTTGATTTGTAATGCTCAATATCGCGTCGATATGTGATGCTAATTCTCGAAATTTCTTGATACGCAAATCTTGTCCTATTCCCAATTCCTATTCCAAACTGTCTTAGCTCATCCTGAGTTCCAAGAAAAGCAGCGATGCTCCCGTTCGAGAATGAAAATGGATTTTGGAGACGTGTATTTTCGGGCACAAGTATATAGTTCTGACAAATCGAATGTGTACTGAAACTCATCTACCTAGGTAACTACCATACATACGTATCTAGGTAGCCTTCCTAATGCTCACATAAGGAGAATCTTCCCGTCTCGAATGTGGTGTTTCGTTCCGCTTGGGTTGCGCTCCTCTCCTCCATTAGCTCTAGCCGGTATTCCTTGGCTTCGTCCATGTTCATGGAGTAGCTGGTAATATTTTCTGCCACCATGTTCTGCAGCTCAGCGGGGAGTCTCTCGGACAGCACCTTGTGGACCGTTTCCTGCCACTCTCTATCCCACTCCTCCTGCTGGGGTGGGACATTCGCTGACGAAATGATGCGCAAGTGGGGATCAATCAGGAAGAGCGCCAGTATCTTGCGATGACCAGGTTTTGAGCGATCTGCTAGCGCAAAGGGAGCTACTTGGTGCTGCAGGATATTAGGAAATGTAACCAACCGCCCTTCACGGCACACCACGCTTCCCAAGTCTTGGGTGATTTGGGCGTTATTGTAGCCATCCACCTCTGGCCCAAATCCATAGACAGCCTGGAGGAATTCGTGCTGTCCTTGGGGGTAATGCACATCATCAATTGAAGAAGCCCGCTGGCGGAAGGCAAGTCGACTTTCGGTGATATTCATACTATCGTAGTAATATATCGCCGTCGCACAGATCCTTTCGTTCTGAATGATGTTAGAACCTCCTCTTCCTCATTATATGTAACAAGTTTTGATTGGACGACAAAGGCAAAACTTACCAGCTGTCCTTCGATATGCCACGAACCGCCATCGTATTCCGGCTTCTCCGGGGTAAGTTCGATGTTTGCTAATTTTACAATGACCTGGAGACCCTTTTCACGGAACTTGTCCCGTAGGCGCACCTCCCCCCTCCATGGCGCCTTTGGGGGTTTGAATTCGCCGGGTTCAGGAAGCTTAATTGGACGGGACCTTTCCCATTCCTCGTAGCGTTCCCAATAATCCTCATTGTCACCATCTTCTTCATTCTGCTCAGGCTCTGGGGTACTGCTCTCCAAATACTCGACTTGGGTGTAGGGAATCCGCTGCTCATCCCCATAGGATCGTCTTTCGGTTAAGCTCTCGTCCCAGAGCGGGATCGCACTTGCAATAATCCTTTCCACTACACTGTAGAGCGGCCGACATTTCACAGGGTGGACATTGTTAATATACGAAACAATGCGACACCCTCCCTCGTCGGTGAATTTCACATCACAGGGAAGCCATTGGAATTTCCGGCTGTAAGGCGGCGGTGAGTTGCGTCTCCATCCATACGTAGGCTGAGGACCTTCGGCTTCTTCCTCCGAGGGAATTGGGAGCAGCTCTCCCTGTCCAATACTATCTAGGCAGTCCTCAACGGTGATCAACCTATCAGGAAGAATACGTGTGCGGCCATAGACCACCGGGAAGAGTGATGGATGAACCAAATCCACCACCTTCATGTCCGACCCCGGATGATAATCTTTCTTGTTATCTGGGACATCTTCCAGAGGGGCTACCGCTTCAAGCAGGGCCTTCCGGAGCTCAGAATTAACCGCACTGTCGGAGCGGACGACGCCAATATCAAACACAGAGATCAACCCGTCCTTTTTGAGGGTGCCTGCTTTCCATTGCATTTCCTTGACAATCCAATCCATCATTTTGGGGGTTACATCCTGGTCCGAGTTCAAGATCTCGTTCCGCCACTTGGATGTAATTTCTTCGTCAAAGACCTCGCACGCTGTCAGTCAAGTCGCGAACAGTTCCCCTTTCGGGGGAACGAGTAGAGGGGAGAAATACCTTACGATCCCACTCGGGCTTTTCTGCAATGGCGTCCATCAACTGCATCATGATAATTTCTCTCTTCGTATTGATATGGCTAGTGAATCCATGGTAAGTTCACCTTTTGATTCACCATGACTTGCCCGGTACACATTCGGAAACTTACCCAACATAGCCACCTTCAATATCTGCATAGTCTAAAGCATTCGGGAACACCGCACTTTCAATGCTGTTCGCGCTCTACTACTTGTAAGTTACAATTCAACCACCAGGTTATGTATTCCTCACCTTTGGTGGTTTGTAGTCCAGGCGCAGGGAATACCCTGGCAGTTCTATCCGCGTCGTTTGCCTTGAACCCATTGTAGCCAGATGTCTGATACCTCCTCTCAGGAGAAGAGACATCTGACAATGAAACTTGAAATCACTCCCCTTCTTATACCTCAATTTCATAGCATATATTCAGGATAGCTCATAGCTGCCTACCAGGCAGAACTCGCTAGTACCTTCCTTTTTGAGCTAAACTGGTCAAGATAGCCGAGGAATGACAGTAATTTCGGGTTAATGTCGGGCCGGTTACGGTGTATGTACGACCCATACACTGTTAAAATACAAGTAATATTTGCACATATTTGCACTAGTCTTGCGTATTATTTTATTATTTCGATACTCTGTAGTCTCCGCAGGCTTGACCCCACAAACTGGCTGGACTGTACGATACAATACATTGAACTGTGCTGATGCGAGCCAATGATTGGTCACTGTATAGCTATCTGTGTTCAATACAATACATATAAAACTGTCGTAATCATTTCTCCATCTCTCTTCATGCCTTTTCACTTCACATCGACCTTCACAATTCTAAGATTCGTCCATTCCTTGTATATGTTCGTACTCTCAATTGCTAACTCAAAGTCCAATTACAAACCCAACGCATATATGCTCACCAAGGTCGGTCGAGAGGTCTTACGCAAGACTCCCCACGATGTCGTGGTTTTGTCTGCTGTGAGGAGTCCGATTGCTCGCGCTTTCAAGGGCGGATTCAAAGACTTATGGCCGGAAGAGATTTTGATGCCGGTATATCTTTGTCCAAGTCACTAGCATATTGGTGATCATTCTCTAATCTGTAATAGGTCATGCAAGCAGCCGTACAGAGAGCCAAAATCCAGCCCGAGGATGTAAACGATGTCCTCATTGGAAACGTACTTGCAGAGCTCGGTTTCGCCAAAACAGGTCGCATGGCTCTCAATGCTGCCGGATTTCCGAATTCGACTACTTTCCATACCACTAATCGACAGTGCTCTAGCAGTTTACAAGCTATCACGCATATCTCTCATGCTATCATGGTTGGACAAATCGATGTCGGTATGGGTGGTGGTGTGGAGAGCATGACTCGGTGTTATACTACCCGTGGTATCCCCGTTGATGTTTCACCGACATTGATAAACTCCCCTATCAAGGATGCTAGGGACTGTATTATGCCTATGGGGGTCACATCTGAAAACGTTGCTGAGCGATATGGTATTCCTCGCCAGGAGCAGGATGAGTATGCCGTGGAGAGTCAGCGACGGGCAAGCGAAGCTCAGAAGAGCGGACTATTTGAGAAGGAGATCATTCCGATTAATGCCCGCTATATCAACGAGGAGACGAAAGAAGAGGGACAGAGACTCATAGCTCTTGATGAGGGTATTCGCCATGGCGTGACTTATGAGAAGCTTGCTAAACTCAAGCCTGCGTTCAAGGAGAATGGTGGAAGTACGGCGGGTAACTCGTAAGTCCACTCCTTCTGTAGGATTTAAATTAGATATTCTAACTACTATCCTTGTAGTTCACAAATCTCAGACGGTGCATCATCCGTCATCCTTGCACGTCGCTCATGGGCTGAAGAGCGCGGCCTGAAGCCCATCGGACGATTCGTCGGCACTCAAGTAGCTGGCAACGCACCAGATGAAATGGGCATTTCACCCGTCTACGCATTTCCCCGGTTATACAAATACACGGGTATTGAACAGAAGGATGTCGATGTCTTTGAAATCAATGAAGCGTTTGCTAGTCAGACTATATACATTCTAAGGAAACTCGGTTTGGACCCGGCCAAAGTTAACCCTAGAGGTGGTGCTATTGCGCTAGGACACCCTGTTGGGGCGACCGGAGGCCGACAGACAGCTACGTTGTTTGCTGAGTTGGAGAGACAGGATAAGGAGTTGGGTATTGTGTCTATGTGTGCAAGGTATGTTCTATCTTTCTTCCGCTGGCAAACCGATACCTAACCACTTATTACGTATAGTACCGGACTCGGTGTGGCGTCACTATTCATTCGAGAGTAATACTTCTCTCAAATTTCCATCCTCATAATTGTTGTATCTGCATTTCCATTCAGTTGCGGAGAAGCTGAAGTACCTGGCCCCGCAAACTGAGACTGTAAACAAACCCCACAAAGCTGTGACATAGCTAGAAAGATCTACTCAAGCGATATGAAGTATATAGCACCCAATATATAGTCAATCAACACGATATAGTCATACAACGTACATCAAGTTCTGTGTATACAATCAAAACAATTGATTGTCTTTAATTAGAAAAAAGTCGATAAGCTACATCTTCCCCGCACGGGAGGCCCCACAAGATGGGGCATTCCCTGGTAAAATTGGAGGAACTGGTATTCATATTTCGGTATTGTGTAAACAATTCTATGAGTCTAATCAAGTCACAGGGAGTTGTACAATCGGTATCACGTTAATATTTGAGAAAATACTAATACTTTAGATTGTTTAATCAAGAGGATTTAGTATCAGCATATTCAAGACAAAATACACTGCTGTATGACTGAATTGCCTTGTATTGTATTCCGTATCTGGAATGTATTTTTACTGAAACGGCCCGTACCCCATAGTGGAGACGTAAATAATAATGTAGCTATTGTAGAGACATTTCGTCCCTTCTTCCCATCGTCTGAACAATACCAGCACATAATTGGTAGGAAAACATGTCGTCTTCACTCATCAATCGAGTAGTAAGGGCAGGGAAATGGCATTATGCGCCTACAAAGGCGTCTGCTCTGCCAATTCATCTCCCTGCTCAATTAAGTCCAGTTTCTAATGCATTGCAAAAATATCTGCGACAGCCACAAACCCGTTCTATGGGTTCTGTCAGTGCCATTGATTCCGCTATTTTCAGGACTTTATTTGGCACAGAAGAAATTCGACAGGTGAGTGCGAACCTGCCCTTAGCAAAAGATTTGATCTAACGAGAAAAGATATTCAACGACGAATCCTACATAAAACGATGTGTAGATGCCGAAACAGCCCTAGCCCGCGCCCAATCCAAATGCAATGTTATCCCCAGCGAAATCGGCGCAGAGGTCACTCATAACGCAGTAGCATCCAAACTCGACTTAGAGCGATTACGCCACGAGACCGAGATTGTCGGGTATCCTATCTTACCGCTTGTGCGACAATTGAGTGCTCTCTGCGGCGACAAGGCTGGTAAATATGTGCATTGGGGAGCGACGACGCAAGATATCATGGATTTGGCGAGTGTGCTACAGATGAAAGACGGCCTCGTGGTTGTTGAGCGGTTACTGCGAGACGTTATCAAGACTCTGAGGGAGCTTTCGGAGAAGTATAGGGATACGCCTATGGCTGGAAGGACGCACCTACAGCATGCTTTACCGGTGACGTTTGGATATAAATGTGCTGTTTGGTTATCCGGGTTTCAGCGCCATTTGGAGCGTCTTCAGCAGTTGAAGAATAGAGCTTTGATGGCTCAGTTTGGTGGCGCGGCTGGTTCGTTGGCTTCGTTGGGCCCGGGGGATGATGGACTTCGTGTTCGAAAGGCTTTGGCGGAGGAATTGGGTCTGACAGACCCATCGATTACATGGCATGTTGCTCGGGATGGTGTTGCAGAGATTACCAATTTTCTGGCTCTTCTTGGTGGCTCAATGGGCAAATTGGCCTTGGATATTATTATCATGAGCTCCAATGAATTGGGTGAAGTGTCCGAACCATTCGTTCCTCACCGTGGAGCTTCTTCCACGATGCCCCAAAAACGAAACCCGATCTCGAGTGAAGTCATTTTGGCTGCAAGTAAAATTTTACGTTCCAATGCGGGGCTGGTTCTTGATGGAATGGTATCTGATTTTGAGCGTGCGTCCGGTCCCTGGCATTTGGAATGGGTTGCTGTTCCCGAAAGCTTTGTGGTTGCTGTTGGCGCCTTGTTTCAAACTCATTTCGCTCTTTCTGGTCTTGCAGTGAACACCCAACAAATGCTGCAGAATCTACATTCTACTCGTGGACTCATTGTTGCCGAGGCTGTTATGATGGGCATGGCTCCATACGTTGGACGCCAGACAGCGCATGATATTGTATATGAAGCATGCAGGAACAGCATTGAGCAGGACAAGTCTCTGCTGGATTGTCTATTGCAGAAAGAAGAGGTTACGTCTAAGATGAGCGCTGAGAAGCTGGAGGCATTGTGTAATCCGGAGAACTACTTGGGAGCTGCACCAAAGATGGTGGATGATGTGTTGGCTGTCAAGAATTTGTAATTACTACATGTATCTAGTCGTACAAATAGATGTAAATACATCGAACTAGTTCATACATTGTTTATTGTAAGCCCTTGGAACTGGAGGGTAGCAAAGGGAATTAGGGCTAATAATGGCCCCACATGATATACAGCGAGAACACCCCCTAGTTCTCTAAAGCTTACAGATCCTTACAAACATCAAGAAACACCTGGAGAAGGCCCCACTATAGCTCCAGGAGCTTTCGAAAGCTGGGCATCGTTCTTGCACAGTCTTGTGGTGCAGGTTTTTCACTACGTATAATGGGATGGCTTGAGAAGGAAAGTGGGAGGAGAGTGGAGGAATAGTCGTTCATTCAGGGAGACTATCATGTAATGCTTTCACGAGTCATAAAGGATTGACAACCAGCTGGCCTGACCTGACCTATCCATATTGATACTTAGTCTAACCATTACACTATATTTTTGACTCTATCTGTGATACCTCACTAGCACAATGGTTGCTACTACACTACAACCCGTCAAAGAAAGAAAACCCATCAAAGACCTCCAGAAAGTCTTCCACTACACCGATACACAGACACGAAAGCCTACTCGAGACAATGATCCTTACGAATACCAGGCTGGATGGGGAAACCGTTTCCAATCCGAGGTGATCCCCGGTACATTACCTGCTGGTCAGAATAATCCTCAAGAGGTTCGCTTCGGCTTGTATACGGAGGGTATCACGTATTCTGCTTTTACTGCTCCTCGACATGCGAACTTTAGCACTTATATGTATCGTGTGCGTCCGGCAGCCGCTCACAGTGAGTCTTCTTCCATTCTTCTAGTGAAGGACGATGATTATACTGACTGTTGCAGATGGTTACAAGACCAACGTCGAGACAAAAGCACATATTGAGAATTGTTTCCTCTCTATCAACCCCAAAGTCGAGACCCTCGTCGAACAAGCCGAATGGGCTCCATTCCCTCTCCCTCCAGAAACCGAGAGAATCGACTTTGTAGATGGAGTACACACACTAGGCGGGAGCGGTGATCCTAACCTCAGAGAAGGTATTGCGTTGTATGTGTTTATGATCAATGCTGATATGGATCATCGTGCGTTCTGTAACCTCGACGGAGATTTCCTGCTTGTTGCACAACATGGAAATCTGGATATTCAGACGGAGTTTGGTAAGCTTTTCTTGCAGCCAGGTGAAATATGCGTAATCCAACGGGGTGTCCGATTCGCTATTCGCCTGGGACCAGGGCACAAGGAGGCTCGTGGCTACATCACAGAAATCTGGGGTTCGATGTGGGAGTTACCTGACCTTGGACCTTTGGGAGGTCACGGTCTAGCTAACCCCCGTGATTTCTTGTATCCGGTTGCGTACATTGACGATAACCTGCACGAGAAGTGGACTGTTGTCAACAAAGCGAATGGAAAGTATAATGCCATTGAGCAAGATCATACACCGTTTGACTTGGTAGCATGGCATGGAAATGTCGTTCCATATAAGGTTTTGTCCCTTTCCTTTTTGCGGCGAAAATACTCCAATGCTGATTCGTATAGTACGACTTGACAAAATTCTCATCCCAAAACGCAACCTCTATCGACCACACCGACCCATCAGTCAACTGTGTCTTGACAGCCAAATCTCGTGATCCAAACACATCATTAGTTGACTTCCTCTGGTTCGGACCTCGGTGGGACGTCGCATCAAACACTTTCCGGCTACCGTATTTCCACCGCAACTCGGCTACAGAGTTCCTAGCTAGTCTCTACGGCAATGGACTGGGACGATCTGATGATTTCCTGCCAGGTGGTGGCAGTGTTGAAGTTAGTCATACGCCTCATGGAGGGTTTAGTGAGGGTTATCAGTACGAGATGCGTATTCAGGAGAACGAGCCCCGACGAATTCTTGAGAGTGAGTTTTCTTGTCTTGGCTCAATCAATCTTAGGCGTGACATGCTGACACGAGCAAAGATCAAATGACTATCATGGTCGAAAGTAGTCGCAGCTTCCTCTTCACAGAATACGCACGAGTCGGATGCGGCACTTTCCATAACCAAGGAACAGACCCTAAAGTCTGGGATGTTCTTCCGGTCAGTCCTTCCCCGAAAGTACTTTCTGCTTGTATTCCCATTTGACTAACAGTTTTATAGGACAAATTCTCCGCCTACCCCGGTATCCATGATATTCTAGCCCAGGTCAAGGCCGACAAAGAAGCCAGAAAAGAGCGCCAGGAAATCTACTACAATGATGACAAACTGGCTGAGCTCGTCAAGTTAGCCAAGAGCCAAACTACCAACGCCGGCGCTGGAGTCGAGAAGGATAGCGTTGTTGAACCGGTAGCTCCCACTAATGGTATTGCACCTACCAACGGTATTGAGAGGGACTCTCATTGATTTTGTTCATCAACAGTTTGATATCCAATTCTCTTATGATTTCCTTGTATGCAATATATTCGGTATTTGTTCCGAGTTTACGAAGTAGCGGGGAGAAGCCACAATGCCGGGGAGGAGAACAATGAATCCTTTGTGCCTGATTGGTGACTCGGTGACTCGGTGAAAAATTACCCCATGGGGTTTGTTAACTATTTCGTCCGGAATCCGGATCAGTAACCCTACATTATTAATATATGCTAAATATGCTGTGGATGTTTTGAGCCGATTGGTCTCGGTAATTGAGGCGTGTAGAAGTTCCAATTTTGCTTCTATGATTGTTGATGATAAGCATATGCAGCCCATTTATGCTCTATGGATTCAAAGTCATGAGTTGATAGTTCTCAAAACAGCTTGCCAGTTTGACTTGTTGAATGATACGATACCATACATAAAGTAGCCCTTCAATCGAATATGATTGGTTAAATTCATAATACATAGTTCGGAATCTGTAATTACATAACCGGCAATCCCCTCACGGGACCAAGTGCCGCTCCAACTCTACTTGATGTTGAATCCATGCTTTCCAAGTCTCTGCTCTTCATATGATTCTGAGTTTATCCATCGAATTATAATTGATACAAATGCCATCGATCTTACTCATTTCTGGCCATCCATTGCGACTCCACAGTGACACTCATCCTCCGCATTTTCCAATGCCCTCCCGCTTCCATTTTTTCCCTCCGCAACACCACCATTCCAGCTCTATTCATTATCTCTAGATCGCCATGGTCTTGAGAAAATGCAACATATGCGACCGGAAATTCAAGAAGACTGAACATTACAAACGTCATGAACGGTCCCGTATGTTTGCCTCGTCCGGTCTGTTGAGAAAAACTAACATTAGTAGATACAAAGGAGCGTCCGTACGAATGTACCGTTTGCCACAAAAAGTTCTCTCGTAGGTGAGATCTGCTCTTTCTTCTCAATTAAGGTCAACCTCATATCTAACTTTATGTACAGTGACGTCCTGAGTCGCCATGCAAAAGGCCATGTACAAAATGCCAACGGCCCCACAAGTATCAACGCTGCAAAGAATACAACAGCAACACAATCAATCCCTCCGACTACTACTACTGATGCAACCGGTGCTATCATATCTTCCACACCAATGATTCCAGATGCCTCTAATCTGAGCTCAAATCTCCATATTTCGGCCGATCCTAACCAAATACAAGAACAACAGCGCCGCGCTTCACTGGCCAACTTGCATTCAACTGCGAACAACCCCCAGGACAATGACGCACAACATCATTTTGTGAATGCTCCAGACTCTGGGACAGCTAATAATCGAGCCCATGTTCCCGTCTTCCCACCGACGCCGCGGGACGTCCAGATTACGCCTCCGGGGGGACTCTCGTCTAACCTAGATTTTCTCGCGGATATCTCTGCACACCAATCGCGTACGGAACCTGAGATAAATGCAATGATGATGGACGAACAGCAACAATCTTACTTTGGCTGGGGTGATATCTCTGCCCTTGATTCCGTGGAGCAGCAACAGCAAGCCCAGCGCCCTATTACGTTCGATGCGATGCCTAGTGAAATGCTGCAACTGTGGTTGGAACCACGAGCAGATAGTGTCTCTCATCATAGCTCTTCCATTGATTTCATGCGGAATATGAATCTAATGGGCGAGAATTTCATGTCGTCCGGACGGCGCACTAGTCGCTCAATGGAACCTAACAAGGCCGTCGACGATATCCCGAACGAGCGTTTTGCACGAGTTGAACGTAGTTGGGTGGCGCCTACCAATTTGGTGGGGCGTTTGATCAACTCCCTTTGGCATGATGCTTCATGTTACGACTCTGATAATCTCTTTTCAATCCCACCTTGGCAGTCCATGAGCCCGTCAACCGGCAACTATCCCGGAAGCAGGTTTGGTCTAGACGAAGAATGCCGATTGCAGCTTCAACATGCCTTTGGGTTGTCACCTGCACCCCTTTCGAGTGTCGATTCTGTAATTCCCAATGATGCCGCTTTGTCTCCCACCGCGTCAACCACAGGTTCGGGATCAATACCAAGTTTCCCACCGGCCGAAATCCTGGATATGGCACTTGATCTATATTTTCGACATTTTCATCCTTTAGTACCGTTTGTCCATGTGCCGACTTTTTGTGCGAAAAAGACCAAATTACCCCTGCTTTTCGTTATGTGTCAGATTGGCATGATCATGCTAGGAACCAAGGGTACAACTAGTTTCGTTTCGAAGACTTTTGCCTGCTCGTTGGAAAGGATAAGCTTGGAGTTAGCTAAATGCGCCATCGGGAACGAGACGTCAACTGGTGTTATTTCTACGTTTGCAGCGGCTTTGCTTATGCTTAATTTGGCCGCTATGACTGGCGTAAGTCTTGCAGTTGATCCTTTGGATTGTGAAACTTACTCGATACTATATAGGAGAAATCGCACCTACAACAATCCCAGATGCTTTATATCAATCTTATATCGGTATGGAAACACATAAAGAATGTGTTTGGCTAGCATTACTGACAGATACAGATTGCACAACGTCATGGACTTTTCACTGCCGGTGAGGGTCAGTCGCTAGACATGTCACTTTTCGAGGCAGTGCCAGATCTTGAAATGAGATGGAAAGCGTGGAGCAGGGTTGAGTCAACGAAACGGTAGCCGCTCATATCTTTATCATTATCGACTCTATCTAACTAGAGTAGTCTTATTGTCGGACTTTTACTGCTTGACTCGTGGTTTTCCTCGTTCCTCTCAACAAGTCCGATCATAGTGCCAGATTCAGTTCAGATTGTGCTTCCATGCCATGAATCACTGTTCGAGGCCAACTGTTCGTCTCGCTGGATGCAACATATTCGTGGCGGCAAACGAATCATTACTTCCATGGTCAAATCACCATCTGAAACAACAGCGTTACCTGCCCTCGACGTACCAGTTGACGAATTTTGTATGCACGGAGTACTAGCAATGCTTCAATTACGCTTATCGGAGGCATATCATCGCATTCTCTTCAAGCGACCCAGCTACCCATTCGCCCCATGCCACAGCTATGCCATGGATAGTCGAGCGCGATGCTTGACATCGTTACAAGTGCAACTGATGAACACATACCACGAATCGCTCTCACACATGAACCCGAACTGTATCGTCATGTGGCATCACATGTGCATGTATCTAACAGCTGATATTCAAATCTTCGATCTAGCCGCTGGCCGTAATGGGGCAGCTCCCGCTCGAAAGGCACTCGACGACATTGCAGCCTGGACACAAACGCCAGCTGCTCGTCGCGCATGTCTACACGCAGCACAAATATTCAAAGAAATATCTAACCGTAAGGCATCTGACGATACCATGTTTCAGTCTGTGCACGCCTTGTTCTCAGCTGCCCTCATACTAGGATTGTACATCTACATGGTGCCACGTTCTGCAGAAACACAAGCAGGCGCCACCTCAATCGAACTATTAGAAGACATTGACTGGCAACAGGTCGGCACGGAGGGATTCGCAGGCTTTATGGAGCCACAAAGCAGCAACCCAGGCTCGAGAACAATTGACGACCAATCGATAAATTTCATCCGTCATGGTGGTACGATCTATGTCCGCGGTGTTCCGCATCAGGGCGGTTATCAATCGGCGCGACGGATATTGTTGGATTATGGCGGTCTGCTCAAGGATACGGGGAAATGGAGCGTACGCAGGTTTAGTTATGTGCTTCATATTATGAGTGATGTTTTGATGGACGTCGATTGAGTGTTGTGCATGATTGATGATTATGAGTTCATGACACAATTCTATCAAAGCATGGGTGGGCCAAACTGGTGGAAACGTGATTTCTGCGTCTCCAAGTAACTGTATTCCCAACTGATATAGTGTGACCATGCTGCGGCAAGCCGGGGCAAGGTTTTCACAGCTTCGTGCGTCGAAGCCTAACGCCTGCTGCAGCGTCGAGATCAGATGTCGGTGAGATGCAATGGTGAGTACCAACTCCATCGCCTGAACTACGAGAATTGAAATATGTAGTATATGTCTATGTCTGTATATATGGCTCTACGACAGTAATCTAGCTACGAATAACCCAATGATGTACAATCCTAAGTATACCTGCACTTTACATGACTTCCACCCCAAACCGTGAAATCATCGATACAGTAATCCTTCAACCATTTCCCCAATAGCCAACGAACTAGTCAAACCAGGACTCTCAATCCCCAATAAATTCACAAACCCTTTAAACCCATCTTCTCTCTGAATCACAAAATCCTGAAACCCCTTTCCAGCGGTATTCGCACTTCCGTGACCTAGTTTCGGTCGAATGCCGCAATAATCAATCTCAATGGCGTTGACATCAATGGAAGGCAGATACCGTTTGATTTCGGGGAGGGCTTGTTGCAAGCGTGCCGGTGACGGTTTGTAGTCTGTTGGGTTGGTGGTCCATTCTACATCTGGACCGAAACGGATTCTGTTGCCCATGTCTAAGGTCAGATGGGTTCCTAGACCGCCGTGACCTGGTACCGGGGCCGGATATATTAAGGTTGATGGCTTCGGATGGGAAACGCCATAGGAGAAATATGTCCCCTTGGCGTAGAAAGGTTGTCTGTGTCGAGAGGATGGGAGGATCATATTGTTTATATGGCATGCATAGAGCCCGGCGGCGTTAATGACTGTCTCTGTTGTTATAGAAGACTCTTCGTCTTGTCCAGGTGACGATGCAAAAATCTCATATCCTCCCCTCCCATTCTCAATCGACTCAATACGTGTGACCTCCGTCTGGAAGGCAATATCACCTCCCGCATTCTCAAAGTCACCTTGAAGACAGGCCATCAAGGAATGAACATCTACTATTCCCGTCGTCGGAGACTCGACTATCCCCGCTTCAGCGCGTACATCAGGTTCTCTACGCGCTGCTTCCTCTTGAGTGACAAACCTCGTCGGAACGCCGATTTGTTTTGCATGCTCGTGCAGATTCAGACATGCTTCCCATTCACTATCCGTTTGTGCAACGATCCATTTCTTTGTATTTCGGTGCGGAATTTGTTTTTCGGCGCAGTAGGCGTATAATTTGTTTTTACCGCCGATACATAGTCGAGTTTTTAGGGAGTTGGAGGGGTAGTATATGCCTGCATGGATGACCTAGTCTTTCGTAAGGATTCTCGTATCCAATTCGTTTGTGCGAAGAGATGAGGTATACCTCTGAATTGCGACTACTTGTCTCCGTACCCACGGCATCATGTTTTTCAAGTAGGATCGTGCTCGCGCCTTGTCGTGCGGCGAGTTGACGGGCAATCGCCAGACCCACAACTCCTCCGCCAACTACCTGATCAATTTTCCCACGTCAGTATAGAACAGTATCATGTAGAGATATGAGTAGGACAAACCGCATGAGTAAAATCCGCATTGTGCTCTCGACTGGTCGAGAAGTCGTGGGATTGTTGACGTCGGCATTGGAGAAGTTGGAGATGACGGCAGAGTTGTCTGCGGGGAGAGGTCAGGGCCATTGGTTTGGTATTCCGTGCGCTAGAGCGCTACAAATGATTGAGTTGTATCAATAATAAGTAAAAATTGATTGAGGCTGTCTAGATAACGGTGGATTAAGTCGGACATGTCAAATATATATACAGTTGTTGTTTGGTCAAGATGTCTCTTCAAGGCGTCGGAGACTTATCCGTGTCTTATCAGGGCTTATCGCTGTTATCGATAAGATAGTTATTGTTGTTGAAGACATCATCCTAAAAACTGATGCTTCTCCCTAGTCGATGGCAACTGAACGGTTACTTTAACTTTATACCTTCTCTATCTTCCCAAGGAGTTTAGCGTAACTATAGCTAACAAAGGTGGCCTACGTGTGCTCTGGGCATTCATGTTAGCTGTACGTCTACTACATGCCCCCATTGAGAAGCAATCTTGATAATGGGAAGTCTAGACTTAATTGAAGTAATGGTATCTCATGCTATATTCAATATTGGTATATCCGACGCTCATTCAGTTTGATCTATGTATGTGTCAATCCCATTGCAGAAGAATCAGCCGCGTTTCGACGCATTCTTAAGTTGTTTCGTAAAGTGCTGAATCGAAAGTCAGTTCCGATACTTCTTTGCCTCCTTTCAGTCCAAGATTAAACTTACCTCCTTCTGTTCTTCTGCCAATTTACCATCTGTGTCCTAAAAGTCATTTAGCAAATCATTCTCAAAGAATAGGGCACATGACGAACGCTTATTATAGTCAAAATCAAAGAGTAATTATTGTACAAGAAGCGTTCTCGTCGCTTTGGATCACCCGATCCTCGACTGAGTTTCGTTAACAATGCGTCAAATTCGCCTCGTAACCGACTAAGACTGATCGAGACCGGTTCGTCATCACCGCCTTCGTTGCTCAATGATAAAATGCCATACAGAAGCTGACCAAAGCGTTGGGTTAAGTAATGTGGAGCTGACGACTGCTTTGCATCTTCTGTTGTTAGAGACAAGGCCCCTACGGAGCTTCTGGCGGCGCCCGAAGCAAGGCGTTTCAGAGAGTCACAATGCAAATCCATGATTTTTTGGAATCGTGGCCAAAGCTGCATATTGATTCCATTGATATAGGATTCTGCAACAGGCACCTTCCGTCGTTGGAGTTCAAATGCTGCCCTTTGGTTGAGTCGGACACAAAGAAGAACACCGAGGCAATCAGTAGTGTTCTCAATGAGTTGTTTGGTCACGTTCTGCCCGAGGGCAAAGACAGGATCGAAAATTTCAGCTGCCTTTCGTGATATCTGTTGGTACGATCTGACTGAAAACATTTCCGTTAAGAACGAATATTCGGCCGACACATTGTCGACTAGAGCAAGGTTAAAATGTCGAAACGGCACCTCAAAACCGTGTACCGATTTATCCTCTTCAGCGATGTATGAGCTGATGGCTATAGGATTATTGGTTTTGAGGACATCAATCCGTCTTCCAATAGTGAAAGGATCATGCGAGATGCCTCTGCCCCCTGGACCTGTTCCTGTTCCTCTCTGCGCCGATGGGTCGCTACCTAGCACATTATTTGCATCGGATGCGTGAAGCTTTAGCTTTTCTAAAGCTTGACTATAACGAGTAAAGTTTGACAAATAGTACCATCTCATGGTATTGACATATGCCTGGGTGATTTCCTCTGAGAGTGTCGGATGTGTCCTGGTCAAGAAAGAATAGAGGTCTTTATATTTGACCAAATGGTGTTGCTGTATATACTGAGCGTTCATATTCGGTGAACGCATGGCTTTGATCTGAGAGACCAGATAATCACGGATACGGATTGTTGCCTGTATCTCTGTCAATACTTAATCATGCAGCTCGAGGATCAAAACTACCTTGTTCTTTAGGTCAACTAATAGTGGCTTAACATCGTCCACAGCTTTCAGGGACGAGACACTTGATTTTTCAATGCTTGCACTACGAGTCTCAATCTCATTAAGCGCTTTGACCCAGTTTTCATCTATCAACCCATCCGTTATCGTGCGAATTGTGTTTGGAGATATGCTGATATCCTCGACTGCTGGGCCAAGCAACCGTTCGACATTTCTTCGGTTTTCTAGCTTAGCGTTCAGTTGGACTGATCGGGTCTGAAGGGTTTCAATCTCGGCGGAGACAATGCCGAGTTCGGTCTGAAAATCGGAAAGATAGGATTCCACGGATTTCAGTACCTCATCACAATCCTAGAACCATCAGCATGTTTTATCCATGTGCATCGAACATTGCCATTACTCACCGTAATAGCATTGTGAAGCTCCTGAAACTTGTCCCGATCTCCTGCAACTGTGATTTCTAGTCAGTTATGGTCCCTAACACAACCGAACGCTACTAACATTGTTCAATCGTCCCTACGCCAGCTTCGCTGCTCAGAAGACCACCTGATTCCCGCCCGCGGGTCATGAACTCTTCTAAACTCAAATCTCCAAAATCGATGGTTTCCACCAACTCAGCTGGTTTCGAAGGTGTGACTCCCGATATGTTATCTGCCGCTTTCTTCCCAATAATACTATTCAAGACATCCAGCGGATTGACAACCTCTCCGGGAGGTGTGCGTACGAACACCGACCTTTGTGGAGCTCCATTGGAGATATGTCGAGCAGTGCTTGGTAAGGAGGTGGTAGAGTCATTAGGCGTAAGTAGTAGGGATGTCGACGAAGAGCGCGGGTGTAAATTCGTCGATAGCTCTGAGAGGAAGTCCGTGATGGTCTGTGGTTTGGGGAAGGTGTCGATTGGGAAAAGGTGGAGTGTCCCTGACGGTGTAGAATGGCCGGAGAGGCGATCAAGCCACATCCTTAAAGGCCACGCGATGCGCGTATGACAATTTGATCAATATTACGAAGTCATCGAAAGGTCGTATAATTATCGAGGGGATTGGCAATGGACCTATGTTAAGACATAAAATCGATGTGGAAGCATATTGATACGTAGCTCAGCTATCTCCAGATTAATGTTGACGGGATAATCCACTATTCCTTTTATGGATTGTTGCCTTGTTGCCTGACAATATACAGACGACTACCTCTCTTCTGTTTTTTACTTAGATCTGCCAGTACACTAGTCTCCATGAGAGCTCATTATATGAGAGCTCAATATTTTATCAAGGGGTCCAAATAGGTGCTGATTACAGAATATTTTGCAGCCAGATGATACGCGAGTATCCTCATGATATCCTTCAAGAGACACGGAGTTGAATATAAAGATGAGATGAGCTGTTTACTGAAGTCACTAAAAGCGCCGATGGACCTATTAGTTGTAGGTCAAAGCAAAGAAGTTGTAGCGAGCATTTCGCTGGCATTGTTGCTCGTATGGCTGAGCAGCAGCTTGTATATCAGGGCTGCACCACTGCAGGCCGAGACACCTCGCCACTCTCGACATGTCCAGCTGTATTAACAAAAGACGAGTTGATAGACATATTATTAAGGGCAGTGAGAAACAATTGGCCGAGTTGCGGTTCCTTCAAATACAATCGAGCGGATTGGTGAAGCTGGTGTATACAACAGAAATCCCCGCCACAGCACACGCCCAAAGCGGTCTAGCGCGCAGAAAAAACGAAGAAAACAGTTTCTGGTCTCGGTTGCCCAAATTTGCTTCCCGTCCCACCCCCATCGCTTCTTTTTTTCCCTTTCTCCTCCTTTCACTCCCTTAAACCGCGGCCTTCCTCCTCTTCATCTCTCACTTCCTCTTCTCTTCCTCTTCTCTTCCATCAAACGAATTCTTCATATCTCATCTGTCACCATGGCCGACGACTCCCAGGTATGTTCATGATTGCCCCGCGCCGGCTTTGCGATCTGAGAGCCCCGCCTCGATCTTGCCTTCCCCCTCTTCTGCCCTGTGATACACAATCTCTTCCATCACAACTTATCTCGGGCCGTGTGCTAACATGTGCGGTCTTCTCAATAGCATGAGCACACCTTCGACAGCGCCGATGCCGGTGCCTCCGCTACCTACCCTATGCAGTGCTCTGCTCTGCGTAAGAACGGTTACGTTGTGATCAAGGGTCGTCCCTGCAAGATCGTCGACATGTCTACATCCAAGACTGGCAAGCACGGTCACGCCAAGGTCCACTTGGTTGCTCTTGACATCTTCACTGGAAAGAAGCTCGAAGATTTGTCTCCCTCCACCCACAACATGGACGTTCCCAACGTCACCCGTAAGGAATTCCAGCTTGTAAGTGCCATATAGCTCTAGTAATCTCACGACAGAACAACAAAACTAACCAGATGTTCCCTCAGCTCGACGTTACCGACGACGGTTTCCTTTCCTTGATGGACGAGGCTGGCAACACCAAGGACGATGTCAAGAAGCCTGACGGTGAGATTGGCGAGAGGATTGACAAGCTCTTCACCGAGGAGGGCAAGGATGTCAACGTTGTCGTTATGTCTGCTATGGGTGAAGAGGTTGCCGTTGAAGCCAAGGAAGGTCCCAAGAGCGGTTAAGCTGTTCCTTTGAGTCTTCTTTCCCTTTAGCTAGTGTCCTTTTTTCATGTCAAAAATCTTTATGCCTTCACGATGTTTATTGGCAATTTCATCTCTCGCCACTGACGCCGGAAAAGCTTTATATTTGTCTACTGCTTTTTTCCGGCTTGTTCGTTCTTTCCATCTCTTATAAGTCGAGCAAGACGTCTTCTTGGTGGATTGGATGGAGCTTGCATTGATTCGCTCTTACGACGACCATGAACAGATGTGCCTTTTTAACAGGATAATAGTTGATTGTTTCTCTCATCCGCCTCTCGATGCGAGATTGACGAACAAGAAATAAGAAAAGTCAGATGATATACCATGATCTATATCCATGCCGTAAATTACTTTCAGAGTAGATGCTTTGTAGTCGTAGGGCGCTCCTAATTGCGCGGCGTTGTGATTCGCCTACCCGGTTCTGCCATTTCAAGGTGGATACCCGCAGTCAGTTCTTTTCATCAACAATAACTTCAATCATGCGCAAACTAATTCGCTGAGCTATGCAGGATAGCTACTGCAATCAGCCGCGCTTGCTCATTAAGCATTCGACATGACAGCTCTGCGTCAACATGGAATATATCAAGCGCGGGCCGTGCGGCCAAGACGGATGTCGAGAAACTCGTTACTATCTGGATAACGGTATTTGGTTCTGTAGGCGTGGCCATCAGCAAGAGGTATGCATTTCGGTCTCAAGAAAAGAGAGCGCGTTAATGTGAAAATTTCGCTAAATCGGTCAATAGGGTCGTCAAGTCGAAGAAGATCCTGATGATTACAACAAGCGAGGAACGGTTCACCGCATAAAAAAGGCGGCTGTAGAGAAAATTCAAAAGAGTGAGTGATTCCCAGACACACGTGATTCGAAGCAGAGTTACTGATAACGATACAGCGTATACTGGACGACAAGGGTATCGTCTTTTTATCTTTGCATATCAGCTCATTCTATGGAAGCAATGTCAGGCGCTCATAACTCAAAAGGGGTTTCCTGCTGATATAGAAGTATCTCATTACCCCATTAACCTGCTAAGTTATATCATTACTGATTCATTCATTTTCAGAAGCTAGTGAAGGATCTCTGGGCCCTGCGACTGGAAAATTTGACAGACAGATTTGACCTCTCACTTGACGAGCCTCGTGGAGATGATGGCTCGGACGGCGGAGTTTTCAGCTCACAAACTCCAGCTGCAAGTATCGAGAAGAAAGATGCCACTCACATAAGTGCTCGAAAGTCTACTGACAGTCCCCTTTTGAGGGAGACACTGGGACTTCTCTATCTAGCTTGTTTGCTTCTTCGTCTGCCAGTAAGCATTGGCGATATATACAAGTAAGATCAATTACCGGCCTTAATTCTGATCTTTATTGACTCTATCTAGATATGCTGTTCGAAATGAAATACCATTCATCAGAGCTCTCAAGTCTGTTCCGCAGGAGATGAGAGATCGTCTGTCGCCGCAACACACGAGAGGCCTCAGCGTACAGGTAAGTTATAGTCCTTGACTCTGTTGTTGTATTCTCAGCTAACAGTCGCATAGGTAATGCCAGAGAGTGACGACATCCACGAGACAGTGAATCTAATGGTGGCTATGTATAAGCGTGAATACAACATCGTATTCCCGCCGTTAAACATGCCACTTATGCTATTTCAATTCATTCGCAAGCTAGCTTTGCCTTGTAAAAATTCATAGTCCTCTATTTCTAGTTTTCATTTGTGCTAACAGTGTCATAGTGGAAGTCTACACTGTCGTCAGAAGACTGCAACAACTCCTTCAGTTCCGCTTCACATTCTCGTCAGGGAAGAAATGGACACTCAAGGCAGAAAATTACCCCGAGGCTCAATTGCTAGGTCTCATCATCGTTGCCACGAAATTAATATTCCCTTTCAGCAAAACCAAAGGCTTTCCAACCGTACTTACAGAGCCAGCCGCGCAGCTTATTGACTGGAATTTGTGGGCAGCGGCGCAGAAGAAGTTCGAAAGCTTGGACAAAGTTCCAGGGCGGCTAGCAAAGGGAGACGAAATTAATGTCAATGAAGGGAACGTGTTTCACATGACAGAGAATCAACTAGATGATTACTTGGATTGGTATCAAAATACCTGGCTTGACCAGAAAAAAGGTCAGTCGTGATGCTGTTTACAACTTCCCTGCAACTCGGTTATTGACATTCAGTAAAGCACCTCATCCACTTGCAGACCTATTTCCACTCAAACCCAGCGAAACTGACAATCGTCCTGACCTCAAGACCGGCGCTGAAGTAGAAGAAGCGATTGACAAGAAAGTCCGTGAGATGACTGCTAGCATTCGCTTATCGAAAATCATTCCCGATGACAGAGCACAAGAAACTAAAGAAACAGACATCGATCAAAGCTCAGAAAATGAAGAAGAAAAGACCCCTCGTCCTGGCTACTCATACAGAATCTACAG
Source organism: Talaromyces stipitatus ATCC 10500 (assembly GCF_000003125.1). Lineage (NCBI taxonomy): Eukaryota > Fungi > Ascomycota > Eurotiomycetes > Eurotiales > Trichocomaceae > Talaromyces > Talaromyces stipitatus. The sequence continues at coordinate 2,584,011 of NW_002990117.1, read as the reverse complement.
AACGGAATCGGACTTGCCCAAAACGGCTCGCAAGTTCTATCAAGCAGCAGCAGATCTAGCCGGGCTGTCACTGAAGACACTAGTTCTTGCAGTGAACCGCATAGAAGGCAAACTGGAGAATTTCCAATATGACTTGAGACGCGCGGAAGAACACGGTGAAGATGTCTGGAACCATGAATGAGATAAATGTAAAGGAAGTCCCAAGATGAAGCTTAAGTTGTTATGTAGATCTAGACCAATCATAATCGGACGGAGCCTTACAAGCCTCAGGCGCTAAGTACACCTGTACTAGTCCCAATACGGATTTGTGGTTAGGGCAATCGAACCCTATGTCCCAATTCGTCATCGGCCCACACCTCGCTTAGCCCGGGAAGTTTGAACGTCTTCAACTGAGCGACTCTTGCTCTGACGGACGTCTATTCGATCGACGACAAGGAACGCAACGACATCGACGAATATCGCAACCAGTATGTATATTCCTGTTCCAGATGGAATGACGAAATTAGTTGAACATGATTGCTAACGATTTACTTTCTGCAATTTACAGTGCAGATGTAGGTTCTTATCCATCCTCCCAATCCGACTTCATCACCACTCGACGAAAGACTCTTATCACGATCGCATACGCATTGAAACAATGAGAGAACGAAAGAAGCTATGTACTGGTGGACTGACAGGTTGAAATAGTTTCGTCAAGACTCTCACGGGTAAGACCATTACCCTCGAGGTCGAATCCTCGGACACCATCGACAATGTCAAGTCCAAGATCCAGGACAAGGAGGGCATTCCCCCCGACCAGCAACGTTTGATCTTTGCCGGAAAGCAGCTTGAAGATGGCCGCACTCTCAGCGATTACAACATCCAGAAGGTACTTCTTGAAATCCGTTGTGGAGGAATCGATATGTTATATTTCGGCAAGAATGGTATTGGAAGCGAGATGATAAGAATATATGTTGACGGATGATTTGCTTCACAGGAGTCCACTCTTCACCTTGTCCTCCGTCTCCGTGGTGGTATCATTGAGCCCTCCTTGAAGGCCCTTGCCTCAAAGTACAACTGCGAGAAGTCCATCTGCCGCAAGTGCTATGTACGTTGTCATCAATTCCCGAACTATACAACAATCGCGCAAAACCATACTCATATTCATTCTTCTCTACAGGCTCGTCTTCCCCCCCGTGCCACCAACTGCCGCAAGAGGAAGTGCGGTCACTCCAACCAGCTCCGCCCCAAGAAGAAGCTCAAATAAACAACTCGCCCCAAATTCTCTTTTTCCTCTCTCTCCCTATCCCTTCGTCATTCCTCCAAATCAGACAAATCAGACAAACGCTTGTATTTTCTGCGTCGTTCTTGCTGGCGTCTTTTCCATAATTTCACCGGGGGTTCAATGTGGGATTATACGATATTCTACAAATACAAAATACAAAGCGAAAAATTAAAGTGAAATGAGAAGAAATTATGCAAGAACATATACTTTCTTAAACCAGTTTCTACTTTGTTGGAGGGAAATGGCTATCATAGTCTGAATATGAGTAGTATGGGAATGGAGAGGCGTGGCTCATGATGATAATAATATCGAATGAATGGAGTCCACTGTCGTTACGTATGAAGCTGGTGGTGTTGAGGTTCATGCCCTCTGATTGTATCCATTCTGTGTAGATATGCGTAAAAATTGGGCCAACATCATTGGTGAATATTGTACATGAAAGTCAACCAACACGCTAGAAGCAGTCCTAGATAACAATACGAATCACGTCATATAAATCCTGAAGTCTCTGTTCACCTCCCCTCTGTATTGATAGTCGTTCGCTTCAGCTTTAGAAAAGCACACGTCTCCTGTCATCATGGCCCTTATCCTTATCCTTGTGGTCATCGTCATCGTGGTGGTTCTTCTTTGAGACAGGGCTGCCATGACTACAGAAAAGAAACTTGTCAGCAAGTGGTCCTGAACGAACTGCATAACAACGAAGGATAACTTACGCAAAGAACAAAACTTTGATAGCGATAGCCAAACCTGCATGCAAGACAACAACCAAAATAAGTAGAATCTTGCTCGTCTTAGCATCCGTTGCACTGAGCACCGGATACAGATTGCGGAGGAGGAAGAACACCGTCCATGCAAATCCGACACCAACTAGAGCCCAATTCAATGCCGTTAGGGGACTCCAGCTGGCCAATGCAACAGCGATCCATAACAGATTCGCATACCCGTAAAGAGCCCAGCATTCAATAAGGTCGGCGCTCGAACTGCCGAACCAGCGTAACGCGCCCCAGAGCGCGATGGGAATGACTCCCGTATACCCATATATGAGTCCTGCGGCGCCGGAAAGTAGTCGGAAATCGTATTCAAAGTGTTCATCGTGCTCATGTGCCAAGTATTGCGATATGGTCCCCGTTAAGAAAAGGATAATCACAACCGTCGTGGCGATCCAGAATGGTCCGTACAGATCCGGATTACCATCCAGAACATCCAGAAAGTTTGAGCGTGGATATACGGCAGCGACGCAACGGCGAGCGACTTCGTTTGTGTCCACATCGAAGAACTGGCTGTAGTATTGGATTGTCCAGAGATGACGCTTTCCGCCGCCTGATGAAATACCTCCTCCGCTTCCTCCGTTACCGCCTCTAGATGGGCCACCATCGTTGCCTAGGAAGGGTTGTGAGTCGGCCTGGATTTTGGCGCTGCGTGGGTCATTTTCGAAATCTGTTGGTTCGCGTGGTTAGAAAACTGTGTCATTTATTGATGGGGGAGTAATTGCCATGTACTCGATGGGTGGAATTCAAGATCTTCTTGGAGATCGGTGTGACCGAGATCGCCCTAGTCAAAAGATTAATATCCCTCATCTAACTCCTGTCCGAGTAACATTTCGGCTGGCAATCATGCTATATTCCTTGAGAGGGAAAGTGATTCGTACCTCCGCATCAACGTCCACCACGACGTCGTAGCCTTGATTGGCCATTTGCAAGATTAAACAGAGTCTCTGCGCTTTCTATGACAGTATTCGGAGTAGTGCCTCAAAGATGTTACAAAGAGTGACGATCTGAGACGAAAACGACAGTGTTGGGAGGTAGTTGAAGTTGTTGCATGAGCATGAATGCGTGGGAGCGGAGCTTCTGAGTGGTCGCCGAAGTGTACACTTGGTTTCTCTGGCGGGCCGGGTGCATAACAGCTTTCCCTACAAATCAGATGATATGTAAACAAGATATCAACATTTAAGATATTTTTGTTAAATCGAATGATACTGTTAGGCTTTTATCTTAGCCGTTTCATCACTCCTTTCTAAACTATATAAATACACCCATCAATGATGGTTCACAGCAAATAAGCGTGGACTCAAGAATCGCATTGAACGTTCAACGAGAGAGATGATGCTTGAGCCTGCCAATATAGGACCATATTTGTCCTTCTAACCCTGTTCTGCGAACATATATCGATGCCAGACCGATCAAAATCGCAACACAAATGCCACCCGCAGGTCTCCGGTATCGCCATAAAAGTGCATATGTCTGTTTCCGGAATTCCTCTCGTCGCAGCTCTTTCGTTTGTGCGACAAAGTGATCCTCAGCTTCTTGGAGAGAAGCTCTCTCCCCAACCGTCCGAGATGTTTTGAGAACGCTGTGTCGCGGAAGTCGCCGCCAAACGCGAAACGGTAAGGACTCAGGAGGGTGTCTCTGGTACAGTTCCAGTGCAGAAGATATTAGATTCTCTAGGTGGAGAGGCTGTGGCATCTTGGATAGCGTAAAGTGTAGCATTTCCGGCTCGTCGATTGGTATCTCCAGAAGTTCATCTTTTCGCCTGAGAATGATGGCTGCAAACAAGTAGATTGCGACAACCGGCTCATGAGCAAGTAAAAAGTCATACAGTCGTACAATATCTCGATACTCCTCAATATCATGTGCATATAGCGTTAGTGCCGCTGCTAGGGCGAAGTAGGGTTGAGTGCCCGCTAAATGCTTGCGTACCCTCGTATCTGTTACTTCTAATATGGCAGGGATGAGATGAAGGTGTTTCAACGCCGGAGACAACGACGGAAGCATATAATCTCGTATACGCAAGAAAGATACTCTTGAAAAAGCAGGGCGTGCAAGCTGAGCACCCAAGACCAATAGCAGCACCTGTGCAATATCATGGTAGCCCTGAAAATAACAGAGCATTGGATATCGTCGCAGAGTCTCGGTGATGAGATCTGACAGTTGCTGTTTTCTTCTCTCCAATTCCTCTTCGTTACCTATGAAACATAGGTCAGCTATGCATATTTTGCCTGCCGAGGAAAGATTCGCTAACACTGCGGATAATAGACAAAGGATCTGTTAACATCAAGTTTGATCTGGTCCTCATCTCCGTGTCGGGGTAGGCCTTTCCAGTCCGGCTGGTCTTTGAGCACTTCCTTTTCACCATAATAGCCTAATAATATGGGCCCTGTTCTCATAGAAATAAGTGGCTGTCTATAACAAAAGAGGGTCGAAAGCATACATGCAGTTTGACGAAGGGTATCTGTCAGTAGTCCACCTGAAGAGGTGGCATATTCAACCAAAGCTTTCACATCCCGTCTTTGGCATGCAGATTCAATGGCTTTCTGTTTGATTTCAAACTCTTCTGTTGTCTCCTTTGAATCGACATACATAGACTCGACTAAAGCCTTGCCATCCAGAATTTTCTCGGATTTTTGTTCATTCATACTGCGACAGCACCTTCCTACTAAATCAGACGAGTGAGACCAACAGTACGTCTCCTGACTGCACTGGAGCAACTTTGAGGTCTACTTGATTGAGCTTTGATAGCTTCGGGTTGCTGTATCAATATGCCGGGTGGATATAGTATTTATAGCGGAGAACGTCAATATCGTGACTCGATGAATGTATAAACTCCAGTCTTCTGCCAGAAATAAGTGTCGATGATAATGATAGCTGTTGTAGGTGTGAGAGGGTTGAAACAGCCGCTTTGCTGTTTTTGGTTTTGGGGTGTGGTCTCTGCCTCAGGCAGAAATCGCATGTGATTGGTGAAAGTTATGATGGCATGTCGAAACATCAAACATCCTTCTACAGTCAACACACTTCTCCTTCTACAATTTCATTTCTATGCTATAAATTTGACTGGTGGAGAAACTTAATATCAAATAGAGTGCAGGAATAGTGGCAGATCAATATACAGCTACTCTTTCGTCGGACCTTTGTGAGCATTTCATTTTTCGTTCATTATTGTCCTCCTCTGTTGAATTTAGCTGACAATTTCAATAGTTGCTGTGTGTTTATTCATTTATTGAAACTGAGCCTCGAGAGGGTAGCTGATGTAACGTCAAATTGATGGCAATATCTCAGCCCTCCAAGATCACAGTCTCCGTGACTTGTGAATAATCTACGAGGAATACTTTGTCATTCTGCCTTTGTTGGACACGTCACCTCACTATGGCCTTTCAGGCAAGTAACCATGGCAACCCTACTGCTCTTCATCCCACAGGGTTCCATGAGTCGGTGGGCAGCGATGCCCAGAGGCAGCAGGCGTCTGATATCATGAATCCCTCAAAGCCAAGGATCGGGTTGCTTTCTCAGACAATAGTACCAAGCCCCATTATAAAATTTGCACTGCCTGCTAGGCTGCGCAGCCGGCGTCATAATGATGTTGTCTTCGTCTATGAAAGGTCGTTGCTCGTCCGTGAAATCATCATGGACACCTACCTAGAAGATGTGAAGGTCAATTCTGATTTTGACGCCAATGTAGTCGCTGCAAAAACAGTCAATATTGATGAAGATTCTGGCGTGAAATCGGAGATCAAGCTAGATTCCGAGTGGGGTTTCTTGCAAGAGAATAGACAATCTGATACCTTGCCAGGTCACATACTGGTTCTGACACTTGATTCAAGGGAGCTACTGTTCCTTTACTGTCATAACACCTCCCCTGAGAATGATATGCGCTTTGTTCACTTTCGCAGAGCTTTGCCGTCAGATGTGAGCATATCCGAGAGGTTTGGCCGCCACCTGGCTGTTGATCCTAGGTAAACAATGCTCAGCACGGTTTGCTTCAACAAAGTCTAACATATCTCACATATAGGTCTCGCGCAGTGGCTGTTGCAGCTCCTACAGACTTTTTCGGTGTCTTCATGCTCAAACCACAAGAAGAACTTCGATTACAACTAAAGGAGGGCTCGTTAAGCCCTATTGCTGAAGTATGCTCTCGAGTCTCGTTTATCTTACCCTTTTTCTCACATAAGACAACACAGGAGCGATTCTATCGGCTGGAAGGGCACATCCTGTTCATGGATTTTCTATATCCCTCCGAAGAGCAGAATGACACCATTATTCTTCAGCTCATAGTGGCTCGAGGACCTGATACTCATGCAGTGTCATACATTTGGGATACCAAAAAAGGGATTCGGCAGGCACGGTCAAAACCCGTAATCCATCAGCTTCCTGACTTTTGTAGGTTGCCAAATTTACTCATTCCACTCACAAAGTCCTCATCTTTTCTACTCGTGACACCTTCATTTATAGTTTTCGTTCCTAACGCTCTGGGCTCCAAACTCAAAATCTCGAAACATCGTTGTTATGACCTGATTTCAAATTCTCCTTCCATATGGGCGAAATGGGCTCGTCCATACAGACATTCAAAATACGACAAATCCCACGACGACGTCTTCTTGTGCAGAGAAGATGGGCGTCTAACCTACGTTGAGATAGACAACAAAGGCAACCTCGGGACTATCAATGTAATCGGACAGTTGGATTGCGACGTGGACGCCGCCTTTGATACGATTGACTTCAACCACCCTAATCATGGTGGTGATCTACTTATCGCAGCAGGTAATACTGGACACGGCGGCTTGTTCATTCAAATCGCAAGACAGAATCCAACATGTGTGCAGAGATTCGTGAATTGGGCACCCGTTTTCGACACTGTCATAGTCCCACCAGTTCAAAGAGATGCAAGCAATGAAGTACATATCATGGAAAACGTGAACAACGATCTTAAGATATATGTATGCTCAGCATCGTCGAGCAACAGCGGTGCCGTATACGAGTTTCGACATGGTAACGAGGCTCAAATTGGTATGATTATTTCTCTGGAAGACTTTCCTGCGGCACAGTCAATCTGGGTTATCCCAGATATGACCCAGGAAGGGACGTATTTCTTGATTTCCGATCCAATGTCTTCAGTATTAATGCATCTTTCCCGGAATGAGGGTGACGACGGTGAGGATATTTATGCTGTTGATGGTTCGGATTTGGCCCTTGACCTTTCGGTGCATACCTTAGCGGCAGGCCACACGTTAACTGGGGTTCTGGTGCAAGTCACTCCAAATACCGTACGGTCAATGCTGCTCAATAAATCCCACTTGAATTGTGTGTCAAATTTCCCATTAGAGCAAACTGCTTTCGTTGCCACTGTCAATGAAGAATCGGGGCTGGTCGCCGTTGTTCTAAGATCTGAGCAAGGCATAACTATTCAGGTTGGCAAGGTAATGCTGAATGACGACTCACTTAACATCGATTTCACAGGAACGACGGTTGATGTTGGATATGAGCCCATTTCTATCACGGCCGAGACTCTGAAAGATGCTACATATGTCTTTGTCGGCACAAGCGATGGACGTATTGCTTATTACAGAATCGAGCAGAATGAAATGGTCCGTGTTGGAGAGTATATGCTCGTATTGCCTTACGAACATATATCAAAGGCTATAGAGAGCATTACTTTGGTTGACTGGGTCAAAACGGGAAAAGCAGTGATTTACTGTGGTCTTCGGAGTGGTTTGCTTGTTGCTCTTGACGTTGTCTTCGAAACAATGAGTAAGGCGCCTAAGGCAGAGCTACTTAACGGTGTTTGTCTGACATGTATCTAGGTATCAACCAGTGTATTGAAACAAGATTCGGCCAGACAGCTGTTAGGCTCTTGAAAAAAGAAAGCTCGATACTGGTCACATGTGGAATGGGCTTCTGGTGCATTTCAGATATCAGAATAGGAAATGCGTCTGACTTTGATCTCCAACGGATCTGGATCACTGATCAGAATAATGTGAGCGACTGATCTTCTCGAGTCTGCACATGTGCTAACGAAATGAAACTAGTCTACCTATACCCAGAAAAGCATAGAGGGTTTTACAATCGTAAACTCATCCCAGTCGCCCTCTTCAAACACATTAGGGGGTTCTTTGGTTTGTATCAGCGACAAGCAACTTCTTGTTTGCAGCTTGGACAGTCGCGCCAAAGCTGTGCCACGTATGATCGAACTGCCTGGAACTGTCAATCGAATCGAATATTCGGCACATCTGAAGTGTCTTGTGGTGGCATACATCACAACCGAGTTGGAAAAAGACTCGGCACCAGACCCGGACACGAGCATTGTCAAACGATACATGCGCCCTCACTTGAATTTCCTGACCTTTGACACATCTAATTCCCACTTGCTCTCATATCAACATAACCTTGAATCCCTCGGTTCCTCACAATCTCAAAAGCCAGTTGGATCGTCCGGTGAGCGAATAACATGCATACTTGACTGGATCCCCGAAACTGGTGGACACAAATACCATTTCCTTGTGATTGGAACTGCGCGAAAGACGCAAGAGCAGAAAGGCCGTGTGGTCTTCCTCAACGCGAAACGAAATCCAACAAACTCTGAACAAATCGATTGCTCATTGAAGTATATACACAGTTTCGATGGCCCTGTTCGTGCTGTTGCTGCCTATGGCGACTCCACCGTTATGGTGGCCGCGGGCAATGACATTATCCCAATTGCGCCGCGATTACCAAATGATGGAGAGCAATGGGCAGCCTCGGCGAGATTCAAGTTGACCTCACCGGGTGTCTCTATCACAGTACGGGGTTCATTGCTTTATGTGAGCACGGCAAGAGAATCACTTGTGATACTGCAAGTCGTGAATAAGAAATTAGAGCTATATGCTCAGGATGGAGTGAGGCATGAAAGCCTCTCTCATCAGTACATGGGCGGTGACCATAAATTGACTCTTGTCAGTCATAGAGGGGGCACGATAAGCGCTTTTTCGGAATCCGGTGTTACTGATATGGATAAAATTATTTCTCCTGCCGTCGCTGAAGCTCATTTGCCTCTCTCAATCATCCGGCTTAATGCCTTTGGAGACCCGTCTCTCCGAAGTCCTTCCTCCTCCTCATCAGTTGTATACGGTACTACGATGGACGGCGCGATTTATCGAATCTCAATCTTGACCGAAAAAGAATGGCGCCTCCTCCGCTTCATCCAAAACCTATGCAGCATGGATCCAACCATATCCCCGTTATTATCTGCTCAAAAACGACGCTGGACATGGGCCGATATCGAGCCTCAAGTGAAAAAGCCTTCTTCCATGCATGTCGATGGGGATATATTATCTCGGTTACTTCCTAAGGGTACAGATTATCTTCGAAGAATGCTACACAGTGATCAAGAGGAGGCGGCTTCAGTTCATTCGGATGCTGCTGCTGTTATTCCACTGCCGAGGACTTATATAGAATTTTTCAACAATTTGTCTGACGATGTTTTTGTTGACGGAATTGCTGAGAGAGATAGATTGGATCATTTGATGACGTGGTTACGGGGATTACTTCGGCATCGATTTTGAAAATTTTCAAGCTAACCACGCGTTCCGGGTACCTGTTTTATACACACTTCTAGATTAGTTTTCAGCTTTAGAGTCGGTTTAGCGCCTTTATGAAAATGCAAGCTGCCTGTTCTGCTGCTTCACTCAGGCGGCAGATGGATTGTTGGAAACCAAGTATACCTATTAAGGAAGCCGATCCACAGGGCCAGAACTGGGCTCACATCCCTGACAGGTAGTAATCAAACGTATGTGCTCCCGATTAGATTCGATCTGGACGTACCTAGGCAGCATTCGTACCAGAAAAGCCTCTAGTACAGTGGAGCCGGGCTATAACAAGTAGACGGCAGTCCAGGTCCAGTTGATATAGCTCGAAGCTGTTCTAAAAGGGGTGATTCATTGGTGATTAGTGCCCTTGCTTCTATATTTATACAGTTCAAGATGAAACTACTATCCAGGGATAGCTATATAGCCCTAAGATCAAAATGTCACATGACAGAAACTGCTACCTTCCCAACTTGGAAACTACGAGATCGGGAGTAGCACCTGCCGTTTGCTGAAACTTGACGGGTATAAATACAGCTGGATTTCCCTCTCCAACTTGGAAGTTACATCCACATCCCATTGAGAAAACAGGCCCCGTTATGGGAAATCCAATTTTTTGACTTATATGAGCTGTATATGCTCATCTTCTCTTCCTAGCTTTCATCATGGCAGACGCTGAAATTCAAGAAACGGAGCGCCCAGCACTCATCGAGGCCATCTCCGCCGCCAAAGGAAAAGACAGACCTGGAAAGTATCTATCAAGTGTACCTAGAGCCTTATGGTCATGTTAAACGGTTATGTCACATTGACAACCTTCGTGACAGATCGTCGAAGATTTACAGACAGACTAGTTACTGATCGATTCTATTCATCAGAGTCATGTTGATACCATTTAGAGTGTCCTTTACATGACAGCTCCTCTATAGGACACTGTCGTGAAACTATGTGAGTACGGTCATCTCGATACGATGGAGTCACACTAATGTGAATTGCTTGTTAGGGCTGGGAAGTAAACTGCAACCGATGTCGAAACTATTACCTTCACGGCACAATCATCACCACAGAAAGACCTACAATCTGGGATTACCTCAAGACCTTTTAGTACCGGAAAGATGACGATGCATGGCTGCATGCTCTCCGTTCTGCAGGCCATACCGAAACCCTAAAAGGCATGCTTACTATGGACGTCCCGACACACTCGCTTGTGATAATGCCTGTGATTTCGCTTTACAGCCTGTCGGCTTCAGAAAGGACGGTAGATCTCTAAGGTCCTCTTTCTCGATCTTTGTTTCAATCATCTTTTCAATCCTCTCTTTGGAGAGCCACATACAACTTCTCTATGTGGCCAGCATAAACAAAGCTCCCACGATGTCGACGACCCTGCCTCTATACCGTGCCAAGAAGACGTAGGAAGGTGAGCTGAATAAGCTGGAAAGCAAAGACAAATACCAAAAATATGCTGAAATATGTCGTGTCAGGAAGATGGAAATAGGTGACGGCGATTACAATTGCGAGCCGTGCAGCATTTCGTTCCGCTACATGTCAGCATGAAAGGACCACAAGACGACCAAGAATCATCTTCGCAACGTTGCAAGGTCTCATATCAGTCAATATTGCTTCGATCTGAAGACTTTATGCCTTCTACAAGAGAAAGGCAGAGAACTCGTGGTGGGTGGAAGCCTTCCCAACCCTAATAAATACTACGGACTTCGAGTCCAATTCTGTGGAAATCGGGCTAAAGGCCAAATCTACCACATTTTGGGTATGCTTGTGGTTCTCACCTCACCACGACCTTGACCTTCATCTGGCCAAGAAAGCGATTGATACCTACGCTGAGCGAAACTTGCGTTTCCATTCAAAGGCAGGACTTTCTGAGTAGGCCAAAAGATATTCAGAACGGATAGCTTTTTGGATGAACTCGGTAGTAATTGTTTCGATATTGGAATGGGGACGAGGTTGGCAACACCTTCTAGTAGCTACGTATTCTCGACATCTACAAGTCAGGTCGTTCACGTCGTTGGGAGACAATAACAACGTACCGGAGCTTAACTGCTGTCCGGGTTCCGCGGCCTTTAGCCGACCAAAGGTGTGTCAAAGAGGTGTACTGAATCATAGTTGTGAAAAGGGGAATTTGTAACCCTTGTAAACGAGCTCTTGAGGAAGGAGTGTCCGCTAGATCATGAGGTGCACTCAGATCATGGTTGTCTGTCGGGAGACAGACGTCCAGTTAAGCACACATGCCTCGCAAGAGCTCGTCCAGGTGTGATACCTCTTGCAACAAACGTAACAGTTATTTCTTCTGTGCAACAACTTCAGAGGATCGGGGGGCCTGTAGAGAATGACAGTTTTCCATATGGAACTCTGAGTGGAACATTACTTTTAAGCAGCCAACATCAATTATTAGGATATTTATACTAAAGCATTTAAGGGTTATTTGCAAGCCCTCTGCTCTCGCTTCGTTCACGTGGAGATGGGAGACATGCTGAATTGTTTTGGTTGCCTTGTTCTGTAGATTGAGTCCAGTGAATGGATCATGACAATGTGAAATGAGACGGGGTGCTCGCATTTTGGAGGATGTAGTAGATAATTAGTTTCATGAATACATTCAATAAACGTGAAAACAGCCCATCAACGGGTAAAAATGGATATTAAGACACCCAACACCATCAACCCAATCGCCAACCACTGTTTACGCAAAGATATCATAACACTTAACAATCCCAGTAATATCCTAGAACTAGATTCTGTAGACGGTATCATCCTCCTCAAGGAACCTGCAAGTTGAACATGATTAGCAAAGTCTGAAATTGACAATGGAGACTTGTCTAGGAATGGACTTACATTAATTCGTTTCTTTCGTTCATTACCTTCAGAGCCTGGATAGCTTCATGCCTCTGGAAGACGTTACGCTCACCCAGGCTTTGGTTTGCTCTAATGGATGTATTCACAGCGCCAATCAGAGCTTCCAAATCCGCACTATCGTCATTGACAAATACTTGAGACATTAGAGGCCCAAGAGTTTGGCGGAAAATGTTCAAGCGTGCCGGTTGAATCGGCGCGACCGAGCTAGCTTGAGAGTCTGTCTGTGACTGGAGAAGTTGTGAGGCGGGAAGAGATGATGCGACAGACATCTGAGATTCGGTCTGTGTCTCCCCGCGGGTAGCTCGACTGGATTGTGGCTTCTCTGGGTGGCTGCTTGCAGGAGCTTCAGATTCAAGAGCAGATGAATCGTCAACTGTTCCTGTAGATCTGAGACCTGATCGCCTGCCGGGCCGTTGGTTTGCCCGACTTGCAACGGACTCTGACTCTTCCTCGCTATCTTCGTCCGAGTCTTCATTAGACTCTTCGTCGGAGTCGGTTGTAGTCACTTTACGTCGCTTTCTTCTTGCATCTTCTACAACTTCTTTGAACAGAGCAAATCGCAAAATGGCTTCCGCCTCTTTTGCATCTTTCTCCTCCACGCGGTTTGACAATCGAGCTTTAGCGTGAGCAGTGGATAGACGGATCAATGTTTCAAGTGTACGAGCTGTCATGGGAGACGTCTTCCTTTGATTGCCGGTAAGGTCGTCATTGCGAAGTGCCGAATAAGTGGCAACGATATGATCCGCAGCTCCCTTTGTCAGGACAGGCTTGATCCTAGACTTTGCATATTGAATATACTTCTTGATGAAAGGTAGACTGAACACCTCAACATTGCCGTTCTTACTCGTTGCTGCCATACCGGCATGTAGCATGACATTGTATTTCTCTAGGGGCTCCGTCGGTTGGTTGGAATCTTGAGACTCTTCTATTCCAACACCGAGAGTCTGCGTTGCTGTTTCACGAACTGGAACACCTTCTTCGGAACCTGGCTGGCGATAACGGTGGCGACGCAGGACGTGTTCTGACACGAGTCTGTCACCCTTATCCTCTGGGTCATCCGTAACAATGAACAGTAAATCAAAACGAGATAACAGCGAATCGGGAAGAGCGATGTTCTTGTGAGGGTCCTTGTGAGGATCATATTGGCCATAGATTGGATTGGCAGCAGCAATGACACTACACCTAGCGTTCAACGATGTGTGGATACCTGCTTTGGCAATTGTGACAGTTTGCTGTTCCATCACTTCGTGGATGGCAACACGATCGACATCACTCATCTTATCGAACTCGTCGATACAGACAACGCCACGGTCACCAAGCACCATAGCACCAGCCTCCAGTCTTCGCTCACCGGTTTCCTTGTCGGTTGTTACGGCTGCAGTGAGACCGACACCTGATGAACCTCGTCCGGTCGTGGCAATCGCTAGTGGCGCTGTGTTCAGGACAAAACGTAGCATCTGTGATTTGGCCGTTGATGGATCACCGACCATAAGAACGTTGATATCACCACGAAGATGGGTGCCGTTGTCCAAATTTTTCTCAATACCACCCAAAAGCATGAGTAAAACAGCTTTCTTAATGTACTCATGTCCGTAGATAGAGGGGGCTAACGATTGAGCCAACATATCAAAAATCTTGGTCTTCCTGCTCTTAGCCCACTTATTGATATTGCGAATGTCAGTATCTGTGAGTGTTGCCTGTGCGATTCCACCACCAGACTTTGATGACAGCTGAATAATGTTGTTTGCGAGAACGACTGTTCGGAAAGTGGAAGAACCCGAGCCTGCACCTCTGTTTCCTAAGGAGCGGAAGATTCCTACTAGTTGGATACGATCACCTGGCTTTGCGCGATCAACCAGGTCGTCGTCTAAGATGACATCCACACCTCGAGGTAATTGACCAGCCGGTGCTCTCTCCGGCATTTCTTGAATTGAGATCGTTTGATGGTCCATATAGGTACAGTATCCGAACTCTGTAGTGAGCTGAGAGATGTTAGCATAAGAAAAATTGTCGAGGAAGACACTTTGAGGTTTCTTACAGGGTTTTTCTCGTCGTCTTCTTGAGGATATACGTTCAAACTTGTGGCGCCGCTGGCTGTCATGGTCTGATCTCTATATTTCCTCGCAAAGAACTTATTCTTCCTCTCGCTGTAGTGCACACTCTGGATCACTTTCGGTCTAACGAGCGAGCATTTTGTGACGATGCCTTCGAGCGACACCATGCGATTGAGGTGTGAGGACCCGAGCGTTCGGGGGTTGCAAGCGTTCTCACCAAAAGCGCCGATAAAAGCACAGTAATACATCTGTGCATTTCAGTATATGTTCAAGAACCAGTTCCAAAGGTATACCAACCACATCCTCGGCTGTCTCTCGTGCTGGCCTGTTGGGAAGAGTCTTGATGACATTCTTCAAGGCTTTGTTGAATGCTTCCGTGTATTCGAAAGGTGACATAAGAAGACTGGCGAGTTTAGTAATTGACGTTCATGTTAAATAAGTAGGGAGCGTACCCTTGTGCAAGATCTCTATTATGCGATCGTACCTCATCGATGCTGACCTAAAATCAATCGGTCAGCTCGAGTCAAAACAAATGTCATCTTCTGCGCCTATCCACTCACTATCAATCTCCGGAGACCTCTATTGAGCATCAACACGATATCCGCACGGTAACTATCCATTTATATTGTCAATATCCCAATATCCTCAAGTCAGATGTAGGCCGAATGGAACGCACCTTCGAGCACGAGTATCAGCTAGAAGATGTCAGGAACGATTAGCAATCTAATACTTTGCATCTGAGCGAAAAAGTCTGTTCAAACTCACTAGGATCTAAAAACTCGGTGACCGCCAACACACGATCCTCTGCAGTATCCTCTGGCAACCTGAATCCGTCCATGGTTGGAAAATTGTTTCCTCTAGGCGAGGAGAAGCCGCAGTTAGTCCTTTGAATTCGGAATGTGTTCAAACAGTATGTCTCCAGTAATGAGAGATGGAGAAATCAAAAAATGAAAGGCCTGATGGTCAATTTTTGCAAGTAAGCAAGTGTGGATGGAGTGTTTTGGAGGAAAGGACCTTCTCCAAGTCAAAGGGCTCGCTTCCCGCGCTATTCCAAAAGTGGTAGAATTGAAACGCGTGAGACGCGTAAAAGTCGCGGTTGAATCCAACCAATTAGATCGCGAGTTCGCCATAGACAAATCTATGTTCTCTCGTGAGAGAGCTGGAAGCCAGAGATCAGGTCTTTATAGTGGATATTTAGTATGATATACATGGACTGTCTAAATCTATGCAATGCCTTGTACAAACACCGCTAAAAGAGATGTACGCAGCATGAAAAAAAGAAAATCAATATACATGAGCGCTAGTATTTCTAGCTTTTATTTACACAGTAATATACAGCATTGGCGATGGCGATTGTCAAGGACTGTTCATAGAACAACGGATAGTTGACCATATATCAAGGAGTCGCTGCTGTTTGATCTCAGATCATGAACTCCCTCTGTCCGAAAGCTCTTCTTCTCGAAGAGGATCAGTGCGCAGTTCACGACGTCTGGACTGAATGAGAGTTTCCACTTCAATGTCGTGCTCATCTTGGGGTGAAATCGTGGGTTCTGTAGTTTCCATGTGCTCCTCGGGCTCGCCTCCATCAATGTCGAGAATCTGTGATTGGTTCGATTGACCAACCTCACTCGAGTCATATTCAAATTCAGATTCTTCGGAAAGCGTGTCGATTTCTTCAACAAGTTCTGCTGCACGTTTCTTCCCACCTACACCAAGGACTCCACCAGTCCACACATATTTTCGACGTTGCCAAGGGCTAAGATCGCCTTGCTCAACTTGGTTCCGCAGGAGGACACCTTGGTATTTCTCGCGCAAATGTGGCATCATCGCAATAGCTTCCAGGGTCCGCGGTGCTACCGAAGAAAGAGTGTCTAATTGCTCTCTGCCTTCGGTAAGACTCCTCTCCCTGAAGTCCTTCAATGTCGCCGCAAGATAGATCATGACATTGTATGTAGGATGCATCCACGTGGGAGTTAATTTTGTCCACAATCGGCTACCTTTCTTCCCAAGATGTTCCGTGTCTTTGCCTATTGGGCGTCTGTCCATCAGATCAATTGTGCTAGGAACGCCTGGGGGTCTCAATTGAGTTCCTCGAGCCAGCAGACGCCAACCTGGAAAGTGAGGCATGAAAATACGCTCGAAAGTAGAGAAAGCTTCGAGCTGATCAGGCGCGCTATTCGACGTGGCAAGAGTCCGCACATACATGAGCCAATTTTGAGATGACATGAGGAATCCACGTTTTTGATAGTCGCCAACCAATTCGGGCAACTTCGAACTTTGACCAGCTTTTCCCACCATTCCCATATATATGGTAAAGTGTCGCGACAGAATGTACCGTTGTGATGGAATAATAGATTCTTCTGAAGGGTAACGTGGAGTCCTGACATGCTTGTCGGTAGATTCAGGTGTCGGAGCTTCTGTGGTGTGTGACTCTTTATCTGGAGAATCTCTGCGGTCATTAGAAGCTGATTGGGACCCTGAGTCAGAAATCGACAGGGACGGAAGCCCAGGCAGGGAGATATTGCCCCTAGGAATTGGCGCATCGCCCGGTCTAGGTGTCAGAACTGGCGAGACAGGGGATCTTATCAGCATTCTTCCCGCTCTTTCCAAGGCTAGTTCCCAGCACTTTTGCACCGTTTCGAAATTTTCAGCCTGTGAGTACACTTCCATTAACACGGACAAGAAGCGCAAAGACGGCGCGACAATGCGTTTGTCTGAAGCCATGGCAGATTCGACATCCTTTGCATACTCTTTGAGCAACTGTTGCGTCCGGCGGTGCATTCCTTCTGTGCTATAAGCTTGCAGCACTGGCTCGTAGAGCAGTGAAGGGAAGGCCTCATGTACCGGTAAGCTGCTGGTTCCTGGGCGAGGGTATTTGTTGGCGAATTGCCGTCGATCAAAATCGAACACGGCCTTGTAAAGAAGATCCTCGGTTAATGCCAAACGATATCCCGAGTCTCCCAGACCATCTGCCTGAG
This sequence comes from Talaromyces stipitatus ATCC 10500, assembly GCF_000003125.1. Lineage (NCBI taxonomy): Eukaryota > Fungi > Ascomycota > Eurotiomycetes > Eurotiales > Trichocomaceae > Talaromyces > Talaromyces stipitatus. The sequence goes on along the minus strand of NW_002990117.1, from coordinate 2,566,524 downwards.
AAGGTAGTACAAAGGTATCTCTTTGGAGGGTGGCCCTCAACATCAAGATACGAGCGCTCATGCTAGGATTTTTAAATCTCTGCTCCATTTCCTTATTGATGAGATAGATCATATCTCTATTCCCTTGTTTAACATAGCCATAAAGGACTATCGTATAATGAAATTCGGAAGCCTGGATACGTCGACCGCGCTGTAAGCCTCGAAGGAGACGCCGAGCTGAATCTGGTTGTCCGATAACCACAAAGCAGAGCATCATAGCAGCATAAGTCATTTCATCAAACTCTATCCCTGCTTCCTTCATTCGATTCTGGATTCGAGAGACAGAGTCGAGATCTGCTCGAAAGGCGTGAGACCATAGCAAGACGTTCCACATTCGGGTGCGCGAACCATCCAGAGACAAAGCCAGACACCTTTCTGCCATCTGTTCCGCTTCCTGAAAGCGTTGGTTGCGGCAATAGGCTTCGACAACCGTATCCATCAAAGCTGCAGGCATCTTGCCTGGCCGTTTTTCCGCCATCTGGCACAACTCTATCGTATTCTCAATATCACCCAACCTAGCACACATACCCATCAATGTCCCATAGGTGTACCAGTCTGGTTTCATACCTTTGCGATTCATTCGCCTCCAAACTCTGAAGGCCCCATAAGAATTACGAGCGTTGGCATGAGCTGAGATGAGTGCATTCCAGCACTGTCGACTTTGGTGTACTTTATAGACGTGCGCAATTTTATGAAACTCTTGTTCCGCTGACGGATAATCACCCAATCTTGCGTGAGCATGGATAAGCGCTCCAACCCATCTCGGCGTCCGCGGTGTCTTGTGCGGAACATTGGGGTTCTTAGTGGAAATTCCGTATAGCTCTACCATCTCGTCGAAGGTTTCTTGTGTCTTTGCTACATCACCTGATCGAGAAAAGGCGAGGAGCGCAAAATTGTACGCTCCTATCGATGGCTGCTTAAAGAAATGTGCGAATTCATCAAGAAGAAACTGAACTCCGTAACGAGTTTTCATTGCGGCGAGCATTTCCAACAATTGGTGAATGAGCGTTTTAGTTGGTCTGCACGAACTCAGATGCCACCGGAAATTCCGATAAAGAATCATAGATAAAACTCTGGAGGGGCGTGTCCCAATTTTGAGCAGAGTTTGAATGGCAGTTTCATAGTGGCTTTGTTGAAGAAAGCCTAGGTTGGCTGATTTTCGCGTTAAAGACAATGCACTCTCCACGATAATGTCTCGCATGATTTTGTCCGACCTAAAAACGAAACCAAGAATATCTGAAGCCAATTGCAAGTCGGTAGATGACGTTGAAGTCTCCTGCAGGTAATCGAGGAACAAATTGAGAAGACCCGGTAGGTCACGAAGCGAAGCTAGGATGGATGGCAACGCTTGAGAGATCCCCTCATGCTTTTTATTCCATATATGTGATAATTCTGGCCATTTCGAGTGCCGAATAGCAATTTTAGTGGCCAAAGACCACACGTCTATCTTGACACCCTTCGAGACAGCGTCGTCACATAAGCGTTCAACTGCAGGCAGGTGGCCTGCTCCGAGTAGAGGCTGAATCATGTTCTCATAGTCATTCGCGCGGCGTTCATTCACATTAATGCCTTCGAGCAGGCTTATAGCTCGCTCAACATCGAGAGACCTGTCCGACGTCGAAAAATAAGCCATGAGTTGTGATCTTGATTTCCGCTCCTGGTCGCCCGTCTCCCATAGTACCCATGCCCGATCGTAGTCTCGATGTAACCTGGTCCGTGGCACTGTACTCGGACCGATGTTTTCTATACTAGGTACATAGGATGAGGCTGCGGTAGCATGTGTCCGTCTCGGGGTTCGTGGAATGTTGACACGAGAGGCTCTGTCGGAAGCACAGTGGCTGCGTGAGCGTGACGTCTGACAGTAACTTCTCATAAAATTATAAACACGGCGTCTTTTCTGTATATTCAAATGCCCTTTTTTGTGCTTTGAAACCCATGCGGCGGCGCTCACAAGACACCTGCGAGGATAGAGAAAGTCGAGGAAAAAGTCAGGCGAAGCTTGAGTTGAGATAGGGGCCGGTCGACCGTTTTTAGCTTCATGGTGTAGTCCGGATTGCCAGAGGCGCACATCGGTGTCAGAGATTTGACATTTCCAGAAATTGGGGTCAAGAGACTTTTGGCTGCGAAAGACAGTCAAGTACTTTTGTAGCACGCCTTGTCCGGCAAACTCGAGACATCCTACTGCTCGTTCAAGCATTACTCGATCGGACACGTAGGTGTGGAAATATATTTATGCGCAATATTTTCGAGGGATCGAGAGGAACATATCGAAGCCTGCTTGAGAGTCTGACTACCATTTCAATCAGCTAAGCTGAAAATGCAGACAATTTGAAGGGAACATCAGCTCACGTGTTTTGCACCTGTGAAAAAGCGGTGATCAAGAAGCACCGAACGATTAATGACTGATAAATCTGACAATTGAAATATAAGTTATATTAGGAAAAATGTCGAAAAAGAGAAAAGAGAAAGGGAGATGTTGTACACGAGCTTGTGCCTGTCGCTTGCCTCTGGAAACATTTTGATATTGAAGCTTCGAGGTCAGAAGTTGTCCGCGGCGGCCGGCCGATCGTTTACCCGAGCACACACCCGACGACAGGCACCGATATTCCCCGCCATACTCAGTCTGCAGTAGCAAATTACAACAACCATTCTTCAGCAAGACAATGGAGATCACAAATTTGTTCTTCACACGTCGTGAAGAGTCCCTGCTTTCTGGGGACTACAATACTTACCGTGCACAAACATCTCGTCGTTTACATACTGTGCGGAAGAGGCTTGGACGCACAACACCCAAGGGTCGAAAGTACAGTGCTGAAGCTCCTGTAACTTCTGAAGATGTTGCATCTAATCCACAGTACGTTGCGAGGAATTTATTTGAGTTCAGCTACAAACTTCTAGTTATGAATTGCTAATTGTAATTCTAGAGCCGCCCACCTACTCATTCTGAGCGCTGAACGAGCATGGGCCCAGGCAATGCATATGAAAGCTGTCCACTCCGCTGACCCGTCAGCAAAAAGTGTATTGGGACCTACGCGACGCCATATAATTAGCAGGTTGACCAAAGCGTCTCGGTATGCTGAAAGACTCGTGTCCATTTTACAAGACCGTTCCTTCTCGGGCGCATCAGATATCGATCTTCTGGAGGCTCGTGGCTATCTTGCTCTCTTGTTGGGTGGACTATACATGGAGAAACAGAAATGGGATCAGTGCCTTCAACAATTCAGCATGGCTCGAATTGTATACTCTGCTCTCAGTCAGAAAGAGAGAAAGGAAGCATATCGCGAAATCATATCCGTCACAATTGATACTTCACTCCGGTACGCCGCATACCAGCTCAAGATTTCCCGCAATAAGCCTTTGCCTTCACTCGCGATTGAGAGGTTTCCAGGCGACAGTGAGGTTCGTGCTGAGCTGGAAAAAGCCGATCCGAATTGTCTGGTGGAGGACGCTGCGGGTACCACGAGACTGGCAGATGGTGAAATCGAACAGCTGCCAGAAACGATCAGTTGGAGGTCACGCTCGGTACCTATCGAAGATGCATCTATAGCGCAAGCTCTTGCAGCTGCAGCTGCAGCCGAATCCAAGCTTACTTCGTTCTTACAGGAGCGACCTACCACATCTCCCAAGGAGAAGGCAGCCGCTTACGACAATGTCATCCTAGCCAGTCAAGAAGTTGTTGATGCCACCAAAACGGCTATCGATGATCTTGTCAATGAGGGGGCTGATAGGGGAGATCGGAGAATGCAGGCACTGCAAGTCACTCGGACTGCGGTCAATTATTCTCTTGTTAGCTGGAGAGTTGGTAGAAATCGTGTTCTAAGCGGCGACCACGATGGGCTATTACTCGACGGTGAGCATTTCAAGGCTGACGAGTGGCGAAAACGAGCGCGTCAAGAAAGCGGAGGCAAGATTTTGTCGCAACTCCGTGAAAAGGTGGCACTATACGATTCTGTATTGCAAAGTCTGGACTTTGTACAAGAATTACCCGGTGTGGCGGGCGATTTGGAATTTGTTGAGGAACTGGAGCTGAAGCGTAACTACTTCAGGGCATTGCGGTAGGTTTCGGATTTTCTTTTCTGGTTCCCCTCTTTCTTTACGATTACTCATTATCATTACAACAGATGCTTCGCTATTGGCCGCTCTCATTCCTTTCAAGAGAACACCAAGAATGCTCTCGCTTTATTCTCCCGGAGCAGCGAACTTGCCGCAACTATCCAGAAAAGCGGCAAAGGTGTCACAGCAAAGGCTGGTCCACCAAGACTTGATGTCTCGTCCGAGGAGATCGAATTTCTTGCTATGACGTCTCATGGGTTCGAAGCAAAATACCGAGGTTTGGTTAGCCTTGACAGATTATCTGAAACGAAGCAGGATCCTTCCCGCTTCCAGCTGCCTTTGATTGAAAGAATGGATGAATACGCAGTAGAAAACTTAGACCTCAGCAAGCTGGTTCCTTTCCCGCCGAATATGCGCGCAGTTCCTGTCAAGCCGCTCTTCTTGGACGTTGCATGGAATTATATTCAATATCCCCGCGAGAAAATAGAACAAGCAGAGGCGCCAAGTATGGAAGGACGCCGTGGCTGGTTTGGCTTTGGACGTTGAACAAGTCCGGATACGCTGATTCCATAGCATGATAGCTGGTGTACATTACTACGACTCCATTTGGTTTTTGCAGTATCATAGCGAGAGCTCCCAAACAGCAACAATAATCAAGGAAAGACGTGCTGGAGCCTCGATCATATGTGACACGTGCGATCTAATGGACCATTCTCTTTTAGGACTAGCGGCATGGGTTTTATGCTTAAAATCTGCAAGCTCTGATAGGGCAAGCATATATCATGTGATCCAGGTAGCCCTCGTCCGGAAGACCCGATGCCGAATCAGCCCATCTTGCATTCTTTTGAGCAAATACATCTCGTACTCTCTATGATATATTCTCTTTGATAGATGTACAGCATGGGATGGGAATTGCAATTCAATTACTGAATAAGCTGTTCTTGTAGAACACGAGTGCGGAAGCAACAAGGACAATACATATCAATGATCGAAGTGCGATGCCCCGGGATTGATACTGGTAGTCAGTGGCTACATGTTGATGTAACTAACTACATCACCCAATACATAGATAGGTGTAATCAAGACCATGATATTGGCCAATACCATTGAAAATCTCCATATCCGCAGTACGTAATAGACTAGTTAGGTAGTTAAGTTAGTTTGGAGGTGTACAATGTAGGAAGTATCCCTGGAGTCTTGGCGCGGCCGCCTCCTTTTCTTCTCCACTCTTCACTTCCTTACTTTTAAACTCCAACCTTTTCCTTGTGTCATCTACGATTCTCCAGACACAAGCATTCGAGCCAGGCGTGTCTTCGACTTATTAGAAACGTCCTGCAATCATCATGGCCGAGCTCAATGGGAGCTTCGCCTCCCCGGTGGCAGATTCCAGCGTCATGGCTCAACTCGCCAATCCCACGGATGCTTTGTACTCTTTTGTCAATGGCCTCACGATCTGGAGTGGCCTCCTCTATCTGCTTCTCGCAGCCATCGTGTACGATCAAGGTGCGTGATATGTTATCCAAGTTTCGCGTATAGTTACACAATCTAATTACGCGCAGTGAAATACATCTACCTCAAAGGCTCAATCGTCGGCCCGTCAATGAAAATTCCCTTCATGGGTCCTTTTCTCCAATCCGTGTTTCCCAAATTCACCGAATACAAGGCCAAGTGGGACAGCGGTGCGTTGAGCTGTGTCTCAGTTTTCCACAAGTAGGTTGAATTCCATCTACGCATGCCGCCGTGCGCTGTTGTCCACCTGAGGTGTTAATACGAAAGCGCTCAGGTTCGTGGTGATCGCATCCAACCGCGACCTCTCTCGCAAGATCTTCAACTCCCCCGCTTATGTCAAGCCCTGTGTCGTCGATGCTGCTCACAAGCTTCTGGGTTCTACCAACTGGGTCTTTTTGGACGGCAAGGCCCACGTCGAATTCCGTAAGGGCTTGAACGGCCTCTTTACCCGTCACGCACTTTCGCTATACCTACCTGGTCAAGATGAAGTCTACGACAAGTACTTCAAGCACTGGGCCGAAGTTTCCGCTAAGAATGACTACAAGCCCATGCAATTCATGCCCGAGTTCCGAGAGTTCATGACCGCCATTTCTTGCAAGACCTTCGTTGGAGATCACATTGATAATGAAACGGTCAAGAGGATTGCTGATGACTACTTCCTAATCACTGCCGCTCTTGAGCTTGTCAACTTCCCCATTATCATTCCTTACACCAAGACCTGGTACGGCAAGAAGGCCGCTGATATGGTCCTGGAGGAGTTCTCCAAATGCGCTGCTAAGAGTAAAGTTCACATTGCCGCTGGTGGCGAAGTTACTTGTATCATGGATGGCTGGGTCAAGCTTCAATTGGACTCTGCTAAATACCGCGAAAAGGCTGCCAAGGGTATCCCTGTGGATGATTCTGAGAAGCCTGCGTCTGTTCTCCGTGACTTTACCGACTACGAAATCGCCCAGACTGTGTTTACTTTCCTCTTTGCATCCCAAGATGCCACTAGTGCCGCTTGCACCTGGCTGTTCCAGCTCATGGCCGACCGTCCCGAGATTCTTGACAAAGTTCGTGAAGAAAACTACAGGCTGCGAAATGGCGACCGCAACGCTCCTTTGACCATGGATATGCTCGAAAACATGACCTACACCCGTGCTGTTGTCAAGGAGACTCTCCGTTACCGCCCTCCTGTTATCATGGTCCCTTACATGGCAAAGAAAGACTTCCCTATTACCGACACTTACACTGTTCCTAAGGGCTCTATGATCATTCCATCGATTTATCCAGCAACTCGTGACCCCGAGGCTTACGAAGACCCCGACAGCTTCAACCCCGATCGCTGGATCACTGGTACCGCCGAGAATCAGACAAAGAACTGGCTTATTTTCGGAACTGGCCCACACTACTGTCTCGGTCAGACATATGCCACCCACAACCTCATGGGTTTGATTGGCAAGGCTAGTATGCATCTTAACTGGAAACACCAAATCACGCCTGAATCTGAGGAGATCAAGGTCTTTGCCACAATTTTCCCACAGGTATGTCCATCATTTCTTTGCGCTGCAAGGTCATTAATATACTAACACAAATAGGATGACTGCTATCTTACCTTCACCCCAAGGGAGAAATAAATGACGACCCATTTACCACATGTGCAATTTCGAGCTTTTATTTCCCATACCATCGCAGTCGATGAAGCGAAAATGAGTGCATTTTTGTTGTAATAACATGGACAATAGTCGCAGTGAAAAAGTTGCGCCATTGCCAAATACGTTTTAATTAATGAACTCTTCTATTTGAAGGCGGTCTTTCATGTCATATGCATCTGAGTCAGCAGATGCTACTTATATAGAGTCTTAGACAGCACATGCGAGTGTTTCCTATCATGTCTTCTCTCGTCTTTCCTGTCCTTGAATCGCGTTATCATTCTGTTGCGAGCTCGGTAAGTGCCACCAAAACGGCAAGACTACTTAAATCCTTTGTTTTTCTTTTAGGGATGCAAAATTCATTCAGTACATAGTTTCAAATCCATTATTTTTCTTACAAATCATACAGCCTTCAGCTTTCCTCACGTTCTTCCATGTAGATAATTACACACCAGTCATAAAAAAATGACCTAGGTAAGCCGCGGCGGCATCGGCTTGGCGGGACTGTCAACTGACATCAGCGGCCTATGGAATCTTGACTACCTCACCTCCCAGCTACTCTCGATCACAACGAGTCCATTGTCGTTTAATTCATTCTATGCCATTGACTATCTATTTCAATTTACCATGTCGGCAAATGTTGCAGTAGGCGTAGCTCGCCGCGGGGCAAGGTCGGTCTTTGGAGCTTCGGCATTTTCACGAAGCAGCAGCTTTGTTTTCCGCTCGAGAAATATTCAGATTGCGTCGCAAAGAGTCAAGAATTTCTCGACAGAGCGATATCAGCTACTCAAGATTCAATACTGCTCACCGCAGCATTACCAAAGCAGATTCAATCTACAACAGCAACAGCAACATCGCAAGTACAGCTCTGAGAATGCGCCAGTATTCAAACAGATCGGATTCGATGATGTATGACAAACAATCTTCTTCATACTACCTGTTGTTTCTGTCACTTAACTAAAACCTCGTAATGGAAAAAACCAGATCAATACAAAACTCTCCCTATCCCCATCCTCAACACCCTCCAACATAATCCTCATCGATGTCCGCGAACCTGCCGAACTCGCCGCAACGGGGATCATACCAGGTGCTGTTTCGGTGCCTTTAGCCTCTCAACCAGATGCCTATTTCCTGCCCCCTGAGGAATTCGAGACGAGGTTCGGATATACCAAACCGGGGTTTGAGCAATCTTCCTCGCCGGAGACAGCGGGTAAAGAGAAGAAGGAGATTATATTCTATTGCAAGGCTGGAGTGAGAGCGCAGGCTGCGGCGCAGTTGGCTGTGCAGGCTGGGTATGATCCTGATACGTTGGGGGTATATCGTGGGAGTTGGTTGGATTGGACGAATAAGGGAGGGAAAGTGGAAAAATGGGAAGGTAACGATTAGGTCTATCAGGACTTGGATAGTCTCCCTTTAGGAAGCAGAGAGTAGGATAGGATGAAGTAGAAATTATATAATCAGAATCAATCACAACTACATACACATCACAAAAGTGTAAAAAAGCGTAAAGACTTTTCCCCCTTAATTCACATTTTTGATTTGTCATCTCATCTGATCGTATTCTGTTCAAGGAATATCAAAAAGTGGCTTCATCTTCTTGATTAAGGCCCACTCTTCCATCGTGACATCAGACCTATAGAATTCCTTGAGTGTATCAATACTCTTTCGTGAGATTTCAGAATAGAGTGTATCGCTTTCTTCCAATTGTCGGCCGTATGCGGGTTGATTGGCTCCGTCAATCTTGACGGCTACAGATGGTTGGCCACGTTTGCAGACTTGGATGGCTTTGTGGTCACGCTCAATTGAGGCCCTAAAAAATATATTAGATGGATGCTTCCAATTTCAAATGTGGGTGAACTTACACTCTTCCAAGTTGAATGATTTCCTTCTGGCCAGCTGCGTTCTGCTTCACAACTGCAATAGGTGTCAACAGTCTCAGGCTACCTTCAACAACATCCACACCCACGACAATGGGATCTTTCTTGTTGAAAACAGCAACGGTCTTGAGAACACAAGGGAATACTGCATGCATCTTGGATTCTTCTTTCCTCTGCTCGTTCAGCTCTGCCATGTGCTTGGTGAAGTCATCGAACAGATGATAAATAATATCTGCTGTGAAGATCTTGACGCCGACGTCGTCTGCGTACGCTTGAGCTTCTTTGTCGACCTTCACATCGAAACAGAGCATAACTGCATACTCTTTGAGACCCTTTTCTAACATCGTACCTGCCAGCATCACGTCACGCTTGAATACAGGTCCAATAGAAATGTTAGAGACGGGAATCTTAGAGACCCTAAGGAACTCAAGCAAGGCTTCAAGAGATCCAAGAGTAGATGCCTGTACGGAAACACCACGCTGATCTTTGGAAACCTTGCTGAGCAGGTTCTCAAGATCAGACATAACCTCTTCTTCCAAGTCCTCTTCATCGTCATCGGGACCGACAACCATTAACCTTGAACCGGCAATAGCATGTTCCAAGTCGTTGGCAGCGATCTTGACACCAAGAGCTGCCTTGACCTCCTTGTTGTGCACGTATTGAGACTTTAGTCGAAGTTCCTTAAGCGGTGCTGGCGTTAGTAACGCTCGAATATTTGTTGCTATAGGCCCGTTCAGACCACATAACACTATGCGATCGCCCTCCCGGAGGATACCGTTGGACAAGACAACGTCGATGGTTGTACCCAGACCCTCGATGACCTTGACTTCAAGCACTGTACATTCGACCTCGGAAAGGTACATGAGGGAGTTCGTCATACGTTCTTGGGTGAGAGTGGTCAAAAGCTTCAACATATCAGGAATACCTTCACCAGTGTGCGCAGAAGTTGGTACAAGAGACACGTTGCGAGCCATCGACTTGTTCTCCCAGTAGAGCTCAGAGTTGAAACCCTGTTCTGCAAAGGCAAGCTTGGTCTGTTCAACACGAGACCTGAATTCATTGATGACACCTTTGCTCTGCATAGCCAAACTCTCCTGGAAACCATTGTTATCAATCTTTTTCCATCCGTAGAGACGATCAATCTTGTTCAATGCCACGATGAAAGGCGTTTTGCGGTCTCGGAGGAGACGCATGGATTCCAAAGTTTGAGGTTCCAGACCGTGCATAATATCCACAACCAAGATAGCAATGTTACAAAGAGATGAACCTCGAGAACGAAGGTTAGAGAAGGATTCGTGACCAGGGGTATCGATAATAAGAAGACCAGGAATCTTGAATTCAAATGAACCATCCCGATTGACGACGGCAGTCTTCTGCTTCAAAGCATCAACAGGGAAGTAAGTAGCACCAATTTGCTGAGTGATACCTCCTGCTTCACCTTCCTGGACATTGGTCTGTCGAATCTTATCCAAAAGCTTAGTCTTTCCTGTATCGACGTGACCCAAAATACAACAAATAGGAGATCGTAGGTTGTCCTTTGATCGAGCAGCAAGAGCTTCTTCGTGTTGTTTCTTGCGTCGCTCTGCAGCCTCTGCTTTTCTCTGGGCGATAGCTTTCTGGGCAGCGGTAGCCTCTTCGTCTTCTTCGTCAGATGAAGTCTCCTCCTCTGACTCTGAGTCTTCGCTTTTTGCGGTGCCATTTGCCTGTTTCGCAGTTTTCTGCTCCTGGTCAACTTGTTTGTTATCTTGCTGTTCTTCGTCTGACTCCGCATCCCAGCTGTCTTTCACATCATCCCCAACCTCTGCTTTAGCAGCTGCCTCCCAATCATCCTCTAAATCCGCTTCATCTTTGGCCGCCTGAGCCTTGGCCAAATCTTCTTCTTCCTTCCTGCGCTTTTCATCCTCGGCTTCCCGTTGTGCTCTAGCGGCCGCGGCAGCAGCCTCCAGATCTACCTCGTCCTTCTTCGGTCCCTTCTTCTTACGGTTCGTCACAACCATCTTTTTCTTCTCGGATGGTTCGCCCCTTTCTTCGAGACCGGCAACATGGCCTACACCGGCAGCCAACATCTGTTTCATACGCAGCTCATTGCGCTCCTTGGCCTCCTTCTGGGCCTTGGTGAGAAGCTTGCCCTCTTTCCTCAGCTGCTCTTTCTTCTCCCTTTCCTTTTCCTTCTTACGTTGACGGGCCTCCTCCTTCTTTTTCTCTTCCTCTTCGAGCTTTCGAATACGTTCAGCCTCTGCAGCTTCGGCCTCGGCCCTTAGCCGCTCCTCTTCCTCCTGTGCCTTCCTTAACGCTTCTTGTTGTTTTTGGATAGCGGCCAAGTGTGCGGGGATCTTCTTCTTTTTGCCTGCAGGTTCTATCTTGGCAGCGGGGGCTGGGGTAGGCTCTGCCTTGACTTCGGGAGCCGCCTTAACCGGTTCTTCCTTAACAGGGGCAGCGGGTGTAGCAGCTTTCTTCTTTGCGGCCTGGAAATGATAGTGAACGTTAGAGCTAGGTTCCGTTAAATCCTCAAGTAGTACTAGTTTAAGCATAATAACTCACCTGTTCCTTCTTCCTCTGCTTCTCACGCTCTTTCTTCTCTTTTTCTTTCTCCTTTTTGGACTTCACTTTACCACCCTCTTCGGCTTCCTCAGCAGGTTCGAGTTTGGGAGGAGCTGGTGCAGCTTTGCCCTTCTTAGGCTTTCCGGTAAAAACATCATCCTCATCATCGAATGTAGCCTCCTGTGGAGCTTTACTAGAGAGATCAACAGCAGCGTCGCCGTTTGTGTCCGCCTGTGTTGGGTCCTCTCCTTCCACGAAATCATTGTCGAGTGCCTTGCCCTTCTTAGCCTTCTTCGATCGGTTCTTTTTCAAAGCGGCCAAAAGACCTCCTCCCATCTGATCGTCATCGCCGTTAGCTGCAGCATCGCCATTTGCCTCAGCAGGTGTTTCGGTCGCAGCAGGGACTGATTCTCCGAGCTCGGCCTCCCAGTCCTCCTCCTGTCTCTTATTCCCCTTCTTCTTGGGCGCCATTTTGACCTAAGTTTATTGCGGTACCGTTTGTTCTGATAAAATGGACCGTGTTCGAGACTGTATCCAGTGAAGGACAGCACCCGTCGTGTAGTGTCAAGTATCCCGTGTGGAAAATTTTTCTAACAAGCACAAAGCGTGTAGGCTCCAAGATCTATCAGTTGGAGACACAGATCAGGAAAAAACGTCTTCGTCAAGGAGCCGTGTGCGAAACTGTGGTGGCGTCAAAACAGGTTTGAACAATGGAGGGCGTTAGTATCGATAAGTAGTTTCGGAGATAGTGTTTGTGTGTTTGTTCTCCGGCGGCAAAGTGTGATCTCAAGTTCGAGAAAAGGAACCGAGATCCAAAAGGAGTGCTCAGGTGATACTTGGAATCCGAACACCCCAGGGTATTTTCCTAAGACTGTGCAAAAGAGTGTGATTTCTTAGGGTGGAACGGAGGGGCGAGAATTTTGGCTGTTGCGGGCGGTGGGGGAAACTTTCTAAGCGTTGCCTGAGGCGAAAAATATTTCTATCTCGCCGCCTCGGCTGTGCCCGTAAAACTGCACTACACGGTCTACGACAGCTCTAACATGGTGATATGGTGATACCTTGGCATAGTTATAAGGGATTGCCAATTCGTAATCATACTCCAACATCTCATAGTTACATTGCTTTATCGCGTCATATTGTGCCTGTATACATGGAAGAAACACACGAAATATGACTTTTATCCAATGTCTTCAAGCTTCCGCTGCTGCATTGACTTCTGGGGAATTCCGTCTATGCCTGGACGCTGGTAAAAAGGAATCGTCAGACGCTGTGGAAGAGACTGATATGGTGGAGTCCCGTTTCGAGACCTGAGGAGTCAGAGGTGAAGGACCTCGTGAGCTGGACGGCCTCGTACTCTTTTTGCGCTTGTGACCTTGTATATCTGTCGGAGTAGCCGTGCTGCCCTCGGGAGTCGAGCTACGAGATAGGGTCCGGTTGTGAATTGATTGCGAGTTGGAGCGAGTATTACGGCGAACTCGGCCTTCATGCGTCTTAGCAACACTAGACATTTGTCGATGGTGTTGATGATGGTGATGGGACTGAAGATGTCTGCGCGAACGTGGCCATCTAAAGGGTAACCACCACAGCCAACCACCCTCTTGGCGGGCTCGCTGCCGTTCTCTCTCGTGGACTATACGGCGAAGTTGAGCCCGTCTCTCGTTTTCTTTCTCCCAGAAGTCTGCCCGGTATTCATCCCAATTTTCCCGAAATTCGGGGGAAAATGCTTTCGGTAAGAGTAACAGTCGAATGTAGTCCCCGCCAGGCGCCAGGTCCTCTTCAATATAAGCCGAGTCGCTCTCGTGGTTGTGGACGGAGTGGTGCTGTCTGGCAGCACGCTTTTCGGATGAAGGTAGCTCAACATACTGAAAGTTCTTCGGTGACTGGAATAGCGAGGAGTATGGGAAGATGAAGGAGAGTAATGATAACAGCTCCTTCCACCACGGACCGCGAATCAAGACTATCTTAGTATTCATACCCCTTAGACCTCGATTGGCAACAGCGAACCAGCGCCTTGGCCATCGCATCCCTCTTTCCCATTGACCGGTTCCCCAGACCAAAATGCCAGTAACAATGCCGGCCATGAATGCCACCTTCTCGGCGGTCTCAACCATCCAATATACTGAGCCTCCCACGCCGCTCCCATCTTCTCTAGGTCGCATAAACAATGCATAAAAGAAGTACGCTATCCATAACGCCAGAATTAGGAGAAAGAAGGTGTTCTGACGACGCCGCTCTCGCAGTGCCAAGTACTGCGCACGCAAAGAACTCTCAAGTATCAACAAATTCAAATATATCTGCGGCGGAGACGAAGGTAACGTAGAGAGCGGGTCCGGTGTTGTAGGGCGGGAATCCGTCGCAGTCTTCGAGCCTTCAAGGTACGACTTGGGGAAAGGTGCCGGAGAGTCATTGAAGGGAAGGTGTGCCTCTGGCGGAGGAGCACCCTTGACTAACTGATCGAGGCGAGAGGCAGCCATATGAAGTAACGGTTGTTGCCGTCGTCAGTCCGGATGAACAAATTGAGTACGTTTGTTTTTGGGCTCAGCTGCAGGTGATAGACCAAACAACCAATGGGTTGTTATGTATTTGGCCCGGCGGCCAACCATTTATCGCATCACCGAGGAAGCCAGAGCATCAGTCGAGTACGAGCTTCTTCAAACAACCGTAGTGGGTTGTGAAGCAGGGATCAGATTAATTAGGCTCAACAATGAAGTGATGTCAGGTCAGGTGTTTAGTTTGGTGCTGCTGAGGAATAATTGTTGATGCCCCAATTATCAGGCTGCAACAGCCAACGGATGTAAAGGAAGGTGGCGACCGGCGACCGGCTTCCCAATTCATCCGAAGGTCTGATGGCAGAAAGAGGAAGGGACGAATGAGCCACAGCAGAAGCAGGCGCCAAAGTCCGGCTTTAACTCCGCGGGCCAACCAGAGGTCTCCGATCACTCATGCTTCACAAATCATTACGATGGCCGCCAACACAAAACAGCCCCCTCGATCACTTTCACTCAACGACATCTTTCCTGCTTACCACCGCACTTGGACTAATCGACTACCAAATGCGCGAGATTTCTTTGTTATAGACCTGCTACCATATAGGTCACGAGGGAATTACTTTCGTCATCGCTTATCTGTTCTTTTTCCTATTTATACGCCCCCCTAAAGCACCACGTTTGAGGTGTATTTGAAGTGAGTGGCAGGGAGCTCCTGTCACTCTTGTCACATAAGACTCAAGGTGTCTCCAACGCGATTTCGGCCGGTGCAGTTGTCGCTAGGATCTCCCTCGCGGAGGCTACAAGTACCCGTTTCATTGAACCGATTTCGTCCGATATTTCGGAACCTATCTATTGACGCTCGACGACCTTCCTCCCAGTATACTATTATCACAATGCCATCGGTAGAAACTGTCAGCCAGGCTCATGGCGGTATGGGCAATGAGGGATTGCAGGATACAAGAGAATCGGGGCGCAAACTACCACATTCCGTGACGCATGGGATGGCGCCCGCATCATCTTCTTGGTTGCCTCTGGGCATGAAAGAAACATTGCATCAATGGGTAAGTTGCAATTGAACGAAATCGGGTGTCAAGACTTGGATCTGATCATTTTCACAGTGGCACAAGGCGCCCGCTGCAGTGGCCGAACACAAAGTACTTTCAACTATTCCCTATCTTCAAGAAGCCCCTACTCAACTACAAACTGGTAGTACTGCAAGTGCTCCAAATTCACCCACTGCAACGGACAGCCTACAGGCAGTTGATCCTAGCCAATCCGGTGACGAGATTGTCAACTCGAACAACGATCCTTATGGACCCCGCCGCTGGCGCTCACGAATGGTCGAACTGAGCGGTAAAAATCGAGCACTCAATGAGTTCTCTGTCGAGCGTATTGGCGAGGAAGCTGACCAAAATCTTGTCATGCTACATGGATATGGTGCTGGCCTAGGATTTTTTTACAGAAATTTCGAACCTCTGAGTCGTGCCAAGGGCTGGCACCTCTATGCGTTGGATTTGTTAGGCATGGGCCGTAGTACACGTCCACCTTTCAAGATCAAGGCCTCGGATCGTGAAGAAGCCATCACTGAAGCGGAGAATTGGTTCATCGATGCTCTTGAAGAGTGGCGAGTCAAGCGCAAGATTGATCGCTTCACATTGATGGGTCATAGTATGGGAGGCTACATAGCTGCGGCTTATGCGCTCAAATATCCGGGCCGCTTGAATAAGCTGATTCTGGTTTCGCCAGTCGGAATCCCGGAAGATCCATATGCCGTGAATGAAGCGATGCCGACTGACTCGACAGAAGGCAATGGTACTAATAACAGAATGCCTCCCCGGCTACCTCGTCTTATCACTTACCTCTGGGATGCCAATGTCTCGCCTTTCAGTTTCATTCGTTGGTCTGGTCCACTCGGCCCTGGTTTGGTGTCGCGATGGACGTCCCGCCGGTTCTCACATTTACCATATGCGGAAGCTGCAGCTTTGCATGACTACACATATTCCATCTTCAGACTTCGTGGCAGCGGCGAGTACGCCCTCACATATCTTTTGGCGCCAGGAGCATTCGCACGAAGCCCTTTAATTCGCCGAATCCAAGGCATAGGCCGACAGGTCATTCGACCTGATTCCCCTGTAGCAATGACTTCAGTATCTGACGTGTCTGCGGCATCTGTGGCTGCGTCGCCTGCATCTCAGCCACTGAGAGAGAACGGTATACCCGTGATCTTTATGTACGGTGACCACGACTGGATGGACGTTGCTGGTGGTTTCTCAGCCAAAGAGAAAATAGAAGAAGAAAGGCGTCGGATATTGAAGGAAGCTACTCCCGAACAACGCGAGGCAGACAATGGCTCTGCTAAAGTATACATTGTCAAGAATGCCGGTCACCACCTTTATCTCGAAGGTGACGAAGAGTTTAATGATATAATCCTTAAGGAAATGGAGGATGTACGACGCAGAGAAGCAAAACGTCAATCATAGACAGCATGCTTTATCATGCGATCGTCTCCGACACTTTATCTTCTAATTTACGACATTTACTGTCTTCCTAGCTGAAAGCGATTTTCTTTGTTTTGGTTATTCAGGAGTTAAAAGGAGCAGCCTTCTTGTTCATTCAAGGTCCAGGTCTCAATATAGACTTCTACTTTCGGAAATTTCTCGAATCATTCTCAATTCTATAATGAGTTCGATTAGGCGTGTGTACATATCAAAGAAAAATAGATTGTCACATCATACATGGAATCTTTCAAACATCGACAAGACATATGTGCTAAACAGTCTGAGATAGTGATTGACTATGCTAGATAAACCCCCACCCAAGTAGATAACATAGCTCAAAGCATCGAGGCTTTGTTGGAATGAGGTTGTCCGCCTCTACAAGCTATGTGGGAGCTGCCGAAACGATATCCTGCTATTCATGCACTCATATTCAATGCATCAATTGAAACCATCGGTATGATTCAAAAAATAAAAATATATGGTCATAGGACCTACAGGAGAAAAAAAGGGAAATATGACTCGTACGCGGGTCGAACGCGTGACCTTATCCGTGTAAAGGATACGCCCTAACCACTAGGCCAACAAGCCGTATTGGCGGTTGCTGCTTTTATTCTTAATGGCGAATAAGCTGCTTTACGGCTATCCACCCAGTGAAATACAACAACACAAGCTTGAATAAAGTTCACCATAATGACTACTTTTCAGTGAAACAAATAGCCAAGTTGCGACTTTCGCTAGCTAACCACACTCAAACTAAGGAATGAGTCTTCCAAGCCGAACGTCTAGAAGGCAGTTCTAAACGCTTATTGATCGACAGCCAAACCTCATCATCATTATTATCAAGTAACAACTCTTCTTCACTACTATTCTTGCGACTCAGGGACGGCACGGATGATGTTTGATGATGTTTTCTTCGTGTAAGAGGTGTCCGCCAGCCACCCACGCCTTCAAAGTCGCGTTCGGCATTATTAGAGATGAAACTGGAAAGCGCCTCGTGAGGTGAGTGTATAGGAGCATAGCCGTGTTGCTTTCTGCATTGTTAGCCGATTGCAAGTAGGATATAGGGTGTTTAGGACTGGAACTCAACGAACCGAATGATTATGATGAGAGAAGTAATCTTCTGCGACCCCGTCTTTTGACGATAATGACCCCCTTCGCGATTTTGTGAATCCCGTTTGCTGTGCGCCGATATGACTACTATACTTTGGTGTTCTGGCCGTCCGCTCGATACCTGGCGTAGTCCCTTCTGTAAGAGCAAGAAGCGAACCCGTTGCCGGTGAATGCGCCGGAAACAGGAAAAAGTTTGCGAGTAAAGCAATGCTCAGTTCAAAATATACGACTAGGGCGCGAATAAAGAGTGTAATCAAGGCTAGAGCTGTGGTGATAGAAGCGGACAGGGCGAGTGGGATTGATACCAGGAGGAGGACCGGGAGGAAGAAGATGTCTGATAGTGCTGTTGCCCACATCTTTCCCTTTTTTTCCACGGCTAATTGGAACAAGATGGACCTGGAGTGTGTTTAGCAGATGTTCAACGGTTGAGACAGACTCATTGCATGAGATCCCATAGGTATGGGCAAAAGAGAGAGGCATAGTGGACACACCTCATAACCAATATTCAATCAATATAGATATTTCCTCCTGAGCTCCACAATGTCTTATTACATGATGCTCAAAATCTGTCAATATTTTCATTAAACACGACTAAAAACACCCGCCGTGATCGGATGTATCACTGCCAGGCTCGACGAGGGAGGCGCTTATAGTGTAACGTGCGTTTCAATTCCCGAGATTATATCGACCTGTATCAGTTTTTAAGCGCATAATTAACCCAAACACTGTGGTAAGTAGATGGAAAATTGAAAATGAGCAGCAGGATTGTCTGACCATTGAACTTCTTTGACATGTGACACGAAATTTTTGTGGGGGCGGATTTCTTGTTTTCACATCAACAATGGCTCTCATAGCCAATGATTGTGCTTGTAGAGAATGTAAGTTTTTATCTAATAAATATAATTGTCCAAATACATGCCGATGGTATGCGACAGATGTCATCCGAGATGATGGTAAAATCTTGGAGATTTAGGGCTTAATACCGATGATTAGGGTTAGGGTTATGTGGTGGTCTCCTTAGGGTTATCAGCATAGTCATTCCACTTCAACTTTTCAATCTTACAAGTGTCTGCTATTATTCTCTCCATATCCTGTTTATATCGATATTTGTCATCTAAATACACCTCATGTACATCAATGATCTATGTAGCAGCTTTGAATCCTTTTTCATACTTCTTACTGATTTTACACAATGTTATACAAAGAACATGCTCTCGGACGAAGTCTGTGACACCATCATGAAGCGTTTCCATAGAACATACGCTGCCTACAGAACATCGATGGCTGTATACAAGCTGATAATTCTTAAGGACATGTGAAGGTACAATGCCAGCTGATCATGCCCAACCAAATTGATCGATAAATTTAGGTCGCATACGGATCATTGCTTCCTTGCTCTGATCACTAAAAGAGCTAACTTCGCATCAGATTCATGCATCGGAGTTCTAAGTACTTTTGTTCAATTACAGCACCCATTCCCAGTGAAATCTCAAGCTCTGAGAGCGGTATGTCTCCCACCTACCGATGACTCCCTTACGGGCAGTCACCGCCAGTTGGGTATTGGCACTCTCAGCGGTACAATACAACTGAACTTTTCGACTACCTCCCAAGAAATGGTTCCTGGTTTCATTCTACCTCTCTCACCAATCAGGGATCCCTATCGGGTGAGCAACCGGCGGCTCACAGACCAGCATTTCATGCACCAGAATCATTAACGCAATTAACGAAGGCACTGGAATCCGTACCTTTAGCCCCTGTCGATCATCGATTGATTATTAGGAGCAATACAGACAGCGAGCAGGAATTAAGGAGGATTCTCAGTTTTACAGGAAAGCTGCGAGATTGTGTCGGGGAGTTCTGGATCAAAGACTTTGACTTGCAAAGGAATTGCCAAGTATACTCTTTTAGTGAATCACCCGGCCCTGGCACAACCCTACTCCTAGTAGTGAGCAGCAGCTTCACCAGCGACCCAGTAGAGTGGCCAGAACCGTGGCATGCATATGCGGCTGCCCACCAACCCGTGCCATTCCTGTCCACCCAAGGTCAAAGCACCCTGGAGGAGACTTGTGTAGGAACCATGAAGTGTCATCTTTTGGCCCGGAAGACGCTAGTCGTTTGGTAGTGTGCTAGAAGGCTTCTCTGCATTGGATCGCATTGCCGATCTTTGCAGACTAAGTGGTGCGTGGTACCGTTCAACGCAAGGGTTTGAACAAATCCACCAAGCTCGGATTCCGCTGTTGTTGGACAGCTCAGTTGACTGTCTGATCGGGAAACATCTCCAAGGTACATTCGGTATTGCTAACCAGACTTTGACAAGTGGCTACATCGCCTTATCACCAAATCCTGGGGATGCTGAAGGTGTGTACAATTGTCTATGATTTATGTCCTTTTCCGTGCTTTTTCTTTTTGCGATGGTGAGGCGTGACAAGTCACTTCTTGCCAAATAAAAAAATTTTTTGCTAGAATTGCTACGCTGAAATGAGATTCCGGGCTCTATTTAAAAATGATCAATGCGCCCGTAGTACGTTAGATGTGACCTTTGCATATCACTGGCTGCTATCCTTAAAGAAAAGCACTAATTCAAGAGTTTATTATTCAGCTATCGAATTTCCCATCAATCAAGTTGGCTTCTGTGAAGTGACAACCAGAAAATCAAACAGCGGGTGAGCATCCCTTCGTCGAACAGATTCTCTCACTTTGGCATTGAGGACTTGTACTTCGTCCTGTGTCCAGCCCAGAACATCCTTGAATAGAGCTACGGTAAAAGCCTCTACGCCTTCCACAAAATTAATTCCCATGAAGATTCCAATCTCCTTTAATCTTGGATCTTTTGGCCAGCCGCCAATAGGAAGCTTAAATCTCCGCTGGTTGATGTTTACAAAACCTGCAGCTTCAACCCAGCCTTTCATTGATGGCGCTGGGTTCATAGTACGGCCGATCTTCTCGCATGCTTCCATCAGGCCATCCATCATCTTTACCATCGCATTGTCTGGCTTCAAACTATTGTCTTCGGAATATAACGTATTTGCCGACTCTTGGAGTTCCAGCCACCCTCCAGGCTTGAGGTTCTCAAAACACTGTTGAATAAGACGGGACCAGTTTCGGATCGAACCAGCCATGTATCGACAGTGAGTGTAGTCAAATGGTTGCGACTCGGTCCACTGTTGCTCAACATCATCGATGATAAACTTCACATTCGGGGGCACGAATCTTGGTTGGATTGGACTGAGATCATTACCGAGGATCAAAGAGGCGCCAGGGAACTGATCACCCAGGTCAACAGGCCATACGCCTGTGCCAGTGCCTATATCCAGGACCCGGAGGCCATGATTTGGATCAATAGGCGCTAAGAACAAGCGGTCCTGTAGCAGTCGGTAAAAGACATGATGGATCATGTCCAGTCGGTCCTGTTCTCTTTCGTCATTTGGGAAATTATACGTGCCAGCATGGTAGGAATGGTAACGCCGGCCATGTTTCCATTCATATTGCAGAACACTGGATACTACCGATGTGCTAGATGTCGATATATCATCGCCAAGAGTTGAGTCCCCTTCATTAGTGTCAACTTCCACGATGGCTTCCGCCGATACTATTGTGTCTGCCATTCTGCTTCTGATTTGCCGCGATATTGTGAAACAGGTAGGACTTGAAGTCTCAAAATCAAACGTCCACGGTTCTCAGTCGATACACTTGAACCCGTAAGGTGGTCGGAATTGGCGCGGAAGCGAAGGTTCTGGTGGAGACTTTGGTTCCTTGGGCGAAACTTCGGGAGCGATCGTGTTTTAAGGACATCCGATTGGATTTCCCCAGACCCGCTTCAAGCCAAGCAATTCTACAATCACGCTATCCCAGAGTGGACTTTGGGGGAAAGCAACCACCCGCATCATCAAATGACAACGACGTCTCCCATTTTTCCTGGAGCTAGATTCGATCTCTCGCAAGACGTGCAAATTCGGAATCGCAGTTTCATTGCTTGACTAACCCCCAGCTGGAGCTTTGCCCCCATCGAGCCCAACATCTTCGCTCTTCTTTCACGATGACTACGAGATCAAATCCTCTTTTAGTTCCGAAAATTATCGGACTTGTCCTCGAAAAAGTTGAACTGGTATCAGACCTTTTTAGTTGCGCCTGTGTGAACAACACTTGGAATGTGGCAGCGCCGAGAGAGCTCTACAAAGACTCCCTAAACGACATGCAGTTCCGCACACCTGACATTGGATCACTCAACTGCCTCTTAGTAGCATCACGGGTACGCTTTGCCCAAAATATGGGCTTAGTAAAGCATCTTCTCCTTTCTCCAGAGGTATTTGCTATTGATGAAGCCGCGCACCCAGACTCTAGGCTTGGATGCCTTGAAAAGTGTCGCGCGATCCGTAATCGCCAATACGCAGAGCTCCTTTTGCGGCTGGATGGAAGTGGTCTTGCAAGCGTCATGATCCCTTTTCAGATGATACAGTAAGATTGGTCGCATATTTCTGATCTCCTTCTCGGTCTATCCGCTGAGTTTTTGGTTATTGACATCTACTATTGCCAGGTCATGATGGCTAACAGTCATTCATTCCATGAACCAACCAACCCTGCTGTGAGTCTTTGTCCGGTGAGTGCTCTATTCTTTCAAGACACCCATGTCTGACCCCAGGAACAAAAGCTCTCGAATCTCAAGGCTCTCCACAATCTGTAGATCAGCCAGCCACTACAAGACTAGTACTACAAGATCTAATTACCTACGATGAGTGGATTTTTTGTATTAATTCTAATTATCAGCAAGATTGGTCTAGAGTGAGCCTAGAGATAAGTTTATATAAGAGATTCTAACTTATATAAATATACGCCTAAGTAAGTTAGCCCTTGAGTAAATTAGTTAATAAGGAAGCAAATAAGTAAGCTGTGGTAGCCTATACCTTGGTTAGAGGCTTGTAGAGACTTGACTTACCTAGTAGAGCTAAGAAATTGTACTTATGTGTAGGGATTGTGTAAGGCTTCGTATAAATTTCAATTTAGCGCGGTAGATTCAGTAAAACTGCGGTACAATTATCATCGCCCTTGATGAGTGTATGTAGCCAACCGAAGCCACCATGTTATCGAAGCAATCAGAGCTTCGGCGCAACAATCACGTACTGGTCAACGTGGGCCGGCTCCTCGTGGCGACTCGGAACGAGACCGGATCGTTAGTCGCTTATGCAGATGCTTGTAGTAGGTAGCAGCCCAAATCTGAGAAATGAGTAGCTAGGCCGTCTCTTTTAGTCTGCCAAAAAGGAAGCCCTGAGGTTGTTCGTTGCTAACTGATTGAGTGCTATCTTGATAGACTCATTTTCTCTCTATGTTACTGGTGAGCCACTTCATTCAACTTATTATTCTTCTGCATACTAATGTTATAAAAACCATGTATCTATCATCGTACGATTGGTCGAGTGGTATAGCAAACCTGATACCACCAGGTATCACCCCTGCCGATGAGGATGGTCTTGCCAGCATGATGTCGAAGCTCATACTTGACTAATATTCGTTTTTGGATGAAACCGAAATGACAAAATTCGCAAAGCATTGGCTGTTAAGTTCATGTCCTCTACCTAGGTACTTTGCTTAATCACTGAAGCATTCCAGAGTTGAGACAATGAGACAACTAAATATGGGGTCGTGATATATATTGTATATGGCTATCCTGAATTTGTTAAAACCTACCTAATTACTAGAAAGCTGGAAGACTTCCATATTTAAAACATTCATGGATACCTAGCCTAGGTACGAAAGCCTTCCGAGGTCAGCCTGGGATTGAAATTTAATCTCTACATAGGTATGCGTTAACTTTCTAAGATTTCAGAATACCTAAGTAAGTTCAACAGTATATATTACGACATGTTTCTATTGTCTAATGCGGATACAGGCAACTACTAATAACGTAGAAGACATATACGTGCTTATTTTGACTGATTCTTAACCCAGGGTAGGTCAAAAATAGACCGTGGTACTGGCGACGGTGGACGTCTCGATTTTTCCAACCTGTCTGCAATTGTCCAGGGATCTTCTTTTTCCAAGACCAGGTACTGAATAGTGATGCGCTTGGATAGTGTCCGTAGCAAATCGACAATATGGCCCAAAAGATCATACTGGGTTTGAGCTCGTTGGGCAAAGTCGCTGTACTACTCTTCTTGAGCGCCTCTCTTATCGCTGCTGAAAATTGATATGAATTGCGCCCTCCTGCTTTGCTCGCTCTGATCTGACGATGAAGAATGAAGGTCATTAATGACCCATCCCTGGCTCCCTGGTATAAGAGCAGAGTAAGGGGAGTGGCGCGACATGGAATCTTGCGGTTGATACGTAGTTCTAACATTGGCTTGTTAGGTAGCCTCTCAAGAAATTGAAAGACTGCGCACAGAAAACTCATAAACTTACTCCTTGTAATTGGAAAAAGCATCAAACGATCGTTGATCCATTTCGTTCTCTGAGACATCAAAAATAGTGATATCCATATTCGAACGAATAAAAGGTCGAGATGGGCCGATAATGCTTCTATAGGATAAGTCCTGTATAGCATCACCACACTCGTCTGAAAACTCTTGAATGATTCGTTGAAATTCGGGGTGAAATTCCTTGTTTTCACGTTGGGACTCTGAAATATTCAAGGACATCTGTGTTATTATCTTTTGAACTTCCTAAACCCAGTCAGAAAAGGCATACATATCTATAAACAGTAGAATCTTGTCACTATTCTCTTCTTCTTCTTCTTTCTTTTTCTCTTTGCCCCAGAAGAGCTGCGGACAGTCCCCCAACGCCCACAGCTTCCTTCGAGACCCTCAAATAGACTATCTACTGGTGCATTTCCAATCCGAGCGCGGAAAGAGATCATCTTCATATTAATCTCTGCGTCATATTTCTCCTGGTGTAGGTTATGCTGAGAAATATGTCCCATGGGGTACCAAAAACCAGCGGGTCCACAGGCGATGCGCTCGTTGCGTTTTACCTCTCTTATAGACTCCGAATAGAGTAGGTCCTCTCTTCGTAATGTAGAATCGTCCAAGTTGAATTCAGGCTTTACAGGATTCTGGAAGTGTTGGTTTACCTTCATTAGATCTTGCGATCTAATGAGGACAGCTAATTTAACAAGCTGACTGAGCCAGTAATACTGAATTCCTAATATTGCGACTCCTCCTAAGAACTAGGGGGATGCGGGTGGTGAGATTTAGTTATCCTCCGTACGCTATAGCGCACGGATAAACTATATCCCATTCCCGCGCCGAGATAGGCAAGATTGCTATACCGACAGGAAGGCTGAGTGGCTAATTTGAGACTGCACAGTGACTTGAAGAAGATCCGATGCTTGTAGCTGAAAAGTCTCAGAAGACGCTTGGTTTAGCTGGCTTGTGTAGACCGAGACCACGTCTGTTGCATATTTCCCCATCTCTGCTATCTGGTCCGCGATATTGTCCTTGTTACCCAGCTGTGTATCTGGTTTCCAAAAGAACATTGTCCGAACGTGAATATCAAACCCTACACGTTTTTACACCGGATATAGTTAGTCTGACGCGGCACGTGCGTGCCGCGTATATCTAGCTAGCTATCCCCGTCCCCCTCGTTCTTGGGGATCAGTCACAATATTACGAATCAAGATATCTTCATATTGTCAGGCTCATTAGGCCGCTTCGTGTTCGCGCCTTACTACCGTCTATGCTTCGTGATACGGACCGTAGTTAAACCAGCAAACATTCAACCCATTCTCCACAAGCATGTGACAATTGAGCCATGGCAGTGGAAGTGCTGAGGTAAGGGACAAATTCTGTCTCCCACTTGTCTTTGAAGACTGGTTCCATATCAATCTGAGAAGTGGACAACATAGTAGGGAACTGGAAGGAGATCATCTCGAGGACACTGTCAAAATGGAGTAGATCGGAGGGGAGAGCAAGCTGGATACAGCGGTTAAAGACGCTTTGGACATAACCCAACATCATGCTGAAGCCTAGGGAAAATTGAAATAGTTTCCAACCACGGCCGCTATCCCATTGGATCAAAACAATGATTTGTTGACATGGCGAGTTGTGGATTATTGGGGCCCAGTACAGGCTTTGAAAACCAAAAATTGTCGAGACAAACTTGAGGGACTTCCGCCATAGTATCGATGCTGCCTGCGATGACTCTGAGACGTCGACTTCGCTGTGGAAAGTGAAATGGAGAATGCCAAGGACAGGATTAGCTGGAAGCAGGTCCGCTTCTTTCGAGTAATAAGCGATGTTATTGAGACAAGGTACGACATTCGCATGCCTGAGGGACATCGCGAAGAGATGATAAAGAGTGAAGATAATCGGAATTGAATGAAATACCAAGCTAGAGAGTCGTTGATGCACGATATCGACTCAAAACGCGGAAGTTGATCAATATTTCAAAGCGCGATAACTCTGTCAATATGGCTCCAATTGATCTTGCACTTGATTATTTGAAATCCTTAAAAGAAGGTAAAAAGATTAATCTCAGTTTGACTGCAAAAACCTTTGGAGTTAATCGTTCAACGCTCTCGAGAAGATTCCGCAATGTTACAGGCTCAAAACAAGCACAATATGATAATCAACGATTACTCAATGACCAGCAATCTAAAAAGCTTCTCGAATGGATAGATATGCTTACAGGACGCGGGCTTCCGCCTACACCGTCAATGCTGGCCAACTTTGCTTATAGATAACCGGTTGACAGTCCGGAAAGAACTGATTACATTGATCATACCTAGGTATTATATAATTCTCCATTTTTCCTTCCATCCATACATGTATCGAGGACCAACTGTGACTTCTTTCCAGTAATATATCTGTCCACCGAGCCGGTGATCTCCTCTCTAGCCATGCCCGGGCTGTCCACCACTGCCCTATCCGAGGCCCAATTCACGCGCGTCAATTTACCTGGGCCACTGAACTGGATGGCAGGTCCACAGCTATTCCCAGCAAGTGTAATTGCTGGCCATAACGCCAACTACACTGCCCATAGTGCGGAAAGCTGGGCAGACTATGTCCTTGGACAATGCAAAGGATTTGATGCCTGCACATCGTCTTTGTCCTCCTCTGGTATATAAATCCTATATGAGTTCGAGATGTCAACCCTGAATCACTTTTAGATATCAACAGTGGCACCTCAGCAGAACTACTCAAGCCGACTATGTCGGGGGAAATACGACAGAGGGCTCAATTGCCTACACTATTCTAAAGCAGTAGTCGCGTCATCCAGGCGCCCGCAAGAGACTTTGAGCCTTTCCTTGAAGTTTCATCTGATTTATGTTTCTTGAGTTCTTCAAGTCCGTATGGTAGAAATTATGTGCCAAACTTCTACAATCCCGTTCCTGTTCCAATCAGCTCGCCTATTGCTCCGTTCTTCCTGGTAAAAATGAGACAATAGTGTGACTTGGACAAACCTTGGCATTCTGAGGAGGAGTTGAGAACAACGCAAGGGGAAGAACATGCTATCAGAATGTTTCCGTTACCTTTTCTTCTTTCTGGTTCGATAATGTCGTCCAATGGCACAACTTGGTTTGGATCTTTCCTTTAGCTTGTATCGAAGCTCACCTCTTTTTGAAGAAGCGCCAGGAGTCAGGCGAGGGTGAAGATTCGTGTGATTTTGAATAGTTGAGGTTAATATCTCGCTTACTCATCAATCCGGCCCAGTTAGTTAAGTTACGTTATCACCAAGTATCAAGGCCAACTATTTCAATCATTTTCATAACGGCATATGTAACGTATAACGACAAATTTTTGAAGGGGCGTGTCACAAAATAAATGATACAAAAATGGCAGATAAAACAGTGGAAAACAATCTTCCCTTCCCATGGAATTTGGGAGTCTTCGATGCCCACTGTCACCCCACCGATACAATGACATCAATATCAGACATCCCACATATGAATGCAACGGCTCTGACTGTCATGTCCACGCGTGGAGAAGACCAGGAACTGGTAGATGAAGTGGCAAAGAGACTTGGAGATTATCATCAAGAACTTAAACAAGGCAATGGGAAAATCGTCCCTTGCTTTGGTTGGCATCCTTGGTTTGCCCATCAGATACGTGTCGAGGCAGATGAAGAAGCCACATCAAAAACAGAGACGACAGAAGCAATAAAGATACAACACTATCGAAATGCGCTCACAGGCTCAATGGGAAATGAAGAGGAGGACAATCACTTCTTCAATACTCTGCCAACACCAAAACCACTCTCAGTTCTACTCGAAGAGACCAAAACCCGTCTTTCGGCTCATCCCAATGCTCTTGTAGGCGAGGTTGGTCTTGATAAGGCCTTTCGTCTCCCGATGCCATGGCAGGAAGAAGAACTTGAATTCCGCGATGCGGGACTTACATCTGGTTCACGCGAAGGGCGCAAACTGTCACCTTACAGAGTCACAATTGCGCATCAAAAGGCGTTACTAAAGGCTCAATTACAGCTTGCGGGTCAACTGCGTCGTGCTGTTTCAGTGCATAGCGTGCAAGGCCATGGAGCTGTTCTTGAAGTGTTTCAGGAGCTATGGAAAGGTCATGAGCGAAAGGTTGAGAGTAGTCGACAGCGGAAAAAGAGAGTCGATGAGGAAAAGATTGAGAGAGAAGCTGAACAGGATGTTGATGGTAGTGGTCAGGAGACCGAATTAACACCGTTACCATATCCACCACGAATATGCATGCACTCATACTCCGGATCTCCGGAGGCAGTGAGACAACTCTTACGCCCTTCTGTGCCATCAGATGTCTATTTTTCATTCTCGACTGTTATAAACTTTACAGGGCCGTCTGTAAAATGGGTTCAGACGTCTTTGGAGTCGTTGCCGGATGAGCGTATCCTTATCGAAAGCGACCTACATACTGCTGGAAAGCGAATGGATGATCTTTTGGAGGAGGTTGTGAGGACAGTGTGTCGTGTGAAGGGTTGGTCTCTTGAGGACGGAACCAGAATACTAGCGGAGAACTGGAGACGGTTTGTCTTTGGTTGATCAATGTAGCTAGATTAGATGTATATACACAGTTGCCACCCCTGAGTATTAAGTGTAGAATATATCCATGGGTATACCGGTCAACTAAAATCACAAGTAGCTACTCAAAACCTCTACTCGAGTTTTGGCAGCTTGATCGCCAGAATCAGTCGGAATCAGACGTAGTTCAAGCATACGATGGACATCGGTTCGTGCCCGTTCCCAGAGAGGATCCAGCGAGATGTTTCGTTTGGGGCGACTTGAACTTCTAGACGAAGTTGCATCGGAGTTATTCTGAAGTTCTTTCGCGCTGTCACGCATCTTCAATAGACGGGCTATGGTGATCTGTAAGGAGTTAGAAACCATGCTTTCAATGAAGGAGAGAAGGTCTGAAAGGCAGACGTACCGAAGTTGAGAAAGCTCGGTGACAGAACGACCACCAGACACTACTCTGCCCACCGAGGACATCATGAATCACAAACAAGGCTCGCATCGACTCATACGCAGCGTCTAGTGTTCCTTTAGCATACTTCTCAACACTACTCGGACCGCTGAATGTTCTTCCCGCTTCAATCCATTGCTTTTCTTGAGCTTCACTTTCTTCCAATCCCTCACATTGAATTAACATTACACAATGCCAGTACATCGGAAAGACCCTCAATACTTCACAACACCTCCATTTTGAGCCCAGTAGTTGCTAAATGGGTACCTTCAAAATAGTCAGCTAAGGAATTCAAAAAGCGGGAGAAACAACATACTCCGAGCCAATCCCAGATATTGTGGTAGTATTAGATCCTATTTCAGAGTATGGTGGATTGCTAAGCAGAAGATCTGTGGTCTCCTGGTGCGTGAACAAGGCGGGTTTAGACCCATTCGAAGATGCCGGGGAACCATCCTAAATAATCTCCAACCAGTCCAGGGTCCCAAAAGTAGTTTCAACAATAGTAGACTAACATAGTCACTGGAACTCTGTTTCTGCCGTTGCTGCTGCTGCCTGGACGCCCTGGATTGATATTTCCGACGGCTTGTGGGTTTGTGAAGAGATTCCCTGATATCATATGAAAAGTCAGTTCTACACTGTCCTCGCCTGAAATCGCCCACGGGAGAACGTACTCAACTATCTCGGCTTTAATTCTATAGACACACTCGGTTCCTCTTCGGATACAGGAGAGACAGCTGCATCCAGTCAGTCAGTAGTCGGTCACTACCAAGACAAATATGAGGCCGTCCTCGATCACACTAAGAATCACAGTAAATTAGTCAGAGCCATCCAAGTATGATGTGTTACTGCATGTAGCATAAAAGAGAGAGCCATGACTAAGAAGCCAAGCCCTTCTAGAATCTATAGAAAGGTGTGTGAACCATATCCCGAATCCTTCCGGGTCAGCCCTAAAAGCGATACACGAACCATGGAGATACGCAGTGGAGTGTGTCTTGACAGGAAATAAGACTCATCCAACTTTGGACTTCCCGGAATCGTCACAGAATGGGATACATGATGCGCTTTGACCGGGGAGTCAGGAATCCCAGTCAGGCTTTATTCTCTAATTGCCAGACAAAGGACACCCCAAAAGTGGGGTTATCTCCTTGCATGGCGCATATAAAAGACAGGGTATAGATGAAAAGATGAAATGAGTTGAGACAAAACCGGAACTTACTCTCATCTCCTTGCCCACACATTCCCGGCAGCTGAAAATGGGCTTGTTACATTTGCGTTTCTTTGACTCCTGTTCTTCGGATTCGATGCATTCGACGGGTTCCTGCTCTCCATCGTCCTGATCACGGTCGTTGTCGTCTTCGAAGTTATCAGTATCCCGCTTGTCATCGAGAGACTCTTTCTTGAAGATGTTGGAAGAGGAACTGGGATACGGTATAGGGTGTACTTGATCGTACCACGCCAAGTGCTGCTGCTGTGGTGAAATGGATACAGTACTTGTCGGGTTATATTGGAAGATATTGTCCGTAGTGATGGCAGTCGTGTCTTCTAGGTTCCTATAGTTGTCTTCCCTGTGTGCAGAAGATGCCTGCAAACTCTGGGATAGATCATTCAAAGACGCAAAAGGCCCAAAAGGTCCAGAGACAGTCAGGGCAAAGCCGAATCTTTCACCGGCCATAGCGATTTTGAAAGAGACTAAGCTCGACCGGCGGACTGTGACTAGTGCCCACTTCTGCTGAGCTTTCTTTCAACCTAAGAGCCCTTGCTTTGTCTGATTTCTGAGCTTATCGATATTAGTAAGTTAGCTCAGAACGTGGGTACAAAACAATTCCGAGGTAATAATGAGCGAGTGAGTCAGCTTAGCACGACGGATTCTGCCGCATAACATTGGGCGGGGTTTTGGCAAACAAGGATTTAGGATACAAAGAGGCTGAGATCTGTTTTCCTGTGTATATCATCAATATCGCCCAAACATACTCCCAAGATGTTACCGGATATCATTCCAGCTTCTGTCGGTTTTCTAAGCGAGAGTGACGGTCCAATGGTAATCCCTGTTCACTCGCTAGAGCTACCATGCAGATTTCCGTAGCATGAACATTGGATAGCAATAATGTATGGCCTAGGTTGTACATAAATGCAAGAATCTCACGGTCAACGTAGGCTATATGCTAATATCATGGCTAGGGTTGTGACGAATGCGGCATCGACATAATTTCGTTGAGTTTATGGCAGTCGGATCTATGGGACTGATCATGGTGGCCAAATACTCTCTTGAAGCAAATCCGACATCTGTGGCTCCAAATATAACTGCCGCCATTCCTCTTCTATATCCATCAACCCTTCTACGTTCATGGGCCCAGGTTCTTCTAGACCGGCGAATGGGAAGAGTTGTTTCCAGTCCAGATACTCGCGCGAGTGCTCTGAGCCGTCTCCGTGGTGGGACACTGACATGTCATTTGATCCATCGAGTACGTTTCCACTGTACTGATAATGCCCACCAGGAACGTGTTCGCTCTGGCCCTGGGGCCCTGAGACTGTCGAATGATCTACTGATTCATTCCCATCTCCATTATGGATAGCATTATCGTCTACACCATCCTGAGTATGTGATTGCGATATCGTCGGTGCTGCCACAGGTACCGTTGTAGAATTAGACATCGTTTCAGCAGATATGTCGCTATCCCTAGGGGCCCTAACTTGTCCCGGTGCCTCTTCGTGGACAAGACGAAGATCCTGCTGAAGCTTTTTTGAGTTCTCAAAAAGGCGCAGAATCGTCTCAGCACTATACCAGTACTCCGCTAAGCAGCGAAGTGATGACAGCGTGGAGTCGAACCGCCGAAGAGCGTTGATGGCGAGTACAGGGTTTGAGAATCGTAGCTCAACCCGCACCTGGATCATTGCTGTAAACAGGGTATGAACCCCGGAACACCATAGGTATTTGATGCAGTCTTTCTGTCGAAGCTCCTCAAAGATGGAAGTAATCACACCCGCGGCGGCGCTACATATTTCAGCATCGTGTGGGCCATAGTCCTCTGAATAGGCGGACGCTCTAGGATGAGGCCGATGCAGTAAAATTAGGAAATTATTGTATGTGAGGTGAAGCATAGCCGACCATGAGTCCATAGAACCACGAAGTCGAAGAGAATCTGGTAGACTCAGCGACCAATTTGCCAACGCTTCGTCAGCTTCCGGTAGTATGGCTTTTCGGCGTTCCATGCTGACTGTCAGGCCGAACCGTTCGCGAATGATGTATGAGATCATGGAGCACAGCCCTGCAAAATGTATCACGAAATCTATCTGCACACGGGGCCCACAGCCAACAAAGTCTGCTGGCGTCAAGGGACGTACATCACTGTCCTCCAGGTTACTAGATACAAGTCAGTCGAATGTACAAAATCTGTCAGGAGACTTCTGACTTACATTGCTTGTGGCCGACCGTACGATAAGGAAATCAGCACATCGTACTGAACAAGAATCCACCATACACGGCGCCAGGTGCGGCGATCAGTGGCGACAAATTTGTTTGCTATGGGGTCGCGATGCATTCCTAATCCCGTAGCAATTCGCGCTGCTACTCCAACCCAATAGTGAGCGTTGGCAGAAACATCATCGTCAATAGCGTCCGAGTGCCACGTCAACAACAACGCTGTTTGAACCAATATATCTCGGTTCCGCTCTATTCGATTGTCGAAGAGCCATTTACATCTGCGATACAACACATTCTTGAGCTCCTCCCTCTCTGGACTATCTCGAGAAACGTGGACACCAATCAATAGGATGGCTTGAAGGAGCAACACTGGTGGTGGATTAGATGGGTCTCGGTTACGGTATTGAGACATGAACAGTTCTTCCTCAACAATAGGATAACCTGGGTTGACGTGCGTGAAATAGGCGTCCACCAATTCGTCTGCGATATGTTTCTCTGGTAAGGTCAAAGCATCCTGCAGAAATTGATCGTGCCCTATTTCCAAACGACGTCGCGGTATCTCGTTGCCGGCCAGATGGTATGATATCTCATCTCCCCGTTGCTGACGAAGAAGAAAGGACATGTTGGAGACATCATGACCCACATAAATGGCACGAACACCGTGCTGAATCTCACGAGAATCGAGTTCTTGCTGATCTATCAGCGTTACTAGACGATTTTCCATTTCCCGCCTATCGTCGCTAGGATTGGGCGGGGACTGGGCGGTATGATGTAGGAGAGTTCCGTGTGCATGCTGTGGACCAGCCGCACCTGCGGAACGATCGACTACACCCCCACCAACTGTACTACGGTGTGAAAGCCGTTGTGAATCACCGGGTGATTTGACCCATAGGGAGTCGGTAGCGGTCCCCTGCGAACGCGAAGTCGCGACACTTGCTTCAAGAGGCGGGAGCGGACGACTAAGAATGGGAACCGGATTCAACGCAGAACGAGTTATAGGCCGTTTCTTCTTCTCATGTATGCGGCAATCGAGCTTGCCTGAAGATTGACAGTTTGAACATGGAAACCCAACAAATTGCGCATCACATTTGACTTTTCGGCGGTGACAATGGACACAAGCAGCGCCTGTCGACGTGGAAAGAAGCGGACGTTAGCTCCGATGGCACGGGAAGAAGATGAGAGGTACCTACCTGGCCGTCTTTTCACTATGCCATTGCAGCCGGGAGATGGCCGGGTCTCTTTCTCAGCCGAAGCCATTGATCATAAATTGTGTAGAACTGCATTGACTTTGAGCAATCTATTTTGAAATATTGTGACTCTATTCATAGTCGCGTAACGAGCATTATTGACGTCGACAAGGACAACCCCATTGCTTGCTATCGATATGACGACTGGCAGTATTCTGAGGCACACAGCAGCATGGTAGTTGGCATGCTCGGTACCGAGAAGAAGTTCGATCAGAATATGGAGAAGGCACGGACCGGGTTCTGCGAATATTTGGAGAGGAACGTGTCAGTGTCCAATCATATTAATGTATACTCAGTTACCACGTGACTTCCCCGCACTAATGGATACTTATAATTTATATCAGAGCATTGGGAGAAATACTACTAAGACGAAACATATAGATCCCTAGAAAGAAAAACGATGAGGATGATAATAGATAATAGAACCGTCCCATTGTCCATGATTCCCTAATACCGTAAGCGCCTGTTTCGGACCAGCGTCGTCCTTCACTCTAAGCTTCCTTGCACCGAAAAGTAAATAGAGCAACATTCAAGCCTCCAGAACAATAAACCCAAAGATACGCTGTGTACATAGAGTACTTCGTATGCGTGAAGTTGCCAATTGATAACAATAAATCGCATCGTCCGCGGGGTCAACTATAACGCCTTTTCTTGTTGTCTGTCAATTGTACATGAGAGCAGAAGATCCGATTTTAGAAAACGAGAATCTTCATACTATCCCAGGGAATTAAAGAGAAAAGCAAAAAGAAGAAAAAGACAAAAAGAAATGAAAAAAAAAAAACCCTAAGATTTCAAGCAGCCTCAAATCGTCGTATGTTGTTCCGTGTCGCGTGATTTGACCTGTAGGTTATCGACACTCAATGAAACTCCGTTCCAGCACCGTTGTGCCCCTGGCCGACCATGGAACCGTAACCGTAGCCGGAGTTATCTTGTTCTGAAGGATCTAGATTCGAAGCGAGGATGTTGTTCGGATTTTCTGAAGCACCAGCGAATCCAGCAGGGGCAGCAGCTGTTGCGCCGCGGGCAGCTGGAGCTCCGCTGGCTGAGCCACCGACTGGTCCACCAGCATTATATCCGCTGCTCGTAGGCCGGTTCTGATTCTCCCCACGAGCAGACTGCGTCTGCAGAGTGTTAGCTATTCAGTTCTGCTTTTCTTACACACCAGCACATGGGTAAAGGACTGAGTATGAAACTCACTTCACGATATTTGGAAAGGTAAATTTTCAAGGCTTCGGCATAGTTCTCAAACCCCAAAGAAGTCATCGCGAATAGGATATCTTCGCCATTGACTGTCTTGCGCTTCTCTTGTTGACATTTCTCGGATGCTACTCATGGGTTAGGAGTACTGCTTGCGACTTCAAGACGGATAAAGCACTCACCTTCACTGGTGATGAAAGAAATGAACTCGCTGACACATTCTTGCATACATTCCTTTGCTTCTTTTGCAATTTTGGCGTTCTCGGGAAGAGCAGTTTTCATGATGCGGGCAACTATTATTGAAGTTGATCAATGTTAGCCAGTTTGCACCTTAAAGTATTGGGAGAGTATAAAACTGAAATTTCAATATGGTCTACATTGACCAATGAGACGGTGGGAGTCGCGCATCACAACCACAAGCGAGGAGCAAATGGTATACAATATAGGTATCGCACGGTTCATCAACAAATAGGCCAGGCCTAAAAGGACAACGCCCGCATAAATATGATTGGGAACTGGGCACCTGCACGCAGAAGGAACCAGTAACGACGGTGCGCGAAGCAGGGGAGGGTGAAATAAGCATTGCGCAATAGGGTATAGAGCCAGATGCAGGAACACCAAAAGAGCGATAGGATAACAAAAGAAGAACGGACCATTTGCAATTGGTAGCCATCGGTCTTGCTCCTTCACTTCAAACTCTTGCCCTTGTCCACTTGGGTCTTGATTGTCGCGGTCCATTGTTTCGGGGTCATCGCCTGACTGAGTCTCAGGTTCCACATCCGGTTCTTTGGGAGGAGAGGCCGAAGACATCTTTTTAGGTCTTTCTGACGGTGATATAGGGACTTATTAGATCGGGATGCTCTGTTGGCAAGTTGACCACGTCAGAGGGGGGTGGTGTGGGTGTGCGCGCGCGATTTTTTCGGGTCTAAGACAGAGGATGGCTGCAAGCGCTGCGTCACAAGTCCGGCTGGCTGGGCAGCGATTTACCTCGCAGGAGCCCAATATAGTTTGATTTAGATCTGTTTGTGCGTGGGGGATTGAGGCGCGGATTAAACTCTGCTGTCGGTAGTAGTAAGCAGTAGCATATGATGCTTGAGGATGGGTCCTCTGGCGGTGTGGACGTGAGGCGCGCCAACGGGCTAAGGCGACTAACGCGCGAAACCACGTCGTAGGGAAGCGAGTTCGGCGGAAATAGCGACAGGGATTTTCTGCAGGTCAGTTATCTGATGAAAGCGAGCGCGTTACATCAGAAGAATTGTCCAGATAGCAGAAGTTGGATGAGAGAGTCGTAGATGGTTGGTGGGAAGAAGTACTGTTTGAGGTAGGGTAGGGAAGATAACTAGCTTGGTTAACTGGCTTCCGGCGATGGTAGGAGGGGGCCTTGACACTGTGTGGGGGGGAAAGCCTGTCTGTCAAAGTGGAAGGCAACGATGAATACAGATTATTAATTCTCGTAACTCTCCACGACAACCTTCTCTTCTTTTTCATCTCTCGTTTATTTTGGAGTTCAGCTGTTGCTACGATCATATTCCTTCTTCAGCCTTGCGCGACGTCAACAACCGGGGATTATTTAAGATTAAATGTCAATTGGCGAACCACAGACGTGCATCAAAGACGCGAATCGGCCACTCAGCGCTCGTCGCATCCAAACAGAGACAAGGCGTGCTAACTGGTGGAGTCGTTTGTTTACTAGGGATCGTTTCTACAGCTTCAATGTCTCAAGAGCCATGAACAGCGACCGATACGAGCGCTTATCATGACCGCAAATAAATAACACTTTGCAAACTCCCACTCATGCAGGCGTGCGAACGGATCGTCCGGAACGGTCGTAGCAAGAGCTGTTTTCGGCGGAGAGCATATGTAAGATTGATACGGCTGTAACAATACCACGCGGCGATCTTGCATGACCGCCCGCACAATGCCAGATATCAATACGGTAATTTACGGTAACACCAGCTTCCTTAACCACCAGCCTACATGTTTATTATATGTAAAAGGTATCAAGTGTTGATGGATTGAACATCCTTGTTACAGATGGCTCCCACCAGAGGCTATCACGACCGCTAACATTGACTGACACGTTTTAGGCCTTTCTTTTCATCCTGGACAACAATGTGGTGCTGCACTTTAGCATTTCTTCCTTCACCAAGCTCTCGGCCTACAAGCCAGCCTCTCCCCTCCTTCGGTGACCGTCAGAATAGGGGGTTGTACTTAGACCATATTTCAAAGCATTATCCTCAATGTGACATGTCTAGCAGATCAGTTACACCGTAGCACAATCTATCAAGACATGCCTTGAGATGGCTCATTAGCATGACGTCGAGCCCACGACAACCTCGTCGCCTGTCTCAGCCCTCTGAGTCTCAGCACGCCCTAATCTGAGACAATAAATAGTGCTGGCTAACAGTACGCTCTGAAGCCAAACTGTGCTACCACCAAATCACCACGAGAGCAAAACCAATCACTTACAGCCCGAACGTAAGTCAGATATTGTTACACACAAGACATGGCCTCCGACCTAGATCTTGGGGCCAATTACAGTGAAGCCCAATAAGATGGCAGGCATCATATGGTTGGCACCTGAATCTGTAAATGATATCGGAGCGACAGTACGGATGAGGAGGAACGTCGCTACTTGGAATAGAAAAAAACTCCGCCTAATACTAATGCAAGTAGCGCAGACCGATTCAAAAGTTGAATGAAAAGCAAAGAAGCAACAGTGATTTGTATAGATGATGCAAGGCCCTCGATAGATTCTTTTGCTTTGTCTGCCTCATTGGGCTGGGCTGTTTTAGGGCTGTTTTAGGGCTACTTTAGGACCTTAAGACTTAGGCTCACAACCACACCTCCCCCACCAAAACGGCCTCAATATTAATAGATTGGTATTATTATATGCGTACTGTTGGGCTAATAAATAATGATCTCATAAAGGATGGATGCGAGAATCTAGACCTTTCTTCGTGATGTTTCATTAATTACTAAACGATCAGTATCATCATGTCTAGCTATTATCCCTACCCCTTTCCGAGTCGACACCTCCCAGTTGCATCAGAATATCTGCCAAGTTGTCAGGCATGATTGCATCCTTGACTGACGGGCCTTGATTTCATAGAATCGTCGCCATCGTTCTCCATATTCTCTACCATCACATCAGTCGTATCGTAGAATTCTAGGCGGTAGTCGGGTACGTCAAGAGCGGAAACCCCCTCCCTCGTTGGGTTCAATCGGAAACCAAAGTCTGCTTCTTCATGTTGTCATTGTCTTTTTCTATGTGTTCCGGTGCTTGTCGGAGTATCTCATTCAAGCTTGTCTCGCTCGCGGTTCTGCTCAGGTAGTGT
This sequence comes from Talaromyces stipitatus ATCC 10500, assembly GCF_000003125.1. NCBI lineage: Eukaryota > Fungi > Ascomycota > Eurotiomycetes > Eurotiales > Trichocomaceae > Talaromyces > Talaromyces stipitatus. Next base: position 2,528,202 of record NW_002990117.1, on the reverse strand, counting down.
GCGCTCATCGAATGTCTAGCTAACCCTAGGGTATGGATATGGAGGACAAAAGTGTGTCCATTTCTCATTGTTGGACAACTTGGACATTATTCTTTTTCTGTTTGTAAAAATAGAACGATCAGTGACCACTCAGATATATACCGAAAGAGTAGACACACCTTCCAATTATCCATCTCTGTCTGTTTAGCCTTGTATTGTTTCAATAGCTCATCAAGAACTTGTTTTAATCCGTCCGCATTCGTCTTGAGAGAGGGTACGACTTCTCCAACTGTGCGCTCGACGAGAACACCGTTAACCAGGCGGAAGCATTTGCGATCCGCTGCGAGGGGCTCGAGGGTTTCGATTACTAGTCTGCATGAGTGATTCCGGTGGTTAGCCTGATATCTCCTCCATATTCTACCTTGCACGGCGGGGTTGAGTCTTGTCTTTAATCTGGCAGCAAAAGGAAGATAATAATTGACTCACTTATGCTCTTCGGTCTCTTGTTCGATATCGCCAATCTTCTGTGCCATGCTCTGAAGCGCATTCTTGAAGTTTGAGTACTGGAGCTGGAGCTCTGCATTATCAAAGTATGTTAGATAGCTTCTTCTCCTAAACATTCGACAGCATCAAGGCTCAAAACAAGACTGACCCTGTTGTCTCCTCACGCTGACCTGCTGCTGTGAAGCCATTGTGAACTCAGATTCGACGTCTAATGCTCTCAAGGATCAAAGCATTTGTATGGAAAAGCGTCGTCGAGTGTTTCTTCAATGCGGGGTGTGCCGGCTTGGCGTGTTGATGCCTCATATTTCAGGTATCTATGTGAGTAGACTGTTTAGGGCATGCTGTTAAGGCATACACAGATCATCGGGCGTATGCGGAAATTTTTAGTCTTATTAACTTTAAATTTATTTTGAGACTTGTAGATTGTATCTGTTCTATCTCGAGAATCTATCAAGTCCACGATAGGAGCACAACATGGATAGCTACTAAGATACTTGGGCAAACTACCAAAACAGGAAATAATCTCGAATCGCATTGCTCTTCATAAGAATGGGATGATAGAGGTTGTAACGCTCTGGTAAATACCATAGGAAGGTGTATTCTTTCCTTAAGCAACAATATGAACGAGTATTTCTTGGTGAAATGTTTGAATCTCTTAGGATACTGTCAACGAGGTCGACAGCATGCATCAGTCTTCAGATCTCTGGATAATTGCACAGTTCAAGTAATGTCACCTACAACTACTATTACTCTTACAACACTTTAGCTTCAATCTTAGGCAAAAGACTGTTCAATCAAAGAGAGCAATATCAAATATCCAAATGCACAACAGATCAGGGGTTGACCAGTCTGAAAAAAAGTAGATCGGGACTGGACAGGTAACCTCACCTGAATATCAAATAACCGTATTAACGCTCAGTAACAATACCAATTAATATCATCGTAGAAACACAATAGTAAATAGATGTACATCACAACCGTAGACACCGGCTCAACCCTCGGTTCTGATAACAGGGCTGGTGTCGATTGCATCTTTTGTAGTATTTGAGGAGTATAGCGTAAAACTTTTTCCGGATATCGCTGACCATTGCATTATCACAAATTCTACAAACTTCAACGAAAGGAGTTGCGGTCGATATCTTTGTTTATAGCTTAGGTATTTATATGTACATTAGGACCGGTCATGTACAGTGCCTTGCAAAATCAGTTTCCCTCATGAACTCATTCGAATTCTTTTCAAATCTCTATCGGAAACGCACTGAAACGAGCTAGTCTATAAAAAATTAGTTACAGACTAACACCATTTGGTGGAATTGGTACTGAATGCACTTCACAATCTAGAACATTCGAGTGACCGAGAGAAATATCAAGCTGCGACGATAAATCGTAACAAATGCAATGCAACAGAAAAGTCTAATGGCAACTTAACTACAGTATGGAAAACTCAAGTCCTCCCAGGCCCTTCTCTTAAAAAAGATATATGAAAATATTAGAGTAATTACAGTATGAATGAAACATTAGATCAATTTCAAGAAAGTAACTCGACCTGAAGCATGTCCCATAACAAGCAGGCTCTTATAGACATGGAGACAAGTTGCTCGATGCTCAACAGGCAACCAAATAACTTTAATATCATTGCGAGTCACCCATTCATTCTTCACTAGTATATTGTTATAAAGACTGTTTGTTGTTGGGGACAGACTGAGAACATGGAGGGATTCAATATCGAATCGTCCTTGATCAGTCTCACTGGCGTGATGCTTCTTCAGCGACCGACACGGTTCAGAGGTGCTCTGACACTGCCAGATAGCCGTAGATTAGAGCCGATATTCTTTGACTGACCGTTCACTCCAGCCGGCAGCTTCAGTGAATGGCTCACCGCTAACTAACATATCACGAATGAGGATGAGTTGCGACATTGCTAGTCTCGGTGCCATTATTCCAGTGTACAGTAATGTCTTATTGCGATACGAACTAGTTTGTTTCAAGTATGAATTAGAAAAGAAATTGAGCGTGTTCATGAGAGAAACTGATTTTGCAAGGCACTGTACAAATAGCCCTGCGTCGTCTCAGATTTGGCAATTTTTTGGGGGTATATGGAAGTGTTTCTAAAAGCTTGCCGTATTTTTTCCGGTGTGAGGGGTGAATCTCGAGAAACTAAGACCAGACCTGCAACTGTGTTTGGCGCGTCCTCTACAAGCGACTTTGTCGTGGGTTTCCAGCCTGAATTTGTAAATTCCACTCATTATTGTTAGTAACTAAGATAAGAATGAGCATAAGTATACACAACTGAGGGCCAAACACCTAGTCCTTGCATATCAAATCGAAAATCAAGGTCTCTATATATCTTATGTTGCGAATCTGGAAATCCTTGAAGTTTGTCATCAGGCATACTGTCAATGAATTCTCTAAGGACCTTAGTCTATATATAGCAGCAATCCTCCAGGGATAAAGAAGTATAAACCAGATTTAATAACGATGCGGTAGTTCACCCGAGTCAAGTTTGAAAATGATACAGAACGATTAGAAAGTGATTAGAAGTGATTAGAGAGTGTGGAAATATCTCGTCTATTTATATCTCCATCATTCTCAAACAACAGGCGCTCAATCAAGCATATGCTGCACAGCTGAAACGGGGTTGAACGCTCACATTTATTCCCCAAGTCATTGATTCCGTGTAAATAAAGCGCCAATCCATTGAGAGACTAGAGCAGAAAACATAATTGAGACTGAGTTAAGAACCGGTCATGGACCACACCAATGTTGACTGATATTCCTAGCCGCATAACGAAGGAAAAGGCGGTCTCATTCGAAGCATGCATAATCAGTTGATACAAGGCTACTGGCCTACCATTCTGATTTTTTCTTTGTTCTGTTTGTTTGCATCCTGCCAATATTTCAAGCTGATACGGAACTCTCAGATACATTCCTTGTGAATCTAAATGTAGGATTTGCTGGTCCTTCGAAGGTTGCCGAATATCTAGGTAGGGGTTGTGCGACATATATCTACACGCATCGATCGCCTTGATGATTGCTCCCCATCTCCCCAACCTATACACGATTAATATTTATTTACCTCCTTTTAGCCCTTTCTACTGCACATCAAAAAGCCGCTAAGCTCCACACATAATACCTCACTAAATGCCAAGTCATGCTCGAAATGGGCTCGCATGATACGATGAGAGATGGGACCTTACACCAGTATGGACTCGCGAGCCAGTGTTGCATGCCATCACGAATGTGTGTCGGAAAAAACTGCGACTGAAGAAGTCAGCAGCTTGCGACGTTTTATTCTACGCTGAAGGAGCGTTCAACAAGCTCTATCTAGTCCGGACAAATAAAGTCCAGCTGCTCATAAGGGTCTCGCTGCCTGTTTACCCGCATAGCAAAACCCAGGGCGAAGTCACAACGCTCCGGTTTCTCCGCCGAGAGACAAATATCCCAGTGCCCGAAGTGATTGCATTCGACGACTCATGCAACAATGAGATAGGGTTTGAATGGATCTTGATGGAATTAATGCCTGGTGTCTCGGCATATAAGAGATGGCGGACATCGACCACCTTCCAAAAAGTGGCTCTTGTCCAGAATATAGCCGAGTTACAAGCACAACTCTTCTTTCATACATTTTCTGGTATTAGACCCCTGACTGTTGGTGACGAAGATCAGCAAAAAGTACACCCAGGAGAGATGGTTTCTCGTCTTTACTTCTGGGATAAACATTACGATTACGTTGTGTTGCCCGAGGACCATTCTGCTCAACTTATGAATGGCTTTCCTTATACCTAGAGATCATTATTAAAGATCAGAACTGCAGCTAAAGAAGAGGCCGAAGACGAGTGGGATGAGGAAGAGGCTGCATACACCCTAGAGCTTGCTCATAGACTGGTTGATCTACTTCCTAAGATATTCCCTTCACTCCAGAGTCCGCCCGAACGATCAGTGATGTTGCACGAAGATCTGTTGCTCAGTAATTTTCTAATTGACGACTAAGGACATATCATCGCAGTGCTGGACTGGGAATGTGTATCAGTCATGCCACTGTGAACGGCGACCAAAGAGCCCCAATCTCTAATGGGCTCAGTTCGAGAGGAAGAGCTAAAGCGACAAGACTATGGGAACGAAAGCGACGACGAGGAATATGAGCTAAGGGGAAACGAAGATGATGACCTAGACAATGAAGGCAAATGCGAACTGTATTCGGTTAACCTGATGGAATACGAAAACCCTCAATTGAGACGAGTGTGCCGCGCACACATGCGCAAATTACGACCAGACTGGGATACCGAGATCGAACAAAATGCGCTAAAACATGATTTCATTGGAGCAGTTTTCCGATGTGGGAATGGGATTACTCTTCAAAAAATCGATCAACGGGTTGAAGCGATAGAAAAGGGTCAATTTCTTAGACTGAGAGATATTCTGGAGGCAGGCTTGAGGGTGTAGTGTCGTCGAAAGTACATGATTGAGTGTCTCGGCAGTTTAGAGTCGGCTGCCTTCATGGGTGTCAATTATCTCCTACCTCATGCTAGAATACATAGCATCAATCCAAGTAGTGTCAGAGAAATATCCATAACCTAAATCCAGATATGCGTAGTTTAAGGAGATGAGGTTAGAATTTAGGCTCAGGTTGATGAAACTTTAAAGGAGGTAGGAAGGAATTAATACCAAATAGGTTAGGACTAAAAAGTTTAAATTCGCCGCCGTAGTTTGCACTGTTTGTCTGGAATGTCTAACCATTGCTCGAGAAACTTAACCAGATCAGTCACAACCAAACCACTCTACCACACAAAATATCGTCAAGATATTTGAATTTGGAACCTGGAGAATAATAGGCGCTGAATACATCGAACAAAATGGCCCGAGATGATGCGCCGCCGCCTGCCAAAAGGCAGAAGAGTTCCCTGCCAGCGCCGCTCCGGGACGCAAAGCGACAAGATATCGACAACTGGGAGACAAACCGTATGCTAACGTCCGGTGTCGCGCAACGACGAGAGTTTACCGGCGATTTTACTCCCGATGACGATGAAGGAACGCGAGTGCACTTGTTGGTGCACGATTTGCGCCCGCCATTTCTCGACGGTCGTACGATTTTCACAAAGCAGTTAGAACCTATATCTGCCGTGCGGGATCCGCAGAGTGATATGGCCGTTTTTAGTAGGAAGGGGAGTAAAGTCGTTAGAGAACGGAGACAGCAGAGAGAACGACAAAAGCAAGCTCAGGAAGCTACCACGATGGCCGGGACGGCATTGGGCAATCTAATTGGTATAAAGGAAGATGAAGGAGATAGCGCTGTGGCAGCTCCTATCGAAGACGTCTATAAGAACACGAACAAATTTTCCCAGCATTTGAGGAAGGATGAAGGCGGTGCTAGTGCTTTCAGCAAAAGCAAGACATTGCGCGAGCAGCGAGAGTATCTACCTGCCTTTGCCGTGCGAGAAGATTTGCTCCGCGTGATTCGAGACAATCAGGTCATAGTTGTAGTTGGTGAGACTGGATCCGGGAAAACCACCCAGTTGACTCAATTTTTGTACGAGGATGGATATGGCAAACAAGGTATGATTGGCTGTACGCAACCTCGTCGAGTGGCGGCTATGAGTGTAGCCAAACGTGTGAGTGAGGAAATGGGAGTCGACTTGGGGGATCTTGTCGGTTATGCAATTCGATTCGAGGATTGCACGAGCGACAAGACTGTTATAAAATGTAAGTACTGTCCTGCGACCTTGCTTGATGAGTGGCTAACATGAGTAGATATGACGGATGGTGTGCTGCTGAGAGAATCGCTGGTCCAACCCGATCTCGACAAATACTCGTGCATTATTATGGACGAAGCGCACGAACGTGCATTGAATACAGATGTCCTAATGGGCTTGATCAAGAAAGTGCTGGTCAGAAGGAGAGATCTGAAATTGATCGTCACATCTGCGACAATGAACTCGGAACGATTTTCACGGTTTTTTGGTGGTGCTCCAGAATTCATCATCCCCGGCCGTACCTTTCCCGTTGATATTCAATTTTCGCGCTCACCTTGTGAAGACTATGTGGACAGTGCTGTCAAGCAGGTTCTTGCAATCCACGTCTCTCAGGGACCGGGCGATATATTAGTGTTTATGACCGGACAAGAAGATATCGAAGCTACATGTGAACTAGTCGAAGAGCGACTGAAGATGTTAAATGATCCGCCAAAGCTGAGCATTCTTCCCATCTACAGCCAAATGCCTGCAGAGCAGCAAGCAAAGATTTTCGAACGAGCCGCACCCGGAGTCAGAAAAGTCATTGTGGCAACGAATATTGCCGAGACGAGTTTAACTGTCGATGGAATTATGTATGTGGTTGACTCGGGATATTCTAAACTGAAAGTCTACAACCCCCGTATGGGTATGGATACACTTCAGATTACGCCGATATCTCAAGCGAATTCAGGCCAACGTGCTGGACGAGCCGGACGAACGGGTCCAGGTAAAGCCTTTAGGCTATACACAGAGCAAGCATTCAAAAACGAGCTCTATATTCAGACCATTCCAGAGATACAGCGAACCAGCTTGGCTAATACAGTGTTGTTGTTGAAATCGCTTGGGGTCAAAGACCTTCTAGACTTTGATTTCATGGATCCTCCTCCACAGGAGACGATATCCACTTCATTATTCGAATTGTGGTCTCTGGGAGCGTTGGACAATCTGGGAGATTTGACGCCACTGGGTCGTCGGATGACTCCATTTCCTATGGATCCGTCATTAGCGAAATTATTGATTACTGCATCTGAAGAGTATGGATGCAGCGAAGAGGTATTGACAATTGTGTCTATGCTCTCGGTACCAAATGTTTTCTTCCGCCCCAAAGAACGACAAGAAGAATCTGACGCAGCCAGAGAGAAGTTCTTCGTCCCGGAATCCGACCATCTCACTTTACTACATGTATACACACAATGGAAAGCTAATGGCTACTCTGACGCTTGGTGTGTCCGACACTTCCTCCACTCCAAATCCCTACGTCGCGCCAAAGAGATCCGCGAACAACTACAGGACATCATGACCGTGCAAAAAATGCCCCTTGTCAGTTGCGGTACAGACTGGGACCTGATTCGCAAATGTATTTGCTCGGGATATTATCATCAAGCAGCCCGCAAAAAGGGGTTGGGCGAGTTTATCAATCTGCGTACTAGTGTCACGGTCCAGTTGCATCCGACTAGTGCGCTTTATGGATTGGGTTATGTTCCGGATTATGTGGTTTATCATGAACTTATTTTGACGAGTAAGGAGTATATGTCTACTGTTACTGCAGTGGACCCTCACGTAAGCCCCCTTTTTCCCTTTTGATTTTAGTAGGTAGAAAAGCTAACATTAGTAGTGGCTCGCCGAACTGGGCGGCGTATTCTACTCGGTCAAAGAAAAGGGCTACTCCCACCGCGAAAAGCGCATTACAGAACACGAATTCAGCCGTCGAATGGAGATCGAGACGCAAATGGCCGCTGATCGGGAACGTGCAGCCGCCGAAAAGGAGCGTGAAAAGGAAAGGAATGATCCTGTGCGGAGGAAGAGGGAAATTGAAGTTGGTGTTGGGATTGGTAGGCCCAGTTCTGCTACTGCTTCTCCTGCTACGAGGCCATCCTCTGTTGTAAAGAGGCCAGTGATTGTGGGTGGGAAGAGAGGTGGGTTGACTACGGGAAGTAACAGTAGTGGTGGTGGAAGCGTAGTGAAGAAGCCGGCGGTAGTGCGGCGGCCTGGAGGGAGGGCCTTTTAAGCACAAGTTAATGATACTTTACATATATCCACGATTGATTGTACATTTATCAGAGCATATTCGGGCGTTTACAAAGACTAGACATGGATATAGAAACTTGAATCAAGTTTTCTGAATGACCTTCGAAAAGTTCCACAAGAACGACCGTGACAGAAACGAATAACAATGCTTCATCATGTTTAAAGATATTTAAATATCCACGCATTCCAATCGACAAAGAACATACATATATGTGATGCAACAAAGGAGCTGACCAGAGAACGCGAGCCATACATTCCGGGTTTCCTTCTTTTATAATCTCATAGCGCCGAGGACACTCGAATTGTCAAGGATGTCCGTCTAGTTAATAAAATTAATGCAGAAAAAATGCAATATCAAACTTCCGAAAATATAATCCGCGAATGCCCTAAACACACGTCAGCCACCAAATTTCGCAATATTCTTTTTGGGGAAAAAGACGAACCGTTCATGAGAAATCTCCTGTATACCCGAGTCCTGCTCAGATGTAGTAGTTTGAAGCTTCCCTTTCGACGAAAGCGAGACATTTGTCGACGACGAGGAAGAAGCGGTTTGCATCCGCAAACTAGCAGTAAGCACGAACTGACCGACGGCAGCCGAGAAACCAGCTAGGAAGGCATTGAATGGCTATATTCATCAACCGCATATTAGTTTCAAGACTTGAGTTGGAGTCGTTCACAGAGTGGTAGGACGAACATAATTCCCAGCAACAACACAATAAACAAACTGAATTCCGCCCACCAGCACTAGATAAACCATAAACGCATCAAGCAGAAACGTCCGCTGCGATGTCTGCGCAAAGTAGCGGTTAAGAATGTGTTGTGCGATTTCGGCCACGGAGGCTTTGGGGCTCAGGGGGACTGTTGCCGTTGTCGTTGTTGGCGCTGCTGATGTGGATGATGAGCTGGGTGTTGAGGAGCCTGTTGTAGGAGTTAATGCAGCTGCGCTGGAAGAAGTGGCTTGTTGCCGTTTTGGAGCCATTGTATCTGTTATATTCGTTGAACGTGAACTTGTATTCGATGGTTCACTTTTGTAATGCTCAATTGAGTTCGACGTACGGTTGCAAAGGTATGATGGAGCTGGACGGAAGATGAGTTGAAGCTGCGTGTCTTCTGTATATTGAGCTATTTTATTGGCTGCATCGGACAACATTGTGACCCACTTTCAATCCCCACTTTAAGTCGTAACCCTAACCCTGGTAAGTACTACATGCAGAAACGGAATATAATTTCGTTAATGGCTATATTTAGATATCTAAGTCGTATCACATAAACCCTACCTGGCCGTTACCGGAGTCAGGCCCAGCAGCCTTCTCAAACTCATGTTGAAAGTCACGCATCACATCATCAAGTCGGTCCCAATTCAGCGGCATACCAAAGGCATTCGGCAGTTCTTGGGACCATACGTTATCGTTGGGGTTGAGATTATTATTAAGTGCGTTAGAAGAAGGGGGGAATGCCGAGGTCCTCGTATTATTGGTACCGTTGGTAGGAATAGTGTTGATGGGGTTGGTGTTCATGATGTTGTCAGCAGAACTGTCTCCAATCGCCATGGTATATGTAGGCATGAAATCATTCATAATGTCGGGTATACTCTTGCTGAAATCGAGATTAAATTGGGGAATGGCTTTATTGGCTGTATCCATATTATCCCTTGGCGGTGCTGGATTGAAAGTTGCGGACGTGGAAACATTCTGACCTGAATCGGGGAACGTTTGTCCAGGGCTAGAAAATTGAGACGATTTTCCATCTAGGTGGTATGGACCATTGCTGTTTGTACCAGTATTCCATTGTTGCTGCTCTGGTTGCGGTATTTGTGATGGCAAAGGCTGTTGTTGGTTTAGTGGAATGGTAGGTATATTTTGATCTAACCCCTTGAAAGGCGATTGCATCGTAGTACAACCAATATCCCGTGCTCCATACGTATTTGTGCGAAACGTTTGCGCCTTATTATAGAGCTTCTTCAAAGGTCGCCATAATGGTCCCTTCTTCCCCTGCGCTCTGCGCTCCCACTCATGAAAAGTCGAATCGATCGCAAGCCATGCACGATCAACTCCCGGACACCGCGGTCGAACGCAGAGTTCCGCAAGCACAAAAGCAATTGCATGCCATTGAACATAAGACCCAAATAGCCAACTCCAGCGTCTGGTTGACTCGCTCGTCTCCATCAGTCGGGTGAACTCTATTACTTCAATCGACGTCAATAGTATTCTGTTACGGTCCTCGGGAGACAATGATGTTAGATTGTTCTTAATCATGGGATGATGCACAACAAGCCATAACTTGGCTACAACCAATCGGGCCATAGTCGCGCATGCCCACTGGAATGGTTCTTGCATGTCACAATGCTGGACGAAACTTTCGTTCAAGGTGTCGTGCAACCGTTCAACCGTCCTTTTGCGTTCCTCAAGGGTTGGTCCAACAGAATTCTTGCCCGTAGAAAAATGGATCAAATGGCGATACCGTTGAGAAACATGGCACCGGATGAGAGTAAAAGTCATATCAGTAAAAGCAGCCCGTTCCGAGGGGAAAGTCTTTGATTCTGGACTGATATCGTCATCATTGATGTGGAGAGGCAACCTCGTATCGTACATTGATTCATTGATCATAGGCTCGGTACCATGATCCTCTGCAGTTCGCGCGTCCACAATAACAATATGCCACCAAAGTCGACGGCGCATCTCTGTCTCAAATGGAGTCAACCCGAAATTGGTCCCGTCTCGATGCAGACCCAAGCCAGTCGCTAGTCGAAGAAGAATAGAAGACATTGACCAGACAAACCTGCCATTATCAACTTTGTGGACACTCGATATGAATAAGACAGCAGCCTGAAGGAGATTGATGTTGCGGGAATTCAAAAGGTTTGCTCTTGCTAAAGCTTGTTCGGTCGCGAAGCGAAATCGATTGATCGCAGAATCACGATCATCACCTATCTCCGCCAGACACTGCTCGGGGGTCATGCTAATAACAGTGGCGAAATAAATAGCGAACAAAAGTGCCTCGCTGTTCTTGTCTACTGGATCTTGATTCATCGCTGCATTGACTATTAGATTGCGAATGGTCGGTTTGTAAACGATTGTCAATAATGGAGCGATATTTTGCTCATATGTCTTCCACAAAATAAATACCTGTGTTGGGGAAGGATGATAGTTGCGCAAGCTTTTGGCAAGTGAATTATATCCAAAAATAAAAGCATCGTGGCTGTAAGTATTAGGCGATTGCGAAGCGTCTTCGGGCGAAGTCATATTCTCAACGTCCTCTTCACTCTCGGAGTCTAGAATTCCCTCCAGTTCCTCGATCTGTTGAATAGGTAATTAGCGTTTGCGCCAATCCCCTATACTTGCCCCAAGTTAGAAAAAGAGGTTACCTGATTGCCAACACTAGACCAAAAGCGATCGCTCACATAGGCACTTTTTGAATCATCAATAACCAATCGTCCTAATTCTTCGTATACCTCACTGTTTCGTGTAGAGGATAGATTCCAAATAGCCTGAGTAGATGCGCTAGAATCTTTTGAAAGATTTACGCTCTCACCAGCAGGCGCCTGGGGGTGCGATGCGGTCTTGGTAGGGTCTGAATCAGCCGCCAGCTTCGCCGCAATCAGTTTCTCAATCGCCTCTGTTCCTCCCAGACTTTCAACAACACCTTCCAGTCTCCTTAATCGCGACAACACCTCAACATCGGGCGGACGTCGCTGTTTCCGCGGCGCGCGACCGGGACCTGGGAAGATGCAGTCAATGCCCGCTTTGACGCAGTTGGAGCATGGCTCCCTCTTGTTGCAGCGAACTTTGCGACGGCGGCAGGTTACACAGCTGCGGGGGTTTAGATTCGAGTCCGGTGCTACCGCGCCGGATGTTTCGGATAACGTAGCCGGATTTGCGTTTCGATCTGGATTTGAAGTGGCAGAGGGAGCGGAGGACGATGGATAAGTTGTGTATCCCGCCGCATGAGGCGGCGCATCGGAAGACATGTTGCAAATCTAGTTCATGCAAGTAATCGAATGTATATCCTCTTCCAAGCTCGTGCGATTTCCCCGTTTAGGACTGTGTTCCGAGGTGTGGTTCGGTTGCTCTTTTGCTCGCTCGCTCGCTCGCTCTTTCGGGGGTTGAAAAAGGCGAGGGACGGTGCTATACCAACGTCGCAGGATAGACGAACTGATCTAACGACCACCTATTCTGAGGCAGTCGCCGACTCGGGTATAGTATATCATCGAAAGCATTTGTCGACAGTAGCGACTCCCATGATTTAGAATTATCGACTCGATTGAAGTTGAAGTCGTCGTGGAGGATAGCTGATGGTGGGGCTACTCCAGATCAAGAAAGACCGCTCTCCTATTTTGTCGCTTAGTAAGTTAGCGAGTCAGCTCCGAATATTCTCACCTGATAAGGCAGAATTCCACAGATCCGGTGTCTTCTTGTGTTCTATGACAAGTAGAGCATACTACGTAGGTAGCTGAACGAAAATCCGACAGCGACTACAGTATATCATGCACCAGATTTAAGAGATGCAAACATAAGTGGTATGATTATGCAATATACATCAAATACAGTATATACTCGCCAACATGTATGTACAAAAGCGCCGAACAGAAGAGATATATATGTAAAAATGGTCACCCATGGATATGTCCAGAGAAATCAAGCACAAACACCAGCAATGCAATACACGGCTTGCATCCAACCATTAGACGAAGATAAATTGAAAGATGAGAGAAAGATAATCCCGAAATTGCTGAAATGCTATCAGGACTATGTTGCGTTGTTTGTAGAATTAAATGTCGTCGAATTAAACGTCGAGTTATCGACGCGTTGTATAGAGTTTTCGATTTTGACTTTTTCTTTTCCTTCTGGCTGTTTCTCGTGTTCTTCAATGACTGTGTCCACCTCCCTATATGAAGTGTCAGTATCATATTTTTGTTGGAGGCCCGTCTAGACGTACGAATTCTTGATCCATTGTTGAAATTCTTCCGAGAATGTATATCCGTTAAATCGCGGATTCGTCATGGATTTCTCCCCATATTCATCCGCCAATAACTTCGTATACGCATACGGCACTTTGGCCGGGACTCCCTCGAAGACGGTTCGTCGCAGAGGGAAGATTTCATTCTCCTGGAATCGATGAGAATCCTTGCACATCAATGCGCCCACTTCACCCTGTGCCCGCCGATTATCATCCGCACGCACGGCGGTGATGTCGATGAACAGTCCACTGGATGTATCAATCCACCGGCCGTCAATAACATTGCGCCAGTCCATGGTGGTGCGGATGACGTAGTGAGGGTTGATTTCGAGCATGTATTTGCGCCCACCAGGGACACCGGGGATTTCGAAATGGTGTTCGGTCATGTTGTAGTTTTCCGCGAGGAAGTGGATGCCTGGTTCTGAGACCTGGACATCCAGATCGTCGTCCCAGGGGAATATCTATTGCGGGTATGGTTAAGGACAAACGCTATGAACGACAAAAAGAGTCATAAACTTACCCTCTGATTCCACCACCATGCTAGTAATGTGCCGTGCATAATCCAGGTTTCTACATCAAGTTCGTCCATGAAGGACAGATATGTCGTGATTAGGGCTGATAAATGTGCAGACTGTTCCTCGCGATCGAGAGCCTTGTCGGTGAACCTAGTACGGGTCAGTATACAGGGTATACCACACAGTGTTTGTGAGTCAATACATACCGACCATCATAATGATAGCTGAATCTATCAAACACAATGTATTGTTAGTACGTATGGACTTACTTCTACAGTATCAGTCAAGAACATATAAACTCACGATGCTTCATCTACATAGAATGTGTCAGCCGAACGTGCTCAACAGGGTTATCCATGCAAGGAGTATAGAATACTCCGAACGGAAATACCAAACAAACCCACAAATCAAAGGAACAACTTACGAAAATATTTGGCTGCTGGATCACCTCCGTTCCCCGACCACTCCTTGGCCAGTTTCTTCCTCTCCTCCATGAAATTTGCATTGAGTGCAGCGGCGTTTGCGGTAGCCGCTATTAGGCCGCATATTACTAGCGACGTGCGCATTGTATATGAGGATAGAATCATCAGGAAAGTAAAAAAGGACTTTCAACAGCCCACCGAGGCTATCCTTAGCCTATAAGATAGTGCAGGAGAGGGCAACTTCCAAGTCGGCGAGGGAGGGTCAAGGTCGACGTCCTGCAGTGATAAGTTTCTACGGCGGACTTCGAGCAGTGAAGGGAAATGGACGATCGCGAGTCCTATATAAAAAGAATGGCCAGAAGCTGCACAAGAAAAATGTAACTTGACAATGAGTAAAGACCGACTAGCTGTGAGTATATACAGAGACGTTTGTAGGAAGAAAGCGATCGTGGCAGACAAGATAAGTCCAGAGATATGGCAAATACAAGCAAGGATTCACCCCGTACTCCGAACATACGGGTATACGTACGCTGGCGACCAGGTAAACAGGGGCTGGTACGTAATTACAAACAGATCCACGCTGCAACTACCCTTATTGCTCCTACAATTAATATTATTTCATGCTATTCTTTTGTTTTGCTTCAGAATATGGCCAATACATACAGCCATCTGATTGGCATACATGTCATCTGCAGTTATCCAAATAGTTTAACTTACACACTTCAACTCGCATCAGACAGACGAACGAACATAAAGTATGTTGTACGCGTCACGCCTATCCGACCACCTCTTGGCGCCCCTTGGTGGATCGAAGTGGCTTAAGCCGTACCGACGTGCCAAGCAACTACTCTCTATCAATCAAGCTGGTGACAGCCGCCAAATGCACTCACTCCACGATATTAGGCTGAGATTTACAATCTCAATGCATCGACTTAAACGTCCATAAACAGCAATGGGATGTATAAATAGATGCAACTGTACTGACACACATCGCTTGTGCTGGAGACCTGATTGGCTGATCATTCGATCTTATCTCCCCGCTACTAATTCATACGGAGAGTGGGTCAGCCAATCCGAACATGAGCAGCCTTTTCCAGTCCACGCGTTCAAAATCTCCCAGATGATTAAATTTTGCAGTTCAGACTTACGCATACATTTCAACCCGTTGGTAAAAGAAACGAAGGTCATTGATTGATTTAATATTTACAAGCCAACTAAATGGCATGGCACAAAATACGCCCCGGCCTGACTGAGCAGAACGTGATGAATTTCCTGATCGGGATATCCCAGAGAATCCGGGATCTGCTTGGCTGGCGTCATTCCCTTCTTGGCATCTCTTGGCGATAGATACCGTGTATCCGGTATGTAATGTTATACGTATTGTAACAAACAAAACATCAATCCCGATCGACGCAGTTCTTCAGATTGGGTTTGAAGATCTGATCATATCTTCACGTTTCCCAGGCACAAGACACAATTGGCATCCTCCCTGCTCTCATGGTACAATATGTTCATACAATGTAACGCCACCAATGTCAATCATGTAACACAGCCTGGCTCTACCACTAAGTATTTAGTCCACCTTAGGGTCCGAACAGATTGATCCAGTCGAGCACTGAAACAAAACAACTTGGCATACTCTAGGGATGCAGTGATTCAAGGAAACGTCCTCTGCCTCCCATCAATAAGGCCACCTCGGTTGCCTTCATTGGAGGAGGCGAAACACTGGTGTCGGTTTGTGTTGGTCTTGACTTCTCATGTTTTCTCGTCGAAAGAAGACCTTATATTTACAAGGTGTCATTTATTGATATTATGTTTCCAACGTTAGGACTAACTTCCAGGTTACGGTTTCCGGGAAGCATCCCTAGATAAGTATGGACTCAGTCGTACCCCGACCTATATCTGTTCTTATCATTATTCGCTACCTACCTACTTATCTCTGACAGTTTCTTGGCCTATTATATTGATCGATTCTAGGACGATAACTACCCACTCAAGACTGGAAACGCTAATTAGGGTTACGGAAGCAATTGCCCTAAGCCCCTGTTTGCCCATGCAATTGAGTTTCGAACGATCAACTGTGTTTGTTTATAGAAGACAAAACCAATCGTCAAGAATAAAGGATGTTAACACGATTTTGTAATATGCATGAATTCAAGCCAATTGGACGCATTTGACTGGATCTCCTTTCTTGCAAAAGGGACATCTTCATTGGGCAACATCAAAGAACACCGGATTGGTCATCACCTTGTCCATATATCAGAGCAACAGAAACTGGGCAACTTCCAAAATTGGGTGCCCTCCTATTTGAACCGCGTCTATAATACAGCCCAGATTCCCTCTTCTCCTTACTCTTTTTTTTTTCCGAATTATCATTCGCCATGCTACCCAGCTAGCATTTACACCACTTTTCAGTGCCAATAGACATGCGCATTATTTTGCCAACCAACGAGGCCGCTCCTGCTCTGGTCAGTGGAGTCACCAGGACATATATGCATATGAATCCTTAGGGTGATTCAGGAGCGATGTATTTCATTTTTCTCGGAAGTCTTTATCACGCGTCCTTCTCAAGGTTCTTCACATGACGAAGCCCTAGCTCGACAAAAGCATGTGCGACTTATATGCAAACTCTCATACTTGAAACTCCTTCACGGGATACTCCAAAGCCATATGAGTCACTAATGTGAAATTCTTGATAGGACTGGGAAATGAACATCAAAACAAAACATCATCCAAGCCCTTGCTAACATATCCCAACGCGCTTCGAGACTTAACGAACGACGAGCATGTTTAAAAAAGCAGACCACAGAGTGGGGTGCTTAATACAAGAAGCTTCTACCAAAATTGTGTGTTCGAATTACAAACTCGAAAGAAAAAGTTCATGCCACAAACTGGAAGCAAGGGAAAGAAGACTGCGACCTTGAGGCAATAATCGAGAATGAGCAAAGAGTCCAGTCAGAGGATACCGTGAACAATATTGCATCATACAGAACAAATATCCCCGCATAACTCATTCAATCACAATGTCATCAATTGATGCAAGAGTATGGTCAATCCCTTCGGCCATGACCATTGGGCGGGTATGCGTCTGATTTATTTGGATCATGGGAGACAATCAATTTGTCTCACAGAATGGTGCCAAACGGAGGAGTTATGAAACTTGGGCAAACAATCCTCAAAATGGAAGACATACATACGGATCATGATTGTTAAGCAGACCGCTAAACAACATCATTTCTGAATGTCTTTCAATACAGAAAAAGCTATATTTATGAAGACGACAACAACAGGACAGGATAAAGAACCAGGGAACGATTCCAGGAGCAAGGTTACCCAAAAGCCAGCTCCTAGCCCAGGGAATAATTCATTCAAAGAACTAGAGTTTTAGATCTCAGGATCATTGCAATACACACTGTTATTCAACGAAGACTGGCAGGATACAATGGAGTCAAATTCTTAATTACTACGTATATCTCGACGTATCGGGCATAGTGCAGCTGGTTGTGATCTACTTATCTGGAAATTGATTCATGATTGGCCCGATGAGGTTTAGGGCTCGTACTACTACTAGGTAGCAAACCTCAAGTAATCCCGCGACATTTCGCGGCTAGCCAGATAACGCGGATAGCATGCGGTCTTGGCGCAATGTGACCCCCATATACCTCGGTTATATGGGGGTCACCCCTAGCTGAGAAATATTACCAGAAATTTACATCTGTAGCCGTTCGGACTAGTTCTCGTACAAGACCATACCAACGGCATATTTAGACAGGCAGGCGGTCAGGGAGGCGGTCAGTTTCCACGCGAGGTCAATGAGATAATCGGTACGCGTCCGAGTAACCTGGTTTCCGGACTTCCCAGGATTTGCACGTACAATCACCTATATTGTTGCCCTTATTACTCATACCACTCCTATTTAAATTGATTTTCAGCTCCCTTACGTGAATATGGAGTCTATTTCTAATGGCTTGTTGGCCGAGCAAGACCGCCAGTTGGAGCTACACGCAAAGATACAGCTGCACAGTCAAAAAGTAGCGCACCGGATTCAGAAAAACCGGCCGGCAGCAACCACCAGGCAGTACGATTCCAGGCAGAAAGAATTCATTGATTTCTGCACAAAAGAAGGCTTTCCTGACGGCCAGGTGGTTACCGAAAAGAAGCTGGTCTATTTTCTGGATCACTATGTCATTAACCGTCCGATTCGGCCATCGCGATACTTGAGAAATCGTACGGATAGCCAGGGCGCAGCCGTTGTACAAACTCTCGGACTACCGTCTGTAAAGGCTTACACTAGTGCCATTGTTGATCTTTGGAGATTCCAGCAATCTCTTGGTACGAATCCCTACCCTAATCCAAGGGGCCATCTAGTCGGAGCTATGATTAAAAACCACCAATTTGATGAGACTCAACGGAAGCGGACCCAATTCACAGACCGAGGTTTTAATACTTTACAGGATGGCTACACATCAGAAAATATCAGAGCAATCGTACGATACTGCTGGGCAGGATGGTTATCTGACCAAACAAGAGGCCGGAAACCCCAGGCGCAAGAGGCCTATCTACGTACCACGGTGGATTTCTTATTTGGTCATAATATGCTTCTCCGAGGTGAAGATCGGCGCCATCTAGAACTAGCAGATCTATTCACACTTCGTATGGACGAGGGGCCAACCCCATGTTGGCCGATGATTCTGATGAAGCTTAATGGCAAGACAAATCAATTTGGCCGGCTTGAATATATGGGGGTCGTACGACATAAGGATCCTCTTCTTTGTACGATCTGTCATACTGCTTTCTATCTTTTTCATCGATGGGAGATTATGCATGAGCCGGTGCCGCAGTTTTATCAAAGGCAGCAGTGGTATAAGTTTGTCTTATTCAAAGGGTCTGACTCTGAGCACTCCTTCTCGTACGAAACTCAGTTGAAATGGATTAACCAGGTGTTTCAGAGCATTGGATTAAATTCAAAAAAGAAGACTCATTCTGGACGATCTAGTGGTGCAAGGCATGCAGAACTACAGGGTGTGGACGAAAATTCAATCCGAAGAGCTGGGCATTGGAACCAGGATAGTATGAGTAATTGCTATCTTTCCGAGCTTCCTCGACCATTTATTCGTACACTTGCTGGATTCAAGCCTACAGATCAAGGCAATTATTATCTGCCACGAGCTGCAATTGAACCTCCAGAGACCCTTGTACGAGCTCTCTGGCCATGGATTGATCAATGGCTTGCTTGGTTTTCCCCATCCGAGTTGAATCCGGTGGAATTGAGTAAGCTAGATCTGCCTCCATTACCTCTCCTTGTTCAACAAGGGGTCGAGAAGTGTGATCAGGATGATCTAGCTGCTCAAAGCTTTCTCAAGCTTCTTAGCTCTTTTCGTACGGTTATTATACAGGATGCAGTCTTTCTGCAACAGGAATTCCCAGGTCATTCAATGTGGACTCATCCTCTATTCCAACGCTCTGATTTTCAATCCTTTAGCCAACAGATTATTGATCTGGTCCGTACAAGCGAAACACCTCATGAAATCAAACTTCGCCAAACTATCCCTCTTGTGGCTAATCGTATAACAACTATTGGGGAGAACCTAGAGCATATTATACAATTGAACCATCAGCAAACACAGGACTCAATTCGTGCTATACAGTCTCAGATGGATCAGCTATTTTCTGGGGAGGTTACATTTACTGCAAGGCTTACTGGCTCAGACGAAAAACCCAGTACACCTGGTAATACTACTTCTCAATCTACCGAACAAAATACAGCACATACTGTTGTACAATCACTCCAAGTTACTCCTAATCCTATACAAGACCACCCTCCGGGCATTCATCTACCCAACGAGCCGTCCGGATCTCCCCCTTTCTACCGGATGTCTCGTACGATACAGACTGTGCGAGAGCTTTGGGAGGAGTGGCATGTTGGTATTCATGGCAATCCATCTATCCAGTCTCTCGAGGACTCGTACGGATGTCGCTGGAGATCAGATAATAAGGAACGCGTCTTCTTTAGCCGTAGGAAGGTTATCATTGACTGGATACAGGCTCGAGTCTCTAAAGGCATCCTTTTAGCCGACGCAATCGATGAGATTGAACTCATGCGAAGAAACTCGCAGAGGACGCTGTATCAACTGCAGGCTTTACTTAAGAAAGGTGTATAATACTTCCTAGGGCTGGGGCTATATTCAAAATTGTTGCTCATATGAAACAGAGATGGCCTAACATCCACTAGTTAACTACTGTAGTTATTAAGTAAGTTAATCCAAGCTCTCTTAGGCTTACATAAAGAAGGTTTTATGAGCGGCAGAAAATAAGTACGCTAGTAAAATAATACAATATTTGACCCGTATGTAATTCTGGATATTTTCACCTTGGCGTTTCTCGGCTGGATTTAGTATGGTGTCTCAGACATGTCGGTAAGAAATCTGACCCCCATATATCCACTAGTTATTAATCAGCCCTATCTGCTGACAGGTTTCGGATAATTAAATAATCCGGCCAGTTCAGCTGGCCTCATTCAGTCTTCCCCCTGAGATTATACTTTGGTGGCTCTCGTACTGATAAAAATCATAACAGTGAACTTTTTGTTCATAATAACACCCGCATAAGAGGCCCATCTCAAGAATCAGTTTCAAATGGACCTCAGCTACGACCCAGCCCGCATCAAGGGCAAGACGATCCTCATAACAGGCGGTGCCTCAGGGTTTGGAGCTGCATTCGGCGCTCGTTGGGCATCATGCGGAGCAAATGTGATACTCGGCGATATTAACGCGTCTGGGGAGGAATTTGCAGCGCGGATTCGCCAGGAGACGAACAATCAAAACGTCCATTTCATCCAGTTGGACGTCACATCCTGGACTTCGCAGGTGAACTTCTTTCGCGAATCTCTAAAATTAAGTCCACATGGTGGAATCGATGTAGTTGTCGCAAATGCAGGCATCAACGATGGCCAGGAATCTCGGGTCTTTGAGAATCCGAAGGTCGATTACTTGCACAGCCCCAGCCCACCGGCTCCGAGTTTTAAGACACTTGATGTTAATATCACGGGAGTCATGTACACAGTCCATTTGGCTTTGTTCTTTTTGCCGAAGAATCCTGGTTCGATGCCTTGTCAGAAGGAATCCGTTACCTCAGAGTCGGGAAGAGACAGGCATATCCTGTTACTGGGATCCGTCGCAAGTTTACACCCACTGGTAACACAGGCGGCATATACTGTCTCGAAGCATGGGGTACTGGGATTATTTCGGTGTTTACGGGTAACAGCTCCCGTCAGTGCTGGTGTCCGTGTGAATCTCATCTGTCCGTACTACACGGATACCCCATTCATGCAAGCGCCTGTCCGGGCGCTTTTGGCGGGCGTTCCGCTGGGCAAAATTGAGGATGTCGTGGAGGCGGCGTCATATTTGGTTGCAGATTCGGCATGTATCGGGCGCTCCCTTGTCACGGGGCCAAAGCTAAAGCTCGATGAGTCGACCGGCGAACTAAAGACACCATTTGACACTCAAAGCGGTGACACGGCGGAAGAGAGAGCAGTTTGGGAGTGCTGTCTACATGATATGGACCCTGCAGATATTTTCACTCGACGGATGCTGACCGTTGTCAATGCTGCTGTGCAGGCAAGAGGATGGACTGGTTGGGTATATGATATGGCTGGAGCATTGACGTGGCCAGTTCCTCGATGGTGGAATTCAAGATAGATTTTCCTGGAAATATTTGATTTCAAGTGTCTCAACGAAATAGAACGGACGACTTCGTACATAGTTACAGTAACTATGTTAAGTTAGTTAACGTAATCGGACACCCACCCGCCACTGACACCCAACCGCCAGTTTCTCCCGGAATACGCGCTCTATTCTATTTACTAGATTTCAACACGTCAATATGCCACCAACTCGTACAGAAAATCGACAAAAATTGGTGGAACAAGAGGGCAAGATTCTACTTGCTATTTCTGATTTAAAAAATGGCAAAATTCGCAGTGTTTTACGTGCTTCAGAGATCTATCAAATTCCTCGTACAACTCTCCGAGATCGACTCAACGGTATCGAATATAGAGGTGAGAAACGCGCAAATAGTCATATATTGACTTAATATGAAGAGGAATCTCTTCTAAAATGGATTCTTGATCTTGATAAACGTGGATTGCCTCCCCGACCATCTCTTGTAGAAGATATGGCTGATCTTCTTCTTTCTCAACGCGGAAATAGACACGTCAGTGAGAGGTGGGTTTATCGATTTGTTGACTGCCATCCAGAGGTGAAACTACGGTTTTCACGAAGATATAACTACGAGAGAGCAAAATGCGAGGATATTAAGATAATCCAAGAGCATCTTAATCGCGTACAAGAGGTTATACAAGAGTATGGGATCTTATCTGAAGATATATACAACTTTGATGAGACTGGCTTTGCTATGGGTCTCTGTGCTTCTGCAAAGGTTATTACAGGTAGTGATCGATATGGAAGACCATACCTATTACAACCTGGTAATCGCGAATGGGTCACAGTAATTGAAGCAGTTAATTCAACAGGATGGGCTTTGCCCTCATATATTATCTTCAAAGCAACAACCTTCTATCAACAAGGCTGGTTTGAGATTCTTCCACAAGATTGGAGACTTAATATCAGTAAAAATGGCTGGACAACAGATGAGATTGGGTTGCAATGGCTTCAAAAGCACTTTATTCCTCATACGACAAGCCGCACGAAGGGGAGATATCGGATGCTTATTCTTGATGGCCATGGAAGCCATTTGACACCTCAATTTGATCAAATATGCACTGAAAATAATATTATACCAGTCTGCATGCCATCTCATTCTTCACATCTCTTACAGCCTCTTGATGTGGGTTGTTTTGCTGTTTTAAAACGGCAATATGCGCTGCATGTTGAGCAACGTGTACGGCTCGGATTCAATCATATTGATAAATATGACTTTCTCACAGCTTTTCCAGAAGCTCGTACAGTGGCATATAAGGCTGAAAATATTCAGAATGGCTTCAAAGCAACTGGATTAGTACCGTTTGATCCAGATCATGTCTATCAAAAGCTTACAGTTCAACTTCGCACCCCAACACCCCCACCTAGTCGATCAAGCGATTCGCAACCATCCTGCTTACAAAAACCTCAAAATGCACGTCAATTTAAGCGCCAAATAACAACAATAAAGAAGCGGATTGATACGCATAAAACGAGCCCACTTGATCGGATAGCTAAAGCATACGAAGTTGGCATGAATCAGTTTGTGATTATACAGAAAGAGGTACATGATTTACGGGCTGCAAATGAGAAGGAGAAGCGAAAACGTCAAAGATCTAAAAAGCAAATATCTCACGAAGGAGACCTTACAGTACAGGAAGCCCAGGAACTAATAATAAGTCGAGATCAGGCATCTCGATCTAATCCGGCTGTATCAGGTGAATCCGAACCTCAGGCTTCTCAACCACGCGTACGAGCGCCACCGAAGTGCAGTGGATGTGGGATTATTGGGCATAAAATCAATCGATGCTCAAATCGTACTACTAGTTAAAAAATTGTATGTATTTTATATGTGGGTTAGAAATTCAGGCTTGAAATTTGTATAGAGCGCGTATTCCGGGAGAAACTGGCGGTTGGGTGTCAGTGGCGGGTGGGTGTCCGATTACGTTAGTTGGTTTGTTATGGCGTTGGTTATGTAATACAGTGTTCCACATCAAAACCGGGAAATTGCACTCATTGGTTGAAATTTCCCGAGTGGGCCACAACTAGATTTTGGTAACGGTCTCTAATTGGTTGAACCTCAGGTTCAGACTTTCCAAGAAAAGCTTAGCGGAGACGGTTATCCGATTCTGCCTTGTGTTTAAGGCTGCAATTCACCAGCCAGGCCCAGACAGTTCTCCAACCCCCTCAGGCCGATCAACACACGCCATGAGAACGCATATTCGATTCTCACAATGCATGCGACGATGATTTATTTTCATCTGTTGAGGACGCTCGACATTTGAACTCAGCCTGACCACATTTCAAGTCCCGTCTGGTTACTGCGGCTATCGCACAATTGAGCATGGCAGACCATTGTCTTGTTCTTTGTCGTCGTGGTAATTGCCGTAACATTTGTCCTAATGCGATTTCCTACAGTCTGGAGGAGCCCTAGATACGTGTGGATTGTCAATTACCTGCAACATTCGCTCGAGCCCGCCCAGCAACATTCGTATGCAGCCAGCCGTTGATGTGAGCATGTCCAATCCTCCACCCGCAGCCGCACCGAGCCAGATGGAACCCCGATCGACTCCCTCACAACAATTGAACCGCTCTTGCGAATCCTGCCGGTCTTTGAAAGTGCGTTGCTTGCCCGACGCAAATACCACCAACCAGTGCCAACGATGTGCAAAGGCGAACAGAGCCTGTGTATTTGTCGCGCCGCAACGGCGTCGACCTCGCAAGCGAACAGATACCCGTGTGGCTCAATTGGAGAAGGAGATGGCTGCAATGCGCACAGCGCTGAAAGGTCGACGTTTGACTGTCGAGGAGACTCCGGATGAAGAAGACACCGAGAGTGTGGGAGGAGATGAAGAGACGGACGATGTAGATTTTGGGTCCGAAGTTGTGAAGAGGTCGCAAGCCCCTAATTATCAGGATATTCAGTACAATTCATACAGTACGGGATTTCATGATACGTCGCGGTCTCCAGGTCGTGTCTCTGCTTCGCAAATGTCTGGTGATGGAAGCTCTTCATTACACGGCACCCCAGCGTTGACTCTGAATTCGAGTTTGCCTGATATAGCTGGGGATCCGGATATTGTTGACCGCGGTATCATTTCTGCAAAGACAGCGGAGCACCTGCTTTCGTTGTTTATCTATGATTTACTTGCTTATTTCCCTTTTATGGTATTCCCGGCCGATACGACCGCCCACCACCTACGTGCTAGAAAACCCGTACTTTTTCTAGCCATCATGGCAGCTACTTCAATCGCAGTTGATGTTGGACTGGGAAACACCCTCAATCATGAGATGTTAAGCATGTATGCAACTCGATTCTTTTTCAAGGGGGAAAAGTCACTAGAAATGGTGCAGGCACTTGTCCTGATGAATGTTTATTACCTCCCTCCGGAATCACCATCACAGATTCAAGCGTACCAATACTCCCATATCGCTGCCACCATGGCTTTGGAGATTGGTATTGCATCGAGAAAGCGTGTTCCTCGGAAGTCTACACCGGGTCAGAGACAAGCTAAACCAAAGACCAAGTTTGACGAACAGATGGCCGAACAAGCTCGTGCGATATTAGCTTGCTATCATCTAGCTTCAAAGTGAGTGTTCATATTTTACCGTCGTTTCGATTTGTGTACTGACTCTGACAGTGTGGCTATGCGAACACGCCGACCTAATTTACTGGCTTATAATGACTGGATTAGAGAGTGTGTGAGGTTGCTCTCTTGCTCTCCTCATGATTCAGATAGACGATATGCCAGCTGGTTCGGTCTTCAGGTCATTACGGACGAGGCCTTGTCCTCTTTCGGCCTCGACGACACAAGCTCGACGGCTGTGCTTTCTGAGACTCGTGTGAACGGCGTGCTTCGACTGTTTGATAAGAAGATGGAAGAATGGAAAGAAGACATTGACCCCGACTTCCTTACTAGTAAGTACCTCTGCAAGGTTGTGTTATTCATCCTCTGACTTGCTTGGTAGTTCCAATGAGACTCGAATGCCAGTACACAACGCTAGTCGTCTATGAGATTGGTATTGGGGAAGGATATCGCGACCCAGGCGCTATAAAACGACAATATTATACCCTCCCTGCGCCGGACGGAGATGATTTCCTCAAACGGCCGGCCGAACGGCTAAGTGCGATTCGAGTTGACCTCACCATCAAGTGGATGCACGCTGCGCAGGGGTTGCTGGACACTTTTCTGGAATGTGATGTGCATACAATGCGAAAAATGCCCAATTTGACCTATTCGCGTACCGTGTTGGGCCTTATGGCTCTGCTCAAGATATTCTTTTCTATCAAGTCCGGAGCTTTAGGCGAAGTCATTAGCACCGACTCTGTCAAGGTCGAGGATTATCTGGAAGAAGTGGCCCAAAGACTGACTGAGGCGAGCGCCGGATCTAAATACCCAATTCCAGCACGATGGCTGCTTGTTGTAGGAGGCAAAGCACGAGACTGGTTGCAACGGTTTCAGAAACACTGCATGGAGCGGGAAGAACAGCAGCGAGTTCAATCCAAAGCCGAAAACAGCAATAATGCTGGTAACAGTAGTGAAGCGACGGCCAATGTCGGTCCTTCAACATCCACCGTGTCTGATGCTTGGCATGGAGGAATTGTGCCATTGCCAACACCTGTCGCGTATCCTGGAGCGAATTTCTCGCATACTGGAGAACATTTGCAGCACCGAGCCCACCACCACCAGCAGCCGCAAGCTGTGAACCCGCAACAACCTCACCATTTCGGTGGCTATCATACTCCGACCGCAGTTCAAGAAACCAGTGGCATGACTAAAGGTCCCATGACGGAGACCGCAAACACATACTACCCTCACTACAATCAACCAGCGACACCTTGGATACCCCCATCAGTTTCTCAAGGAACAAATGAGTACCAATTAAATTCTCAGAGTGTCTGGGCTTTCCAGCAGCAACAACAGCAGCAAATAGATCTACAGAATCAACACTTCTCCCCTGAAATGGTTGGTCATCCCACTGCCACTGGCCATGGCATGTTCCCCATGGAGATGGAATTCGACTGGGTTCCCGAGCACGGTATATTCCAATTACCCAATTTTTGAACACATTGATACCCTTTTGATTATTTCCATATTGTTTCCCGTACATACACCGATTCATCTTCACACACATACGCGCCACATACGCGCAGAACATTGTATTGTCATGGATTACTTTGCCCTTCAACATTCTCTCCATCATCCGCCGCTCCTCCCTTGTAATTGGTGCTGGCTTGCTTGGCCTCAAAAAGTAGACACATTCTCAATTCTAAAGACGAGCTCAAGTTCGTCTCGATATCCAGGACATGCCTGAGACTCGTCGACATTGTGTGCATTCTGGACGGACTAGATCACACTATCACCAGGTAGATTAGAAGGTTAGATAGGGTTTATTGGATGTGCAACTCCCATCTTTTTGTAAAGATCGTCATAGTACAGATCTATTGAGAATCAACAAGAGGCTCAATTCATTCAATTGCAATCAAGAATGCCAAACGTCGGTCGACCAAGTCGAGATTGTCACGCGTTTCGCAAATGACGTATCAAGGTATTCTCCCCCTTCTTTTAATGGCCAATCTTTTGAATTTCAAATTGGAATTTGATACAATGAAAAATGCACCCTTAAGGGGTAGCATCTGGTTTGAGTAACCCATTCGGTGCTACGAGATTGTACCTATATTGCAACAGAATGGGTCAATCAATTACCACGTTATGCATCTCTTCTGACGGCCAAGTCTGCAATTGTACAAAGTAGTTGATTAAGGTATTGAAATATCTAGTGAAATCATACTTAACCCCAATCATAGGTATCATCCAGCATAAATATCATACAACAGAGAGTCAGTCATACAGAACTTGCCAAATCTCAAGCAATCATAATCGTAATCATAAGTATAAGCATAACAGTCATCATGTTAAACAAAATGAGAATTCAAATAATACTGAAAGCCTCCAAGGCATCCATGAATCCTCCTATGGCACTAGCACCGAGTATTCCACGCATGGCAGTTCGCTTCAAGTCCTTGTGACGGTTGTACGGCGAAGGACTTCGATTACCACCACTGCCGCTGCTACTACTGCTGCTACTACCGCTGCTCCCTCCTTTCGAGGTCCTGTTGAGGCGTGAGGGTCGATGACGATGCGATTGTAGATGGGGCTTTAGGTATCGCGGTTGCTGGTGTTGTGGTGGGTGTAGGAGAGTATTATCCGATAAAGTTCGCGCAAAGTTTGGTGTTGGGTTACTGTACTGTCGATATTGTTGCTGTGGCTGTTGTTGAGGGTAGTAGTAAGGATGTTGCTGAGTGTAGCTCGACGCCGGGGTTGGGAATCCGTGTGTCGGCGGCTTATAGTAAGAAGATGGAGACGCATTACGTGTTGACGGGCTTGAAGGAACTCCTCTAGTCGGTTGTGATGTGGCTAAACGAGGCAGCTGTGCACTGTTATTCATGTTCAAATTGTTTTTCATCGCTTGCGGGACTGGAATTGGCCGACTCTGGGCCTGAGTAGTAGGTTGTTGAGGTTTTGCAGATCCACTTGTGTGTCGCCAGTGGCTTTCAGCATCACATCCAGGAACTGCATTTGTCTTGGAATACGAATATGGTCGAGATGTGGTAGGGTTGGTATTGGTATCCATCTGTGCCTGTTCTGGCATATCGTCATATTCGCTGCTGGTGTACGCCTTCTTCTTCTTCTTTCTTCTGCTGTAAGCATGGTGCTTTCCATTCCTGACTATCGAATCCTCGGAACCATCAGAGTCGCTGTGTACTTGTGCCTGTTTATCGGAATACATCTTCCGTAACTGAGCGGCCTGTACACGAGCTTCCTGTGAATGCGGCTTTCGCCAATCTGTGGTTACCCCTTCAAGGTAATACCCATGCATAGAGTCTCGATCAATGCTATCGTCATCGGATAGTTCATCGTCGCTTCCAGAGTATACATAGGCCTGGGGTGGGGGTCTTGCGCTCTGACCGGCTTCAACTCTAATCCAGCGACTCAGTAATGCATCTAAGACTTCTTGGGTGAGTCGGAGCATGTCACTGGGTGATTCCTCCATCGAACTGAGCGATGATTCAACTCCGAGGGCGATAATTGGCAATTTTGTTAAGGGCGGGCTGTCCGTTGAGCTCGTCGTTTTCTTCTCGTCAGAGTCGAAATGGACTGTTGAGCGTCGATCTTCTTTTGCTTCCTGCCGGGCTAGCTCCCATAACCTATCGAGTTTCTTTATGGACCAGTACCTGACGATTAGCATGTTTTGCGCTTCGGCTCGCTCTTGGACGATCAACTCATTGGTGAGAGTGTTTAGGACACTAATAAAATACTGAAGTTAGCCGGAATGCTGTTGACATTGTGATTGAGATAAGACTAACTTCTTAACTTCCCGCAAACGACCCAGATGGAGAATTTGTACCATCACCATAAGGCTCAATTTGAGCGACTCCAACTGAGCCAACAGATACGTGACACGTTGCTTCTTGAAACAGTCCTTGAAACGCTGCTGCACAGGAACATCCTTCTGTTCTAGCTCTACTTCGGCCTTTTGTACCTTCTCCAGCATATCCTCCACTTCTTCAAATACCGTTCGAGCTTGATCGCTGATCTGACGTGCTGTATCGAGACATTCTCGCGTATGAACCGAGTGTTCGGCCTGCAGGCTCTGACCGAGTTGTTTGAGACTATTCGAAAAGAGCGAAATTCCTTTCGAGATACTGTGGATATCGACACCTAGGTTCGCGACCTGGCATGCTACAGCGTTCAGGAGTAGGGCGAGTCGTAGACCGACGCCGGCAGCACTGGTGACATTGTTCGCCACGCCTGTTCTAATGTTAGCAGAGAAGAAGATCTCTGTGACATGATGAAAGCATACCGGTATCGTTCATTACTGAGATCGTTGCAGGCATAAACCAAGTTCCTGGTTGTTGACACACGTATCTGATAAGTTGACAGCGTGTCAGAGATTTGCGATAGATAGTTGGTTGATGCCAAAAATGATTCCGCTCCTCTTATTACAGATGTCTTTCTTCAAGACCCACCTCAATCTGCATCGCCACATAGTTAGCCTATCGACCGTGTAGGTAAGCCAAGCTCTCATCTCACAGGACTGCGGGGTACACATGGGGCGGCTACTGGTCATCCTGTCGAAGTTGAGCCTCCATGAACACATACATATAGACCAAGACAGACTAATGCAAAGACCTGTAAGACTATTCGCTCATTGTACAGAGTAGTCTGTCGAAGCGATGGAAGCGAGGCAAATATCCAATCCGAGGGAGAGGAAGTAATCGTTAGCTTCCCCGAGCTGAAAGTCAGGACGTCATTGTTTTCCCGCACATTCCGTGACTCCGTGCAATCGTACAGTTACACTAACTGACAAAGTAGTTGTGGTTGCGATAGTATTTAGTGGATATGTAATTCTCAAAGTTAGCCTTGATCCTTAAACTCTTCAACAAAGAAGTTGTTTGTTTTCATTGTCGCAATATCCTCCGAAACTCATGGGGTAAAGCAGGCGGAAAGCGGCGGCTTTTCTCGGTATTTGCTCAATTGCCGGGTTGCAGCACAATAAGGCGTCGAGCATTGTTCTTATCGTTCCAGAAAGAAGCATCGGCTTGTTTACCAAGATCCCGGGAACAGACCACGTGCACTGGTTTCCATGGTTTGATGTTGAGGCTCTTTGGAGCGTTCCACTATCTTCCGATCGGCTATCGCAGCCAGCTTCCAAGGTTATACTGGGCAGAGACTCCGCCCTGATAAGTATTACCTACACCATCCTGGACTGGGAGACTCTACACAACTAGTTGTTCACAACATCTGAAAGTCCGAACATAAGATAGTCTACTTTGATCAGACCCCTCAGTCGCCTGATGACTAAACTGTTGGGTGAATCAGAATATTTGCCAGCAATCGATTAGCTGATTCGTCCTTCCTCGGCTGCGTATCTTGTCGGTTGTCTCCTCTAGGTATCAGGTAGCGAGGTATCTGAGTAGGGTTCGGCCGGCTTCACATGAATCTCCGATTTCAGAAACGTTACCGTCTTCGGAGAGTTTTGAGCCTCATGGAGTATTTTTCCGAGTATTTTTCCTTGTATACTAAGCTCTTCCAATGTAAACATGATCGTATAGTTCCAGGACTCCAAGGTTTTGGATACGAAGGATAAGGTGTGAAACACCTGATCAGAAAAGAGTTGTATATCATCCTAATACATCCTGATAGTTGTCTATCATCACCAAAATCACGAGTGTGAACATTAAATTATCTCAACCCCTATTTTAATATTTAGCAGGACTCCTGTACTGTTTCATGCAGTTTACGTACCATTTGACACATATTGGATGAGAACCAGAGTGTGCTGACCCCCTGCAGTATACTACCCAAGAAGCAACAACAATCATGAATATAATTCCACATGAAATCATAATTCTTACACGGTAAGTATCCTTGCCCTTCTTCGGAGGTTCGGCGAAACTCTGTTGACGTTCATCCTCATCCGAGTCATTTTCTAGCCTTGAGTAACGGTAGTCTGGCATATTGGAAGTGCTATGGAAATTCGTTAAAAATGAATGCCACAAAGTTTAATTAGATGAATTTCAAGTTTGACACTGACCGAAAGCGATTGTAGTAAATGTTCCCGAATAGCTTTTTGACTTTATACTAGCAAAGGCTGTGCCATCAGAGAGTGGGGTTGACAGAGGAAGAGGTGCAAATAGTTCCTCCAGGTGATCTCAAGTTTGCCGACCACTATGACATGACCTTGCCGCGACTAATCACAATCTGTATATTAACAACCAATCGTCTTGCTCTCATATATCGGTTAGTGCGACTACTTCTAATAAAGGAAATTGAACGAATTTTGCAATCTTCCATTAAGCTAAAAGATGTAGTTATGTTCCGCTTTTGGAAGGTTTACAACCCAACACCTTGTAGTTAGTTGATTGGCTAACTGTCAGGAGGCATTTACAATCCAGCATTTGACTAACTTACTGTATGTTGCCCTAATATTAAAGCTACTGACTATGTGTTGCATGCCTTTTCAAGCAACTTTCAGAATGCTGGGTGGGATAGACCTCATTGAATTCGGTTCAGAATCAAATGGATGTAGCCTGAAGTTTTCGATACCTAGGCATACAGGATAATCATCCCGGACAGCTTCTACTGAGCTATGTTCAGCCTCAAGAACATCTACAAAACTCTTTGCTGATCCAGAGTAGAGACAATACAACAGGTGGAGGGCTAGTACCTTCTGTCTCTATGGCAGCCATAGGCTTTGCCATCTAGGAACAGAAAGTAGGGCTACTTAATTTACATGTTCCAGTAATGCTTTTTTAAATCAGATTAGGCTACTCTATATCTCCATATTTACCTAATGCCGAGACATTGAGTACCTTACTCTAAGATGTTCAATATCGTAAGGACCTCAGGAGGTTCAGGCCCGCCACTTCTCAAGGGACAAGGAAGAAATCAAATTTCGATACCTACATGCTTTCCAGACTGACCTATTTCACCCTTTCACACTTCATATAAAGAATAACTTCGTTTTAGAAACAATATTCCAAACTCCGGTGCAGATTTCATTTGACTCATAATTGGGTACTTGGCTTCAGAATATAGCTCGAAGTATTCAGCTATCACTCAGTTAGGTAGATATTCGAAAGCCTCTGCTGAAGTTACTCCTCAGTTGAATAGCAATCATATTGTACCTATATTCTCAACTGCATGGTAGGGGCTGGAAGATCCCTACCTAGGTATATAGGGTGAAGAATTGCTGACATGGAAACCTTTGAATCCTACAACGCCCCCAATTCTCTGTTTCATATATTGAACCTTGGAAGGTTCCTTTAGGAAACATCCCAAAAAAAATCATCGTATTAGTTCTTATGTCGACATATCCGTGGATATAGAAGGATTGCACGTAGATAAATAGATAGAGATTCTGTCTCGAGTTATCCTGTCCCAAGAAGAAGCCAAGCATTCTGATTCTTCCTTGGCCAGTCTATAGTCTTCTCTCAATTTCTTTATTCTACAAGAAGGATTTAGGTACCTAACGTGAACTAATAACTACTTGTCGCGTCGCCTCCCCCCACCCTAGACCGGGTGGTGGTCGGCCCGGACTCAAGGGCCACCCGGACTCAAGGGCCAAAAATTTCAAAATCTCAACTTGGCATTTACAAACATCAAAACCAGAGCCAAAATGACCCCTAAATTATATAAAGAAGAGGAGGAATTGATTGCAAAGGCCCTCAGTGCGTGTCAACACGAAAAAAAGCCGAATTTTAGCAAATTATCGCGTGAATATGGGGTGTCTCGCAAAAAACTGTCCCGTCGGTGGCATGGCTTACCCTCTCGCTCAACACGCCCACCTACGAGGCGCCTACTATCTCTAGATCAAGAAAAGGCACTTATTCTATGGATTGAGTATCTAGATAATATAGGTGCGCCTCCTACGAATTAGCAAATTGAAGAAAGTGCGAATTATTTGCTCGGCAAAGATTTCAGTGGTCTAGGAGAGGCCCCTTGTGCCGGAAAAAATTGGGTACACGATTTTATCAAACGCCTGCCAAAACAATATGTACGAATCGTTCAAAAACCTTAAGAAAAGGAACGTACTGTTGCAGAGCATTATGGTGAGGTTGAGTGCTGGTTTATTGACCTCGAGCTCGCTATACAACAATACAAAATTCGCCCTCAAAATCTGTGGAACTTCGACGAGACCGGATTCATTGTTGGACAAGGAAAAGATGAAGCGGTGGTAACAGCATATCCAAAAACATCAAAAAGGGTATCTAGCCTGTCCTCTCGAGAATCAATTACTGTCATTGAGGGTATAAATGCCGAAGGAAAGATTATACCACCTTTATTGATTCCAAAAGGCAAGGTCCATTTGGAGGAATGGTACCGGCATATAAAAGATGATGACTGGCTAGTTGCACCTGCTTTGAATGGATTTATCACAGATGAGATCGCATTCAAATGGCTTCAACACTTTGACCACTTCTCTAGGCCTGGGGCCTTCCCGGATTGGCGGTTACTTCTTATGGATAATCATACAACTCATCTTACTATACAGTTCGTGCAATATTGTGAAATTTGGCACATTCGCCCATTCCAATTTCCACCTCATTCTACGCATTTTTTACAACCGCTCAATGGAGTGCTATTTCAGCAATATAAATATATTCATGGACGGGTTGTGAACAAGATTGCACGCTTAGGTGGCTTCGATTTTAATAAAAACGACTTTTTTGAAGAATTACGTGATATCCAGATAAAGACATTTACCACACGAACGATTCGGCATGGCTGGAGAGAGCGAGGAATTTGGCCTCTTAATCCTCGGCTTATACTTGATATGATGCTTCAGCCAGAGGAAGCATTTGAAGCACTTGTTGCTGAAGGGGATGCACTAAAAATATATAGCGAGGCGGATGACACTATTCCCAGCTCACCAACTACAAAATCAATATCTCCACCATCAACGGCCGTAAAACTACGTCGCTATGTCAATAAGATTGAAAAATCGATTGACGGTATAAAGGATATTCTTGACGAAGTAAGCCCAGGCCTTTCACGCCGTATAAAAGTGGTTAATCAAGGCAGTCTCACCTTGGCCAAATTAGGCGATCTACACCGTGAGAGCTTTGCCAAGGTTCGTGATATAGCAACGCGCAAGAATCAAAAAACTACAAAGCGCCAAGTCAAAGCGAGTGGTGCACTCTATGTAAAAGATGCGAATCGCCTCATAAAACGCCGTCATGATGGGGATTTGTTGAAAATCTATAAGAGCCATGTCGTTGGCGTGCCGCAGCCGATGGAAGAAGTGGCTTCAACAGAGCCTCAAAACAGCGGGTTTTTCTTTGATACTCAGGGAGATAGGTGAACAATGCTTATATTTAACACCTGTCTAGTTTTTATATGCAATTTATATGGCGTTGGTGGACTGTAAAACATTTTACATGAGACTTCATATTTTTTGGCCCTTGAGTCCGGGTGGCCCTTGAGTCCGGGCCGACCACCACCCGGTCTAGGGTGGGGGGAGGCGACGCGACAAGTAGAGACATCTCTGTTACACTGCATCAAGTTAGTGTCTGAATCCAAATAGGGGAAATGTCGGCTAATATGCTATTGGATATAAGAGTATGTATGGATGCGTATACATGTAGTAGCCAATACACGTATGAAATTGCCTAGGCACTCACTTCTTTGGACAGAAGGATCGTTTCTACCAGATCGTGACAAATTATTCTCCGACAAAAGCAATACTTCTAAATGCCCAGGTGGTGTTCAAAATCCCTTCGACTGGACGAAACTAAAGATGTAAATCGCAGGCTCCTACTTGGGTACAATGTTTGTTATGTACGTACCTCGGAAACAATGGCAACAGAAAATATGAATAGATACCATAATTTACCATATTCAACTCGGTACCAAAAGCATAATTACTGGCTTCACTATCTAGTTTACCTGTCGATACGTACGTAATTATGTCTCCGTACTAAGAACTGTTTTATAGATGACTGTGGAGCACGCCAAGAAGTCTAAGAAAAACAAGCAACATCAAGCTTTTTAGCACCGATGATCCCGTGGACACTCTGAAAACTGTTCAAGAAACAGTACATTAAAGCCAGCTGGAAATTCAAAAAATTACTGTGCAGGAAAACTTCTAATCACAAATGAGATACTCAAAGTAGCCAACTTCGATGCTTGCGCCAGTCCTGTCTTGTTGCACCTGTCAAATCGTCCACATTGATGAGATCCACGCCTTCACGAACTAATACATGCCACACATGATTGCGCAACCCTCTGGGCCAGGTTGGTGTTCCCCAATAGCGAACCTTGAGACCACGCTTATGTGCCGCCTCAATTTGTGCGCGAATTAACGTCAATTGGTCTTGCGAAAACTGATTTCGATACAAGCCGCCGATCGCATTTGCAAAATTTACCGAGGCATAGTAGCTATTCGTGAAATCATACTTCGGTGATAGCGAGTCCTGGTTGAGTGACGGCGATAGAGGAAGTTTGTCCAATGGAGCATCGTAGAAGATGTCGCGGTATGTATCATTTTTAATGATTTGGTGTACGGGGGCGTCGCCTGTGGCAACAACGGTGATGGGTCTTTCATGGATAACAGTCCCGTTAAAGTACGATAGAAATCCTGATTCACGTAGCGGTTCCAATTGGTCCATAACGTAAGGCCAGAGTTTGTCGCCGTCCGTCTTGAAGTCGATCAGTAAGACTAAAGTCTGAGCCGGGTCCGAAGCAAACACACCGGCCATTGGAAAAGGGGCGTCAAAATTATCCGGTAAGTTCAGCGTATTTTTCCGAGTGTTACGCTGATGTAAAATATCCAATAATGGATTGAGATACAAGGCACGTAGAGTCTCATGGCGGTTAAGCACAAACGCATTGTGACCGACAAGCAAGTCTCCGTCTGACAACCAGATGTCTGCTTCGACACCAATGCAGCCAGCAAGGAGTGCCGACTTTAGGGGAACGTCCCGCCAGTAGTCGTTATGAGAATGGCATCTGCTGAGGGGGGTTCCGGGTCTGTCCCAGTCTGACGATATCGCTAAACGGTTATTGGGAAGAAGCCAAGCGTCAGTTTGATCGTCGAAATCCTCGGGGAAAAGAATGTAAATGCAATTTAGGCCGATGGAGAAGACGTTTAGTAACCCTCTGAGCCGATGTATTAACGATTAGTATGATTTTGAGTAAGTGGAAGAATTTCCTCACAATAGCACGACCAGCCCCCAGAATGGTCGTTTCACATATCGGCAGATTATGGCCCTGGGTGAGCGGGGCTGCGCATTGCAATGTGCATGTTGACAGTTTATCAGGAAAATACAGAAATTGGATATTAAAGAGGAAAAGGGTAGTCTAGACAGAAACGGAGGTCGCGCAGTCAGTTGGAGGTTTTGTGACCCATTGAGAGGTTCGGCAAGTCCATCTACGAAGTCATCATTGCTGAACGATCTAAGGAGGACTTCGTCTTCGGACATGGCTGTCGCTGCGTTGTCAAGTATCTTGAAAGATTGAGCCCAATATAAAGAATGAATGGATATAGAGAGATAAACAAGTATCAAGCAGACTCTACCCACAGATGAAAGGGAGAAGTTCTAACTTTGGCGCGGAAGGCAGCCAAATTCGTTCGCCGACGAAGACCACGGCAGCCGCGGGATTCAGAACATCGAATCCACTCTTGCGAGTCCGTGCGAATGCTTGTTTTTCAGCCACTGTCTCAGGTTGAATGCGTTATTTTTTGGTTTTCATCCTATCGAAAAGCTTTATTTTTCATCTTATACTACGTAAATGGGAAGCTCCCTCTGGCGTGAAGAGCCTGAGTACTGGATGAGTAAACACACTAATCGTCACAAAACCTGCGTATTATCTAGATGCGGATAGGGAAGAATTAATTCGAGCTAGAGCTATGTAATCCTGACCTTGAAAACCTAATACTACAGGTCAGATCAACGTTCTATCTAGGTGTTGGAACCGGAATTTTTCAAAATCTTATCCAACAATTCATGAGTCTCCAAAGCTGAACCAAATGTCGCATAACGGGACTGATCATCTCTCAAGAACGCATCATACAACCCCCCCACGTTAATGCTCAGTCGTTCGAGACCGGTCTTGTCTTCATAGTTTGCAAAAGGAACGTCGATAGCTTCGTCGGTTCCAATTCTCAATCGCAGCTTCCTTCCTGGATCTGACATTTGCCAATATACCTCAGGTACGGTAACTTCTATCTCCCCCTTGGTGCCTGTTATCAGCCACCGAATGGCGACGCCATCCACAGTGGACTTTCCACTTCTATAGCAGATCGAAGCTACTGCGCCGCTCTGCTTAAGGACACCTTGAACAAGGATATGATCTGGGGTGTTTTTTGGATGTTCTGATAATTTTATCTGTCCATCGGCGCCTACAATCGGTATCTTGTTTTTGAATGTCTTGAGGGTAGCCTGTGGTTCGACAAATTCGCCGAGAACATCGGTAAAGGAATCGAAAACTGCATGCGTATTGCTTTAGCATATCATACCACGATCAATTAACTGTCAGATCTTACAATGGCCAAAAGTGATCATGAAAGAGTTCCCGCCGCTCTTCATGTCCAAATAATACTCAGCACCTTCAAACCACACGTCCATGGCATATATCGAACTGAAACACCCCAAGACCGAAGAACTTCTCACACCGCCTATCTGTCCTGAACCCAGTATCTCTTTTACTTTTGCCACGAGCGGATCTGCGCGAGCCTGCGCTCCAACTATTGTTCTGACACCATTCTCCTTCGCCAAAGCAGCGAGTTCCTTGGATTCGTCGAGAGTAGCTCCCAACGGCCATTCGACAAAGACTTGTTTCTTGGCCAAAAGGGCCGGTTTGACGAGTTCATAGTGTTTCATAACCACTACACTGATAACTATGAGGTCAACATCTGGGTCTTTGGCAATCTCTTCTCCGCTACCGTATGCCTTGGTTGTCACTGGTAGGTTATAGGCCTTGATAGCTTTACGAGCTGCCTCTTCAGACGAGTTCGCAAGCGCGACAATGTTGTAATCCGGAGAAGAGAGCAAGTAGGGAAGATGCGCCAGTGCACCCCAAGACCCTGGTCCCAAATAGGCATCCTGCTTTTTTGAAGAGAGCCCGATAAATCCAACGCGGATAGGTGCCATGGTGGATGTAGCTTAATAAAGTAATGGAAATGTCTCTAGTCTATTTCCAAATGCTCTTCCACGCCGATAATCAGATCAAACTGTTAATTATTCTCCGTAAGGGATTCACTCCCTGATTTATAGCCATTGCCCACTTGGGTGGTTACTTCAGCGGATCCCTTCACTCGCCTCCATCCGTTCTCCATTTTACAGACCTGAATTTCAACAACATATGGGAGTGAATATAATCTACAATCACCACATAGCTATGTGTATTTTGAGGGTTGATTCACTGCGGAGCTCTGAGTAACGGAGATTGCCAGCTTCTGATTGGTTCAATCTCCGCGGATTTTCATCATTCCTGCTGACAAAGCGCCTATTCTGCAACAACGACATCCCTACCTTACATCTCATCACATCTCCGGAGAAGAAGGGGAAATAGCACTTAAGATGCCGAATACACGCAGAAAAGCCTGTCAGCAATGCAGATCATCCAAGGCTCGGTGTTCTCTTGCCTTGCCATGTTCACGTTGTGTCGATCGCGGATTATCATGTCATTATCCCACGCTAAGAATCAGGGACAGGAATAAGCCCCAATTAAATATTTTACCTGATACTACCAATTGTCCTTCGAACAACCGAGATTCTACTTCAGATACATCATATCGCCACTCAGACATTATCACCGATGCCACATCTCTAGGAGACTTCCTTCAGCCCACGGAACTTATTGATTGGAATGACGTTGGACAAAATGGTGATCTATTAGATCTTCTTCATACATCGCTTGTTGACACGAATTTTACTTCTTCTGGCTTCGACATTAGGGCATGTGGTGCAGTTCAAGCTAGTACTCTTCAATCGAGTACTAACACATCTGAAAACTTGTCAAGTTTTGTCTCGGCACTCAACTCTGCTGACACAGCCAACAATATAATCAGTGAAACTACACCTCGAGTCAATGGTCCAGCATCAACTTCAAGACGTAATCTACCATCCCGTTCGCCCCTGTTGAGAAGAGGACAATACAAACAGAGGAATAGCGTGTCAACATTTCCATCTCCTACAACTACAGCAGCAAAGACCCTGACACATAAGGTTCTTCGAGGCCAAATAAGATGCTATCCAGAGATGATGATTCGTGGAGTAGTCCTCCCTCATTTTATTCATCCTCAGTGTGTCTTGAGGGATCAGTCAGTACAGGACTGTATCTCTGATTCCGGGGCACATTCGTGTTTGCCGGAGTCATTGGCAATCTGCGCAAGTCTTATGCACATGTTCTTCACCAAGAGTGAAACAAGCAGTGAGTTTGTAAGAAGCAAGATATACGAAGAGCTCTGTCGTTTGCATCGAGAGGTAACTCCCCTTTGTCTATCAATTGCTCTTCGTTCCGCTTATAACAATCTATTAGCATACGACCTATGATGTTGAAGCTCTTTTGGCTGCGTTCCAAGCTTCTATCATATATGTTTTGGTACACAAAGAGGCTGCATCTTCTGCGAGTAGTCAATATGATGAGCCTACAAATTCTATGTTGGTCAAATGTGCGGTACGGTCATCCACTTTTTCGGGCCCCTTTTTCTGTTACTCATCTCCTATGCGTCCTATGCATAAGGGAAACACATTTCTAACACAGTTAGGAGTATTAGGATATTGGGACGCAATTACACATACTTTGTGATTACGAGTCCGTCCCTGAAGCCCCCTATGATATTCGCCAAATGCGCTCGACTTGGGTTCTATATGAAAGTACCAGAAGGTTCGTACATATCTTTTTTTCCCGTGCCTCTAACGAATTGTTTCTTGTTTTACCTGCATTATAGATCATTTTGCCTCCTCTACGGAATCGACCTACTCTCCGAAATCTCCGTCGGCGCTGCGGTAGCCCAACGAAATGGGTTTCCTTGTCGAGGATATGAGCGCGTACCATTGCCATGTCCCCGAGATTTGTGGTCGTGTGCATCAAACCACGAGTGGGCGAGGCAGTATAAACGTTTCCTTGGTAACAAGTCGTATAAAGATATTTTGAGGATCAAGGATTTGGTGTCTTCATTACAGTGTCCTACGGAAGACACTGGGACTGGGCTGTCTCTCAATGCTAATAAAGAAACGCTAGAATGGTGTGAAAGATTAGATGAATTTGGGACGTTGGTATGGATGGCTACTATGTTGGAACAAGGTTTATAGTAACCTAGGTACCTCCTAAGAACTCAACCTACCTTCCATACACTTACTTGACGCCTGTACATGTCATCACGAGTCCCTCATCTTGGAGTATATCAAAAGATGTT
This sequence comes from Talaromyces stipitatus ATCC 10500, assembly GCF_000003125.1. Taxonomy (NCBI): domain Eukaryota; kingdom Fungi; phylum Ascomycota; class Eurotiomycetes; order Eurotiales; family Trichocomaceae; genus Talaromyces; species Talaromyces stipitatus. The sequence continues at coordinate 2,487,442 of NW_002990117.1, read as the reverse complement.
TCATTTCATACATGGGGGATATCCATTCACAAATGTAAGTCTAATGGCCATAAATGTTCGAAGAGGGTCTACGAGATAGCCATGGAAATGGCTGACGAACCCGATAGTTGACAACTTGACAATATTTTAGTATCACTTGGAAACGAGAGTTATGACATTGTTGAGAGAAGTTCTGGTGACTTGTATAAACATAGAGGCGGAAGGGGGCCTTTACCCTTTAAAGGGTTACGGAATTGAGTTGTGGACTGTGAGTAGAGTCGACTGTATACAATTATAACGAGCCACATTCCAAGAATGTATTCAGGAAGTAATGCCTGGTTACCTTGGAATACGAGTCTATAGCTGGGAGCTTAGATTCGGTAACAGAATAAAAGGTACAAAGAGTCCCGTGATAACCCTAACCCTTTGTCGGACCCAGGTCTGAGGCCGCCACTTCTTTTGTAGATCGGTCCATATACCCACGCTTTGTTAGGGTTAGTCTTCAGCAAGTTTTAGTCTGTTCTGAAATAATGTATATTGTTAAAGAACCCCCGTCATATCCGACTCGTGGACACTCGCCAAGCTCACGGCGTTGAGGTGTTATATCAGAAAACGAACCAATCAGAAGGCGGCGAACGAGTCAGCCATGCGAATTGACTTCCCCACGGGCTCTGAACTCCTTTTCTCCCATGCGACTACCTCTGTCACACATTTGTCGCAACATTCAGCTAAAAGGAATAGGCGTTTTGAAGTCCTTTTAAGCTGTGAGCATTAATGACGAACTCAACAGAGATCCTATGACTTCTGTCCACCTGTTCGTCGAGCTTGACTTACGTTCTCCGCCTCAGTCGTCTCATGTGGTCCTTGCTCGTGACTCCTCGCCGACCACGTCCCTGCAGTTAGTCAAGGCGCGATATACCAAGGAAGACAACAGAAATATTGATTTATCTGCTTGAATACAATTTCATAGTCTGCAAGAGCTCGGATTGTGTTTTGCTAATGAGCTTGCGCGAATGGGTTGCTCGAAGCGAAATCGTTCAACGACTCCCGTGCGAATTATTTTACCGCAGTATCAAGAAGTTTGAGATCAGAGTCGTTTCTATATAAATACGTGAGGCATTATCATGTTTTCAGCGCAATCAGGCACAGTACCTGATACAAACCCAATCCCTCAACAGAGCAGTGCGCAAACGCGGTGTGAAGTGGATGATTTTGGGCTACCCATTCGACCAAAGAAGGAGAGAATTAGTTCAGAAAGTTCCGAATCCACCTCATCAGACTTTCAGGATGCTTCGGAAGTACCGGCTTCCAACGATAATACTTCGCCTCCGACGCAAGACCTTCCAGCGACGACGAATAACCACGCCGAAATAAACAAGGGGGAGGATGGATCTAAGAGGGAGGGAGCTCAGTCTGCCGGTTCTCTTGCTGGTTTAGGCGTTACTATGGAAAGTCACGATGGTTCCGAGTCGCAAAATATCACAGAATTCGCCATTGACGAATCAGCAAACCAAGAGCCATCAGCGGGTGCCAAGGAAGAAAAACGTGCCCACACCAAAAATGATTCGATAGGTGCTTCAGAATGGTCTCATCAGAAACTCACCGAACAACACTCTGAGGAGGAAAGTGATGGCGAGGGAGAGTGGAAGGCCATGCCTGCCCTGGGTGAGATGGATCATTATGATGACTACGGCAGACTAGTCGCAAAAGGTTCAAAGCTAGACGACGATGATTATATGGGTGCTAGTGCCGCTAGTCGCGGCTATACGCGTGTGCAATTTGATGAAGATACTCATTCAGTAACCAGTATGGACGAAGATACGAGTTATCTGTTCAAAGAAAACCATGCAACCTCAGCCGGTATTGATGACGACACTCGCGATCCGCTCAGTCAACTACAGGCTACAAAGGACCTCCTAAGTGAAGGTCAGCGTATTGCCTATGTTGGCGTTGTGCGCCTTTCTATATACCAGATGACCAGTGATGTGGAAAAGATTCCTACAACAAAGTCTTCCAAGAAGGCCCTGCAAGATGCCGTGGACTCCATGAAGAAATGGGGTCAAGGCGTAATGATGCGATTGTTTGGCCATATGGATATTGACGCCGCAGAGCAAGTCATGATTGAACAACTTGCTGAACACGGAGTGCAAGCAGCAGATCTTGTCGACCCTCTTATGAAGAATTCCCGGGTCAAGAATCCGATGGCTGAAGAAGGGCGCTCAGCTGCCGGGACTCCTTCACTGAACTCGCCAAGTCTTGGAAATCAAAAACGAAATAGTTCTTCCGCCTTAAACGGGTCACCTCCTGCTTATGAGGAAACTCAATCTCCTCCGCCTTACGGTGCGGAAGGTGACGAAGTGCCGGCCGTTCAGACACCTTCTCAGATGCCCAAATCAGCCAATATAGAGATCGATCTTCGCTGGACCGTGCTCTGTGATTTATTCCTTGTCCTTATCGCAGAAGCAAACTATGACGCTCGATCCCGTTACTTACTTGAGAAGGTCGGGGAGGCAATGAAGATCTCATGGATGCAGATATGCCGGTTTGAAAAGAAAGTAATTGATGCACTTGAAATGGAGCAAGCCACACAGAAAGAGACCTGGGATGAATCAGAGCACATGGAACAGCGACGTAAGAAGGCACTAAAGTCGAAGTACGTGATTATGGGTCTGGCGACTGTTGGAGGTGGGTTAGTCATTGGCCTGTCGGCAGGTTTATTGGCTCCGGTTATTGGTGCTGGTCTGGCAGCTGGTTTTACAACCATTGGGATATCTGGGACTGGTGCTTTTCTGGGAGGAGCCGGTGGTACTGCACTGATTGCTTCTGGTGCAACACTCACAGGAAGCTACTCTGGTCTGAGAGCCTCGAATCGACGTACGGGTGCTGTGCAGACCTTTGAATATCGTCCGCTACATAACAATCAACGGGTCAATCTTATCGTCACTATTTCAGGGTGGATGACGGGTAAAGTCGATGATGTCCGGTTGCCTTTCAGTACGGTTGATCCCATCATGGGCGATTTGTACTCCGTTTTTTGGGAACCGGAAATGCTTCAGAGTATGGGTTCTACCATCAATATTCTAGCGACAGAGGTATGGTATCGATTCAAAATACGAATTCAAATGAATGCTAACAGTTAATTGCGTAGGCTCTTACGCAGGGATTACAGCAGGTCCTCGGTAGTACCATCCTGACGGCGTTGATGGGTGCTTTACAACTACCCATCGTCCTGACCAAACTCGCTTATCTCATTGATAATCCCTGGAATGTTTCCCTGGTTCGAGCTAATGCTGCCGGTTTAATTCTCGCTGACTCTATAATGAGTCGCAATCTTGGAAAGAGACCTATTACGCTCCTTGGCTTTTCTCTTGGCTCTAGGGTGATATTCTCATGTCTCAAAGAACTTGCCAAGAAGGGAGCTTACGGCCTGGTCCAGAATGTCTATATGTTCGGTGCCCCAATTGTGGCCAACAAGGACGAATATCTGAAAGTACGGAGCGTCGTTGTCGGCAGATTCGTGAATGGGTACTCGTCCAATGATTGGATCCTCGGCTATCTATTCAGGGCTACAAGTGGAGGTATCATGCGTGTGGCTGGTCTGGCGCCTGTTCTCGGCATCCCGGGCATGGAGAACTTTAATGTTACAGACTTGGTTAGCGGGCACATGAACTACCGTGCAGCAATGCCCAGGTTACTACGCGAGGTTGGCTGGGAGGTGCTCAGTGATGAGTTTGCGGAAATCGAAGATCCAGATCCAGAGAATCATGCGGAGCGACAGAGGGAACTTATTCGCGAGATTGACGAAGCACGTAGGGAAGCAGAACAGAAACCGGACAAGAAAAGATTTGGTCTCTTCAAGAAATCAACCTTGGCGAAAAAGAAAGGATGGGAAACATACGACCCGGACCAGGGAGACCCTACACCTCATCCTGATTCACCCAATTCATCGTCAGGACGCGACAGCGTCCTCTTCGATATTGACGCTATCAGGGCAGAGCTGGCTTCAGAACAGATTGAAGTCAAGCAACTCGAGTCAACTTTGCCGCCGATTACATTGGACTTGAATAACCATAATGCTGATCGACCTGAGTTACGAGCATCCAAAAGTGAAAACAATGCTGCCACCTTAGCTGACAATCTCCCATCCACCTCAAAGAGTACACCCGAAATGCCATCATTCAATTCCCCAACAACCAATGATCCAGAAGCAAAACACAAAGATTTCATCCATGAGCACAACGACGAGGCAGAAGAAGACATTCAATTGACTTTCGACACCGCATATCATGATACATCGACACCAACAATTCCACCACCCTTTCGTAGCGCAAACTTCGATAATGAATATAATTATAAGAACACTAGTAATAACAAACTGCACGACCAAGAGGACCTCTCATCAACGAATCGACCGCCCCTACATTCCGCTGCAACAATGCCCGTCGACTTTGGACATAACGCCTGGGCCGAAGGTACGAATCATGAGGAGGATGAGATCCATATGACCTTTGAATGAGGGAGAAGAAAACACGATATTGAAACTTTTATTTTCATTGCACCTGACTGCCTTTTTGGCCTGTTACCTTGTGGCGTAAGGCGAGGATCAATTGAATTTCGCTGTCAATAAGTGCATGTGTGGCCTTGTTATACTTGTTGCAGTCGGTGTCGTACTAAGCTTGCATACTAATATTTTGACGCTTTTCTGATGTTTTCCTTGATTTTGTCGGCGAAACAGCGATTTATCGAGCATTAGAGATAAGGCGTCTACTTAATCTAAATTTATTTCTCTGTTACGAGTCTTCCACAATATTTAATAAAGAGATCAGATAGTCTCTCTCAATTTCTACGATAAGAAAGCACGTGAAGATAAAACGCGTCGCGTCGAAAGTGGGGAAGCATTGCTCCTACAAAGCCCGTTCTCCTTCGCAAAGTACTTCGCAAGTAATTTGAAAGCACTTCTTAAGCGTTTAGAGCTTCCGCTTACTTGACATATGCCTTGCACGTTGAACTTCCTATTTAGGAAAGGCATTTGACAATTTGATGTGCCTTTGAGAGTTGACTCAACTGTGGCCAGAATCCAGTGTGAGTGCCTGTGAGATCTCTGTTGACCGCGAAGTAACCCTGCGACAAACCAGTTCTCATCATTCCGCCGAAAACATATTGGGAGGTTATGATAATTTGAGATTGAGACTTACAATAAACCGGGCGCAATCTATGATGGGCTGGTTTGACAATAATTGAGATGCGATACATCTGACCAGGAAGATACGATATGTCAATTATACTTGGGTTCACTACACTTGCTTGACTTGAAATTGCTACAACGGACCCCAAAAATTGAACGCTATCTGGAAATTGTCGTTCGCATCAAATAAAGCCCATTCCATAAGATGTCTACTGCGTCCAGACGTGTCGGTCAATCGAGGAGAAACCATACCGCCGGGCCGCCACTAACGCAAGTCGGGGGTAAACCTATAGTGCGGGGATCTTCTAATGATGATATGCTGAAAGAGAAGAAAAATCAAAGTCAGAAACCAGAACCCGCCACTGACGATGAGCCATTGAGTTCCAGCGAGGAAGAGAGCGAGAAGGAGGAGTCGAAGGAACGAGAAGAAGAGGAAAACCATCAACGAGAATCTGAAGTCGCTAAGGAAGTCAGACAGGAAGGTGCTGCCAAACGAAAGCGGGATGAAGGAAAGAACAACAACCCGCCTTCGAGTTCGCAGGCAGATGATAAGGACGCCTGGTTCGATCGCATATCTTCACAGAGAAGCCGAAATTCGAGTAGTCAAGCAAAGTATGGTGAATTCAAAATGCCTAGGGACTTCGACGCAGAGAAAGGCTCGGACGCGTTTCTCAGTCCAAGAAACATTGACGTCCCGCCGACACCTCGCAAGGCGCAAAAAAGGACGAACGGGTCAACTGCAAACAGTTCCAAAAACAAGGAAGAGATCGCGTTCCGTATGCCTGCAGCTTTCGAGGAAGATCTCTATGACCGTCTATCATCTCCGGTCAACCAATTTAAGGATCCTCCTGGGCAATCTCTCACAAGCGTTCCCAGTTCTGCATTTACTGCTAGAGAATTTGACTTGGACTTCGATGACGATTTATCTTCACTTAGCTCTCCGCCTTCATCGTTGTCGGAAGATGATAAGACGCCAAGCAAATCACTTTGTCCGAACTGCAACGCCCCAGTCGACTCTGATTTGCTTGGCGAATATTTGGTACAACCACATCGGCGTCTAAGAGATGACCGCCTATTCTGTGAGAGTCACAAGGTCAATAAAGCTGAAAAGGAGTGGACGAATAATAAGTATCCCACAATTGATTGGGATACATTTGACCAGCGAGTGCGAGATCATCTTCCGGAATTTGAGCGTCTCCTGGTACCTAATCCTACGACTTTCTTCCGCGGCCGTTTTGAAAGCACCCTGAAAGATGGGCAGGCCAAAGTCTTCAAAATGTCATTGGAGGATGATAGTGTAGAGAGGCTATCTTGCGGTTATTACGGTCCCAAGGGAGCAAGCAAAATGTTCGTCTCATACAGTGTATGAAGCAATCGTCAAGCTAACAACATGATTCCCAGGTTGAATTATGTAACATCGAAATACTCTGGCAAGCTCCGTCAGCTAGCGGCGACGGATAAGGTTATCAAAGCTGCCGGGGCAGCTGCATACGCGCAAGCCGTACTTGTTCCAGAACTGACTGTTTTACTCATCAAGAAGGACATGAACGTGGATAGCCAAGATGCTCGCCAGATTCTGAGAACCAGTACAGATATCGGAAACAGACTTAATCCAGCTGACAATGATCAGATCCATGTGAACGAGGATGATGAGAATAATCATGACAACAATTATACATGACGGGAAGATACATCCTCACCAAGAACAATATTATATATCAAACTATATGGTAGTTAAAAGGACACCGTTGTATTTTATGAGGCTCTGTTGAGAAATGAGCGAAACGGTCTTGAAAGCAAGAATTCAAATATATCGATTTTCTCACCCTTCTCTTTTGCACCTGGTTTCAAGAAAGCATCCGTGGATAGAAAAACTGATTACAGCAGCAAAGAAAGGCTGGTTTATGCATGAATACTCAGGTGTTCTTGCTTTCCTAGGTAGATCCGTCACTCTAGCTTAGGGCTAGGGCTTAGGGCAGTCCTGATGACGACCGTAACTTACAGATTGTATATCACAAATCGCAAATTTGAGAAGTATGACATGACAGATGGCAAGAATGACTATTGTCGAGCTGTAGGGTTTAATTCGTTCAAATTCAACCAAGTCGTAATCAAAGTTGCATCTTAGGTGAAAGGGCGAATACGGTATTTGTTTAGTTGTTTGCAGCGTCATTGAAACGAAATATGTTATTTTACCGTATTGTTCATGTTAAAATACTGATTCTGTGAGTGCTGGTATTTCTCGTACCAGACCGGTAAGCCGTGATCAGCGTACGGAGTATATTACGTATATTACGGCACCACCTGCCTAATCAGGAACGGGCGGACCCATCACGTCACAGGCCTCTTATCTTGTCTGATTGATGCCTTCGGAGTTCAGATAGCTAATCCGAACAACAACAACAACAACAACAACAATAACAACATTCTTGACCATCCCAAACATCTGATGTAGCTGGATTGTTCTTCCATAATCCAGGTATTCACAGGTGTGAGCGGGATTGTATCGTTCTCGAGGTTCTCGAGGCCCAGAAACTGAAGCGATGAAGGAAAAAGCAGACCTCAACATGCCTGCCTCGGAGACAACTCCGCTGCTGGTCGTCCAGACTGCTCCCACACGACACCGGTACCCTCATCATGCGCTTCGTCGCACATGCACTGCTCTCCTTTGTCTGGTGCTCTTAGTAGCTGTGACTCTATTCATTCTACCAACTAAGCTCTTTCCCCGTGAGGACGGAGCTTCTTGGGTTTACGGACCATGGTCCAAACCATATCCTCAATCATGGCCTCATGGAAGTGGTCTTTCCAACGCAGAACTGCGCGCAGTTTTGCATGAGACCCCTACGGCAGAGAAGATTGAAGAATGGAGTAAATACTACACGTCCGGTCCACATTTGGCTGGTGGCAACTTCTCACAAGTGCTTTGGACACAAGAGAAATGGAAGGAGTTTGGTGTCGAGGACACAACTATTGCTAGCTACGATGTCTACATTAACTATCCGCTAGATCATCGGCTTGCGCTCTTGAAGAAAAAGGGATCTGATAATTATGAAGTCACTTATGAGGCCAGTCTAGAGGAGGATGTTTTGGATGAGGACGGTACAAGTGGCTTGCGAAATCGTGTTCCAACATTCCATGGCTATTCAGCTACAGGAAACGTCACTGCTCCATTTGTATATGCAAACTTCGGTACCTATCAGGACTACCAAGACCTGATCGACGCAGATATCTCCGTCAAAGGCAAGATAGTGATTGTCAAGTATGGCGGGATCTTCCGTGGCCTCAAGGTGAAGCGTGCACAGGAATTAGGTGCCGTTGGCGTGGTGATATATTCAGACCCCCAAGAAGATGGCGATATCACGGAGTTGAATGGGTATGAAGCATACCCTGCTGGGCCTGCTAGGAACCCAAGCGCAGTTCAAAGGGGCAGTGTCCAATTTCTCAGTATGTTGTAGTCGAATTCCTTCCAATATGCCAAATGCTAACATTACCGGCTCAAGGCATTGCACCGGGTGACCCAACCACTCCTGGTTACGCATCGAAGCCTGGAGTCGAGCGACAGCCTCCAGAGCATTCTATTCCATCCATCCCATCTCTCCCAATCTCATACACTGACGCATTGCCACTTCTTAAAGCCCTCAATGGCCACGGTCCCAAAGCAGCTGATTTCAATGACTTCTGGCAAGGTGGCGGCTTAGCTCATAAGGGCGTCGACTACAACGTCGGACCGACTCCTGATGATGTGGTTATCAACCTACACAATAATCAAGACTATGTTACAACTCCTCTGTGGAATGTTATTGGTGTTATCAAAGGTGCTATTCCAGACGAGGTGGTTATCTTAGGTAACCATCGCGACGCCTGGGTTGCAGGTGGCGCCGGTGATCCCAACAGCGGCTCAGCCGCGCTCAACGAAGTCGTCCGAAGCTTTGGCGAGGCTCTGAAGGCAGGATGGAAACCTCTTCGGACGATCATATTTGCTAGCTGGGACGGCGAAGAGTATGGTCTTATCGGATCCACCGAGTGGGTGGAGGAGAATTTGCCTTGGCTCTCGGTCGCAAATGCTGTATACATTAATGTTGATGTAGCAGCCACTGGTCCGAACTTCGATGTCAGTGGCAGTCCCCTACTCAACAAGGCCGTGTACGAAGTCACGAGCACAGTTCAGTCACCCAACCAGACCGTCAAGGGCCAGTCAGTATTGGATGTTTGGGGCGGTTACATTTCCTCACTTGGCAGTGGAAGCGACTTTACGGCTTTCCAAGAATTTGCTGGTATCCCTAGTGTCTCTTTTGGATTTACAGGAGGGAAGACTAATGCCGTCTACCATTATCACTCTAACTACGATAGCTTTGACTGGATGAGACGATTTGGTGACCCCGGTTGGAAGTACCATCTCACCGCTGCCAAGATATTTTCACTGATGGGCGCCTACTTTTCTGAAAAGCCAGTTTTGGGCTTCAATGCCACGGACTACGCGGTCAATCTCCAGAAATATGTGGATAGACTCAAGTCGCATGCAGACAACCTTCCCAAAAAAAGCCATTTCAGCTTTGGACCATTAGAAAGGTCGATTTCCAGCCTCTATGATGCAGCGGTGGAATTTGATGCATATGCGGCCAAGATTGAGTCCGAATTAGGTAAAGAACAGCCATGGTACCACTGGTGGAAAAGGCTACAGCTGTGGCTCAAGGTCCGCACTATCAACACTAAGTACAAGATATTGGAGAGGAAATTTTTGTACGAGAGTGGATTGGACGGACGGCCCTGGTTTAAACACGTTGTCTTTGCTCCGGGTCTTTGGACCGGTTACGCAGGGGCGACTTATCCAGGTCTGGTCGAGAGCTTGGATGCGGGTAATATCACAAATGCGGTAGTAAGTTTTCTCTTCGGGCCATATGAGCCGTCCACTAACAGAATTATAGCGATGGAGTCAGATTATCCAAGACCGGATTGGTGAAGCGACTAAGCTGCTTGGATAGACAGTCAGCGCGATATGTTGAACGTCATGATTTTGCAGGATAAAAGATTAAATGGAGACGTTGAAGTCATTCTGAGTTTGAGGTTGTATATAAGGTCTTCTACCGACGGTTGATAAGTCGCTATGTATCCAAGCTGGAAATAGGCTGTAGATGATTGCTTGAATATAGGCCAAATTTTCGTTTAATAATATCTACATCACATTTCTTTTTTTACACGCCTAGGTACCTCGGTATCCAAGAATGAAATGTAAAGTGTATATACATTAATGTATCTAGAAGAACCTTGGAAGAAGCAGAACTATGTTAAAAGCCACACTTTTCCCATAAAAAAATGCAAACCAAACGCCATGCAATTCTGTAATCTTCCTTTACATTCTGACCCTGAAATCGACCACGAGATCATAAACATCAAAACTTGCATAAACCATGAATCATTGACGCTTTTTTCCTTCCAGTCAGAGGATTATAACTCATTCGTCGCCATCATTGTCGTCCTCCTCATCCGGCGTAAATCCATCCTTCTCCTCGATCCAAAACACAGGTATCGCCGAAATCACCGTTAATGCAGTCAAAATCCACCACGGAACAATCATATACCCCGCCTTTACCCCAGCTGTAAAGGCCTCTCCCACCAACGCAGGACCTGCAGCACGACCAATCGCACTAACACTAACCCCGACACCGTTCAAAGTACCCAGAGTCTTGAGACTGGATGCCGTATTGGTGAGTAATATGGTTGTACAGGGAAATGCGAACATGCCGAGAGTCATTTTGATCATGAGAAGTAAATAGATGACTATCATGCTGATGGACTCTGGGATGAGGACGAGGAATGGAGTAATGAAGTAGATGAATGGGAAGCATATTGCGACTACTTTGAAGCAGCGGAGGACACCCCAGCGGCGTGCAGCCATGGGGAAGAAGACGAATTGAACGAAGATGCCAGTTGCGCCATTGAGAGTGTATAATATACCGATTTTTTGAGACCCTGAAAGAGTTCGTTAGTATTTATGGAGTCATATCGGACAGATCTACCTACCAAGTCCGAAACCACTGGTGAACTGGAAAGGAAGATTTACATCTGGATTATTGACCAGATCTTGTTTGGGATGATGCAAGAAAACAGGAAAAAGAGAATCAAAGCCCATGCTATGCATTGCTAACATGCCATACACCATCAAAGTAAGGGTTGATTGCCAAGTAAAAATGGTTTTGAATTTACTCGAAGCATCCTTTTTGGGTTCGACGATATCATAGTCAGGGTTATCATCGTTTATAGTATTGGCAGTCCCGTAAGTGGGAGCTTTTGATGTATTGTCGCCTTCATGACTTGAGCTGTTCCTACTCTCTTCGTCCGAGATGAGTAGACCTGTTCGCTCATTTACCGTTGAATCGTGATGGTCATGCTGATAAGGATGTGACCTTCTTGAAGAACACGATTGAGTCAACAATCGGCCGAGAATCAGACCATAGTCGCGTTTATGTTTTCGGCTTTCCAAGGTTTCCTATAAAGTGTCAATCATCGAGTTGTTACCACCAATTGTTTCCGATACTCACCTCAAGAAACAAAAATCCCGTAGTAATGCCAATGATGAAGAGTATCGCCGAGATAATATTCGGTAAAGCGAAAGGATACTTCCGAAAGATCTCCCAATTACCAAAAATTTCCGGATGCTTAACCGCAGGATTGGCCAAAGCTCCTCCAAAAGCAGGACCGAATATACTGCCAATGGACCAAACCAAAGGCATCATACTAAATGCGAGTGGCTGAAGCTCCTTTTCACGCACGAGTTCGGCAACCATAGTCCGGATAATGCCAACATTAGCATTTCCAAGGCCTATAAACGCTCTCGAGACAAGTAACATGGTGAGAGATTGCGAGAACCCGAAGACAAGTGAAAATATCATGGTTGATGTGAGGCCTAGTAGTATCGTGTATTTGCGCCCAAATCGATCTGAGAATGTGCCCCAGGGAACGGCCATGATGCATTGACAACCGGCGACGACGGCGGATGAAATGCCGACCCATTTTGCTATTTCATTTTTGCGGACACCAACGCTTTCCATCATCTCGGGCTGTGGTTCGGTAAGTATAGATTTGCCATGGAATGAATACAGAGAACCTACTAGATAAGGCAGAACCGATGTATATACCACTAGTCGTGCTTTAGATTTTTTTGTTCATGCAACATGTTTGTGCCTCAACTTACCAGGCTCTGCGAATCGACATATTGCTGTTTTACATAAGTTAGCAGATTGGTCGGTCTCAAAGAAGTTCTAAGATAATATGAATTTACCTAATATAGTGATTTGCTTAACCGGCAGCTTGGGCCCTTCTCGCAACATCTTGACTGAAGCGAATCAACTTCTCTTTGTATTTAGGTACTCGTATAGATACATTAAAACAGTATCCAAATGATAGAACAAGGAAACGATGGGTATATAAAGCTAACTGCAAGTAAACCCTTGTAAAGTCAACCAGACAGCAACGACCACAACAACTCACGAGCGAAAAACAGAAGATGAGAAAGAAGAGAGAGGAAAGATCAAAACAATTCAATCTTATCGTTGTATTTTCGTAGATTAAGTGGGGTTCTCTAATACGCCGTCGTATTTTGATCAGGTGGCGGTAAGAGTTTTTGCGCCGATCCTGCGTATTTTATCACCTATCTGGTAATTCAATGGTAATCGGAATAAAATCCGATGTGTGAAATATGTTTCTTGCTTTTATAAGCACAAGAAGAACAGAGTAATCAGTCAAATCACAATGAATCATTACTGAGTCCATACAGCATTAGTACTGCATGGTATGTATAGCAGCCTGCATGTAGTGTCCTTGTGACGCCCCAGCCCTAGCTTGGAAAGGTAAAACAGACAGGTCTAGACGAACTATTCACGACGTAGCTCATACTCCTAGCATTGACTCGATCGATTAGACTGCAGATTCACTGGTATTCGCCAGTCCGATCTCTTCTTTGGTAAATTGATTACTATATAGGGGAGATTATCTTGTATGCAGTGGGGCCTAGCTTCTGTGAGGCTTCGTACTAGATGTAATGTACTGTACTGTGAGCATTGCTCTTTAGGATGTAGGTTCATGAAGTGATCATCGTTATCATCCCGTAGGACTCCGTAGGAGTGAGTTTATCCTCTGACAAACAGGTCTAGCCCTACAAATCTAATTTCAGCCCAATATATCCGAGTCAACAACTCCACCTGTCTTTCTCCGGCCTTTGCAGTGCAAACTACTTTGGCATTTTGGATCAAGAAGATCTATATTACGGCATTATCTTTCTCCTAGGGCCGAGAACAATGCAAGGCTCGAGACCCAGCGCCATCACACCGGCAATGCCGATACAGAGCAAAATGAAGACGGAATTGAACGGATTGATACTATAGTTCACCAACGAGACAAGAACCTCATACACGGATAGCCTCATATCATCGCAATATTCGCACACCCCTAAAGACGAGTAGCCCTCTTATCTCGAAACGCCAATCCAAAAACAATCAATCCATACGTCGCAACGACGCTGAGCGCAATAGGAACAGGTTTGCGCAATCGAAGCGCGCGGGGCACAGAGGAACCGGCGAGAACAGTCGAAGCGAGCAATCCAATCTCTTCAGCGTAGGGCTGATTGTTTCGTAGTCGTACCAAGCTCAATAGGTAGAGTGCGCCGACTGAGAGACCGGCTGCGATTGAGGGGATGGAGCCAGTTCGCGCGTAGCCAATTATGCCACCGAGGGAAGTTAGGGCAGATAGGGCGCCGGCGGAGGTGATGGTGAAGTCTTGAGAGGGCTATGAGTTACGCATTTGTTAGCATTGATTGATTGATTGTTCTAGCTGTTTATGATATCATCACAACGGAACAGAAGGTCTCAAGAATACAAACCATTATGACGTTGACTTTCTGCTTAGAGTCTCGTGGGGTTCAATTCGGATATTATACTTTCTGAAGAGAAAAAGTAGAGAGGTGAAGGATGAATAATCTTCAGATGAGGTTTGTGTAAGTTGAGAGGTGTTGCATGTTGACGGAGTCCGTTGGTGGATTCGCTCTTACGATTGGATTGGTCCCACTTGTGCCTCGGACCGCTTTAGGAGTGTAAGTCGGGGATGACAACTTCCGATGAAGTCACGTGTTGTTATTTGCGTTGACCATTAGAATTGCCCCTTTCTTCTATTGCTGATTGTTACTTATTTTACTGTTCTGTCCAGCAATTGAAAGTATACTATAAACTTGATACGTATGTGGCTTTGTGATTTGACCTTAGTCATTACGTTCCCCATCGATTTGAGGAATTCAATTCTTTACAAGCGATCTACTGAACGACTGTCAAAGGAATAACGTAGTCTCAATTAGATATCTGCCTATCCGTAATCGTTAGAAGCATTACTCCCCTCCAAACATTCATCTGCATTTCTGTTTCTCGTGCCCTCCGTAGGTAAGATCTCGATTTCGACAGAAGCTTGCGGACCGACCCGCACTCCGCGTCTGCATGCCCCACCTAACCTTCCCGTGATCTCCTGCATAGAGCATTTATAATCGGACTATTGCATGGATGGTATAACGGGACCTTTGGAGATATGAAGCAGGCACTAGCATGGGTAGATTCATACTAGGAAGATGCATGCATCGAATGCACAGTTATTTCTCACTCATCTACAGGGATACGACGTTCAAAGACAGAAAAACGATCATATGTATTAATCTAGAACAGGACGCTTTTAATAGATGAAAGGACGTGCCTACCTTTCAGGTCAAGAACATGGAACCAACCTTTAGTACGCACGATACACCGGTAAACGAAAAAGCCTCACTCGTAATCGTATGAGCTCAACGTGGATGACGAGTTTTGTAAATTAGAGACACCCGCATGAACACGCTGAGAGTATAACAAGGGATGAAGGCAACGAATAGGATGATATTCATCAATCAGCTTTGCGAAGGAAGAGGCAAAGTATAACCCCTACTCACCGACAGATGACCGTAAAAGGGTATGAAATGTGTGTCGAGAAATGGAAGTCACGTTTTGTGCAATTCTCGCGTTCTGGCCAACGATTGTATATTTGATACGTGTGGGACTTCCGAGACTTTCGAGTCCAGCACTTGTTGTGCCATGCTAAAACACATCAGGGAAAAAGAAGTGTGCTTTTGTTTCTCTTCAAACAAAGGTGGTACTTATTTGATATAGTGATGTCGAACTTAGCTTGTTTTGTCCAAGAACGACCCACTAGTTATAGTTTGCGTCCGGGTTTTGCGTCTTCTTGGAGAGAGGGCGTTCCTTAACCAGAAGCATCAAGAACATCGTCAGAATTCGTCGTTGGACGGGCAACTGCTGGAACAGTAGCATCGCTAAGAACAGTCTCCCTCCCCGCTAGATGAGGAGGAGAGTACGCATATCTCGGCAAACTTGCCATTTTTTCCTCGGGGCTTGTCTCGTTGTCGGAATACACCAACCTTGTCTTTGACTTGTCCTTTTCCTTTTTCCCTTTCTTTTCCTCCGCTGGTGTAGATGGCTGCTTTTCAGTTGTTGGTGCCGGTGTTCCCTGACTTTGTGCAGTTTCTGCTGTTTTAGCAGCTCCGGATATTAATTCGTCAACTGATGTCGATAGTTGTGCGATAGATACGGCTGGTGTAGTGGTTTGTGGTGGAGAATATTGGCCATATCCTTGAGGAATAGAGGGAGAGGGCATACCAGGAAGTGGATGCTGCATTGGAGGTAATGGATGCGCGATCGCTGGCGTGCCACTGAAGGATGGCCGCTGCGGAAGACCAGGCGCGGTGGGAAGACTGCCTTGACGGGGAGGAAATTGTGGTAGGTTATGGGGAGGCGTGTGTGTCCTTGCGGGTTGCTGTTGCTGTTGTACATATGGATGAGTTGATGGAGTAGTTGCTGCGTATGGTGTTTGTCCAGGTTGAAACTGGGGCGGAGAAGCATAGGGTGGAGCGCCATATGGCTGTGGGGTTGGTGGTACCTGTTGCCCATTCGGCGGGAAGTTTGGATACACAGGGCTCTGAGTATGTTGATAAGGAGGATTAACGGTACCGTAGGGTGCTGCAGGATAAGGATATTGATTGGGTACTGGAACACTGGGCGCGGATTGTTGAACAGGGGGGGTTTGATAAGTCTGACTCTGCTAATCATCTAGTTAGCACTGAAAATTTCAAATGTTTCGCTTTTGGGAACAAACACTCACAAAACCACTTGGAGTATGACTAGAACTTTGACTTGCGCTCTGTCCAGCTCCAACAGGTGTGACTGAACCACTACTTGCCTCCGAAGGCTTACCGTCAGTAGCCAGTTTCGCCTTGTGCTCCGCCAAACGCTTCTTCAAATCCGAAATCTCCAGTTTTGGTTTCTTCGCTGCACCACCATCTTTCGTAACTCCCGGTGGAGGATTTCCCGTAGCTGCACGGCGCTCAGCTTCAGCTTGCTGAAATTGTGCGAGGACACGCTGGTTGTGAGCTTGGATGACGTCTTCAGGGACACCTTCCATGCCAAAGATCTCGATATCAAGACTTGATCTGTTGGGTAAAGCATTGTCGACTTCACTTAGCTGTTCTTTGTGGACTTGGCTCATGTGAACCGAAAGACCTATAGAAAATAAATTAGTTTCTCACGCCGAACTGTTAATCTCGCTGGGAATGTTGTCATACCTCCAGCGGTATTCAATCTTCGCCCACATCGTTCACACTTGAAATGTTTCGCTTTCTGATGCGATATTAGGATTTTCAGATCGTCGAAATCCCGTTCGCAGTAGTAGCACCAAGGTCGGGCGAGTAATTCTTCGAGATCCGGATGACCGCGCTTCTTCTTACCCATTATGACCGAAAAATTTGATTATTATCGGCGCTACCTGTTCTCCGGGAGTAGAGATATAGACGGGATCAATTATAGATGCTGATGCGTAGGTCGTGGACAAGTATTTGATGGACGAGCGCAATGATGAAGGAAAGATTGAGCTAGAAACGACATTGAGGTCAGCGTCAGATCACGTGATACTTATGTATTTTATCCACTATCGTTACTGATTACCAACCGTTTTTTAAGAGCCAATAATATCTAGTGGATAACTGCTTATATCTTGATACTGTAAAATCATTACGCTTCGACATTAAACGATCAGTTTCATGATATTAAAACGTTTCTATGAGTAACTACGGGACTAGCCCTGAAAGGCAATGGTAACAGAATTTATGCGTCGAACCTGGAATGATGCCAGAATTCAAATGCAAAAAAGTTCCCAACTTTTGCCTACCGTCCGGAACTCCTGCATTGTACCAGGACGCTTAATGCACAAAACAAGATGCGAAAGTGAGAACAAAAAAGGAAAAAAAAAGCGATATGTTACAAAACCGACGAGAATCGCAGTCATCTTTTTCAATTCGATGTGCTAAATATCGGCGAAGAAATAGTAGCCATGCAAAGCCAAGAATTTATGTTCATTCGTTTTCGCTCAATCAATGTGTTCAATGAGTTGTGACAAGAATCAAGATTGAGGTTGTTCAAGGTCGTCGAGTTTGTGGTCCATTTTGAGGAGGATGAAAAGGCCGGAAAGCATAAGGATAATTCGCACCAGGCTGCATGTGTTCAGTGGGATCAGCAGCAGGACGGGAGGCCTGATGAAGTTGGAGTGGAAGTGGAGGTGGATGTGGATGTGGGTACTGAGGCTGTCCAAACGGATGATAAGGCAACGGTGGCGGCGGATTTCCGTACGTGTAGAATTGTGAAGGAGCAGTCCAAAGAGGAGGTGGTGCAGTGTTTCTATTGACTTCAGGTAGGCCCGGTAGAGTAGGATTGGGATTCAATGGGGGTTGAGGAATACGCCCGGTAATGGGATCTGGATGCAAAGATGAAAAGATGCGTGAGGGTTGAGGCTGATGAGGCTCACTGGGAGGAATTGGGAAACCCTGCGATCGCGCCGCCGGAGGAGGAAGTGGAGGAGACGAAGAAACCACTGGTGCAATGGTTGTCGTCATGGCAGCTGGCTGGATCGAGACAGGTTGCAGAGAGACACCTGCTACCGTAGCGGTAGTTGTTATCATTGGTGTAACTGTTGCGTCGCTGACTGTAGTGGTATTCGCGGCCCTGCGTCTACGTCTCTTCGCAGGTTTTCCTTGCTCGCTTGCTTTGCGCTGTTCCTCTGCAAGCCTATCTGCTTCCATCTGTTCTCTTGTTCGCTTAGGATTGCGGACTCGTCCGTCCCCATGAAATTTTGACCAATGATCAAGCATAGCTATTGTTCGGCGAGGATTTTTGGATTTGGCGATCTTTTCACGACGTCTGAGTTCTTCTTCGGTGACTTCTTCGCCAGGTTCCATAAGGTTTGAAGGCAAAGCAGCGAGGGCCGGAGGTGCTCCTGGAGCTGCGGGTGCAAGGGCCGGTTTGGGCGCGGATGCGATGTCAGCTTGCTCTGGGCTGGGAGCAGAGACAAAGCCAATAAAAGGGGCCTGAGTAACAATAGGAGCTGATGATGCAGTGGTTTCAATTCCAGTTGAGAGGGTGCTGTCGGTTGGCGTGTCTCCAGTCTGAGTGATAACTTGTTCAGAAGTGATCTTGGAGAGCTGGCTCGCCTTTGACGCTCCTCCGCGCTTTTTTCCACCACGAGCACGTGGACCTGGACTTGGTGGCGCTGTCTTGGTTTGAGGTTTTTCGACTGTCTTGCTGACAGCAGAACGAGTGACACGCTTGAGAGGCTGTCCATCCAGATCGGAGTCATAAGCTGGCGTGCTATCGTGGACACTTGCTTGTCTCAGGGCTGCGACCTCGCCTTGAGGTAATTTACGCTTTCGAGTCGTTGATCCTCGCGATTCAAATGGAACCAATGGTGGATCTTGGAATCGAGGAATATATTCTTGTCCGTGTCTCGTCATGGTCTTGAAACCGTCTGGATTGGGTTTGTTCTTTCCAACTTCGCTTTGCATCTTGCGTAACTGAGCCGGAGTTGGTCGAAAACCGCCTTGTATAAAAGGATCTTGAGATTTGAACGTCGTTTCGCTGTTCACATCATTTTTCTTGGGATCATGTATCGAATGATCATACTTGTAGCCATACAGCGCTGCTTCCCTCTTATCTTGGAATACTTTAGGCGGGTCCAATGTTCGGGGATTAGCCGATTTCTTAGTTTTGGTGCTCAGTCTTTTGTTAAGTTCTTCAATAGCCATCCACTCATCTTGCCAGGTCTTCAGAGCATGGTAAACATTCTGGGATGCAGCGTAAAGTTGGTCTGTGGACATGGATTCATAGTCGTTGAGCGAGATGAGGAATTCTTCCACGGGAGTAACTTCCAGAAACTCTCCTTTCTTCGTTGTAGTGCTCAGATATGGATTAGGGCGGTTTCGTTTCCTACCCTTGGCCTTTTTGTTTGCCTTTGAGTCGTCGAAGACATAGCCCCAGGTCTCCTCAAGTTCCGCCGTGGTATCGTCGTAATCAGGGCTGAACTTGCGGGCATCATGCAATTTCCAACATGCCATAAGGCTCTTTTCTGTGTTGCGTGCCCGTTCCTGCTGACGTTCAAGGTCATGCAGTTTACTATCGAGAGAATCGGCAGCCCCGGCATTCAAGTCAATGTCAGGAGTCTCCGATCCTATTGGTGTTAAGTCCACTTCAGTCACAGGAGCTGTGACGGCAGCAACGTTGCGAACAGTCATAGTGTCGTCTGAGTCGTTGTCCTTGCGCGCAACATCATGTGCGGAAAGATTGGCAATGCGAGGATGTACAAGCGCAATGTGCTCTTTCAAAGTATCATGATCAGGTTTGACGCCGTCTTCTGGAGCATCGAATGATTCTGAGCACCACGGACAGTTGATTTGATGGTGTACTGAGACTGGAGGAGATAGGGAAACTTCAACTGAACTGTTATTGAAGTTTGGTAAAGTTTGAGATGGTTCTGAGCAGTAACGTTTAATTGGTGGTGAACCGTGGACATCATTGGTTGAATCGGAAGACTGTGTTTCCTCATCATAACTGTGCTTCACGGCCGTAGCCATGGCGGATATTTTGTCGTTGTGTATCCGACAAAGAAATGAGTTGAAACGGAGAACAGAGGTGGCAGGCTTCAAGAGCCACCAACAATAAGATCGCTCGTAGCGATAAGTTGAATCTGTGAAGTTTTGATGTCAATATGTGCTGTTCCTCGGGTTATGTAACCAAGTGACCAATGAGAGTGAAGCAAAAGCTATGACAGATTAAAAGTAAAGCAGGGAAAGGATGACCGAGAAAAAGAGACTGGTAAAAGAAATAACGGTGCAGATTTTGGGAAGAAGAAGAGTTTCGAATAAATTGGACTCCGGACCGTAGGATGTTTTTTTCTTCGGAAAAAAGCATGAACTGTCCCGAGCAAACAGGAAATGCGCAAGATGATGCAGAGGACGATATCTTGCTTGAATTCAGAATGCAGCGCTAAAATTGCATGTCAGGGAAGAATTGGCGTACTCACTAGGAGATAGAAAGTTGAATTTGTAAAAGATGTATGCGAGCCACTGTGACGATTCAGGCTCGCTGGTGTTGTAGACAGTACGTAGTCTTTCGAAAAGCTTGACTAGATTTGTCTAAGTTGACGATTTTTGGATCAAGAAATGAAGTTGACAGAGTACTCTGATAATGAGGATAATCGAGAGATCAAGAAGAAGAGGAACATATGACAGATGAATAGTCTGAAAAGGAATAAGACGGAGAAAAGAAGAGTTGACGATCAAAGAAGAATAGTAGATTGTCTGGTCTGTTGAGGCAAAAGTAGTAAATTCAAATGGGGTTAGCGCCAAACTAGAGCATCTAGCACGATATTGTGTGGTACAATAGTGTAGGGCGTTTGCAGGACACAACAGAAATTTTTGGCCGTCACGAGGGTCGGAAGTATAGGAGAGCACAGAGAATTGTGCACACTGCTTTGACTGGAGGAATCAACGCGACAATATGAAGATATAAACAGGAGGGAGTGTTGAGAATACAAAAAAGATCGAAGCCGCGGCGGATCTTGCCAGACGCTATCCCCGATTTGACCTGGAAGCATACTATAGTGCGGCCAATAGGAGAAAAGATATGATTATTCTTCAGGGCTGAAGGCATTATTTATAGCGACTGATATGGATCAATTGACTATTCACAACTGTCGCGGAGCAAGTGACCGTACATGTACTCTCTATTTTATATTCACCATCAACTGACAGTCTTACAAGCAATGTCCTCAATAACCATCTCTCAGTAGAGGACCCCAGGTTCCATAGAAGGCATCACTGACTACCTAGTAGTGACTGCGCAATCAAAAGATTCAGGGTATGCGAGTTACGTATCACAATACGTATTCGGCATCCTGAGATTCCGATGGCTGGATACTTAGATATGTAATTACCACGCGCTCTACAATCAACCAGGAGAGGTTTATTTCCCAAGGCACACCTACATATGGCTCTGACGAGACCTGAGTCATGCATGTGGGCGACGAGACAGATGCAAACATGCAGGAAATTTCATTTGTTTCGGTGTTTCTCACTTTCTCCATTAGTTATATCTATATCCATGCATACCTCACTGATCTGTAGTATATTAAGCAACAGCTGCACCAACTAGACTTGCATATTTGAGGGAATTGAGTGTCGCTTCATACTGTTCCGTTGCTGGTGATAGGGTCACAATAATACCAGAGTTTCCCTTCCTCGTGCTCATAAAATGCTCCCGAAGTACCATAGTCAGAGTTGACGAGCGAAATGGTATTCTCTTTTGATTCTGAGCCCAAGCTCTCATCACTTCCTTCAGTGCCAATAAGTCGGAATTGATTTGTCGGCCTTCTTGACGCTCTTGAGCAGCCTGCTTTATGGTTTGCATTTGAGTCGCATTGCGGTCGTAATACTCCGCACCGGCCAGGTCCACAAACACCATCTTAGCCCCTAGGCATGGAGAGCCACTCAATTTGAGCACAGTTTCAATATCCTCTTCAGCAGCTTTAACTCGAGCCTCAAAACGATCTTTCTCCGCCTCGGCCGCGTCTATGCGTTCTTGATTTATCTTATAATCCGGGTTGGGTGCCCATTTCCCATCTGGTGTTTGCATGAAGCCTTTCGATTCCTCCTCAACCCTAATATCTGTAGCAAGTTTTCCCACTGGCACAAGTTCAGACTGCCGGTCATACAAGGCATGTCGCGAGTCTAGCAATACCTGACTCACAATTTCCAGTTCAAGCACTGCGTGGGTCCTGGAACTTTGGTCGTGGACGCTCGATGATCCGGTCGCACGCTGTCCAAGCGCCTGAACGAGCACTCGTTTAAATGATTCGAATTCCCAGCACGGTCGTTGAACGATGGGACGAACTCGGACCTTGCCCCCTTCCAGCACTTCTGTTTCTCCGCGAACATGGACTTTGCCGTCAGAACCTTCCCTGATATGGCATTGAGCACGGTTATTAAGAAGATCAAAAGCTGATTTGTTCCGCAGTTCGAACACGCTAAGTCCGATGCCCAGCTGCTGTCCCTTGTTCTCTTTATTGAGGGATTGCAGTGCATCGAATAACTGTTTGGCTGCGGCGAGGCACAATCCTAGCTGCTGAGTATCTTGAAAGTCGTAGCCTAAGATTGTATGTGTTTTCCCGCTGCCGGAATGGCCGTATCCGAAGAAGCTGCAGTTCTCGCCTTTGAGTATATTGTCGATTAGTGGCCATACGACCGTTGTATACACCTTGTAGTTGCTATCTTCTGGATCGAAGATGGTATGAAAAGCTGCCGAGCTTTTCCATGGACTCTCCGCAGACGATGCTTGACGCTTCACAGACACGGAAAACAGGGGTTGAGGATCTGACTGCGTCTTGCGATCAATCTCCCCAGCCTTGGCTTCCGATTGTGAAAGCGGTCGCCATCTCGCAAATACTTTTTAATAGAGCCTGCTTTTCGGGCCGTGGTGGTCATTCTCGGAATATAGCAAAGAGCAAGGAGGACAGTATCTTGTGATTCAGTTGCTGAATTCCGCATTTCAGGTATCTGGTGCTAGCTATATAGTATATTGTCTAGAGATTTAGTCGACAGTCGGTCAACAGGATCACATGCCTAGAATTCCTGTCAAAATTTGCGCAACAGGCCATATGGAGATGATAGAATGAATTGTTTAGGGACCAGAGAGGGGCGGACTAGTCCAATCAAAACTATCCAACATCTCCGCTGCTCGTATACTTCCAAAACTGGTGAATGCATTTTTCAACGGCGGCTGTATTTAATTATTAGTAACCCCGCTTAGGTAACAGCATGTCTGGGTCATGGTGAGAAAGTCGGGGAGATGTGGATGTGGACTCGTGGTTATCCACCCACGCAGTAGCATACGCCAGACTTTGGATTACTTCCACCAACAACTCCATAGCCGCGTATTTTAAAAGCTAAAAAAATCATGCGTACAGCAGTGTAGTACGTACAGTAATCCTTTACTTACATGTTGCCAAATGGCAGCGTCCGCCCTGTCACTCCCCCTACGGTGAAACAAGAAGAATAGAGATATGCCATGAGTTCCCGTGAGGACTGCCCGATGCAAAACTCTATCTTGGGCGGTTTGCTGAGCTTCAGGTGTAACTTCTATCCGCTGCCACAGCCCAAACAGTGCCGAGAATCCCAGCCAAAGGTAAGAATTCGCGGCACAAAGTTTGGTGAACGCGGCGTTTGATCATCAAGGCACTGAGCAGTGTCATTAGTTATTTGGCCGGCTATGTGGTATAAATGTAGCTGGATGGCTTTTAGCATACTAGTGGTTTGGTATGTCAAGTGACAAGATATATGCCACGATTAGAAAAGAGCGTATGGATTAGGGCATGAAAATGCACATGTCCGTACTTCAAGCGAATGGACAGTTTGGCTTATGCTTGGAAGTATCGTCCAGAGCGTCCTGTCTTTTACTTTGAATGCTTTCAAAGGACAATCACCCTCAGCCATTTTGACGGAACACAGGCGTCGGAATTGCGAGCGAGCTAGGGCAGAGACCGCAGGTCACTTCGCGTAGATTGTCGTAGATGATGGGATGGCCCAAAATCCTTGCATTAGCCCTGCAAGCTTTTGAACTACAGCAATGCTGTAGAGACTTGGAAATCAACCAAGTTCGGATGGACTTGTCGCTCCACCATGAGTATGCCTGTCCCAATAGTGCGTTACCGTCCAACCATGTGGTGTCTGATTAAATTTATAGTCGAATAATTAATTGCAATTGTACTAAGTTGGACGTATTCATACTTTGTAAAGTGTAACGTCGATTAATAGGATGAAAGAAATGGAGAAGAGGGTGGTTTGTGTTTACTGTTCGCGTTTCAATGGACGTCATCACTGATTGCAAGCATCATGCTTGCCGATTTCCTGCCAGGTGACTCTTGGCCGAGTGCCAAAATTGCCGCTAGATGCTCATGATGGAGATGAGCGCTCCATCTTGGAGGCATATGTAGAAGAGGAAAGGAGAAATAGGCGCGAGGATGCCTCAGGAAGAACCAAGCTTGGCGCAGATCATAGGTAGCTCCACTCCCGGACAACGACAGCTTCTACTCTACATAACTTACAGTTGACATGTACATGATACGCGACTAGTTGAAGCATTCCCGCGTGCACACTACGTCTTGTATTGATCTCGCATCAAGATACATAC
Organism: Talaromyces stipitatus ATCC 10500; assembly: GCF_000003125.1. Lineage (NCBI taxonomy): Eukaryota > Fungi > Ascomycota > Eurotiomycetes > Eurotiales > Trichocomaceae > Talaromyces > Talaromyces stipitatus. The sequence goes on along the minus strand of NW_002990117.1, from coordinate 2,462,692 downwards.
AATGCCTCCAAAAGGTACCAAACCCACAAATGATGAGCTGCTAGCTCAATTTGATGATCTCGGTATCGACACGACGGGCAAGTCCTCAGAACAGACTTCGGCCCCTCCAACCACGACAACCACAAAGCCAGCTTCCACAGAACCCTCTACGACAGCTGTCGTGAAGGATCCTCTAGCTGAATTAGAGAATCTCGCTTCTCAGCGACCCAGCACCCCCCGCCTGTCAGCAGAAGCTCGTCGCCCGAAGCCTTCTTCCGGTCGGACAAGTGAAGAGAAGCCTCCTACACAACCCCACGCTGCCGCTGTTGAGGATGAGCAACAGGCAGAAAAGGCCCCGGTCGTACCACCACAAGAAGAGACTAAGAGCTCCGGCGGAGGATGGTGGGGAGGATTCTTGTCGACAGCAACGGCAACAGCTACCGCTGCGATGAAACAGGCAGAAGCGGCCGTGAAGGAGATTCAGAAAAACGAAGAAGCACAGAAATGGGCGGAACAGGTGAGAGGGAACGTGGGTGCTCTTAGAGGTCTTGGTATGTTTATTTCTCGGTTATGCTATTCCCGTTCGCCAACTAACTGCGTATCTTACATAGGAGGAGAACTGCGGACTTTGGCTCTACCAACCTTCACATCGATTATTCACACACTAGCTCCTCCAATCTCATCTCACGAACGCCTACAAATACACATCACGCACGACTTGTCTGGATACCCAAGTCTTGAGCCCATAATACACTCGGTATTCGCGCGAGTCATGTCACAAGTCGAAGGCGGTGATCTCCTCGTCATTCAACGCGGTCAAGAATCCGCTCCTCGTCGAGGAACAGATTTCGGCTTTCAATCTTCAATTACAGGATGGCGCGATGGGCCATGGTGGCGGACTATCACACCCGGCACCCCTCGTAGCATCGCAGCCGTCCCCGGAGTCGTGCCAGGCACAAAACTCGCTCGCGCAAGTGCAGAAGCTTACGCGACAGAATTCTATTCTTTGCGAGGTGGACTTGAAGAAGCCGCTAAGCAAGCGACTGAGGTTTTGAGTGAATCCAATCCCGTGCGAAGCAGCGACATATTCCTTGCGATCCAAGCAATTAGCCAGATCACTCCCAAGGATTTGTTTCAAGCTGGCCCGACAGCGGAAAAGAGTACATCGGAATCCGCCGGTGGCGTAGTCGAAATCGCGGAAGAAGACGAAGAAGAGATCCTGTTCGCTGTCTACCTGCACGATCCTGTTCATGGAATCGCATTCAGCACAATCTCACAGACTATTCCTCGTAAATGGATCGATTGGCTCGATGCATCTGCTCCTGCTTCAGACGATGATACGCGCACCAAGATCCCCGAGGCAATTCAGGATATCATTGAAAGCGGCGGCGTGGATCCACGGGAATGGGTTTCGGAGTGGTTGGAGGAATCATTGAGTCTGTCGACCGGTGTCGTTGCGCAGCGGTACGTTGCACGTCGTATGGGTGTTGGTGAAGGTGGTACTGCAAAGGGGAAATTGAGGGCTGAGCAAGCCACGACGATTGAAGGTGGCGCTGGAGAGGCTGCAAGGACATTGATTTAGTTCAGATGACCAGGGGTTTTTTCTTTGATGTTTTGTTGATAAATGATACTCCACACCAGTCTTTGTATGTTTGACGCAGCTTGCTTGATTTATGTCTATAACGTGTGCCAGTCAAGAGGAATATGCGCTTCACAAGCGCATCTAATTATAAATATCCCGAAGTCTTTTAAGCAATGAAATACCTGAACCTTCCAAAGTTCCGTGTCTAAAAACCCTCTTTCATTAAACCCAGCTAGCAATCAAGTTGCAAATCCCCGCTAAACCCAGAAGGATGCCAGAAATTCGCTTTTAAGGGCGTAACGCTACAAGCATACGTATCAGTGATAATTCCTTTTCGATTGGTTTTCCAAGTCAATGCTCACCTGGTATATCCATCAAGCACGGTCCTAGCATCGGTCCCCCGCAGACTCTCAGCGAGACTTTTCTTGATATCCGACAATTCCGTCGACCACTGAAACTGTCGTACCCGATTCGGTTTCCCTTTTCGCTGTAATGTATCCTTATCCCCGTCTTCATCGCTAGTTCCATGATTACCCACTTCGGCATACAGACTCCCCTTGGTCCATTCATTCCTCAAAGCGGACGTATACCTCACTGGCCTCGATTCCACATCCTCTCTCATAGGAACATTCAAATTATACAATTCGACTTTGTCGCTCCAGTTCCGATAAAGATGCTCAATCACCCGGGTCGATAACCTCGCCGCTGCCGCAATTACTTCGCGGGGTTGCTCATCTTTGCTTCCGAATGATAGTGCGATTCCTCTCTTACCGCAGGTGGCTGCTTCCAGAGCGCCGCCGACAGTGCCTGAGGAAAGGTTGTAGATTGTAGAGGCGTTGCGGCCGTGATTGGGACCTGATATCACAAGGTCGATTGGCCCGCGGTCTGGGAAGAGTTCATAGATGCCTAGTTGGGTGCAGCTGGCGGGTGTGCCGTTGGTGACTACTACCCAGTAATCTTCAGGAGAAACCGGTGCTGAACCAGTGACATTCAAATGTTCGGTTGATGCGGCTGGCGTTGGTGGTAGATGACTATTTGTTGTCACTGCTGCTGGCTTGCTGTGGTCCTCTGTTGCATCTTCCTCGACCCATGTCCCGTCTTCCTGGAAAGAGTCTGGGTGTACATATGTCGCCGTCAACGAGGCGCCGATAATGTGTGCTTTTCCGATCCATGACCGAGACGCGGCAGGGATGGCCACTGAGACCCGATGACCAGCATCTTCTAAAGCGTCTACAAAGGGACGGATGTAGGGTGACAATTTCTGCGACGGAGGACCATCGTCGTTCACGACCTGTTTTTTAGTCAGTCTTTACCCTGGCACCCTATCTGCTTGCTAGTTGGAACTTACTAGGATATGCATGGCTTTGAGGAAACAAACTGGGAAGATCAATCAGATACGCAATGGAAATGAAAGTACCAGATATAGCACTTGTCTAAATAAACCAAATTGCGAAATTGTCTTCTTTCCTGTCTGTATGTACAATTTGTGATCTTTCGAAGAAAGATCATATGGTCTACAGGAATTGTTTCAGCCGGGATCCCTAATCTTGCCGAGGTCCCTTTGTTCACTGCTGTTTCTTTTGCTCAAAATCTCATATTCTCGCGATCTAGCAGCTCTTCTGAAGAAGAACAAGTAAATAACGGAAGGAGAAAAAAAAATGTAGGAAAAGACGCAGCAGGCCTGGAACTTATAACAGCCGTTTCAATGTCTTCACCGAGCTTCCACAAGGCTAAAAAGCTACCCCGGCAAAGTCCAATTGTAGGGCTCCAATCCACAGACATTTCTGTAAATGCGGGGCAATTAACCGGAAAATAATATCGGTACGTCAAATTTATCCAGTAGAGCGGCGAGACGGTAGGAACGTACCAAGTTTGTTCCGTGTTTGTATGGCTATGTGTTTAATGGAACATGTTCAGATAAGCTGTTGTTAAGCACCGTTCGGCGACCAGACCGAAGAAACCTTTTTTATTCCGGGATTTCGGTGAGACTGCGTTGACACCGTCAGGTGAACCTCGAGTAACACCAGGCGGAATCTTACCCTGAAGAAAGTCTTTCAAGCAATCAGTTGCACATCGTAATGCGTCGCCTTTTCTTCGCGACGGCTGCTGTTCTTATGAGTCGCCTCAGCCAGGTGAACAACCCGTCGCATAAGTACACGATTGTAGCTTCGCCGAAGCCATTGTTACATATGCCCGTCTGGGCTTTGCTCGGCAGTTGGGCGATCCTCGTGACGAACATGCAACTCCCGGTCAGTTACTTGAAACTGCGTTCCGGTGAGATGCCAGGTGCATGTCGAGACATGGGCTTCGTCAGCAGAAAAACCCCTCCAGTGACGATCCAGTTCTTCAGTTCGAGTTGAAGTTGCATCGATGCAACCCCAGACATATAGTGGTGTCTACTAGTTATGCGGCTTATAAATTCGCGTGCTGTCTTCTCACGGCAAGGTGATTCCTCCATAGATATGGAACACATTGTAGTCGCCAAGATCAGAGTGATATCGATGCATCAAGGGTGCGATGTGACTAATAGATACCGTATCCTGGCATTCTCACTGCTGCGGTAGATAGGCAGGACGAATAAATCGAATGCTTATCACGCCACGGGACTGCCAGGTTCAGATTGTCGGACAGCAGGAAGATCCAGTTTGCGGAAGGCGAATGTTTCTTGTCAATGCTTGCTCATGATAGTCGTATGACGGTTGGTGGACTGACACAACACAACTAGACGTTTGAGGTGGAAGAGGAGGAAGAGGAAGAAGAGGAAGAAGAACAGAAGGAAAGGATTACTGACGATACTCGTACCCAGGAAGGAGCGACCGACCGAGATACCCAGCTCTACGATGCGACTTTTGAGGCAGCTACGAGCTCTGCAAATTTGAACTGCAAATTTGCGCGTCTTGCCCAGAAAGGTATTATACCATTTTTACGCGCAAATCTCAACGCTCCGCCATTCATAAATCTACTGTGTAGAAGTCGGCACTTGCACGCCCTGCGGAATGGAAAACTCCGGTCACCAATATCCCCAACGCCCGGCAAAAAAGAGCCGGGCGGGCCACCTGATGGGGGAATTTTTTTTTTTTTCCCTTATGGCTTTGCTCTGTGACGCCCTATGTACTCCGTACTGAAATCAATAATATATGCTTTCAAGGCAACTTTTGGAGTCACACAGTGTATCCATTTTCATTTGTTCTGCCTCCGTGGAGTTGATAGGCAGACAAGTCGATCGTGTCTCCGCCTCGAGCCGCGCAAGTGAGCCTTAGAGTTCTGGCACTAAAAAACAAGACGCATACATATTGTTACATTATGTACGCATCCTGGCTTGGCAGCGATATTGATTATTCAAATGAATACGAGATCAAAACCATTCGTTCTATCGCTCTCCTGCAAGATTGCAAATAGAGAAATCTTCTGGTGTGTAACAATCGGAGTCCGTAGAATACAAAATCGAGTTGTCTGTATATCGACAATCATCATTGTACACGTTCTTTCGACTGTATTTCGCATTTTCACCCATCTTCTTCTATGCGTCTACGGAGTACTATCTACTGTTTATTAATTCCATTTTCGATTCAAAGAATCAGGGATTATTGACAAGGGAAACTCCGCTCGGTCCGTTTGGCAGACTGGTCCCCACGCCTGATTACTCAGGCAGCGATTCGACATTTAAGTCTTCTGCCCGTGCGTATTTTTTCTCCATTTCAACAATTTCCATTATTCATCCTCTATAGAGGACTCTTCCCGCCAAATCAAAAGAGGCGCCCCGGTGGAGCCATCGCCAGGGCCCAGCAGGCTTTCCGTGGTCGCAGACCAAGAGGAAAAAAAGGCAGGAAAGACCCGACTAAACCCCGCTTGGTGTGGAAGTGGATAGTCTCAGACAGTCTGAAGGGAAGTGCTTTTCTCCTCTTCGATTACACCATCCTGGTGATTGAACAGAGCTACCACTTCAAGGAGTTTTAACATTTACAATCAAGTACATCGAGCCTTCGGCAATATCAGTCGCAGGCCTTGCTAACCACGCCAGATCGCCTGATGGACTGCGGGAGTGCTGATAATGCGCCGGGCGTCGATCCCAACTTTCTCAGCTCATGGGATTTCAACAACACCTTCTCGGATTTGACCTGGGACCAGAATGCTCTTGACAACCTGCCAGAATTGGACTCGTATCAGGATTCCAACGAAGGGGATGCCGAATTGTTCGACTTTCTCTCTGCCCAGGGCCCGCCCAGTCGCGACAGTCTTGACCCCTCGGTCATTGACGCGACGAGTATCGACTTGAGGTTCGTCTCTTCATCAGTCCCATCTATCACATGATGTCCAGATTATCTAACCCAAGACCTTTTTGTTCTTTAGCAATGCTCCAGTCGGTGTCGCGGACGGTGTGAACTTCGTTGGAGGAACGTTCAGTCCCAGGACGCATCCGTCCGCTGATGACAACTCCTTCCCGGATAATGCGTGGTCTCAGTTCCAACTTTCCCATACCAATGGCCTCGTGATGCCAATGGATCCAGTCTACTCCAATCAATACTCAAAGGCCGCGCTTGGACCAAATGCGCCCGTGATTGTCGGCGAAGGTGAACGGGGGATGGATACTGGACTAACGGGCTATCAACGGGCACGTAGCTTGTCTGCCTATCAACAATTGCGCCAGTCAGTGTCGTACAACAACAATAACAACAGCAACAACAGCAACAACAAACACAATGGATGGCGTAATTCGATCAGCTATACAGCTTCATTCGGACCGACACAGTTCCCTATTTCACCACCGCTAGAGGCACAGTCGGAAAACCCGATGTCTGGTACAGCAACGAATCACCAATGGTTCCCCAGCACTGACATGTCAGTTGGTACAAAATTGACTGATGCTTTTGCGACCATGTCGCATGATGTATCCGTCTATAGCCGATCGCAACCGGTTAAACCAGAGCCTCAAACCGGAGCAAGCAGCCCTTCTATACACAGTACTGGAGGCGTTGCTGTGTCTATCGACTCATACAGTAGCATGGCAAACAACGATTTGCCTTTGTATGCCGAGAACGATGTGAAGGACGAGCAGTTACATGTTCTAGAATGGGAAGAACCCGTCTCGCCAGACAAATCTCTGGAATCATCACCTGAATTTCCCAAAATCAATGGTTTCATGGTTAGTGAGGATACATCTGATATCCCACAAATGTCGCTCGAGCAGGAGCGACGAAATCCTACTAGCTCTCGTCACACCCATTCGGCGCTTCAACCAGCGTCGGTCGCCCGCAGGCGCAAACAGAGGAACTCCTCTGTCGTCAACATTGACAAGATTCAACAGCCAAGACCTCTGCAGATCGTCCAGGAAGATGGACTAGGAGGGGCTATATCGTCGGAAGACTTTGTATGCCCTCCCCGAGGTGCTCGTCGAAAGGGCCCCTTGACCATTGTAGGCAGAGCCAATGCCGGATTACGGCGGAAGAACAAGGACACGTGCGTTCAGTGTCGGCTGAACAAACGCAAGGTATGACAGACTTAGTCGTCGTCTTGAAATGTCACTTTACTGATCCTTGGTTAGTGCGACGGTAACTCGCCTTGCGATGCTTGTCGTCCTACGCTACAAGAGCAGCCTTGCGCTCGAGCATGCTTTGCTAGCATAGTTGAATACGGGACCTGCAACTACATATGTAAGTGAACCGTGCGTGTACCCGAAGACAAGTAAAGAGGTCTAACGATCTACAGCACAACGGGCAATCAATCACCCCACATCTACCTCAGGCGAGCAGCGAATTCGAATCGAGATTCCTTCAGCGTTCGATCTCCAAGAGCTACTGACTTACCTCGGTGAGCGACGCGGCAAATTCAATATACGCGCCAGTCAGTCTTGGGGATCTCTTTACGTGCTTGACCTTGGGGAAACATACAAATTCCTCAAAAATCTGAGCGAGTACAATGACAATTCTCAATCGACATTCCTAGAGTTCATTGATCATCGTGTCATCGACTCGAAGGATAAGACCAAGAATTGGCTCAGCTGCGTGAAGGATTGCGATCCGATGAATAATGTTTATGTAAGTTTTCCCTTCGCATATAAAGTATAGTTCCTCTTACTGATTTCGTAGAAACTCCTCTCGCAATGGAATAACATGCCCAGCCGGGCATCCTACAGTTTTGTCTCCCTGGATGGGAACGCGAATGAGAAGATGATGGATGTTAGCAACAACCAGGATCGTCGAGATATTCTACTTGCCGCTCAATTGTCCCGAATATTTTGTCGTCTACTCGAAGTTGAGGGTTTCCGTAAACTTGAGCGTGATTTTTACAACATCAAATGGAAACGGATCAGCTTGGATGCCCACCTTCGATTCTTGGAAGAGCTAGGACATATTCTTCTGTCACTGCGCTGGCGAGTCTCTTGGTGGAAACGGCTTGGCGATGGAGGCAAACAGCCAGATCCCGGCCAGCAACATTACATTGATCGCGTCGAACTCCTTTGTCGAATCCTCTATGTGTATTACACCAGTGTCCTCACCAAACTTCCGGCATGGTCAGCCACCGACAACCTGAAAGGCAAGTGGTCGCGATATGCGGATACTGAAAAGGAGATATGGGATGATTTCCCAGAAAATCCCACCGAGGCTGGATTCCAACGATGGATGGAACATGGTCGAGAATTGATCGAGGAGGCTGGTAGTCCCATTCGGGTTACTATGATCTCCAAAGCTTGATTGTCTCTCCATTGAATGATGACTCACGATATGATAGCGGCTGTTTTACCTTCTTGTTCATTCTACTCTTTCCACATTTCTTCATTCTTGTGTTAAATTTTGCTATGTGTCTTTTTGTAATAAAACCCGAACCGAAGGACACCGATTCGAGATACCCAGGGCAAGCGAGTTTCATATTGACATTCAACCGGATCTATGCACATTCAGAAGTTGCTTTTGCAAAATCTGATCTGGTTGAATTTTCTTTACCTTTTCATTCGATAGCACATAGTTTATTTTTTTTTGGTGTTGATAGTATAGCATTGGACCAATGAACACTTTTTTCAATCTATTCCATAATATATCAATTAACTATGTACAGCCGTGCTATAAAATCAAACGCCATGTCATGTAGGACTCAAAGCCGAGTCGCTGGGTATCGTATGCGAACCTCTCTACTGGCACTGCACACAGGTCAGATGTGCAGCCAGAACGAGCATCCCTAAGAACGTTGCGCACATTCAATCGACCTCTTCCCTCCCTTATCCCTAACCCCTAACCAACTATCTCGAAATCCTCTTTATCGTCGATCATTTCTTCTTATATTCAGCCCTTTTCTCCTTCATCTTCTCCTTCTTCACATTCGCCAACAGCTCCAAATGCCCCGCACGTTCCGCCAGACTTCTTTCGGTTTTATTGATCAAGCCGGATGAAAGCTTCTTCATGGTCTTGCGCTGTTTGGCAAGCGCGGCCTTCTTCGGTGCGATTACACGAGGACCGACTTTTGAGGATGATCTTTTTGTTAAAATGTTAGTCAAGATGGAGAAGGGGAAAAAAAAGAAGGGAAATGTGGAAACGTACTTTTTGGCGGTAGTGGACTTTGCCTTTTTTAACGGAGCTTGAGCCATGATGGTTTGAGTAGAGTGTGATATAGTTTGGTCTTGTAGCTTGGAGACAAAGTCGTGAGGAAACTCAGCCAGGCAGATTGAAAATTCCTTATCGGTTTATCGCTCGATCACGTGACCTGACAGTATACTGCATGCAACATACCCCAGATTTCCACTCCGAGGAACCAATTGCACTTCTGTCTACGCAAGTGCATCTATCTTGTTTCTACATTGAGATCACTTATTATTTGCGATTGACCATGATGACGACCTCAGCTTGAATAGACTCACGTGCAGAGCGGGTCGCAGTGGATCGCAGCTTCTCCGTCCTAAAAGGAGCAACCGGCGGGGACAAAAACAAACATCTCCTTTAGGTTTGTGACTCGCAGTCAATTGTTCACGATTTATTTACTCCGTCTCCAGCTCCTTTTCTTGGAGACTATTCTATCTCCTTACGACTGATATTTTTTATAATAACATTATTCTCGGAGCTCCTGCCCCATGACGATAGTGTCCCGTTCCTGAACGAAACGGCATCTCCACTGGTCGTTGCAATTGGCACTCGGCATTCCTCGGTACAAAGAATTCGGAATGCTGTCTTGGTAGCCCTTTTACCATATGATCAAAGGATATACTCCGAATCTTATTGCTCGACCATGGATTCAACCTCAAAATCTCTGCAGCATCTATCCCCATCATCGACCACCCGACGCAACAATACTTTTCGCAGCTCTCCTCGGTCCAGTCCGCCGTCTGTCTATGTCCGTTCCCCGCCGTCTCCACCAGCAAGACCAGAGCCATTGAATCTTCAGACGCGACGGTTGCAATTGCGAAACGCGCGTTTTCAAGGTGCTCGAATCTCGCCAAATAAGGTGGTGTCTGATCGGTTCTCGACATGGCGGTCTACATCTCCGGCATCTGATATCTCGGTTGACAAAGAAAACCGACCCGCTTCCCCAGACGACGCTGTTGATCAACGACAACAAGACAATAGAACGCCCGGGTCGACTCCGGCCTCAGCACGGAGACGAGTCAGCATTTTACGAGAAATTCATGATTCATCTCAAAGGGGCCGAAAACTACGTCGTCCTTCTTTGTCACGACTCTTCGGACCGCCGCTCGATGTTTCAGACCACTCTGTAAATCAAAGATATTCGTATACATCCCCGTCATCCTTTCGACGGTTGTCGCCATATTCCATTTTCAGGGACAATGACGCGGATCCCCTGATGACTACCCAAAATCAGCACAACCGGTCATCGCCGTTGTCGACTTTGAACACCAACCGATTGAGAAGCAATAGTCGAGATAGGGCGAGCAACTACGCAACAGAGAGGTATATCGAGCATCTTGAAGAACAGCTAGCGGCTATGCAAAACCAATCGAGCCCAATGCAGGAGTCATATACTAAAACTCATGTCTCCAAGGTGAGAACATTGAATGCTGAAATCAAAGTGTTACGGCAGGAGGTCGCGGAATGGGAGGACAAGTTCGATATCCGAGTACATGAAGAAGTAGGACGTCGAACGGAAATTGAAAACAAGCTCCGGACCAGGATCATCTTTCTGGAAGGTGAGCTGGAGGATTATGTCGCGCGTATCAGGGAACTGGAGCATGAGCGAGATTTGCAGGCGCAAAAGTTACGGAACGTTGAATCTCTGAGGTCTACGAATCGGAGCCTGGAAAGACGCATTGATGTTTTGACCCAACTTCTCGCAGAGTCTCCAACAAAAGTAGAACCTCGAAGTCCAGAAGTGTCGCCCACCCGCAGTCCTGGTCCCCGCCTGTCTCGACCAAAATCCATGCTCCCGGCGATGCCGCTACGTCAAGACATTACCTACCAGCCCTTGGTCGATCCGAGCTCTGTTGTTACTCCAGAGGCGAGTGTTGAAACCCATCCAGAGCCAGAAGTGCCCGACCTGATTTCCGATGATTCTACTGTTGCTTCATCAGTATTGTCCCAGTCTAAACGTTCGTCTACGGCATCTCACCCATCGCCAATTTCATCGCAATGGAGTGTTCCTCTTCCATTCTCACCAGAGCTGCAGGGCAAGACTACAGGACGGCCACGGAATATGCGTCGGTTTCCATCGGGGACATGCACTTTGAAACCTTTGATATTGCCAACTACTGCTACTCCTACGCCCACATCGCCACACCGACCTTCTACTTCCGGCGGACCATACTCTTCGATCTACAGTCCTGGTTACGAACGAGGTGCGACAGAAGTTGCCACGGGACTTGTGCAAGAAGAAACATTGGCTGCCTTGGAAGGTCGTACACAGCATTATCAAGCATATGAAGATGCAATGTCGGAGCTGGAGGATGGCGACATGTCGGATTCGCCACTGTCAAGGAAGTCGGGACCTGATGTTAAACGATTCTCGACAACACTGTATTCTGAACTGGAGGAAGCAGAACGTAACGATGAATCAACCAGCCAAACTTCTCGGCTTAGCACTCCTGTTGGATCATATCGTCTGAACGTCCGCAGTAGCTACAGCACGCCAAAGGCATATAACAGTGTATCCTTATCTATGCGAAAAACTAGTGATGTTGACTTGGAAGCCGGTACGGGTGTCGGCCAAGAAAGAAAAAAGTCATCTTTTGCTCGAACATTGATTGCAGGAATATGGACCAAGACCGCCAAACAACTCAGCCGACTATCCTGGTGGGTCTTGGGATTCCTTTTCGGATCTGAACAGCGAAACGAGTGGATGAACGCTGCTTCTTCGTTACGGATGCGAATGAAACCAGAGACTCGACGTCGGTCTTCACAGCATGTGTGTGATGCATGCGGCCACGGTTCGCAGGACGTCAAACGTGCCAGCGGCAATCCGACGAACAACAATCTTGATGGCATCAATCGTACGATAGTTATGTGGACAAAGCTCTCAATTGCGATGATAGTAGCTTTTGGACGTGCTGTTCGTTATGGACCTGAAACAGTATTATTGGAGAAACTGGACAACGAACTAAAACGTAGCTCTCGCCCGTCGTCAGTTCATCAGAGGCCGGCCAGAAACAGATCAATCGAGACGGATTCATTTGGTCATCACAACAAGGATGAATTGGAGACTCCACCTAAGAACACATCGGATGAATATACAACCTGGCCGATGAAACCCTTGACAGTTGAGGACTTTTTCATCACCTGATCAGTCCGTCCTTCTCTCACCAACCCATGGAAAAGGAACACATCTAATGACGAATGAACCATACAAAAGAAAAGAGGACCTGCCCTGAGAAAGTGGTAGTTCGAACCGTCGGATATACTCTTTCTTTTATCTCCCCTTTCGTAGGGACGGCGCTATACCCTTTCACTTCGATATGAAGGGGTACTAATCATTCTTGTAATTATTATTATTTCTATCGTGTTTGATAATTGTAAATAGGTATACATAGCAAGAAATGAATCGATTGAAGTGAAGAAAGTTCTTTCTTTACCGAAACAGAAAGTTTGACGTAATTGCCTAATTTAGGTATGTCTTGCCTTTTACGGAAACCCCATCTTATGATCTTATACCGTCATGAAATGCGACGACCTTTACAGCTAGGGACGACGTCAGGATAAAAGTGAGAATAAATAGTTCATTAGAGATATACAAGACATTAATCACAAGTAGACGTACACAAAAGATTTTGTGAGGGGGAAAAAAAGGGATTAAATTCTCATGACTCCATTCGTTACAACGACTATACCACGCCGCCCGAACGAAAATGTACATAAACTTAATGTATGACATAGACAGGTTTGTTGCTTGCTTGCGATGCAGTCGAAATGAAATCAGAGATTGAGTGACCTGTCACCTCCGACTGGAGGGGGGGGGGGCAGGACTCGAGAAGAAACATCTACAAGAAGGATAAAGAAATCATTTAAAAGGCCAAAAGAGCGGCGAGACCGGCAATAGCACCAACGGTACCATAGCTGACCATGTTACGGTCAGCGGCACCAGTGTACTTGGGCGCAGCAGGGACAGTGTTGGGCACAGAAGTGGGCACGCTAGGAGAGCCGGTGCTGGTGGCCCAGGGGACAGAGACAGTGCCAGTGCCGAGAGGAAGCTTGGTGCTCTCAGGGCAGATGACGGTGGTGCTGAGGGAGTAGTTGACGACGGTGCTCCAGACGGGAGTGGTGGAGGGCTTGATCACCGCGCTGCTGCTGGGGAGGATAATGACGGTGGTGGTGGAGGGGGTGGCGGAAGCGGCGGGAGCAGTAGAAGAGGAAGCAGAAGCAGAGACAACAGGAGCTTTGCCGGCGAGGACACCGAATTGAGTGGTGTACTGGTAAGCCTCGGTGGTCCAGTCGATAAGCATGATTCCGTATCCGCCAGTGGAAGTGGCGGAGGGGTCGAGGCCGCTGGGGGTCCAGGTGAATTCACCAGAGTTGGGGACCTTCTCGGCGACGGTCAACATGGGCTCGCAGTCGGTGGAAGGACCCTTGCAGAGAACCAAAGCAATGGGACCAGGGGTGGTGGGCTCCCAGGTGATCTTGTAAGCCTCACCCAAGGTGACAGGGCTGCTGGTGTCGGGGAGGTAGATGGGGTTGCCACTAGGACCGGCACCGCTGGCAGTTGGGTTGAAGGGAGTAGGATAAGTGTAGGCAGAGACAGTGGCGACGAGGCCAGCAGCAACAGCGAGGAACTTCATTTTGATGTTGTTTGTTTGTGTTGGTGACGATCGTTAAAATCGAAACGTTGAAGAGGTTGTAGTTAGATGATGAACTGGAAGTTCAATTGAAGCAAGGATTGTTGTAAAGAACGACACGAGTCAAAGGACCCTATTTTCCAAAGAGAGACTGGAGTGAGGTTGGAGAGCAAGTGTTGCGTGAAGAGAGAGAAGGAAAAGAAGAAGAAGAGAAAAGCACGGGAGGAGACGAGAGAAATACTCTCTGGGAAGGCGGCTGCCCTAGGTGCTGCGGCTCTTGCCTGGATTCCCCCTTCGCGATAAGTACCACGATTACGATACATTACAATTTAGCCCATTCCGCATGCTGATTGGCTGCATGGACAAAATATACACCTGCATTACACGTGAGGCCCACCGTTAGCGGTGTGGAGAGGCGCAGCTCGAGGCCAATCAGACTTCAGTTTTACAGGCAGCTGAACGGGGCCAGCAATAAGATTTGAGCCTGATGGAGCCTAGCCAATGTTACCCTGCCGTCTACATAGAATATGCTGTGTATTTGGCCTGTAACAGAGCGTATTCAGTGTATTTGTATTGCGAGAAATTGCCTGCGTGCTGCTTGTGTGCTGGCCCCGTGCCTGGCTAGCCCCGATCAGGTAATTGCACCCCCACTCGGCCCGTTTTCTAATTTCCGATTGGCCCGTGCCTGTGTTCCCCTTTCTTGCATCTCAACGGACGCGGTGACACCTTGACACCTTGACACCTTGACAGTTGACAGTAGATATACGGCCCTGTAGAAAGTAGCACACTGTCAAAGACATGGACGGCGTTTGTGTCGCTCGCAAAGATCACGTCTGATTGAGACTCGTTCAACAGGGCAAACATTCCCAAGAGTGGCGTGTCTCACATACTCCATCGCCAAGTCCCATTCCATATTAGCCATAATATGAGCTAATATGGTAATTTCGGAGTCATAACCGTATATTAAAAAAACATAATAAACACGAATTAATTCGCATTAACTGCCCCGTTAATTCATTTAGGATTTGATTGCTCACCAGAGTATTGTCAAGGTGGTCATCATTCTTGACCGTATATTCATACCATTCTGTTCGTACCTAGGTACGCAGTAGGAATGAGGAAATTGTCTGGTACGTGCTAGCCGCAACCGAGCAGCGGTGACAGCAAAAGGAGACTCAGCCACGGTATTACGCTCAATACGCTTATTTGATGGCTGAATGTCTGAGTGTTAGTCTGCTTACGTACTTCTATAATTAGACTCTGGTAGAGCGAGCGCTGAGTCAGGATAGACTTCCTCTCCTTGTACGGCTGTACATAGTACGTACAAGGTTCGGCAGTAAACGAAGAGAAACATTCAACCTTCTAGGGCACAGTTTCAAAATAACAACACTTTCATCGATATTACGCAGTACTTTGTCATGCGTCTAGCGAGTCAGCCAATATCATTGTAAGGCCAGTTTTGACTCTACAACACCGGCCCGCGCAACGGCATGTAATGCGCTTTAATCAGTCTACTGAGAGATCATCATTAAAGGACTCGCCAATCATCGTTGTCGGAAGTAACGATCCTCCTGAAGATCTATTCAAGGTTTCCGCGTTTGTCAATCACTTAATTCAATATCAGTGCCAATTATTGAGGCCAATCGTTTTAGCTTTCAGTCGTGCAGAATCAGATAGTTGTGCCATGTTTCTCAGGCACCGATCGTTGTTACTTATCAGAACCGGACAATCGATAAGGATCGCATTCCTATCTCGAACGATCGCACATAAGGTTCTCATCTTCAGATATTGTCGGAATGCGATGAGGCTTGACTTGGACACCTGGGTTCTTATCAGAGAAACGCCCTGTAGGAGGATTTCCCGCTGGAATCTCCCAAGGCTCAGAGCAGTCTAGGCGAGTTATGTTGTCGCAATGCTATTATTATTATTAACTAGCTTGCGAGTACTCGAAATTCGCTAGCACTTGTGTCTTTTCCGTGAGTATGAAGTATGTAGATGTCGCGTCCATAATCAAGCGCTTCACGTATGTGGTTGACATTCGGATTTCTGACGAGAACCCAGGCAACACAAGTAACAAACATGGAGTTTAACAATACTTGAACATCAAGTCATCGCTCTCGAATCTTTTGTTCCCCCCGAGTCTCCAGCTGCCAAGCCTGCGCTTAGTCAGATGGTAGAGCTGAGCACACACAAAGCGCGGAGTAACACAAGACCGGGGGCATTTAGGGCTACGGCCGAGAACACCCCATGTCCATAGTAAACCCTACATTGTACACAGTCAAGCTTTAGAATAGTCCAAGTAAAGTTCGATACTATCCCACCAATATCTAGATACAGTAATACAGTCGTGTTGTTTGCATACGAGCTTACGGGCGTTGGCTTCTGATCCGGATGAACTCAGATCTACAGTGTAGCCAGCTCGAATCGTAACAGGCATCGACAAGTACATAAGGGCACTTCGCTTCCCCTCAGTCAAACCATAGATATCACCAAATAATAACATCTTCAATTTTAAAAGTCGCCAATCACTGTCCAATCAAGCTATCCAAATGTGGTCCAATTGCACAACAGTAGGACCAAACTGTCCCGCTGACGGCTCAGGTCTCAGTTACCCTCCCAACCTCGCAGCAAACATCATATTTGCAGCCTTGTTTGGCTTCTCCCTTATTGTGCATATCTTTCAGGGCTGGAGGTTGAGAACTTGGAGCTTTTTGGCTGCTTATGCCCTTGGGTCATCGACAGAGGTTGTGGGGTACATTGGTCGGATATTGTTTCATAGTAATCCTTATGATCTGAATAGGTAAGTATCCTACAGGTTTGACTATTGGACTGAACTTCCAAGGTTTGCTAAAGGGTAGTGTAGATTCTTGGTGCAGATTGTGTGCTTGACAATGGGACCGGCCTTCTACTCAGCCGGACTATATCTCTGTCTTGCGAGAATGTACGTTTGATTTTTAACCATGTCTTGCTGCAAGCTAACTTTATGGCTATAGTGTTATTGTATACGGCGAAGAAATCTCTCGCATCCGCCCAGCATGGTACACTCGCATCTTCATTACCTGCGACCTCATCTCACTGGCACTCCAAGGCGGCGGCGGAGGCGTAGCGTCATCAGCAACAAAACCCTCCACTCTATCCATGGGAAACAACATCATGCTCGCCGGTTTAATTTTCCAAATAGTAACTCTCGTCCTCTTTGCGGTACTGTGTCTCGAGTTTTCATGGCGCGTCCACCGTTCCCCTCATATGAAGAACGTCCAGTTCCGTAGTCTTCGCGACAGTCGCCGGTTTCGCGGCTTCTTGCTTGCGGCTGTTGCGACTTTTGTGCTTATTTTTGTACGATGCGTGTATCGTGTTGTTGAGCTTGCTGGAGGATGGAATAACCATTTACAGAGAGAGGAGGTCCCTTTCATCATTTTGGAGTCTGGGTGAGTCTGCGTCTTTAACATTTTGATTATACAAGTAAATACTGACGGTGGGCGATGTCTCAGAATGATTACTGTCGCTGTGTTTGTATTTGCTGTCTACCACCCTGGCTACGCTTTCAAGGACGTCTTTGGTGCTTTACGTGCTTCGGTCTCTTCTAACGACATTCAAAAGGGTGAGATTGTCGAGATGCGGCCGGAATCAGTCGAGACTCTATTCCGGCCGAATAAACAGGCTGCCTCAGTCTAAGTGCGAGGCTATATCTTATGGTTCTTTCCCTTTCCTAGGTGCATCAGAGGAACTCCTGTGTTCCGTGTTGGCTTTCGATTCTTGTTCCAATTGCATTTCTGTTTATCTCTCTAGACCCGTGTTGACGACTATTTTGCGTCACTCATTTGTACATATATATTATGTTATTATTATTATATGGGTTTTGGTTATAATTTCATTTTCCTATTTTCACATTCTAAACAATCATGTCAACTGATAGGTAAATTGGCAAATGGCTGGCCATGTGTACCTACGAGTCCCCTGTTAGCATACAATTTATATTATACCTAGATATGTCTTAGAAATGACCCTTACCCACTATTGTTAGAAGATGATTCCTTGACATGCTAAGACAAGCTATTTATGAACGTCCGAAAGGATAGGGTTCCTCAAATCACGTGGAATTGCCCGTTCAGGAAGGCACTCAAAAGATGATTCATCCAACAAAGGTATACAAGATGTCGAAACAAGACTAAATCAGTTGACGAGATAATGAAAAAATTTCAGTTCAACAGAAACGGATGCATCCTAGGTTCGTGATTGGATCAAACTTTTTTCCTCTTTAGGTGCAGAAGATTGACAGTTTGAGCCAGCTGTGCAGGATAGGCTCTCGGCCGTAGTCTCCTGGCCCTTGTACATAGCCCTGAGACAATACTCTTCAGGTACAAATCCTTAATACTTATAATCGAGTATATATGAACCTACGTGCGGCTACTATCTCCTGACTTTGTTTTCAGATCGAAATAAATATTTCTAACCTAACTGCCGGACTTTTTGAACTTACTATTTTACCAAGTCAGCTACAATGGCAAACCGCGATTATTACGGCACTGAAAATCCTGAGCTATGGAAGGAAAATACCACGAATGACACAAGTAACAAAATGTCGACAGCAATTTCTGATCCGGTAAGGTTACTTGAAACTGATCTGATGTTCAAGGATTCTAACGACTGCTTTGGACAAGACCATCCAGTCGTCTGATCACCTGCAAACGCCTCAGAACATGTCTTACGAGCAGCAGCAGCAGCAGCAACAACAACTCCTCCAATCTGATCTGTACCGAGGTACAGATCCTCAGATGCCGCAGGAAAGTGAAAGGGGCCTAGGAGCAACCGTGGTCGGAGCAACTGGAGTATGTTTCTTATTTTTGTAACTCCTCGTGATCGTTTGTATCTAATCCAAAGCGTAGGGAGCATTTTTAGGCCACAAATTTGCTGAAGACTCTGGCCATGGCACTTTGGGTACAATTGGCGGTGGTGTGGCAGGTGCGTTGCTCGCTAATGCAGTCGAGAGCGTGGTCAGAGATTGCCATGGAGGACATCATCATCACGAACGTCATGATCGCGTGAGGGAGAGATTGGAACGACGATTGGATAGGTTGGGTTAATAGAATCGCCGTGAGCTAGTGCTAGATTTCGGTTCCAAGGTTTATGTGCCATTGCATTTGTTTGTGATTTACTGTTAAAATTTTATATTAAATGCGCTTTAAGTTTTGATTGATCTTTCTCATGAATCTTGCAATCTCGACTTCACGCTTCGATGTAAACTACAGTCTTTGGAAGAGTAAGCTAATACTTAATGGGAAGTATGCTTACACCGGTCTTCTCAAGGGCGTTTCTAGAGCATCAAACTGTCGGTTGAAGATGAGACTCATTTCCGGGGAATCAGTCAGTTGCCTCTCCTTACTCTGCTTTCTGCTGTCCCTTTTTCTCTTCCTCATCCCAGACGGGAAATGGGGCTAGAAATTCTCTTAGTCAAGAGACTATCCTAGTAATGAAAACTCATACAGGACACAAATCAAGGGTGTGAAATTACGGCCGAGTGCTTTATATCCAGATTTCACCCATGTAGACGACGGATTGGCCTGTTAACATATAAGAAAGGTGACTTCAATGGTCTGCCCATCATCTTCTCATGAGACTACGCAGTCACTCGTTTACATCTCAGCATATATTGGCCTACGACAACAGGAACAGACTATTGCCCCTATATTCTTTGCTGATATACACCATGGATCCGCATGAAGTATTGTCTATTATAGAACTCGCCACATACCTTCTGTTGCTCCCAGTTGTGACCTACCTCTCAATCTACTTTCTATGTCTCACCAGAAGATCACGGTCAACAGCATGGCTGTACCTACATGCTTTTACTGCCTGTCTGTATGAAGTCCAGCCTGAATATATCCACATACTGACAAATTATAAGCCAAGGTTGTCGGCCCAGCT
Source organism: Talaromyces stipitatus ATCC 10500 (assembly GCF_000003125.1). Lineage (NCBI taxonomy): Eukaryota > Fungi > Ascomycota > Eurotiomycetes > Eurotiales > Trichocomaceae > Talaromyces > Talaromyces stipitatus. The sequence continues at coordinate 2,443,004 of NW_002990117.1, read as the reverse complement.
ATATCAATCTACTTGGTCAACGAAATTTCCACGACTTCCAATTCCAATTTGATCATGGCCTCGCAAATCATCAATCAAATCGCACTTGGTCCGCTTCTTTCAGCAACACTGTCATTCGCTAATAGGTCTTCACCATTGCACCGATCAAGAGAACAATTACCAATGCAGTCTGTGGAAAGCCCAAACAGCAATCCATCAAATTCCTACTCTTATCAACCTATACACCATCCCCTCCCACCTCGTCAGCATGCCATAGATGGTCCCGTGCAAACTTGGTTCCTTCGCCTCCTCCATCCAGTGATCATGGTTGGATTGATCCTTGGTATCATCGGTGGTGTGGACCGAGCACCGGCCAGTTCAACGGGTCAAGTCAAATTGAGTGACTATCAGAATGGTATCACAATGGCCAAGATCTCGTCAATCCTCTTTCTGCTCGTGACAATATCTCTTTTTGGGGTAGTTAGTCTACGATTTTTTCGACTACAGCATCAAAAAGCGAGTTTATCTCCAACTACTGCTAGATCTACCGAGAAGACAACGATCCCTGATACGGTTTTGTTAGTCCTGGTTACTCCGCTTTTGTTCGTCAGAGTCATATATACAAATTTGTGTAGCTTTGATTTGGACAAGGACAATACCTCCGTTATTAGCAAGTTCGATCAATCACAAGGGAGTTGGGTGATTTATCTCTTCTTGACTTTTATTCCGCAGATAGTTGTTTTGACTGCATATACAGGCTATGGAATCCTAGCATGGAGGGCTGGTCGGAACGACTTCTAATGACTTCTGATCTCGTTCCCGCCTGATCATATCTAATGCTCGGTTTATGGGTTGGAATTGTTTCTTATGTCTTGCCAATTTTAGTTGACGGCTTTCATTCAGTCTTTCAGTTGGAACACCTTGGTTTAGAAGGAAACCCCTTTCAGTGTATCATTATTAGTCATAGATTGTGCAATGCGTCTCTGTCCTATTCGCCCGAGGCTAAAAATATGACTGATTTTCTATTACGTATCCTTGCATGTCCACATCAGGTATGTCAAGGTTACCGTAATACTCCTGGCGGAAACATTGACTCCCATGACGCCTGTATCAGTCATCAGTTTGTGGTTAGTTTTGGTTTTCAAGGTGTGGAGCAGACATACCCAGTCAATTTCTAACTCTTCTTGATAACCTTGATCTAAAAAGCTTCCTTGATGTGGATAGCTCTCATTGTAGCCTAGTGTATCCATAGGGGTCATGTAATGATTATGGCTGGACTTCGGTAATTTAAGCATGTTGCCAGTAGGATACACAGTATTAAAGTGATAGGCTTCCCGTGGTACGGATGTCGTAGGTGTGTGAAATACAGATAGACCCGGTGATATCCACGGCTGTTTAGAGCTTTGATCATGACTAGCTTGATACCCTGGATTTTCGAAAGAATTTAATGGCAAAGACCGCATATCTTCACTAGAAGAATATGATTCATTCTCAATGGCACCATGAGCAGCCGAATGTGTTCGCGCTTCATTCGACTGCGGTTGAGACTCCTGGTCGTGCCCAATGTTCAGTGGTAAAGTAGGATCGGAATCATCTCCAACTTTCTGCGGCGTGATTAAGATCATTCTATCGGTCAGCGTCACCGGAGATCTCAACTTCCGCACTTCCCGGTATTCATTCATCCGCCTAATGATTAAATTCAGAAGATAGCGAGCTTTCACGTCTCTATGAGCGATCAACTCGTGATATATTGGTGGATTTCCGAGCGTAGGAAGATCAGTGAGACTACTCAACGGATCTGCAAGGATAATGTCGAGACAGCGCCAGATACGATCCGCCTCCTTGCGTAGCGGGAAGGTAAAGACCTCGAACAGTAGTAGTAAAGCCATGTGGTAGTGCTGATATGCTGAAGTATACCATGCCCATAATCGGAGGTCCTCTGCTGTTTCGAGTTCAACGGCTGCCTCCAGCGCCTCTGCGCCTTTGATGAGCACGATCTGGCGTAAACGATCGGGAATTCTGTATGTGACACTGTTCATATATCGATGGAGAAGATTGAGGTACAATAAGCTAATGAAAAGATCCATTGTGACTCTTGCCGCATGTTGTAAAGGCTGTTGCGCAGTAGAGTTAAGAACGCTGTCGTATTTATCATGCATGTCCTTACTGAACCTCTCTAACTTAGATATCGCTGCTGTAATGGTCAACTTTTTAAGATCGACCTTCTTCCGAATCACAAGGCAGATGCGATGCATTTCTTGACATTCAAAACGTATTACGGAAAAAATCATGTCATTCCATCGAGGCCCAGTATCGATGTTGGAACTGGGTGAAAAGGACTGAGAAGGGGTAACCTCCCACGGTAATTTGGTTGAATATCCGTTTGGCTGAATGAATGGCCGTGGTCCCTGTACCTCACTTGTCCTCCAGTCCAGATAGCATATTTGATACCAAATAAGGCGCCGAACCTGGCACTCTGCAGTCGAAAAGCCGTATTCTGTTGGGTCACGATGATAACCCATGCATTCTGCCAATCGAACGGCTAACCCTACCAAGGCCGAATGGGCGCGAGATATCCCGTCAACACATAGTGGAAGCTGGGTGCAGGTTAGTACCGGAATAAGCGAGGAGTTAAAGGGACCTACTAGATAAGTAATAAATGCTTGAAGAGTTTCGGTCTTGTTAGACACCAGCAGATTTGCCTTGCTCAGCGCAAGCTCAGCACCTTGTTTCAAACGGTTCGTCATTTCTTGCGTAAATGATATCGAAGTTTCCTCTTTAGACATGCTCACAGAAGCAGCGAGCATTACCACCAGGACAATGGCCCCTAGAGATGCTGGTATATTGGTCCCAGTATCGATAAGCTCCCAGAGTGTCTCGTATCTTTGCGCGAAAGTCGGTCGATGCAATGTGCGTGCTACCGGATGAACCGATACCCAGTACCGCTCAAGCAACTTGTCTGCTGTGGCCCTTGTAGGTAGGAACGTGAGCCAATCGGCATCTGGCGCTGGTTGTCCCAGTAAAATGCAAACTGAGGGTACATTTGATGATATGCCGGACTTGGAAGTACAGCTGTGCGAGGCTGTGGAAGCCGGGCTCTGGTAGACGGGACTCGCCTTTGCCGGACTCCTGGGCAACTGGTTCTGAAGCGACTGCCCGAGCTGAATGATAAACGACGTTAGAAAGAACGAAAGCAGATCAATGAGAATATAGCCCGCACCTCATCACCAATTCTAGGTCGATAAAGCCCGCCCACTCTCTCTGATAGTTGAATCATTCCCAATGAGACCCCCAGATCATTAACATGCTCTGAGTCGTCTTCTGCATACGCCGCGTCTGGAATAGCAAGTGCCGTTGGCTCAAGGTATCCTTCTACATCGGATTCATCTCCGTAACCGCCGACCTCACCTTCCAAACTTGCAATTGGGGCCCCAGAAAGCTTTTGCAGCCGGATTTGTCTTTTTTCTTGATCCTCAATCCTTCCCAGTAGCACTTTCTTCTCGAGAGAGTCCTTTGCATCCTTCATTTCGGTCAGTTTCCGACGTAATTGAGAGTCGTTGCCCTCGGACGATGCGATGTAAACGCATTGTCGGTTCTGTGACCGACAATTCATACAGACCTCCTAGTAATCTATAGTCAGAAAACCGAGATTCATTTGCCATCAAAACAGCATGTACCTGTTTATCGCATTTCAGCTTTCGTCGTCTACATTCAAGACACGAGGTAATCACTCGGTATCGGCGACGGGCTTTCTCACGGGTTGGCTTTTCGAGGATTTTACTGCTAGTATTTGAACTGCTGATGGTGTCTGGCGATGATCCTCTCCAATTGTTATTTGAGCTTTCTCTGTTGTTCTGATTCATTGCTTCGATCCCCACTTTCTCTTCTCTGCGTAATCTTAAAAATCTGGTATCAACATATGAATGGGTTATTTCTCTTTTGGTCGACGCATAAATGATTTATGAAATATCTATTTCATCGTCGACTTCTTTGGCTAGTCCTTGATCATACCCAGAACAGAAGACCATAGAAGAGAATTAGAGGAGAAAAAGTTGAAGATACTGTAAGGTTTAAGAACGAAAATCTCCCCACTTCACATTGTTTTTTCAGCTACCTTACCTACCCTCGACCTATGCTTCGCTGGGAACTAGTGAAAGTCTACAAGAGCCCTAACTTGTTTGGATTATCATTGGCCGCTTGTTTGATATTTTCAACATACATATCCCAAGTGTCTGAAACAGAAAGTAGATATTCTGAACAAGCTCCAAGGCAAACTCCTGTCCCGCAGGGCCATGCCAAACAGATATGTTCGATACGTAGTGTAGCAAGAAAGTGTTCCACATCATGATATTCTATAGAACTCCGGGGATGGATTACCTAGCTAGCGGAGATTAGTTAGGGCTGAATCATGGCGTTCGCGCCTCTGACGTGATACCTTCAGCTACAGAGGGTATTGTGGCAAAACTAATGCTGAAATACATAGGCTTAAAAGCTAGGTTATGAGACATAGTAGTGGAACGACTAACTCTTCAACTTTTGATTTGCAAATAATCCAAGAAACGTGTTTTTACCTAAATAGGGAAATGGAACTCTCCCTTGACTTTTCGGCCGTAGCAAAGCCACCCTATTGAGTGGAGCCCTTAGTTTATGTTTAAAAGAACGCCAGACAAGGGTCTTTTCTTCGGCCGTACGCCGTCTTTTTTTTCCTCAGAGATAATATCTTATTTATTCCATAAGACTCTTTATACTAAGTATCCAACGTTGGCAAAAATAAGCTACCTCCTCTTAGGGTAGGGCAAACTATGTTGGTGGTAACATGTAGGGTTATTCTCTCATGCATTCCTTATCGCTGTTGTTCCAGTGTTGCATTTGTCAATTTGAGATTTTTGATTCTTGTATAGTAGATATACTTGTGCTTGACCCCCGTCCGTTTCCATGCTTTCAAAGTTATAAAGCATCCTTGGATTTTTATGATCGAATCATGTAGCTGGCGACTCAGCACCCTTAAGATTAAGATAACGGATGGACTATGAATTATATATATAGCACAACTTCATGTCCAATGCAGAACAGAAAGGGCCTCATGCTCTAGAATTAACTTGGTCTATAATCTCGTGGCCGGTGTAATTCCACTATTCGCGACATGTTTGGGCAGATGTATATGGAATACCCCGGTTTTTGATGAGATCAGCGTTTTCCTGTATGACAATGTAAGCTCTTGTGTCGCTATTAAGAATCTAGTGACAACGTACCATCAAGTTGATATACAGCCCATCGCTAACATGCCATGCCACATGGCAATGAAAAGGCCTGATACCCGGATTGTCTGCCTTGTACTCAATAACAATATATGCAGGTTCGTAGGGATATCCCTTTTCCACTATCTGCACATCTCGAACCTGAGGATTATAAGGACGGGTGACGGTGCCATCCCAGTCTCCTTTTCCCTGTGCTAGAACCCAAAAATTATGTCCGTGAAGGTGCATTGGATGAGCGAGAGGGGTGAAGTTACGAACATAGAGTCGGATGGTTTTGTGTTTACCAAAGTCGAGGACATTCCATTGGGGATCGTATGGGTAAGATGTATTTCCTTCTTTTGCTAGAAGAAGCAGAGGGTGACTGCGGCGACCCTGTGTTTAGAAATAAACCAACCTGATGTGTGGATAGATCAAACGTACTTGTAATTTGCAGTAAAAGAGATGTTGTTAGCAAACCATACCATAGCCCCAGTGGCGTTGGCACCGAATGTAATGTTGATATCCTGATAAGTAGTGATTTCTGTAGGAAGAGCTTCGGGGAAGAAAGGTTCTGTAAGCTCCAGAGAGTCTTCCACACAACCCTGCGAGGAAATATTGTAATTGACCTTTGTTGACTGTGGAACAGAGTCTGTGTCTGCATCATCATAGTAAATAGCAGCTAAGGAGTGTGCCTGGTTTGCGTGGCTGCAATCGCCAGGGATATCGCTGCGCATCCAGTACGCCTTCTGAGATTCGGAGCAATCTTTCCCTTCCACGAGAACATCAGCACGCTGGCCGACGCCGAGAGTAACAACTTTCGTTTTATACGGCTTGATCGGGGCGAAGTCAGCCGCTATGAGGGTCATCTCATGATCGTCAATAGTAAATTTCTGTAGTGCTTCGGCACCGGCATTTATCAAACGTAAACGATGAACTTTGCCAGACTCAAATTTGAATTTTGACAATCCGACATTCGGCACGCATTCTGTGCCGTTCGCCAGAGAGCAGTCAAAGTTCATTTTTCCATTGATGAGATTATTGTCCGAGTTTGGTACGTCCTGGCTTCCAGTGTATCTCTGGACGAGGGGATAGTATCTCGTATGAAAATAGTCCGTCTATATACATATCAGTCATGATTTGTACAAGGTTATGGAATCAAAATAGATCGTTGGGCCAACTAAAAGAATGGGCCCGACGTCAATGTCATATGGTACATGTTCAGGTCCGTAGATGATCATAGCTCCGAATGTTCCGTCCGCATACTGTGCACTATAGTGCGAGTGATACCAGCTTGTGCCGTACTGATCAGCAATGAAGCTGTATGTAAATGACTTGTCGGGTGCAATTGGGCACTGCGATACTAAATCAATTGTCTGCTGGCACGAGGAACAGTTGTGGAAAACACATTGCCTACTGGACGGGACACCATCGAACCAAGGTGTCTCTCTTTGGAGCAGCCCATGCCAATGCATAGAGGTGGCTTCGGCGCTGTCTTTAATATGGTTGGTGACCGTAACCTAAGCGCAAGACACATTAGTTTTAATAGCTTTAATAAGGGTTTGACAGTCTACCTGGATTGTATCACCCCAGTTTGCTTCGATAGTAGGACCCGGGAATTGACCATTGATGTACAACCCTGTCTTGTTAACACCATCCGCCATCATCCACCCTTCCATGATGTCGAAATTGTAATGCCTAAACACGTCGGTATTGGGTACATCGTCTTTGGGACTTGTATGATTTGCCCAGGGATAGCCACGAGGAAGGGGTTAGACATACGTAAACGTTAATATTTCCATCAAAGAGTGGTCTTCAGGGCTTGGTCTTACATTGTTTGTCAGGAATTTCGGCAGCCGAGGAGCATCTAGAGTACCCAGAACCGAACCACCTAAACGCATTGTCTTTATTCAGCGAACATGGAGTAGAAAACGTGTCAACAGTACTTGCCATTTGTGACATTCTGAGAAAGTCTAGCTACCAAAGCGGTAGCGTTCAGGATTGAACTTATTAGAGTCATTTTTCCTACTCGTTGAGACAAGAAGGGAGAGTTCTAGAGGACTTAGTATTCTTTTCTACGAGAGCAGGTGTATAACTCATTTTATATACTTTTGAGAGATAATATCTCACTATGACTACAAGTATATCGTCATGTCTAGTTTGATAATTTGCCCAATTTGCAGGTGTGTCTCTTCAGGGGTAGTGCAGAGAATAGCTGGAGATCCGTAACGGCCGTATAGAATGTTCCTTCGAAACTCTATAATATGCCAATTGAATAAAGGATCTTTCCTATCTAGTCAGTTTTCCAGAGTCTCTAATAATCTTGTTTAGGAGAAGTCATTCAACGTCGCTGGGAGCTAGGGCTACGGTCTACGGCCGAAGCGTTCTTTCTGTCTGATTGGCTGCATCCGGGACATCTCCATTTAGGAAGTTCTCAGGTCAACATCATTTTAACCTTATAGAATAGAGTAGACCCCTCTTCAAGAATAAAGCTGCTATTAATCTAATAAATCTGGGGTCGATCCTGCTATCTTGATCAAGTCGGCAGTTGAGCAATGCTACCCTCGTATCCTTTGTTTACGCAGCTTAGTTGAATGTCTAGTCCACTATTGGTTGTCCATTCAAACGAAACAGAAGAACGGCGATTCAGAAAGAACCCTGGTAGGCTGGTACCATAAAATTCGATATGACGCACATCACTGACGAGGGAGATGCAGTCACGATGGATAGTGCTTTCCAGGTCATTAACAGAAATGTTACAATAAGGAGAACAGGATGGGTAGCGTCGAGAAGAGATTGTAAACAAGAAATCTTCCATAAAGAGGGGATCTCTGTTCTCCATTCTAGTGTTCAGAAGACCGCTTCTCTTGAAATAATTCATGCATGTAGTCAATAGGTACTAGGGTAGTTAGTGTTTGATATGCCAGGTATGTGGGAATCAAAAATAAATACCATTTCTCACCTAAATCGAGATAGAAATCCAAATCAAGACTTGTAGGCTATTCGCTTTCATGGGCTAGGCTTTAATGTCATTTGGGATTGGGCCATTCATGTTCCTTGCTATCACTGTGAAAGTGACCGAAGTTGACATTATTGATAAATTAGGGTTATTACCCGAGAGGTTGCTCTTAAGCCCTAAAGAAATGCAGGGTCTTTTATACATCATGACATTTTGAGCAGAACTTGATCGAAGAAAGATCGATGTGATCTTATTTTACTATCCAACGGACCATTACTTATCCACGCCGGCGATATCCCTGTTGTATCGTTCAAAGGGAGACCATATCCAATGGTTCATCGTGCCGTTCAAGTCCACAGTGTTGATTCAGTTGTAGATGGTACGGTTGTGTCAAGGTAAGTACAATAGTAACATAGAGAATATCCGAGGAAAATCTACTAATCAAATTTAGTAGACAATTTATAATAACAAAGGCGACAATAATCAAATCATGGATGTTCTATTCTATCGTCCTGGACGAGAGTATGTTCTCAGGGAAGAAAGAGGTCGTGGAAATTGAGAGAGACTATACTCCTTTTGTTGGTTGGATGGTGATTGCATTGCAGGAATCTGCTTGGATAAATATATGTTATTCGGATTATGTCTCCCTCTTTTTCCGTTCTGATTTAATTTTGTTTGGAATTTCGCCAAATAAATCTTGACCTCTGAGATCCAGCTCCAAAAGTCATCCAGGTTATGAAATAACGTGACACTACATAAGTAAGAATTGATGAGCCTTCATGAATAAAAGTCAGATTCCGACCATCTATGGAAAACTGCTTGCATCCATAAACCCCAGTTGTATCTAAAACATTGAATCCATGGCAAATGCCGCAGACCACACACGAATAAGTCCATGCTCTCGATTCCAGTTTCTGCCATCAACCTTCAGGTGCTGGAGTACGACTCTGCCATTGGAACATGGAATAATCCTTGTGTTTAACATCAGCTTTCCCCCTCCATCCTCTATCCCTTTTTGCTGGCTGGTCGCCCAATTCTGCAGCAGTGATGTTCTGCACCTGAGCCCGGCGACTATGGCCATCACCATAGAGCACTCTATATTCAAAAGGTCCAAGAGGAACATTCGCCATATCCTCTTCCTTGAAAACAGCGACAAGCCCCTGATGACGACACAGTGCCACAGGTAGCTTTGCACGATTAGGTATGATCCTAATCTCGATCAAGTATACGCCGGGATCTGGAATATACATCACCACGCGTGCCCATTCGTTTGTTGTTAGCCGCTCAGTTGCCAGACCGATTCTTTCTTTGTATTCTGGGTGGAGCCTTGCAGTGAAGATGACTGTCGGATGGAACTCTTCGGAACTCAGAATCTGAAACTCGACTGCCCACATGAGATTTTGCTTGGTGTATTTGGGAGGATGCAGGAATTTGTCTGGATTATATGGATCCATAGCCCATTCAAAGGAATATGGTTCCGAGTTTGGTACATCTTCAGCTGTTGGCGGCGCTTGATGACTGGAGACAGACTCGGGGGTCAACGGCTTGGATGGAGGACACTGGGCATATCGTGGAGGCAATGGTGGATCTGATGGGTTGGAAAGTGCATGAGCGAAGTTCGGTGTCGTGTCGTCCGCGACATTCCTCGGCCACATCACACAAAGACACGATCAAAATGCCTAGATGTCGAGAAGATGGATCTCGAATAGCACACTGGATATGGCGATGACAACTGTACTCGACAAGAGGAAAAGACACTTGCTGCGACTTGTTTGAAAACTGTCAGGAAGTGCAAGAGAGCTGAAGGGGAAATATCAATGCCCAGACAGGCAGTCAGAAAAGGTAAACATGGCGGGCACAATCATTGTGATTTGTTGTTTGGGGTTGTCGTTTGACGGTAACTCCCAGTGCACACCACCATACACTCTCCAACTCATACAACAAAGAACCTCTCTTTTCAGACAAGTATGCAAGAACGTCTCTATTTCTCCTAATCACTAGATCCTACAGAAGAATCATCTGACTCATTGAAAATCTTCTTTCCATGCAAATATCCTTCCTGTTCAATCTTGGCTGGTGCAGTCTCACCGGCATACTCTGCACCATCTCTCACATACCATTTGGCAAAAAGATCATTCTGGATCCATATCACCTTTCCCAAAGCCTTGACCAGGGCTATCTTTCGGTGCAGTTGCATTCGAGGGTGAGACAATATGGCCTCGGTGAAGGTATCTTGGATGAACGAGAGACAGGCTCCTATATGGATGTATTCGACATGCAGTGGATGTTCCCGTCCTTGACCGACGTGCATCATACTGCAAAGTATTGTTAGGATATATATCGCTGTGAAAGGAATAAGGAGGTCCCAACATACCCAACTTTATCCAGATACTCCCAAAACTCCATCTTACTCGGGTCCGAACACAATTTGACCAGATATCCCCGCAGAAACATTTTTCGATGCATGATCTGTGGACTATCCTCGCTGGGGAACTCGTCTAGAGGGCCTTCAAAACTTGTACTTCGCGTCTGGAAGGCTCTTGCCGTGATGTCATATTGAAGAAGCTTGCGGTATACGATATTGACGACCGCCGGTATTAATGCTTTGATATATTTGGATCCGCTGATGAGCGCTTCAATGTCATCTACACAACGTATCAGCACAGGCTCAGGTTGCAAGAAGTTCGCTTGGCACGCGTACTGGAACTGAAGTCCAGGAAAGTGTGCAGGTAGTGTATTCTGTCTTCCAGGTTGGTATACAAGTCCTTCCGGTCGATATGCTGGATGGCGCGCGGCCACGACTTCATAGGACATGATGCCGTTGATTTCGTCGCGTCTGCCGAAGGAGTCGGCTCCGAGATTATCGGCACTTCCACTGGACAGCTACTTTGAGTGCCAGGCATGTTGGACTTGGTCGCTTCTGGCTTTGCAGGATATTGTCAAAGGGGAAGTACGGGGTTGATTTGCCGCTGTGTGTTTGAGACTAGCCGACGTGGAAAAAGCCGCTCCACTGTCAATAAGAGAACTGTGATAATCAATCAATATTATTCCAGAATTATGGATGCATCCTGCATTTATACGAGATTGACCCAACCCCCTGGCGTATGTCATAGACAGCCAACCAGCGATAATCCATGAAGCGAGATCACACGATCGTTGTAAGGCAACAATCTCCCGCAAATTAGCCTACGGGGAGGTCGCTAACCGCGAAGGATGCGGCCTGTGAGTCGATGCTATTGCGAGAGTTTGAGGTATTTTGCTCTTCCGGCCTACACCATGTTATCCGAGGGTGGCATGATCCTTCGGGTTCCGGCGATAACACGGCGACAGCCCTAATATATCTAGCCCAGTCCGCCACCCCCCGTTTATCGATCTACGTTCCATCTCGTATGTTCTTACGAACTTAGCGACTCCAATATCGATCAGCTAGTGGCCCTGTTCAGCCAGCCAACTGCCGCGCCGACTGCCGCTGACGGGGCCCGGGGGGGGTTGTTAGATAACCCTACATCTCCGCGACTGGCTATTGGACACGAGACACGAAACATCACTTGATCGTGTTTCTTTTCTTGTAGATAGATACTCGAGCATAAGATGGGGAAGATGGAGACGTTCTTCTAACTAAGTCCGGACTGTACTTAGGTTGTATGTACTGTTTCCGGCTGAGCGGATGCCTGAGGCATCCGCATAGCAAGAAGTCGCATGCGGAACATTGTCACTCTCTGTTTTCAGCAATGATATTGTCCAAGTACGTAGCCTGTGCCTTGAAATGCATTACCATAGGTGCCTGATATAAGAAAGAAATGTAGTTTCTTTTTTTATTTTTTTCTTTTGGTTTTGTTTTCGGAACTTGTCCTTCCTTTCTTTGTCTTGTATTGTATTTGTGCCTGAACTCTAAGGCAGATGCTGCGGTTAGCCCTAAAGCAACCATTCAATGAAACAGGCAACATTCTTCGTGTCGTCGACACAAGTTCGACAACTACCGGTGAATAACGAAAGCCTAGACTATCAAGGGAAAATATGTTGATCCCGTGGTATTTTGTTACGCTTAAATCTTCAAAGGGATCAGCAAGATCTCGGTATGCGCGTGTCAGGATGGTCTATCAAATATCGGTCGTTGACTCCCGTTCCAGATATAGAGGTGCCTGAATTAGGCACCTAGTTGTATAGTTCATATCCATGGGCGAGAGACCCATGTTGCAGTGCATTTATATTTCTTAAAGAGTTACTCTCCTGTCGAAAACATCCGTATCTCTGTACTCACGTTATACGAGCTTGTAGTGGGTGGATTGAATGCCTTATGCGGCTAGGTGCTAGTAGCAACATCTCGATGATGTGTAGTTTTAGGGCACCTCAGTCGAGGTCTCCGCATTCCTCGTCTCTATCTAGACCTTTGCTAGCTAAGTAAGTTATACAGTGTATTATGTAAGTCTGACTCGCCGTCAAGTTAACGTTAGTTAACTAGTTAACTTGGTAAGAAATTTATACAATGGGTTTTCCTAATCGGGTAACCGAGTCGTGGCTGCCTTTACTGCTTTTGTCACGGGATCTGTCTTTCTCCAGCTTCAACTTCGTCCACTCTCTTCCTGTCTGAATTCAGACACTCGATTATATCGCTAACCAATCGATCCGTTCTCTTCGCCAGTACCTTTCAACCAGACGCCGAGTCTACTCCACTGTTACAGTTAAACATCTCGCCCCTGTTGCACAGTATACGCCCTCGACAGAGGTCGACATCCACCAGATCTCTGTATCTCCGTTGGAGGGGTCGGGGTTACCTTATTTTTTTTTTTTTGGGTATCGCCGCTCTGACAGGTCATTTCACTGTTATTACCGAACCTCTACTTCACTCGCATGGTGCTCTGGCAGTCTGCTTTCGGATACCACCTGGCTAATCCCGCTGAGTACTTATATCGCCAAGTCGTTCCTCAGATCTGAGTCTATCGATCGTCGGTCGTCCATCGTGTTGTGCCAGCTTCAATTGACTTGAAGCAGTTCTTTCTCGACATATCTATACACGCACACATACATACCTGTTTTTCCTTTCAGCACTGTTGACTCGGTGCCAACATGATATTCTCAAAGATGCAAAACATTACCCTGGCGGCACTTGCCACATTTATGGCTTTGGCTCAGGCAGCACCAGGAGTGTAAGATTTCTTCTCTTTCCTGTATGATGATAACATTCTGATTATTATTATTACAGTCGCGTGGAATCGCGAGATCTGGCCTTTAATTACAACTCCGACAAAGTTCGAGGCGTTAACCTGGGTGGATGGCTGGTCCTAGAACCTTGGATTACACCCTCACTCTTCGAACAGGCAGGAGAAGGTGCCGTGGATGAGTGGTGTTTGTCCGGCGCCCTCGGTGCTGATGCTCAGGGCATCCTGTCTCAGCACTGGAATTCATTCATCACCGTCGACGACTTTCATCAGATCAGTGCCGCCGGTATGAACCATGTCCGAATCCCTATCGGATACTGGGCTGTTGTGCCCCAGCCCGGGGAACCTTATGTTCAGGGTCAGCTTAGTGTGCTAGACCAGGCCATCAATTGGGCGCGTGATGCAGGCTTGAAGGTCATTGTGGACTTGCATGGTGGTAAGTTGTACTATTCTTCCTTTAAACTGGCAAATGTATCATGCTGAAGCTAGGTTATCAGCCCCTGGATCACAGAACGGTTTCGACAACAGTGGACGTCGCGGCTCAATCAACTGGGATAAAGTTCCTGAACAAATCAACGTCACTCTGGATGCAATCAGGGCCCTTTCTGAACGTTACGCTACCCAGTCTGATGTCGTTACTTCAATCGAGGCGCTCAATGAACCCATGACAGTTATGGGAGATGCGGGTGTTAACGTCTGGACCTTACAACAATACTACTATGACAGCTGGGGACGTCTCAGAGAAGTCAACCAGGATACCGCTCTAACCTTGCATGATGGCTTCCAGGATATCGGTTTCTGGAATGGATTCATGGGTTCTGGTTCCGGTGTTTGGAACGTGATGATGGACACCCATCACTACGAGGTCTTTGACAATGGTCTCCTCTCACTCGACATCAACGGCCACACCCAGACCGCATGTTCTTTTGGAGACAAAGTCGCTGCTACCGACAAATGGACAATCGTTGGTGAATGGACCGGAGCCATGACGGACTGCGCGAAATACCTCAATGGCCGTGGAGTCGGTGCTCGATGGGACGGAAGCTATGGATCTGGAAGTACCTTCCACGGCAGCTGTGATAGATATTCCCAGGGTGAAGTCACTGCTCTCCCGGAAGACGTCCGCACCAACCTTCGTCGCTTCATCGAAGCTCAACTAGATGCATATGAAAAACACACCGGCTGGGTGTACTGGACTTGGACTACTGAGGGTGCTCCTGAATGGGACATGAAGCGTCAATTAGCAGCTAACGTATTCCCTAACCCAGTGTCGTCTCGTCAATTCCCTGGACAATGCTAGTTGATCCTACCTTCCGATGGTGTAATACTTTAGCTTCATGTTTTTATCATTCCTTATTGAAACTGTTTGAATAATTCCCTTTTTCTCTCGCACGTCTCTTTCGTGTCAAATACTCTTCGTGGCTTTGATTATACGTACTCCTTTTTAGGACGCTTGCTATCTCTCCTTGCTGATATTCTTATGAATAAATGATTTGGCCCATTCGCTGATATTACTTATTTTGGGACTCATTTTTCAGTATGCTAGTCGAAGATCCCATCCAGGGCTATGTTTAATACCTAATCAACAATCAAGAATGCTTCAAGATACCTACATGAAAGTCTAACGCCTGTTTATGTCATCCCTATTCAACCCGAGTTAATGTATGCAATGTAAGTAGATAACGTCGACCGTCATATGTATACGTAGAATCAGAGAATTCCCAATGATCCAAACGCATTCACCACATCCCTATCAACATTCACCAGCCACTCCTCATGAAACCGCTGTACGCCACCACACGCATGCATAACGGCCTGTAAACGCTCTTGAATGAATTGACGGATATTGAAGGAATGAACCGGGTCGGAATTTTCCCATTGCCTGCGTCGTGCGTTTTCGGGTGGTTCATTTTTATTATTGGTGACGTCTGTCGTGTTCGAGTTTGGATTCCAGTAGATTAGGTAGTCCCTTGCTGCGTGCGGGTCTCTATTGTTCAAGGCTGAGAGCTCATCGGAACCTTCTGCTAGTTCGGTGACGACGTCGGTCCAGACGGTGAGGTAGGATTGGAGATGGTTGAGAAGATAGGTTGGTGGAGGTGCTTGCGTCGCGTTCATTGCTAGGAGTTGCGTGAGTGCGAGAACGTGTAATTTCTTTTGTGTTACGAGCGCGATGTTGTCGTAGTGAAAGAACCATTCCGTTAGGAGCCAGGAGAGTACTTGTTCTTCAGATGTCGAGATTGCAGCTGATATGGCTGATAGGAATACCCTTGGGTTGGCTAGCGCCAGTCTTGCTAGAACACTGAAGTAATCCGTCTCGAGATTGGCGTAGATATGTGATGTCTTCCTGTTTGGTCCCGTGGATTGACTGGCTTCATAGGCAGAATGGAGACCATCTAAAATAGCATGCAAGAACGAGCTGTCAAGAAGAGACTTGGCGATGACATTGTACGAATTCTCGCTACCGCCGTCTATGTGCTCAGTCGCACGGATAAGCATTTCTGCGAGATGAGGAATCACCCCAAGACGTTGACGCTGGACTGCCGAAAGTAGTGTTTCCAAAGATGCCAGGAAGGGCACGCGTATCTCATCATGGAGCACTTCTCGAGGACATAAGAGTATGTAACTCTCGGCAATCTGGAGCGCCAATGGTGCGCTATCTGTAGCTGCTTCGAATATGGGGAGTAATCGGGGAAACAGTGAGATAATATCTGAAGATGCTGGAGCTGGGGTTTGCGTCAATATTGCCGCCCAAAGCTCGAGTGCTTCATCTAATAGATACACGATAGTTTCCTGCTGCTGTTAGGAACAATAAAATGAAAACGCTTATCAAGAGACAGGATCAACGCACCGAATCAGGTTCTATCGAGTTCTGTATAAGTGGAAGCATATCTTTGTGATATTTGACGGAGTCACTTTTGAGCGCATTCATCAAGGACGAAAGAAGAGTAAGGATGGCCTGTTTCATGAGGTGTTCCTCACCCGATTGCTCCCAGAGAGGAGGCAAAAGTGACATTATTTGATCAGAAAATGGCAATATCTACTCATCGAGTTAGTCCAGGCATTCCATTCCTGATATGTCATGAACGCTTACGTGGTCTTCCATTTTCACCACGGCCGTCCGTACTGTTTCCAGCAATGCCATCTTTGTTTCCGAAAGCTCAACTTCTTGAATCAAAGTAAGGAGGTTCTGAAGAATTGGCGTCGCATATGGTAGGAATTCTTGAGGAGAAAATTCGTAGGGATCGAGCACATTTTTTAGCTGTCGACCTGCGGTAATGCGAACAGGGAGGTCGTTCACGGGATCTGCTTTGTTGAATAGATGCTGGAAAATCTGATACACGTATTGCCTATTCATCTTTTCAGGCTGAATTGGCATCCATTGCCCTATGACAATGGCAGCTCTTCGCCGCAAAACCTTGTACCCTTGTTCGTTGATCTGCACTTCTGGGACCAATGCACTTTCTATAAAGGCATTAAAATCCAACTGCTGCTCCAAACTCGCTGCAGCCAGTCCAATGGCTGAATAAAGTGAGTCCTTCATTAGGATATCCTGATTTTGGGGGTCTAAGCAGATAATATTAGTCTTGATCGGTCATATACGATAAGGGTATAAGACGTACTTGCGAAATTATAGAAGACGTTGAGCAGCTGCGGAACCAACAGAGGCTTGAAGTGAATAATTAGATCTAAAAAGAGCTTTTCTGAACAGGGTCGAACAGAAAACTCCCAGGCTTCAGACATGGTGTCCTCTTTCCTCTCCCACTCTTCAGGCTCTTCTTCCCATTCTTGAAAGTCCACCTTGCGAAGTCTCAAGAACTTTGAAACAATGAGCTCCATGATCATGATGACAAAGTCTTGGGTAAAAAGTTGAGACTTAATCAGCTCCACGGAGTCTTTCCTTTCCTCTTTATCCTGGGCCTGCTGGTACTTGAAGCTGTGCACTGGGTTGAATGCCATCTTGGCACATGCTCGAATAAGCAACAGCGCCTTCAGGCCAAGAGTCTCGATGACATTTTTCTCATCTCCTTCGTCTGCGTCCTTTTCCTGTCGGCTTTGTGAGGCGCGTTCGGCGTCGTATACTTCTCCGAGCCGAGAAACAACAGTCCAGTAGGACTTAACAAGCGCCACGCAATCTGGAAGAAGTGCAAAAGCTGCCGGGTGAACCTTGGCCATTTCAACATGCAATTTCGAGAATTGCAGCAGATGTTTCTTGATCAATGTGTTAACTCGTGGTGGGTTTGTCATAGTCTCTGAAAACCCAAAGAAGTTTGCGAATTGTGTGTGGCTAAGTGTCCAGAACCCTTGAACGTCTTTATCGCGATGAGGATGCTCGAAGCCAGCGATGATAAGTCGTCGTATGACTTTAAGGGATATCAAGGTCTGTTCGAGTAGCTCTAGTAACGAAGCGTCGTCCAGTCGATTGTATTCCAGAAGCGCACTCCAAGCGTTGACCTTTTCAACGTATATACCACCCAATAATTGGAATATCTCGGGTGATGCTGATTGTAAGCTGGCTCGGACCCTCTGCATACGAGCTGTGGAAAGCTCCTTGATGATTTGTAGTAATATTATGAGAGTTCGCGGAAATTGTAAGGGAGGTGCGCCGGGTTGTGCGGACGAACGTAGCGTGGAAATGAGGAATGGAAGGGCATTGGGCCTGCATATCATAATTATCAGTACACTTGCACACAAAATCTCAGGTAGGGCATAAAAAATAGATACCATTCGTCGCTGGGGAATTCATAACGAAGGATTTTGGCAATCACCAAGGCATTATGGAGAGCCAACAGAGGTGCCGGTTCCACGATGCCTGCCTCAAGAGCCCTGCTTTTGATCTGTTCCTTGTCTTCTTTCTTGATCGCGCTGCGTTTCTGTTAGCACCAGAAGAGTCAGGCTTCAAGAGAAACATACTTGGTAGCTGTCTTTCTCCAGTATCTGTCGATACCATTCTTCAACTGGATGATGGCCAAGTATCGAATCTCCAGGGGGAGGGAGTGATCCAGGTAAGCCTCCTAGAATTGCAATTCAAGTAAGTATCAATTCACGAAACTGCTGGTACACAGACAAACCTGAAGTAGAGGGTAGAAGCCCACTTGCTTCTCCCAGTGTTGCAGTTGCTGAGCACCAATCTGAACTTGCTGTTGAACTGAACTAGCCGCAGCTAAAAGGCAGTTGAGTAGATTTTGGGCAGTGAGAGGATTGGTCTCCCCAGGAACCTCTATTGCATCGGCCATGGTCGCTTGCCGATGCAGGCGCAAATCAGACCGCGATCGACTGAGAGATTGTTTCCCAGATCATGCGAGAGAATCTAGGTTATTTTGATGAGAGAAGCGAAAGTTGGGCTGATTATAAGCTTTGGTCTCACACCAGTGTATCCAAACACGAATAATGGACAAGAATAAAGAACAAGCAGAGGTCAATGAAGCTATCACTTCTTTCCCTTTAGGAAGGACCAAAAACAATTGTTCCCCGCGTATGATCGCCGGGCGGTCAGCAAGAACGGATGAATGGTTTTCCCATGATGGAACTAGCTCTAAACAGGCAGATTAGGGCTAGAGATTAGGGCATGATGATGGGATGAAGTCACTCAATAGTCGCCCGCTTGGCCATACCACGATGAATCACGCACACGCATCATCTAAAGAGTACAGAATTAATTAGCATTGATTAGAAAGCACTCATTGTAAGTTTATGTAGTGGAAGTCATTTCGAGCTAACTGTGTAGACTACATTTCTAGCCCAGTGAGGTATCTTTTCACTGTCCTCTGTTGTCTTAGAGCATATTCCTCTCATCTATGATAGTTAAACCTTGGGTTGCTGACTCACGTATGGATTGATCTGATTAGTCATTATAGTACCCATCAATCAACCTCATTTGTCCATTGAAGCAGGTAACTCTTCTCCAGAAAATATGTGGAGAATGACATCGCCATGATGCATACTCGGTCATGATGCAGCAAGCCAATCCATCTTGCACGCGACCTACTTATATAGAGCCGTCTTTCTTCTATATACATTGCAGACCAGACTCTTATCATCAGAAATCAAACTTCGATTCAACCATACTATAAACACATTTCGAAGCCGATTGAACGTTCTTTCCTCCATCGATATCAACTCCCAACATGTCAGACCTCACAGATATTGCCCACCAAGCTGAACGGGATCTGAACTCCTATCAAAAGAAACAAGGGGCCGGTAACCAGAGCCTATCAAGTACGTGATATCTTCAACCACCTCATTTTCCCCTCAACTCGCGTCCAGTACTAACGGAAATGATCATAGCAACCGAATCCGGCGTCAACGAAAACGTCGAAAAAGACTTCCCCGGCGCCGATGTACGATATGGCGAAAAGGCAAATTTCGGTGGCAGTAGTAGCAGGAAGATTCCGCCCGAGGAAGGGGGTGAGATTGATGCAAGGGGACGGTATGTCAACACACAAACTTTCCTTCTATTTGAGCAAAACACTAATATTTAACTCCTCTCTGATAGAATGAGCGAAGCAAAAGATTTTGAAGGAACTGGTGGTCCTGAAGATAAGATGAAGATTATTCAGGAGCGGCGACCTGGCGATGATGGTGTGCCTGTACAGAGGACCAACTACTAAGACCAGGACTCCGGGCAGACAGGATATGAATTATGTATTATATGATGAATATGATCAATAGATGGCATTTCCATGAGTTATGATGACGGTTACGCTTACATTTAAAAGGGAAGATTGAGTAAAAGTAAGGACCATTTTATTAAAACATTCTCGGCATCGAAAAGCTGTGATACAAGCGTTCGGCAAGCCTAATGCTTGTCCTGGTTCATCATAATATAATTTACAAGGCGAAGGCAAAAGCAACACCGGCAGCAAGAGCCAGGACACCAGAAGCACCGTTCACAGAGGCAGCTCCAGTATGGGTGGGAGTGGAAGAAGAGCTAGTGCTGGAACCAGTGGAGTTAGAGGAGGTAGAATTGGAGGTGACACCGGCCAAGATGGTGTTGTTGACACCAGAGACCCAGGTAGAGCCGTTGCGGGAGAAAGCAACGTTAATGTCCTTGTGAGACTGGGTGTCGAATGGGAAGGGGCTGGAGTAGTTGTAGGTAGGAGCCTTACCACCCCAGGTAGACTTGACGGAAGGAAGGATGCCGTGACCAGCAGCGCAAGAGTCGTTGTTGGTGAGAGGGACAGGCCAGACGGAAGAGTAGTTGGAGTAAGTATTGGTGGACAGAGGACCGTAGAAGCTGGAGTTCAAGTACAAGTTGGTAGTGTCGACCTTATAGTTGGTGTATCCAGTCTTGTTGGAGACAATCTGGAAGATGTTGGCATGGCAGTCCCAGCGACCGAGGGAAGGAAGACCCCAGTTAGCCTGAACGGTGGACAAGGTAGAGTAGTGGGTGTAGAAGGTGTCGTCAGTAGTGCCGACCAACTCCTTGGGGACAGCACCACCAAGGAGGACGGAGAACACCTTGTTCTGGATAGGGTAGTGACCAGACTCATCAAAGGTGAGCAAGATGAGGGTCTCGTTCCAGAATGCAGTGCTGTTCTCGAGTTTCTCAACGAAGGCGCGCTCCCAGACAGAAGCGAAGGTGATGTTGGTGTCATGGGCATCGTTAGTCATGTTAGGAGTAATGAAACCCCACTGAGGGACGGTGTTGCTAGCAATATCAGACCACAAGCTCGAGAAGTTCTTGATTTGAGCAGCACGGGAAGCATTTCCGGCAACAGAGTCATAGAGGATAAGAGGGTTGTGCTTGCGAACGTAGTCGTTGGCAGCGGTGTCGGAGTAGTTGAAGCCCTGGAAACCAGCATAAGGCAAGTGTTCCTGGTATTCACCCCAAGAAATGCCCTTGGTGTCCAAGAGATCGACGACGGTGGAGATGTTCTGAGGGATCTGAATGAAGTCGTCGGTATCCATAGCAAACATATCACCAGCAGCAGCGGCAGCGTAGTTGGGCTCTGAGGGGTGAGCGAGGGCCCAGAAGTTTGTCAAGGTGATACCCTTGGAGGCCAAGTACTTCTGGTTGGCGTCGGCGGAAGCATTGCTGTAGTCCTGATACGGTCAGATGAAGTAGATCAGACGGGGCAAAAGGACCGCGTACAATGTTCTCCAACCAGACCTGATAGAAACGCTTGAAAGCAAGACCCTCAACGTTGGAAACTGGGGACGAAGGGACGACAGTGGCGGCGGCAGCAGCAATGTCAGCGCGAGATGGCTCCTTGACGGTAGCCAACTGGGCCACAGCAGCACCAGCGGCGGCGAGCAACAGGAGAGCAGACTGCATTTTCAAGCAATTGAATGTGATGATGAAAGACTGCTATGGTGTTGTTGTCGAAGGGAGGGAAAGAAAAGAGGGAAGGGAAAGGATCAGCAAGGGCGACCAAGGGACCTTTTATTTCGCCAACGTCGCATGCATACTCATACGACGCCGTAGTTACAACCTACAGCTTCTAGCTGCTATGTCTGCACGTGGGAGACATAAATTAGCACATCTTGTTGTCGTATTGGCAATTCTCCATCCCGGTTAGATCCTGGACAAAGCAGGCGCATTCCAGCGAATAGAAGCTGGCTGATCCCAAGCTTCCTCCAGAAGAGCTTCTTTGCATGACTAGCGAGGCTGATTGGCAGCCTGAGGAATCAGAGCAGACCAGCCGGTCACGCTGCGTGGCTGCCCACTGTGACTCGTCCGCTGCCTCAGGCTCCACCGGACAAGCGTAGTAATCCGCTCAACCGGATTGGCGCCGAGAGGTAGTATATCTCCACCACTTCCGATGTAGTCAAGATATTTCATATAACCTATGCCATGGATCTCAATCTCTAAGACTTCTATACGTACGTACATCTCAGTTCTTTCAATTCTGCTCGGCTGTCGGCTCAACCCGCGATCTAGACAGGCACGGCGGGCAACACGTGCCGGCGTTGTTTCTCATGAAAGGATCCGGTATAAGTCCGTCGTTCACTTCGAAAGTTCCAATCACGTCAGGTACTGTTCTTTGTAATTAACACCTTCTAGAAGCTCTTTACTCGTCTTTTCATAGTCTCCAGTTCACTGGCCAGTAAGCTACAAAGATATCCCCACCTTGGTATTGAATTCTTGATATGTATCAGGTACTACCATTGGATGTTATCGTGTCTCGGACATGCCACCGTTCAAGGTTGTACCATAGCGTCCACGTGGGTATTCACCTATTTAAAAACTTATCACGAATCTTTGCTCGAATCCAGAACTCGCAGAAGCGTGGATACCAACTAGGCAGACCCTGCAGTCGAGCGAATCGATTCGTCGCTTTCAGCGAAGACAGCAGTATCGGAGTATAGACCGGAGTGTACATATTGTCCGACGCGGTTTGTGACTCTATACGTAAACGGGTGAGCCATGCACAGGCCTAGAGGATGTGCTCGGTTCAACCTTACCCTTGTCTTGATGTGCCAGTAGGCTCGAATCCGATATAAGCACAAACCCTCACGTCACGAACGCTCTAGGCAAGGATAAAAACTATGCGGACCTGTCTCGAGTTTATGTACGTACCAACAATGATGTCGAGGTGGTGACTTGGGTACTGTTTGCATATTTTGCATCTTACAACCAATGGAATCATCTGGGTCACGTGCAGACTTAACAATGAACCTCGGCCCACGCGCGGCTCTTGGATCCTGCCGTCTGTGCAAGAAACCAGTGGTCGTCATCACGATTTGTCAATTCAACGACACCTACCAGGACCTGGACCTCCATCACATTGACTTCGCTATGATACAGCGATGACTTCCGCCGACTTCGCTGCCGCTCAGAAGAGGGTCCTAGAGCGTCGCCAGCGTCTTGAGTTGGAAGCTCAGACCCGCCTTGTCGAACAACAGCGTGCATCGCATATCAATTCCGCGAGATTACCAGATCCTTTGAATAGATTGACACAGTCTGGGTTCTTAATCTGGGACAAGGTCAAAGGCCGGGATGGTACGAAACCTATTTTCCGGGTTGGTCAGGTCGATGCAGAATTATTAGACGAAGAATTGCTCGGCTTGCTCAAATGTCAAGTTGGAGAGGCATTGAAATATTTCGGGGTATGAACATTGTCAGTGCACTCTTTTACTTGTCTAATCTCTCTCTATTTCACAGTCCCATGCTCGCGAGGAATGGTCGAGCGAAATCCAACTAGCGCTACGGGCTATTCTTTTCAAACTCTCCATTTGGGACCATAACGCTTCATACGGCGCATCGCTGCAAGGTCTTCAATACGTCGATAGCCGATCCACATCCGCCGTCCCCAAACCACCTACGACATGGCAGAAATTGCTTCATGGTCTGTTTACCGTTGGAGGGCGTTATGCATGGGAGAAATGGGAAAGTTGGTTGATTGAACATGAAAATGGCTACGATGAGGTATAACAACCGGCGTTTATTTATATGTTTACGTACTAATTTCTTAATAGCCATCAACCGATATCAAACTTTTGTCCAGAATAACGAACCTCGTATCGACGACCCATTCCATCGCAGCATTCGTCTCTTTTTTAGTCTTTCTTGTGAACGGGCGATACCGCACACTGATCGACCGAATACTCCGCATCCGCCTCGCACCCCCATCGAACCAGGTCAGTCGGGAGGTATCATTCGAATATCTCAACCGGCAATTAGTGTGGCACGCATTTACAGAATTCTTATTGTTCCTTCTTCCACTCGTTGGAATCGGTCGCTGGCGACGCTGGATATCTAGAGCCTGGAAGAGAACAATGGCTACAATCAAAGCATCAGATGATAGTGGTGGGGCTATTACAGAAAAACAGGGACAATTCGCCTTTCTTCCAGAACGAACATGTGCGATTTGTTATCATGATCAGAATCCGACATCGACCTCGGAAGCTGATATTCTTGGTTCGTCTTCAGGTGGTATTATTGGTTCAGCGCAAACCGACATTACGAATCCTTACGAAACAATTCCGTGCGGGTGTATATATTGTTTTGTATGTATTACAGAAAAGCTCGAAGCTGAAGAGGGCGAAGGCTGGACCTGTCTGCGTTGTGGTGAGATTGTGAAGCAGTGTAAACCTTGGAACGGCGACGTTCTTGAAGAGGCACCACGATCAAGTTCGAACGGCAAGGTAGTGGGATTTGTGGTGGCAGAGGACAAGGAGGAGCGGGAGAAACATATCTCTGAAGATGAGACAACAATTGATAATGATGAACTGGAGGAGGATAAATTGAGCGACATGGTCGCTAACGACACGTTTGAAAGTTCCAGGACGTGGTCAACGATTGACAGAGAAACATTAGGAGACGTACCCGAATCGGGCTGAGATGTCGGATTATTATTAGCTTTTTCTATGTAGTACATGTACATAATACCAATACCAACAATAATCCATCGCAGGACGCCAACGTGCGAGGTCAGAATGATGCTGTCTGAGGCTCCACCTGGCCAAGTGAAGGACCACCTGATGTCTGGCAGATATAAGCGTCATGTATTCCGTCTGACCCACTGAATTTTATATCAACTCTATATTCAGATTCATACCTGTTCAGTCGCATCGACTCTCCAACTCATTCAACTAATTCCATCACGCAGTCTAATTCATCATGGCGGACTCTATTCTTGTCAAGACAGCACAAATCTCAGCTATCCTGACCGCCGCCGCCGCTTCCGGTACGTAAAACAATCCCTAAAGATTCAAACCAATTCTAACCCCAGGGCCATGGATATAGGCGGTATCCTCTCCCTCTCCATCTTCACCATTCCAGCCATCGGCCTCAAGCATAAAGAACCCAAAGCTCGCATCACCACCAATCGCAGCGCAATAACTCTAGGAGCTCCCCTATCCCACATTGCGCATCAATGGCAGTTTACCTACGACCTTGGGAAGAAAGTCTTCCCATCCATGGCCGTGACATCTAGTCTTTTATACTCCTACGTCGCGTATGCACTTCACAGTGACCGCTTCGGAAGGCGTCACGGCGGCTGGGTGTTTTATCTTGTTGCTGCCGGGTTAAATGTCATGATTGCTCCGTTTACGCTCCTCGCAATTGCGCCTGTTAATAATGCTATTGCGCCGTATACGAAGGGCGAACATGATCTTCCCGCTGTTGAAGCTGCGAAACAAGGGGGAGAAGTGAAATTTGAGAAAGCCGAGAGGGAACTCGTGGGCCATCTGGAGAAGTGGTCGTTTCTTAATTTGATTAGAGGCGTTTTTCCGTTGGCCGGTGCCGGGGTGGGTGCTGCTGTTAGTTTTGGATTGTTGTCTTGATCTTCGTTCTTCGACTTCTTTGTCCTCTTTTGCTGGTCAAGAGACTGTGGAGTTGATTGTCTGTTTGGATTTTGATTAGGGTACCTCTCCGCTTTATGCTCTCTACTCGATATGTTGTAATTTGAGATATGCTGCTGATAATTTCTAATTACTCACAATCCAGGTCGTTCCCGCGGGAAAGACATATCTCGGTTCACGGATGTAATCACACATACTAAGATGGTTCAAGTAAAAATGGCATTGGAACTTAGGAGAAGCATAGCCTGAGCAGATTCCATGTTAGATTTAATATCCACGCAGTGTTCGGTGAGAAAATGCTGATGAGAAATGGATTCGTTCTGATTAGCTCCTGCCGATGTCCGGGGAGCACCCCGCACTTTTGTCATAAGGCAAGGCTTTCTGGCCGATCTTAGTCTCTTATTATTTTCTTAGTTGGATGTCTACATTGCTCAAAAGCATTGATCTGAGCTCAGCAAACACTGTTTTGAGTTCAGTTCAGCTCAACACTGTTTACCATCTAACAATGCCTGAAGAGCCAAAATATATCAACTACTCCCCCGCCCCTCCAGGCTCAAAACATGAAGATGGAACACCCATCTTGAACAGATATTCGACCGTCCTGACTCGCGGACATGATTCACCTGCGGCACAGGTCTGTACCAGCTCCTAAATAATCAATTGTTTGTTTTTAATACTGAAATCGTTGAACCAGGCAATGCTCTACGCTGCCGGCGTCCCCGATCGAAATGCAATGAAAAAGAGTCCCCAAATTGGAGTTGCGTCGGTTTGGTGGGAAGGAAACCCTTGTAATATGCATTTATTGGATTTGGGAAAGACTGTCAAGAAAGCTATTACAGATAGGGGCTCCATTGCATGGCAGTATAATACTGTTGGTGTTTCTGATGGTATCACTATGGGGACCGAGGGTAAGGAATACATCATCATTGATATATATGTTTAAATTGGCAAATGGATAGGTGTATGCTAACATAAGCCTGCTTATCCAGGAATGAGGTTTTCTCTGCAAACCCGAGAACTGATTGCTGACAGTATCGAAACGGTTACCTGTGCACAATACCATGATGCAAATATCTGCATCCCAGGTTGCGATAAGAACATGCCCGGTGTTATCATGGGCATGGCCCGACACAACAGACCATCTATCATGATTTACGGCGGAACAATCGCTGTGGGATATTCCGAATTGTTACGAAAGAGAATCAATATTTCCAGCTGCTTCGAAGCGGCAGGAGCTTATGCTTACGATACCCTTCGCCAACCGGATGATGGAGGCGACAATACCAAAAATAAGGATGAAATTATTGAGGATCTTGAACGTCACGCTTGTCCCGGGGCGGGTGCCTGTGGAGGAATGTTTACGGCTAATACTATGGCTACGGCTATAGAGTCTATGGGATTGAGTCTGCCGGGTTCTTCGTCGACGCCGGCTGAGTCACCCACGAAGATGCGCGAGTGTGTCAAGGTCGCTGATGCTATCCACGTCTGTATAGAGCAGGACATTACTCCACGCAAGCTTCTCACTAAGCGGTCCTTTGAGAATGCCCTGGTTATGACGATGGCCCTAGGAGGTAGTACAAATGCGGTTCTGCACTTTTTGGCAATGGCAAGAACAGCCGAGGTTGATCTGACACTGGATGATTTTCAAAGAGTCAGCAACAAAATCCCGTTTATTGCTGACTTGGCTCCGAGTGGTAAACACTACATGGCCGATCTTTATGAAGTCGGGGGTATTCCGTCCGTTCAGAAACTCCTGATTGCTGCGGGGTTGTTGGATGGTGATATCCCGACCGTGACTGGCAAGACGCTTGCTCAGAATGTGGAATCTTTTCCTTCACTTGCCCAGGACCAGGTCATTATCAGGCCATTGAACAACCCCATCAAGCCTACTGGTCATATACGAATTCTCCGTGGTAATCTAGCTCCAGGAGGCGCAGTGGCCAAGATCACTGGTAAGGAAGGATTGAAATTCACAGGAAAAGCTCGTGTGTTCAACAAAGAACATGAGCTAAACGATGCTCTCGCAAAGAGCCAGATTCCTCGCGACGAGAACCTAGTACTCATTGTTCGCTACGAAGGTCCCAAGGGCGGACCAGGAATGCCAGAGCAACTTAAAGCCAGTGCCGCATTGATGGGAGCCAAACTCACAAACGTCGCTCTACTCACCGATGGGAGATACTCTGGCGCGAGTCATGGATTCATTGTTGGACATATTGTGCCCGAAGCCGCGGTTGGCGGCCCAATTGCTCTTGTGCAGGACGAGGATGTGATTACCATCGATGCAGAGACGAATGAGCTCAACATGGATGTTTCAGAGGAGGAGTTGGAGAAGCGATTGAAGAATTGGCAGCCACCCAAGCCGCAGGTGACACGGGGTGTGATGGCTAAGTATGCTAAGCTGGTTGGGGATGCCTCCCATGGGGCAATGACTGATTTGTTTTGATTAATCGAGCAGCTGGAGCCTAGCATACGGAGTAGAAAAGTCGATTATTGTTTGATCTTTGAAGATAAATCAGACCTGACGGATAGAATCTCTGAAAAGGGGCTGAATCCATAAAGGGGGAGACTGGCCCGATTCACGTGGCTTGATCGAGGTCGATTATTCCCTGGCTGATCTGATCTTACATAACCTGTGCCTATGAGATGGAAAAAGCAATGAGCCTTGTAATTGACAGTAGACGAATCTGAAGACATTCAAGCCACACATGGCGGGTTTGCTTGTTTAAACGCCCCGATTTAGATTGAAGATTATCCACATAGTCCTACAGTGCTTCCCCCGTAATCAGCTCCGGAATGTCAGCCATCTGATCCGGTATTCTAGAGTTTGAGTCAATTGACTCACTGCCAGGATCAAGGATTGTCAAACGAAGCAACGTCTCACCGACTCTTGTATCACAATGCCCATGGAATAAGCAAGGAGGTCTTTGTCCTGTCGCCTGTGGATTCACGACGTGTTTTGTTCTTTGGTTTATATGCGTTTGGTGTTGTTGGTCCGGTGACTGACCGACTGAATTGAATATTCCGGTGAATCCTGTAGGCTGAGTAGTCGTACATCTCTGGCCTTCTATATGATGATTATGATCAAGAAGAGAGAAAGTCAAGGTTGAGCAGTGACGCAATCCAACAGGCTAGTCTCTGCGGCCCGCTCATCGCGCTTCCGCCAAAGTCTTCCCGTTTCATCTTTCTACTTCTCCATACACAACATCTCAGCCAGCGACACCAGCACCATCCTCGGTTTAAGACCGTCATTGGCCCATCGCTCATTCTTACAGCGTACAATGCGCTGGCCATCGCATGGGGGTTTCGTTCTGCTTCACGCCTCACCCCGTCCTCTGCGTGGGACTCGAAAATTTCTATCTACCGACAGGTTTTAAACCCCATTTCTATTTCGCTCCTTATAGTGTCGCTCATTATCGCCAATTACGTGCTTTCTTTCCGCGTTTTCCTATTCAATACAAATCGATCGGATCCCGTTGGACAAGCCAACGAATAACGTTACGCAACTGCGAAACGGTCTCAGAGATCCACTCCCGATGAGCCTGGCGCAAATACAATCTCTAATTAGGAAGTCCACAAGTCTAGCCCTTCGTCTTGCGATCCCGAACTCCTGGGTGCTGGGATTCCTGCAGGAAAAGGGCTGCTGATTATTCCATACTTAGAGGCGCGCCGCTAATCGCCATCCTCCGCTTCCTAGAGGCTAGAGTTGGGCTCAATCGGATCCCGTCTGACACATCTATTCTATATTCTTGTTTGCTTTTCCCCTTGGTTCCGGGTCTGGGTCGCCTCACTCTGTTTTAGGGCACGGATCGATATCATGTTTGATATCAAACAGCTATCCTCGTCATTTATTCCTTCGGTCTCCCTCCAATCCCTTGCGGTCTACATCCCTGGCCAGACGAATGACATATATAAACAATTAATATATCTTTGGGATTTTGACTCCGTTACCAATAATGTACGGATAAACTTGTCTGGTCTTTTGTTTTGGACAACCTGTCTTGCTACAATGGCCAGCTGCGGGTTTCTGTCGCATCATCTATTTCGTCGTTCTGAGACCGCTCAACTGTTTGTGAGGGAACGACATCATCGCAAAAATACCAATGTGACGGTGACGTCGTCCGAAGATGACAGTGACGGGTACTCGTCGCCGTCACGAAAGGTGACGATGGTGGAAGAGAAGCAGCCAGCGGCTGGATACCGACGTTTCTCTCCTAATGGTACCTCACCCTCCTCCAATGTATCATGGACGGCTGAAGCTGATATTGATGTCTCTAGATGAATATATTGACCCCGGTCTACTGAAGAAACATTGCGCACACCTCTCCTACACCACATCCGTTGCGACATACCCAGCCATAAGGACATTTTTCAGCCCACATCCTCACATGGATAAACTTCCTTCGGAACCTACACCTATTCCTATGCTCGTATTTATTCACGGTCTAGGCGGAAGTCTCGCCCAATTTCATCCACTATTGACAAGTCTGTCAAACGTTGGACCATGCTTCGGGATCGATCTGCCTGGATGTGGATTGTCCACGTTCGCCCCTAAATCTTGGGAAGCCTACTCACTCGAAGCCCTAGCGGAACTCGTTGCAGTTGCAATTGAGGAACATCGCGATAAAGTCGCAAACCAAGGTGTCCTTCTGATTGCTCACAGCCTCGGATGCTCGTTGTCTGCGTTACTAGCATCATCTAGCTCCACAGTGGGCAAGGAGCTGAAACCATATATTAAGGGTGTCATTGCCATCTGCCCCAAAGCTTCTCCACCAACTGCGCAAGAAACAGCACTTGCTCGGAAACTGCTTTATATACCAACACCTATATTTGATATGTGGCGTCTCTGGGACCGTCGAGGCGGTGCCGAGAGCAAGAGCGTCCGACGGTTTGTTGGTGAAAAGGCCGATCCAGATACGAAACAGCTACAACTACGATTCAACGCTCAGAGTCGGAGTGATGTTTGGAGAAGAATGGCATGGGGAAGTCTTCCCGTGTATAACAGCCATGGAGAACCTATCGGCGGGATGCCTGGTAAGACACTATGGTCAAATATCAGGGTACCTCTTTTGCTCGTTGCTGGTGACTCAGATGCAGTCACAAAGGCTACTGAAGTAGCGAAAATCGTTCGTTTCATGGGAGGTTCGGATGTTGATTCGACAACGCGGACAGGACCCGAAGATGCAATCATCCCCGACGCGGCACGGGTGCACGACACTCGAAGCTCGGCGTATACAGATGCACGGGCTGATGAAGAGATATACGGACTTGATGTCTCAGAGAAGCAACAGCCGGACATCCAGTCCACGAAAGGAAAAGTCGTCAGGACGAGAATTCTGCCAGCCCCCGCTTCTCATGCTCTTCTGTACGACCGTGCCACCTACCGCACGCTAGCAGGATTGATCCAAGACTTTGTGCAAAAATATATTGATCATCGTCTAAGCTTGGGCTGGCAATTGCAGCATCTGAACACTTCTGGCAAGTGGGATGTTAAGAACCTGGTCAAGTGGCAGAAAGTTCCTCCAACTTCAGCCCCCATCGCCAAAACATTTATTGCTATGAAGATGCTTCGCGGAGTAGACGAGGTTCACAATCCAGTCCACTTTTCGGAGGAATGGCGCGGCAAAATACATGCCGTGATCGACATCAGCCACGAGAACCCAGTGTATGACCCCCATGAGCTGGAAAAGGGGGGTATTCACTACCACAAACATCCGACGGTCTCCAAGATCCCTCCTACTCCCGATGAAACTCGGGATTTTATTGGACTGGTCGATCAACTGGAGAAAGAGATTACCGAAAAGACCGGTAAGGATGTTAGCGATCCTACTCGTCCTTTGATAGGGGTGCATTGCCACTATGGCTTCAACAGGACGGGTTTTCTGATTGTTAGCTATTTGATTGAGAGGAAAGGGTATGGCGTTCAGGATGCCATTGACGAATTCCAACAGTGCCGGCCACCAGGTATTCGGCATGATCATTTTATTGATACGTTGTTTGTTCGTTATTGTGTTGGGCTTAAGCGAAGTACGACACTGGAGTGATCTTTTAATTATCTATATTTTTATTTTCTTTGCTTTGGGCGTGGTTAGCTGTGGCGTCAAGGGGTTATGTTTATAAGGTTAGGCGCGAGCATAGATGGATCTCTCAATGAACACTGGATACTGGACGAACAGCCTCTAGAAAGGATTCTAGGACGATTTGGCTGGTGCTTGGGATGATTGTACACATATGAACTTATATAATGCATTATTATTATATTTTTATTGGATTCACTACAATAAATAAGTACCCAGGTACTGAATTGGAGAACCCTATCAAGTGCAGAGCAGAGTGTGTGTGTGTTTATTTAACGGCCGTGGTTCGTGACTCGCACGCTTCCCACCGATCCCTACTGGGACATAGGCCGCCGAGGGGTAAACCTCGGGCTTCAAATCATCTATCAGATTTATATACAAATAGTAGACTCTTTGGCGCATTTCCATAGCTGCCATGGTCTTACAGGAAGGTCCACTTCTAAGTGGGCTTTAGGTATTTGCTAGCTACAATGATCCACCTACACTCCATGACCTGTTACTTCACCACTATTGTAACTGAACAGTAAGTTTTATAAAGAGAGAAAGAAAGAAGAGAGGAGAAGGAAAAGAGAAATATAAAGGAGGAGTAGGGCTGTCTTAGCTAGGTGCTAAGGAGAGGTTGGTGAGGGTAGATATCCTTGAAGAAGCAGGTCTCTACTAGCTATGTGGCTAGCCTTTGTGCTCCTTTCGGAGTACCTAAAAGGAAAGAGATGACCTCAGAAGGGGCCCAGGAGGCCGAGGGGCTCATCTCTTAGCTATATAATAGAAGAAGAAGTGCAGAGGTGCTTTTCATACTCTACATTGGCAGAGAAGATGAGTATTATTATGGTTGAAGTGTTCATGGTAGTCTGCAAAGTCCCCATAACCAGTACAGGCTGCGATAATATGGCCAAGGTCAAATCAGTTGAGTTAAAGCTCTCTAGGACGCTTAGGAGATGTAGTTATTTCTAGGTCTTGATATGTTTGTGGTGCCGCACTCTGCCACTGTGACTGTGCGGTAGAAAGGGATCAAGTCTTGGCATGTCTCTTTAGCAAGGCATATAAGAAGTTGTGTGGAGGGAGAGAGGAAGAGGCGGCTTCCTCTTTGGCAGTAAGATCAGCCACTTTATTCTTAGGGATTTTAGCATGTCCAGGGACCCATTGGATTTGAATAGATCTACTTTTGGTGTGCGGAAGCCTTTCACAGAGTGGCTAGATGGCTGCAAGAGTACAGAAGGATTTAAAGACTCCTTGGGAAGATCCTGTAGAGGGAGATAGAAAATGTGTAGTAACTTCTAGGTTGTTAAGGCAGATCTATAGGTTAGTAGCATACTAAGCTGTTGGGTATGCTATAGCTGCCTGAGCGTCAGCTAGGGCAGCTTCTACTTTAGCATCAAAGACTTCTTTCCTATGTCTGTATAAGAGCGAGGCATAAAAAAACTAATGATGTGCTTAAAATCTAATATAACCTCCACTGGTATGTCCATTTTGCAGCCTAGATCCATCTGAAAAGACTATGATATTAGAGCTAGGAATGGTGTGTTAGAAATCTGCGAAGTTAGCCACCACCTATTCCTTTATGCATCCTATGGGAGCTCCTATTCAAGCTTAGACATTCTCCTGTGACTCGCGAGAGTACTAGGGAGCATATTGAAGAGGGTTTATTTGTTCAAAGTTGGGGAGGACCAGCACACGGCGGGCAAATTGACTGGTTTATCGGCTGTCTCTGGCTATCTGTTCTGCGCGTCTTCAGAGTGGGTGGTATAGATCAAGACGCCATAGGCGGACAGATGCGAGGAGGGCTATTTAATCTAGTTCAATTTCTGGTAAAGAGAATCCAGATTCTCGATATAGGACAGATATTAGGGTTGTGCAGAAAATAGGAAGGACTGCTCTTGCGCCTGCTAGTATTGTTTTGGTTAGTTTCTTAAGATGTTCTCCAACTTAATTTAAGATCTAGAAAGGCCCAGGGCAAGTACAGCCTGGCCACTAGGTTTTAGTACTTTACATAGTATAACAATTGTGATTTGTGGCAACACGCCCGTTTTCGGTCGCGTCCGCTGTCGAAACCTGCGTCCATTCCACAATCCGTCCGTCACCGCCTTGTCCCGTTCCAGGATTCTGCCAATTGCCGTGCCCGCAAGGTCTCCCAGTGCGTGCCCGTAACTCCGCCAAGAGATCATCACGTGGTTTTGTGGTGGGGTGCCTTGTTCCTGAGTCCTAACCCATGCTTTTTGGCGCTTTTTCGACTTCATGCCTGCTCGCGATGAAGTCAAAACTGGCCTCCCTTTCCTTCGGGGGCCTACGGGCGGCAGCCGCCTGCCGTGAGGCCGAATCTTCTTCTCTCTCCATCGTCATCCTTTCTCGTTTTCGCCGCCCTCATTCGCACTTCTCTCTTCCTCACCCGATTTCCGGTCGAGAGTATCGTCCCTCGACTCATTCTCGCAGATTTTGTTATGGCTGTCAAGACTGGAGTTCACCATCAGATTCTTCCACTCCCCGATTCCTACGGCCCTGAGGATGACACTGCCTACGGGGACGACGAGCCCAGTTCATCTTCCAATGACGAGTCTGACTACTCTGACGACGCCGACGACTGTGAGGATGGCTACTCGACCCCATGACTGAGCCGGAATCTGGCTTCGAAACCCATCCACTGGCATCACAACGACCACGGAAGCCTCCCACCAGCGCTTCCAGGCACAATAAGACTCCGGCCATACCATCGCAGTTGCCCGAGTACAGCGACGACCCCGACGATAACACTGATGAAGATATCGCGAATGTCCCTCTGGACTTCGGAAGGTCAAAGC
This sequence comes from Talaromyces stipitatus ATCC 10500, assembly GCF_000003125.1. Taxonomy (NCBI): domain Eukaryota; kingdom Fungi; phylum Ascomycota; class Eurotiomycetes; order Eurotiales; family Trichocomaceae; genus Talaromyces; species Talaromyces stipitatus. Next base: position 2,408,561 of record NW_002990117.1, on the reverse strand, counting down.
ACAGCAAAAAACGAACCGCTCGGATCGAGGAACGATGGCACAAGTGAGTCCCTTTGAATCCGCGTCTTCGATGAAGTATTCTGACCGCTAATCGATACCCAGATATTGTGGTGTGAAAGCAGCCGAGGACGGTGCGCATCTCAAATGGCACGATTGATAGGTTAGTCGGAATAAAGGAAAAGTAAGCAACCCGAAACGGAATATTGGGGCATTTTCTCAATACGTGGTTCGTTGCGTAAACTTGACTCGGCACCATTCTGTCACTATACACGTTTTGAACACATTGGAGCAACAACATTATTTCATAGTTTATCATATATTAGGAAATAATACTATTAAAACAAGTTTTAGTTAAGTTTCAGTCTACAGGTATCGGACGGCTATCAGTCCAACATGTGTAAAGAATTCCATTCGCTCATAAGTCCTGCAATACAATCATTTTCAATATCCCTTTGGCTGACCACACTTAGCAAGTCGCTACTCCACCGCTGATGGCTCCTTCGCATCCCCCAACCTCACATGACTGTGGAGTGCCGCATGTATGAGAGTTTGCAGGTGTTAACCCTCGAGTGGCTCGAAAGCAGTGTATCGATACAGTTTTGATGATAATTCCAAGCTTGTGTGAGTCAACCTCGGTGAGACATCAAACAGATGGACCATTTTGGGGCGTGAAGAATGAGAAATCATTCATCATCGTGTCCCATACGAAGTCGTCAAATCCAGGTTGGGCTAAACCAAATTGCAAGTTCAGTTGGCTTGTAGAAGAACTGTCCGGGTCGCCTATTTCTAGCTCCATATGATTTGTGCTAACTGCTGGCGGCATCGATCCTTGCATGTCCGTACTCCTAACTTCCGGATACGATAGCTGTGAAAGGGATGACTGTTCTTGCTGTATTTCAAATTGCCCCAGAGCAGGCCTATTCTCAGCCCCAATTCGGCTTTCATACCCAGATTGTATGCTTTTGAGCACAGTTCCATAATTATATACCATGTCCCTATAGCCTTCATCATCAACAACCTGCGTGGTCAACGTAGCCAGTTTCCCCATATACATATCCAGCATATGAGGTATCATGACTTCCTTTTCAGCAGCTCTTCTGAAGTCAGCTTCTAGCGATTCTGCTTGGTCATATTGCCGTAAATTTATCTGTTCTTGTCCTGTGATACCAGTCTCAGAGTCGAGGAAAACAGTCTTGACTTGAACAATCAAGACGTAAGAGAGTTCTGCCCACCAAGAGAACGGAAAATGAAGTAGGTCGGCATTATCAACTGACAGACACCAATCTTGGAATGAGACAGTTGCTGCGACGAGCTGCCGCAGCATCTTAGTCCGCTGCATTGAGGACTGAATTGAGAGGTTAGTCTCTGGTCGAGTGAGTCGAGCAGGCACGAAATTGCTTTGCCAAAGCTCATTATAGAGGGCGAATTCATAAATCCAGACTTCCAGGAAGTGAAGGTGTTGCACCAGAATAGCATTTCTATTTGTTGAGCCAATGCCCTTCTTTAGTCCATCGAATTCACGAGAGAAAGAATCAACGGTGATCTGGAGTGCGCGCTCGCCTCTTATGTCGCAGGTAGATGTATCGTGGTAGCAGAAAGTGTCACTTATCTTCCTTTGAAGAACCTGGATTTTCACAAATGGCACGATCAACTGATCGCTAGGAACATCACTCCCTTGTGTGAGAGATGTGCAACAATCGTCCATATACGATGTGTAGTGCATAATCGTTCGTTTTCTCAGCACCATTGATAAACTTATTAGAGTCGATAGTCAGCTCGATGTTCAGAACAATTGTAATTGTGGAAGTAGAGCATACGTAGATGATAAACAATATGTACCAAGAAGAGCTCTCATCTCTGCCGGAGTTCGTGCTCTCCCCTGAGTTTGGGCTGTCTCTAGACCTCTCTTTCCCTTCTCATTCAAGTCCAGTCTCAACTCATGGCACATGTTAACACAGAGCTGTAACATGAGGAAGTATTGATGCTTCCCAGGCACACAGAAGTAATGATACCAAGCTACGAAGACCAAAAGACCTTGTAAAAGATCCATACTAGCTTCATGACCCATCACTAAGCGATCGCAAATCTGCTTCTTGATCTCCTGTCCTAGTCTGCGCTGTAGTATGGGATCATCAAAAGAAGTAACAGCGATAATACACAAGAAAAGGAATGGATTATCGTTTCGAAGAGCTTCCACGCTGACTTTGGGAGGCACAACCACAAATGGGAAATAGTTGACGAAAGCTCGTCGGAAAGTCTCAAGTTGACGATCCACAGATGCTAGGCCTCCAAGATCGCGTAGACCAACATTGGTCAAGCTATCATTATGAACGTCTCTAGACCCGGGCAGGGACCCGGAAGACGCAAAGTGACCTCCGCTTATCCGGTCGCGTGAGGACGAAAGGCTGGAATGAAGATTCTCAAGGGTAGAGTGATTACTTCGGGGTCCTTGAAATGAGGTTGAGTGGACATGTTGTGTCAAAGTAGCTACTTGTGTGGACAACAGCTCCAGCTTCTCCTCAAGTCTCTTGACAGATCTGAGGACGTATTAGCTTGCACTATGCCGATGAAATACCTGGTTAATATGGAAAGGTGTTCTCAATCACCGAGTCCACTTCAGTCATTAGGTCGAGTTCAGCGATTGAATTGAGGCACGTCATCAAGCACTCAAGTGACTCTTATGTGCACGCCGTTCCAAAGCGCTCTCATATATCTCGAATCCTACGAGACCATGCAGACATCAGATGAAATTGTGACACTCACGAGGTCCCTTTGCCATTTCGTCTTGCCTCAGAAGAAGGCTCTGTATAGATGCACACTTTGCCCAATCTTTCACATCTTCCGCATGATTCTGCGTCCAACGAAGCAGAAGTGCACTTGACCTTGGCGCTGGTGCAGCTGAGACACGCTCGCCTCCTTACCCGTGGATTTATCATCAATGATGGTTCGGAACATCCGTGTTGATCTGCAATTTTGTACACAGAGATGGACGAGCTGATGTTTGAGGGGAGGTCGGTCGGAAAATACGAGACGGTAGCGGCCATTCCGACCCGAAATGATAAGCTCGCTTATGACCACCGGAATTGAAGTGCCTAACCTATTTTAGGCGTAGTGCTAAAGTATGGGGTATCATCGGATTTTCCGTGCCTCCCGACATTCTCTTTCCTTTGGCAGCACAATATAGCAAGACGCTCTCTTACGGAATCCTCGATGCATCACCATGCTATCATTTCTGAGCAGCAGTAGGAGTATCCGCTGCCGACTAATCCCCCTATGGCTATATATAAGGACTTCGATCGCTGCCACGGAGCAGCTAAATCACAAAATCCATCAACCTTGAACAATGACTTCCATCACATTCATCATATTATACTCTTTGCTTGATCAGACTCATTAAAAAAGAATTGTTCCCTATTTCTTCCAAAATGCCCGGTGTCGTATTTCTTCTCAGAGGCAAATTCTTCCCACCCAAGCAAATCACAACGACTTTCGAAGGCAAGACCGTCATCGTGACAGGGTCAAACTCCGGCGTTGGTTATGCAACCGCCCTCAAATACGTCCAACTCGCCGCATCAACCGTCATTCTAGGTGTCAGGAGTCTACAGAAGGGCGAAACAGCAAAAGCGCAAATTGAAAAAGCGACAGGGCGGACAGGCGTTGTCCAAGTATGGCAATTGGACATGGCTAGCTTCGAAAGCATCGATGCATTCGCTAAACGAGTTGAGAGCTTGAGAAAGGTCGATGTCGCTGTTCTTAACGCAGGTATCATGAATCGCACTTTCAAGCTGTCTGAGAAGGGATGGGAGAACAATCTTCAAGTCAATACTCTTGGGACTGCGCTCTTAGCGATCCTCCTCGCTCCAAAGCTGCAAGCGTCCCAAAATGCAGATTCACCGGCACATCTAGTTGTAGTCACATCGACAGGACACATCGACGTGCAGTTGAAACCTCAAGACAAAGATCAGCTTCTCCACAAATACAACAGTGACCTTGGGGTGGGACCGTATCAGCAGCATGTGGCCTCCAAGCTATTCATGATGTGGATTACAAGAGAGCTGGCATATCGCTGTCTCAATGGCAAAGGCAAACCAACGGTGATTGTTAATGATGCGTGTCCTGGTGCATGCCGGAGTGACGTTGCAAGAGAGTTCGACAGCACTCTATTCGTCGTTATCAAGGGCATCGGCTCTTATTTGCTTTTGAGACCTGCAGAAAATGGTGCTCGCGTGCTTGTTGGCGCATCCACTTTAGGGGAGGATTCACACGGACGGTGGTGGTCTGCAGATGGAAATTACAGGCCGTGAGTTAACCTTCCAGAAGAGAAAATGGGGTTGCGCTGACAAATACAATAGAGCTGGCAAGTATATTACGAGTGATGAAGGCAAGATCTTGCAGAAGGCAATGTGGACTGAAGTCGTCGATGTTCTTGAGGAGAAAATTCCTCGGGTCAAGGATGTGGTTGCAAGTCTGTCTGAGCGGAAGACTTTGTCATAGAAAGTATGTTTTGTAATATGTATTTTTCAGGCATTGCTAGGGCGAATATTACTTTAATTCTATTTCAGTTTGTTTAATTGGGTCATAGCGATGCAGCTTGTCCATGTATTTCTCGAAGACTTCCCCCTCATGGCCACTATGCTCAACAATAGTCAATAGACATCTTTAGCTGGTGCCATTTATATTATTGCTGAGATTCATAGAGCTGACTCTGTTAGAATATTTCTTTAATGTTGTCGCTATCACTAATCAGATAATGAACAATTTTATAGCTACATGTACAATCAGGTCACTTTCATCTGTTTAGGTACAGAAGATGAGGGAAGCGCATTCCAGCGTCTAATACCACAATGCAATTGTAATTCTTTATGTACAACAGATAGTTCTTATGTTTGATAAATTCGCTATTCAATCTAATTCACACCTTCCCCTATATTCATTTCAATCGACGTATTTGTGAAGATGATAATAAGAAACTTAGGTGTACTGCGAGCATATGCCGAGATAATGTTATGCTTTTTTCCTCCCTACCGCAAGAGCAACCCTGAACTGCCTTATCGTGCAAATGCTGCGCCCATAATCGACGGACGTCAACTTGCCATTGTCAATGTGATGCAGCCCACGCAGCCGGGACATCTTGGGAGCGGACCCACGCTTCGAGCGCCAGATCCAGGTTTCCACTACTCAAACACACATCTAGACAGCGTTCAAACCATTCATAACAGATATCATGAGCCGTCAGTGAGAGGCGAACAGTTGAAAATTGATGGAGAAAGGAAGACAGCTTCGAGTCGGGCAGTAGAGTCATAGTTATACCCCAGGGTGCAGCCTTAGCTCGTATAACAATAAGAGACGGAGCTCAGATTTTCCGCATGCGGGACCAAATAGATAGGTTTACCAGAGACAAAGAGCAGATTATACGGAATGGTATGAGGAACAGTGCTACTGTTGTACACATGGGGGGTTCTGAATAAGTGATGAATACCGTATGCCCCATTACCTGAGGGTTAGAATTACAGCAACTGCCTACTCTTCATTCCTCTCAATCTTGAATAAGCCTAACAAGATCCATGGGTGATTTTGAATTGATACATGGTCATAAATGCGAAGGGTTCACCATACTTGATATCTCTAAATGATCCCCGTGTTGGAGGAATTAGCCCACTGCTCTGTCCAGGCAAAAATCCGCTAGTAATCACCGCACTCTTTGTCCGATCCCCAACCGGTTGTGATGTGCGTCTCTGGGTTGACCTTTTCAAGATTGGTGTCGGCCGCGCACATCAGCGCCTGGCGGAGATAGTCAAAGCAGTGTCGCATACGAACATCTTCAGGGTTTATGGTTATATGCTCATCGAAGGATTTCGACGTGTTTATCCCATTAAGTACGTTGAGCTGATACAACTTCGTATAATACCCAACGCGAAGTGTATGCTATTTTGATGGTCAGATTGCTGACTGAAAGAATATAGAAATAATGCAAAAAGGTATCCTTACCCGAAGCTGCTTGGAGCTCAGTCATACCTAGTAAGAATTTCAATCCTTCAGCATGATCGAAATGAGACTAAAATGATGCTAGTTGGTCGGAGATTTGTCTATCATCCTCAAGTAACCCCTGTCGTGGCTAACATTGCAGTTTTTCACCAACTTCACTGCCTGACTCAGGTGTCAGATCTTGGGAGAAGATGGGTTGGTGCTCCCAAACCTGAGGAATTGTTCCAGGAGGTGCTGCAGCAGAAGAACTACTTAGCAAGAGAGATAGCAAGCGGATATGATACACGATACTGAGAAGACCATAGTTCTCCTTTGAGCACGAGATAAATGTCAACACTCGCCTTCCAGCCCAATAGCTAACCAGTAAAGCGATGGTAGCTAGCAACATCACACCCACCCACCCGACCCAGCGATGGGCGGAGGATAGTGTCTCCTTATCATCTTCTGATTGAAGACCACTTAAAACCTGATACCTGAAACTTGACCTTGATGGTGACATTGTCCCGGTAAATGTTGGGTTAAGACACCATAACCTTTCCCTAGGACCGAATTATTTCTCTATTACACTCACGCACTCAGGAAGGTTGCGTTGGCTCCTCAGAACATTTACAGAATGATTTGAAAAGGTATCAGGCGCAGTGTTTTGCCGCTGGATCGATCTGCACGCCGCAATAGATTATAAAAGACACAAAGGCTGACTACAGTATGTCTATGCCAACGTAATACGACCTTCGCCTGGTTAGGATCTGCAGGACTCCTGAAAGCTCGGCTCGTGGATCGCTGCATTCAGCTCTAATGCCTATCATTTCCCCCAAAAGTGGAATACAACCCAGAATTTGGGCTTGACAAGAACTTTTGGAGGCTACCATCTTTTCACTTGGTGTTTGTGCCTCTTTCCGTACCGTATTAGCCCTAACTAACCATTTGTGTAACGTACCTCTATACGGGTACGAGTCTGTTTTATGCCACCGATGTTGTGACATCCCTGCTACCTAGGTAATTTGCATGGATTATATTTCCTCCAATTGCTGCGTCTCTAGACTCGACTTTCCCTTTGTACTGGCACAGCTATATGGCTCGGTGGTGGGTATATAAACCATCGCAAAGAACTCATCATTCTTCTCCAAGGGTCCAACTTTGATTACAGACCTTAGACTTGATATTTCGCTTCTACCTTACCCCAAGTCGACCTATCTATAGAAGATTAAAGAAAAGAGGGAAGATGTTTTTCTCGAAATACTTTGCTTCCATTGTCCTCCTTCTGGGAGTAAGCCTGGCTGCACCACTCCGTATAGTATCTCTTGAGCTATAACTTTGAACATATAATAACTAACATGATCAGTAACAGAACCAGACCGCAAGACTACTGTTATAATCAGAGGAACCAGTGCTACTTGGGGATCTGGAGAAAATGTCAACCCCGATGTCATCGACAAAAGACTCGAGAACACATGGCAAGCTGGAGAGGTTGTCACCCACAGTGTCTAGGACATGACAAGCAACCTGTGGTCTTATTGAATACACCATCAATCAGGAAGAGCTGGCTGAAGTCGAAGTGTGCTCAATGCGACCAGTAAGGATATGTCAACTTATTGTCTAGATGTGTTATGTATCTGGAGTCACGAGGGAGACGTTCGTTTACTATGGATAGAAAGATATCGGTCGAATTAGGAATAGTAGTGAATAAACCCATTTCACCTTGCTTTAAGTTCATATACAAAAGCTTCCAAGGTTGAGTTTATGTACAATGGATTCACAAATATCAAGGGATGAGACTTGGAGGAGAAGGTACCGCAAACCAACTGTCATAACTAACTGTGAAATTTCTCATCTTGCTGTCTCTGCTTCTCTTTCGAGAAACGCGGTCCTTAGGCTATCTCAGACCAACAGTCAAACGAATAAAAACAAAAATGAGAAGTTATCCCTTGAAGGTCGATGTTATATGCACTAAGGAAGTATATGGGAATGTCTTTGAGTTATACACACAGCTGAACAGTACTAATGCGTCGAAAAGCAGGATTGTGGCCTGTTCGGCATAACTGCAGGATTTATGCAAAGAAAACACATGACCGCTGTGAACAGTGGTATTACCTCTCTACGGATCGATCACGTACGAGGGAGTAGTACTACCTGGTCTGAAAGTCCTTCGGCGGCTTTTGATCAATGTCCTGACATAGTGTAGTGGAAGTATTATAATACCCTGTGAAGTATACTCTCTATATTGATTCTTCATATTTCGACGCATCAAAATGCCACCAATTCGCCAAAAAGATCCTCTACAATCAGCTCAGATAGAGGGAAAGATTGAATTAGCTATTTCCGATTTAAAAAATGGAAGAATTCGCAGTATTCGTGAAGCTGCTAGAATCTATACAATCCCTCGTACCACTCTTCAAGATCGCATGAACGGTATACAATATCGACAAATAACACGCGCCAATCACCATAAATTGACTCAATCTGAGGAGGATTCGCTTGTCAAATGGGTTCTCGATCTAAATAAACGTGGATTACCCCCCCGGCACTCTCTTGTACGAGAAATGGTCAATTATCTTCTTTTACAACGCGACAAACCACAAGTTGGAAAAAATTGGATAACCCGTCTAATTAAACGCTGTCCAGAGATCGATTCCAAATTCGCAAGGAAATATAACTATGAACGTGCCAAATGCGAAGATCCAAAGATTATTCAGGAGCATTTTAATCGCGTACGAGATGCTATATCTGAGTATGGGATCCTACCAGAAGATATCTACAATTTTGATGAGACTGGCTTTGCTATGGGACTCTGTGCAACTGCAAAGGTTATTACCGGAAGCGATCGATATGCTCGGCCAAAGCTTTTACAACCTGGAAATCGAGAATGGGTGACTGCAATTGAAGCAACAAATTCAACTGGTTGGGCTATTCCTTCGTATATTATTTTCAAGGCAAAGAAAAACGTACGATTGGGCTGGTTTGATGATCTACCAAGTGATTGGAGGATTAATATTAGTGAGAATGGTTGGACTACAGATCAAATAGGATTAGAATGGCTTAAAACCCATTTTATTCCTTATATTAATGGCCGGTCAATGGGATCATATAGAATGTTGATTCTTGATGGCCATGGAAGCCATTTGACTGAAGAATTTGATCGTACATGCATTGAGAATAATATTATTCCAATCTGCATGCCACCTCATTCCTCGCATCTTTTCCAGCCTCTTGATGTTGGCTGTTTTCCAGTTTTAAAACGACATTATGGGCAGCTTGTTGAGCAGCGAATGAGGCTTGGATTCAACCATATCGACAAAATGGACTTTTTAATGGCATTTCCACAGGCTCGTACGGTGGCATATAAAGCTCAAACTATTTGGAATAGCTTCGCAGCCACCGGATTAGTGCCTTTCAATCCAGATCGAGTTACTCAACAACTTAATATTCAATTGAAGACACCAACACCTCCTCCAAGTCGATCAAGCAATACACAATCATCCTGCTTACAAACTCCTCAAAATCCACGTCAATTTAAGCGCCAAATGACCACAATTAAGAAGCGGATAGGCCGGCGTACAAGAAGTTCATCTGAGGTTATTGATGAAGCAATTCTACGTATATCAAAAGCCTATGAAACGACTAGAAATGATCTTCTACTTATACGGAAAGAAAATCATGATTTACGGGCTGCACATGAGAAAGAGAAGCAAAAGCGCCAAAGGTCTAATAAACAGATATCTATTGAGCAAGGGATTACTAGAGATGAAGTCCAAGCACTTATACAAGGTCAGATTGAGGCATCTCAAGCTGTTACTGCTGCTCCGGCTGAGCCGGAGCTCCCAGCTTCTCAAGCAGTCGTACGCCGCCAATTTCGCTGCAGTGGTTGTGGTGTCGAAGGACATAAAATTAATCGATGTCCTAATCAAAGTAGTACTTAATTTTTTGTATATAATTTGTATGTGGTTAAGAAATTGTGATTTGAAATCAATATAGAGAGTTATTTTCGGGAGAGGTGGCCGCTTCGCTAGGGTGGCCGCTTCGCTGGTGAATTACGTTAGCCATTTGTTTGAAGATAAGATTGCCCTCACAAATTAGAGGGCCACTCAGAATACAGAGACCAGCATACTAGCGTTTGACATTCTGTTATGCACCTTAATAAATATGCATAGTTAAATGCTCTCTGTGTGGTAAAACCGCATCAGTAATGGATCTCTTTAATCCATCGAGGGTTTCAATATATAGTTTGATCACTTTGATTTATAAATATTTTCATTCCCGACTAAACTTATTTGCGGGTGAATCGTGAAACTAAGAATCTGTTATGAGCTGACCTCATATTGATATGGTTCAGGCGAAGCCCTCACCAGAGAATCTGCAGCGTTTTCATCTACGTCTGCACCCAGGATGCTGGAGGCAGCCTGGCAGTTCGAGGTTATTCCCAGGAGTCGAAGGTTCATTCTGATTGGCTGATTTGCCTTCTAACGGGAATTCTATTGCCCAATCAGAATGCACGATACATGACTTCGTGTCTTGGCACTTGCGTGGTGTCTAATCCTCGAACAGCCAGGAAAGAAACTCCATGGCCTAATTCTATCAAATATGTCGGTCACAAAATGCCTACGGCGAATAACGCTTCACAGCTCGCCGGGACCGAAGAGAATACTGCCTACGATTTGGCGAGAAGGTAGTATTTCGATCGGCCTCATCATTTGGAGTCATACCGGACGACTTTGCGGCTGACCCCTTGAGAGTGGTAGAGTATTGAACCTGGATTGCACCCGCCGTCTGGTCGGGAAAGTGCTTTTTTATTTGCGACCATGGCAGATTTTCCTCTTCTCCTAGCCGCTTTAAGCGAAAATTCTCCTCCTCCGTCCACTTCTTCCTGCGCTTGTGTTTTCTTCCAGAGCTTGCCTCTCGAGCGTTCGAGTGACTGTTCCTTTGTTTGTATCTTAACTTTCTTGTGGTTTCAACTTTCGAGGACGTGTGAACGTCTCGTTCATGTGTGATATCTATTATACATTCATCGTGACCTCGGTCGGGCATATGGTCGGATTCTGGTGGACAATGATTTGAGCGCTCTCGATCTACTGTCCACGAGAAGGAACACATAATCTGTGACGGAAAGAACTCGCAGATGAGCACTCCTCGCTGAACAGTTTTTAAGTCTGGAAGTGACAGGATTCCAATTTTGAACGCGATATCCGCTTCCGGTTTCACTAAATTACTATCTGTGACAGGTTGATGTTTTGGTCTGTTTGTGGGACGGGGTTGGTCGTCTACATGTTGTGGTCGGTCAACGTAATCTTGATTGTCTAAGTCGTCGGAATTATCACTTTCGTCAGGTGGCTCCGTTCAATACGTCTGCATCCTCAGGCACGACTGATGAGGGCGTTTGGCTGATCTCCGTGTGCGTGGTTTAGGAGGTTGTGCTGTAGCTGCATTTCTAGATGTGCAGGCTCATATTTGTTCAGATGCTGATAGTGTTAGACTTCGAGTGCAGCCGGAGGTTGGCCCATCTATCGAGGAATCATTATCACAGGAGCGTGGATTTTGTTGGTCATTGTCATCAATATGAGCCACAGAACTAGTCCTTAGGCCCGCGCTTGAGATTATGTTGGAAGGGGAGGTATCTGGGTTCTGAGTCGTTTTATCACGGACGGCGCTCTGGCTCTCATCAACATCAACCTTGGGTAGTTGTGTCGGAATCTCTGCCAGCTGGGAATTCGTATCCCAACTACTCACGTGCGATACATCTGTATCATTGAGATGTGTGTTTGTGATATCAATATGAACAGTGTCTTCGCTCTGTGTTCCAAAAACTTGACGAATGGGTCAGCGTTCTATATCCTTGTGAAGGCATTAGTAGCTAAACAAATTACCTACTTGAAGAAGCATGGACACCATCTGATTCTGGATCGCATATCAATCTTGTCGTTTCTTTGTGCGCCAAGCGAGACTGTTCAGGCTGTATGGTCACCGCCGCTATACTTGAACTGGTTCCGTTATCATGGCTTGCAGGTTGCACGTCGCTTGGACAATCTAGAATGGAGCCCGCCTACATCAATATTTCCTCAACACCTATTAAAAAAGCTAGGCAGATCCTCCACTCACTAAACAATAGGCTACTGGAACCATTTGCGAAGCTCTCACTACCAGTGAGATGCTGTATCTCCTGCCCTGGAGTCTCCAGGCCTGTGCTCATAACAGCGGTGGTGGTCGTGTAGATGGTCGTGTCACTCCAGTCTGCGAGTTCCCTGTCAAAAACATTTCTGTATGAGGGATCTGGAGATGCCTGCTCTTGACTGTTTGGGACAAATCTCTGATTGAACTGGTGAGGTTTGTCAGAGTAAGAGGGCGATTGAACTCGGGAACTGGGCTTCTGTGGTAGTGTAAGGGCTCATTCAATAGTCATATTGGAAGCTAAGTACAAGAATACCAAACATGGAGAAAGAAAGAAAAAGCTAGGAATGTGAGGCTATCTGCAAACAAGATGTATTGTGTCGTGATCACGTGACAGAATCACGATGTCGGAACGTTGGTTTACTAGAGCGATGACTAAGCGAAGGCGAGCACTAAACAATACGTATAAGGAACTAGGTCTATTTTCCGGCACTCCTCTAAAACCACTATCTAGGAGTATTGAACCTGTTTTTATATACAAGATTCCATAGAAGTGATATCACCAAAAGTCGACACTTGTGCAAATCGAACTTTCTAGAGATAGGCTGTAAAGTTGATTTGTAATGTTCAATATCGCGTCGGAATGTGATGCCAATTCTCGAAATTTCTTGATACGCAAATCTTGTCCTATTCCCAAATTGGTTTAGTTCATTCTGAGTTCCAACACACGAACCCCCCTACGTAACCCTAGCATGTGACTACGTAAACCGAACTTTGCGAATAACCTCATTACTGACCGTCACAGGTAGAGGATGGACCAATGGGGGTGGTTTTGACGGCAGTGGTAGGGGTTTTGAGGATATAGAGGGCTTGGGAGGAAGGGGAGGTTGATATGGGATAATCTCGTCTAATGTGATCATCATTGCAGGAGGGAAGAAAATTGATGGATATGGGAAGAGGAGAAAATACAAATGGAGGCGGGAGAGGATGAGAGATGAGAATAGCAACCTAAGCGTCACAAAAAGGAAACAGGGGACAATCGCTCTTTTTAGTCTTATATCGCACGACCGACACGCCGACATTTCAACCCTGGCGAATCCCATTCACATTCAGGCAGGACAATTGAGCATAGAAAGACCAAACCTATCCGGTTCTTCTCGGCAGGTTAATCTCTGCAGCGGGCCATCTTGACTGTCGCAGCTGACATATCCTGCAATATCCGAAATCAGCTTCTCCAAAGCGCGAATTTTCTGATTGGCAGCACTACCATCTATAAGCCTATGCTATACCTCAGCGAGACGACTTCTGCACGCCACTGTCACATCGGGCGACTCTTCTAACCATCAACACTTCAAAAAAGGATGTGAAACCCAACCTATAGATAGCCTTCGTCGGTCACAGCTGACTCGCTGTGTCTTCATCTTCTCCATCAAAGCAATCACCTGAATATACGGTGAGTTTTTCATTGGCCACATCTTCCTTCCGTCCCCTGGTCCTCAGTCCCTCTGTGAGGCATTTTTTTGAGGCTGTACTGTCGCATTAGACAGCCATTTCTCACCGCAGAGCCAACCACGATGACGATGCATGATCTGAGTTCATCAGTGGCATCGCTGCTGAGTCGCATGCACAGCATCGGACATCTCAGGACCTCCCCTCAGCTGTTTTCCGAAGACTAGTTGGTAACGGATTCGCGAAGAATCGCCGATCGTCCACTGTTGTCTAGAATGACGACGACTTGGGTTGCATCCAATTCTCGTCGCATCTGCAGCTCCATCATGATCGGCCCCTGATACTGCGAAAAAAATCTCCAGCCGTCGACCAATATGGCAGCATCCACCGTCGCTGAGCGAAGCACAGTGCTGCATGCAGTGGGGCTAGGTAAGACACCGGATCCTTCTAGTTTTGTTCAGCCGGCTCGGCACCGTCGTTGTTGGTTTAAGCGAGAGAAAATGCGAAAGGAGAACGGCCGTCGTCGTTGAGCGACGCACTCGCGGTTTATATACTGCAGGCGGTCCCCCATCAACGACGCTAGACCCGAAGTGATCACGCTAAACCGGAAGGAGGCCCTTTTTAGCGTCTGCGGAAGCGCTAGTCCTGATTTGGGGGACGCGTCGCGGACGCGCGAATCAGCGTCCCTCCCACAAATGGTGATATTACTATAGTATACTTTATAGAGTACACAGGCTAATATAGCCTACTATAGTAGATAAGGTTTAACTGAAGTATTCTAACAGACGGCAAGCGGGGCGCCGGAAACCGCTCCTGGCCACCCGTTCCTCTGCCGCCGTCTACCGCCTGCCGGGTGTGTAAATGAGACTGCCCGACCAGGCCTAGCGGCGCCAGCCAGTCCCGTCCGGGATTAGCGTGCCTGAGCGCCGTCCGCGATGTCTATATAAACCCAGGTGCGTCCCTCGAACGACTTCACCTCGTCGTCTCCTTCCTCTCTTCTTTTTCTCTTCTTTTTCTCAGTCTTTTTTCTCAAACACATCTACGGCTGAACGGCACAGCGTCGCGTTGACCTCGCGCCAGCCACGTCAGCGATGTCTCAGCTCCTTAGAATCGCTGCCACCCAGCCCGGCCAGCGCAGATGATTGGACTCCAATTCAACCATATTTGTCAAGTCTGAGTTTTGAGACCGTCATCGACCGCCATATCCCTGCTTCTGGTGGAGCAAGAATGAGAGCGAGATGATCGCTGCTCTTGCCTGTTGAACAATGTTGCTGCCTAGGTTCACTTCAACCTCGCTAGGATCCCAAAAGTGAATTCGCGGGTTGAATTGGTCGGGGGAAAAAAAAGAGAGAACGCAAGAGGAGAGAACGAGGAAAGACGTGTATGAGATGTTGTTGCAGCACTGGACAGCGCTGTGCTGGTCTACTTCGAAAAACAATGCGTCTGACAGTACGTGACAACAGCAACCCTTCGCCCATGTTACAGGGGCCGCACTTTCCGCATCTTGTGACCTTGTGACGTTAACAAAAGTTGATTTTCAGCTGATGACGAGGTCTCCTTCCTTTCAACAAGGACGCTCTCAACGTAGCAGCCAATGGCAAAAATGCCTCGCGCGTGGCTGAAGCTCACGCCGGCCTGCCTTTTCATTTTAGGGTCCTATATTGCCAGAAATTGAGCGTGTACTATCGTCGTATCACAACCCATTGCAGCGCTAGCGCCAATGGGGTGGCTTTCATTTTGATCCACAGTGGTAACCAGATCGGATGATGGTGGTGTTAGATTCGAGTCTCGAACACGCTGTAAGGGCCATATAGACTCATTCGGAAGGCATGACCCAGGTTATATTCGGTATTGAGCCATTCTATTGGAGAATGGGAAATTCGACAGGGGCTGCAGGATCACGACTCCATCGAATTATATGCACAGGGGCGGTGGGTGGTCATGGAAATCGGTGCGTGACGCTGTCTTAGGCTAGAAGATCAGAACCAAGATGCGACTCTGGTCCTCTCAGTTGATATGGTACTTTCCAGAGCCTCTCGACATAAAAGGGTGATTGATTCCTGCACTTGTAACCCTCCTCAGTTCCTACTCATCGAACACAGAGCTCAGGATTTTGACTGAACATGGCAAACTCTCGATTTCACGTGGATAATTTCCGGCCCTATAAGAGATCGCATAACAGGAAAGCCCCATCTCTGCACCATCAAAAGCCTGCCTCACGATACCCAACCCCAACATCCATCACTGAATTTCCCCTTTCCCCAAGTTCTGCTTGCCCTCCCTCTCCAAATTCACAGATTTCATTTACTAGGGCACGTTCCCATGCCCATGCCCTTGTTCACCCCCTTCCGGCCCGTCCACCAGCGGAGGTATGCGCACATTCACGCCTGCCGCAGTCTTCTTCCAGACTCTCTCATAGCCGTTATGCGGAGTCTCCTGAGGAACTTCCCAGTGCCTCTGCAGGATCCCATATCACGACTATATCGGATCCGACGCCTATTACACTGGGACTACAAGAAGAGCAGTCTCCGTCACCGCCTCGGTTACCGCTCCATCCTGACCGGCATGACACTGATCCTTCCACCAGCTGGCTCTCTGTTTTCGATGACTACACAAATAATGAAATCACGCCGCCCTTCGTAACTGATTATGGGCCTATATTACATCCCACCAGACCGGAAACAATTCTTCCAATCGACCCGGCAATTCTCGGTGACGAGACGCCCTGTGCATTAACACACGACTGGCAAGATAGTGGTGATAGTGGTTTTGTGTCCTTCGATGAGCTATCACAAGAATCAGACTCTATACGGGACCACTTTGCAAGCACTCCCGATCCTCAGCCTGGACAACAGAGTACCAGACTTGGAGCTCTTCCCTCGTACGATCGTCTTGATCAACAGACTCACCTTTCGGGTGCTCATATAACCGAAGCAGAAACGGCCACCGCACCTGCGTTGCAATCCACTGGCGGTGGCAGCAGCCAAGAGTTCAATAAGAGACGGAGCACGCCGGAGTACGATTCAGAACAGCCATCTAAAAGAGTTTGCCCCCGCACCGCGCCAAGTGAGAATGTGAACCCGCCCCTCCTTCCTACGCTTTGTTCTCATTTCTTGACTGCGCCTAAGGATGTGTAGATAATTCCATTACTATGAACGATCCTTTAGTCATTATCTCAGGAGGGAAGACGACGATGCCGGTGACTGGAATTTTTATGATTACACTGCGAGGGTGGTTATTCGACCAAAGACCCACCCTCCATCTGTCTTCAAGACCCGTCACCACCGGCGTCTGTTGAACAAAAACGAACTCGTCCACGTGAAAATAATACAGTTGCGGTGGTTATACCTGCAGGACAGCCTCCCAAGCCACGCACACATAGATCGGCCAAACGCCGATATCGCGCGCATCCTAGGACGTCGACGTATCGAACAGCTTCGTGGGATGAAAGCGATGTATCCGACGACTCGGATGATGAGGATTACCTTGACCTAACACAGGACGACCCAGACCGTCCCACGAAACGACGAAAGCAGCTGCCCGTCACGAAAAGTGTTCAGTTGAAACCAGAAATCAGGTCCAAATTAGCAAGGCTGTCACTTCCAGACTTGAGTACTGTTTCGCGAGGATTATTCAGCTGGGACATCTATCCGTCAGAGATTCTGTATTCCTTCTCGTGGACGGAAGAAAGAGAGAACTCGGATCATTCTCAACGGGAAGCTGACCACAAGCTTGACCAAGATCACGATCAAAATGAGATGAATAGCACACGGGAATGGAAATCTCACAAGTCCTTAGAGGATGAGACCACTGGAAAGCCAAGGTCCAAACAACGGGATCATCACTTGAACACGCGAGCGGCAGGCTCTGGAAGAAACCACAAGCACAGGAAGAAGTGGACTGAGGAAGAAAATGCTCGCTTGAAGCGGCTGAGAGAAGAGGAAAATCTGTCATGGTCGCAAATAAAAAAGCACTTCCCCGACCGGACGGAGGGTGCACTCCAAGTTCAATACTCTACCGCTCTCAAGGATTCGGCCTCAAAGTCGTCCGCCACGGCTTTACGTGACAATACTGGCCGAGATGCCGGCTTCTCGCCATCCCCAGAAACAGACTTTCAGCGTCGTAGGCAGCATTCTCTTGACACCGCAACAGAGCGGATGATTCGCTCGCGGCCAGCTCGGGCTCGGCGAGCTGTGGAGCCCTACTCGCCGTAGGCCTTTCGATTGAACATGTTTGATAAAACGCTTCAGAGACACTGTGGCACTTGAAATTCACTGAAAGAAGCTCAAGTAGTATTGATTGACTTCTTCACACTCCAGAGCTGAGATAGTGTTTATTGGCTATTTTAATAGCGCCTATTGCATGCATTGCTTCTCAATCTAGGCATGATACACCTCTGCTAGCCTATGATTGCGCAGCCATCGCTCCCTTCTCTAATAGTCGCTGCACGATGTCAAGATATACGGAGTAAACTCCAAACAAAAAAATCGGAGCAAAGAACGTTGGATCCAATCTAACTCATGTCTGCCTACCCGCTTCCTTGAGTACATCGTACGGAGTACATGATTGATAAATAATGACTGATGGACCAGATTCAAATTTGGTTCTTTGTTTGGATGTGCAATGTATCAATATTCTCCGGTAATTAAATCAACGAAATGCCGATACTTCCCACAGCCTATTATTTTCACTTGGTTACATGCAAGGCACAGGTAGCTCGCATTCTGTTATGCACCATTCGTATAATAAGCCAGCTTTCTCATTGGTCTTATTTCGGACGAATAATCCTAGACGATCTTGAACATCACTTTTTCTCGCCTCATTGTGCATGAATTTCTCCACTGGAAGCTCGTCTGTAATGGAGGATAAAATATCGAGTCGCTCTTGCAACTATGTGTACATAACCCCGCTATCGAAAT
This sequence comes from Talaromyces stipitatus ATCC 10500, assembly GCF_000003125.1. NCBI lineage: Eukaryota > Fungi > Ascomycota > Eurotiomycetes > Eurotiales > Trichocomaceae > Talaromyces > Talaromyces stipitatus. Next base: position 2,390,109 of record NW_002990117.1, on the reverse strand, counting down.
TGTTATTTAGAGTTTTTGCCGATTGCTAACAACATGACACGAGAAAAGTCTTCCTGAAAAACACCCGCCGCATACAGAGAATGGACGAACATACCACGGATATCGCAGAGGAATCTATATGTGGCCGTGCGACGAGCAAGAACAGGATCGCCTTGACTTGCTACACAAAGTCATCACTGAAGCCAGGATAGGCGATGGGTTGCTATATGCTCCTCATCCTTCCAATGCACGAGTGCTCGATCTTGGCTGCGGCACTGGAATACGAATTGGGTGCAGCCTTCACTGGGACTCGACGAGGGACCGCTACAGTTACAGCACATAATAATAGTCAACATCGGAGAACCGACTCGCGTCTGCGAAGTATGCTTTCCAGCAGGAATAACGGCGACGATGGGGCTAGCGCCCACCACATACTTGAAAGTCGTAACAGTATCGACGCCGTCAAGTCGAGTGAAAGTAGTCAGGACTTGCGGAATGGACCTATTGGCATTCAGAAGCAGGTTGATGTGACAATTACTATGCATGATCCTTCACCGGAGGATGATGGGGGATATAAGCCATGATGATTTACTACTGTAATGTATTAGTGATTAATTAGACATCTGTATTCATAATTACTGCCTCCATCAATTGATTCATTTGCTTGTCACAAACGGTCATGCCGAGTTGGTGTTGTCCTCCTTGCTTGGTGTCTGAGGATGTCACACCGCTCTATCAGACTATATAATCCCTGGTCTCTAACATGTGCTTTTGATGCTCGCAAATCATTCTATTTCGGTTTTCTCAAATGATCAAATTGATACAAAGCAGGCCAATCATGCAAACGACCATCCCTCCGTCTTGTCAGCAAAGAACCCGTCAGTATTGGTTTGCCTTGTAAGTCTCAGGTTATACCTAACATCTACTTGATAATGACACTGACTACTTAGTGGTGATTCCTGGTCCGCGACAGGGTTTCAATATCAGCTCTACACAACCCTCGGCATCAAATCCGATGGGAAATACTACTCCCCGTATGCCACTACTTTTATTCGAGAGTCGACGGAGATGACTTCTAATACTTGGCCACACAATATAACTCTACTTTAATCCTAACATACAGTCTAGCCATCGCCGGTGCAACAATTGATAATTCACTAGCTACCTGGGGATTCGGTGATATGACTTCCCAAATAGACGCCTTTCAATTATATTATGCTTCGAGGCCAGCATCTGCGCCTTGGACGGCGGATAATACAGTCGCTTCGTTCTGGATTGGGGTCAACGAGTAAGTCATCTTTTCACAGTTCTTATTCCTAGATTACTGATGATGGAAGTGTATATTACGGTTTCGCGCATAACGACGATCCTTCTGTGTTTGTATCCAGACTGATGAATAGATATCGATCACTCATCGAACAAATTTATTCCAACGGAATTCGAAAGTTCCTCTTTGTGAACTGTCCACCATCAACCCGCAGTCCACAGGTGCATGAAGAGAACGATTTGCCGGAACAATTCCAGCGTCATGCCGAGATGGCGACAGCGTACAATGAGGGTCTGAATAGCATGTTATTTCAATTCAGAGATGAGCATAAAGATGTAAGTATATCAATACTTCTTATTTCTAGTCGACCTGACTCCGTGTAGGCAACTGTCGTGTTTTACGACTCGTTCCAGTATATGACTCGCGTTCTTGACGATCCGGCTGAATATAGTTACCAAGATGCCACATGCATGAATACTGATAGGTCTAGTTGTGTCTGGTGGAATAACTTGCATCTGGTTGGAAATATCACAACGACGAAGCTGAGGATATGGTGCCCATTCTTGCGCCTCTCGGGTGGTGATATCACTCTACAATGTATACAGCGTAAACCATGAGTTATATGTACCTAGATATATCTGATTAATTATAATCAAGACAGGCTTGGATATGCTGTTCTCAAGGTAATGTCGAGACCGGGGGAGCCTTGTCGGCGGTTTTGGATGAAGGAGAGTCTCGAATTTTGCAGTTGACTTTTGTATTAATTGCGCATTGCTTTCGTATTCCGTGAAAGCCGGGTGCTCAATGTTTTCCTAAGATTTTGTTGGACAGGTCTATCAGCGCGAAGAACAATCAACAATTGACTAACTCTCTCTTAGGAGAGAGGTCTGTCTGCTCAAGATCTTTTAGGTACTTTGACTTAGTCCTCTAATCGTAGTTCCCAAAGCAGTGCTAATGTCCTTCGACTTACATAGATACCTTGGTACTCTAGAGGGAGATGAGATCTATAACACAGAGTCAATAGGTATTATAGATCAAAAATGCAACGTGATAAGAATTAAAAGCCAACAGCGTATTATTCTCCTTGTTAACAGAATAGCAATCGGTGTCATTTCATACTACAAAGTGACAGCCGGAAAACTACTTGTTGACAGCAACCAAATAAGTAATATGCGACCTAAGACAAAGTATAGATACTATATTAGAATGTTCGACAGAATGTAAGAACTTGCAAGGACTAAAAATAAAAGGTAGTGATGCTTGTTGCTCAGCATGCCACACGCCGCTCCGTGAGCAGCAGCATATCTTGTAAATCAACGAGATCAGGAACGTGTTCTGTTTGATGCATTACGCCATAGTTCATCCTTGTATGTATTCATGATATGAGCCCAATGCTTAACGCACTTATATACGTCCTTCACTTCTTCAGGGCATACTCTGAAGAACTCTGTGTGTCTCTTGTCGCATAAACAATTAGACTGATAAGACCGGTGCTTCAATGTTGCATGAGCCAGTTTCTCAGCCTTGTATGACAAGTCTATTAGGCCTATTTCCGGCCAGTCCCTGATAATCTCGTATTCATAGTGTTTGCATTTTTCAGACAGCGTTTTGAGCCGTTCCGGTATGCTTCCGCAACTTCCAACTTTGAGGATGATTTTCTTGTTGTCTGTTGATTCTGCACCATCCTTGTCTGGAGTCACTGGCGTCACTCGAAGGATATAAACATAGCCTGGCCCATCTTTCTTGTATAGCTTCGTCGATAGATGTTTGATAACAATGTCATAATACAATGAACCATGAAGGCCATCAGGCAGGTATTTATCATAGTCTCGGTGTTGTGGGTCACGAGGACCGTAACTGACAACACTCTGGGTAGCGATTACAGAATCGGCGTCTGATAAATCAAGATCCATGTCATCTTCATCTCCAGCATTCAAGTCCTTGAGCCGGTCAGTGAGCTCTTCAATACCATCACTACTAGGTCCGGTTGAAGGAAGAGGTGTAGAGTCAGCTCCAGCGAGAGGACTGCGCGGGTTACGGGTAGAAGCTGATTTAGGCGTAGCTTTGGGGGTAGGTTTTCGTGTACGTCTCGGAGTACTATTGGGTTCAGTAATTGTTGTATCTGTCGCTGAAGTAGAATTGCGTTTAGCGCGTGCAGTTCTCGGAGGTGTCGGTGTATCTGTTGCTGAAGTAGAATTGCGTTTATTGCGTGCATTTTTCGGGCGTCTCGGTGTTTCCGTTGCTGAAGGCAAACTAGGCTTATTGCGAGCAGTTCTCGGACGTGTCGGTGTATCTGTTACTGGTGTAGATTCGCATGTACGGCGTCCTTGATTGTTACTGCGTTCAGTAGTCGGGCGTATCGGTGTATCCGCTTCTGATGTAGATTCGCGTGTACTATGTGTATAAAATCCCAGACGAGAAAAGAGATCAGACATGAAGGAGTCATCATTCTGCTCCTCCTCCTCTGCTTCTTCATTGCTATCATGCACCTGTAATTTGCGCTTTCTATGTTTAGCACACAGCGGTCCAGACCGACTCATCACACCACATATATATTCCTCTTCTTTGCCTTGGTGAACAATGTATGGACATTTCGATGGAGTAGTGTCGAGTTGAAAAGGCAAGATATTGCCTAAAGATGATAAAAACGAAGAAACTAGTTGACTCATTTTTTTTCGCGGGTCCGTTTACTCGAGGTTCAATGTTAGAAATACTTCGACTTCGGTCTTTTATTTAATCATGACTGAGGTACAGCTCTTAAGCTTAAGAACAAGCGGGAAAATGCGGCGCAGACAGTACAAAAGAGGGGGGGCCGAATCTAACACACTGGTTTCTAAGCTAGACACGCCGATATGAAAATAGCCAATTGAAAAGATAACTAACCCTGCGGATAATAGATGAGTTGTGCCTTGCGCGTTACTAGCACTTACTTAGTTTGCGAGCCAACGTAGGGGTGTATGGCACTATGCAGGGATTCGAAGGCTGCTAAACGTCCCGGGGATACTGCATTCTTTCCTAATTAGGAAATGGTCGTGCTTTCGTTGCTTTTTGTAGAGTGAAGTACCCTGACAGTTTAGTGCCAATTTTTTCACATGACATGCTTCAGCCTTCTCAAGACGGAGAATTAATAATTCAAAGGATTTAGTCTCTTGGTTCAAGACTCCGTGGAAGCAGGGTGAAAGAAAGAGATTCTCGGAGGGAAGCTAAGCAACCGCGAACTTTTCTAATCAATAATTATTGCATCATGCCACGCCATATTCAAAGAGCAACTTCTGGGCACGTAGAGAAGCAGAAACTTAGGTTTAATTATTCACATGTCTCTATGCTCATGTTTCTCGAATTCAAGCTCTGCCGCTCCTTTTTATATAAATTGGGTGGTGATACAGCCACACCCCAGTTGGATCCATACACACCCCCTTATGTTCGAGCCACACCCCCCCTAAAAGCGGTTTAAAGCAATGATCATGTGACTCAAAACGCGCCCTCGACCCTCGCGGGGTTCTGACTTTTGAGATGGAGAATGGACTAGTGTCAGGGCTTAGGGCTTAGGGTCAGGGTATATAGATAAGGATTCCAGCAAAAGGCACATTATTGAGTAAAGCCAGTCATTGTCTGCTTTGCTCTTTGATTTGTTACATTCCTTTTGAAATTTCTCAATATGAAACTTTGTTGGAAATTTCCATTGTTTCTATGCAGAATTTGTCCTTCAGTTCAGTCTTATGAGGACTATGGTGATCCTGCTTTTCTTTTCTTCTCCATAGGTCGTCTAACCCGTCTTATTAGAGTGAATTAAACTTTCACCCAGTTTACTTCTGATTCCCTGTCTTTGAGTCGTACCTATTACAGAGCTGGAATGGAGAGATAGAGAGCTGGGAAATGACAAAATGTATATGTCAATTTAGCTGGCGTGACTCGTCACGGCAACCCTGTTGTGCTGTTACACTGCTACATTTACTAGCAATCCTGATTCTTGTATGCCCATTTCTAGCAGCTTAGGATTAGGACCTATTGACAGGAATAGCCTCACGGAATTCCCTAGTAACATGCGATTACCCGTTTGGGACGGCGGTGCCGTATTGGGACTAGCTTGAGCGCACATAATAGAAGTGGCCTCATTCTTCTCTTCTGCTACTGAGTAGAGACATCCAGCTATATCAATATAGCTATTCACCATGACATCGCGTCTCGTCGATTACGAAAGCTCAGAGGATGGTGTTGAGCCATTACCTGAGCCATCACCTCCCAAAGAGCCTTGCGAACCACATACTCGAATCCCTGCTCCTTCAACTGACCAGACCTTCAAGACCCAGGATGCTGCTATGAAATTCCTTAATAGCTTTACCAAGACTTATGAATATGCATTGATCACAAAGAGATCCAAAATGCCAAAAGAAGGTGGCCCTATTCACCGAGTTTACCTTCAGTACAGCCGCGGAGGAGTATATCGTGAGCGTACCAACGAAAAGACACGTGTCAGAGAGATAAGCACACAGTGTATAGGATGCCCATTTAGACTTATCTTGCGCCATGACAAGCACGCAGATTGCTGGTGTCTTGATCTTACAGATCCGAGGCATAATTACCATTTAGCAACTGGATCAACACTTGCTTTGTTACGCCATGAAGAGATAGAATCTAAGGAGACTCAAATTAAGTCTTATTTGGATTTAAAAATGTCAACGAATCAAATCTTATCAACCCTCTATAAAGATAATCCAGAATCGATTATCAAGCCAAGAGATATCTACAATAAGAAAAGGAAACTGCGAGATGATTTCCTTGATGGCAAGACACCAGTCCAGGCCCTTATTAGTGTTGTTCCAGATAATGGTGATTGGATAATCAACTATGGAACAAGTGATACAAATATACTACTTGCTATATTCTATATGCATAAAACTTCACTCGAGATGCTCTGCCAAAATCCTAACGTTCTATTTATGGATTGTACCTACAAAACAAACCAATATAAGATACCGCTCTTGGATATTGTGGGTTGTACAGCATGCAATAAGACGTTTTATGCAGGATTTAGCTTTATGTTAGATGAAAAGGAAGAGAGCTACAAGTTCATCTTGGAATGCTTAGCTGAGGTCTATGCTCAAGCAAATCTCCCGTTGCCAATCTGTATCCTGACTGATAAAGATATGGCCTTAATGAATGCAATCCCCACTGTTTTTCCAATGTCAAATAATATCATCTGTCTTTGGCATATTGAAAAGAATATTCTTACACATGTCCGTCCTATTCTTACAAATGAAGTGCTTCATATAATCTATTCTGGAGATCCAGCCGCCGCAAAGAAGGATGTCACACAGTACAAGACTCATATTGAGTCAAAGTGGAGGAACTTTTTCGGGTCATTCAACAAGATTGTGTACGCGAAGACTAAGGAGGAGAAGGACGAAGCGGTGAATGCCTTTAAAGCTGAATACAGCAGTGATATCTGGCAGGAAGTCATGGACTACATTAATTCAGAGTGGCTTAATGATGATATTACTCAACGATTCCTTCATTGCCATCTCTTAGACGTCAAGCATTTTGGCCAGCTAATCACATCCCAAAATGAATCAGCCCACTGGACACTAAAACGTGACCTTCAAGTCTCTACAAACGATCTCCTGGAGACATTTGAATCATTTGACCGTACTGTGACCCGTTAACATGTTATAATCAAGCAGACTTATGAGGATGATAAGGTACGGTATCAATTTCGCTTCCGTCAAAGTCTCTTTCGCATTGTACGCGGTAGAGTATCAAGTTTTGCGCTTGGGAAGGTTCTTAAAATGAAGAATGACTTTCTTGGCCCGACAAAGAAGCCATTTAACCCAGAGTGTTCTGGAATCACGAAACGGACCACTGGCATTCCTTGTATTCATATAATTAAGCACTATATCGATAGTGAGGAGCCACTACAGCTATATCATTTCTACCAGCACTGGCGGTTATACTCTTCCAAAGAGTTGCCTCCAATTGATCCCCATACAATAGTGCTCAACCTGGCGGTGGTCCAAGGTCGTGGTCGCCCCAGAGGCTCAATCAACCATCTAATAGCCTCTCAGGCTATATCAATACAGGATTCTTCAACACGGAGAGAGCTATCAGCATTCGAGCATGTCATTGCGCAGGGGAATCTTAATACTGGAAGTCGAGGCCGCAGGGGCAGGGGTCGTGGGGGACGAGGAGGATATTCAAGTCAAGCTAGGGCAGAGAGCATTGTGGCCAACAGTCGGACTGCTAGTAGAGGAATGGTCTCGCAGGATGCAACCGCAACAGCTTCGCAAATTGCCTCAGAGGGTCCAGTCAGACGGAGCCAGCGACGTGGACGTGGCCAGTCAGCGCGGTGGCTTGGCGATGAGAACGAATTGCCAGGATATTAGGGCTTAGAGATATGCTAAGCAACGGCTCTGGCTCGGTGGAACAGTGTATTATTAGAATCATTAAAATAGTAGTAGGGGATAAATGATGAATCAAAACAGAATTCACTGGGACGGTCTAATCAAAATTGCTCTAAACCGCTTTTAGGGGGGGGGTGTGGCCTGATCGAGCCAACGGGGTGTGGCTCGAACATAAGGGGGTGTGTATGGATCCAACTGGGGTGTGGCTGTATCACCACCCAATTTATATAAAAAGGAGCGGCAGAGCTTGAATTCGAGAAACATGAGCATAGAGACATGTGAATAATTAAACCTAAGTTTCTGCTTCTCTACGTGCCCTAGCGGTTTGCTGGGGGGGTTGTGTTGGGATCCTGCCCTTAGATAGTCAGCACCGCCTACCTGATGTAGTTAGCGCGCTGGTAGCTAGATATCTCCGCTCCTAGGAACCTAGGTTCCTAGAGACACACACAACAGAGTCAGTTTTCCTCCTTCAAGCACAAGATATCTCTAAACGCGTCTTATTAACCGCGTGTTCTTCAACCTTTCCTATTACCATAATTCCAGAACGTCTTGATTCAACAAGGCATATATGAATTAATCCTTGAGCTTTCAATATTTATTGAGATATGTTGGGCTTTTGACCAACTAGACCAAAAAGCTGCGCGCATACTAGATGATCTAGTATGGATGTAAATAGCTGGCAAAGGTGATATGTGATGTGAGGTGATATTCCCAACAAGATACTTACAGGCAGATATCATTGTATTAAATTAAATACACGTCGAGGGATAAGGCAAGTCAGGTCACCATCTCAGGAGAAAAAAAAAACTAATATTTTTAGATATAAGCACAAATTGATGACATGATCGATGACACTCCTCGATCTCGTTGAACTGTAATCCGCTAGAATTATGCCTTATTGGATAATCCTCATCGACGCATTGCTCGTAGCCGCTCTACCTCTCCAATTCCTGAGACTCACCATCCTATTCGAGAGAGATCTTCTACTCCTTCAACCTCTCAAGAGACTGTCACACCCTCTGAATCAGCTTCAAATGTATCAGCTCAAATCCCTAATATTATGAAGAAGACCTGGGGGAGGAAATCTCGGACTGGTGCCCGACAGAGATGGAGCCCCTACTATGAACACTTTGAGAATATCGACCTAGACAAATTTTATTACAAAAAAGAGGACAAGGCGCGAAGATTTGCATATCAAGATGTCCTTCGAATTTGTACTCACTGTCAAGAGAAAGGAAAAGAGATTATGTTACAGAGTGTGTGTGTGTGTGTGAATTCATACCCTGACCCCTCGCCGAAGCGATATGCAGGATACCACTATCTAATCCTTATCTATGTCTATGTACATCAATCCATTACATAAAGACGAATTTAGAGCCTCGTCATGGCCTATGGTGGCCAACATGCCTGGTACTCTGTCAGCGGCCCTACGGCGCCCGGCTTTAAAATCTCTGTGATGCCTCTGCAAAGTCAAGTACTACACCTAAGATGCTACCGCCTTGCATATCACCCTCCTTACCTTGCTTACCTTGAGATCCTCCTCCCAGCATGTCCGAGATATTGTTAAATGCAGTCCCGATCTTCTTCCGTAGTTCTTGTCGTATGGTCTTCAATTTGGGATAGTGAATTAGGACGTGAACCACTATTTCTATCGCTCCACATTCACACTTGTCATCCTCTCTATGGCTATGTAGTTTGCTATGTGTTGCTAGCTATAAGTGGCCGGTTTGGAGTTGGGTGAGCAGGTAGGCTCGATTGCGTGGTAGCGAGCCATACATTCTCTGGGTACGAACTGCGGGTAGATTTCTATCTATCCGCCAAAGGTGGCTACCGTTCTTGGACGTCTTCCATCCCCGTTCCCATTCTTCTTGGATTTGGTTGCGGATAAAACCTTTTTCTCATGAGAGAAGATGTTGGAAGGGATGTTCTTTGTCTAGGCCAACTGCTTCTTTAGCTAGTCGATCGGCCGCCTCGTTTCCCGGGTCACCACAGTGTCCTGGTACCTATTGGAGTCGGAGCGGAATTCCCCGTACTTTTAACTCCCGAGCTGATTACCGAACCGCTTAAATAATCCTCTGGCCCAACTTGTTCCATGCATTTGAGATAACCTATAATACTGACATGCTATCACTGAGGATAGTTGCTGGTTCTTGTTGGCTTGCTGTGGTGTCCCAGTTTTCTAACGCGATCTTAAGGACAAGGCTAATAGCATAGTATATTGCTATGAGCTCAGCTGCATATACTGACCAGTATTCCATAGAGCTAATGCAGACTTTCCGGTGTTGGATAATATGCTGGTTCTGATCTAGGGCTACCGCTGCAGCTCCTAGAACATTCTGTTGGCCTGATGCATCCGAGAAGACTGTGATACCGGCTGCTTTTTGTCTAGCAGATGCTTTCTCTTTAGCTTTGTCGTGGTCTGCTTCAATGTCAATTTCTATAAATGCTGATGTCTGCCATGGTGGTGGGGGTGTTAGATTAATTATCTCCAGAGCCTGGAGTCAAGTGAGGTTCATTGTCCGCAGGGTCTCTGCTAGAGGAAATCGAGGTCCACTTCCTATATGGTTGCTCCGCGTTGCTGCTCGGGTCACTACTGTATGGCCTAGGTGATCCTCTGGAAGGGTGCTGAGGCGGGCAGCCACTATTTAGGCACGTTGTTTAAGTCGTAAATTGGTTGGAAGCACATAGGCTTCCACCTCTAGGGCTGCCGTGGACGCTGTCTTGAAGGCAGAGAGAATACAAATAAGGGTGGTTCGTTGCACAGTTCCCAGCGTTCTCAGGTGTATCTTATCCTTTAGTGGGTTGTGCCAGACGGTGGATGCATAATCCACGATTGGTGTCACGCATGCTTGGTAGATTTGTCTCATCTGCTCTGGATGAAGGTGTCTCAGTCCCCCCAGGGCGATATTCACCTGGGTTGCTCGCTTGACTGCTTACTGCACATGTTCCTTCCACCATATCTCCTTGTCAAAGATCACGCCTAGAAGCTTTACTGTATCGCTTGGCTTGATTACCGTCCCATTTATTGTGATCTGTCCTACCCTGTGCTGTCTTTTGGACCTTATTAGATGGATTAGTTCTGTTTTCTTCACATTAAACGAGGATCCCGTTCGTCGGGCCCATGCCTTGATACGAGGGATATCCTCTTCCTGAATCTTTCTAATATTATCTTCTGCAGACTGACCGGCTCGCCATCAAAAATAGTCGTCAATAAATGCTGACGCGCCGCCATGGTGGTCGACTGGCTGGTCGACCAGGTCAGAGTTAAAAAATCCAAATAAGATTGGGGACAGCGGGGATCCCTGTGCTAGACCAGCATGCTCGAGCGGGGAGATCTCCGTCTGAAAATCATCGAAGGAGATGCCGGCGTACCTATTCTCTATGAAGCTCCGGATCCAGCGCCTGGCTATGGTTGGGATGCCTTTGGCCTGTAGGCAGGCGTCAAGGCTTGAATTATTCACTCCATTGAATGCTCCTGTGAGATTAAATGCCACCAGCGTGATCACCTTTGACCGTAGCCATGCGCGATCAATCGCGTTTGCTAGGGTTAGGAGCGCTTGTTCTGTGTTTCGTCCTGGCCGGCCTCTAAACTGGGTGTCTGGAAGTAGTTTATAGGACTCAGCCCAGAATGACAGTCTGCAAGCCATGACAGCTTCTAGTATCTTCCCTAGGGTATTCAGTAGAGAAATAGGTCAGTATGCTTCTGGTACACCATAGTCTGGCTTCCCGGGTTTCCTCAGCACTATGATTCTCGCTTGCTTCCACTGGTGAGGATAGTGGCCTAATTCTACTAATCTTGCAAAGATGTACGTGATCATCTTCTAGAGATATGGCCATAGATGTTTCCAGACAAGGGTTATGATCCCATCCTCCCCCGGGGCCATTGTTCCCTTAGCGGCTTTGAGTGACCGATGTACCTCCAGTTCGGTGATTGGGTACCATGGTATTCCCTCTAAGGGTAGTACTGGGTCTTCTATTTCTGGGTCTGCCATCTTCGGGAAGAAGGTTTCTAGGAGCACTTTGGCCTTTGCGTTGTTTTCGGTGATTTCTTTGGATCCCACTTTTAGTGGCGGGATATTTGTATAGGGGTCTCGTGGGCGCATGTATGTTGCTACTTTCTAGAGGTGGCCTTCTTGGGCCTTGTCTAGGAACTTCTTCTAATGGGCGGCTTTGACCTTCTTGATGGTTCTAGTCCATTCTCGTCGTTTATGACACATGTCGTTGAAGAGGGATGTGGTAATTAGGTGGCTGCTGCCTAGGGTAGCACAGCTGCTCTGCCATCTCCTACGAACTTGGTTTACTATAACCTGTTGGGATTTGAGCTCTGGGGTGAACCATCGTTTCGAGTAGGGGGATAGCTTCTGTAGAGACACCTGTTGATCAAGGACTGTCATTGTTGCTTCAACTAGTCGGTTAACTTCATAGTCGAGGTCTGCGGCAGAGCTTATCTCAGGTCCTTGACCAAGTAGTTCCAGCAAGGCTGAGCCAATTTTATCCCAATCCGCTCTGTCATATGCTCTCTTTGGTTTTGGGTTTTTATTGCGTTCTAGTTGTAGGTCCCATTCGGAGTATGTTCTGCAATGGTCTGAACCATAGTTGTCCCAATAGAGTTGGCATTTCATAAGTTTTGCAGGGTCATTGGTGAGCGTCAGATCAAGGACTGATGCCTTCCCTAGGAGGCTTAATGACCAGTATGTTGGCGTGCCTGGGGGTAGGCACTATTGGAGTTTGTATGTCTGGAAGAAGTTTATTAACTCTTCCGCTTGAGATGTAAAAACATGGCTAACGGGGCGGTGGCTCCATGCCGGGTGATGTCGATTGAAGTCTCCAGCTAGAATAAGCCTTGTGGTCTTATTGGGCTCCTTGGTATACTTTTCAATGGTGTTTTTAATCTCCGCTAGTATCGGTTCAGCAGCGGTCGTGCTAGTGGCTTGGTACGCATCCAGTGGTAGGATGTACACTAAGAAGATAAGGAACTGTATCTCCGCAGTCCATATTTTGATTGCTACCAGATCTGGGTGATTGCACTGGATTTGGTAATGGGAGGAGGTCGAAATTCTTTTATTTACATAAATTAGGCTGCGGTATCGGGTGGATTCGTCAGTATTTGGGTATGTTGGTTGGTATAGCTGCCAAGCACTGTGGTTCACATGGGTGCGGTATGTAGTAACTGATGGTTCTTGGATCAAAAGTAGATTAAGGTTCTGGCTCTGGTGGTCATTAATGAGGGCTTCCATTCCTGCCCTGGATTTCTAGACGTTCAGCTGTAATAAACGTAGTATTGATGACATTATTGGGAGGAGTTCAGGTTAAGAGGTGCTTGGCACCTCTTATGTCCGGTAGGATATTCCCTATTGCAGTCTGCACACCTTAGCCTTATGCCTGGAGGGCAGTTACGTTGATCATGCTGGCCGCTGCAGTGGCTGCATTTTACCTGTTCTTTGCATGACCAGGCTAGATAGCCAAACTTCTGGCAGTGGTAGCATCTCTTTAGTTTAACTTTGTAGGGTTCCACACTTCCAATGTATCTTTGTCCAACTAGGAGGCCATTATTAATAATTGATTCTGCGGCCTCTAGTGTATTCAGCCAGATACCCATTGATGTGGCCTTTCCCAGCGGTCTATCCTTCTTCTTGAGCCATGCAATATCCTCGATTTTAAATCCTTTCTCGGCCAGGTCATTCTCTTCCATGATCTTCTCAATCCCTTCTCTCTTTTCCTTCTCCAAGTCAAAGTCCTCCGTTGGCACTCGGTGAACCACAATGCCGAATCGGGGTTTGACCAGCCTGGTTTCGTTCCCCAATTCTTCCAGCCATGCGGTGTTGTTCTGGGCTGTTTCGGCCGACTGAGCATCTCTGAATCTAATTATATAGCCTGTTTTAGTAGTGCCAACATCTGCTACCTGTACATCTTTGGTGGATTCTGTGTTTGATAAGGCGGTCCTGATATGTTTGTTGGCAGTATTAGTAGGCAGGAACCTTGTGAAGTTGTCATTATTATTTCCATTGTTATCCGTTGCCTCTGGCTGTGCAGTACTGATCCGGACGCAGTTCAGTTCTTTCTAGGGTTGTGGAAGTATATTGATCGTTGATGGGATTGTGGAGGCTACTTCAGCCCATGGGTTTAGGGGTAGGATTGTAGTTGCCTGGTTCTCAATCTAGGTGCGTAGCGCCTGAATCTCTTCCTATAATTTCACATTCTATTCTCTCAGGATGATTTGTTCTGTTTTGATTTCACGGACTTCTGCCCTTGCTAGCTCGATTATGTTGGTCTGTTGGGTGATGACTTTCTTTAGGCTGCTAACAAGGCTCGCAACCATCTGGTATGTAATTCTTTTGCCATTGTCCAATGAGGGAAATTCAACCACTAGGGCTTGTAGGGTTTCTGCTGGGTGGTTCTGTCTCCGACCTGGGGCTATTGAGATGGCCTCATTCCGTGCAGAGTTTTCCGGCGTCTGCGGACCGCCTTCGGGTACTGCCATCAGGCCGTTTTTAGCTCCCGTTCGGCACACCTCCTCGATCACGGTCTTTGAGTTCCTTCTATTCTGACCGTACAGCTCTCCGCATTATTCCTACGGAGTACAGTTCGTCTCTTTTGCAGGTGTTCGTCTAATTACCATCAGTTACAGTGCGTTGCAAAATCGGTTTCCCTCAGGAACTCATTCGAATTCTTTTCAAATCTCTATTTCAAACAACAGTGAAACGAGCTAGTCTGTAAAAAGTTAGCTATCGTCTAACCACATCTGGTGTAACTGGTACTGAACGGTAATATGACCAAGATTCTTGTATGATACCTGTATGACCCACTTTGACAACTACGACGACAAATTGTAACAAATGCAACAGAAAAGTCCAGTGGCAACTTAACTACATACAGTATTAGAGCCCGAGTCCTCCTAGGCCCTTCTTTTAAAAAAGATATTTGAAAATATTAGAGTAGTTACATCATGAATGAAACACCATTAGATCAACTTCAGAAATGTAACTCGACCTGAAGCATGTCCCATAACAAGTATGCTCTCGTACACGGCGGAAGAAGTTGCTCGATACTCAACAGGCAACCAAATGGCATTAAAATCATTGCGGGTCAGCCATTCATTCGTCACTAGTATATTTTTATGAAGACTGCTTGGTGTTTGCGATAGACTGCGAACATGATGAGACTCAGTATTAAGTCGTCCTTGATTAGTCTCCAGAAATTTGCCGTCGGGGGAGAACGCCACTACCCGAACCAGACCAGAATGGTCTTCAAGCGTCTGCCGTAGAGTGCCAGTAGATAGATCCCATAGCTTGACCGTCTTGTCATAGGAGCCTGAGACCAACAGCTTGCCGTTAGGGGAGAACACCACTGTCTGAACTGGGCCAGAATGGCCTTCAAGCGTCTGCCGTAGAGTGCCAGTAGCCGGATCCCATAGCTTGACCGTCTTGTCATAAGAGCCTGAGGCCACCAGCTTGCCCTTGGGAGAGAACACCACTGCCCGAACTGAACTGGAATGGCCTTCAAGCGTCTGCCGCAGAGTGCCAGTAGCTAGATCCCATAGCTTGACCGTCTTGTCATAGGAGCCTGAGGCTGTTAGCTTGCCATCAGGAGAGAACGCCACTACCCGAACTAAATCAGAATGGCCTTCAAACGTCTGCCGCAGAGTGCCAGTAGCTAGATCCCATAGCTTGACCGTCTTGTCATAGGAGCCTGATGCCACCAGCTTGCTGTTAGGAGAGAACGCCACTGTCTGAATTAAATCAGAATGACCTTCAAGCGTCTGCCGTAGAGTGCCAGTAGCCGGATCCCATAGCTTGACCGTCTTGTCATAGGAGCCTGAGGCTGTTAGCTTGCCATCAGGAGAGAACGCCACTGTCTGAACCGGACCAGAATGGTCTTCAAGCGCCTGCCGTAGAGTGCCAGTAGCCGGATCCCATAGCTTGACCGTCTTGTCATAGGAGCCTGAGGCTGTTAGCTTGCCATCAGGAGAGAACGCCACTGCCAGAACTGGCCCAGAATGGCCTTCAAGCGTCTGCCGCAGAGTGCCAGTAGCTGGATCCCACAGCTTGATCGTGTAATCGACGGAGCCTGAGGCCACCAGCTTGCCGTCGGGAGAGAACGCCACTGCCCGAACTGAACTGGAATGGCCTTCAAGCGTCTGCCGCAGAGTGCCAGTAGCTAGATCCCACAGCTTGATTGTGTAATCAACGGAGCCTGAGGCCACCAGCTTGCCGTTAGGAGAGAACGCCACTGCCTGAACCAAACTAGAATAGCCTTTGAGCGTCTGCCGTAGAGTGCCAGTAGCTGAATCCCACAGCTTGATCGTGCAATCAACGGAGCCTGAGGCCACCAGCTTCCCGTTGGGAGAGAACGCCACTGCGAAAACTGAACCTGAATGGTCTTCAAGCATCTGCCGTAGAGTGCCAGTAGCTAGATCCCATAGCTTAACTGTCTTGTCATAGGAGCCTGAGGCTGTTAGCTTGCCATCAGGAGAGAACGCCACTGTCTGAACCGGACCAGAATGGTCTTCAAGCGTCTGCCGTAGAGTGCCAGTAGCTAGATCCCATAGCTTAACTGTCTTGTCATCGGAGCCTGAGGCCACCAGCTTGCCGTCGGGAGAGAACGCCACTGCGAAAACTGAACCTGAATGGCCTTCAAGCGTCTGCCGTAGAGTGCCAGTAGCTAGATCCCATAGCTTAACTGTCTTGTCATCGGAGCCTGAGGCCACCAGCTTGCCCTTGGGAGAGAACGCCACTGCCCGAACTGAACTGGAATGGCCTTCAAGCGTCTGCCGCAGAGTGCCAGTAGCTAGATCCCACAGCTTGATTGTGTAATCAACGGAGCCTGAGGCCACCAGCTTGCCGTCGGGAGAGAACGCCACTGCGAAAACTGAACCTGAATGGCCTTCGAGGGTCTGCTGCACTGCACTCCAGGCTGATTCCACTTCTGGTAATCCTCGAACCCAATTGGGGATTTTATCGATATATTTATTCCTAATTACACTTCCCTTTGGTGCGAAAATAAGCGCCGATGCATAGAGCTGGAGAGGCGCCTGATCAATCAACGAGATGTTTTTTCGAATAAACCGCATTGCGTCATCCAGGAATTTGCATATTGCCGTGTCTTCATCACTCTGGATAGATTGTAAGAACAAGGAATCGCATATATTCAACTTGGAGATACATACTACAATAGTTTGTAATGTCCCCACTAGGTGAATACTCTCTGCAATTCTTCCCAAGAGGCTCAATGATTCCAGCCAATGTAAAAAGTGATCCTGTATAAACTCATGAACTGGATCACTATCATTGATGCGGGTCTGACTCTCTTTCAAATGGTGTACCCAGAAGCGGCAAGCATATTGCATATCTGGTGGTAAGTGGTTAGCTATGATTCTGCCATCGATCTCAGCACGGAGTGTCCCGTGGCCCGGAAGATTGCATATATTTTCTTGAAGACTCCCAGATTGAGACATTCGTTCAAGGCACTTGGTCATGACCATCTTATGGGTTTCCATCTCGTCAACCCAGAATGAATTCGTGTGACGTTTATCAGGATCAATCAGGAAATCACGGAATGAGAGGTGCAACATCCTTATCGCAGAGTCCGCAGAGGATGGCACACTAAAGACAGAATGGAGAGATGAGAGCTGCCCCTCAATCTCTTGGCTGTCGGTATTGAGCAAAGATGCGAGAGATGACCGCGAAAGGGGCTCCGCTAAGTGAATAATAGTGCCTACAATGCGTCGAAACCGCTCCACCAGTGATTTCTGTGCCTTTTCTGGACGTCCATTGATCAGCTGGTTTAGAATTGGAGAGTAAGTGGCATCTAGCTTGTCCATCTCAGAGCCACTCTTCATATTTCGATACTCAAGAACCTTTTGCAGCTGGCCTATCGGGTCCGACCACGCTGGATCTTCCACAAAGCGGCACAGGGTAGCAGCAAAAATGAAGAGCGGAACAGCCATTTCAACCAACACTGACATCGCCTCTAGGCCAGGCCAGTTAGAAGGAAGTAGCAGGCCATCTTTCCTATACTTCTCCTGGATTTGGACAAATCTCGATTTGAGGAAGGTGGTGATGTCCTGCTTGATGATAGCCTGGGATATTTCGTGAAGCTCTATATTCTCGCGTATATCTTCTGGTATGTCTACAAATCCAGATCGAATTTGCTGCTCTGGTCTGCTTGTAATAAATATCTGTAAGATTGGTGACCAGTTCTCTCTCGTTTGTGATAAGAGGCGAAGGAGAGTGTCTCCATTCTGCGCGCATTCATCCAAAGCATCAATCACGATAATGAGTTTCGGTGTTTGGAGGAGGTGATGCCGAATCTGTGATAAAGGTAGATAGATAAGCTTCTCAAATTGCTCTCCCATCGATTTATCAGATATATTGGGATCAGCATCAATTGCCATCTCGACAGGAGCGATCAGTGACGGAATCTTTACTAAGAGTTGGGCACAAATAGTGGTAAAAAGCATAGTCACACTACCTCGATCAGCTTCCCCTCGTTTAAAGAAAAAACTGGCTCCTAGTTTTCCTTCCATGTGAAGGGACTCGGCTACTGTTCGAGAAATTGTTGATTTTCCTGTTCCAGCCATTCCTTTCAGCCAGAATATTGACTTCCCTTGTCCATTTTCGGCCCATTCTCTAATTTGACGACGTAGGGCAATTCTTGTTTCTGGATGGCATCGTGGATCAAGAACTCCATCAAAAGAATCGAATGTGGAGCCCTTGGCATACGGCAGCTTCGCAATCACTTTCTCGCGCCGTCGGTCATTATCCAGGATCTCAATTGCCGTTTTTGTATTTTGAGCAGTAGTATGGACTTCTTTTATGTCCTTTCTAACTATGAATCTCATTAATAGAGAGCTTTGCAAGGTCCACTAGAGACTAACCTAAAGAAAGCACATCACTGATTCTCTTCTCAGCTTCCACCCGATTTGGCGAAATGCGAGAGAGGAGGTCTTTAGCATAAGCAGCCGCAGTCATCGCCGCATATCCTTGCCACTCTTTGTTCTTGTGAGAGTCAGAGTAGTCACAAATCCCCCGTATGACTAAGCATGGGAAATGATTCATCAAGCCCGCTGCTTCCATTTCAAAACAGAGAACGCCCTTCTCTGCTGCAAGTCGGTCACGGATTACAGCGTCTTTCATCAGCTGGTTTGCAGAAGCCACCAAGCCGTAGTGGATCGCTGGGTTATCCTCATGTTCTGCTCGCTCGCGTCGCTCGACCACATATGATGGATCGTGAACACAGAACCCACAGCCTCTTGAGTCGTGAATGGCATGGGGATGAAAGAGCTTGTCAGTGTTTGGTTGCGGCCGTGCATATTCCTGACGTAATCTTGGATTTTTCTCGAGAACAAATCCAATAGCGTCTTCGATCTGATGCCCTTTCCGCTTGTGCTGGGCTTGGATCCCCGTGACTGCGGTGCGTAGTATCGTCGGAGGCTGATTCAGGAAACGTGTATGTTGGAAGGCCTGCTCCTGTATCGTTTTACCAAAGTCGTACTGAAGGACACCGCCCTCACCGTCACGAGGCGCGCTAACCACAATATCTCCAAGACGGATATCATGCTTTCTACTTGGTGCTCCACCACCAATACCCACCATCAAGCCGATCCTGACGTTTGGGAAACTGTTGAGCATGTTTGTAGCTACAGTAGCAGCGGAGGCTGTTCCATATTCACCGTCAGGTAACACGGCTATGACAACGTTATGTTTTCCAAGCCTGCCCAATGTGTAGTCGTTAGTGTCATTAGGCGACACGAAATCCAGCGGTGCATGCTCGTCATCGAGGAATTCTTGTGCGGCAACGTATTCTGTGCTTAATGCACATATCCATCCGACTGTGTAGTCGTTCGGGTTAGACATCCTTCGCAATGAAGGATGTTCGCCACCCGCCGGCAGGATCGATTTCCGGATGTTATCTTGGCCGATTATGGATAGCTTTCGGTGAATTGAGGTGGCCAAATCATGATTTTTTCGATCCTGATATCCCAGCCGTCTGCAAGTCAGCTTATCCGAAGAACATGATGATACAGGGAGAGGCACAGGACAGTGGACTGGTTTGTCAGGAAGCAATTCAGCCTCGTCAACCCCTCTCGCCACGTGACACCTGTCTGCAAGGCCGTCACATCTCATGCACTCAATGAGATAGGAGGACACATTTTCGAGTTGATAGGCGACTTCCTTTTTAATTATTCATATCAAACAGTCAGAGGCTCAAATTCCTCACCCCTCTCTACTACCTAGCTCCCAAGAGCGCAGCCGTTGACGCGCCTCAACGCACCTGGCAACACCATGGCGCGTAAAGGCTCTGGTACAGATGGCCCTCTACAGACAGCCCTCCTGGAATCCACGTTTGCAGCCACGACAAGAGCTTCTGAAGGACAGAAGATCTTCAGCCCTATAGCTGCATTCCTCGACAAACACCGCAGCCAAACCGCCGGCCTTGCCCCTCACCTACTGAGAGCCCTCACCGCTCTAAGCGATGACCTCGCCTCAATAGCCCACACATTTCAACGCCTACATTAGCGGTATCTCGACGACCTCCATTCCCCCTGCCCTATCCTCTTCCCCTTCCCTCACCCCAAATTTCTTTCTCCCCTCACCCCCTCTCTCACGCCCCCCCTCAGGTCTTGAACAGTCAACTTATGCGACTATTACCCAACATGCCCCAGCCAAATCAACTCCCACCACTCACTCTAAAGCCCCTGCTAAAAAGCCTATGCCTCTGATTAAACAACCCCTTCCTGACAATCGGCTCTTCGTACGTCTCCCAGCTGATCATGCAGCTAGAAAAATGGAAGCCTACGCTATCTACTCTAGCCTAAGGTCTCAACTAAACTCAAACAGTGCAGCACTAAAAGAAGTTCAAACCACAAAGACTGGCTTTGCACTATGTCCCTCATCTCCGGAAGCCCTCCTAGCCCTTGAGGCCCAGAAAGAGATTATCTCTGCATTCTTTGTTAACTGCCAGATAGAACGCAGCTCCCGATGGGTCTCATATCGAGTTACCAATGTGCCAAGGAAAATTGGCCAAATCTTGAATGGCCAATACTCTCTAATCCCCGTCAATCCTACACTTCTGTCCTCAGAAATAAGCGAAACTACAGGGCTTAAGCCCACATCTATTAGCGAGACCACTTCAAGCGCTGTCAACCCTGATACTCCCTCCTCAAGCTGGTTTGTGAACTTCCTAGAAGGCATGAAAACACCACTACCTATCCAACTATGTCTTTTTGGTACTATCACCAATGCTCGTCACCTCCCTAAGAAAACAACAGTTATTTAATGCACACGATGCTGGAAATGGCATAATGCAAGATCCTGTGCCCGCCCCTCTCGATGCCGGCTATGTGGCTCCTCAGAGCATACTGAAAAGGGCCATGCCAATCGCTGCACAGCCCTGGAACCTCATCAATGCCCTCCTAGATGCATACACTGTCATGGACCACATCCAGCTGATTTCTTAGAATACCTCCTGCGCCCTAGAGGCAATACTAAACATACTAAAGCTCAATAAGCAGAGATCCGCAAATCCTGCGCCACAAACCTCGCAAAAGCTTGAACTGAAGGAGGATGTAGCCCTCAGCTCTTCATAGGCACACAAGAAACACCTATAGCAATAGACGAGGTGCCATCTCAGCCTCCAACCCATGGGATTATCTCTCCTTTCCGCTCAGTAACCCCCCCACCTCGCGCCCCAACTGAAGATCCTTCAATTATGGCTCGTGTAGTCCGCTTTACAACCCCTCAACCACAAAACCAGTTCGCCTCTCTTCTCGAACAGGAGCTATGATCTATCACTATCCAACTTAAAAGGCGCCTCTTAAAATCCTACAGTTAAATGTAGGGCACGCGCCAGATGCACACGAAATAGCTCTCACATTAGCATACACTAGCGACATTGATATTATCCTAATCCAAGAACCATATACATTCAAAGATCTTAGCCGATAGATTACCAAAAAACACCTATCATATGAATGCTTCTCCCCAACTGACAGTTGGGCAATAAGTGGTCGACCACGAGTCCTCACCTATGCCCGAAAGAAGAAAGGCATTCGGACTTCCCAGCTTCGCCCCTTCACATCTGACACTGAAGAGGCCTCGGATCTCCTTTTCCTTCAGATTTTCTCGCCCACAGGAAAGTCCGCTCTAATAGTTAATATCTATAATGCCCCAGTAGGCTGCATTAGAGCAGGTGAAGCCGCAAAAGCTCTTACAACCCTACCAGAGGCGTATTTCCCTCAAACAACAATACTTGCAGGCGATCTCAACCTACTACACAATAGATGGCAACCCTCGCTACAACGCAGCCCTACAACTTTTGCAGAGCCATTTATCAACTGGCTGGATCTCCAGGGTCTAGTACTCATTTCCGACATAGACTGTCCCACACATGAAAGGGGTAACGTGTTAGACCTCAGTTTTGCCTTAAGCCCTCTGACACTCGCAGGAGCCAAAGCTAGCATAGCGAGCCACTTAGATGCAACCTCTGATCATCAACCACTAATTACCACTGTTCCATGGGATCAGAGATACAAGGAAACAGCTCAGAAACTAAGATTTGACACACTAGATCACACTTCCTTCCTTTCGCTCCTCGCCTCTAATCTCGCTGGCACCGAGAGCTCAGCCGCGACAGAAGAAGATCTTGATGCTTTCGCCGAAAAACTGATATCTGCAATTCAAGGAGCATATAGAGGCTCTGCTAAGAGGACCCTAACACAAGGCATAGGACAACCTTGGTGGAATAAAGACTGTAAGAATGCATTACACAATTACCGCTCAGGCCTCTGCTCAAAGACAGACTTCCGCAGGATAACCAGATGGTCTCAACGACAATTTTGGCGAGATAAGCTCTCTACAATAACACAAATGAAGGACGTCTTTGATATGAGTAAATGGCATAAGTCCACAGGCACCTTCCGAAGCCCTCCACTGAAGGATCCACTGAGACCTAGCAGCCTCCCAGCAGTTACTATATATGAGAAACGAGACGTACTAGTCCGGAATCTTCTTCAAAACTCGGCTGAGGCAGGAGACATACCTCTGGACTCCCCAGCAGTCCCTATCACTAGCCTCTACTTTCCAGATATATTAATGTCACAGGTGGAGGAGTCAATACTTCAGGCAGGAAACACAGCTCCTGGCGTAGATGAAATCCCAACCTGCATACTCAAAGTAGCATGGCCTTTAATTAAGGATAAGGTACAAATGCTATACCAAGGGTGTCTAAAGATTGGATATCACCCGAAATGCTTCCGATATGTAATTTTAGCAATTATCCAGAAACCAAAAAAGACTGATTGGTTCTCGCCCAGATTATACAGACTAATCGCTCTCCTATCAGTTCTTGGCAAAGGACTCGAGCGCCTAGTGGTACGGAATATGGCATGGATCTCTATACACTACAAAGTATTAGCGAGACAACAGTTTGGAGCTCTCCCACTAAGATCTGTAAATGATCTGACCACATGCCTAACACATGACGTTGAACAAGCGCTAAATCAAGGCATGACTACCTCACTCCTTACCCTAGATGTCAAAGGCGCATTTGACGCCGTGCTTCCTGGCAGACTGATCCGCAGATTGTGTGAGCAGGGCTGGCCTACTAATCTCGTCCTCTGGATCGCCTCCTTTGCTACTGGGCGATCAGTTCAGATCCGACTTGATGGAGAGATTGGCCCCTCAACAGACATTGCCTGTGGCCTTCCACAAGGATCCCCAGTATCTGGCATTCTATTCATGCTCTACATAGCGCCTCTATTCCGTCTAGGAAACCCAAGGAACAAATTTGGCTATGCCGACGACGTAGCTAACCTGGCGATCTTGACATCCCTTGCTACTAACTGCGAAGCCTTATCAGACTCACTTCAAGAAGCTCTTAACTGGGGTGCTGTAGAGGGCATTACTTTCGCACCAGATAAATATAAGCTTCTTCACTTCTCTCGATGAAAAGTAGACCAGGACCCAACCTGCACACCTTCAGTAAAAGCTAGATCTATTACAGTCTTAGAAAATACCAAACGCCTATATCTACGTTGGCTAGGAATCCTCTATGACAAAAAGCTCACATTTAAATGGCATGTCGGTAAAACAGCATCTAAAGCCCTCACTGTGGCTAATGCCCTTCGCTCTCTAGGGAATACTGCCCGAGGAGTTAAACCCTATTTACTATAGCAAGCTGTATTAGCCTATGTACTCTACAAAGCATACTATGGTGCTGAAACCTGGTGGCCAGGATGTACTCGCCCTGGGCCTACCCAGACTTCAAACCGAGTTGGCGAACATCTTAAGAAACTAACTAAAGTAGTACTAACAGGCGTAAGAGCAGTCCTTCTAGTTTTCCGCATAACCCCAATATCTGTCCTTTACCGGGAGTCTGGATTCTCTCCACCAAAAATTGAACTAGATCGAATAGCCCTCCTCGAAACTGTCCGCCTACGGCGTCTTGATCCTTACCACCCACTTCGAAGACGCGCGGAACAGGTTGCTAGTAATAGCCGACAAACCAGCCGATTTGCCCGCCGTATACTGGCCCTCCCCAACTCTAAGCAGATAAACCCTCTCCAATACGCTCCCTGGCACCCTCGCGAGACGCGTGAGAATGCTCAAGCTCGAATAGGAGCTCCCATGGGACGCAGTAAGGAACAGGCAGCGGCTGATTTTATAGCTTTTCAACGCACCATCCCTAGCTCTGATATTATAATCTTTTCAGATGGATCTAGACTAGTAGATGGACGTGCAGGAGGAGGTTACATTAGATTTCAAGCACACAATCAGTTCCTCCGCTCCTCACTCTCATATGGACATAGGAAAGAGGTCTTCGATGCAGAAGCAGAAGCTGCCCTAGCTGGTGCCCAAGCAGCAATAGCATACTCAACAGCTCAATTTGCTACTAACTTATGGATCTGCCTTGATAACTTAGAAGTTGCTACGCGCCTTCTATCTCCCTCTACCGGATCTTCTCAAGAAGCCTTTGAATCCTTCCGCACCCTTGCAGCTGGCTGGCCACTACGTGAAAGGCTTCCACACACTAAAAGTGGATCAGTCCAAATCCGATGGGTCCCTGGACACACTAAAATCCCTGAGAATGAAGTAGCAGATTCTGCTGCTAAAGAGGGAGCTGCCTCTACCCTCCCTTCTCCATGCAAGTCCTTATATGCCTCGCTAAAGAGACACGCCAAGACTCAATCTCTCTCTGCTGCCCAGACACGGTGGCAGACCATAGCACCACAAACTTACTAAGATCTAGAAATAACTACATCTCCTAAGCGCCCTGGAGAGCTTCAACTTAACCGACTTGACCTTGGCCATATCATTGCAGCCCGTACTGGACATGGAGACTTCGCAGACTACCATGAACGTTTTAATCATGATGATGCTTATCTCCTCTGTCGATGTGGAGCACGAAAAGCACCTCTACATTTCTTCTTCTGCTATATAGCTAAGAGACGAGCCCCTCATCCTCCTGGACCTCCTTCTGAGGTCATATCCTTCCTTCTAGGCACTGCGAAAGGAGCACAAAAACTAGCTACATGGCTAGCAGAGACCCGTTTTTTTGAGGATATCTGTCCTTGCCAACCTCTCCTTAGCACCTAGCTAAGTCAGCCCTACTTTTCCCTTATATCTCTCTTTTTCCTCTTTCTTTCTCTCTTTCTTCCCTTCTTTCCTTCTTTCCTTCTTTCTTTTAAACTCTCACTGCTTGATTACTATTATGGTAGAGTTATGGGTCATGGAGCGTAGGTGGACCATTGCAGCTGGCAAATATCTAAAACCCACTCGGAAGTGGACCTCCCTGTAAGACCACGGCAGCTATGGAAATGCGCCAAAGAGTCCCTTATTTGTATATAAATCTGATAGGACCTGAAGCCCGAGGTTTACCCCTCGGCGGCCTATGTCCCAGTAGGGATTGGTGGAAAGCGTGCGAGTCACGATCCACGGCCGTTAAATACACACACACACACACACACACACTCAATGAGATAGGAAACTCCAGACTGTCTCCAGGTACAATGATACGTGTAATTTACGAAGAGGTTTGGTCACAACAGTGTTTCGTACTATACGATCGAACATTCTAGAACAGGAATATATCAACGCTTAACCGTATACGAACTAGTTTGTTTCAGGTATGGGATTGATAGAGAGAGAATGAGTTCATTAGGGAAACTGATTTTGCAAGGCTCTGTAACATAATCGACCTGCAAAAGAGACGAACTGTACTCCGTAGGAATAATGCGGAGAGCTGTACGGTCAGAATAGAATGAACTCAAAGACCGTGATCGAGGAGGTGTGCCAAACGGGAGCTAAAAACGGCCTGATGGCAGTACCCGAATGCGGTCCGCATACGCCCGGAAAACTCTGCACGGAATGAGGCCATCCCAACAGCCCCAGGTCGGAGATAGAACCACCCAGCAGAAACCCTACGAGCTCCAGTGATTGAATTTCTCTCATTGGACGATGGCAAAAGAATTACATACCAGACGGTTGCGAGCCTCGTTAGCAGCCTAAAGAAAGTCATCACCCAACAGACCAACATAATCGAGCTAGCAAGGGCAGAAGTCCGTGAAATCAAAACAGAACAAATCACCCTGAGAGAACAGAATGTGAAATTACAGGAAGAGATTCAGGCGCTACGCACCCAGATTGAGAACCAGGCAACTACAATCCTACCCCCAAACCCATGGGCTGAAGTAGCCTCCACAATCCCACTAACAATTAATATACTCCCATGACCCTAGAAAGAACTGAACTGCGTCCAGATCAGTACTGCACAGCCAGAGGCAACGGATAACAATGGAAATAACAATGACAACTTCATAAGGTTCCTGCCTACTGATACTGCCAACAAACATATCAGGACCGCCTTATCAAACACAGAATCTACCAAAGATGTACAGGTAGCAGGTGTTGGCACCACTAAAACAGGCTATGTAATTAGATTCAGAGATGCTCAGTCGGCCGAAATAGCCCAGAACAACACCGCATAGCTGGAAGAATTGGGGAACGAAACCAGGCTAGTCAAACCCTGATTCGGCATTGTGGTTTACCGAGTGCCAACAGAGGACTTTGACTTGGAGAAGGAAAAGAGAGAAGGGATTGAGAAGATCATGGAAGAGAATGACCTGGCCGAGAAAGGATTTGAAATCGAGGATATTGCATGGCTCAAGAAGAAGGATAGACCGCTGGGAAAGGCCGCATCGATGGGCATCTGGCTGAATACACCGGAGGCCGCAGAATCAATCATCAATAATGGCCTCCTAGTTGGACAAAGATACATTGGAAGTGTGGAACCCTACAAAGTTGAACTAAAGAGATGCTACCACTGCTAGAAGTTTGGCCATCTAGCCTGGTCATGCAAAGAACAGGTAAAATGCGGCCACTGTAGCGGCCAGCATGATCAACATAACTGCCCTCTAGGCATAAGGCCAAGGTGTGTAGACTGCAATGGGGAACATCCTACTGGACATAAGAGGTGCCAAGCACCTCTTAACCTGAACTCCTCCCAATAATGTCATCAACACTATGTTTATTACAGCTGAACGTCTAGAAATCTAGGGCAGGAATGGAAGCCCTCATTAATGACCACCAGAGCCAGAACCTTAATCTACTTTTGATCCAAGAACCATCAGTTACCACATACCGCACCCATGTGAACCACAGTGCTTGGCGGCTATACCAACCAACATACCTAAATACCAATGAATCCACCCGATACCGCAGCCTGATTTATGTGAATAAAAGAATTTTGACCTCCTCCTATCGCCAAATCCAGTGCAATCACCCAGATCTGGTAGCAATTAAAATATGAACTGCGGAGATACAGTTCCTTATCTTCTCAGTGTACATCCCACCACTGGATGCACACCAAGCCACTAGCACAACCGCTGCTGAACTAATACTAGCGGAGATTAAAAACACCATTGAAGAGTATACCAAGGAGCCTAATAAGACCACAAGGCTTATTCTAGCTGGAGACTTCAATCGACATCACCCGGCATGGAGCCACCGCCTCGTTAGCCATGTTT
Source organism: Talaromyces stipitatus ATCC 10500 (assembly GCF_000003125.1). Classification (NCBI taxonomy): domain Eukaryota; kingdom Fungi; phylum Ascomycota; class Eurotiomycetes; order Eurotiales; family Trichocomaceae; genus Talaromyces; species Talaromyces stipitatus. The sequence goes on along the minus strand of NW_002990117.1, from coordinate 2,362,442 downwards.
TTACATCTCAAGCGGAAGAGTTAATAAACTTCTTCCAGACATATAAACTCCAATGGTGCCTACCCCCAGGCACGCCAACATACTGGTCACCAAGCCTCCCAGGGAAGGCATCAGTCCTTGATCTGACGCTCACTAATGACCCTGCAAAACTTATGAAATGCCAACTCTATCGGGACAACTATGGTTCAGACTATCACGGAACATACTCTGAATGGGACCTACGACCAGAATGTAACAAAAACCCAAAACCAAAGAGAGCATATGACAGAGCGGATTGGGATAAAATCGGCTCAGCCTTGCTGGAACTACTTGGTTAAGGACCTAAGATAAGCTCCGCCGCAGACCTCGACTATGAAGTTAACTGACTAGTTGAAGCAACAATGATAGTCCTTGATCAACAGGTGCCTCTACAGAAGCCATCCCCCTACTCGAAACGATGGTTCACCCCAGAGCTCAAATCCCAACAGGTTATAGTAAACCAAGTTCGTAGGAGATGGCAGAGCAGCTGTGCTACCCTAGGCAGCAGCCACCCAATTACTACATCCCTCTTCAACGACATGTGTTATAAACGACGAGAATGGACTAGAACCATCGAGAAGGTCAAAGCCGCCTATTGGAAGGAGTTCCTAGACAAGGCCCAAGAAGGCCACCTCTAGAAAGTAGCAACATACATGCGCCCATGAGACCCCTATACAAATATCCCGCCACTAAAAGTGGGATCTAAAGAAATCACTGAAAATGATGCAAAGGCCAGAGTGCTTCTAGAAACCTTCTTCCCGAAGATGGCAGACCTAGAAATAGAAGACCCAGTACCACCCTCAGAGGGAATACCATGGTACCCAATCACCGAACTAGAGGTACATCAGTCACTCAAAGCCGCTAAGGGAACGACGGCCCCGGGGGAGGATGGGATTATAACCCTTGTCTGGAAACATCTATGGCCATATCTCTGGAAGATGATCACGTACATCTTTGCAAGATCAGTAGAATTAGGCCACTATCCTCACCAGTGGAAGCAAGCGAGAATCATAGTGCTGAGGAAACCCGGGAAGCCAGACTATGGTGTACTAGAAGCATACCGACCTATTTCTCTACTAAATACCCTAGGGAAGATACTAGAAGCCGTCATGGCTCGCAGACTGTCATTCTGGGCTAAGTCCTATAAACTACTTCTAGACACCCAGTTTGGAGGCCGGCCAGGACGAAACACAGAACAAGCGCTCCTAACCCTGGTAAACGCGATTGATCGTGCATGGCTATGGTCAAAGGTGATCACGCTGGTAGCATTTGATCTCACAGGAGCATTCAATGGAGTGAATGATTCAAGCCTTGACACCCGTCTACAGGCCAAAGGCATCCTAACCGTAGCCAGGCGCTGGATCCGGAGCTTCATGGAGAACAGGTACGCCGGCATCTCCTTCAATGATTTTCAGACGGAGATCTCCCCGCTCGAGCATGCTGGTCTGGCACAGGGATCCCCGCTGTCCCCAATCTTATTTGGATTTTTTAACTCCGACCTAGTCGACCAGCTAGTCGACCACTATGGCGGCGCGTCAGCGTTTATTGACGACTATTTTCGATGGCGAGCCGGTCAGTCTGCAGAAGACAATATCAGAAAGATTCAGGAAGAGGATATCCCCCGCATCGAGGCATGGGCCCAACAAACGGGATCCTTGTTTAATGTGAAGAAAACAGAACTAATCCATCTAACAAGGTCCAAAAGACAGCACGGGGTAGGACAGATTATAATAAATGGGACGGTAATCAAGCCAAGCGATACAGTAAAGCTTCTAGGCGTGATCTTTAACAAGAAGATGCGGTGGAAGGAACATGTGCAGCAAGTAGTCAAGCGAGCAACCCAGGTGAATATCGCCCTGGGGGGACTAAGACACCTCCGTCCAGAGTAGATGAGACAAATCTACCAAGCATGCGTGACACCAATCGTGGATTATGCATCCACCGTCTGGCACAACCCACTAAAGGATAAGATACACCTGAGAACGCTGGGAACTGTGCAACGAACCGCCCTTATTCATATTCTCTCTGCCTTCAAGATGGCGTCCACGGCAGCCCTAGAGGTGGAAGCCTATGTGCTTCTAACCAATTTACGACTTAAATAACGTGCCCAAATAGTGGCTGCCCGTCTTAGCACCCTTCCAGAGGATCACCCAGGCCATACAGTAGTGACCCAAGCAGCAACGCGGAGCAACCATATAGGAAGTGGACCTTGATTTCCTCTAGCAGAGACCCTACGGACAATGAACCTCACTCAACTCCAGGCTCTGGAGACAATTAATCCAACACCCCCACCACCGTGGCAGACACCAGCATTTATAGAAATCGACATTGAAGCAGACCACAACAAAGCTAAAGAGAAAGCATCTGCTAGACAAAAAGCAGCCGGTATCACAGTCTTCTCGGATGCATCAGGCCAACAGAATGTTCTAGGAGCTGCAGCAGTAGCTCTAGATCAGAACCAGCACATCATCTAATACCGGAAAGTCTGCATTGGCTCCATGGAATACTGGTCAGTATATGTAGCTGAGCTCATGGCAATATACTATGCTATCAGCCTTGTCCTTAAGATTGCGTTAGAAAACTAGGACACCACAGCAAGCCAACAGGAACCAGCAACTATCCTCAGTGATAGCATGTCAGCATTACAGGCTATCTCGAATGCACGGAACAAGTCAGGCCAGAGGATTATTTAAGCAGTTCAGCAATCAGCTTGGGAGTTAAAAGCACAGGGAATTCCGCTCCAACTCTAATGGGTACCAGGACACTGTGGTGACCCGGGAAACGAGGCGGCCAATCAACTAGCTAAAAAAGCAGTTAGCCTAGACAAAGAACATCCCTTCCAACATCTTCTCTTATGAGAAAAAGGTTTCATCCGCAACCGAATCCAAGAAGAATGGGAACGGGGATAGAAGACGTCCAAGAACGGTAGCCACCTTCGGCAGATAGATAGAAATCTACCCGCAGTTTGTACCTGGAGAATGTATGGCTCGCTACCACGCAATCGAGCCTACCTGCTCACCCAACTCCAAACTGGCTACTCATGGCTAGCAACACATGGCAAACTACATAGCCATAGAGAGGATGACAAGTGTGAATGTGGAGCGATAGAAACAGTGGTTCACATCCTAATTCACTGTCCCAAATTGAAGACCATACGACAAGAACTATGGAAGAAGATTGAGACTGCATTTAACAATATCTCGGACATGCTAGGAGGAGGATCTCAAGGTAAGCAAGGTAAGGAGGGTGATATGCAAGGCGGTAGTATCTTAGGTGCAGTACTCGACTTTGCAGAGGCATCACAGAGGTTTCAAAGCCGGGCGCTGTAGGGCCGCTGACAGAGTACTAGGTATGTTGGCCACCATAGGCCGTGACAAGGCTCTAAATTCGTCTTTATGTAATGGATTGATGTACATAGACATAGATAAGGATTAGATAGTGGTATCCTGCATATCGCTTCGGCGAGGGGTCAGGGTATGAATTCACACACACACACACACTGTAACTGATAACTCCCGGAACGGCTCAAATTTAAATCTTTGGACCCATCTTGAAAGCTATCATAAAATTTATCCTGATGGTAGAGTTCCTGTGCCAGATACTTCTCAAACAACGCTTGATTCTCATGGCATCACTTACTCAAGAGACGCTGGTCTTACTATGAGTCTAACTCTTGACGAAGCTATCATTGAGTGGATTATCAATACCCAACAACCATTTGATATAGTCGATAATAAAAAGTGGAAAAGAATGTGGAAAATTGCTATGAATGCGCCTTGCCCAATCAACTCCCATCAAACTCTACGCCAGTGAATTAAGCAAGCGTTCTCAAAGTGTCAGCTCCATATGTACGAGGAATTAAAAGCTAGCGCTGAGACTGTTTCCTTCTCTCTTGATGTTTGGAAGACATCTAATAAGAAGTATATTCTTGCCGTTATTTGCCATTGGGCTACAGAGGACTTCGAAGATTGCCAGCTCGTTATTCATTTTGGTCATCTCAAGGGTTCCCACACTGGGGAAAACATGGCTAAAGAGATTCAAGAAGTACTTCAAAACTTTGATCTAGAGCAGAAACTCGTGGCTATCTGTGGCGACAATGCTAGTAATAACCCTACACTCTGCTGCTCTCTTCACAAGCTCCTAAAACAGCGATTTGTTGACTCAGTTCAAAAATTGAATCTGCTAGGTGAAGACCGCAAATTAATGTGTTTTAGAGGTGATAAGAGCTTTGTCCGCTGCCTAGCACATGTGCTGAATTTAATAGCTAAATCAATGCTAAAGATATTCAAAGTAGGCTCACACCAAGAAGCAAAGAGGGTCATTAAATAGATAAGCATTGATAAGAGGGAAACATTCCAAACTGAGGAAATACCACAGTCTGCAACTCCTTGACTATGATTAATTGTTATGTGGATACTAGCTAGCGATCAGCGAGTTGATAAATATATGGAATATGCCTCTGTCGCCCTCGACTACAATGTTGATACTCAATGGAATGCACTTCTAAAAATGCTTGAGATAGCAATTCGAGAGCGGTCTGCAATCAATTGCATGTGCAAGGAGTGTAAGCCATTAGAGCCTCTAGTACTATCAGAGCTCGAATGGATATTTCTTGGAAACATTTATTAAGTTATGCTTCCTCTCTATAAGAAGACCCTCTTGGTTTCATAGACCAATCTAACAATCTTCCAATCTGCAGAGATTTATTAGGACTTAGATGATCATTTTGATGACATTATTAAATTGCAAGGTGCCTATGCTAGCATTGATATACAGATTCAAGATACAGCAAGAGTAGGGCGAAAGGCCTTGGACAAATATACGAAGAAGATGGACGCAGAGACTCTTATTATTTACTCTGCTGCTGTCCTAGATTCCCACATTAAGACTGAGCTTTTAAAGATTCATCTTGGAGATAATGCTATCGATGTGATCAACAATTTGCGAGTTCATTTTAATGAGATATCTCCTGCACCAGAACCTACACTTCCTTCCAGTTGCTAGAATTCAACGCCTTTGTCTTCAATACCTACAATTAGCTTTGTAGGTCGCCTGCAAATTGAATCAAATCGACAACGCATGCTCAAAGAAATTCAAAGAAGACACTACTCAACCTCTGCAACCTCTAAAATCAATAAGATAAATGACTGGCTTGAGTCCCCTCCAATTCAAGAGCCTGTACTTGATAATAGAACTGCAGAACAAGATATTAAATAGCTTATGGCCTGGTAGAGAACAAATCGATTTAAATATCCTTAGATAGCTAAGATCGCTCGTCGATATGTCTCTATCCCTGCATCAGAAGTTGGTGTAGAGCGTCTCTTTTCTCGTGGTCGTGATCTTTAGGTCTACGGCGCTATGCTCTTTAATCAGCAACTATTAAGATGCTAACAGTATTAAAATCTTTCCAAGATAATAAGTCTTGGCTTGAAACTACAGAGGATATTGAGGAAGGAACGTTGGAAGATGATATTGATATAGAGGTTATAGTCATTCCCAAGTAATAAATGAAGTCCTGGATCTAGCAACAATGTTATTACGTCCCAAAATAGTTAATTAAATGAGCAGATATAGTGTAGAATGAGCTTTATAATAAGACTACTAGAAGTTCTTATTACCGATGATGCCTGCTTTCAGACTACAGTGATACAGAAGTATATATCCATTCTTAGGATTGTCGGACTGGGCATTTTATATTACCACGTGACAATTTTAATCATGATTTTGATTATGATTACGATTAAATCATAATCATTGGCGTGCCCTAACAACAAGAGCAAATTGACCGCCTCCAAACGCTCAATGAACGCAAATCCGCTAAAAAAAACTAAACGCCAGGTGCAAGTTGGAGGCATTCTCTCTGTAGTAGATGTGAATAGAACCATCAAAAAGCGTGCTACAACTGAGGAAAAGAAGGCTGAGAGGAAAAGGCTCAAGTAGCTACGAAATGCGCCATTAGGATCTGTTTGAATAGCGATCTTACGAATCACTATACGGCGCTGTAGCACGCCGTCGATTCGTACGCGAACTGGCCGGGATTACTATTCTCCGTGCGCTAGAGCGACCAACACCATATAATGTATCTAGGCACCCCGGCCCCCCTAGTTTCGGGAGTCAGTCTTTTATAATATTACATTTCGTGCTATATAGCAAGGCTCACCACGTAGGGCAGTTGGATCGCCCTAGCTTACGATATCCTACGCTTCGTGATACGGGACGTAGCTAAACCAACAGGATCAATGCCTCCCCCTTACAACAAGCGACGAGGCGGCGATTGATCGTAATACTATATTGAATCTGGTCGAGCAGGCTTACCCGAGACGCTCTGATCCAAATTTAATTCGTTGGGTGGAGGATAGGATATAGTTTTGTTAGCAATTCCCATACAAACCTGTATTTATCTGACTATTGCACTTATGTGACATGCACCCACACGCGCAGCGTGTGGTCGCGGGCTTGGCGGCACGGGTATCTGTGCACTTTGAAGCTTTATTTCTCACACACAGGATGTCAAAAAATTATCACGAGATAGAGGAAAGAATTTAAAGAGCCATAGAATCTATTCCCAATCAAACCATACCAAATTTATCTGCATTGGCTCGTGAATTCGACGTTCCTTGCCAGCGGCTCTCAAATCGCTATCATGGTGGAAATTCACGTTCTACGCGCGCACGAACGAATTTACGATTATCGGAATCTCAGGAAATAGCACTTTGTCAGTATATTGATACCTTTGAGAAAGTAGAGATTTTTCCCCGCCGTGATATGGTGCTTAATGCTGCCAATTCGATTCTACGTGAAGGCCAGCCTGATGCTTCTCCATTAGGCGAACACTGGCTCAAAAGATTCTTTTCACGTCATCCAGAATATCGTGTACGTCGTGCTAAAGCATTAGACGTTGAGAGAAAACAATCACACGATTTTGAAACTATCCAAGATTGGTATATTCGCCTTGAGAAGAAGATTACCGAATTCGGGATTCCACCGGAAGATATATATAACTTTGATGAGACGGGCTTCCGAATTGGTATAGGAAGAAACCAGTATATCGTTACTCGCGAAGTCAAGAAGAAGATTTTTGTACCAATTAACACAAATCGAGAATATGTGAGCGTTGTTGAGGGCATAAATGCTTCCGGATTCGCGATATCGCCGTTCATCATTATTGCTGCAAAGAATATTATACAAGGCTGGTTTGACGCAACTAGTTACGATCAAAACATTGCTATTGGAGTGAGTGATTCTGGCTATATCAGCGATGAATTGGCCTTCCAATGGATTCAGCACTTTCATCGACAAACGTTTCGAAAAATAAAGGGTCAATATCGATTATTACTTTGTGATGGCTATGGATCTCATGTAACGTGGGATTTCATGAATTTCTGTGAAAAACAGAAGATTATTGTATTCTTTTTACTACCTCATGCCAGTCATTTTATGCAGCCTCTTGACGTTGGTGTTTTTCATGCTTTTAAGCACTGGCATAGCGAGGCTGTTTTTGCCGCTTCATATACCGGTATTGGCAAGTTTACTAAAGTCGAATTCCTTACTGCCTTGCATACGATTCGTGAGAAAACCTTCAAATTACGAACAATCCAGCACGGATTTAGACTCACTGGAATTGTGCCTTTCAAACCAGCTATTGTTCTTGATAATATGGCTGAATTTAGGCCTCCGGCAACACCTCCGTCACCGTCGTTATTAGAATCGGATTTTTCAAGCGGTAACACGCCTAAAACTGCTCGGAAATTTGAAGCTGTTGGTTTAACTACGGTCCGTATCACGAAGCATAGACGGTAGTAAGGCGCGAACACGAAGCGGCCTAATGAGCCTGACAATATGAAGATATCTTGATTCCTAATATTGTGACTGATCCCCAAGAGTAATGGGGACGGGGGATAGCTAACTAGATATACGCGGCACGCATGTGCCGCGTCAGACTAACTATATCCGGTGCCGAAACGTGTAGGGTTTGATATTCACGTTCCGACAGAAGCATTTCAACGTCAGATTATCGACTCTCCAGATATATCAAATTTGCAAGAAAAAGTGCAAAGATTAGCTTGTGGTGCGGTTCAACAAGCTTATCACCTCCATGAGGTCGAACGTGAGCTCCGGGAGATAAAAGAACGTCAACTTCAACGCAAATCGCGTACTAAATTTTCTCACAAATTACTGGCCAAAGGAGGAGTCGTCTACGCAGCAGATCTTGCAAGAATGAAGCGAATTACTAAAAATCGCGACGAGGAGAAGCTTCATGCTAAATTTGAGAAGATTTACGGCTCAAAAGTTATGCCAGAGCTTACAGCAATATGCCTGGCTCGGGGGATTATTCAAAGAAGATATAGAGGTTGTGGAAAGCCTAGAAAATCGTTACAACACCCAAGTAGTTAATAACATACGTTTTTTGTGCGTTTTTGAGGCTTCAAAGTGCGCCGGTAGTAGTAAAAAAAAATTGCTCGTTGAGCCCGCCTGCTCGTTGAGCTGTCGGGGTCGTGCTATACGCACGACCCCGGATGATTAGTAGGGGTCGGTTAATGCTCCGACTCCGAAAGCGAACGCGAATGCGCGTCTAATACACCTAGTGGCGTATCGGCCCCATGTAATACCCTTAAGCTAATAAGCCAATTATTTCCTATAAGGGTGCTGGAACGTCCTTCCTAATTGGGTTTAGCGCATTCGCTTAGTCAGCCATATATATAACTAACTGTAGGATCCACCTGTAGCCCTAATTGGACCGTATGTGCTTCCCAATTCCTACATAAGGCAATTACGACCCACGACAATATACCAACCGTCTGAACAGAATGGCACCAGGTCCGTCATTGCGAAGCACATGGGCTGCATTTCGTCCTCCTAAGCCAGACTTTACGGAAAAGAATGTACCCGACCTTGGTGGGAAGGTATATCTCGTGACTGGCTCGAACACCGGCGTCGGAAAAGAAACAGCTCGTATCCTCTACTCCAAAGGCGCAAAAGTTTGGATAGCTGCGCGATCTGAGGAGAAAGCAAATACAGCCATTGAAGAAATCGAGAAAGCCGAGCCAAGCTCGACCGGTCAATTGCATTTTCTGCATTTCGATCTCAGCGATCTTCGTCAAGTCAAGAAAGCTGCGGAGACTTTCTTGTCTCGAGAAACAAAGCTCCATGTTCTTTTCAACAACGCCGGCGTAATGGTGGGAACACCAGAAGCCACCAAAACCGTTCAAGGTCATGAGCTTGCGCTTGGTGTCAACTGCATTGGAACACATCTCTTCACCAGACTACTCACACCTCTCTTGATAGAGACAGCGAAAGCGGAGCCAGCAAATTTGGTTCGCGTGGTCTGGCTTTCTTCATTCGGGCTGGAGCTCTTTGGTGCCCAGGATGTGGGTGTAGCGCTCGATAACTTGGATTACCACGAGCCCAAACCAGCAACCGAGAGATACGGAATCAGCAAGTGCGGCGCGTGGGCACTTGGAGTCGAGTACGCTCGGCGTCATAAAGCCGATGGGATTGTCAGCGTACCGATTAATCCAGGAAATCTCACTTCCGAGCTTGCTCGCGATCAACCGGTAGCCTTGAAAATGGTTGTCAAGGTAGTCGGCTATCCTCCTATTATGGGAGCATACACCGAGTTATTTGCTGGCTTGTCTCCGGAAATCACGTTGGAGAAATCTGGAGAATGGGGTATGTGATATCGTTCATTCTAATTTTCCTAATATACAATCATCTTTTCGCACGGTATTGCTAATCCTCGGCTATTTCGGTAGTGGCTCCATTTGGACGATTTTATCCTTTGCGACCAGATCTGATCAATGCAACGAAGCTCGAGTCGGAGGGTGGCACAGGGGGAACGTACAAATTTTGGGAATGGGCAGAACAGCAAATCAAAGACTACATTTGAGTGGCTCTTGTGCAAAGCCTTCTAGAGGCACGAATCAGGATTCTTGACATCCCTTTCATAGAAATGCAGACCTTTCTCGAAAAAGAAAAATATGCTAGAGTTGGCGGTATTTGATCTTGAAATATGTAATTCTGCATAGGCGGCAATTTTGCTCGTTAAGACACAAAAAGATGCGAAGAAAATTTTCGTGCACTGATTCTTTCTGTTTTTCTCCCTTTTAAAAAAAAGAGATATTCTGTTTATCTCTTTCAGATTATCTAGTTCTGTACTTATGTACTGGAAACTCTAACCACTAATTTCTGCCCTCTCACCTCCCCACGCTGAAGCATAGCTAACCCATCAATGATGCCTTGCCATTGCCCTGGAACCTCACGAACAGGATGTGGCTTTAATAAGCCCGCATCCATTACTATCTGAATATCTTTGGTAGTATCGCAGCAGATCTTGCGAAGGGCAAGGTTTGCGTCGCGCGAATATGATGTCGGCCCCAGATCGATTTTGATTCCGAGACCTTCGAATCCCATGACTTCCTTGACTTTGACAGTGCGACGTGTTTTCCATGCCGGATTCAAGCCTTCAAGACAAGCATAACGACCACCGGTACGCGCAATAAGACTAAAGCACATGGCTGCGGATTCCGCTGATGCAATGCAGTCGAGAACATGTCTAATTGGAGCTCCGCCGGCGAGCTTTTTGATTGCGTCCGCACATGAGGGAGATGTGTAGTCTGCTGTACCAATTGCGCCATATTTCATAGCCATATCCGCCGAAGCTGAAGACGCAATAGCGATTGGAGCATAGCCAGATCTTCAAGTATGTACGATATTGGAGTTAGCCTGCAATGCGCGGAATTCTATTGAACTCTACGTCTCTATTCTTTGTCTTTTTACCAGGACGTATGGTGTCAAGAATATAGTATCGAACATGCAAACGGAAAAAAGGGATCTGAACTTACAAATTCAGGAGCTGACAAGCCATCGTACCTGATGCTGTACCAGCTCCATAGACCAAAACTGGCTCCTTTTCATCGCTCTTCTTTGTGGGACGACCCGTCAAAGCCAGCGCATCTGGGTCATAGAAAGCCAGCACTGCAGTACCCCAGCCGACTCCACCCACCGCCGCTGCATCAAGATCATTCCATCCATCTGGCACCTTCAGTAGTAAACCAGAGTCGGCAATCACCCACTGCGCAAAGGAACCACTTTGGCGCGCTTGTGGATTGTAAGGGAAGACTGCGCCGCATACTCGTGTGCCAGGCGGAAATTGCTGCGAAGTCTCTTCGTTGCCACAAGCTTCTACAACTCCACAAAAGTCACAGCCAGCTAGATTGTCTGCGATCGGAAAATACTGCACCATCTTAAAGTCAGTTGGGTTGAGGGCCACGGCCAGCACGCGAACAAGGACATATTGGTCTGAAGGTTGTTGAAACGTTGGCACTGATTCCGATACCGTCAACGGGAGTGTTGATTTTTCATTTGTTTGGATAACTGCTGTTTGCGTCTGCGGAATTGCCATGTTGTGAAGACGTAGCTCGTTCGTGTTATTGGTGTCGCTACAATTAGATTGAACCGAGGCTGTCTACAGCATCAAGCTCATCTCATTGGAATCGGTATATATAAAATGTCGGATTCTAACGATGGTCCCCGATTACAGGATTATGAACCAGATCGGGAATCTTCTTCTAGTAAACTCACCCGGAGGTACTACATTTCATCCTACTCCGTAGATACCTATTAAATGTTGCGAACATCAATCATACGCAAGTCAGCACATGTTTCTAGCTAGGTTAGATACCATACCAGTTGGAAATTTTCGTGGTACGTTTTTTTCCCCTTGTCAAAGTTACTTCTTTGCCTCTCTATATGCGCTTCTCTATGCACTTTTCGCTTTTCTCGCCTCGTTTGTTTTTGCTCATCTTTCCCCAGCACTTCGTTAAGCTGCAACTAAGCACTTTGACCTGATGCATGCGCTCCGCAATAGGAAACCGAAACCGAACGGGGGCAAAGCGTAGAGACACTAAGTGACAGGATTACTTTACGGCTATCCCGAATATGGTGAGTGCAGCGCATAAATCCACTCGCCTGCTCTCATTGGATGTCAACTATTCCTCGATATAAGGAATTGCCAAGAATCTCTCTCGCTAAACTAGCGTGCACAATCTTGCACTATTATGTATGGCAAACCTATGCCAATTACTTTCTTTTGATTAGACACACAAGACATACAGAATACAATACAATACACCATCACACTCAGTTTCTCACTAAGATATTAGGCTAGACTTTCGTAGACCCGGACGGCTGTATACACTAGTTAGTCCACTTTTCTCGTACACTAGTCTCATTATGGTGAATTTAAGAATTGACAGATGTCAGTTGTCACGCTTGTACAAACTATAGTTCTGTAAGTGTAGATTGATGATACCAAGGACCCTCATATCACAAGTCAGTAACTACTCAGTATAAGTTGTAATCTCCAGTGGGGGGTACTAAATACTCCCTAATAACCGTGCAGCAGCCCCTGGCTTACTTATGCTGTTACTACTAGTACATTCTTTACATAATTAGGCCTAATCATCGTCGCTTCGGAACTGCTCCTGGAGAGTCTTGAACGACGATGATTGGCAGCTCTCCTCCGAACGAAATGCGTCATTCCGAATCTCTCCCATACACCAGTGGCGGAAAAGACACGGGGTTTACAGCGAGGCTCCGTACACACACTCGCCCAGAAACGTAGCATAGATCATCTTTTCATTGTGCTCTTCAAGTACAAGCCGGGCTCCTTGAGGCTATTGACAAGGCTATGTTAGTGTCACTGGTTGCATGCGATTCTGCAATCATAGGCGGACAGATACTTAGCAGAAGCTGCCATTACGAATTTCAGCATCGCAAATGGCAAAGTAATTTGTTGGTCACCTTTGAACCTCATTTTACACGTCGCAATCCTTATCATGCCTCTGCTTGACCACAAGACGCCTCGCGAAACCACGTCGCAGCCGTCTGTAGAATTGTCAGAAATTCCGAAAGATGGCACGAAACTTACACCAGGAAATGAGAATTCCTCTGAAAAAAATGATACACCAGAGTCCCTCGAATCGGTGGCCGGGGAGAAGAATGACGCAAATTATCCCAAAGGCGTGAGAATGTTTCTTATATTGTTCTCTTTGTGTCTTGCTGTCTTTTTAATGGCACTAGAGTATGTCCCTCATTCTCAACTCGAAGTTTGGCGGTCGGGAAAACCAATATGATAACCGTAAATACAGCAATTCAGTCATAACCACCGCTATTCCGAGGATAACAGACGAATTTGACAGCGTTTTAGACGTTGGTTGGTACGGAAGTGGTAAGTCGGGCGACTATTACTTATTCGTCCTTGAATAGACAACATAGCTTATCGATTTGTGCTTGTTCATAGCTTATTTGCTAACGACTGCCTCCTTACAACTTCTGTTCGGCAAGATTTACACATTCTGGAGCATAAAATGGGTTTTCTTATCAGCAATAGGAATATTTGAGCTCGGTAGCCTAATCTGCGCTGTCGCACCGTCATCTGCTACTTTTATCGCCGGACGAGCTATTGCTGGATGTGGTTCTTCTGGTATATTCTCTGGCGCGTTACTCGTCATCACTCATACTTCGCCACTGGAAAAGCGACCAACGTACATCGGCCTGGCGGGCGGTATGTATGGTATTGCCTCAGTAGCTGGTCCTATCATAGGAGGTGTCCTTACTGACAACGTGGTATGTGTTGAACCCACATGATAATTCTTTACCAATATAGCTTCAATTAATGGACCTGATTATCATTAGTCGTGGCGATGGTGCTTCTATATCAACCTACCAATTGGCGGCCTCACAGTTTTGGTCATCTTCCTGATACTCAAAGATCCACAGCGAAATGTACCAAAGCTTCAGACTTGGATCGATCGTCTGAGGGCTTTAGATCCCATTGGTACTCTGTTCTTTCTGCCAGCAGTGGTGTGCTTGTTGCTGGCTTTGCAATGGGGGGGCACGGAGTACAGTTGGAGCAATAGCCGAATTATAGCTCTGTTGGTGGTTTTTGGTGTCCTCACTATAGCGTTTCTACTCATGCAAGCCCGTCTGAAAGAAGCTGCAACGGTACCCCCGCGTATCTTCGCCAACCGCTCCGTCTGGGCTGGCTGTCTCTACGGATTCTGTACTGGAGGAGCGTTTTTCGTGATTATATACTATGTGCCCATCTGGTTTCAGGCGATTCAAGGGGTGTCAGCCATTGAATCCGGTATTCGAAACCTACCAATGATGATCTCGACCATCATAATGGCTATAGTCGTTGGCGGCCTGGTGACAGCTCTGGGATACTACACGCCATTCATGATCGCAGCAGCGATTCTCTCTTCCGTCGGAGCTGGCCTCCTCTCTACTTTCGATGTCCACACTCCTAGCTCAAAATGGATCGGTTATCAGATTCTCTTCGGTATCGGATACGGCTTGGGTTCAAGACAGCCTCTGGTGGCCGTCCAGGCAGCCCTGCAGACCAAGGATATACCTATTGGTACATCAGTTGTTATGTTCCTTCAAACACTTGGCGGAACGGTTTTCGTCAGTGTCGGAAACTCAATCTTTGCAAATTCACTTGTCAGTTCTCTTGAGCAGAATGTGCCATCCGTGAACCCAGCTACTATCACTACAGCCGGGGCAAGTGACATCAAGAGTATCGTATCCGCTGAGGCTCTTCCGCAAGTTCTCGCAGCATATAATCATGCTTTGGACCAAGCATTCTTGGTAGCTGCTTCAATGGCCGCACTTTCTGTCTTTGGAAGTGTTTTGACACCATGGATGAGTGTTAAGAAGAATTACACTAAGGTGGACGAACCAATGGAGGAAGCTCATCATAAATGAAGGGATTTTTCTATGATGATTTACGTGATACAACGATATTTCTAGCATACATTCAAAGCAAATTGTCGATCGATGTTACAATAGCTTATTGCGTTATAATATTTTACAAAGTGGAAGATTGTGGAGGAAACATCCTCAACTCTTTGTCTCACTTCAGGTATATACATAGGAAACTGCCGAATAGTACCACTCCCTGACTCAAAGATTTTGCAAATGTAGAGGACTTCTGTGCACGTACTTTAGTAAACAGACAATTATGTCAACAATAAATGGTATGGAAAGGAGAAGTATGAATTGTATAGGTAGGATGTCTACCGAAACATACAAAGATATAGTCCCTGGATGGTGGTTTGCGGCGAATTACTATTCCTTGCATCGAACATTCAATAAGACTATAATTAAGGTATACTCTCTCTTTTATCTTATAGAAAAGTCAATTGTCGACGTAAAGTGCTGGGTTAATTTAAACCTCCATTTTTTCTTTCAGCTAGAATCCGTCTGAGAATTCCCAAATACCAGTTATCAAATTCACAATTAACTACTATTTTCATCAAGCCTATGTACTAAATTAAAAGATCAGTTGGCTTGAAAACTTACTTTACATAATCTATGTTTTAAATTGCACAACACACAAGTGGCATTCAGGATCTAGATAAACAGTTTGTTAGAGTGCTTTACTTTTCAAAAACTTGATTCATCACATAAACATGAAAGTCAACATACATAGGAAAGACATCAAATCTGCAACTCCAACATACGATAAGCATACAAGCATAATTTCTATTTTCTAGGCGGAAGGGACAGTCTTCAGGAGTCTGGGGTAATCGGGGGCTCCAGGGGTATCCATGATTTCAATGAGAGCAGCAACGGCAGGATGTAGACCAGCTGCAACTGCCTTTGAAATCCATTGCTCAATGGGCAGCATATCGAATGGCTTTCCGCCCTTACGGGAGATGCTCTTCAAATCATTCAACGGCAGCACAATATCGCCAACCTCGTGTACGTAAGTGACATTCTTTGGGTTGCTGGTATCGAGGACCGCGTTGAGGATATCGCTACAAGCCGTTTTGATAGATACGAGATCAAGAGCGCCCTTGTTGTGCTTCACTTGTGGAACAGCCTCGATTTTGTTTGCGTAGTGCAGGAGTGCATTTACCCAGTCAAGTTCCGCCCTGACATTTGTCGCATCATCACCCTCGCGAATAATTGTAGAGGGACGATGGATGTAGACCGGCAAGCCATAGGTGTCGTGGACCTGTTCGAGAAATCGCTCATTGACCCACTTCGAGCACATGTATCCGAAAGTGCCATCTGGCGCTGGTAGCAAGGAGTCAGGACCAGTTACTGGGACTGGTGGGAAGGCAGGCTGGTTGTACAACACGCAGACACCAACAGAGGACACGTAATGAATAGGAATACGTCTCGGAAGGCACAGACGAGTAAGGTCCCTTGTCGAACCGCAATTGGCGGTACGCATGTCTGGGAAATATTTCAAATGTGAGGTATCAGAGCCATTGTGTATTACCACATCGGCCTCCGCGAAGATATTAGTGGCCTCCTTCTCAGATAGTCCGAGGAGAGGAAAAGTCAAATCACCTTCGTGGTAGATTACACGTGGGTTGATTGAAAGCTCTTTCTTTGCCAGGCGAGTGGACAAATTCCGAACGGCAAGGCAATGAATTCTGCGGGCAGGTGTCTTCTCCAAGAACCAGTTCAGCAAGTGATGTCCCAAAAGTCCAGCTGCACCTGTTAGAACGATGACATCTGGTGGGTTTTTAGGCGATGAACCGGTGGCTGATGAAAGGATGTCTAGATCATATACCGGGAGACGAGCTTCCGCTTGCCAATCAATTTCTGCAGAGCGCTTGTGATCTTGCTTGTGCCCGGCAGGTGAAGCCTTACGCTCTGGGGTCGTGAGTGCTGTGGTAATTTGGGAGTCCACCTTCAGGATAGAATCCGCATCAAATTCAGTAGGTAGAGAGCTTTCATCGGTGCTGTCAGCAGCTCCGTCGTCTTGGCCACCAGCCAATCCAGGAATGAAAGCCGGAGGCAGTGCATTCACTGCGTATGAGACAAGACTCGACATCGACTCATTACCCATGATCTTCAACACCGGGATGCTGGCTTGAAGAGTGTTCAAGAACCATGAGCGAATGTCAACGGAGACAAGAGAGTCCAGACCAATGTCGGCACCGTGAGCGGCCATAATTTCCTCGTCTGAACTCGTGACCTGAAGAACTCGTCGTAATTGGCTAGCAAACGCATCTGAAACCTAGTCAGTGGTGTATCGGTAATGAATCGGATAATATTGTACTTACGTTCAATAGCCTTCTGGACTTGGTCGAATGTTTGACACTTCTGGAGTTGATCCCTTACAGAAAGTGTAGTTTTCTCTTTCTCTTTGTCCGATACTGCTGTCGGGCTTTGAACGATGAAAGAGGAGAACTTAGGATTCAGGAACCAGTATGGAGCATTCGGCGTGTCGAATGGAACATCTGAAAGACCTGCAGTAATTTCTGGCCCATGTGGTGATTCTAGGCGACTAGCATCAATGGCTTCGCAGATCGTCTGGTTCCAATCTTCCTCTGAGAGACGCATCATGTGAAGTTTCTGTACAATCATGTCCAGAGCCTTACGAGACTCACGCTCCATGTATCCAGCGCCAATGATAGCTCCACCGTTGACGGTGGCTCCGCGAAGTCCTCTCTTACGTCTCTGAGCCGCAAGGGCGCACATGAAAGTGTTAGCAGCTGCGTAATTAGCTTGACCCAGGTTTCCAATGACACAGTTGATGGATGAAACCAGAACGAAAAAGTCAAGATCCGTAGTATAGAACATCTTATCAAGAATGATGCTACCAATGACCTTGGGTCGCAAGACATCAGTGAGCTCCTTATATGACATGTTGCGAATGGAAACATCCCGTAACACCATGGCTCCATTCATGACACCGACAATGGGTGGTAGGGTATCTTGGATTTTACGATGTATTTCGTTCATGCCTTGCTCATTTGTCACGTCACTAAAATCAATCAGTTAGCAAGGTGATTGCTGAACTGAACACGTAAAAGTTTTACTTACCATGAGAAGACGGCGACTGTAGCTCCTCTCCGTTTGTGAGCGGCCAGCCATTCCGGAGCAATATCAGGGTTTCTGGTTGTTAGGACAACGTTTCTGGCACCCTTGCTAATCATCCAATCAGTGAGGGAAAGACCTAAAGCTCCAGACATTCCGACGATCCAGTAAGTACTATCTGCACCCTTGAACATCGTTGAGGTGTCTAATCGAGCCTGTTGCACTGGCAGTGAAGAGTTTGTGTTCCAGTCGATAATAGTCAATGGCTGTGAAGGACGTCCTTCACGGGCAAGGATCTCGAGAGTGACGGATTCAGCGTCTGATGTAGATTTGTTTTCATTTTGAGCGTACTGAAGAGCTTTTGTCAAGCTTTCTTTGAGAATTGGCAGAGCTGGGACGTGGGAAGCAGATGCAACCAACGAATACATCATCTTGGTTGTCATTACGAGGCAGTCAGCAGGAAGCGTCGCTAGCAAGGATTTTTCGTTCTCAGTGATATCTTCTTCGGTAAAGCTGACAAACGAGGAAGGTGCAGTAAGCAGAATTTCATCGATATCTGGAGTGCTGAGATAGTCGTGAAGCTTGATCCAAGTCTCTGGGACCTTCTCATACGAGGAGTCATATGTGTGAACCAAATGAACACCCTTTTCAGAAGCCAGTGTAGCTATTGACTGTGCAACACTCACGGTCGCGTTATGAACCAGTAGAGTTTGACCATTGTAGAGAGGATTGACGATATTCATGGCAATAAGATGAGCGGCAACCTTAGTCAGCAGTTCTACATTTGATACGCCGGCATTGTCGTACGTGATAGCGCACGTCAATGGAGCTTTAGTAACTGAAGACAAGGATGAGACCAGTGCCAGATACGGGGTATTGCTATTTTTTTGTTGACCCGTAACGAGATAGCTGTATCCCACCGGAGTTTTTAGCGCAGAAAGAACCGCATGTGTAGTCTGGAAGTCAACAAGGCCCTTGGGATTGCTGTGCTCAATCAGTTCAGCCTCGTATCTGGACTGTTTCTTGAGGAAGCAGCCAGTTTCATTGAAAGTCAACGTGAGATTGTTGTCTGCTGTTGACATTTCTTGAACAATGGGTCGACGTGCCGAATTGTACCGGTCATTGAGCTCCGGAATAGGTTTCAATCGCGTGACGAGGCAGGACCCATCCTTGGTGATGACCAACTCAGGCTCAGGATTCCAGAGATGTTCTTCCTTTTTGTCCTTTGTGACGTGGAAGCGAAGCAGTATCTCGGCTACGGCCTCGGCACTGACATTCTCAGGATCTTCAAGGTCCAATTGTTGGAGGTTCAGATCAGGTGTTTCATGTTGTGCGGTTCGGCCGAATCCCACAGTCATATTGCAGTATGGCTCATCACCACGCCGACCACTTGTAATCCACAAGAGTGTTTTCCCGGACCCAAACATATGTTTCAATCCGTTGAAAGTTTCTGCTGATATATCCTTAAAAACGGGATGGTCCAGTTCAGTCAAGCTCACCACCGTTGAATCAGCGTCGACGACATCAAAATTGACATCGACAAGGGAAGGAAAAGAGATTATTTGATCAGCGAACTGTTCAAGGATTGATTTTAGGCTGGTAGCGAGGTGGGAGCTCCTTCGTGTTTGACCACCAACAATCACCAACTTTTGGATGTGCGACGGCTTCCAGGAAGTCGTCGAAAGAGGATTCCGTAGAAAGCTAACTTCATCGTCAATAGCTTGGGCTGAAAAGTGGAAGACATTGAGGATATCTTCAAATGCATCTGGGGAATGGGATTCTACACCACCGAATCCAGTCTTGTGAAGGAGGTCAACCCAGCCTTGGGGAGAGACATGAGGCGATAGTTCACGGCCGGTATCAGTTCCGAGCCACCAGCCGGGAAGTGTACCAAAGATGAAGCCACTGCTAGCAACTCCATTCATACCTTCCTGGCCTTCACCGACGACAAGGAAACCGCCTGGCTTTAGTAGACGACGAATGTGGCGCAAGGCTCGCTCCAAATCGCTAGTAGCGTGAATGACAAAAAATGCGACGATCAGATCGTAAGATGCTTCAGTGAATCCTTGATTCAAAGGATCATTTTCAGCATTGAAAGTTTTGAATATCATGCGATCTCTATGTTGTGAGAAAATGGAAGCCGCATTTCCGAAAAAGGCTGCTGAGATATCTGTGTAGGTGTAAGATCTGAAGCTGGACCCGATTTCCTTGAATATTGCCTTGGTGGCACCACCAGTTCCAGCACCTGATGTTGGTCAGCACTAATGATAACATAAAAGATAACCGATTTCTGCCGAAAAGGCTCAATATAACTTACCAACTTCTAGGATGTTCATGTGTGGGAAGCGTTCGACAAGTTGCTTCACAGTTCGACTAACCCATTGCCCAGACTCTCGTAGACCAAAACCACTAGCATAATAACGGTCAAGGATGTCATTGGCTCTGAAATGCTCAAGTATGGTTGTCTTTCCCTCAAACACATTTGGCATCTGTTCTCCCACAAGATGCATGATCTGGACGTCTGGAATGTGAGCAAAGTCCTTGCTGCAGTTCTTGACGTCCTCAATGGTATCGTTTAGCCACTCTTTCTGAGCCCACTTGTGTTTACCAGTTTCTACCATTTCTGTGATGTATCGTGCATAATTGAGATACCACTTGGTTGTGAATTCGGATCTCATAGGATGGTCAGCAGGCACTTCTCGGTGAAACTTTCGGAGATAGAAGGTTGCGATCCGTTCCAGCATAATGACCATGTTACAATGACTTTCCCCGAGAGGTATTTCACGGGCAGCGGCCTCCCCATCTAATTGGCTGCTAATCCAATCCGCTTTGGAAAAGACCCTGCGGTCAGCTTCTGCTGTGCTTCCACCGAATGGCATGAAACTTGCGCCTTGGACCTGGATAGCAGCGTGTGGATCGGAATAAGAGTAGAGTTGAACGTGTCCAGTAATTCCCCTCTCATCCGGCTTGCTTGGAACGATGGCAGAGTCCACTGGGGCCAATTGTCCCTGCTGCCAGGCGGTTGCGTTGCAAAGTGCTGGATTGATTCTGACTTGCTGGATGGAGGTGGGTAAGTGAATTGTACGTAATTGTTCGTCATATGGATAGCTGTAGGCAAGAATGATAGATTGTAATACGGCGTCAAGCTCCGTTGGGTGAATCAGCAAAGGCACTTCACCCTCCTCAAATGGCTGCATCTTCACGAAGCAAGTGGCACGGTAGTGCTTTCTTTGAAGTGAAGTCAAGGAACGGAATCTACCACTAAAGTTGTAACCTAGATCAGCCAAGGCGCCGTAGAAACGATCCGCCTCAACGTCAATGACGTGTGGAAGTGGTGCTGGGCGCGTAGGCAAAAGCGATGTAGAAGGTTCACCAAGAAGGATCTCAACATCACCGCTGGCCGCCAAAGTGAAGTCGTCAGCACCAGCGCCGAGAACTGCCGAGTAAGTGAAATTTGCCAAGATGTTGTTTTTACGCTCATGAGTGACATTTGCCATCTGAATCAAAACCTCAATATCGGGGTGATCTTGATCAAAGGCAATAGCTTGATGGATAACAAAATTGCGAATTTCGATCAGGCGGATTTCTTGGTTGAGAGAATCAGCCAGGCGACGGCAGGCTTCCATAGCAGATGACAAGTAACCAGCAGCAGGAAAAACTGTTTGACTCTGAACTTTGTGTCCGGATAGCCATTGCATTTCGCTTTCGCGTAGAAGGTTTTTCCAAGTCATTTGATGAGGGGCGCTGTCCGGGGTGATGTGGCCCAACATTGGGTGGAAAGGTTCCTGCGTCTGATAAATTTTTCGAGACGCTCTAGTTCGATGGACATAGCTACGCTCATGATTCCACTGGTAGGTCGGAAGACCTTTGACAACTTTGAATTGATCGTTGCCGCCGTTCATCGCTATTTCGAGGCTGTTGAGATCGACCAGTGACTTGTCGAGATAGGACCACAAGTACCCGAACCCAGCCGAGGTAGCTTCAAGCGAATTCGTTCCACGAACGAGTAGACTACAATAAGGAATATCATTTCCTTGATTTTCTTGGATTGTTTGAGATGTAGGACCCTTAAGAGCTGCATGAGCACCGACTTCCAGAGTCACGTCGTACGAATCAGATGCGAGCGCAGTAATGAGAGCGTCGTAGAACAAGACGGGCTTCGTCATATTTTCCGCCCAGTAAACATCCCCAAGAGACATATCGTGATCGACTAGCCTATTAGTTACGCTTGAGTACCAGGCGCATTTACCATTCGATTTTTGCGGTGTGATTTTACATCGACGGAGTGATGCAACATATGGATCGAAACACGCAAGCATGTGGTTGGAATGGTACGCGGTATTAACGCGAAGTCTTCTGTTGAATTTCTTCTCATCGTCCAAGATGACCTGAAGTTCTGCGATCGCATCCTCATCACCAGAAACAGTTACACTCGATGTTGAATTGTTAGCTGCGACATTTAAGCGCCCTTGAAACATCTCATCGTTGCACAGCTCATCCATATCTTCCTTGGAGCTCCCCACTGCGACCATGGCGCCATTTATTTTGGTACCGTTGGGGCTTACCGCAGATTGGACGTGTAAGCCACGATAGTAAGCAATGTAGATGGCATCCCTAGCTGTTAAATAACCAGCTGCGTACGCGGCAGCGATCTCACCAGATGAGTGACCGACAGCTGCATCAAGTTCAACACCGGCCATTCGAAGCATGTCGACGAGTAGTATTTGTATTGCAGTGCAGAGTGGCTGAGACAGCACTGCATCGTCAATGTGAGACACCTCAGGTGAAGCAAGGAGCTCTTTCTCGAGAGACCAGGTAGGACGGTCCCCGGGTGGTAATCTAGACAAGTGAGATTCCAATTTCAGAATAATTTGTCGCGCCACTGGATTATTCTCAATCAACTCAGCACCCATGCGGGCATACTGTGCTCCCTGACCGGTGAAAATACCCAGAAGTTTTGCGTTGCCATTTTTAGATTTTGGTAAAGCTTTAATACCAACTAAA
Source organism: Talaromyces stipitatus ATCC 10500 (assembly GCF_000003125.1). NCBI lineage: Eukaryota > Fungi > Ascomycota > Eurotiomycetes > Eurotiales > Trichocomaceae > Talaromyces > Talaromyces stipitatus. The sequence goes on along the minus strand of NW_002990117.1, from coordinate 2,339,579 downwards.
GTGTTTTCATCTTTCAATTTGGACAGTAACTTTTGTTTGAGGTCTTCGATCGATGACGCCGGAACTGAAAGCCGGTAAGAGAAAGCAGTCCGTCGCTTGCGTAGGGTATATGCCAGATGTGCTATATTGAGCGACGCGCCGTCAGTCTCCAAGTACTGGGCATAGGCAAATAAGGACTGGCGAAGTGTCTTCTCTGAAAATGCAGAGAAAACCAGAGGACCATATAGAGTTTGATTATAAGAATCGTTTGACCCCTTGTCGTTATAACTCTCTAGAATAGCATGAGCATTCGAGCCACCAAAGCCAAAGCTGTTTACACTAGCTCTCCGGGGACCTTCCTGAACCTGTGGCCACTTCTTGGCAGCCGTTGGAATTTCCAAACCCTGGTAAAAGGGCCTGACACTGTCTGAAAGTTTCTCAAATAACATATTTGGTGGGATAACTCCATGGCGGATGGCTTCGGATGCCTTGAGGACAGCTGCAATACCTGCAGTGCTCTCGGTGTGTCCAAGGACGGTCTTGATGGACCCGACGTAAAGTGGAAGGCCCTCACAATTCAGCTTCACGCCACCATCTAAGGAACTGTAAAAGGCATTGTGTATCGCTTCAGCTTCAATTGGATCGCCGGCTGGAGTACCAGTGCCGTGAGCTTCGAAATATTGTGGTCGATCGCTGGGAACTCGTAAATCTAATCCTGCTCTCGCATAGGTGGATCGAATCAAGGACTCCTGGGCCGTGGCGCTAGGCATTGTGATACCATTTGTAGCGCCGTCCTGATTTGTGGCAGTCTCTCGTATTACGCATTCAATATGATCACCATCCGCAATGGCAGCACTGAGAGTTTTTAGCACGACGGAGGCTACACCCTCTCCACGAGCATAACCGTTGGCGCCTTCGTCCCACATACGACTACGACCATCCGGAGAAAGCATCTTCAACTTGCTTTCTATGATAAAGTTTTCTGGACCCAGGATCAAATTCGACCCGCAAGCAACTGCCATATGACTTTCGCCACTTCGAAGAGATTGTACGGCCATGTGGATCGCGATCAGACTGGATGAGCATGCTGTGTCAATAGAAATGGATGGGCCGTGCCAGTCAAAGAAGTATGATATTCGATTGGAAAGGATACTCCTTCCCGTACCGGTGGCATAATATGTCGGGGTTTGGTCCATATCACGGAGAGACATTGTCCCATAGTCGCCAACCATCACACCGACATAGACGCCGGTGTTACTGCCTCTCAGATCAGTGATATCCATGCCAGCTGATTCCAATCCCTCGTATACTACCTCCATTAGAAGTCGTTGTTGGGGATCAATGGCTTTGGCTTCAACGGGTTTGACACCGAAGAATTCGGCATCAAAGCCTCCGAGGTCTTCATCTAAAAGGTATGCATGTTTAACATTGGTGTGACCATGGTGTAATGGGTCTGGATGGTAGAAACTGTTGATGTTAAAGCGATCCGTGATCTCGCGTCGAAGGTCTTTGGGCTTTTGCAGGATATCCCAGAGCTTGGATGGCGAGCTGGCATCCCCAGCAAACCGACAACCACTGCCAATAATGGCAATAGGCTCACTCTGCCTCGAAGTCATGGCGATGGTTAATGGTAGTGTTGAGTGAATCGACCAAACAGGGGGAAGGATTATTTAAAATGAAGAATCAACCTCCCGATCGTCCGCTGGTAAAAGACTTGGTACAAAAGGAGAGACCTTGGTTACGCTGTTGAAAGGCTTGATTTGTGCTATTGTGCCGGTGATGACGGAAACAGATCATCAAAAGACCCATGCAAATCTTAATGAGAGCACATTGCTTCCGTGAAAGCCAGTATCTCGGTCACAGATATACCAAATAATCATATAAGATCTTATCTGCAAAAGGATTAATGGCGAGTAGGTAGCTTTCGGCCTCTTTGATATTACTGTGTGAGCTTAATCAGAACCCATTTTCTAGTATTGGGTCCGATTAGCCCACTGGAATGCACGTTCGGAACGAGGGCTGATTTCATAACCTTAATTTTTCCAGTGGGATGCATCGGCCTATCGGGGTGTCAGCCCCATATCCGATGAACTCAAGGGCGAACGAGGTGAGTCGGAGGATTTTAGGGTACCTGGTACTTGCTGAAACGGCCCACAAGCATGTCCGAATAGTATTGGAACCAAAACGTGCAGGATTCTAGCCGATTATCATTTACGCTCTAACGCTTTGTCCATGCTTTTTTTGCGACCGTTCGCTCTGGATGATTGATTGCTATCGTCGTCTCCACTAATTACTGTTCATTTTACGCCAATAGTGATCGGGCCTACTGTTGTCGCCGTGGCCACTTGTTCGGAGCCAACTTCAATGCCACGAATCATGGGCTCAAAAAGCTTCCGGCGTAGAAAACAGAAGCCAGACTAGGTTTTCTCTTCAGTAGGATGGTAAAAACCATAGTCCGGTCACAAACTATACCTCATCCAGAGTATGAAGGCGTATGAAGGCGTCATAAGTAGTGAAAAACAGTTAAACTACTGTACAACAGCAATATATCATCGCAAGAAACACTGGAATACATTTTAACCAATTTGAGCAGTATCGTCCACTACTCCTAGTAGATGGTTAAAGTTGACATTCTAATGAGTAACGGTATTATCTAATGCGAACTTAATTTCACGAATTGCAATCAAGAGAAACCTCTTTTATCTAATTTCTTAGTTGTTATCAACATGCCTGGCTGCACAACGATGCTTCTAGGCTACCTGTAAGCACGTATTCGTTGTAGTTATGCAGCCAAACTTTCAAAGTCCTCTTTGATAGAAGAACAAATAACATCGAGAAGAGTATGCTCTTGCTCCGGAAGGCATCCCAGAGCACCCTTCTGCCACGTCACGACACAGGTCAAATTACCATCCTTGACGCTAGCAATACAAAAGCTAAGGGTTGCGCTGGGGACAGCGGCGGATGTTGCCATCAAGAATTTGCTAATTTTGCATACACCTCCTTCAGTAACACCGTCGAACGCGTTAAGGTTACTCAGTGCAAAAGAAGCGTCACGAGATTTTCCCAGCTTTTGCGTCATAGAGGCGCGATGATCCGGGACGAATCTGATCATACCAATCATTTGGTCCTCTAGTCGCAAACTACACTCTGCAAGCTTATCAGAAATGACTCTGGCGTTGGCCCAAGTCTCGTCAGATATAGGCTTAGATGAGTCTGTACGTTGATGAGAATGAGACAGACCCGACACAAAGTTGCCCCACGCTAATGTAGAGCCATTCGCGGCTCGCATGTCAATTGCAGTCTGTGAGGCAAAGTTTGTGCCATTCTCGACTGGAATAGCCTTGCTTAATGCCCTCACGACGAGCTGATGGAACAAGCCCGTGAGCTTCGTACCATGTACACGTGAGGCTGCTAAAGCAGACTTTACTTGGGAATTCCCAATTTCGATAATCCGCAGTCCAGTTTGCAATCCTTCAGGGCCGAGGAAAACGGGGGAGCCGGTCCAAGTATTACCATCAACGACGTTGGCGCTTGCCAAAGACTTCATGAATTCAGGGGAGATGGGAAGCCTCTCAGGAGTGTCAAAAGGTTCGGGAAGCGATGCCTCAGACGCTTTGATCACGGTATCATCCAGCTGGACGGCGGCGAACTTTCGCAAAGCGCTCATGAAAGTCCGATGGAAGACGCATCCGGACCCACCATCCGCTGTCGCATGGGAGGAGACGTACGCGATGAAGCAACGAGGATTGCTCGTAGACAAAAATGGCAGCACAACAAGCCTCCATGGAGGTGAAGACGGATCAGTGAACTTCTGATCGACGATAGATGGCAAGACTTTCTCGATGACGGCGGCTTCGCCTTCATCCTCAATGGCTTGTTCAGTAAGGATCGAGACGTGGTCTGCCAGATTCAGATGTGGCACCACCTCCCACAAAGGCTCATTGGTATCTTTGCCTTTCATTACCATCATCATCTGAGGGTATGTCTCAATACAACTTTTTAAAGCTGGCATGTACGAGTGAGCCAATTTCACTTCGAATTCGCCATTATCAAACTCGTATACCCCTCCCACGGCTGCGGAGTTGAAGTAGCCAAGATCCTCTCGAATAGCTAGGCGTTTCTCATAAGGACCTACATGATGTTATTTTCAAATATATTCCATTTAAGCGTAAGTTGAACATACTTGCAACTCGTTGCCGCACCATTTTTGCGATTCATTAATTTGTTTATGTGTGATCTGGTTGCTGATATCTGGTAGCTGAAGTCTTGCTAGATTGTTTATTATTTGTTTAACGCTCCAGCTCGTGTATTCCTCCCACAAATTGTAAAAATGGTTCTTTGGAACTGACAACTGCCTATCTTGAATGAGAGGCGTCTCCACTCCTTAGCAAGAGCTGGGACGTGGGAACGTCAGATACTCTAAAAAACCGCCTCAATGGCGCCAAGCACACCGACTAAGCCAACATGGTGCCGATTAGTACTCTAGCCCTCCGAATAACAGTCGCATCGTTTTATGATGATCCGAAAATCCGCTGATTGCACCGAGTCCAACCGGCACGTGCTGACTAGTGCAGCCCAACGTGGTAACTCCTACCGAATGAGGCCGTATCTCATTTTACATAGCATGTGGGTGTATCGTAACTAGCTGAAAAGACTCTGGGTCATACACTTTTCGTAATGTATCCAAAAGCCAATTACACAAGTAAAACAATTGAATGAGATCTATTAGGAAAGAATCTTCGCTCAGTGCCCTTGACACCTACGTTGGTTTGATGGACGCAAGAGCTAACCATACTCCGGGCCGTATAAACATTCTGAAGATACGTAATCTAGGGTCAATTCATGATAGCACTCCTCATCTTCGTGAAGTTGTGAATGAATGCACCAGAGGCTACTCACCAGATTCACCTTCGACGAAATACAGTTGTGTCTTCATAAGTGTGTGGCATTACTTCTTCGCTTTTCTTTTCAAATTCTCAACATGCATTCTGCTACCGCATCAGAGCCGATCGCCATCATCGGCATGTCCAGTCGGTTCGCGGGAGATGCAACTGATACAGAGAAATTGTGGGACGTCTTGCTGAAAGGGCGGCCGTCCCCGTCCCCATTTCTGAACGACAAGCATTATCATCCCGATCAATCTCGTCAAGGAGCAGTATGTGTAAACTCCCTCAGATAGGAATGAATAGTAGCAATTTACCTTTGCCAGATACATGCAAAAGCGGCCTACTTCATCAAAGATGACACGAAAGCATTTGACAGCGCTTTCTTTGGGTTGACAAAAAAGGAAGTGCTTTCAATGGATCCACAGCAACGGATGCTGTTGGAGTCTACATACCATGCCCTTGAGAACTGTACGTACTCACCCACACCGGGACGGCTTACTTGAATATGGTTTAGGTTGTGACGAATGCTTACTTTTGATCAGCGGGTATACCACTAGAGCAGGCGATTGGGACCAACACATCTGTTTTTGTTGGCCAATGCGGAGAAGACTTTGCCGCTATGTGTAACTCAGATATGGAATTGGCTCCTACATATAAAGAAACAGGAGTGGAACGATCAATTCGAGCAAATCGTATAAGTTGGTTTTACGATTTCAAAGGAGCCAGCTATGTTGTTGACACCGCGTGTTCCAGTAGCCTTGTCGCTCTATATACTGGCTGCCAAGATCTCCTTTTACATGACTCCGAAATGGTAAGTTGACCCTGGACTTTCGCCCTTGGTGTCAGAAATCCAGAATACTAAGCACGAACAAAATTCAGGCAGTTGTTAGTGGAATCACCTTGATAGATCATCCATCTCAGTTTATGGGGCTAGACAAACTAGGCGCTATAGGTTCGGATGGATATTGCTACACTTTTGATTCGAGGGCAAACGGCTATGCCCGGGGTGAAGGCGTGGGCACAATACTTTTAAAACGACTTTCGGACGCAATTCGCGACGGGAACATTATTAGAGCTGTCATTCGATCATCTAGCGCAAGCTCAAATGGGAGGACACCTGGGATTTTCAATCCCTCATTCGAGGCACAGACAGCTCTTATCCGCTCTACATATAATAAAGCAGGGTTGGATCCAGGTCGTACACGCTTTGTCGAAGCTCATGGTACCGGAACAAAAGCAGGTGATGCAACTGAAGCTAAGGCCTTATCCACTGCTTTCGAAACCGCAAAGAGAAATGCGCCACTTATTGTTGGCGCAGTAAAGACGATACTGGGTCACACCGAAGGTGCAGCAGGAATCCTTAGCGTTATCAAAGTGGTCAAGATGCTAGAGACAGGAATTATTCCGAAGAATCATAACTTCGTCAAAGTGAATCCAGAAATTGATGCTGAGAAGCTAAACATTCGATTTCCCATTCAGACAATGAAGTGGCCGTCCAAGGGTATTCGCAGAGCTTCAATAAACTCTTTTGGATTCGGAGGTGCAAATGCACACGCAGTCATTGATGACACGTTATCTTACATCACCGAACACAATCTCCATGCAATCCATCAAACAGTAGCTTTGGAAGAAACTCAAAAGATGGACGATGAGAACAGCTTAGTTCAAATCGCAAATGGACTGAACGGCCACATGGTAGCTCAACATAATGGCCATGCGGTGGCGCAGACAAACGGCCATTCAGAAAATCAAACGAAGGACCATATGGTAACTCAATCAAATGGCCATGCGGAACTTCAGATAAATATCCGATCAGACAATTGTCCCAACGGTGCTTCAAGTGAGAAAAAATCCAGTAATTTTGAAGTCAACGATGCCATCAGGAAGCGTCTTTTTGTCTTCTCAACTTTCGATAAAAAGGGCCTTTCAAGAACTGCCGAAACCTACCGAGAATGGCTACAGATCTCTTTGCCCCAGAGGTCACAAAACCCTGATTATGTTAGGAGGCTAGCTTTTACTTTGAGTCACCACCGTTCTAAGTTCAACTGGCGGAGCTATGTTGCTGCTGGCAACCTCGAAGAACTTCTGGATAAAATGGCATCTCTCACTACATTAATTGCAAAGAGTCAAACCCCTAATTTAGCGCTTATCTTCACTGGACAAGGAGCTCAGTGGGATGGCATGATCGGAGCTCTCAGTCAGTTTACCGTGTATAGAAGGAGCATTGAGGACGCCGCTGCATACTTCACTGAATTAGGATGTCCATGGGATTTGACTGGTTAGTTCATCATTTCCCAATCTCTATTTGTGATATTAACTAAGCTCTGTGATACAGAATTGTTAGATCATCGAGTAACACTGGACAGGGACGACTTGGCTCTCAATCTCCCGTTGGTCACAGTCCTTCAAGTTGCAATCGTGGACCTACTCTACAGCTGGGATATTAAGCCACGTTGTGTTGTAGGTCATTCATCGGGTGAGGTGGCCGCTGCCTATGCATCTGGCAAGATCGGAAGAAAGGCAGCCTGGAAGACGGCTTATTTCCGGGGTATTGTAGCCGCAAAAATATCCGGTCAAGACGGCGGAATGTTAGCTGTGGCCCTTTCACCTGAAAGAGCCAAAGAATATATTCGGGACTATGAAAACGCAGGAAAATTGACTATTGCCTGTTACAACTCCCCATCAAATCAAACTTTATCCGGGGATGTCGATGCTATTGATGCTCTCAAGGCCATCTTGGACGAAGAAAAGATTTTTGCTCGAAAATTGAACGTATCCAATGCTTACCATTCCTCTCACATGGTCGCCGGAGCGGAAGAGTATACCCGTCTCCTTGGCAATCTTCATACCGACGGGAAGCTCACGGGATGGTCTGACGTTGAGATGATCTCCTCCGTCACCGGTTCATCTGTTTCTTCCAAGCAGTTAGAAATGCCGTCCTATTGGACCGAGAACCTGGTATCACCTGTACAATTTACATCTGCACTTCTAAAGATGTGTAACGAAAGTGGTATCGCTTTCGATGACTTGATCGAAATCGGTCCACATTCTGCCATGCAAAGCGCCGTCAATGAAACCCTTCAGAATACTTTATCCGCTGGAAGCTTGTATCATGCTACGGTCAAACGGAAAACCCCGAGCGCGGGACCAATCATCGAAACAGCGGGTGCTCTGTGGTGCAGAGGACATCATATCTGTCTAGATGAAGTAAACGAAATTGAGCCGAAAACGACACGCATGCTCTCGGATCTTCCTCCATACAAATTCAGTCATGAGTCAAACTTCTTGCTTGAAAGTCGCTTGAGCTCTAATTATCGCTACCGTCAATTTCCTCGCATGGATCTCATAGGAGCGCCAGTTCCTGATTGGGACTCCGAGCATCCTAAGTGGAGACAGTTCTTCCGTACCAAGGAGATTCCCTGGATCATGGAGCACAAGATTACTGGACAAATTGTATGTGCTGGGGCGGGATGGGTGGTTATGGCAATCGAAGGCGCGAAGCAACTTGCAGACCCGGCCCTCAAAGTGACAGGATTCCGTTTACGTGACGTAGCACTCAAATCAACTTTGATTGTCCCTGAAACGGATGATGGTGTTGAAGTGACGATGAGTATGCAGTGGATGCCCGATAGTAGTGAGACTGTCTCCAAGATTTGGAGAGAATTTACGATCATGTCACACGATGAGGAATCCAATACATGGCGTGTACATGCAAAGGGCTTGATATCCATCGAATATGAGCAGTCTACCAAAAGTATCGACAAGGATAATAAAATGCAAGCAGAGGATGCCGCCGCTAGACGACTTTTGGCTCGGGTAACAGAGAACTGCAAGATTGACGTGGATTCGGATTGGGTCTACGGCATGTTTAGAGCAGCCGGTTTTGACTTCAAAGCGCGCTACAAAAACTTGAGTGACATTTCAATAAGTGAAGGGCCGGATTGCTATGATGTGCTGGGAGTGGTGCGAAATCCAGATTTGACTTCTGTAACCGCCGCAGGATATGTATATCCCCATACATACCATACTGTTGCTTTAGACTCAGTGATACACATGGGGTTGCCGACAATATTGGCTAAGCTCGGGAATGGTACTGTACCATCACCTACAATCCCAGGCTGGTTCGACGAAGTATGGATCTCTGCGAATATCAGTAGCCGTGCAGGTGACGCGCTCAAATTATGCATGCATCAGTACAAGGACTTTTGGCATGGCTTGAGAAATGATATCGTCGGCTTCGACGAACATAACTCAGAACGACAACTACATATCAAAGGTCTGAAATATCATACTGTTCCCGGTCGACAGCTATCCTCTACATTGGAGCCTTGTCACCAAATTACGTGGAAACCAGTCCTGGACCTGAAAAATACCGATGATCTGACATTGACCAAAATGGCTACGAAGCTGCTGGTTGTCAAACTTCCCGAGACCAAGCAGTCTGAGTTCTGTCAGCTGCTTGCCAAACTATTTACTAAAGAAGCAGGTACTGAAAACTGTGAGATAACCCCTTTGGAGCAGATCAAGGAATTCGATCTATCTGATCTCACTTGCATTGTCTTATCTGATGGAGAAACCGCATCTTTGATTGAAACGGATGAGAAGACCTTTGACCACTTGAAGTACATTGTCACGGTTTCTCCTCGTATTTTCTGGGTTTCTTCGGACTCTTCTAGGCCGCAATGGGCCATTGCTAGCGGATTTCTGAGAACGGCAAGATGGGAGAAGGGCGGTTCAGATACTGACTTCTCAATCTTGAACATCGTGCGGTCAGGAAATGATGAGCTTGATAGTACGCATGCCCAACGAGTTTTCAACTATCACTTCTCTGATGGTAGAGCTATTCCAAATGCCGACTACGAACTTCGCAGTGGTACAATATGGTCAAATCGGATATCCGAGTTTGATGAAGTCAATGAATTCCGCCGAAAGCATACATTTCCTGGTAGCCAAATAATTCTGGGTCCATTCAGAAGCAATACGAAGCGTAGTTTGAGGCTCAAAGCTCAAACTCCAGGCCGACTGGAAACTCTCCATTTTGTGGACGACGTGGACGCCACAAAGCCTCTTGCTGCCGATGAGGTTGAAGTAAAAGTCGCTGCAGCCGGCTTGAATTTCCGAGACGTTGTTGTCGGCCTCGGCGAACAGACCGAGGATGTCTACGGTATCGAAGGGGCAGGTTGGATCACTGAAGTTGGCTCTGATGTGACAGGAATCAAAGTTGGGGACCGAGTTGCTGGTGTATGGAGCAGAGAAAGAGGTTATATGAGATCGTCTTGCAAGGTACATCATGCGCTAGCAACGAAAATTCCCGACGACATGTCATTCGAAGCGGCAGCCGCCATCCCCATGAATCTCATTACGGCTATCTATTCTCTCCGTGAGCTGGCACATCTCACTTCTGGTGAGAAGGTTCTTATTCATAGTGGAGCAGGAGGAACTGGCCAAGCTGCGATTCAATACGCACAAATGGTCGGTGCTGAAGTGTTCACCACGGTATCCACCGAAGAAAAAAGACAGCATATCGTTGAGAACTACGGAATTTCAGCAGATCATATATTTTCAAGTCGAACGTTGGATTTCGATACTCTGATCATGGAGGCCACTAATGGCCGTGGAGTCGATGTGGTGCTTAATTCTTTAGCGGGTGAAGCACTTCGCAGGTCACTGGATTGTGTGGCACCACTGGGCAGATTTGTTGAACTTGGCAAGAAAGATATTTATGCCAACGGCCGCTTGCATATGAAAGCCCTGAAAAAGAGCATCGCATTTTTCTCCGTGGATATATTGACGCTATTCAAGCATCGTGAGAGCTATTCCGGCGAGCTCCTAGCAGAAGCTATCGACATGCTTTACAAGGGGACCATTAGACTCCCACCCGTACTGGAAGTATACAGCTTCTCGGACATTCTACCTGCCTTCCGCAAACTTCAGACAGGAAACATGATGGGAAAGATCGTGCTTACTGCTTCAGACAATGATATGGTTCCAGTAAGTATTCAATACGCCTCCACATTTTCCAATACCTACAATAATATTGACAGTACATTTTTATTCAGACTGCAATGGAGGCCCCTAAGCCATTTTCTTTCCGCGGAGATGTGTCGTACATCATCTCAGGAGGTCTACGAGGAGTCGGAAAGGTTATTGCTCAATGGATGGTCTCGCACGGAGCAAGAAACCTCATTCTTCTTTCCCGATCGGGTGTGCACTTACCGGAAACGAAAGCCTTCGTGGAGCGGCTCCGGCTTGGAGGATGCAGAGTCGTATCTGACGCCTGCGATATTGCCAGTGAAAACGATCTGCGCCGGCTCCTTGAATCCTGTAAGGACATGCCACAGATTAATGGCTGCATTCAAAGTGCAATGGTACTAAGGGTATGATTCCACGTAGCTTGATTTTACATTTGCCATGTGCAGCTAAGTAATTCGTTGATTACAGGATAAATCCATCCTTAATATGAATCACGAAGACTGGATAGCGGCAATTCGTCCCAAGGTAAATGGGTCTTGGAATTTGCATAATCTACTACCACGCGACCTTGACTTCTTTGTCATGCTCTCCTCCATCACAGGCGTCGTCGGCAACCACGGACAAGCTAATTATGCAGCCGGTAATACATTTCAAGACGAACTTGCTCGTTATCGGGTCTCCCAAGGTTTGCGAGCAACAAGTCTGGATCTCAGTGCAATATCTGGAGTGGGATGGATTGCTGAGCACTCTAATATCGATACACTTTTAAGAGGAGCTGCCTTTCAGCAATTGAAAGAAGAAGATATTTTCACAGTCTTGCAATATGCCTGTGATCCAGAAAACACAGCTACGTCAGTTAGTGGTACAGTTGGTGAGAAGGAAAATGACGATAGCCGTCGCGTTAAGATGGACCAAAGCGAGATCATCGTCGGTATGGACAATGCAGCTGCGATCCGTCGTAAAGCAATGGCCAAGCCTGCATATCTGGATCATGCATTGTTTTCAAGTATTCTCGAAGAATACAACGCAATTGGTGACACTAATACGGGCGACGGCGAAGGCGTAAGGAGTCTTGCGAATAGTCTTTCTGCTTGCAGTTCCATTGCCTTTGCCACTGAACTAATCATAGAAGCCATCAAGCAAAAGCTTGCAGATCTCATCTCAACACCTGCGGAGGATATCGATGACAGGAAAACTTTCAGTAGCTATGGAGTCGACTCATTGGTGGCCGTCGAGTTTCGTTCGTGGCTAGGTGCAGAGGTCGCCTCTGATATTGCGGTGTTGGAGATCATTGGATCAAGAAGTATCAGAACGATTGCGACTAAAGTCGCCACTACAAGCAGCTTGGTAAACGTGCAAGAAGCTATGGAGAGTTGAAATTCGTTACCTCGGTATCTAGTTCGGTTCTCTGACTCGCACTTCGCACACGGAGGACGGTGGTTGCACGGGGCAGGACGTAGATAGTCCATGGGCAAGCCAACTAGAGAAAGTCATTTAAATGCAATGAGAAATTTCCATCTTTCGTTTGTCTATATTGGAGTTTTGGTAAAGTTGTTATGCCGAAAACCAGAATAAATAGATCGGTCCCAATCGAATGTCATTATACCTACGCTTAACCTCTTCCTCAAGTCTATAGGCTCAGAACAGCTTGTAACGACCAGTTCTGTGGACTACTAGGTACTGGGCGATGGAGTAATACGATGCAGTCCCCATGCAGACCTGCCAGTCTCTACCCGCTACCTGATTTTGCTGTACACATAGCTGGGGTTGGTCCCAGATAAACATATATTTTCTTCCACGCAACAAAGATCAGATCTGTTGTAAAAAAGATATTCCTATAGATAAATTGCATTGCAATAGAGGCACCCAAATATAGTAAATTACGTGATTCTGAACTAATTTCAGCACATATCCCCAGATTGAATATTGCAAGTACGCTTATTGAATGCAGAGCTTTTCGCTCAAATCCTAGATATCTCAACCATGCAACCCATTATATACCAGTGTACAGCACAACATATTTTATGCATATCCTGCAGTATGGCGCGCTACGCCGAAGCTATAGATTCCGAGCTCATACATTGAATCGGCGAGTTGACGCATATCACAATGAAAGGTGGCAGATCAGGAACAATTCGGGTGTTATTTAGCTTGCCCTCAACCATGATCGCATATTGTGACATATTGACAATCAAGTCAGGACACGTTAACATATCTCTATCTACTAGTACGCGCAGAACCGAATATAATAAAAGCTCTCGCTGCCCCGAAGAATGAAGATGAAAATGAAGGGGTCCGTTATTCATTGATAGGATAGGCTCCAAACGGGGAGCATTGATTGGCCAACATTTTTCAACATTGGGTATTATTTCTGTAGTTCTCCAGCTCGGGTCGGAGACAATTGACGAATGATGTCGCGCTCCGCTCCGATTGAGTGTATCGTTTCAGTACGATCCGCGGTGCTACAGCCGTAATATAACGTATTTTACCAGCGCTACATAGATGGTTACCATTGTCACAACCTGTAATTAGCCGTCTCGTAATTTTACTCGAACAGAATGATGCTAAACGCCTTCTAGAGGTCAAGCGTCCGACTCTCGATCTAACAGACAGCTGATACGGCCCAAGAGTCGGTAACGCTAAAGCGGTCAAGTACTTGCTGATGATTATTTTTAAACATTCAGTTGACCGAATATTCTAGGCGAAGTACTTGGTTTTAGACGCAGGAATTGAACACAGCTTTTGATACATCCACATAGATCCCTCGTTGAAGGAGTCACGTGCCCTCAGTTAGGTCAAACACCCAGATGGATCTCGAATCTAATGAAACAACACCATTGCTCACTGAGCGCAATGGTGCCTCTAACTTGTCGGCCATCGAAGAGAATGATGGTCTGCCGGACCCGAATGTCATATGGTGGGATCAAGATGAAGATCCTGAATACCCTTACAATTGGCCTCGTTGGCTCTCCATGTCCAATTGTTTTCTAATTAGTGCAATGACTTTCTTGACTGCACTTGCATCCTGTAAGATTTCTACTGTCCTTTTAATTCCAAAAAAGAGGGCTATCAAGCTGACGCTGGTTGCTTTCCAGCAATAATCGCGCCCGCGGTACCCCAGCTGATGACAGAATTCCAAAATGAAAACCTGCAGGTTGCCGCATTCGTTGTGTCAGTATACATTCTTGGGTTTGCTGCTGGTCCACTGATAATTGCACCTCTGTCTGAGATCTACGGCCGTGTTCCGGTATATCATGTTTGTAACGTCGGTTTTACTATTTTTGCAACAGCATGCGCTCTGTCACCGAATATCCAAGCTCTGATCATCTTTCGATTTTTGAATGGACTCTTTGGTTGCTGCCCTGCGACAATTGGAGGTGGCTCAATCACGGATATGATCCCACAAGAAAGAAGGGCCGCCGTGGTAGCAGCATATAGTGTTGGTGCTCTTTTCGCCCCTATCGTTGGTCCGATGGCTGGTGGAATCGTTGCGGATAAATTTGGCTGGCGCTGGGATTGTTGGCTTCTAAGTATTTCTGGAGCCGTCATCTCGATTTTCATGATGTTTGTCTTGAAGGAGACCTATCACACGGTCATCCTCGAGCGAAAAGTTCATCGTCTCCGTACAGTAACGGGTAACCAGCTGCTGCAATCCAAGCTCAATATTGGTCTTTCACAGAGAGCGTACTTTTTACGCAGCATCGTTCGTCCATTGAAGATGCTTACGCTTTCCCCGATCGTGATCATTACATCCTTGTTCATCGCTATCACGTACGGGTATATGTGTAAGTGTTCCTTACGTCGCACTGTTCCTTCGCTCTTCTACATAATCGAATTCGTGGTTTATACTGATTACTTCCAGACTTGTTATTCACTTCATTTACCGAGGTCTTCCAGCGATACTATGGATTCACTACCAGCAATGTCGGTTTATGTTTTCTTGGGCTGGGGTTGGGCTCTTTCCTCGGGGTTGCCATATTCAGTGCGACATCAGACAAAATGATCAAAAGAAAGGCCGCTCAGGAAAACGCAGAGGCTGATTTAACGGGCTCCCAGAAGAAAGGCATCATCAAACCAGAGTACAGACTTCCACCTTTGCCATTCGCAGTGTTGTGTCTTCCGGTGGGTTTATTGATATATGGTTGGACCGCGGAATTGCGTCTACATTGGATAGTCCCCATAATTGGCACGGTTTTCATCGGCGTTGGACAGTTGTTGTTATATATGGTGCTGCAAATGTACCTGATCGATTCATTTACCATCTATGCTGCTTCTGCTGTCGCAGCAATTACGGCAGTGCGATCTATTGCGGGCGGCCTATTGCCACTCTTTGGTTTGAGTATATACGATAAATTCGGTGTCGGCTGGGGAAATACCTTGCTTGCCGTTGTTTGCCTGCCGCTCGTCCTCGTGTCGTTCTTACTTATCAGGTATGGAGAAACGCTCAGGGAGAGGTTTCAAGTGAAGAATCTGTGAGAACAGCGGAAGAGTCATAGACATCTTGTGTAAGCATTTGGTTAGAATGATTTATCAAAATTTGTTATATTTGGCCAGGTTTTCGAATTACTTTAGTCATATGTCCGAGTTCTTATCTTCCAATGATTTCTGCTTCTGCTGACTTCAAACACCGGTGATCCATAAAGATTGAATGTGTGTACACATTGATACCTTATAATCTTTTGTGTCAATCATAGCTGAGTTCGCATATTCTAAATCATCATGTTCAAGGGCACACATATCTAAATTTGCTAAAGTTTAATGAAAGTTCGACTAAATCACATAAATGGAATATCGTAGTTTTCCTGGTTAAAGCTCACTCTTTAGTAATTCATTTTTTTCGTCCCTCTTAAACCGCGTCGAATACACAATAATACGAGTACTAAATTTGCGTTGAGCTCGACATACAGTTTGGATAACAGTTTGTTATATTGGTGTACGCTAACTACCTTATTTCAAGTAAAGCCAAGGTCCTACTCAGGATTTCAGCAAAACCAGTATACATTATTCACTCGGCACTATCATTCTCCCAGAAAACTAAACATCTAACCTCGATGCTCTGTCGTGCTGGGCCTTCATCACGGTCTGTCTGGAACGCCGTGTGTGGCGTCCTTCGAGCTCGTCCGTCCGTCTTTGAGTCAAAACACTTGATCATCAATGTCTCATCTGGTGTCATTGTCAATGCATAGTACCATTTATGGTTTGGGTTATGAGCCACATTGAAAACCTCAAAGCCCGCCCCCACCGAAACCGTGCTTCCATCACCTTGTGACGGCAGTTGTGCGAAGACCTTGCGAAGATCTGATTCCGCACAAGAACGTGCATCGCATACTGCGAGAGGGTCTCTCTTGACAGGACCGCCAACGGGTCGCCAGACATTGATGATGCCCCATCTTGTTTTCGAGAGTGACTCGGCCACGGCGGGTGGCAAATTATCTTCAAGGACCTGCTTAGCACCATCGTATGATTGATCTAAGGGATAGTAAGCATCATGTACGTCTGAATATGATTACACTTTGGTCCATAAGCCTTTGGTAGTCTTACCAATATGACATAAGAGTGATGGAGTCATAATCGGAATGATATCTGTTGGTGCGGCTTTCTTTGCGGCTTCAACGGCGGTATCTACTAAATGTTTTCGAATCAGGTGAGAGAATGGGACAACACGAGTCGCCCCTGTTCTAAAAATTGTGTATCAGAGCCAACGCTTTCAATCAGGTCAAGCAGGCAAAGGTAATAATTTGTTCAAAACGACCGGAGATCTGAGAATGTAAGGAAACTTACACCTCCCTCAACAGTGCTGCAGTCTCATCATAAACAACTGTTTTAATTCTCTCCTGATCGTCGTAGGTCTTCTCCTTCGTCTTGTGGGGCACAAATTGGAAACCATGCGTGTCCAATGTGAAATTCTCGTCTTTACATGTTCGCAAATCTGTGATTGGCATAATCACGGACTTGAGTGGCCGCAGCTTGTCTGTGGCTGTTCCTGGGTAGATGACATCGGTTCCTCCTTCACTTACTTCCAGAAAATAGTTGATGTTTGCGTTGATGACGGCCTGCACTGTGATAGTCTCAGTAGCCATGCTGAACTCAATTATCTTTCTGGGGTGTCTGTGATATATGATTACAAAATGGAAAGATTTCTTGAAGCATTACATGTAATCGGCAACCCAGCGGAGATTACCTTCTGGTATATAATTGCTGCTTCATATCCAATTAGGTATGTCCAGCTATTTCGGACTAGATGTGGTGTGGAAGTTAGAGTATCTTCCAGTCATCCTCCGAACACATCAGACTGGGGCGGTTTTAGGGGTAAGGTAGCCTCCGAATCCAAGCTCAGCTAACCCCTTTTATGGCCTCAAGCATCTCCGAACGAACACAGGATATGTATTCCTTAGTGATAACAATATTATACCGCGATCCCGAATTTGGATTAGGCAGCGTATATACCCACTTTCAGGCGTGATGCTACGGAACCAACTTGCATGAAGCTAGTGAACATTTAGGAAAGGTGTTAAGTACATAACGGTAACACGGTGACCAGCCATCCCAAGGAACAGCATGGCAAATCATGAGACCATATACCATCGAGATACCAACGAGATGATAGGGTAATGGTATACTGAGGAAGAACAACGATTGGGTATACCACAAAGTATACCACAAGATGGTAGGGAATTGGTAGGAACATTGGTCTATATAAACACACTCATCGCCATGTATCTAGCCCTGTTCTTCATAGCTGTTTATCATAAGTTACTTGATTACAACTGAGAGAGTCAGCAAGACAAGTCAACTTATACGGGATCACTTTTAACGTAATCGGACACCGAGTGGATTAGCCTTCCCAGAGCGCGTCAAAATACTTCAAATATTTCTATACACCAATCTTCAACGCGTCACCATGCCACCAAATCGTACAGAAAATCGCGAAAGTTGGCCAATGAAGAGGGCAAGATACTGCTTGCTATAGCTGATTTAAAAAATAGAAGAATCAAATCTATTTATGAAGCTGTACGAATCTATAATATTTCATATACTACTCTTCACCATCGACTTGCCGGCATCGAATATTGAGCTGAAAAACGCGCCAATGGCCATAAAATGACCCAATATAAACAGGATTCTCTTCTCAAATGGATTCTTAATTTTGATAAACGTGGATTACCCCCCAGCCATCTCTCGTACAAGATATGGCTGATCTTCTTCTTTCTCAACATGGAAATGAGCATATTAGTGAGAAATGAGTTTATCGATTTATTGACCGGCATCCAGAAGTAAAATGACAATTTTCACGAAGATATAACTACGAGCGAGCAAAATGCGAGGATATTAAGATAATCCGAGAGGATTTTGACCGCGTACGAGACGTTATACAAGAATATGAAATCCTATCTGAAGATATGTATAAATTCGATGAGACTAGCTTTGCTATAGGCCTCTGCGCAACTGCTAAAGTTGTTACAGGCAGTAATTAATATAGCAGGCTTTATTTATTACAGCCTAGCAACCTGAATAGGTTACAGCAATTAAAGCAATTAATTTTACAGGATAGGCTTTACTCTTATATGTGATTTCTAAAGCAACAACCTACTATTAACAGGGCTGGTTTGAGACACTTCCACAGGACTGGAGACTTGATATTAGCAAGAATGGCTAGACTACAGATGATATTGGGATTAGATGGACACACGCTTGACTAAATCTTGCTCTATTCATAGGCCATGAATTCCCATCCAATCCATGGCTTGATTGACTAAGCCCAGATCGAGGTTGACATTAGTGTCCTGCTGACCATTGCACAATCTGCCGCGCTTGTCGAAGTAGAATTCGTCACTTCCAACAGACATGTGTCCAAATAAGAGGTGATCGGGATCGTATTTGTGTTTGATTTCCAAGAGACGCTCATAGTTCACTCCATACATCGCCTCCTTCCAATCACCCTTATATAGAGGGTCAACTTCATTCATGTATACTCCTGAGTCAGGAGTCGCTGCGTCCATGGCCGGAGCATGGAAATCGGCCAACTCCTCTTTGAGTTTCAAGTTCTCTTCGACAGGAGCTTCAAAGTCCCAGAAGCCATTAGCAATGCACACAGCCTGGGCATCCCGCCAAGCAGGCAAAACGGCATTATCTGGGTGAATTTTATTCTGCAAATTGAAAACGCCGCAACCAATAAGCCACTTGCCATTTTCAACAACAGAACGCAGTGAGTCAACAAGCTTGGCATTGGCCTTCTTATCCTTAACAACCTTGCGGGGAACGAGTCGGGCGTAGAGGATAGTGGTCACAGGCTCAGCTCCGTGAGGAAGTGGACCGTAATAATTATTGAAATGGTCATAGTATGTCTCCGAATACTCAGTCTTGAAACTATATTGGATACCGAGGGCATCGAGCTCAGCGAGATATGGAGCCATTAGCTTGTTTACATCATCGACTGTTTGACCGGGCAAATTAATTGCTTGAGCATCGAGGGTGCTGTTCAAGAGCACAAACTGAACCGTGTTGTTGTTGACAGTAAAAGACGGGAAGTATTGATACCAGAGCTCAATAGCTTTCCAGAACACTTCGTTTCCGGGTGTATCGGTGTTATTGAAAACCAACGCACCACCAGCAAATGGACCATCTTTGAAAATCTTGACTGTGACACCAACGACGACTCCGTATGTGCCACCGCCTCCGCCACTCAAAGCCCAGTACAAGTCCGAATGCTGCTCCGGAGTCGCAATCAGGTACTCACCTGTAGTGGTGACGACCTCCCACTCAAGGACCTGATCGGATCCCAGTCCGTTTTCGCTAGTTAGGACTGAATGACCACCTCCTTGTGAATAACCGCCAGCGACTCCGACTGTTCCGCACTCACCGCCGACAATACGATAGCCATGTTCGTGTACAGCCATGTAGGACTCACCAACGCCCATACCAGCTCCAAGTCTTACAGCAGGTCCAGAGTAGTGAGAACTTTTGTAATCAGGAATGATCTCGGATGTTTTGAGGTTATACATCCAGAGTGCGAGACTGTTCGAACCACTTGATCGGCCGTGATAGCTAAAACACGATATTAGCACTGCGTAGTACGACATATGGCTACAAATTGCAGCCTTTGTAGTAGTGTAAAAGAGTCTCTATCTTACTCATGACCAGTGTTCTTGACTACCAGTCTGATATTCTTTTCCTTCGCGAATTGAATGCCAGCAATAACGTCGCGTGCACTAGTAACGTTGATTGAATAAGAAGCATAGTTTCCGAGCTCGCAAGGAGTCTCAGGTGAGGTAAAGGGATCGCACGACCGGTTTTGATAGTAAGGGTTCATTATCTCGGATGGATGAGTGACGCTATACATGTTTAGCATCATGCTGTTGGTGTTTATAATAGTAGATCGTACTGGATTTGTCCCATCTCCCAGACTTGAACTTCCAATGCCGGAAATCCCAGTCTTCCTTAATTCGTTACATTCCGTCTCATTGTAGTTTCCGAACGGCTCATAATGACAGACACTTCCCATAGGAACTGTTTGAATGAGCTGACCACTTATAGTCTGGTTGAGTTGGTCCCATTCCGATCGAGTTGGCCAGCCAGCATCACCCGCAATATAATTACAAGTAGGCTTAGGAGCAGCTTTCGCGAATGCCAGAGTGGAACAAAGTAGCAAGCTTCTCAAGGTACGCATGTTGCCCATGCGCGAAGTGAGAAACCCACTTTTTCAGCTCGAGATCAAAGTGATGAATTAACTTAGAGACAAGTCGATGTCCAGATAATGAATGTGAATTGAATTATAAAAGAAGCATAGAAGGCAAACAAACGACGGCACACGATCATAGGGATATACCTAGCGCCTATAGTTGACTAACATACCATGGAGCATGATTATGAAGCGTCCACACTTCAGCCCCATGATTTTGTTTGATTCTCTTTGCCACATGAGACTCACAGCGCTAACAGTTTTGACTCCGAAGGACGAAGTGGAACGGCTGTGATAGCTGTTTGTTACTTTTCAGCAAGTCGGAGCTGCTGATCGGCCTGTGCATATAGCACGATGTATTCGGAGATCCGGCCAATAAGCTTGAGAATTTCCGTGTCCGTTGCAATACGATCGAGAACCGTACGTGGTATTACGATACACAACAATGATGATATGTGCTAACCCACCAATTTCCACGCACGAACAAATGTCATTCATAACTCCAACTACTAGCAGATCTCATCAGCGCAGGTCTTACACTGTGGAAAATGTAAATTCAGGTCGAAGATAACAAATTTTGAAATTATTGGAGAAGTCGATACTCTTACTTTGGAACTACGTATTTCAAATTCTTTGATTTTCAAACCTTTGATAAAACCCATCTCTAACTTCGATACGTGTATAGGTAGGGACTTTCCAGGCCCAAAATCTGTATTTGGGGGCTATAACAGTGCTTTTCCACTGTTTAGTATCGTTCTTGCACAATCTTTCTGGTATCAATATCTGTTTTAGCATTTTGGCGATGCTCACCATGACCCGGAAGTGGTATCGCTGCTCCGAACAGGGGTATTAGTTTAACTTACTGTTTTATCCTTGCAATAGCATGCAGACTGCATGCTATTTAGTAGATTATATCCACAGGAATTGGAACCGAAACCCAATGGGTCGTTCGGACGTCGATCGAACAAATCATGGTATGTTTTCCTAACTGTGGCTCTGTTCATGACTGTGGAAACCGTGGTGTGCACCGAGTCATGCACTGGGAAAAGGATGCAATGGGGAGAAGATCAATACAAGCACGATTGACTTTTCCAATGACCGTCCGAAGACTCCGCATTTTATGTAACAGTTCTTTGGTTGTTGTTGTATCGAGAGTAGCTGATATTCCCGGTTGTTTCTATCTTGCTCTCTCCTTACCAGACCTCATTTGATTTACCTACTACAATTGTGACTCACAGGGCATTTTGACGTAGCACTGGCATGTTCTAGCTCTATTTTAGGACGGTGAGACTCGTCGAAAATAGATCCAAGTCTAGTCGTTCAAGCATACACCAAATTGAAGACGCCAAATCGGGACACTTATAAATAGAAAGTACGACTTCTTTATGGGCAGAAAAGGGAGAAGAGAAGCAATTCAATCTGGCGAATAACCACAATACCGCCAATGAACTTCTCTGCGACACTGAAAGTAGTCGCATTCGCGGGGCTATGCTTTGGATCTGACGCATTTCAACAGTCGCCATTGGGTATCGATGTGAATGAACTCGAACTACAGTCACAGCCGCGATTGATTACAGGTTGTTCCAGCGCTGTAAGCAACCAATGTCCCTTCAATTGATTTTCTCATCCTTCTTTTCCTTACTACTCCTGGTCAATGAAAAGTCTCCCAATTTTATACTAGACTAAACATCATTGAAGTGTAGCAACTTACGAGAAAATTTTGGTTCCCAAGTTACATTCTTTAATGAGAGACTGTATAAAAACGAGTTGTCACGCTTCTGGTCGCTTCAGCAGTCTCAGACACTGCCGGCGTGCATTTTTCTTCCCGAAAGCTCGCACGATGTTGCATCCGCCGTACTACTTGCACGAAGATCCAATTGTCCTTTTGCAGTCAAATCAGGCGGCCACGCAGCGTTTTCCGGTGCGTCAAATCTAGAAGGTGGTCTCACCATTGATCTAGTCGCAATGAACGATATCACAGTCAACAGAGATCGGGCAACAGTATCTGTGGGCCCAGGAAACAGATGGGGAGATGTTTATCGCCAATTAGAAAACCAAAATCTGACCGTCGTTGGCGGTCGTATAGCGGACGTCGGCGTTGGTGGATTAACTCTCGGAGGAGGCATCTCCTTCTTCAGTAACATGCATGGATGGGCATGCGATAATGTTGCAAGCTATGAAGTTATCACAGCTTCAGGAGACATAATTAAAGCTACTCCAACTTCCCACAAAGCATTGTATCAGGCGCTTCGAGGCGGGGGTAACAATTTTGGCATAGTGACCAATTTTGAATTGAATACCTATCCTCACGATAGAGGCCTAATGTGGATAGGTAAAATAGTGCATGCCGGTGCTCATAATGCCAGTCTTATCGAGGCGTTTGTGAACTTTGGAGAGAGAGGAAGGGATCCCAGTGCTACAATGCTTTTCAGTATTGTTTACCTTCAGAAACAGGACAATTTTATTTGCGTGAGTGAGCTGGACTACGCTGAGCCGATAGCAGATGGAGGAGGACATCCAGCAGTATTCAATGCTTTCTTCGAAATCGAAGGGCCTATCCAGGAGACAAAATCAACAAAAACTATAGTCAACGTCATTAAAGATCACAGTGTCTCGAACCCTAATGGACTGCGTCAAAGCTACTGGACTTCAACATTTCGCCTGGATCTAAGACTTGCACAGGAGATCAGTGACCTCTGGGCACAACTTTTGGATCCTATAAAGCAGAAAGTGGCTGGTATTGTACCGGTCTTGACATTTCAGATCATTACCACAACTATGATGGAACACATGGGCGATAAAGATGGTAATGCGCTGGGATTAGAACACGAGAAAGAGCCACTCATGCTTGTCGCCTTAAGTGCCATGTGGAAAGACGCAGCTGGCGATGATATCCTATTTGAAGCATATTCTAAGTGGTTGGTCGCATCCAACTTGAGAGCTCAGGAGCTGGGACTCGATCATCGATATATCTACATGAATTATGCAAGTCAATTCCAAGATCCTATTCGTGGTTATGGAGAGGCAAACGTCGCTAAATTACAGAATGTTGCGAAGGAGTATGATCCAGATGGTGTCTTTCAAGTGCTACAGCCAGGTTACTTTAAGCTTTGAGCGATGTCCGGCTCTATAGTTCAGATAGATGACTACCTCATAAACGCGCAGTCCCGCAAGTAACCCCTTCTACTTGATAAATTATGTGCGATTCGAACCCTGAAAAGTTCACTTCAAATCATTATGCTGAAAACTATGATCAGACTTCAAAGGTCTATCCTTACCATCAAGACCTCCTTCGTCCCAACTATGAATCAATTAGCAGAGAAATGAAATACACTATATGTAGACGTAGCAGTGACATGGTAACTCACATGTTGTCAGGTATATGCGTGGAAAATAGAGGTGCATAAATATCATTATGTTCCTCCACTTCGTCATCCATTTCCGCAAGCTCGATGCAGAATTTTCTTTCCGTTTGTGCACGTTTAATAATTGTTGGTTTAGCTATATCCCGTATCACTAAGCATAGGATAGTGAGCAAGGGCGGTCCAACTGCCCTACGCGGTGAGCCTGCTTATAAGCACGAATTCTGTATATTACAATGACTACCCCCTAGAACGAAGGGGGTGGGTGTCTAACTAGTGTCAGATAACCTGGCGGTCTTCTTGCTATCCTTCTTGTCTTTTCGCACGTCCCCGAACAAACGCCAAAGCCGCCCTTCATGACCGCGCTTCGCACGCTGCCACCAAAACTCGATCTCGTCGGATTTTTGTCTTTTCGCGCCCGCTGCAATTCAGCTTTTGCTCGCTCTTCAATACGGCGGCAACACGTATGCATGGAATAGTTCTCAGGTGATCGGGTTGTTTTGCGGCGCTGGTGCTACATTCATCACTTTCCTCTTTTGGGAGCACCGCAAGGGCGATGCTGCGATGATCTCGTTTTCAATGGTCAAGAAGAGGACTATATGGTCGAGCTGTTTAGCATATGGGTTCCTTTTGGGGCAGCTAGTCTGTGTTTCGTATTATCTGCCAATTTATTTCCAGGGTGTCAAGGGCGTATCTCCAACTTTAAGTGGTGTCTACATCCTTCCAGTTGTTTTGAGCCATGTCATAACAGCGCTTTTCTCTGGAGTCCTAGGTCAGTCAACTTATAACTACATCCCTTGCATTCCTATTACTAACAAACACATAGTCGGCAAAATAGGCTACTATCTCCGATCGGTTCGGCCCTCGTGTCGATTGCTAATGGCCTTTTATCCACGTTTTTCCCTGGAACATCGACCGGAGAATGGATTGGTTACCAGATCATCGCCGGTGTTGGTCGCGGTCTTGCTCTACAAATCGTGAGTCTTCTTCTTCCCTTACATAACGGATCATGCATCTGACCTTCTCATATCCAGCCGATTATTGCCGTTCAAAACACCCTAGCTTTTCCGCTCATCCCCAACGCAATGGCGTTGCTCATGTTCAGTCAATCCTTCGTCGGCGCCATTTTCCTCAGTTTCTCTGACACCATTTTCACCAACAGCCTTCATGAACTCATTCCCAAGTACGCGCCCTCGGTCAACCCACAAGCCATTGTCAATGCCGGCGCCACAGGCTTTCGAGCAAAAGTTAGCGCAACAGAACTGGTTGGTGTGTTAGCAGCGTACTCATAGAGCGTCGACCGCGTTTTTTACTTGACGGCCGGGTCGGCAGTGGGCTGTTTTGCGGCAAGCTGGTTTACGGGGTTCAAGGACATTAGAAAGAAGAATCAGATTTCGAAAACTTGAAACGTTTCCCTCACTGTTTAGATTAGGAACAGATTTCATTTTATGACTTACCCAAGATACATAGCCTTAGGTCCTCTTTATTGGCTCAATAATATCAAACGACTCTTTTAAGAGAGAGCTAAAAAGAAAACCCCTTACATTAATTAACTAGTAATAAGATTGTCACGGATTTACCGAGCTCTTCCTTAAGAATTCAACTTCCAAAGCATTAAATGGTATGATTTTGCAGAGAATCCGCAGCTGCAAGCTGGCAAGCTGAACGCTAAAAGCTCCACTCTTAGGGCAGGACTATTGCCCCCTTTTCCAGCCTACGACGCTCTATTGGATCACACCAATCCCGGTAGGGCGTCGGCCTAATTTCGTGCAAGTACCCGCAACAATCGCCCACCTGGCATAAAATATACTGGCCAATAAAAACGTACTCCAAGCTCTTTGATGCAGCCTGTTCTGGCGTCGGCGTCGCTCAACCGGATCCGTAGTCCCGGTCCAGTCATCGCCACGAATACGGGCCTAATCGCTTTGGTCAGCTCAACCTAATAGCACTACTGGGGTGTCTTAGGATAGTGGTTGATTCAAGGACGTTTAACCAGTTTTGACTTTTACACATACCTCTGCAGGTAACATGGTAGGTACTATGGACTAGGAGGAGAGGTTCCAGGGTTGCGTGTTATTCGCTGGTGTCACGTTACGATATGCAGGATGAGCGAAGTGCACGAGGGCAAGTAAACAAGTGTTCCATAGCCGATAGCAGCTGTCAGCCACAAGTAGTTGATTTCCGGAATCAGATCTGATTATTCCACCATAGATGTTTAGGCGTGTGTATGAAAGGTTTCGTATTGTGAGAGTCGTTGAAGAAGCGACGTTGCGAGCGGGGCCGCAAGATGGAATCCAAGCTTGGGAAGCTTTGCACTAACAGGTTACCCTGCATAACCTCAAATGTCATTGGAGGGACCATCGTTTAGCCTGCTTATCATGCATTACACTAGTCTCGATGGAGAGCAACTCTAGCGGTAGTTGGCTTAGACTCTTCTGTTGACAGCTTACCCTGCATATACATCATTCCTATTACAGCTAGCTAGTGGGTCGAGTCAGGCCTGATCCATGGGACTCTGCACACCATCCCCATTGTCGGATATTTTATATCTTATTATCATTATTAATCAAGTTTGTTGTCCATACCCAGCGCTATAGGCTATGACAGACCATATATCTAACTATAGAGACATTTCAGTACCTACGGAGTTATCGGATAAGAAAGCCACAACTTCATCTATGAAACAGCTATCGCGCAAATGGCTTTGCTTACAAGCGTCAGGCCTCCCTTTGAGTGCATTCTTGGAAAGGCTTGCTCGGACATGACTCACGGCGTTAAGATGACTCCGAAGCAGCTGTGCTCATGGAATCTTGGAAGCAATATAAATATGTGGGATTGCAACATCTTGGAAATGAATGCTATTATCGCAACGCCCTACATCTTGATCTACCAACACCAAATTTCCAAACATCTCTCTAAACTGTCATACGCCAGTCAAGTTCAAACCAGTGATTCAGCAGCTTCGTCTAAACAACTTCTCTATGCCCAACCTCGAACAGTTTGTGAACTTCGACCCGGAGAAGGATATTCCAAACCTTGATGGAAAGGTTATATTTATAACCGGAGGTTGGTAATTGATATGAATTATATCCTTTACCGATCAGAGCACTAATCACATCACTTGGGGTATTAGGAACTTCTGGACTCGGAAGAGTTTCAGTAACCTCGCTTGCAAAGCACAATCCAGCACATATCTACTTTACTGGTCGTAACCATCAAGCGGCAGAGAAATTGATTCATGAAGTGCAGATAGAAAAGCCTTCGGTAAGATTGACTTTTGTCAAAATGGACATGACATCATTGTCTTCCGTCAAGACAGCTTGCAAAGAATTTATACATGATAGACTGGATGTTCTTATGTTAGTCCGCCGAGTAGGATACCTTTTGGATTTAGTGACGACGGCTGACTGCAGTTCAGGTGCAATGCAGGTGTTATGTTTATTCCCGCCGGTGTCAGTTCAGACGGCTTTGAGCTTCATTTTGCCATCAATCATCTTGCCCATGCAATGATCATTCAAGAACTCTTACCATTAATGAAGAAGACTGCCAGTTTGCCGGGATCGGATGTACGTGTGCTGTGCCTGACGTCGACAGCTTGGATGAGTCATCCAAAGAATGGTATCACGTTCTCAACTCTTCGAACCCCACAGAAGGGGTTCATGGGATCATCTTTCAGATATGGGTAAGCGTGAACCTACTCCTCTCCCCACTTGGAAGGCTATTAAATGGTCATTATAGGCAAAGCAAGCTCGCAAATATCATCTACGCGGCCGAACTCGCCCGCCAATGTGCCAATACAAATATCAAATTTATCTCTGTCCACCCAGGAGCTGTCAACACACACTTGACAACGTCAATTCCTTGGCATCTCAGATTACTCACCACCATTGTGCTATTGTTCTTGGGAGTGACATTTATGGAAGAAGCCCAAGGTCGCCTAAGTCAGCTTTGGGCCGCGGCTGGTTGCACAAAAAATGAATTAGTAAATGGAGGATTTTACATGCCTGTGGGAAGATTGAGTAATGATAGGCTGGATAAGACTGCTTTAAGTCCTGAACTGGCTCTGGAGTTGTGGGTTTATACTCAAAATATCTTGAGTAAGTTTTAATGTCCTTGTATTCTATTAGATGAGATGTTGGCGACAGCATCATATCAATTATACGACCGGCTCAGATTTTGCTGCGTAGTC
Organism: Talaromyces stipitatus ATCC 10500; assembly: GCF_000003125.1. Taxonomy (NCBI): domain Eukaryota; kingdom Fungi; phylum Ascomycota; class Eurotiomycetes; order Eurotiales; family Trichocomaceae; genus Talaromyces; species Talaromyces stipitatus. The sequence goes on along the minus strand of NW_002990117.1, from coordinate 2,311,511 downwards.
GTTACTTGTATTTAGCTATTTTTCATTAGATTATTGTATTTAGTATGGTATTTTATTCTCACTGTCTGTTCAAACGATCTTTGGGGGCCTTCTTTCAACAATTCTTAAGCGTCGACTATAAATGCACCATAGTGAGCTTATCAATTATAGTAAGCTCTGGGCATGTTGCTTTATGGTCATAGCTTCAGCTTAGTGCTTTGGCTAGTTTTTGCCGTAATTGATGATGCTATTTGTCATATATATTCGTTCCCAAATGCACAGCGAGTGTTAGAATGCCGGGGAAAATGACCGAATGACTGTGAATGAAAGAAGGGTTTCAACTGCCCTAAGACTCCCAAGGTCATGGAACCCGGGCTATAGGAGTATTTTAGTTTTAGATATATCAGTTGTAATTATAGTAAATAGCACAATGTATACCGGGAGCACACTCTTTGGAATCTAGATTAAGTATTTGAAGGGCCAAGAGCGAACCTATACGGGGAAATTAAAGATTGATCATAGTGAAAATAGATATTTTGAGCAGACGACAAGTTCTCACTCGATATTGCGCTTCTTACGGTGCGGCTGCAACACCAGAGTTGATCGCCTTAGGCTCGCTCCAATCAAGACTATCTTCACCCAAGCTCCATGCCATGGCACCTCCCAAACCTGTCGCGGCAATAATATCGGCAAATTTTTGAGTGATCAAATCTGGAGTGTCCCAAGTCCAAAATAGCTGCGCATCACTGTCCCAATAATACTGTCTACCAGCGTCTTCATCGGTTATACCGTTAGCTTTGGCTCTGCTCCATGACGATGTAATGGAGAAGCTTGAAACCTCAGGACTAGTCTCGAAGGTCACCGCACCAGACTTGCCGGTGTCTTGACCATTAGCATCCTCAAGTTCCACCATAGCGCAGCCGACTGGGTTAGTAGCACAATCAGAGGATGGGTCGGTAGTGAAGTATTTGGCATAAAATGCAATACCTAGGTTTCCCTTTGTTGCGTTCATGCCAATGTCAAGATAGTTATTGACTGTTTCCAATAAGTCTTTAATGCTTGTATGATGTTTGGTAACGTTGTCACGTCGATTCATCAAATCATAGCTCATGATATTGACCATGTCGACGGCGCCGAAAACCGTAGGGCCATTTTCAGCAGTGTATCCAATCATATCGCGCTTGAGTCCTGGAGTTGCGATCGAGAGAATCTTGTCGTCACCAATGGCATCACGGATAGCTCGAACCAGGAGAGGGAAAGTATTCACTTCAGCGGCACGTTGCTAGTTTGGAACTGTTTTGTAGTCTGCTCCGTTGCCTCCAGGATATTCCCAGTCAAGGTCTGTGTGAAGCGAGGAAGGAGACTGTCAGCCATCGTCTTAAATATAATTGATAGATAATATATGCTTACCAACGCCGTCAAGGCCGGTTGACTCTAGCATGGCCGCGACGTTTTTCGCATAAGTAGATCGTGAGGTCTCACTAACAGCGGCTGTCGAGAAGCCAGCATTGTCACCCTAGCCTCCGATAGCAACCATAATCTTTGTTGTGCTGGGGAAACGAGCTCTAAAGGTATTAATTGACTCAAACGGTGTAAATGTGCTTCCGCTGTTGAAATTTTCCGATGGTGCGAATGCCATGATGGCATATGTCACCGATGACACAAGATCACTTGATGGTAGGCTGGAAATGTGCCATCTTTGTAATACATACTTGTTAGAGCAGGAGATTCTAACACACATAATAAGGATGGTTATAGGTTCGACTTACTGGTCAACATACATGACGTTCCTCAGTGCAGCCGCATGAGCGGCGAGGAAGCCAGTGAGAGCGAGATACTTCATGATGGTAGACTGTGCAGGATAATTTATCACTTTTTTGAAGTAGTGCACGAGATGGTGGCAGCCCTTGATTTTGAGTCGTGAAAGCGATTTTTGGAAAGGAAGGAGTAACTGCTCTGGAAGAAATATTTGAGAAATGAGCCCCTGTAGCTTGTATGTTGGAATGTTTTGTAAACATGCTCCAGATCATCTTGCCAAACATAGTGGCAGTAACATTGACATCATGTCACCAAGGATGACAGTACCAATTTTGATATAAGTAGTAGTGGAAATTCGGGGACCGTTCCAAGCGAAAAAATGGCTCTAACGAGGCCTGGGAACCTTGCATCTTGATTTATACGCGTACCCTGGTATGGGCGCCTTGCTGGTAAATCCCGACATTGACTGTCTACGTTGGCCTTGGGTTTGATTAAAATTTGAAGATCACGTAGGGAATGTAAGATCTCCATTATTCAGTAGTAGCCCCATAAATCATTAATAAATTGATTGGGGCTCATTATGACCATCTTGCAACTGGCGCGCTTGGCAAGGTCCAATAATGAGACTTTGCGATACAACATTTCTAGATCATGAAACACGGCGTTTCGCCGGTTCTTACTTGATATTGAATGAGCTAACTAATGAAAGATCCATTAGAAACTGTTTAGCGGGTCAGTTATAACTAAGCGCTTGTAATCTAAAAAAGGACCTCCTGGCCAACTACTGCGTTCTGAGTTGGCTATGTAGTTACATTCCTGGCAGTATCTCCCAGCCAACCCATTTTCGTTGCTTTGGACAGAAGCCCTAATCGGAAAGGTACGTACCATCAAGTGCTCCCTACCAACCTGAAAACCCAGAATCAGCGTGTGTGCACGCGATGAGACGTTATCCCAGAACTCACACACTGAACAGTCGAATCGCTTAGCTCAATGGCGCATAAAACAACGGCTAGAGTAATAATACAGTGACCGAGTCACGTAGCTACATGAGTTTTAATAATGACTCCAGTTATAAGAATCAAAATAGCCTTCGACGCAGGAGTAGAGAGCCAGTTGCCAACTTGTAAGCAGACTTTTTGTAGATATTTCGGCACGATGATGAGGTCTAGTTGATGTTGGCTGTACGAGTATTGAGCTGATACAAGATCAGTAGCTGTTGCTTTGTGGGCCCTTTTGCTTTGAATATCAAATGTCGCGAGTGCATTGGGTTAGAAAACACGTCTATACTCAGTTTTGACGTCCACAGGCGAACTGATGTTTCATCTCCCTGATATGAAGGCCAATGGCTCATAGTGGTTCTCCTTGAGGTTCTTTCCAGTAAGACGAAATGGTTGGTATATATTTACCAGCCATAGGTACTTGTTCAGCTGTATAAGCCGTCATTCCGGTTCAATGGGTTTCTCAAGACGAAATATTGATAAATTGACAATGCAGTCGTCCTAAATGTACGACTTGAGGTGATGGGAGGTGAGACGCATATACATGCGAAATTTTTGCGTAGAAAGCCAACAACAATCCGCTCCTGCGATTTGATGAGAAGCTGCTACCAGAGGCGATTTTTATCATCCTTTGGCTCAATATGCTGCAATAAGGTCTATCTACGTCAATTATCGAGGATTCGGTGCACTGCAGAAACGAGATATGCCCCACACTTTGCGAACCACCATTTGTCTTTCACTTGTAGCATACAAATCCCGTAATGACCTAGGATCATGAGAGCCATAGTATCCTTAGATTCCACAAGTTCGATATAACGACGATTGACGAGAGTCAGCCACATGAAGACCATCGCTGGATGTTCACGATTCAGATTGACAGCATTGAGAGTACAACTGAGGATCCTAATGGCCTGCTGATATTCGGTCTTGTTTTCCGTTTTCTCTTTAGTCTCGGGAAGTGAGGCAACTAAGTGCTCTACATTTCGCACTGTTCGATGCAAACCATCTGGAAGTGGCGGTGGATGGTCCCATGCGCAATAATCGCGCAACAAATAGGACTTCTTGATTTCACACTTTTCTTCGCCTTCTCTCCTTACGGCTAGAATTCCCTTGGCCAATTCGGAGAGTGCTACAATGTGTTGCGAGAGACATGAAGAGTCCGATAGCGTCATCAGTGCGTAAAGAAAGACAAGCATGGCGGTTGCATACATGGCATCAAAATTGTTTATTGTGACACCAGTAACATGAGGCGTGAGAAGGGACAACGCTGTAACATGATGGTTAGTCGCCAGCGCCGCGTAGAATCTAATATCAGCAAGATTCTCGGGGTTTGCTGTCTGCGACAAGTGAAGAGCCGATATGGCCAGAATACTGTGCATCAAGTGTGGATAATCGTAACTATCTCTGGGAACATGATGAGACCAGACTTCCTGGAAATCGCTTCGATCTGACAACGTGAGACTGACGCTAGATGAGAAATGATGCAACAAAATCTGTTCGAGATTCGGTAAACTGGTGAATAGAGGAGCTGATAAATGGCCTTCGGACGAGTACATAGCATTTCGACGGTATGCATGTGAGAGTCGATTATGGGATAGGTTTGGTGCATCTTCCGTGTATCGACATCGTTCCTTTCTTCGTGAGCAATGACTGCACACAGGTCTCTGAAAGTCGCACTATTGACCTCATATCAGGCTCATCTTCCGTATCACATATGTATTGCTTTCTGCGGTTTCGAATGGCTAGCTGCTATGCGTACCTTTACTTTCCTAGACTTGCATGTCAGACAACCGTGGCGAGATTTGAGATGTTGGCGCCTGGAAGGCATGATGCTAACTAGGAAAGAGGTATATAATATTGCAGCACACCCAAAGAGATAGCTGGCTCGGAATCATTGTAATTTGCGCGTGACGGGATGCGAAAGGAGAAGTAGTTGACTGTCGTCTGCAGTAGTGATTCTGCTGGTAACGTCGGACCTTCGACGATTTTCCCCACGGCTAAACCATACGCGCTAGTCTTAATGTGGTAAGGTTTACGAACTCAAATTTTCATTGGCCTAGAGATAGTGGACCTCCTTAACTGTCCATCATTGGTTAGGGATGTTGAAATACGTTACAGCCAAGGGGCTTACATGTATTACAAGATTACCGCGATTTTGGGGCTTGTAAATTGTAATACAATCACGTGATTTTTTAAAGGCGGTCAGAACCATCCCAGCCAATCAGATCCCTAGATTAGCGGGTTTTTGGCAAAATAACCCAAGCAGTGGAACTCAACACCATTCCACATCAAAATATATATGTCGAAAGCTACATCTCAACTCCTTGTATATAAATTTTTTTATATTGCTCTCCGATCCCACCAAAATGACAGAAGATCTACCGGAAATTAAAGCAGAGCATAGAGCTAAGGTCTTTGAAGAAATACCGAGTCAAAAAATAGTAGGTTTACATATAAATTTTATATAATATTGTTGATAAAAACTATGTGCTGATTTCCTGATTTTTAGTCCGGTCAAGTAAGATGTCGCGGTTGCAGCGCGACATCCGCTAAAAATACATCGCGTCAAACGCAGCATATTTGGAAGTGTCAAAGAGCTCTTCAAATTCTTGGATTCGCAGCTCTAAAAGGCTTGCAAACTACAATCAACATTAAAAGCACACTAAAAATGGGGATTGATCGTGCGCTTGCCAGGGCAATATTTGTTGGCGGTCGTCCTTTTACTTTATTTGAATTGGAAGAGATGAGAGATCTATTCCAAGCTTTGAATTCTTATTATAATCCTTCTAGTTAATAAAAGCTCACTGACAATTTATTGCCTATAGAATATAACCTCCTTCATGACGAGATGATTGAGAAGCTTCGCACAATTCCACACCTTAATATAGCAGTTGATGAAACAATAACTATTAGTGATCATCGTGTCATTGTCATGATAGTTATGTCAAATATAAAATCTTAGTTTTTACATCTTTAGGATATGAAGGACAGCAAGCTTGATGCTATAACAATTGTCGACTAGATTTATCAAAAGCTGAAACAGCTCTTGATAGATTTATTAAAAATTACACTAGATTGGAAGCAAATAAATTCAATATCAACAGACACTTATGCTACAATGTTATCAGTTTGGGAGATCTTGAGATCAAAAGCTGAGCTAGAACATGCCTTTATGATTCCTTGTGATTCGCATGGCATCCAGCTGATTATTAAAGATCTTTTACAGACTTCAAACAACTCAATATCTTCCTTTTTTAAGAAGGCTTCGAGGATTGTTAGCTTTTTCCATGGATCTGTACTTGAATATGCTAAATTATAAGCAATTCAAATAAAGATTTATTAGAAAAAGAAGGCTCTTATCGCTTCAGTTATGACATGATGGGGAACTTAATATAATCTTTTAGCCTCCATATATGATTCTGAAGAAGCAATTAAAAAGTGGGCTCAATAAACTCCTTTAAATGCTAAAGATAGCACTATTGTGATTGTTGGTGATATTCTTGATGTAACATTTTGGCATAATCTTTCTGATTTATGCAAAATCTTGCTGCCACTACATATTTCACAAAAGAAATCTGAGGCTTTTAACACATCTATTATTGATGTAGCAAGCCGATAGATTAGCTTACATGATGATCTTCAAGGGATCTCAAAATTTACTTCATTTTCAGTAGATATGGAGGCCTATCTCAACGGCAATGGCTGGAAAAATCGAATCAAGCGATAGCTTACACCTCTCCATTGGATCGCTTATTATTTGAATCCAGCTTACAGAAACAAGCATATATCAGCTTTAAATTTACGGTCGATTGAGTCAACTTTACAATTACAAAAAGACGAAGCAACTGGTAAAACTGCATGGTATGAATTTATCAAATATATTAAAGGATTAGATCGCTTTTATAATGCCTTATTTCCTATTGAAAAGCCAGGTTCTTACTGGCTTGAAGCTTCATTTGTAGCTCCAATACTTTCTGCCTACGTCTCTCATCTTATTCATATAGTTGCTAATTTAGCAGCTGCAGAACGAGCATTCTCAAGGCTAAAGCTTCAATTTACAACTCTACGGAATTGGCTTGATATGAAAAAATTGGAGATGCTCTTATATATCTAAATCAACTCATCCCAGATGCGAGTTAAAGAAAGAAAAGATCTATCGACTGAGAAGCTTCTCTTGGAGGAATCAATTGAGTAAGAGCGCCTGCTTCAGCTTGAATCCTTTAACCAATATATCAATTCTCTTGAATCTGTTAAGACCTTTGCTTCAGAGCCTACTTCTAGTATAAAATGTACAGCAGAAGAAGCTGCTTTGCCATATTACTTTCCGGAAGAAATTGGGGAAGGATTGGGGGGAGAGGGATTAGCTTTTCAGGGGATTGTTACTGCTTTTTCAAGTGTTTTTAATTTGCCCTAATCAACAAACCTTGGTTTTTTTTTCTTTAAATATGTAAAATACTGTAATCATAGCCTTTCCTAGTAATTTTTATGTAGAAAAATGCTCATAATATTTCTAATTTGCAACTGTAAAATCCGTATTACAGAAATCTAATTTACCGTAACGGCCCATGAATTTCATGTAATACAGGCCTGTGAAAAGTGGGTCCCGGCATCCCTAGCAAACCTTGTTTAGATAGCCAGCTATTTACAGCAAGCTAATCAAGGTGAGATTCAGCTCTGATGGAAACGGAGAAACCCCATACTACAGTTGGGGGTGAAGTTTTTACCTGGCCTTTTTGGCCCCCTCTTTCTATTCTATCCCAAGGCACTACCCAATCAGGCCAAGCGGGCCTTAATTACTAGACTTCCAATAATACGCACCATGTCAGTGCTGACGGAGGCACAAAGATCCTCCAGCTCCTTAGCATCTTAGCATCTAGGGATATATTGATACCGCTATGGTTGAAACCTCTTTACGTTACTTCTAGTCGAATCGGAGAAAAATAGGTAATTTATATGCTATATGATAGTCAAGCCCAGCTCACAAGCTTTGGATCAGCATGTATACCAGACGATTATCGATCAATTTCATACTTTATCTTTTGTCTTTGGGTTGTAAAGTCCCTCGTGGAATGATCTAGGACCAATGTCGAACTATATTCCTTCAACAGAACCAACTTTATCTACTTCCAAGAGAACAGCATGCGACCGCTGTCGAGGTCAAAAATTGCGATGTCCCCCTCGAACAAATGTATCGGATCCCTGCAGTCGCTGTGTTCGTCAAGGTGCCCAGTGCACCACAAGTTATTATAGATCAATGGGTCAGCCTAAGTCTCGCGCTGGAACGCAGTCAGGTTCGCAGCCTCTACTGATGCCTAGAACAACAAATCCATCAACCGCCGCTCTATCGGAAAGCCCTACAGCAACCGCTTTGCACGATGTCAATATGGCGCTAAGCCAGTCAGACGTCTCTGTGACTGATAACTACTCTCTGTCATTATCCGTCACCGACAAGATGTTTCTCGACTCTATTTTGCACGAAGACTTGGGCAGCCAACATGAAATTGCTTACAGCGACTTCAACCCCCAGATTTTTGACTCCGCTTACGACAGCGGCACCCTTCCTCTGGAGAATTTCAACAAGGGCACATTGCACCTAGACCACCGATTGTCGCCACAACTTGTAGAATCTGGCCACCGGGTATCCGAATTCAATCTCAAGTTAGCTAGACGCCTCCAGCAATGCCAATCATTCTTCAGACGGAACGACGGCGGCTCCAAAGCGGCCAATGCAACAGGGTCTGAACCGTCAATGTTGGATAAGGATGACATCAGGAACCCGGAAACAAACCTGTTTGGGCACACTCTGAGCGATACTTCAGAATTCTTTGCGATTGTACGGGCTTACACATCGGATGAATGTAAGAAGTTCTCTGAAACGGGAACCAGGAATAAGGGCTGTCACGGTATCAAAAATAACATTGGCACCAGCTCTGGTTCTCGACCCGGCCTGATTCTCACTCTCAATCTCATTTCCGCATACTTGCAATTAGTACAGATATATGAAGAGCTTTTCTCGTGTCTGAGCAGAAAGCTTTTCAGTGGTCACAATGGAGATGTCTTTGATCTGCAGATATTTCCTCAATTACAGCTTGCCGGGTTCTCAGTCCAGCAGGGAAATCTGCAAATAAAAATCTTCATTCAAGCAACCATTCACCAGTTTGAGATGATCGAAAAAGCTCTTGGATTACCTCCCGACCTCCGCGTCACCGACAAACAGGACGCATACGTAGGACTCTTGGAGGACGAAACCGCTAAGTGCATTTTAGACGCAATAAGTTGTGGCAACTTATACTCGCAAGCCTCGGGAGGACCTGATGGACTCCGGGCTTTGGTCTCTTTACGAAACCACCTGAAGCGAATTTGGACAATATCGGAAGTTTAACTTGAACAAGCCATTTTTAGCATAGTGAATTCAAATGCCCTGAGGCCTTCTGAACTCCTTTATCGTGCAGTTCGTCGGTCTATCGGGAGGTGCTTCAAATTTCATATTCCAATTATATCACGGGATTCTGTTGGATTGTTTGACTCACAATCCGATATATTCTACAGGAATGTAATATTCTTGATAACAAAAAAGATAGAATCTTGTCTATTTTCAATATTCGTAGATTCTACTGTTCATTTTCAATCTGCCCTCTCTGCCCAACTTCTGCTGTTCCTAATATGGGCCGTTGTCCTCTATATTGAAGAATCGAAGCCCCTCTCTGAAAGATGTGTTTCACCCTGATTGGTGAGCCAGTTGGCAATCGGGGGGTATATCGACATTTACACCTCAGAGTAACTGACATAATCCAACAAATTCCCCGCCAGAGTTGTAGACATCGGCTTCCACATTAGGCTAGCGCCATATAGCCGAGGGTTGGGGATATTAACCCTCGTGCTGGCTTCCCTCTTTAGGTCCCTCGTGGAAAGTCACCTTTTCGTGGTGAGGGACGTCAGTAAGACTTTAGAGCTGTTGACGATACGATATCGGCATCATCTAATTCCAGGTGTGCCGATACGATACCGTCAAAATCATCACCGATGCTCAAAGTGGCCTGTGTGAATTACTGTGGCTCACCTAGCCATAAGTCTTATTAATAATCAGGACTCTGTTAATAACCTTTGTCTTTGAGGAGTGTGTGTGTGTGTGTGTGTTTCTATTTAACGGCCGTGGTTCGTGACTCGCACGCTTCCTACCGATCCCTACTGGGACATAGGCCGCCGAGGGGTAAACCTCGGGCTTCAAGATCTACCAGATTTATATACAGATAAGAGACTCTTTGGTGCGTTTCTATAGCTGCCGTGATCTTATAGGAAGATCCACTTCTAAGTGGGCTCTAGGTATTTGCCAGCTGCAATGGTCCACCTACACTCCATAACCCTGTTATTCCACCGCCTCTGTAACTGAACAGTAAATTTTGCAAAGGGAGAAAGAAGAAGAGAAGAGAATTAGAGAAAGAGATATGGAATAGAAAGGAAAAGTAGGGCTGTCTTAGCTAGGTGCTAAGGGGAGGTTGGCGAGGGCAGATGTCCTCAAAGAAATGTGTCTCTGCTAGCCATGTGGCCAGCCTTTGTGCTCCTTTCGCAGTGCCTAGAAGAAACGAGATGACCTCAGAGGGGGGCCTAGGAGGACGAGAGGCTCGTCGCTTAGCTAATAGTAGAAGAAGAAGTGCAGAGGTACTTTTCGTGCTCTGCATCGGCAGATAAGATGAGCATTATTATGGTTGAATCGTTTATGGTAGTCCGCGAAGTCTCCATGTCCAGTTCGGGCCGCGATAATATGGCCGAGGTCTAGTCGATTGAGTTGGAGCTCTCCTGGGTGCTTGGGAGATGTGGTGATTCCTAGGTCTTGGTACGTTTGCGGTGCCACGCTCTGCCATAGTGTCTGAGCAGCAGTAAGGGCTCGAGCCTTGGCATACCTCTTTAGCGAGGCATATGAGGATTTGTGTGGAGGAGAAGAGGTTGAGGCGGCGCCTTGTTTGGCAGCGAGGTCAGCCGCCTCATTTTCGGGGATTTTTGCGTGTCCAGGGACCCATCGTATTTGGATAGAGCTGCTTTTGGTGTAAGGAAGCCTTTCGCGGAGTGGCCAGGCGGCTACAAGTGTGCAGAAGGATTCAAAGACTTCTTGAGAAGATCCTGTGGAGGGAGATGGAAGACGCGTAGCAACTTCTAGATTGTTAAGGCAGATCTATAGATTTGTAGCAAATTGAGCTATTAGGAATGCTAAAGCTACTTAGGCACCGACTTGGGGGAGAAAGAAGTCTGACACTTCTTTATCACGACTTGGATAGCTATGTCCGCTGCTTGGCCCATGTCCTCAATCTCATTGTGAAAGATATCCTCCGTGCCTTGGAGTCGAGTAGCCTGATTACTAATTAGTCAGCTATAGGAAGACTCAGGATCCTCGCTCTATGGATTAATCGAAATCCTCAACGCTGACAGAAATGGAAAGAAATTTGCAAATTGAATGATCTTCCAGACAAATTCATTAAATATGATATTGCTACCTGATAGAATTCAACATTTCGAATGATTAATAATGGCTTGAAATCGAAACAACAAATAAATAAGTTTCTTGAACTTCAGAAGGAACTTCCACCCTTTACTGTCGACGATTGGTCCCAGCTTGAGCAGATTCACCAAGTTCCTGAAAAATTCAATGAGTTCACATCATTTATTTCAAAATGAAATCCATAAATTAGCCCTGCCGTCCCTATTTACTACAAACTACATGAACTACTTGATGATGCAAGTCAACGCAATGGTGACTTTTCAACACAAGATTAAGATATTGCAACTGCAGTGGAAGAGGGTATGATAAAGTATGAAAAATACTACTCTTTTATAGACGACTGTGATACATAATACATTGCTCTTATATTAAATCCTAGAGTCAAAGGCAAATTAATTTTGCGAGAATTGTAAGAAGGCAATGCAGGCACTATGATTTTAGAGACTATCCGCACTAACCTCCATCAGAGATACATGTAGCGACATTGAGCATTATTCAACCATGCTACAGCAATCTCTAGGAGAGTTGAGTGATGTAGAATCAAGAATGCTGAAGGAGTTGCGGCCATGAGATCAATCTCTAGTTTCTAATATTGACAGGTACTTCGAAACTCCCCCAGTCGGTGTTATAGATACCACGGGCAATAATTGGCTATGTAATTGGTGGCGGATACGCAAGGATGAGTATCGGCAGATGGCAGCAGTAGCCAGGAATTACCTGGCAATACCTGCCTCTGAAGTTGCTGTTAAGAAGCTATTTAGCGCAGCAAGGGATGTCTTAGGTATCTAAAGGCATTCGCTGAAGGGAGATACTATAAGAATGCTGATGTTGATTCATGGTGGGTTTAAACGGTAGTTGTTAAGAGCAGCGTGGGTACTTCAGCATATTGCACTCCATACAGATAATCTTCGTTTCAGCCTGCTGTACATAATGTGCATGTATAGGTATAGTAATCTGCAAACATTTTAACGTTGCATGTAATGAGCTGACCTCATGAGCATATTCGGGCGAAGCCCTCACGGATATTGACAACAGCACGCTTCTCCGAATCCCAGTAAACCCGAACATGAAGCTATTCCCGGATCACGAGCAGACACCCGATATCCGTTGGAACCGGAGCTCGAGAGAGAAGTCCGTATCACAACCGGACACTCAACATCCGTTAAACCCGGAATTCCGGAATTCTTCCTGATTCCCCTTACCCATATAAGATTGTATGCGCGTGAGGAACTTGTTGTTTTCTTTCTCTTTCCTTTTCTCAGGTTACTTTTTCCATTCAAGCATGCCCTTATAGTGAGCATTAGGCGGAACTAGCCCGTAACACTAGGTTCGATAAGAGGTGCAGAAGAGAGATATCTAATTGCACTATATACATACAAAAGATATAATAATTAACAGCTTTACCAAGGCACTTAGCAAGTAGGAATGTGGCGATGCCAAACTGCTTGAATTGAATGCTATCTAGCTACCATGAGTTGCTTGTCTACAAGCAATATTGAGTATAGAGAGAGAAAGAGAAGAATAAACAACAAGCCCCCTTCGCTACGTCCCTAAATATCCCCTTGTGTGTGCGCTTGCCCAATCTGGCTCCGACGTCTGATGTCGTACGTCTTTCCAATCCGGCCGGGATAGGGTTCGGAGCCGTGTAGCCCTAACTGTAGACCAAGGGCAAAGCGCTGGGCTGAGCCGTAGCGGAGCTGTAAGGGAGGTTGTAAAGAGCGTGACTATGAGGCGCGATCCGTAGCCATTACGATGGACATACGTTAATGGAACGTAGAACGTAGGGTCTGATTGATGAAGTAGCTATTCGCTACTTCTCTACGTCTAGGAATCGTCTACATACATATGCGCATTGTGCCTGGTTCGCTTGATGACTAAGCAGCTGTCCTTGGCGGCACGTGACGATTCCGTCTTTGTTAATGTGCTAGTTGTTGTTATTGGTTATCTAAGCTAACTACAGCTGCGCTGACCCCTTTACGGAGATCACATGATTCTCGGATCATAGTTGATCCGCGCCGGAGGGAGATCCACGGGTGTAGCACGCTGACAGTCTTGTTGGATATTTGATACGCTAATCCCAATCCGGACGTACTTACTAATCTTTGAATCCTCGGAAAAGCAACATATCCGCGAGAATACATTTTGGAGTCAGGATTGTTATTTATTCCGTAAATCCGTGATATTTCGCCACTACGTTTTGTATATAAAGAGGATCAGGATGTGTATCTAGAGGAGATTTTAGAGAGTGTGCAAATCAGAGTCAATTATTCCTCACCCAAATTGTACGCTCCTATCAGAGTCTAACCCCGTTCGGACTAGTACCAAAAGATTCCAATACGTCTGTGAAGCTATTCCCATCTCTCTCTGCCTTACAGGAGCAGAGGCGTCATATTGGCAGCCGTCATATTGGCAACCGTAATGGAGCGGAGCCGTCACAGGAACACTAAAACTTTATTAATCAAATCAGAGTAGAAAATATTGACCGCTATCTCGCTCCCCAATAAAAGGATATGGAGAACCCGGATATCGAGGAACTGCTTTCGCTTAATGACATGTCGGATGATGTATGAAGCTATCTCTAGCTTTGAAAGCAGTGCTTTCTTCAGCTGAGAGGGTGTGTCAGTGTTGGTTTACCTTCGTTAGATCGCAAGATCTAAGAAGGACAGCTAATCCAACAAGCTGAGTGAGCCAGTAATACTGAATTCCTAATATTGCGACTAATCCTAAGAACTACGGGGATGCGGGTGGTGAGATGTAGTTATCCTCCGTACGCTATAGCGCACGGATAAACTATATCCCATTCCCGCGCCGAGATAGGTAAGATTGCTATACCGACAGTCAGATAATCTGAATATCTTAAAAGTCAACCAGTCACCTCAGGGCATGTATTTAGCCATCTATATTTCAGTAAATCAGAAGCTATCTTATCAGGGCTCAATATAGTCTTTAATGTTTACCTCTCATGATAGCTCACAAATTACCCCGCCAATATGTCTATAGAAACCCAGCTTTGGAATCGGATATATTCAGACGGACAGAGAACTCAGCATATACAATCTTGCTAGTAAATCCTTCTTTTACTATCCTTGTAAAACTACCGCACAAACAGATTCTTTATAGCTCAGGATTGGCCGGAGTAAACCCATCAATCCGACAAGTTCTTTGGCATCCTGTTTCCGTGTCTTGTTCGCTGTCTTATTTCTTCCGTTTCGTGCTTCATCTTTGTACATTGAAAGATTCATTATATTGCTTTGTACGGAGGTCACCGCCATGCAGATTAGGAACGTCCGGGATGGCAGGATTGAGCTTATAAGAAGCTCATCCTGCCCACCAGTTCATCCAGGAAATCAGCAGTCCTCTTGTTTCTATCCTAGTTTCTAGCTTTCCAGTAGTTTACAAGTTCTCATCACGTTTAAGAGTCAGATCCTTACATATAAGTAGACATTGGATGGTCCGTATAGCTATGTTACGAACTGAACAGCCCATCGACAGCGTCTCAAGGACGTCCAAATCGGTTTAAGTCACGAATGGGGCTACGACAATACTGGGTTCGGTAACCCAGATAGAATGGATATGTAAATACACAGCTAGATGATTGAAAACACATAAATAATTTTCCCTCTCAGATTCAAGTAATATGCCCCAAATCTCACGGCCTCTACTGGTTCGTTAGAAAACTATATCCTGGACCAAATCAGCAGTAGAACTTGTGACCGGGTCAGCTGTCTCACTAGAAACGATGCTACGGAATGTCGTGTGGTAAAAGGACTTAGGGACAGAGGCCTTGCTATCGATCCCGGTACTTCAGTACATCAAAGCGAACCTCACTCTCCCCGACCTGGACTTAAATTCTGAGTTTATGAGGGCTTGACATGAAACAGTAGGTATAGTCATTTACAATACCTAGGAATTGAACTTTCTCCAAATCTAGATGGCTTTGAAAAGCCTCACCTTCAAGGTGTGCGGCACCTGATAGGCTTTTGCCTAGCTTGCAAGGCAGAGGCACATTTCCACTTCATTTCCTCGATCTTTTCTGTTGGTCTATGGAGCCGGATATCTACCACGTCGGCTCCTGAACAAATTGTGCTTGATTCAAAAAGTGTCTTTAACAAAGATATGCAGAGTGAAAGTTCGTCGCCGAGCATGTCTACGCAAAAGCTACATCATCAACGGGTCTGCCTACCTTTATTCATCGGGTAGGACAATTATGCGGACCTACAAAAGGGTCAGGGAATTGAAATAGAAAGGAGTGGATGCCTTCGCTCATTTCTACTTCCAATTTCCTAGGGTATATTTCAGACACATTGGGTAAAACGGCGGTTGGCTGAACTCCTGTGGTATGTTTCGGTATTTTCAATATCTCTTTGAGTTCCTATTTTCCGTTGCTAGTGTGTACGGTTCACTTATTGTTACATAGGATATGATGGGTAGGAGTACAGGACGAGAAAGTTATATTACTGTTGTAGTCGTTTGTTCTCATCCTTCTGTTAATCGCTTTGGCGAGTATATATCGTAATTTCTGGTTAAATTCGTGTGGAAGAAATCTTGGTCCTACCATGCTTGTGAAACCCATTCAAAGTGACCTATCATATTCTTGATTATTGAAACACCAAGCTTTATATTGCTGAATTTTTAGCTGAAGCTAAGGAATAATGTTAATTTTCGGGCTAAATGTGAATGTTGGATGAAAGGGGTGAATGGCAGGGCATAACCATAACGCCCACTAGAGAAAGAATAAGATAAACCCATAAGCCCGAAATACATTCATGAACAAGTGTCAGATTCTCAACCTCTAAATATCAATCATAGTCAGGAGTGAAATTACCAAAGACGCTTCATTTTGATCTTCATTTCACGGTCCGGTGGCATAGAGCCCGCTCCACAATACTGTTGGTTATTCTGCGCCGGCCGATCAGAAGGAGAACCGTCGAAGTTCACCCACTCCACGAATTCAATGTCAAATTTGGTTACTAACATTCCTATTGTAGTCAGAATTTCGTGCTTCGCGAAATGTCGCCCGGGACAAATTGGTGGTCCGCCGCCTAGTAAAAGGAAGAGGGGTTAGTATACCATCATGCAAAATCTGCAGTGATAACGGAAAGCGAGAGTCAAAAGGAGAGAAGAAAGAAGGAAAGTAGGATAGACTCGTACCGAAAGGGAAGTAGGAACTCGGCCGCCCAGCCATGGCGAAAACGCGTTTACGCTCAATTTCACCATTCTCTTTCTTATCATCGATGTATTTGATATGGCGTTCGGCCCAGAATTCTGAAGCAGGATTCCCTGTCGAACCCCAAACGCTCTCTTCGTAGTGTGCGGCCATCATGGGCACCTGTAACATGGCCCCTTTCTTGATTTTGTATCCGTCCATTGTGATGGGCTCTTTAGTGTGACGAATGATGTTGAAATTCATATGTAACCGCAGGACTTCGGTGAATATGGACTGTAACAGAGGCAACATAACTAGCTTCTGAAGATCGCACACAGGTTTACCAGTTTCGGGGTCTTTCGAGTATGTTGTAGCTACTTCTTCTTGAACAGCACGTAGTAACGATGAATCCTTGAGGATTTCCAGAAGCATCCACATTGTTGTCGGGATAGTGTTGGAATTTTGTCTGTCAAGAAAATCATAATCAATATGCTGTTGAAGTTGGTCAAAATCAAGCCAGGAAATGCTTACGCGAAGAGGAGGGTTCCAAGGGCACCAGAAATAGAAACATCTGGAAAGCCGCTTTCCTTGAACCACTTTGCGGTCTCGCGACAAATGCGAGCACCGAAATGGGGTTCCCAGCTGGACTCGATGTCAGGTCCATTCCAGTCAAAGTTCTCGATTGCAGCAACCACGTATTTCTCGATCATGGAGAGATACTTGTCTTGTGCTTTATAAGGGCCAGGATTCAACCACTTCGGAAAGCCCAGCGTCAACATGAACACATTATCATCAAATTCCCAGAATGATTCTAGAAAATTTGGATTCAGCTCAAAGACTTTGGGGCCCAACAGAGTGCTCATGGCACATTTGGTCACTTCTCGTCGGCACATTTCGACGATGCCAATAGTGGTCCATTTGTCAGTGGGGTATTTGTTTAGGTCCTGCATGAGCTGATTGCTATATGCCTCAATGATGGGCTTTAAATTCTGCGTACGAGCCAGGTACTCCGTATGTATGTGTTCGTATTTAGCCCAGTATCGCTGGTCCTGTGGCATATCCTCAGTGCCGGGCGCAGGATTGTGACCACGTCCGGACTTATCATTGGCGAACTTCTCTACATCCTTCTTGGGCATCTTGTAAAGAGTGGGCAGAACTCTTTCAACGAAGATGTCCTCACTTCCCACTTTGTTATCTCTACCAAATATGGATTGTATGTTTTTTGTTCCCGAAATGAGATAGACCGGCACTGTTCCAAGATAGAACTTCGCGATGTTGCATTTGCTTAACAGATTCCTATTGGCAAGACAAACGGTCATTAGTTGAGAAACAATCTGATACTGAAACAACCTCAGTGGGGCTAAAATGAATTTGGGGACAGCAGCAGAACTAACATTACACGCTTCATGAATCTTTCATTATTGGTCAAGAACTGAACAGTGTTATATACACCAGGTACTGGGTCTGATAGCTTGGTAGGCTCTCCAAATGAACCCAGAAAAATCCATGCTACAAACGATAGAAGGGTGATGAGCGTCCAGACGGCATTGCGATTGCTGAGCAACTCTAAAGCGTTGTGGTTCACAAGATTTGCAAGCTGCATTGTTTGATTATGAAGGAGATCCATTATCACTGATAAGTTTAAGGCTGACGTTCTGATCTGTGCCTCCATATGTGAGATAAAATGAAGCTGTAACGACGCACGGTACATCACCTAGTCATCTCCCAGTTAAATGGAAAACCAACTGATTGTAAACCAATATATGGACATGTTAATAGATCTGTAGCTACAGAAAGAAATACATTTAAAGTTGCTTTGCATTTCATCTAGCTGAAGGTCTTGCAATGCGTGATCTCAGCCCAATAGCAATTGCTCAGATGGTAAAGAAAAATCAAGCTCCCTCCGATTGGTGCATGGACTCCGACTGCATTACTCCCGAATGCGCTTTCCGAGCCCGAATTCTTAGGTCAATTTTTCTAATCGTCAAATAAAGGCATTCAAATGACTCTGGGGCCGCTTTGAAATCTGCTTGTTTACTGTCATCAATCTGGCATGGGCTGTTGCTCGATGCCTGAGGTCGAATGCAAATTCTATTCCAGGATGCTGTGCAATGCGATAGTTGTCTGAATCGATCCATAGTGGAGTTATTCAATAGTCTGTTATAAGATAAACACTTGTTTGGTAACTATCTTGAAAATTTACAAATGTATTGATGTTCTTAAAAAAACAAGCTAAGTAAATATCCCGATAGTTTGTTTCTTATGTAATTATTATCCATCGACATTGATAAAGATAATTTGATTCTAGTAATTGTCTAAAAGCTGATCAGGACTCGCAAAGCCTTCATATTATTACCACCACCGTCCTTAAAAAGCAAGCTTTTGTGAGCGACTGTGCCAATTTATTTGTTTCCAACAGGAGTCAGAGTAACATTCAACGGAATTCGATCCCACACATTATAGTTTTTCTGCCTCTCGATCCATCTATGGCTGTCATCTGCAAGTTTCATATCGAAGTTATAGAAGATCTTTGCCAGAATGAGACGCATTTCGGTCATTGCGAGACTAAATTGTGATTTTCATGATTGTATCAGTTAAGTCCACGCTATATAGGGCCAGAAACAGACTTTCACAGTAAAGGAATAGAAGATAGACAGATGTTGCGTGTACTTACTTTTGTCCAATGCAATTTCGTGGCCCAATGCTGAATGCCTGAACTGCATCTAGCAGATCACCGCGCTCTTTGGCCACTTTGGCATCAACCATGAAACGTTCTGGGCGAAAAGACCAAGGATCCACCCAATTATCCTTGCTATGATTTATCGACCAATGTTGAACCTCAACCAAGGTCTAACCATGAGATATTTAGTGTTTGAGCAGAAAAAATACATTGAACATGAACTCACATCAGCTGGAACGTAGTGTCCTGCGATTCTAGCACCTCCCGTAGGCACTTTACGGACCATACCTGAAGTCAAAGGTGGGTACATACGCAGCGATTCATTCAACACAGGAAGCAAGTATGTCAACCTGCTGACTGATTGAATGTTTATTTCCGTATCGCTAGAGAAAGAGGTTCGTATCTCATTCGTCACTTTTTTCAAGACTTCGGGATGCGTAAGCAGGAAATAAGTAGTACCAGACAAACAGGTTGCAGTGGTTTCGGATCCAGCCAATAGTAAGACGGTTGCATTTACACCTAATTTTTCCTGATATATTGTTAGTATCAAGATACGTGATATGCATCTGCAGCAATAGCCTTGGTGTTTTTTTGCGGCCAATAATATGGTGGCAGCCACAAATTTCGAGATAATCATAATTCAACGACTTACTGATAATCTATATATTAGCTACCGTACAGTATCACATTTTGCAAACTTAGATGGACTTACCAAAAGATAGATTCTAAAAAAGGGAACGATGAGAGTTAGCCAGTCAATTCAAGCTTCGGAACACATAATTCTGTAAGAACAACATACCCATTCGTGCCGTCTCTTTGCCAAACCTTCGAACAAGTCGTCGCGACTTTGATCCATACTGAGTCTTGATTTTAGCATACTATCAATATAACCCCGCATCGTCTTCATTGCGAGAAATCCGCCAGCTTTGTGGATTAATTGCACCAGTCCCCTCAGTCCACCGTAGCCAAGAGCTATCATGAACGCATGGAACTTGATAGTCTTCATGATGGTAGCAACCCATGGATGGTAATTGACCGTCTCTAGACAGTGGAATGACTCGCCAAAAATTAAGTCACTTGAGAGGTCAAAAGTTGTCCAGTTATACCATTCAGCCATATTTGACTTTTTCAGACCATTCACGCTTTCTTGTCGCAGTCTATTCACGAGCATGTCAATGTGTTTGAGCATGATCGGCTCCTGCTGCCTCATAGAGCTGTCCGAAAAACCATGAGCAAGTGCGCGTCTCAATCGCTGATGTTCCTCTTGGTCAGCGTTAACGATGGTGGTAATTTGACCTTTGACATTTCGTGTGAACTCGGTAGATTTTGCCATTTCAGTAGCACCGCTTTCATTGCCAATACGATGGTAGTAAATATCCTTCCATGCTTGCCGATCAGTGAAAGAGAGATGATTAGGAGCAATACGCACAACAGGTCCGTAGCGATCATGAAGTCGTTGAGTGTGGAAGGCCTGTTCGCCGCGTGCATGGCGAATCGCCCATGGTACGCGGGAGACACGATGGATGAATGGGCCAGGAAAATAGCATAGAGGGTGGAAGAATATGTTATAGATAATTGTAGCTGCGATATAAAGACATGACACCTTCAAAATTGATTATTATTTGTGGGCAGGTGTCATGCTATAGGAGGCAGGACGATGAATCGTGGGACGTACCGCCGACAGGGAAAGTCCAACGTAGGCCCAGAACTTTATCTTATCTGGCTGGGCGAGCTGCCATAAAGCTATCAGAGTAGTCATTTTTATGTGTTGGATCAAGTGGATGGTAGATCGTTCAATGGACCAACAAACCCAAAGAAGTTGAACTCAGGGCGGACTGTGACTAAATCAGAGAAAAGTGGGAAAAAAGTAATTGACAAGAGATTCATAGTTCTTACTAGTTAGAAAACTGATGTATACGTGAATCTCAAACTCTACACAGAGTCGTGCTCTCGTAATTCAAGGGGCTATTCCCTGTTGACGGTTGTCCAGTAATACTGTCCGAGTGTTCCGCAAAACGTCAATGCAATGAAAATTCGAAGCAACGCTCAATTATCTAAGAAACAAGATTCTAGAAAGTGACTAGAATAACAGAATCTCTTCGGACAGAATCAGCAACAGTTAGGGCGAGAGCAGTAGTACACCACATTGATATGTCGGCCGTGTTCCGAGTCGGATGTGGTAGCCCTTGAGGGTCTTCCGAATCGGTCCCGGCAGCCAGTCGGAAGCTGAGCAATGATCGGATGATCCCTCGCAGCCACCGAATCTATATTCATTCTCGACTAAGCAAAACTACTGTAGAGGTACATTCAATATTGATAGTATTTTTTTAGCCCACTATTATCGGGCAAAAATTGAGGTTACCGTTATGTTTTTTGTCAGCACACGGGTTTTGGTTCCTGTTGTATGTTTGACTGGACTGGGGTCCATTGTGATTTGAGTTTGGATGGTAAAAAGTCTCTATCTAGCTAAGCTTGGCTGCCTATCCACTGATAGCCTGCCCGGTGAACGTAAAACAGCCAATTTGGCTGTTGAATTTGTTTCCCCTCTCTCTTGTTCGGTGTTTGGTCGAGTTGTTAGTAGGGAGTTGTACACATCTAGTGACTGGGCGATTGAACAGTTTCACCTTCGTTGTTGCAACCATTGAGGCCCCTACTTGGTAGTACTACAAGCTACGCTACGTGCAGATATCATTGTATACAAGTTAAGCCTCTGCATTTCTCTTCCTCCTACCAGACCTGGACTTTTGGGTATCCAGCGGTCCAAGATACACAAGAAACCATGGAAGCATTCCTGGATGTAGGAAGGACCTTTGCGTTCAACCTCAGAATGGTGGATGTGATCGCTCTCTCTTCCACCATGGTATGCTAAAACTTGGATTGAATATGTGAAATATACTAAATTTCTTACTGAACTACCGCGCAGATTATTCTTATACCAACTACATGGATGATCTATAATCTCTATTTCCACCCCCTGGCGCGCTTCCCTGGTCCCTTCTGGCACCGGGCTACACGTCTTGCATATGTTATTAAAATGAACAAGGGAACGCTTGCTTTTGATGTGCTCCCAATGCATCAAAAGTATGGTCCCGTTGTGCGAATCGCGCCCAACGAGCTGTCCTTCCAAACCCCACAAGCCTGGAAGGACATTTACGGTCATCGAACCGGTACAGCTGCTGGAGCTGAGGAAATGGATAAGTACCACACATTTTACCGTACCAAGGGAGAAGTTCTCAGCATTAGCTCGGGTGGCCGTGAGTATCATGCGATTCTACGCCGTCAATTATCGCACGGATTCAGTGATCGTGCCATGCGTGAGCAAGAGCCCATCATTGGCGGTTATATCGATTTACTGATCGATAAGCTCCGCGAAAGATGTGTTGATCCGGACGTCAAAGATCCCATAACAGGAAAACCAGCCCCAAAAATGCTGAACATGGTGTCTTGGTATAACTGGACTACGTTTGACGTTATTGGTGATTTGGTCTTTGGCGAGCCTTTTGGATCCCTTGAACGGGGAGAATATGACCCTTGGGTAGCGGCAATTAATGATTCAATCAAGTTTCTTGGTATTATTAATGGAGTCAAACATATGGGTCTTGAATCATTGCTTATTTGGGCCGTGAAGTTGCTCAATACTGGTCGTCGCGAGCACACAGATCGATTGGTCAAGAAGCTCCAAAAACGTATCAATCTTGGCGTTGAGCGATTGGACTTGATAGAGGGCTTGTTACAAAAGAAAGATGAATGGGTAAGAATCTTTGCACGGGAGCTCCGCTTTTCAAATGAGGGCTGATCTTGCATAGAATCTGTCAATTCATCACCTCGAAGCCAATGGAAGTAGCATCCTCATCGCTGGTTCGGAAACGACTGCGACGATGTTGAGTGGTGTTACCTACATGTTGCTTACCCATCCAGAGGCCCTTCGTAAAGTGACTGAAGAAGTGCGCACTACTTTCAAGTCTAGCGAGGAGATTACCTTGACATCGGTAAGCTCTCTTACATATATGCTTGCCTGCTTGAACGAATCACTCCGTGCCTATCCACCTGTTCCATTCGGCATGCCTCGTCAGGTCCCCAAAGGCGGATCTACCATTTCAGGGGAATTCGTCCCAGAAGATGTGAGTCCTTCTAATCCTATTTTTCAATCTCCTTGACGTTGCACTAACTTATCAAAAATCTAGACCGTCGTTGCTGTCTGGCACTGGGCTGCATACCACAATGACAAATTATGGACTGATCCATTCGGTTATCATCCTGAGCGCTACCTTCAGGATCCTAAATTTGCCAACGATGCTTTTGGAATTCACAACCCATTCTCTCATGGGCCAAGAAATTGTATTGGAAGACAGTAAGTTAATGAATGCCTCTGAGCTAAATCTTGAAAAATATGTTTCTGTTTAACGGAATCTAACTTTGTTTCTCTGCTAGTTTGGCATATGCCGAAATGAGACTTGTGCTGGCTCGCCTTCTCTTCAATTTTGAGATGCGTTTGGCCGAGCCCGACTTTGATTGGTTGGATCATAAGTCTTATGTTTTGTGGTCGAAGCCGCCTTTGAACGTATATCTGACTCCTCGTGAGTTTTAAAACCCGTTCTCAAAAGAATATACAGTCTGCTCAAGGAGAATGGATCAAGACGGGAAGCAATGATAAAGTTTCCACCAGGATAAGAGTTTTATGTTCTTATTTCATGACGATAATTGCTTAAATCTTTAAATTTCTGGGAGTATGAGTGTACGATGCTTGCTGCTCCAATATATCTGGCAACTAGATATATCAATCTACAAGTTTTACAATCTCTCGGGCAATATTAGATCTAACTGAAAGATTACGACTGAGTTGACTTATCAACCGAAAATAACACATCAAGAACCGTGAGTTTTAAATAGGTGAATTCACAAAAACCTTTTACGAGGGTCTCATAATTAATCAAGAGACATCGATTATGCATAACAACAAGCTAAACGGAAATTCCAAATAAGGTAAAAGGGTGAATGTTACATCCATTCGGTGGTGAGCTTTTCCTTGGGCTTTCGGGCATCAAGTTTGTGGGTAGCGTAGCGTGTCACAGGATCTAGGCTTTAAGTCCGACATTTTAAGTCAGGTATAGTCGGAGTAGGCTAAGTAAGAGCTCTGATACAAAAGGGCTCCTAGGACAAAGAAGGCAAAGGTCTTGTCCTCGGTGTCCTCGATATGTCAGTCTAATGCCAGGTCTCTAGGCATTGCTGTGTTCTTACGGAGTTGATTTGGATATCAGAAACAGGGTTCTACCTGTGAGTGACCTCTCCAGTTGACCGATCTAAATCGATATCGAACTAGATGATCATCAAAAGGTGGAG
The DNA here is from genome assembly GCF_000003125.1 of Talaromyces stipitatus ATCC 10500. Classification (NCBI taxonomy): domain Eukaryota; kingdom Fungi; phylum Ascomycota; class Eurotiomycetes; order Eurotiales; family Trichocomaceae; genus Talaromyces; species Talaromyces stipitatus. The sequence continues at coordinate 2,287,116 of NW_002990117.1, read as the reverse complement.
CGGAAAGTATCACTCTCAGCTTCTTAAGAGCGCTTGAATCGTTATAATGCACTCATACGCAACATAGTGTGACGGCTCCGCTCCGTTACGGTTGCCAATATGACGCCTCTGCTCCGCTACGGCTCAGCCCAGCGCTTTACCCTTGGTCTACAGTTAGGGCTACACGGCTCCGAACCCTATCCCGGCCGGATTGGAAAGACGTACGACATCAGACGTCGGAGCCAGATTGGGCAAGCGCGCACACAAGAGAATATTAGAGACGCAGCGAAGGGAGCTTGTTGTTGATTCTTCTCTTTCTCTCTCTATGCTCAATATTGCTTGTAGACAAGCACCTCTTGGTAGCTAGATAGCATTCAATTCAAGCAGTTTGGCATCGTCACATGCGTGTGAGAAACTTGTTGTTGTGATGATGCTCATTCCTAAACTGCAGGGTAGCCTATGGACGAAGAACTAATCATGAGAAAAGAAAAAGTAAAAAGAGCTTGCTAGCCAGCGCACAAAGGCTCTTTTTATAAGCACGACAAAACCCTCATCGGAGGCAGACGATTCCCTTCGCTGTGTAGATTACCTTATGGCCGTCCGCCTCTTTTCGAGATTACTCAACTCGATGAATTTCTATTCCGTCTACCGTTTCGATTTACAATAGTGCACCTGCAGCGACGATTTGCTGCGGTATGGATTTAGTAGTGCAAATTGATTCTCGATTTCGTCCCAGCTGAGCTTTCTGCCCTTATATTGACTAGAGGCGAATGCTGTCTACAAGCAGGCGAGAAGCTAGCACTCCCATCGATCTCATCATTTACAGTTGTAACGGTCGATTTCGAGGCCGAATTCTTGAGAGTTGTGGAGTAACGGATCGCCCCTTCCGTCCAGTCAGGGAAGTGCCTTTTGACTTGAGGCCATGGCAGTTTGTCTTTTCTCTCAGCTGTTTCAGACGAGCATCCTCTTCTCATACCGTCGGATTGCTAGGTTTACTTCAGGCCAATCCTGAATAGTAGCTTACAAGGATGGTAAAAGAAGAAGTGAGTAGCAAGATTGTATGTCTTGAGTTCTCCGTCTGTCTGAATACATGAGGTTCCAAAGCCGGGTTTATATAGACATATTGGCGGGGTGATTTGTGAGCTATCAAGAGGAGTAAACATTAGGCTGAAATCTAGGTGCTCAAATATATATCCTAAGGTGGCTAGCTGGCCTTCAAGATGGAGAGGCTGATTTTTCTGCCTCGCTGGATATCCGGATTATCTGACAAACATCATTCAATCATTCATACACTATCCGCGACCCTACGCTTTGGAGGGGTCAGCTTTGAATTAGGAAAAGAACCCGGTTCCTGAGCTCACACTGTAGGGCTGTTGGACTACCCTTACTACAATCCTGGCCTCATAACCAGGACCTAGTTAAACTAACAATTATCATATCGGTCGCTTTGCTATAGATCGTTTTATTCTCAGGACGAGTCTCCTTACTTCGAAAATAGTCCCGATCTGCGCTGCTAACCGAGATGCGACGAATCTAGGATCATGAAACGGACACCATACATACAGAATACTGGTATCTGAAACCTGCGCGCTAGTTTCAACTAGTCCTTCAGCAAGGTTTGAAAACACCTAAATAAATGCCATACTTATCACGACGCACTGTTGTAACAAACTACCAATCTGATGTTTACTTGTACCCTTCATTATCTTCTGATATCATTGACTCCTTGATCCATAGCGTTTACAGCGGTTTGATACACTGTCAGCTTCTCGCTCCACTTTGCCCCATAGTTCCGGAGGATGCCCTGCATATCCTTTATTGTTGGCTCTCTCCTACATCCAAGATGTCTTCTGATCAAGTCCTGCATGTCTCGGACTTCCTGGAGCTTTTCCGTCTCAGTCTCATTTGCTGGACGAGGTGACCATGGTAAAGAACTATCATCAAGTAGAGAAGACATCGCATAGCTAGGAGATCCACGTGGAGGTCGTATGAGGGCAAGTAACCGTTCCTCTTCGTAATGTCGATCTGGTTGCCAACTCGGACCGAATAGCAGACGAAGATTTTCAAGGGTATCTAATCCAGTAGTAATTAAACGTCGGATCGGCAACCTAAAAAACCAATAATTAAGATTTAGCAACCTGGCGCTCAAAATAAATGTTATTCGGCACCTACGCCATGCCCTCTCTGCAATTGTCTCCTGTCGGAAGAGAGATATTCAACGTCTTAGCCAGTTCCCGCGCTCCTGGAATGGTGTGGGCAACAGTGTTATAGTAAGTAAAATCGTCGAGTCCACTTCTTTCCGAGTCAATCATATTGCCAGATAGAGAAGGACGAGGTGCCTTATTGCAGGATTTCTTATGAGTTTTCCAGTCTGCCGTTTGGCATTCACGTGAGCAGTATAATGTTTCTTTGCATCGAGCGCAGCACTTCAGCGGTTGAGATAGAGAAGTGGAGCTTTTCTTGCACCCAGCACAGATCTCTGTTATATCAAATTTGATACTGTTTTTGCTGGCCATTGTTGCAAGCTGAAATAGAGACTCAGGACAAGATTTGAGCGATACCACGGGACTGTATTGCGGATTCTAGTAAATCGAGAGGATAACTTAGAGTTGAAGGTGGGAAGCTAAGGCATAAACCGTCCTCGTCGCATCCCCCCACCCTGCCGGGTTGGAGTCTGCCTGAGCTCAACGTCCAATATTTGTGTAAAATGTCTTTCAGTCCACCAACGCCATACATTTCATATATAAAACTAGACAAATTGATAATACCATACACGATTTACCTATTACTGTAGTATTGATAAAAAATCCCAAGTTTTGAGGCTCTGTTGCAGCATCTTCCTCCTCCGGTTGCCGCTCTCCAAGTATATACCGTTTATGAATTTTCATTAAATCTCCATCATGACGGCGTTTTATCTGGCGATTCGCATCTTTTACATAAAGCGCACCAACCGCTTTGACCTGGCGCCTGGTTTTTTTTTCGCAGCCTTGCGTTCGGCGGTGTCACGAATCCTTGTGAAGTTCTCACGGTGTAGCTCACCCAAATCGGCCATTATAAGACTGCCTTGATTAACTGTTTTCATACGGCATACAAGACCCAGGCTTTCCTTATCCAAAATACTCTTTATACCGTCGAGCGATTTCTCGATCTTATTAACGTAGCGACGTAGTTTTTGCACGGATGAAGGAGGTGAGATCGATTTAGTGGTTGGTGAGCTGGGAATAGTATCATCCACTTCGCTATAAAATTTTAACGTATTCCCATCATCAATAATCACATCCTCGGGTTGGACCATTTTATCCAATGCAGCGCGAGGATTATAAGGCCAAATTCCTCGATCTTTCCATCCGTGTCGTATTATTCGTGTCGTAAAGGTTTGTAAACGGATATCACGCAGCTCCTCAAAAAATTCGTTTTTATCAAAATCAAAGCCACCAAGCCGAGCAACCTGATTAACCACTCGTCCATGAACATGTTTATATTGTTGAAATGGGACTCCATCAAGCGGTTGCAAAATATGCGTAGAATGCGGAGGAAAAGCGAATGCTTGAATGCGACACATTTTGCAATACTCAAGGAACGGTATGGTAAGATGGGTTGTATGATTATCCATAATCAGTAATCGCCAGTTCTTCCCATCGTCCGTAAACCGATTAAAATGTTGTAACCATTCAAATGCGATCTCATCGGTGATAAAGCCACTTGAAGCTGGTGCAATAAGCCAATCGTCGTCTTTTATATGCTTATACCATTCCTCCATGTGCTTTTCACCTTTTGGGATAATTAACGGTGGTATAACCTTTCCTTCAGCGTTTATAGACTCAACGACGGTGAGGGATTCTCGAGAGGACAGACTAGATGTCCTTTTTGACGTTTTTGGGTATGCCGTAACCACTGCTTCTTTTTTTCCTTGTCCAACAATGAATCCAGTCTCGTCAAAGTTCCATAGATTCGCAGGAGTAATTTTGAGGTTATCCATAGTGATTTTTAGATCAATAAACCACCGTTCAACCTGGCCATAATGCTCAGCAGCCGTACGATCGACTTCTTGAGGTCTTTGAACAACCCGTTGATATTCTTTTGGTAAGCGCTTAAGATATTCGTAAACCCAGTCCTTGCCGGCTCTCCGTGGCTCTCCCGGACCAGTAAAATCTCTCATGATCAAATAATTAGCATTTTCTTCGATTTGTCGGGGTGTAGGTGCGGCGCCCATGTTATCTAGATATTGATGCCATATAAAAAGCGCTTTTTCTTGATCAATTGATAATAATCTGTTCGTTGGTGGCCGTGTTGAGCGAGAGGGTATGCCGTTGATCCGGCGAGAGAGCTTTTTTCGGGGGACTCCAAATTCACGCGCTAAATGCGAGATATTTTTAATTTTTCCGTGTTTATACGCGTTGACAGCATTTTCGATTAACTTCTCCTCCTCTTTATATTCCTCAGCGGTCATTTTGGCGGTGTTTTGGACGTTGGAAAATGGAGCGTTGAGATTTCTGAAATATTGGACGTTGAGCTCCGGCAGACTCCAACCCGGCAGGGTGGGGGGATGCGACGAGACGGTTACTATATAAACAACAAGTTCCCCTTATTATTATTCTCGCAGTAAGGTAAGACGAGTCTGATTAGGGCTGTTGACGATACGATATCGGCATCATTTTTCCATATCGTCTATCGTCATCGTCTAACCTAGAATCTGCCGATATCGTATCGTCAATCGGCATCGTCTAATCCTAGGTGTGCCGATACGATATTGTCAACTATTTGACGATATCGTCAATATCGTCAAAATCATCACCGGTACGCAAATGGACTGTGTGAATTGACAGTGGCTCACCTAGCCATAGATCTCATTAACCATCAAGATGCAAGGCTCTGTTAAATAGGTTATAATCTTCGTCTTTGAGTAGTAAATAGTATCTGCCACTGCTACACGCGTTGCGTCTCTTTGTTGGATATTTGATACGCTAATCCCAATCAGGATGTCATTACTAATCATGATTCCTCGGAATAACGACATATCCGTGAGAACATGAGAGCCAAACTCAAGCCTACATTTTGGAGTCAGGATTGTCATTTATCCCGTAAATCCGTGCTACTTTGCCACTATGATGTGTATATAAAGAGGATCAAGATGTGTAGTTAGCTATGTTTTAGAAGACGTGCAAATCAGAGTCAATTATTCCTCACCCAAATTGTACAACTCATATCAGAGCCTAACCCCGTTCGGACTAGTACCAAAAGATTCCAATACTCTTTATTTATCACGTGACTCGCTCATCATGTTGGATATTTGATACGCTAATCCCAATCCGGATGTACTTACTAATCTTTGAATCCTCGGAAAAGCAACATATCCGCGAGAACAAGAGCGCCAAAAAGCAGACTACATTTTGGAGTCAGGATTGTTATTTACTCCGTAAATCCGTGATATTTCGCCACTACGTTTTGCATATAAAGAGGATCAGGATGTGTATCTAGAGGGGATTTGAGAGAGTGTGCAAATCAGAGTCAATTATTCCTCACCCAAATTGTACGCTCCTATCAGAGCCTAACCCCGTTCGGACTAGTACCAAAAGATTCCAATACGTCATGTCTAGGGTGTTGGAAAATTACAAAAATTTAGTGTCATGTAAACTTTGACATGCAGCCCCTTTGTCATGTCATCTTTGACAATACCGCCAATATTACATAACTGTAATTTATCAGCCAATCAAATAAGATAATAATTGCTATGACCAATAGAGTAAGCTATAGACTGGTCATAAATTACTAGCGTGTAAAGGGCCCCACTGCAGTTGACAAGGAATTTTGTCAATTCTGACAAAAATTTAGTGTCGCATCGACAGACCCACTTGACATGACAAATCCCTAGTCATGTCGAGGATTAGGTAAGCTAAACCTAATCAAGGAAAGCCTACAAGATTGGCACAAGGAAAATTCGAGAATTGAAGACACAAGATTGAGCCTACGAATCAGTTTTACAGCTCTCTATCGAGAATCTTCTATTGAGATTGTCTGGATATCTTCTATATGGGATTCTCAAGCATAAATAGTGTCCAAAAATCCCATCAAGATGTAGATAGAAGAGTGTGCGCAGAATAAGGTCAATATCAATATTTCCACTATAAAGATATCTTTGAGTATTAAGCTTAACTGAGTTTGTGCTAGTGCACAGCAAGTTCCGATACATCACGCCCGATATTATTTCGAGTTGATAGACTACCCCTCCTTAAAATTCTCCTTGTTCACAATCGACTATCAATTATTGACAACCAAAATCTACATCAGCCTTCTTATTCATCACGATATCTCGTTTTATTCACATCCAAATGTGTACGCGGCAGAAACGTCTTAACTACCGAGCTCTAAATGATGGAAGTGACGATGAAGCTTTACCTAAGGATCGAATTGATCGACTGAGCGAATCACCAAGCAATTTCGCTAGTATCGCTACTGCTCTGCCGCTAGTAAGCCAAGAAGACATGGATACCCTCACTAGTATCCTAGATGGTGAACTCTTGCCTTCTGAGTCAGCATCACAACTGCCAGCATTACAAGAAAGATTAATAGACAGTGGGGCTTCAACTATATCTTATAACCCATTTCGTCGATACCGTCAACGAGCAGCACCTGCCACTGAGTGGATGTGGGCATATTTTGAGATCACACCTGTTGATCGCCCATGGTTGATTAAGAAGACTAAGAAAAGGAGACTGGTCGATCAAGAGATTCGTTGTGCATATGTTGATGAAAAGACGAAGATAAGATGCCACTGGCAAACATCAGACTCTCAGAGATAAAATATCACAAGTAATATGAAAACGCACTTGACAAAGCATAACATTTACCCTCCAACATCTGATATACAGCCAACGAAGAATCAACCAGACATTTGGAGTTTCATAGGTGGAAAAGAGAATATTACTCATCAAGAAGTTCTTGAGAAGAATATTATTCGCTAGATTGTAACTAACATGAAAGCTTTTACTACTATTGAGACTCCAGAATTTCAACAAATCTTCCAAGATATCCCAGGAATTGAGCCTCTATTCACTTCTTTCCACACTTTAAGGGATTAGATTGTGCAAGAGTTCAAAACACAGCATACTGAGCTGAAAAATAGCTGGCATTAACTTGTAAAACTATTGCTTTGTCGCTACATGTCTGGATGAGCCAAAACCAACTTCCTATTTTAGGGATTATAGGTCATTGGCTGACTGAGGAATTTGAGTATCAGGAGAGATTATTAGAGTTTACTGAACTTTAAGGCACTCACAGTGGGGAGAATCTGGTAAATGCGGTAGAGAATATGCTTGTTGATCTAGGTCTTGAGGGAAAGCTTATCTCTATTACTAGCGACAATGCTAGTAATAATGAGACTATAGCATCAGAGTTATACTTCAGTTTAAAAGACTGACTTAGGGAAGAAGCAAATTCAACACTTCTTTACCATGGCTTGGATAGCTATGTCCGCTGCTTGGCTCATATCCTTAACCTTATTGTGAAGGATATACTCCATTCCTTGGAGTTGAGTGATATAGATGAAGCACAAGCTGCTTGTGATAGGTTACAGGATGGTAGCCCAATTAGCAATCAGTCAGCTATAGGAAGACTCAGGATCCTCGCTCTATGGATTAATTGAAGTCCTTAATGCCGGTAGAAATGGAAGGAAATTTGCAGGTTAAATGATCTCCTGGAGAGTTTCATTGAATATGATATTGCTACCCGATGGAACTCAACATTTCAAATGATCAATAATAGCTTAAAATTGAAATAACAAATCAATAAGTTTCTCGAGCTTCAGAAAGAACTTCCACCCTTTACTACTAGCGATTGATCCCGACTCGAGCAGATTCACCAAGTACTTGAAAAATTTAATGAGTTTACATCATTTATTTCAAGATAGAATCTATAGATCAGCCTTGCCATTCCTATTTACTATGAGCTACACAAACTACTTGATGATGCAAGTCAACGCAATGGTGACTTTTCAACACTAGATCAAGATATCGCAGCTGCAGTGAAAAGGGGTATGATAAAGTATGAAAAATACTACTCTTTTATGGATGACTGTAATACCTATTACATTGCTCTTATGTTGGATCCTAGAGTCAAAGGTGAATTAATTTTACGAGAATTACAAGAAGATAATGCAGGCACTATGATTCTAGGAAACATCCGCACTAAACTCCATCAGAGATATGCGGTTAGCGATGCTAAGCATTGTTCTATCGTACTACAGCAGTCTTCGGGAGAACTGAGTAACGTGGAATCAAGAATGCTAAAGAAGTTGCAGCCATGAGATCAATCTCTAGTCTCTGATATTGATAGGTACTTTGAAACTCCTCCAGTTGATGTTATAGATACTGGTGAAAATTGGCTATGTAATTGGTGGCGAATACATAAGGATGAGTATCGGTAGATAGCAGCAGTAGCCAGGGATTACCTGGCAATACCTGCCTCTGAAGTTGCTGTTGAGAGGATGTTTAGCGCAGCAAGGGATCTCTTAGGTATTCGAAGGCATTTGCTGAAGGGAGATACTATAAGAATGCTGATGTTGATTTGTGATGGGTTTAAGCGGTAGTGGTTAAGGGCAGCGTGGATACTTCAGCATATTCTACTTCATACAGATAATCTTTGTTTTAGCCTGGTGATACATGATGTACATGTATTTAACGTTGTATTAGCAAGGCAGTGGTACTAATAGAGATGCTACTTAAAGAGTTCTATATTAGCTAGAAAATAGTTGAGAAATAGAGTAAATTTCATTGCCGATTGACGATATCGTTAAATTTTTGACGATATCGTATCGTCTAATGATATTGACGATACGATATCGGCATATTGGCATTATCGTCAACAGCCCTAAGTCTGATACACATTTTGATGTTTTGGTATTGTAATAAGCAAAGCTCAATACGGAGCCATATTGATACTAAACCAAAATAAGCCTAGCATAACTTGATATATTAGGGTTCAAAACAGATCTCTTTTGTCTTTGAATGGGGAATGAGATACCTCATTGCACTGCATCCTAACCAGAGCCAATGGTATGTATTTCTTCTCGCATATGGTCGCTGTATGCTTGCCCTATGTATCATTAATCAACCTCCAACACATCCACTGCATCACAATTTGCCTGTAGAAATAAGACGTGATCTGTCTCGAGCCATCCGACTTATGTCACCGTCACCGACAGCAAATTGGAGAAGCTAGAGTCATGGCAGTACACGCTATCCTAGAAGTGCTTTATGGGTTGAGGAAGGAAACTGTACAGGGCTATTTTGGCATGCCAGCGGTGATAAGCGGAAAATTAAAGGTAAAAGACTTAGCAAATCATTTGCTCGTTAGTTAAATAGTCCCGCCAAGAAATGTTTCATTGCTGCCGCTTCAGGACGTTTCATTTCGTCCCTCGTGGAAAGTTACCTTCTCGTGGTGAGAGACGTCAGTAAGTTGGACTGCAGGGTCTGGCTGAAGCTGAGAACTTTCCAAGTCGAAAATCCGGTGGAAAAAACTTTATTGGTTGGGATTGTATATATTTGTTCGGTATCATGCGCGGAGACAAGTGTATTGAATTGGTCTCTTTCCATTCAGAAAAGCAGGCAGCCTACCGCTTTCAAGTTGATAGTAAGCAGATGTTAGAGAGACGAGGGACACCTGAAGTGTTTCCGAGTCTATGCACTCCAAGTCATTAAAGCGCTGATGGGCCAAAGAATTTTTATGTTGCTTTAATGAATTCTTTCTCGAGGAGTGCGGATGGAGGCCTCTTGTAGTCGTACGAACTAGGATTTGAGCATCCTGGGATGCCGAAACCCAAGTCGTGTCTGTGGTACTACGACCACTCTTCGAGCCTCATTTGGGACTTTCCTCAAGAATCTGTCGTATTATTGACCTAAATTGAAGCGTTATTGGGTTGCATGGAATGTTATTAATGTATCAAACCACTATAGGCTTGTAACTATCTGGCTAAGCCCTATTTCCTAGGAAATAGGATGATCACTGCGTTCATTGTCGCTGTATAGTCCGGCTAACTACAGTCGATCTTTCGTTTTGCACGTCTTGACCAATAGTGTGTCTGATAAAACGATATAAGGATAGTACTATATAACGCCTTGTGAAATCCTGGTCTGCTCCAATCTGTTGTGGGTAATAAAGGTGGTATTTATATAGTGACTGCGCTGGATCTGGGAAAATGATTGAGACCGATAATGCACGCCACGCCAAGTGACTTTACAGAATCTGAAAGCTAGCCAAAGAAAAAGTAATATGGCCGGCGCTGCAGAAGAGCTTTTTACCTGGGAACTCTACTACGCAATGTAACGGTCAGGTAACTGTCGTGATTGCTGTAAGCTATATCTGCGGCCGGAGGATAGGCTCTGGACCCGTTGTTGGGATTTCTCTGTAACAATTTTTAGTAGACCAATTCTCCGCTTCGGACATCTTAAGTGACTTTTCTGCCTCTCATCCTTCAAAGTTGTGCAGTATCGTACTTGAAGAGTGCCTTTTGTTCTTCCTGGAAAACGTTCCGCAATACGCGACCATGGAAGCTTCTCGACCTCTTTGAGTCGGACTATCAATTCGTCTTCTTCACGGCTGTACTCATTGCCTTTCGCCGAGATGGTCATGTGGAAATATTCCTTCTCTTCCATGAAGCCGTCTTCATCTAAGGATGGTTGTACTTGGTGAAATGACTTTTCACTCTGTGGCACTACATGTCTCTCTTTAAACGAACAGCACCATATATCGCCATAAAGGTTGAGTTCCCGGGTAAAGAAGCCTTTAATATTGATAACCTGGAGGTCCGCCATGTTGGTCAACTGATCCTGCTTATTGGTCTGCTTTTGAAATGATGCTAAACAATCGGATACGGAAGGACTGCAAGCAGTCGTGCCGTGATCCTCTGTGAACCAGCAACAATACTCAACTCGACCCAAAGACACTTTACGGAGAAGACAGCCATCAATACGGATTTTCTTCAAACCAGACAATTTCTGCGGCATAGATTCAGGACTTGACTGACTCGGTAATGATGCTATTGAATTAGCTCGTCCCTGCGGCATTTCCTGACGTGGGGAGAAAGACTCTGTGCCAGTGGCAGCCCGCTTCCGTCTTTTTGCTGGACAAGCTTTTTGCACGTCGTTTGTTATCTGGTCTACTGCATGCTCAGACTCCTGATAGTCACTACCGTTTGAGTCATCGCTTGCTGTGCTCTCGGTTGAGGGAGAACGACGTGAGCGCAGTCGGGTGCGAGGCGTGTTGCTAGACCGGAAATTTCGACGAGGGACTATGACTGATAAAGATTTTGACATTGTCCCTACTGCAGTGCAATGCCTCTGTTGTAACTTGTTCTTCCTTTTGAACGCCGTTGTTTGGCTGCTATCTGTCCGTTGAGGTTGAGACGCTACAAAGTCTGTCGCGGTAATTCCATTGATTGGAGAGGTTTAGTGTACAATTGGCTGGCCATCCTTATCCTCCAGGGATGTGATAGTTGACTTTCTGAGGCACGTCTCAGAAATTGGCATGGTCACGGCGGCACTAGTTGATTCTTGATCAACGAAGTTCAAGCAAGACGGTTCGATGGGGACGGCGAATTCATTTCCAACATCAGGCGGTATTTCCCATATTGGGCTCTCTGGAACGGTGCTACCGCGTACCACTTCGTTTGAGCAATTTGAGAAGATATCTGTTTCCGGAAGCCTCACTGGCGTTGAAACTCCAGATGTAGAGATCTTCTGAGCGTTTGCAAATTCGGCTGTATCGTCCCTTCAATCAACATAGGTGTTGCAATATTCTTTCTCTGCTGGAAAATCACATCATTAGTCCCAAGATCTAGTGTCTGAAGGAGACCACGCTTACTATTTCGATATTCATCCTGGTCAATCGCGATATTGCACATGTCGTGTTCCTTATTCGTATCGGAATCACAGATGCACATATTGTGGGTTGATAGAAGCCACCAGATTAAGAGTGAATTTGCGTCGTAGACAGATCGATACAGGGAATCGAAGGTGGATTCTCTTCACCAAGAGGAATAGAAACGGTAGGCTGGACGGGAGATGCACAGGGGGGACTAGGGGAAGGCCGAGTCACGGAAGGGGTGACGTGTGACGGAAACGAAGATGTTCCGTGGGGAATGGCTGGCGATCTGGATGGATTCTTGGACTTGGGATACTGGTACATGATCATATTGTCAAGGGAGATGGTTGTCATGGCTCCAGTTATGCAGGAGATAGGTAAAGAGACTGGTTACTAGTGACGAGAAGATCTTGCTACATTCTCCAGTGGCGTGGTAGACTTATATAGTAGAGCCAGGACATTCTTGTCATCACAAATATTAGGACATACCAAATTTGGTATTGCCATAATAGGAAAGAGAAGCGAAAGATAAATCCAGCTTGGGTGTCTAAGCTTTTCTAGGCTCCACATCGAGACTGTCTCTTAGCGCCCAGTCTGCACGGACGGTTAGGGTAATTCCTTGAATAGGAAAGTGACAGATTGGGATCATTTCGTATAAGGATATCGAGCGGTAGAGCCTATTCGTCAACTATCACATTCTATCCTGGCAATGACGGAGGCGTTCTCGATTGGTAGGCATCAGTTTTGTGGTTTACCTGCGAGATTTTTCTCATTGGTGTAGATATCCAGGTGGAAATTGCACAAGGATCCTTGTTTTCCATAGCCTATGGCGCCAGCATAGTCTCAACATCGAATTTTTATTGCAGCTGAAGGGGACTGCGGTCAGATGGGTCTCATATTAGCGGGACCACAAGCCTATTGAATGAAACAGTGATGCGACGTAGATAGCCCTGTATGCAACAAGCTCGACCTTCACTTCATGATCTTCTAACCATCGACGAGCTAGGTCCTCAGCAGGTAGTGAATGGTCTCTTGAACATAACAATCCAGCGGTTATTATCACGTCCACACTGACGGAACCGATATGTTCGGCTGACATGAATGTGAGTGACAGCATATTGGCTCTGCGTAGCTCAATTCAACACCTAGATCCATCCATGGTGTCTTTCAGAGATGAAATCCCTAAAGGTATACTAGCGCGGCAGAACGGACTTGAAGTTTTCAAATGAGTGGATGTCAGAAGCAAGTCTCCCCTGCATAATCCAATAATTACAACTGGGCATCGCCGCCAGACATCTTCACATGCGCTCTATCCTTCTTAAACTTGATCTAAGATAGGTCAGTCATAAGATACGGGTACGAGATGAGAATCACTTTCCTGTGATCGTGGCAATGTAGCTGGCCTGGTCCCTTCTAAATTGCTTCGGATGGACAGAAAGAGGTAATACTTAATCCCGCTCATATGAACCTTGCACTATAAAATATCCACGCAGCTAAATCTAGAGCCCGGATTCGCCCATAGATAACGCAACGGACATTTAGTCTCATGTGGTATATCCTTCTCGTCTCCTCTTCGTCCAACTTGCCCGGAGCATGCGCCCACAAAGTACAACGCTTGTTCCAACATGCGACCCAATCAGATAGCCATTCAGCCTCTGGGAGGATAGCTAGGCCACTCGATGTAATTTCAAAGCCCAAGTTCTAATGCATCGTGGTCAGCTGGACTTGAGTGTGTCATCCTATCCCCGAGATCTTCCGGTAATGGGATACGCATTTTCCGGCTTGACCAATCCCCACTCCAATATTCGCGTCTTTTCCAGGAACAACCTAGGACCACCTTTTCAGCCAAATGTCAGGCACTGAGAATCTGGTGAAATCGAACCGAAAATGGAAGAGAGTCAGACATGACATGGCTCAACACGCTCTATATGGTAACACCAACAAGAAGCGTAGTGCATACTGCTCTCTCGACTTTTAAATCTTTTGTCTTTGTATGTCTTCTTGTTGGTTTAACTACGGTCCGTATCACGAAGCATAGACGGTAGTAAGGTGCGAACACGAAGCGGCCTAATGAGCCTGACAATATGAAGATATCTTGATTCCTAATATTGTGACTTATCCCCAAGAACGAAAGAGAGAGAGAGAGTGTGTGTGTGTGTGTATTTAACGGCCGTGGTTCGTGACTCGCACGCTTCCCACCGATCCCTACTGGGACATAGGCCGCCGAGGGGTAAGCCTCGGGTTTCAGGTCCTATCAGATTTATGTACAAATAAGAGACTCTTTGGCGCGTTTCCATAGCTGCCGTGGTCTTACAGGGAGGTCCACTTGGAGTGGGTTTTAGGTATTTGCTAGCTGCAATGGTCTGCCTATACTCTATGACCTATTACTCCACCACTATCATAACTGAACAGTAAGTTTTGCAGAGAGGGAAAGAAAGAAGAGAAGAGAAAGAAAGAAGGAGAAAAGAAATATAAAGGAAGAGTAGGGCTATCTTAGCTAGGTGCTAAGGAGAGGTTGGCAAGGACAGATATCCTCAAAGAAGTGGGTCTCTGCTAGCCATGTGACTAGCTTTTGTGCTCCTTTAGTAGTGCCTAAGAGAAAAGAGATAATTTCAGAAGAGGGCCCAGGAGGCCGAGGGGCTCGTCTCTTAGCTATATGGTAGAAGAAGAAGTGCAGAGGTGCTTTTTATACTCTGCATTGGCAGAGAATGTGAGCATTATCATAGTTAAAACATTCATAGTAGTCTGCAAAGTCTTTATGTCTAGTATGGGCTATAATAATACAGCTAAGGTCAAGTTAGTTGAGTTGAAGCTCTCCAGAGTGCTTAGGGGAAGTAGTTATTTCTAGATCTTGATAACTTTATGGTGCTACCTTCTGCCATTGTGACTGAGCAGCAGATAGAGATTGAGTCTTGGTGTATCTTTTTAGCGAGGTGTATGAGGACTTGTGTGGAGTAGATAGAGGCAGCTCCCTCTTTAGCAGCGAGATTAGCTGCTTTGTTCTTAGGGATTTTGGCATATCTAGGGACCTATCGGATTTAAATAGATCTACCTTTGGTATAAGAAAGTCTTTTATGGAGTGGCCAGGCGGCTACAAGGGTGCGGAAGGATTCAAATATTTCTTAGGAAGATCCTGTAGAGGGAGATAGAAGGCGTGTAGCAACTTCTAGATTGTCAAGGCAGATCCATAGGTTAGTAGCAAATTAAGCTATTGGGTACGCTATTGCTACTTGAGCACTAGCTAGAGCTGTTTCTGCTTCTGTGTTAAAGACTTCTTTCTCATGTCCATATAAGAGTAAGGAGTGGAGGAACTAATAATATGCTTAAAGTCTAATATAGCCACCCCCTGCACATCCATCTACTAGCCTAGATCCATCTAAAAAGATTACAATATCTGAGCTAGGGATAGTGCGTTGGAAGTCTACGAAATCAGCCGCTGCCTATTCCTTAGTGCGTCCTATGGGAGCTCCTATTTGAGCTTGGGCATTCTCACGAGACTCGCGAGGGTACCAGGGAGCATGTTGTAGAGGGTTTATTTATTCAGAGTTGGGGAGCGCCAGCACTCGGCGGGCAAATCAACTGGTTTGTTGACTGTCTCTGGCTATCTGTTCTGCGCGTCTTTGGAGTGGGTGGTTTGGATCAAGACGCCATAGGCGGACAGATGTTTGGAGGGCTATTTAATCTAGTTCAATTTCTGGCAGAGAGAATCCAGACTCTCAGTATAGAACAGATATTGGGGTTATGTGGAAAACTGGAAGGACTACTCTTGCGCCTACTAGTATTACTTTGGTTAGTTTCTCAAGATGTTCTCTAACTTAGTTTGAAATTTAGAAAGGCCCAGGGCGAGTATATCCTGGCCACTAGGTTTCTGCGCCATAGTATACTTTATAGAGTATACAGGCTAATACAGCCTGCTATAGTAAATAAGG
This sequence comes from Talaromyces stipitatus ATCC 10500, assembly GCF_000003125.1. Taxonomy (NCBI): domain Eukaryota; kingdom Fungi; phylum Ascomycota; class Eurotiomycetes; order Eurotiales; family Trichocomaceae; genus Talaromyces; species Talaromyces stipitatus. The sequence continues at coordinate 2,271,352 of NW_002990117.1, read as the reverse complement.
TTTGACTCCTCGGATAGTATTCCCTAGAGAGCGAAGGGCATTAGTCACAGTGAGAACTTTAGATACTGTTTTACTAATATACTATTTAAATATTAGCTTTTTATTAAAGAGGATTCCTAGCCAACGTAGATATAGCCGTTTAGTATTTTCTGAGATTGTGATAGATCTAGCTTTTACTGAAGGTGTGCGGGTTGGGTCCTGGTCTACTTTATGTCGGGAGAAGTGAAGAAGCTTATATTTATATAGTGCAAATGTAATACCCTCTATAGCGCTCTAGTTTAGAGCTTCTTGTAGTGAGTCTGATAAGGCTTCGCAGTTAGTAGCAAGAGATGTTGAGATTGCTAGGTTAGCTATGTCATCTATGTAACTAAATCTGTTCCTTGGGTTTCCTAGATGGGATAGGGGCGCTATGTAGAGCATGAAAAGAATGCTAGATACTGGGGATCCTTGTGGAAGACTCAGGCAATGTCTGTTGAGGGGCCAATCTCTCCATCGAGTTGGATCTGGACTGATCGCCCAGTAGCAAAGGAGGCAATCCAGAGAATAAGATTGATGGGCCAGCCCTGCTCACGTAATCTGTGGATGAGTCTACTAGGAAGAACGGCATCAAAAGCGCCCTTGACATCTAGGGTAAGGAGTGAGGCAGTCATGCCTTGATTTAGTGCTTGTTCAATATCATGTGTTAGGCATGTGGTCAGATCATTTATAGATCTTAGTGGGAGAGCCCCAAACTATTGCCTTGCTAATACTTTGTAGTGTATAGAGATCCATGCCATATTCTGTGCCACTAAGCGCTCAAGTCCTTTGCCAAGAACTGATAAGAGAGCAATCAGTCTGTATAATCTGGGTAAGAACCAATCAGTCTTTTTTGGTTTCTGGATAATTGCTAAGATTGCATGTCGAAAGCATTTTGGGTGATAATCAATCTTTAGGCACTCTTGGTATAACATTAGTACCTTATCCTTAATCAGAGGCCATGCCACTTTGAGTTTACAGGTTGGGATTTCGTCTGAGCCAGGGGCTATGTTTCCTGCCTGAAGTACTGACTCCTCCATCTATGTCATTATTATATCTGGGAAGTAGAGACTAGTGGTAGGGACTGCTGGGGAGTCCAGAGGTATGTCTCCTACCTCAGCCAAGTTTTGGAGAAGATTACGGACTAGTACGTCTCGTTTCTCATGTATAGTAACTGCTGGGAGGCTATTGGGTCTCAGTGGATTCTTCAGTGGAGGGCTTCGGAAGGTGCCTGTGGACTTATGCCATTTACTCCCATTTACTCATATTAAAGACATCCTTCATTTGTGTTACCGTAGAGAGCTTCTCTCGCCAAAATTGTCGTTGAGACCATCTAGTTATCCTGCGGAAGTCTGTCTTTGAGCAGAGGCCTGAGCGTAATTGTGTAAAGCTTTCTTGCAGTCTTCATTCCACCAAGGTTGTCCTATGCCTTGCTTGCAGAGAGTGGAGTAAGCAGATCCCTACAAAACACAACGTGAAGCCACGTGACATCTGCCTGCTATTGGAATCTTTTGGTACTAGTCCGAACGGGGTTAGGCTCTGATAGGAGCGTACAATCTGGGTGAGGAATAAATTGACTCTGATTTGCACCCTCTCTAAAACACAGCTAGCTACGCATCTTGATCCTCTTTATATACACAATATAGTGGCAAAATAGCAATCCTGAATCCAAAAATAGGGCTGTCGATATTGTGCCAAACCTGGGATCGGCAATTGTGTTTTTCCGGGGATTCACCGATTAGTAAGGTCGTCCAGAATGGGATTAGCGTATCAGACATCCAACACCTGCCTCACAAACCAGGCCAATACGGGAAGCTCAAAACCAGCGACCAATCACATTCTCCAAAACTCAATCTAACTGAAAAAGGCCAAGCGAAACCCGCTCCCGCACAAAATCCGCTTAGGTAATCCCACAAATCTTCGCGATCAATTAACCACCCAAACTCGGCAACCAGTTTAATGTCTCTAATCTCGAAGACGACGACGACACTTTCTTTTCGACGAACCACCGGCCCTCGTATTCCGTTTCTTCGACAAGTCTTTTTAAACGAAGAATAAAAAAAGTCGCAAATATGGGTGGTGTCACAGTCCGGGACGTCGATGTAAGATGCCACCCTACTCTATGTTTCTTTCTTGTTGGAAGATTTTGCGGGTTCTCTTGTGGGCGAACTATCGCGAGAAGAAGGATTCTTGCCGATTTCTCTGGCTATCGGTTTTTCGCACCTCTTCGTCTATGCCTGGGCTTGCGCAAATCTGGGAAGAAATGGATGCATAAGGATTAGAGATTGTCGGACACGCTTATGGGATTGAAAAGATATTCATTGGGTGTTTGACATACGACGTTGGATCTATGATATACGCAGAATTGGCACCAAAGATACAGACGAGAGAATGTGAAATGCGATACGGACATTGAAGAGAAATTTTGATATAAAGTTTCTAGACATCGAGGCTAACATTCCCATTTTCCAGGCCCAAAAGTTCATCGGCGCTTACTCCGCTTTCTTGAAGCGTCAGGGAAAGCTCGCCATCCCTGGTGAGTTACAATATGACGCACTGTTATGAGTAGCAAATTCTGACTCTTCACAGGTTGGGTCGATACTGTCAAGACCTCCGCTTCCAACGAGCTCCCTCCCCAGGACGCTGACTGGTATGCTACCGAATCGTTCTCATGACTAAAACGTCCTCTAATCGGAATTTTACAGGTTCTACGTTCGCGCCGCCGCTGTCGCTCGTCATATCTACCTCCGCAAGACCGTCGGCGTTGGCCGTCTCCGCAAGGTCCATGGATCCCCCAAGAACCGTGGCTCTCGCCCTTCCCACCACGTTGATGCCTCCGGCCAGGTCGACCGCCGAGTACTCCAGGCCCTCGAGAAGATTGGTGTCGTTGAGATTGACGAAGAGAAGGGTGGCCGACGGATCACCCAGAGCGGCCAACGTGATTTGGACCGTATTGCCAAGACCACCGTTGACGAGGAGGAGGAAGATGACGAGTAAATTATCTAATTTACATCCACATGTGTGAATGAATAACTTGGTTTCTCGCATTTTCTTCTTTTTCTTTGTTCCATCCCTGGAGTTTTTCAAAATTCATGGTCACCTTTTCTCTTTTCCCTTTTGAGAATCACTCGACAAGAAGGAAAACAATCCGCCAAACTTATCCTCCTTAAATATCTCTTCTTTTCCGATATACCAATTTATCCCCAATTGGTACAAAAAATCTGGTGGGCGGTTGTGGACGATTACATAGACGTGCTGCCACATGATTTGAGCTTGGAGAGCGGTTATACGATATCCTTTCCGACAACCGTGGTTTACGATGTCGACTGGGCTACATGCAATGCTATTCAAGTGAAAACCCTCTTGAAGAAGTCTGATGATAATCTCCGAATGTCATACCGGGTTATCATTTGAAGCTTCATTTGATGATGTATCGCATGGGTTCTGTGTTGGCAAATAAAACAGAAGTGCAATCAAATTTCAAACATTCAAAAAAAGAAAAGCATGACCATTTGCACAATCGTAGAGAGCTCCTGTAGAATATGTAGTATACTTTTCTTAGTGAACAATCCAATGCCATTTACCAGTATAGTATTCACCGCCTGCCCCTGTTTCTGCCAATCATTTGTCAGACAATGTTTGTTTACAATTATCCTCTTCTGTTCCGTAGAACAAATGATTTTAAAATCACATCAATCCCCTGTTCTTGATACAGACGATCTATATTCTTTCGATGCCTCGTTATATCGGACCTGTCGTCGCTACTGACGCCGCTAGCGACATATCAACAGAAGCAGAAAACTGCAATGCCCACCCACGGCCAGCACAAACAGCAACAACCACGCCGGATCCTAGAAAAGTCTCGGACAGTGCGCCGAAGATACCAAAGATCGAACAAACGCTTCGAATTTACCGCGTCCCAAATCGAACAGATTGAAAGGGAAGAAGAGCGAGAGAAGAAAGCCAAACAACTCCGGGAAAGAGAGAAAAGGAAGTTAGCGAATAAGAAGAAGAGAGCTGAAAAGGAAGCTAAACAACGTGAAGAACGAAGAAGATTGGGGATTCCGGATCCGAATACGGTCAAGATTCCGGCTAGTCAGCCTTTGCTGGTGAATTTCCTTGGGGCGAGGAGGAATAGTAAGCTGGATGAAGTGAAAGGACAAATCCAAGAAGAAGCGGAAGATTTTGGAACAAACCTGGAGCCAGAAAATTCGGAAGGAGAGGAATTGGATGAGTCTGGAGATGATGGACATGGTGATCACCACATTTCTCCTGTACAGGAGGAGGCGGATGTGTTACAACAGCAGCAACAACCCAGTAAGACAGAAGAAGCAGTTAATTGCGTCTCGGAAGACTTCAGTGACCTTGAAACTGAGCTCGGAGATGACTTGTTGGATGACATCGATTTGGAAAAGCATATTGCAAGCATAGAGAACAGCCAAAAAAGTTTGAACTCTTCTGCTACAACACATAACGCTATACAAACACAAGTACCAGCGCAAAGTATGTTAGAGGCCCCGCCCGCTGTGAACAGTCTCAGCGAGTCTTTCGAAGACGACACATCTCTTCTGCTGCAAACTCTTGATCCTACCATTCTTGAAAATTTTGAGAATCCCAAGCCGACGGCGGTCTCGCATGATCTCAATAAGACGAAAGGTTTAGATGCAGAACCAGTGACGCATCCTGTTGTTCAATCTTCTTCGGCGCCGATACATGCTCTACCAAATGTCAAAACTGTTAATACACAATATGTGAGCCATATTGCCAACAATTTGACTCCGACAAAATTCAGCCATGCATCGCGGAATACTACCTTGGGCACATCCGCCCATCAGCCTTCACCAAAGGTCTGGGCACCAAATCAACAGCCTGTCCAGAAGCAGCAATTGGAATGCCCTAATATCAATAAAAATGTGAACAGTGCATCGATCTACAGCGCGCCATCTGTGGACGCTTTCAAAAAGTCGGTGGCAGTAGCGTCGTCTTCTTTGCAGCAAAGAGGCCATCTCCATTCATTACCGGAGAAATGTGTCAACCAAGATACGAAGACCCTTCTGGCTGAAAAATCATATCCTCAATCATACGTCGATGTAGAAGACGAATTTGGCGACTTGCCTCTATCAACGCAAGACGTGAGAGATCTTGATAGTATGGTTGGCTTTGGTTGACAATGTTGAAGTGAATCGTACGATTGTGGGAGATATTGCACAAAATGGGAGACCATTCCCAACATATAGCGATGTTCTCCTCGAGGAACTTGGGCAATAACACCGGGTTTGCTATGGTATATAAAATCTTGGTTATATATTTTATTATATCTATCTATTGTTCACTAATGCGCCTCAATAGCATGCTGTTGGTCGTTATGCGCGTCATTATCATCATCATCAGAACTAAAATCTTCTTCAGCAACTGGGAATGTCAAAAGTGCAGCAACGCCACCCAATCCCTCGAGTCGCTTCCCACTTTCGTGATCTGAGCTCAATACGCGAACTTCTCCGCCTTCAACTTCGCGCACACGATCAACTAGCCCAACCCAGCGCTTCCGCTCGGCCACATCTTGCGAACGGAATAATCTGTTTGAGATTATGAGAACGCCTCCACCTCTCCCAACAGCGCCTTGGTCTACAGCGTGTTCGACTTCTCGAGGTCCGTAGGTTGCTTTGTTGGTGTCCTTGCGCAAGTGGTCTAGAAAGTCGTCCATTAACTTTGTTTCTCGTGCGTACTTGGTATCTGACAGCAGCGTTCGGACGGACGGTGACTGAAGAACTTCGGAGAGAGAATGGAGATATCCAGAAGCCGAGTGCACTACCACGATACTCGGTAAAAGTCTCTTTAAAGAAGGCATGTTTGTCGAGGCGGCGGATTGAATATACTTCTGGAAGCCTGCTGCGACAAATCCTGGCGATGCTAGGAGGATCGGCCTCGACGAGTCGTCGTTATTGTTGCTGGATGTTATATTTGTATTGAACTCTATTTGGCGGAGCAGTGTGTCTAAGGTGACTTGAAAGAATTTTGATAGTCCCTTTGTATAATGTTAAGTCCAGCTCTATTGGATCTTTCAAGAAGAAATGCAGTACAAACCTTATCATGGTCCCCACCTCCAGCGCGTTTTCGCGGAATTGACATTTCAACCTTCTGTTTTAATATCGTTTGGAATTGTGTGATGAAGCATATATGAGCCAGTCCTTCCTGCATCACAACGGCAACAGCTTCCGCTCTTCTTTTCCCGCCTTCATCCACTGCATCCTTCAGCATATCAATAGCGATACTATCCCATCCCACCCCTTCCCCCTCCGCACCGACCTCTTTCTCTAACGTGAAATTGCGATGCAATTCCAGGTCGAGTGTATGATGTTGCCCTATTCTTGTATGCTGTGTCTCATTCATGATTTGCCCGCTTACATGTAACTGTGAACTGTTTGGGTCGAAGTCTAGCCCCTTTACACGGATTTGGAGCATGAGATGTACTCGTTGTGATACTGTTGTGCCGCTGTCTTGTGCTGTGGTGACTTTGCGAATTGCGCTGGCCCGCAGGAGGTCGTTTGGCCGGATGAGATTATAGGCATGCCACTGTAATGAAAGACAGTCAAATTTAGTGTCTTCTTAACATATTTTTTTTGGTTTGGAACAACAGACCATATCTTCAGGCTCCTCGGGGCATAGTGTAACGGCCCCGGAGCCATTGTGTTCAATGCTGCTTTTGATGAGTCGCATGTTGGTAATATCAGAGCTTGCATCCCTGAGCGGTGGTAGGCCGAGCTACTAAGCTAGAGCATAGGTCAAATAAGGACAGTCGTCTTTGATATAAGCTGCAGCTCTGGTCGCAAAGAAGGACGCGGGGGAACAGATCCCCTCTCTCAAAATGGTTAGCCTAAGCCGGCTAGTGGATCCGCTATCCATGAGCCAATAATCTCTCAGACCCACACCAACTCTATTCTGGCGCACAAAAAATTATGCGCTAACCTGATTCGGCTCTAAGCGAAGAACACACAATCCAATCTGATCTGGGCGGCCTCTCATTCTTGCTCCTTGCAATCTGGAAGTCGACAGCAACAGACAACAACCGCCGCCATGCCTACCAGACTCACCAAGACGCGGAAACACCGCGGTCACGTCTCCGCCGGTCATGGTCGTATTGGAAAGCACAGGAAGCACCCGGGTGGTCGTGGTATGGCCGGTGGTCAGGTATGAATCTTTTGCTGAAAAGGAAAAACAAACGGAGTATCGATAGCTAACATGTTTGGATATAGCACCACCACCGTACTAACCTCGACAAGTACCACCCTGGTTACTTCGGTAAGGTTGGTATGAGACACTTCCATCTCCAGCGCAACCACTACTGGAAGCCCACCATCAACCTCGACAAGGTAAATAAATCCCATCCGCCAATTCCTCCTCAGAGACATCATATATTTGTGTGATGAGAGGATAAAAAATATAGTGGGATCGCGCTAACTATGGTACTACAGCTCTGGTCTCTCGTCCCCGAGGAGACCCGCGAGAAGTATGTCGCTGGTAACGCTCCTTCCGATAAGGCCATCGTTCTCGATCTCCTTTCTTTGGGTTACGCTAAGGTCCTCGGAAAGGGCCGTCTTCCTGAAGTCCCCATCGTTGTCAAGGCTCGCTACGTCAGCAAGGAAGCTGAGCGCAAGATCAAGGAGGCTGGTGGTGTCATTGAGCTCGTTGCTTAAATGCTGCGAACATGTTCGGATTAGGATACTTAGTGTTGGAATGTCTCGATGAAATGAAATAAAGAGGACGGTAAAACCGAAATATCGAACGGACATTGATACAATGGAGAGCAAGCGGAAAATCTTTTCTTCAGACAGAAGATCATCCTCTACGTGTGATAATGAACGAAAAGTTAGCATTGTTCAAATGGATAGACTGCATGCTTACGACAACACTGCTGTCTACCGAAACTGTCTTTTCGGCAGTTAAAACTATTTCTCAGGTCTCATAGCAATATTCAAGACTATTTGTCCTAGTTTTCTCACATTCATTCCACCTTCATCTATGATCAAGACTAGTTCTCTTTGGCAGGTACGTCTAGACGGTGAGTACACATTGTCTATTACATAAATCTACTAGTAAAACAGTAAGCCTACTTGTTTCAAATATCATAAGGAATGATCAAGGACTGTCACGTGCATCGTTCGCATTGTAGCTTCCTATTGGTCAAAATGACCTGCCCTGACGTGGCGTCGCAGCCTAGCTCGTGAGGTGCTGGGCTTTACCTTCGTTCCCCGAGCTTCATGTTACCTGCCACTTAAGCAACTATTAATACCTGCAAAGACTCGCCTGAAATTATATTTCGTGCCATTTCTTACAATATTATATCCTCTTCAGCAGAGATTCTATCGCACCAACCACGCGCACTTCTGTGTAGTTGCCGAAGAGTGTATATCCACCGACCTCCGGTTATGCCACTTCGCTCAAGCTCCTGGTTTTGACATACGACCAGCACATTTCATGGGAGTTTGTTCATAGCGCTACAGCGAAACACTGCATCATGCCTATGAATGTGTTTCGGATCCTCGGCGATTTGGCGCATATTTCGTCGAAATGTATCTTGATCTGGGCTATTCATCGGAATCGTAGCTCCGAGGGTACGAAATAGTCGATCTCTCAATTTCTCTTCAAATTTCGAAATAAGGGCCATTCTAACTAAATTGATTGTTTAGGAGTATCTCTCCTTACGCAGATTCTATACGCTCTCGTCTTCCTGACGAGATATCTCGATATCTTTCATCAGTGGTCAATGGAATATGCATACAACATATTCTTTAAGCTATTCTATATCCTCTCGTCCATATATATTATCGTATTGATGACATACTTCTTTCCCCGGACACGCGAACGGGAAAGATCATGGAAGCTAGCCGCGTGGTGCGTTTTAGGTGCACTGATTGGCGCACCTATCTCGCTCTTAATTTGGGCGGCTGCAAGTCATAGGTCTTATCCGTCTTTCTGGTTCACAGAGGTATGATTCAAGCTGCAATGCGCTAGTTCTAGACTTGACTAACCGCTAACCGATCCTCCGTCATAGACACTTTGGGCTTTTTCGATCATTCTCGAATCCGTGTGCGTCTTGCCGCAACTTCTCTTACTACGCCAAACAACCGTTCCGACGGTGATTGATTCATACTATTTGATCACTCTCGGCTCATACAGAGCTTTGTATATCCTGAACTGGCTAGTCCGTGGCTTTGGACCCGAGCATTATTGGGATCCGATCGCCGATTTCTTCGGCGTTGTGCAGACCTTACTTTACCTCGACTTTGCCTGGGTATACTACACACGTCAACGAGTGAAACTCCGACGCGGCGGCATTGTCGATTCAGATGATCTTCGAAAGAGTTGGTTCGTTGGGAAGATCTTGAACTCGCAGAGGATCCACAACCAGGACGAGGAACAGGAGCCGCTGGACCCTGAGGCTGAGGGCGATGAACATACTCGTTCTCGCTGGGGTGCGAGAGGGATTTCTGTGTCTGCGGATGATACTCTTGAGAATCATGACCGCCATTCTCCGGAATAAGTAGTAAGTTGGCCGGGTTATAGAAATACATCGGCCCTGCAAGTTATTCCCGACATGCCAGCAACATGTGCTACAATTGTGTTATTACCCGACGTGCTTCAAAGCCCGGCACTTATAGATTCGTATTGGTATGCCATTTCATCATTCATCAAATATTTTCAAATAATATTCCTCGCACGCAAACTTGCTAGACACAATGAGAGTGTTAAAGGTTGTACTTGTAGCATGATAAAGTTAGATTTAATAACCCTAACCCTATGGTAGTTTGATACGCGTCAGTGAAAAAAGGGGAAAGTGATGGGCACATCCGTAGGATTTTAACTCTTGGCAACCCCTCCATCTTGAGGTTGATAACCCCTTTAGCTGATGTCTGAGACTCTAGCTTCCCATCAATACACATGAACATTAAGGAATAAAACTAAAATGGAGCCAATCGAGTGTGAAATCAACCTTTCTGACATTGACACTTCTGAGAATGAAAATGACATTCGCGCGAACAAGGAAATGAAGGTCAGTCTTTCTGAGGGTGAAAATGATACTTCCGAGAGCGAGGACATGGAGGATCTTTCTGAACTGAAAGGGAATCTCTTGGATACCCTGTCAGAAATCCAATCAAATGGCACGTTCATAACAGCGAAAGAACTATCTACTGCTATTATTCCTGGTCTTCACGTTCCTGGTATTGGAGCCATCGGGCTTCCTGTCACACCCGATCAAGTGAAGGCTATGATTCAATCTTCCAGAATGAGCCCTTACGGCAAGGGAAGCGAGACATTGGTGAATGAATCGGTGCGCAAAAGTTGGCAACTTGATGCCAATCAGTTTTCTCTTCAGAACCCGCTTTGGAAAGCGCAACTTGACAATTTCAAAAAAGAGGCTATTACGGGCCTAGGCCTTACCGCAAACCCAGAGGAGGTCAAGGCAGAGCTGTATAAATTGCTCATATACGAAGAGGGCGCTTTTTTCTTACCACATCAGGACTCAGAAAAGGCAGACGGCATGTTTGCGACACTCGTTGTCAGTCTTCCCTCAAAACATCAGGGAGGTGATGTGGTTGCCTCACATAAGGATAAAAAAATGATATTCAGCACGGCGGGAAACTCCGAATTTGGCTTCTCATGGGCTGCCTGGTATGCCGACGTCATGCACGAGGTGAAACCCGTTGTATCCGGCTATAGAATTGTGCTTGTTTACAATATGATACACCGCCCATCAGCCATGATCGTAAAAGCTCGTGACAGTGAGATGGGCTATCTCAGCAAGCTGCTTGCTTCGTGGGCTCGTGCCGTTGAGAATTCGATGCATAATCTACGGAGTTGGAGCGACCATATTGAAGACGACTGCCCTCCAGCACTTGTATATCTACTCGATCATAAGTATTCCATTGCAGAGCTCAGACCCTCTCGACTCAAGGGAGTTGATCAGCATCGCTTTCTCCAGTTACAGGAAGCCTGCCGCAAGAACGATTGTGAGATTTACCTGGCAAATATCGAGAAAACGACTACGGGAGATGTATATGAGGATGATTACCACGACGATTACTACGGCAGTTACGGCCGTGGCCGTCGACTTAACGGTAAAGATTTTCATAATCTCGAGGAGGTGTATGAGTCTAGCCTTGAATTACTGCATGTCGTGGATACCAAAGGCGTAGTAGTCGGAGCAAAACTGTCATTCCCCGAAAGCATGATAGTCCAGAGTGATATTTTTGAGCGGGATCCGGATGATGAAGATTTTGAAGGTTTTACTGGCAACGAAGGTGCTCATGCAACTCACTTTTTCCGAGAGACAGTAAGTTAGCATTCGAAAGTTGATTCCCGTTTCCGTTCTTCATTTCTGACGGTCGATGTCCAGGGTATACTGATTATTCCAAAGAAAGTCAGCTTTCTTTTTGAAATCGAACAGGTGAAAAGTGGTCGAGGCAATAGCAGACATATAATGGGGAAATGTGAACATATACTAAATGAACAATCGGACGGAGTTGTGACTCGGAAACGAGTAACACATGTGTTAAACATTCTAACTTCGTTGAAATCTTATACGAGCGATGACACTTTCGAGAAATTACAGGATCTAATCATGAAGAGAGCGTTGGAACTCACCGACTTTGGACTGTTTGGTCGGGCTTTATTGCTTGCTGGTTACTTCTCAGACTCTCATATAGCCTTGATCGCCCAGGTTATCGCTGATCATGGAATAACCCCCATACGCAAGCCGTAAGTCACAGTTAGCATTGATCGAGCTATTTTACTGACTTTATCTTCTAGTCTGGACACGATGATCAAGGGCACAGACCAATACGGGCACAGATCTGGACCAAGATTGCACATATTGTCCGATATTATGAAAGAATACCAATCAGTCTGTACACAGACGAACCGATCGCTTTCGAATGAGGTAATAGATTGGCAAAATGTGATGTTTCTCAATGCAATCTCCGCTCAACTGGAAGGTTCGGAGTCTGATGGACAAAAGCTGGCAAAATCGCTATCTAATTTGCCTGTATCTGGGTCACTTACGAAGAAGTAAGACACACCTTAAGCCCAGTAACTACACTACTAACAATGAGTAGAATCGAGGAATACTTACAACACCATTTGGAGAACACTACTTTTATTGCCTCGTTCATTATATCTGCAAACGAGTGCTTGCCGGCAGAAAATTCACATGAGGATGCGATAGCTGGAATGATAAGGCGCTTGTTTCCAAAGGCTATCCAGTCTTTCAAGATTGAACACGAATCAAATCTGAGCTTTAGTGGAGCTCATACAAACTCCCACACTAGTTATGGGTGGAAGAATATCTGCATTTCTCCCACATTAGTGATCAAGTTGATCAAGCTAGCCAGTTCTATGGAGACCGACACGGATGGTGTGATGAATGTTCTTGCCAGATATGCCAATAACGTCAGGGGTGATGCAGCGGCGAGCGCTTTTCATGAATTTCTATTCCCTGTAGCGATGGGGATTTGTGAGGATATAGCACAGACAAAACGATCTTGGACCGCTGGAGAAAAGGACTTCCTCTTTGGTTTATTGAAATCCTATGTGAATGGTTTTGTCAAAAAAGCTAGCCCTCCACCAGCGGATTTCAAAGCCAAAACAAATATCCGTTGCACCTGTTCTGACTGCATGGATTTACGCAAATTCATTGATGACCAAAGTGTGAGGACTCGGGACTTCAGTTTAGCAGAAAAACGCCGAAAACACCTAGAGCAGCAACTCGATAGGTCCTACTTTTCCACAGACACCATCCAAAGGGGTTCACCATACAAATTACGTGTCGAGAAAACAAATGCTATGCTTGTTTCTTACTTCAACGCGTGGGTTAAAAGAGCACGCATCGCAAATTCTGTGCTGGAGAAACTATCGGAAAAGGGGCCTCTGAAGGAGATTCTTGGAGAGAGCAATTATCGCTCCATTTTAGAGCATACCAACCTCCAGATTCCCACAGATAGTCCATCCAACAATACCACTACCACGAACGCTAGACCTAGGATTCAAAGCACAGTACCGCAGAAGCGTTCCTTGAGCGGTTACTACTAGAACCGGCCCGGCTATTGGCAGGTTGCATTCTAGAATTATGCTCGTTATCGCAAGATTTCGACGGATACTAAAAGAAATGTCTTTATACGCGTAGCCAATACTAGTTCAAGTGATATGTACATTATTTCAGATGTTTATACGTGTGGGTACTCTTCGAACAAAGATTGCTTTCTAATTAGATTCAATATGTAACATATGTATTAGGATACCACATTGAGAAGAATTATCGATCGATTTTCGGGAATAAACAGCCATCAATCTCCAGACCACCTCCCTCGTCCACAGATGTACAGTCGATCAGTACTGACACGGGCAGGTTGCGTTGTTATATGTTAAAGTTATTGGTGTCAGTATGTCATTGTTCGAGCCATCGCTCCAGATAGGCTGCCAATATCCACTGAAGGCTCTGAAATCGTTGATGGTTGTCGCAACAGGCTTCATGGCATACCATCCAGCACCACAACTCAATGTACCGGCAGCTGTGTCTTGGATACACCTCTGATTCGTAGGTGAGCTACTACTTGTGAAGTTCCCGAACTCAATCCACATATCCGCTGCTGTCGACAGAACCTTCATGGAAGGCAGTGCGACGAGATCTCCGGAGCATGTCAGATAGAATGTCGCCAATTCATAACCCGCTCCCCATCCACCCCAAACCGGGGAAGCTTGGCCATCAGACATGTAAAGTTGCTTTCCATTGATATGGTCAGGTCCTGTGCCAGTGATTGTGAAACAAGAGACTTGAGTTTGGAGCGGACAGCTGCTTGCTGTTGTAGCAGTTGCTGTAGCAGTCGTAGCACCAGTGATTGTCGTTGCGGTATACGAAACCACAACTCGCTCGAAGGTATTAGTATAGAGTTTTCCGAGAACGTCTACAGTACTATAAGCGGTACTGGTGACCACACCTGAGTAGGCAGTTGTTGTCGAGCTGTAAAATGTTGTAGTCACAGTTCCTGTAGCAACCTGTGAACATCCGAGTGAGAGCTTGCTAGCATCCCAGGTAGATACAAAAGCTGGTGTCGAGGTGATTGTTCGTGCCAACAGTTGGTGTGCAGCAGGAGGTTGCGTGGGCTTTATAGGGTTATTATTCACCCTCATAGGTGCAGCAGTTTCAAGGGCTCTTTTGCGCATGTACGAGTCACCAAGAGACTGGGAACCACTGGCAGTCACGTACGAGGTCGGGTTCACGGTAGTAGTTTGAACGAAAACGCTCGTGATGGTTGGGAACACATAGACCGTCGATGAGGTGGAAATTGTCGTGGGAAGAGTTATGTGCGTCGTACTCGGACCGGTCGTAGTAGTGACGGCGTACGCGACCTTTGTTGGGGGGGTATAACTGAGGTACGATGTGCAGAATGCAGCACCTTGACTGCGTAGGGAGTTCACTTCATCTACAGTCGGGATATCATTGGGAACGGCGAAGCACTTCATCTGGCCAGCAACATCACCAGTATTCGAAAGAACTTGCGAAGGTCCTCCGGAGAAGGAAACATTGCTGCTGACATCCGTGTAGGATGTCATCATAAGTTGACCAGCAGGGCACGCGCCACCGTCTGTTTCAATCAGCGCTGCGTTGAATCCTACCGCCGAGGCGGTGTTGATATAGATTGGCTGTGCTTTGTAGGGCTGATTCTGGATTTCGACGGCGATAGATAGAGAAGATCTCATGATTGGGATGAATGAAACTGTTGCCGCAGTCGTGAACACGGGATAGGTGTACTGAACATGTGGTGACCAGTTGGAAATCTGTGTAGCCGTGCTTTCTTTGAAATCGAGGTACATGCTACCACTGTTGACGCTCATAGACGCACCACCTGTGAAACTAACAGCATCCGTAGTTGACCATTGGACTCCCAAGCTGTATATCATGGAAGGTGTGATCGTGAACTCTCCTGGAACTGTAATTGGGTTGTTGAAATTCAGCGTTGAGAAGGTGTAGTCCCACTCATTGGACCAAGCGCCTGTAGTATCAAGACTCATGACAAGATCCGCTGTCCAACTCATTGTCGGAGTCATATAAGCGCTCTCAACTGCGCCGGTTTTAGTGGTAATCATGACACTGCCGACAAATTGAACTTCAGAGAAGCTTAGCGAACAGTCGACACACTTGACAGTTCCAACACGCGACGATACGATGGTTTGAGGAGGAATATCAAAGTCCGCAGTCCAGGAGTACGTGTAATTCCAATAAGTGGCAATGGTCTCCTCTAGATAGCATCCGGTGAACACGCATTTGATAGCATCACGATTCTGATAAGCTTCGTCAACATCATCGTAAAGCTCTTTCATGGCGCAGATCAGTTCAACAATTTCTCCAGCTTCTTTATTAATGGCCTTAATAATCTCATCCACGATATCATTACATCCGCCTTCCCAGAGATACTTCCACCATTTTGAGTCGTTGATATCACCGCTGCGTTTTGCGAGGACACGTCTTGAATCCTTAGCGGTGGCGGCGTTATGCTGAATCAGGGGTAGATCGCGCTTGGTAAAAACCGTTGTTGGGGGCACGTATACACCATTTGAGCAGTGACCAGCTAGGTTATTCGCAGTTTTATGCCATAGGGAGTCGGGAGATGGCAACCCTGCTGTCTGAAGAGCATCTTCCAGAGCCGCTTGTTCACTCGAGTTTGATGCAGGATTGTAGGAAGGAGCTGTCAAATTTGATGTTGAAGCCGGCATGGTAACCGCGATGTTGCCATTGTCATCATACGTATTATTCTTCGTGAGATAGGCCACAATATTCTTTTCTTCTGGGGTAAGATCGACGTAGGAAACATCGGTACTGGTAGCGGAGCCAAGTGAAGTAGTAGTAGCAATCGGAGCTGAACAGGAAGGCGTATATGAGATTGAACTTGGGGAATTTGTGTCGCCAGTACCATAGCTTATCTGCATTGTTTCAGACACATCGGTCCAGGTTGCTGCACTGATTTTTAGTGTGATAGTGAGATTGGACTCATCCGTAGTATACGATGTAACCGTATAAACTCCTCTTTGAGACGCGGAGTTACAGCTTGCCGTGTTGGTAATCAGGATCAAGTCTGACTGAGGCCATTGGTTGATAATGTTATATGCCACCTTAGTCTTAGTCACTATGGTCATAGTGTTACCCCCAGAGCAGGTAACAGTATCAATGTTCTGAGAGTTCTCCAGAGTGACCTGTGAGTAGAGCATAGTGTAGACAACCTGCACAATAGTTGAACCATAAGGCTGTGCATAATAGAGCGTTGCGTACATTGAAGGAGACAAATTGAGGAGGGAGGACAAATCAATGTTTGGATCAAGTGCAGGAAGAACGGTAGTACTAAGCTCCGGATCCGAACCAGCAGCACAGGTAGGGATGCTGGTTGCAGTTGAAGTAGGAGATGGAGTAATTGGATGAAAACTGCTTGAAGCAGTGCCTCCGGAACATATGGAAGCTGCGCAAAATAGGATCAGCCATTGAGAACTAGTTGGAAACAAACAGTTCGTTTACTGGGAGAATCAACTTACAGTATGGTACAGCAGCGATGGAGACCTGCGTACAGCCTGAAGGTAGATTGCCATCGAATACTGCGTATACAATGTCATCTGAGACACAGAACAAGGCCTGGCCTGCAGGAAAGGCGTCATTCGTCCACGCAAGCATATTTTTTGCAACAGAGAAGCTACCGCTGATAGTTCCGGGGATCTGCGATCCAATGAACTTAGTCTGAAGAACTCCTGGATTTGTGGAAACCAAAAAGTCCCCATCGTAGAGACTTGTTCCATCGACATGGAAGACATCGGCATTTGCACAGCTGGCTGTCAAGGACCCGGATCCAATCAGGACTGCACTGTTGTATGTTTGCCGTTTGCGAACCAACTGACTAGGCTCAACATATAAAATCAAGGGCGTTTGCGTCGAAGATGGGTGCGGTATAGCACTTGATGATCGTACTGTTTGAGAGGGCGTGATACGCGCACTCGAGCTAGACCTGATGGGGACCGAGGAACTAGATGACAGCTGGAAGCTACCAGACAAGCCCGTACTTGCATATGCTGCTGACGTTTGAGACAGTATCGTCGATGACAAATATTGAGGGCCAATGGATTGTGCTGGTGTAGAAGAAGCAGAAGGCCGAATGACTGAGGAGGATTGGAACCCAGAAGGAATGTGTGTAGAACCCACAATTGTATTAGTACAAGGAGATGATGTGTAACCAGATACTGAAGGAATGGATGTTTCAGTAGACCCATGTATATAACGTGAGCTGCTGGACGAGTTTTGGTTCACAGCCGAAGAAGAAGATACGAAAGACTGACTGGGTCTCGATGAGTGTGATGTAACGGAAGGACTATACGTGCTGGCGGCACCCGATTCTTCAGGGGTTAAGGAGCTCTGTCCTAATGAGTAGCTGGAAGTAGTTATTGACACAAGTGAGGCGGAGGAGTATTCAAAACCACTGGAGGTTGGGAATGAAGTGAGCTCCGTTGGAAGAGAAAGGACGCCTGTGGTACAGGGGCAAACTGTTGTATAGCTAGTGCTTGTCACCGTGATGGTCCAGAGTTTATCACTCGGACCGTTGACACCATCTTTTCCTGAGAGACCTGAAACGAATGTAGTAATGAGCAATATGCTCAATGGAGTAAAGAGCGACGACCACATAGTAAGTGGTATTTCAAATTCATCAAGCCAACAAATGAGTGACAGAAAATAGGATAAAAAATCAGAAGTGTCAAAAACCAAGCTGACTCAAAATACCATCACTATATGTAATTCCCATGATGAATGTCGGCAGGATTCATCAAATTCATCGTGTCCCTTTCCTTTTCGGGAAATTAGGGCATTGGACTTCGTGTGGAGAAAGGGAGCAGATTTTAGCGGCGCTGCGACAGCCTTCGCAATAGTACAGTGCCCTGAAGCCACTTTCTACTAATGCTAATCACTAGTAGATTCGATTTCTGACAGCCGAATTCCAATAGTTTTCACCAGCTTTTTCGCACTCAGTACTTACGTAGCTAGGAATAGGAAGATCGAATCTTACACATATCATATCAGAATATAAACGCTGACTTCTTTTCTAGAGAATCAATGCCCCATGCATGTGCTTTCAAACATACAAAAGCTATAAAAACGATTTTTTTTTCACTATGTCCTGAAATTCTCAAGATTTATCCACTTCACTTAACTACGTTTTCTGAGCTAACGTTTTCCCCCTTTCCCTCAAATATGGTTATTCGGCATCACCGAGACGGCGAGATCAGATTGTCCTCGCGAGATTATTTCGAAGTAAAATCTTCGATCCAGCAATGTAAACAAGCTTTATAAGCTTTCTTTCCCCTTGGGGTTGCATGACGCTCGGCTAACTACTCTCAATTTATAGGTTAGGGTTACCTAAGGCCTCGGGTAACATGGCCACGATTTCTAGGGCTCCAGAGTACTAGCTTTAACCATCACGAACTATGACCCTTTTTTACTCAATTCGTGTCGGGCACGTACGCTAAGATCTCATTGAAAAGGAGCTATAGCTCTAAGTCTCTTTCTGTCGCCACACATAAGCACTGGCTCCACTCAGTGGGTGATGTCTACGTGATTACTGTCCATACGGCCCTTACACCTGGGAAAAACAGCCGACTTAGAAATGCTTACTTCAGCGCTAAAGAGGTAACATAGGCTCATCAAATTCCATTACTGGTGCTAAAATGGCAAGCTTCTCAGCAACTAGGCGGAATATGGCTAGAACCGAAGGCGGCCAGTTCAACGAAAAAATGATCATACAAAGTATCAGCTAGCCACCACCGTGGAAGATTGCCTTTAATCCCGGTTCCTGCATAATTCTCACGTTACTGTGCCAGAAGGCATGCCTAGGTAGTTATGGGCAGGTTTACAGCTGAGCCCGGTCAGATCCCGCGAACCCAGTTTGGGCTAAAATGAATCCCAGGAAACGCCTCTGTGAGATGATTGATGACAAAATCGGCTGCTTTTACCGAGTCTACATGATCCTGCGACTCGACTATTGAAGTATATGATATTCCTTTCCTGGTTGACCCCTGAATGAGAGAAACAAGTAGCAGTGAAAATTTCAACTTACACCCTCTGGACACGATTTTTAAGTAACCGGGTTCGACAGGCCCACTTCGAGACACCCGGTTGCAGTTATGTTGGATTCTACAAATGATTTATCAAGGTATTTTCTATGGTAGAAGACAAGCCTGAGCTTCATATATTTGGTTCCTGTTGGCAATTGTGCTGAAGTTAGTCACTACAATCGTCATGTTTCGTCACGCGCTGCTTCCAGCGCTGTTCCAGCTGGCATGGCATACTCAATCTGTGTCAGCTTCGCCTTACCAAGCTCGAGTCCTGGAACATGGTTCGTACTTTCAAGCTCCATTGGAATATGGTACATGGCAGATGGTCTCTTATGAAAGCGGCTATGAAGCCGATATGGCGTATATTCAGACAAACAACCCGAGCGTGAATAACGTCCAAATCGAGATCGCCTCGTCAGGTTCTTACTACGATAGCCTGGCCTACAACAAGTACACCGTGTTCTCGCCCGGGATAAATGGAGTATGGCAACTTGCTGATTACGACAACGACGGAAGCCCGGATTTGATCTATATTCAGAATCGAAACACGGCATCGGGAAAGGTGGAGCTCAAAATTGCTTCAGGGGCTTCGAACTATCAAACTCTCATCCTGCAGACTCAGACTGTCTATGATGCACAAATCAATGGAAGGTGGCAGATGATTGATTACGATGGGGATGGCAAACTGGATCTTGTGTACATCCAGAATAGCAACACTCCTTCCAACAAAGTTGAAGTTAAGGTTGCGTCAGGTGCATCAAGCTATAAGACATTGACGAAGGAGGTCACAACAGTCTTCAGCATTGGAAATGATGGCACGTGGCAGATTGTTAACTATGACAACGACGGAAACAACGATCTTGCCTATATTCAAAACATCAATACTTCCTCCGGCTACGTTGAGGTGACTATCCTCTCTGGCGCTTCCAATTACCAGACAACTGTGCAGAGCATTCCGACAACTTTCTCCGTTGAGGACAATGGTACTTGGCAAATGATTGACTGGGACGGCGATGGGTACCTGGACCTTGTCTACATCAAAGAACAATATACTGCCGGTACCGTGGAAATTCATGTTGCTTCTGGATTTGATGAGTCGCTCTATTATTGATGAAACTGTTAATCATACAATAATGTTTGGCATCGTACACCGAGCAGTTTTAGAGCCTGCCATATCAGTCTTCAAACTTCGTGTTGTTTTTGCAATTTACCATCTTCTAGATAATATCCATAAATTTATCAAATTCACCTGGCAATTGAGATTCTTCATCACAAATTTTTGCATTTTGGTGATCATGTCCATCTTCAAGTTCACATGCTAGACGTGTAGGGCACGCACCCAAGCAGGATCTCTCCCAGATTGTAAACCAGCCATGTATTGTATTTGGTATATACTTAGCTAAAACAATTACACCATTAGTCTTTATTGTCGATGTAACATATTTCCGTTTGATACGTGTATCACATGGCCTCTACTATGCCAGTTTGGCAGTTTCAATGTTGTCCCGCTGTGCTCAACCCTAGCCCTAACCCCAGTGACCAGATTTGATATTGATACCTGTCGCAGCGCCATACCCACATCGTTCCCCGCTGCGACAGGTAGGGCCTTGGATATCGTACATTCATTTCGAGGGAAGTTCAGACCGACTATAAGTCCCAAAGTGACCCCGGCGGTGAGCCCTCATAATAACGGCGAACTCGGTCACTGTCGAACCCCGCTATAACCTGGGGTCGGTTCTTATCTAAAGTTCGCTGTTCGGTATTTTGACCACTCCCTCTTATCTTTCGTCTCAACGGGACAGGTTCACCTCATTTAGTCCATAATAATAATTATCAATAGAAAATCACATTCGTCATAGTAAAATTCTTCGCAGCAGTTGTTTCAGCACCGCATCAACTGTTTCGATTCCCGGGTATCCAGCGATATCCTTGTCCCAAACACCGAATTTCCAGCCCCCGCATGATAGCGAAATGCAGTCAGAAGATCAAGTACATCTACTCGCCGCCCTCGATGCGGCTAAGTCGCGGTATATTGAATTGAACGCTCGATCAAAGTCACTTCATGAAGAGGCTGTCAATGTCCTTCCAGGCGGCAACACAAGGACTATACTTCACACAGATCCTTTTCCGATATATATGAAATCCGGAAGAGCCTATCAAGTTACATCTGAAGAGGGAAATACGTGAGCACTCGGATATTTTAATGTATTGAAGATAAAAGCATATTTCTAACTCCGGAACAGCTATACTGATATGGCTGGGGAGTTTACGGCAGCGCTTTATGGACACTCCCACCCAACCATCCTTTCTGCTATGAATGATGTGATTCAAAATGTTGGAATGAACATTGGAGCTACAACAACTCAAGAAAGATTGTTCGCCAGAGAGATTTGCAAACGGTTTCAACTGGACAGAATGAGACTTACTAATTCCGGCACGGAGGCTAATCTACATGCTCTAGCAGCAGCGAGGAAATTCACTGGGAAAAAAAAGGTTGTCACCTTCAGTGGAGGCTATCACGGCGGAGTCCTGATGTTTTCTGGCGGGAAGCCTGCTCCAAACAACGTTGACATCGATGAGTGGATTGTCGTGAAGTACAATGATTTGGATGCTGCTAAGGAAGCCATTCAGAGCCCTGGAGTTGCTGCTGTTTTGGTGGAAGGAATGCAAGGTTCCAATGGGTGTATTTGTGGGACTTCGGAATTCTTACATGGCATCCAGCGAGCTGCGTCAGATGTGAGCACCTATCTTACGAGATCTTCCTTTGTATATCCTCTGAACTTGAGCGTTGACAAGGTCATACCTTAGGCGGGAGTACTCTTCATCCTTGACGAAGTGATGACTTCACGAATATCAGATGGTGGACTTGCAAGACTACAAGGGCTAAAGCCAGACCTCAAAACCTTTGGCAAATATCTGGGTGGCGGGCTTGCATTCGGCGCATTCGGCGGTAGAGCGGATATCATGGCGGGATTTGATCCTCGACTGATTGGTTCCATTTCTCACTCGGGGACATTCAATAATAACACACTTGTCACCCATGTCGGCTACATCGGTTTAACTACGGTATTTACACCGGAAACAGCAAAAGCATTTACAGAGGCGGGGAATACATTTAGAGAGCAGCTTAATGAGGTGACAAATGATACCAGGATATACTTCACCGGCATAGGGACACTCCTCACAGCGCATTTCCTCGCGAAGGGTCCTCGACATATTGAATGTGCGGATGATGTTGAAGAGATCCCAGAGCTGAAAACTCTATTTTGGCTTGAGATGCTCGAAGCAGGTTTCTGGGTCACTCTACGCGGTTTCATAGCTATCATACTGGAGATGCCTCAGTCGGAGCTGGAGAGATTCGTGCAAGCGGTGCAAAGTTTTATTTCTAGGCATCGGGATCTTGTCGTACTGGATCTGTGATCTAAGTTCATTTCATCAGCGGCAGCTCTCGATTTCAAGTTCTACACACATATTTCATTCGCGGAGAGATTTTTAAGTACCGATGGACAAGTGGAATGGTTTCTTGATTAGTTACACTATTCTAGACTGCTTTGTCATGGTGTTACGCCATCAAACGAGAAAGCGGACGATGCCTCAATTAGGGGTTTCGAACTATAGCCCTAGCCCTAATGTCCCTTTTAGGAAATTTTCGTTGCGGGACATTCAACCTTCAAATCTCCAGCCGGCTAGTCTTGAAACTGCTGTGTTCTTGTAATTACCGCTTCTTTCATGGGCATTGAGGATGATGAGCGATTCATAGTTCTCTAATCCAACTACAAACTCCCCGGATTTTTCGACACACTTAATGTTAACAAGAGCGATTTTCCTCTTCCTGCCTCCGTACACTCTCGGAAATGAGACGTTCTTCTCACTTAATAGACCCAGTATTCGAAGTTATGTTGCTCAATTTCACAATTATCGACTCAGGAACTAATTGCTTTCCATCCGTAGGACTCATACGCCACATAGTTCATGAACTGACAACTGTTGTTGTGAACGACATCTTGCGCCCATCGCTAAGATGGTACCTTTAAAGGTAGATTTAGACTGATTATTATGTTTATAAGCATTTTAGCATTGTAAGACTAGTGGAATATTGCGGTCTTGCGGTCTTCTGCTCTGGGAGCACTTCTGGTAAATTATCTGTTTCGTGTGGGAGACATTCTTGACTCTTAAGACTAGAGCTTCTAGAGCTTCTATGATTATTCCAGAGGCAAGAAATGAACGGTACCGAGATACCCTTGGATTCTAATATTTAGTACTACTAACATGTATGAATGTGTAATGGGCTTCTAATATGAGCCTTCCTGGTTGGAAAGCTTCAAGTCAACGTTAACTTACCTTGCTGTTGAGTATCCATAGATGAATCAAAGGCCAAGAACACGAATCAGAATATGGACGTAGTCGTTCAACGAGGTAGTCGGAATCGGTCTTTGAAGCGACTCCGGAACTCCAGTCAAACGGTTATTCGGTCCGATAGAAATATCCCTATCTGTCACAATACAAAAACATGGCATCATTTCGAATACTGACCCGTCCCTATTTTTGGCAGCTTGATAACCCGATGTGGAGAACCACCAACGATGACATGAGATCTGTTGGAATCTCATTTTATCTTCCTGAGCTGGAAAGTACATCTTTTCCAGATTCACGGGGTTACAGCAAGATTCAGTGCAGCGAGCAGAATACCCCGTAGATCGGTGTCGAATATCAATGATAGCGTCGTAGGCAGGTACGATTCTAGATTACGGATCTTCAGTACGTACCCAAATCACTGGCCTACTTCCAAAACGAGTAGTTTAAGTCCGTTTTTAGATTCATTGTAACATGAAATGAGAGCCGAAATCATGTAGTAGGAGTGGGCCGGGATAAGGTTTCACCAAGAGTTAAACAAAAAAGAGGACAAGAAGCAGTTTGCGGAGTTATTCTGCTGGCGCGAAGGCTTGTGTCTGAATGGCAAATACCTTTGGCATCTCTTTTGAGCCTCTAGGGTTCAACTACATGGATGTGGTTATCCGTGTGGAGTTGTTAGATAAGTACTACGTCCTACGGTAGACTCATAGATGTATCATGTTAAAATACACGAGTAAAACATACCTTACAAAACAGTACTGTCAAATGCTATTGAGGACGCGACTCCAATGAAGCTTTACAGAATACAGGGTGCTGATATTTCAATACGTAGCGCATACAAGTCTCCAGTACCAACCCCACAATTGGACGCCTGAAGCTAGTTTACCTTTAATACGTTAGTCGTAATTTTAAGGAGCCTAACCCTAAGTCCAAAAGAATGTAGTGATGCTCCACGGTCATCCTTCTTCTGATTTGATGCGTCGTCTAATTCATCTACTGTGTTCGGAATCGAGTGAATCTATTCCGGCACGTTTCAGGTCCGAGAAACCATGCGAATATGATTAGACATTTGGCATCTGATTATTGTCATCGAGCTCGGTAGTAATCATCAGCAGTTGTTTTCTAAGGTAACAACAAAATACCGCAAACCCGCCGAAGATGTACGCAAGCTTTTCGCCCAGGTTCGCCTTATCAGGATTGAAAAGGTAAGGCAGCACAAAAGATTACATGGTGTAAATCGCATTCTGCAGAGCCAGGCCTATTGCAATGGTTTTGACGCGCAGTCTGGAGGTCGACGACTCAGTAAGGATTGTGTTCCCAGCCGCGCCAATGGTCAAGTTGTACCACCAGCTGTAGATGAGGATCATGGCTGCAGTGCCTCGGATGGCACCGGTGTGATTGGGGTTGCCATGACATGATATAACCAACGGTAGAGAGGACTTGCTGCACAATCTGTAAGCGGAAACTCATCGAGTCGCTGTAGCCAGCAAGTTGCATGTAGTATGTGAAGTACCCGGCTGCAAAGACGACTCTGGATAGCGCCTGAATGGTAAGTGGGGCAATAGAGATGATGGTCCTGCGGAGGTTTGAGCAGCGGAAACACTCCAAGTAGGTTGCGCCTTCGGTTTCGAGGCGGACCTGTTTGAGGGTGACTTTGATGAAAGCGAGCTTCTTACTCTTTTCGACATCGCTGTGTCCGAAGCGGCTGAGACTGGAGAGAGCTTTTTCTTCACGATCCTTCGAGACAAGCCACCACGGTGACTCGGGCATAAAGAAAATGCCGGCGAAGGCCATCGCGACATAGCCGTACTGGGCGACGAAGACGGCACGGTATGCCCAGCGATTATAGTATGTGCCTGCGGTGTTGGTGATAAGGGCGACAATGAGAGGGCCGACGCATTAAGCCATTGCCGTCACACAGGTGAGCATACGGCGCAGCGCAAGGGGTGCGATTTCTCCGACGTTTGTGACAGGGACGGAGGAAAGGGCACCCAATGCAAAGCCATTCAAAAATTTGCAGCTAAAAAATATTTCGTTTGTTGTCGCAACGAACTCTAGAGTCACTGCGACGACGGAAATCACCAAGGCGCAAAGGATGATCCATCGTCGTCCAATTGTATCGGCAATTTGACCAAAGGAGAGTGCGCCCACGACAGCGGATGCGACAGGACCACCACTAAAAACTGACTACCATTTTGTTTCAAGCACCCAGTTGTCATCATAATAAACTCTGGAATACCGGTCACATTGCCAGAGACCTGGTTTTCAAAGCTGACTAAGAGGATACACCAGATAGCGAAATTGCACCAGAAGAAAGACCATGGATACTTCTTGACGCTGGCCCATTTGTTCAGCGCGTGATCTTCTTCGTTGGCGAGGTAGACAAGTCGTCGTTCTTCGGTCTGCTCGATCAATTCGATAGTAGGCTTTTCCTTCTCTGCGGAGAATAGGAATTCCCAGAGAAGTAATTAATAACAACGGAAGGTATAGAGAAATTGACGAGCATGGACGATGGTAATGGCGTTCTATTTATCCATGCCTAAGACAGAATGGCCGACCTTCACTAGACCGAAATCTGATCGAACAGAGGAAGCTAGATAGACTTCAACTGGAGTGTGGAGTACCTTGAAGCCATCGGAGATTGTGGCGATTGGGTACCCTTTGCCCACATATTTAAACTCACGCCTTCGGCCGTGGAGATTTACGGCCACCGCAAGCGTTGTTGCAGAGTATCCCTCGTTCTTGTTACTGAGTCGAGCTGGAAGTGTCACCAGTCAGCTATTATCCGTAGCGAAGTGTACGATGGCGAGGTCAGGAGAATGAGCAGGATAATTGGAAGATCCCATCCTCAATTCTAGAATCCACCTGAAGCACATCAAGGGAAGTCGAATTTCCACAGATACAGCTCGTCTCATCCAATGCTCCACCTGTTCACGTCACCGAGGTGGTCAAGCTAATTGAAATCATCCGCACACCATCTGGTAAAATTATAGTTGATTTTGGCCAGGTCCTCATCGCCCAGGTTCGAATGCGCTTCCTGAAAAAACTAGGGGGCCATTCTACCACCTTTATCCACGCAGAAGTTCTCGAGCACAAGGAACTGGGGATCACGTCCGCTGCAAGTGGCCAAATGTACTGATGAGATCATCTCAGCTGGTCATGAAATTTGTGTGACTGGGTGCCTTGCTTTACCTTCCATGGCTTTCGCTACGTCCAGGTGAATGGATGGCTCCCGGAAGACACTGATACTCCGCTCACGCTGGATAGTCTCGTTGCTGAAGTCATTCATACTGACCTTACGCGGACAAGGTAGTTTAACTGCTCCCTTCCAATGATCAATAAACTGCATCAGAACGCTACATGGAGCATGCGCAGCAATTTCTTCTTCGTTCCGACCGACTGTCCACATCGTGAGGAACGCTTGGGCTGGACAGGAGACATCCAAAAATTTGCTCCCTCTGCAAGCTTCCTTTACAACACAACAGGTATGCTAGGTGACTGGCTCCAAGATCTCTCGGTTGAGCAGCTATCACGTCCCAATGCCATATCCCCTTTTGTCGTTCCCAATGTCATCCCCGAACCTCTCTGGCCCATATTTCCGCAAGCGGCATTGGGTGATGCCACCATACTCGTTTCCTGAACTCTGTATCAAAGTTATGGAGATGTTGACATTCTCCGCCTCCAATATCCCAGCATGAGCAGCTGGCTGGATCGCGCAGTTCAGCGTGGTCCTGACCGTCTCTGGGACGAAAATTTATTCCAACTTGGAGACTGGCTTGATCCCACCACTCCGCCGGGGCCAGCCTGGTAATTCTTGCACAGACGGAACGTTGGCGGTGGATGCATACCTTGTTCACGTTACCGAAATCCTTCCCCATATAAGTACAATCGTAGATGAGTCTGCAAACGCATCACGATACGAAGCCGACTATCGCGCTCTGAAATCCCAGTTTCAAATTAAATACATTTTTCCGACCGGCCTACTGGTCGGAGACACCCATACCGCGCTGAGCCTAGCCGTAGTATTCAATCTCCATGACGACCCTCAGCAGGCCGCTGCTGCAGGGCATGATTAGCTCGATTAGTTCGAAAAGCCCAGTTCCGGGTCTTGAAAGGCTTTGGCGGTACGCCTGTCATCACACACACACCCTGACCAAATATGGATACCACCAGTTAGCATATCGCATGCTAGGAATCTAATTGTCCTTCGTGGATATATCCAATTTGCATGGGCACCACGACCATCTGGTAACGCTGGGGTGGTATGCTGCCTGACGGAACTATCAACCCGGGCGAGATGACGAGTTTCAATCATTACGCACTGGGCTCTATCATAAATTGGCTGCATAAGACTGTCGCTGGTGTGAGTCCGTTGGAGCCTGGGTGGCGGAAGATCCTCATACACCCGTTGCCAGGTGGGACGGTTACGTCTGCTGAAGCAGTGTATGATACTCCATATGACCGATTAGAGTGTCGCTGGTCAGTCACTGGAAGTGGTGAATTGCGGTTGAAGATAGCTGTGCCGCCCAATTCGATGGTGAAGGTGATCCTTCCATCTGGAGTATCGAAGATGGGAAGAGGTGAAGTGGATTGGATCGCGACAGTATAGTTTCGGAAGAGGTTCAATTCTCAGGAAGGATAGCCTCCTAAAGCCCTGGTGCCTCCGATATTTGATGCAGAAGACAAATTTGTATAGCAGGATTTTTTGCTGGCTAACCGCGGTAATCAGTCTTGAGCATTTTCATGTGTTTACAAGCTCTATAACAAACGAACTGAAACTGAATTAGACATATGGTGCCCCGTGGAGAAGGGAATTTACTTTAGCTGAAGGTTTTAAGTCAAGTTATAGTCGGAGAGCTCACGTCTTGTTTCAATCGATGTCATAGATATCTTATAGTCATTCCTCTTCCACATGCACTTCATTTACAGTTCTATGAGAGTTTACAGATTTTCCTTTTAGTAGACTGAATCTGATCTAATCTGGTTCCTTTTGAGTTTAAATTTAGCACCGTGCAGCTCATTTCGATATTCATCTACTTATGCTGACAGACGACTTGGGTTATCCATATGATAATCGCATAAACAAAACAAAATTTCATGGCCAATTCAAACATCCCTGGTATTTATAATACCACACCTCCTACCCCCTATCTCTGCCGAGCTATCAATCACAGGACAGTAAAATCGATCGAAGGCGAGGCTGGCTGGATTTCCATGATTGCTGGGCCGGCAATCACTTTGGTTTCATCGAGAAGCGTACCAGTTCCGGTCAAAGACTCAGTCGTCAGGAGACCAAATATCTGACCGGAGGCCTGCGGAGGGATCGTGACAGCGATGGCTCCGTTAACGACCTGGGCAGGTACACTAATTATGTCAATACCACTGACAAAGGTGACGAAGGCAGTCGCAGGAATTGCCGGGGGGTTAGGACCAGGCATGGCCAGACTCGCAACTGTGTTAACAGGAATTGCCTGAGCAGGATTGGGGATACCATTGACTGCGATTGCTGGAAAAGCCTTGAATGGCAAGGCGGCATTTGTCGAAGGGCAGGCTGTAATGAAGGAGCTGGCAATAGTGAATATGGCGTTAGGCGTCAACGGGGTACCAGCGATATTGGCGGAGACCACGTCAAGAAGACTAGCACGTTGAATTGCCTGATGAAGACCCTCCGACACAGTAATTGCAGCAGCGACATTGAGGATCTCCTTTGAAGAGATTGCGGTGGCCGCACCCAAGTAAGCCGAAACGCCGACACCTTCCAAGACCGTTGCAAGATTGACAAAGCTCGTTACGTCGGTTATGGGGAAATTGTATTGACAAGCGGCAACAGGGGTTGCACCAGCTTGTTTAATGGCTGTCTCCAAAAAGACAACATGTTGCTCTTCATCGTGGGCGACGAAGTTCAAGTTCTTAACGAAATTCTCATCAAAGCCCGCAGCGATGAATTCAACTTCTGTGAATTTAGCGAGGGCTTGTTTGTAGAAAGTGTTCTCAAGATGTTCAAGCTATTCTTCCCTATCAGAATGGATTCTAGCGCCAATATTGGCTTGAATAACTCACCGTTAGGGCAAACTGTAGAATGTCTACATCAGTGATAGCACTCTGCCGAGCTGCCAGAGGGAAAGACAGGACATTTGTGGCGCCCGAGAGAACGAGAGCACAAGCGAGCACAGCTCGGTAAACAGAAATCATCATGATGAATGAAAGTACTGAAAAATCTCCGTGTAGGTATAGAGAATGAAACAGATGGCTAGCACCAATAAAAAGAGTGTCGAGAAGCGAAATCAAAAACGGCCCGCCGTTGTATCTTAAGAAAATATTCGAATTTGTAAAGATGGAGGATGTGTAGAATGAATGCAAAACAGGGAATTTGATCGTGAATATATACATAGCTACATCAAGACATGCGCATACAGATAGCTCAAACTAGGGTCTCGTTAATCTCGTATAGCCCCAACCCTCATGGGAAGCAATGGTCTCATACCGGTTTGACGCTTTTGCACATTTCTCGGCGGCAAAGAAAGAACTTCAAAAAGAGGCTGAAGATTAAATTAAGGCTCATAGATGCTTACTGCATTGCGTTAGTCGTATGGAGCTTGACGCACGAACTCCTTGAAGCTCAACCCTAATACGGAAAGCTGGGCCCTAAATCATTCCTTTCGGGAGACGTGAAACAGATAGAGTAAGGGATTGTCGGTCCCTTAACGGACTTAAAAGGTAGAATATTGACACGCTTCAGGCACAAATAAATTAATTTATTCAAGATTTGAATTCTTGACTCAAAGATTGTCTCATAGAAAACTAGAAAATGTACTTCTCTGGATGCATCTCAACCGGAATGCTGCGGAGGCGATGTGAACATTGGATATTTCCAATATCGCTGAATATGGTGCCGTCACTGGACCGTTTGATTACTTGTCTATTTAATTTTACTAGCGACTTCACTCGCGTTCGGGGAGACAGCGTCTTTCTCGGTGATTGATGTCGCCTCAAACACCGATACCAAGGTGGTAGGGGTTAACGTTAGGTATATATTCGCTCCGCAAACTACATGTCTTATCTTTTTGAATCAGTCCAGATGTCCGCTATAGTACTCGAATGAATATCCATAACTGCCTGATGATGATGACTTTGGAGATTTACACTACAACAATAGTGTTCAAATGAAACAAGAGAACCTTGGAAGCCATTGCCCTTCGGAAGCCTCGGTCTAATGCCCAATCCAAAGAATTGATCTTTGGTTTGATATCTTACGGTTGAAGGCATCTAGCGGATTCGTATGGACGCCAGTGTCACAAGCAACCTTATGATGTTATTGTAACTACATATTGCGCCACCGCAATGCAGACCGTAGCGCTTATATCGTTTGCGTGAAAATTAATGATGTCGCGCTTGTAATAAGCTCAGAGAAGGAAGTCTCTGAACTGTAACAAGAAGTCATCACAGTTGGGCCCAAGGCCGAGGCTAAATATAACCTAATATCAAACCTATGCGGCAGCCGATGGTGTTGCACACAAAGAAAGCATGCACCGGCGCCAGCGGACGGAATGCTGATAATTGAAATATTCAAAGGTGAGAATGTAGAGATGGCCGCAAATACGTTCGTCTGTCTGCGAAGGCCGTTCGGTCGTTTAAGATTCTTTTCCGAGTGGCACCTTGGAACGGGGTAGAGACGATCAAACCGGACTTAGTCTTAAAGCCATCCATGAAGAACTACCGATCTGCTGCCTATCTCATTGTTGTAGGTCAACAAAATCCGATTGAAGTGAGATCTCATTCGCTCACAGGGAATTTCCTTCAAGAGAATCACAACGCCAGTTCGTCCATCCGAACCCTCTAGCAAGACACTTGCATGGTCAAAGAGCTCCAACATGGGTGAGGAATCTGAACATTGGGGGAAAATATACAATCTATTAAAAAGACATGTACCTCTTGAGAAATATCTGGAGTAGTTGAGATTGAAGTGAAAGAGGATATGACCTTCACACGGTCCGAATGAGTCGATGTCACTTTCAGTGATTTTTCGGTCAGCTAAACAGTAGAAGAACACTCGGACTCAAATATCCAGGATTGGGCTAAGCATCCTCTGGTCAGATCACTATGCCATTCGTCTGTGTTAATGCCCACTAAGAAGCGGAAACAAATACTCAGTTGCCGATTCGAGAGATCACTCAAAATAATAAAGTGTCTAATGACAAGTGAAAAGCTGTATGAAGTTAAGAAAGTTGATCGAAACATCAGTCTATCGTCCAAGGCTAAGAGAACCTTAAAACCAGCTGAAAATATCTGTGGGCCATCAATTTCATAGTTAGAAGCTTGAAGATTCCTGCTCGTGAAGATCGTCGCTTGCTCAAAATTACTACGTGGTAGGGTGGTATGAGCGTATGTACTGAGTGTGAAGATATGATGCTTCACTCCCATATCTCGGACCTTCGGTGACTTCGGTAGATAATTCGATATTAGGTTCCGGGTTGGGCACTAGTTGGCGTCTAGGATAGATCGCTGCACGGAGTTCTCCGAAATGAGGCTTATGCACCCAAGCGTATATTTACTTACAATACAGAGTACACGTATTACTGGAACAGAATATCTAGAACAGCCAATAAAGTTTCGAGCACTAATACAAAGCGAGACCGAAGTCCGCCGGGGTATCGATCTATGGTATTATAGACGTAATTTGACTTCACTAGGGCTTACATTACGAAAGATCAAAATTGCTCCGTCGACTATCACCCCAGACTTCAATCTTGAATCTATGATCTCACTCGGGATATCTCGTTCCGCAATAGAAGACGGTGATTCCGACGAAACCATCAGCAAATACTATGGGGCGGGAGGAATCACTTCGAGTCGATCATGAGGGGGCTATGTGCCTCGACAAGCACATCTGTACAAACTAAAAATAGTAATAGGGCACGAACCCTGTGCACGTGCTTTTTATCGTGCGGATCTATGCTAAAGGATCATATGTTCTAAGTTACGTATCGACGATCGCTCATGTTATATGCAGAGCCTTTAGATACTCAGCCTCAAAGAGCGAGATGGAGTACTAAGCTCACCTGCGACAGGGCGGCAATTCACAACGTTCCAGAAGCCGAGTTAACGGAAAGCTAGGTTCCGCAACCCTAAAAAAGTACAAATCTGACAGTCATCGCTGATCTACATTGTTACCGCTCGGATTCGGATTCGCTTTGACTGCGGGATTTAGTTATGAAAATACGTAACTACGTACGTACTAACTAAAAATGAGGCTATTAACTGCATGATTTAGACTGTAACTTACATTCTTTTCTATGACCATCTCGAGGCGGTTCCAGCCGACCGGTATGTTAATTAACGTGGCATGACCTAACTATCAGGTCTCATAGTAAGTCAAGATCTATCACCGGCCTTTCGGGGTTTAAACGGGTTTAGGAGAAATACACAGAATTCTAACCCGATCAGATATCACTATGTAGTCACAATAATATTGCAGTCTCGGCTTGTATTGATTTCTATCGGGATATGGTGACATTTGAATTAAGTGTGCATTAGTGTTACAAGGTTACAAGGTATAGGCAACAACATTGTTTGCATAGTACGTATGTAGGTAGGTAGTCAGGAAAGTGACAGCCCTTGATATGGCGGAATACAGATGTTGGCTGTGGTTTATCATGACCGGCCTGTTCTCCTCTCCGGACCTATCGCCATAACATATTCAATTAAGCATATCTCGATTCGAGCATGTTGGTTATTTGTCGGGCCGAGCCTTAGACCGATCATCACCTCCACGATACAACGTGCTGCAACGATATCTAACTTACCTTATCACATGACTGACTCATCATGTAGGACATGTGCTGGAAGGTTTCTAGAACCCTTCTAGAGTGCTTCCATTACAGGGTAACCCAAGCCATGCCTAATTCGCTTTACAAGTGGCATGTGATTCAGTCGTATCTCGAAAAATCCGTAGAGGGATGCTACTCATATTTCAAGTTTTTGCCTCTTCTCGCTTTACCTCCCTGACATGTTGTGCCCCTCCACGCATGTAGTCACTAATCATGCACGGTCTGATTAGCATTGGACGCCTGATCGGCACAATGGTTCAGCTGTCTGACAGTCACAGACTACACGCATTCAACTAAAATGACTTCGCAATACATTAGCCGACTGTCACGGCGCCCAAGCTGACTCTTGTGTCGACTCTAATTACGCAACTATCTTTGCAACCTTGTTCAATACATATTGTAACGGAGGTATACGGATTACGGAGTACAAAGTACTCCGTAATGAATGTAATAATACATATGGATAAATTACAGCCACAGTCACACATACAACTTTATTTGGAATTGCTTAACTTGAGCTCTGGGCGGATCATTAAAGGCTGTCATTGGCCAATAGCGTCACTCTCCGAATAGATATGTGGGTCCGTGGGTATTTGTAATACGAACCCTCAATATCAATTACGGCGTCTTGCTTTTTGCGAAATGCAAGAATTATATAGAGTGAGTGAAGTGTAGTCAAATAGAAAGAAAGGTATCATAATATATACATCAGAAAAGACCTTATAAACAACAAAAAATCCAAAAACCGACACAATGCATCCATAGTATTCTGTAAATGGAGACCGGCCCGTAATTCCGCAAACAACAAATAAACGAACCAATCTGAAAAGGGCTAAACGATGCGCTGGCGGCTAGCTCCACCAATAGCATGACGCTATTCCCAGCCTCCTTTTTATCACACGCTCTTCTCGATACGAACGGAGGGCTCCATAATCGAATGTTATTCTTCTTCGTCGTGTCGTCCGTCATTATCCAGCCGTCTTTTCCGATTTTTTGTTCGTGTATATTGTGGTTCGGTAGCTATAACCGGATCTTTGAAGTTTCTCTTTGCCCGCTTTTCGAGCCGTTGTCGTGTGAGAGCTTCAATTGCATGTACTGCTCTTCGGTTTGACCTGCTTCTAGATCTTGCCACTATCCACATCTTCTATTTTAGTATTTAATCTTGTGCGTCTCACTGTCTGAAAATGTCTTACCTTCTTGTCGGCAATTAATTATTCGGAATCTGTTCCGTCTGCCCTCACCTATATGCCTCGTGAAGTGGAGCAATCTGTGGAAAGGTTAGCTGTCCAGAACTTCTTTGATAGAAACATGATAGAAACAAAGAATTTAAACAGATAAGATGCATACTCATATCGGTCTCTTGCCACGCCGCCGCACTCTTTCTCCTTCGCAACATGCGCATCTGAAGCCGTGCCTCGCTAGTATTCTTGCCGTATCGTTCGCGAAACATCTCGGCCACTATTTTCCACGATAAATTTTGCGCTCGAAGGTTCTCAACAAACGCATCTTCTTCCTCAGCTTGGGGGTCCCGACGACCTCTACCAAGAGGTCGAGTCTTTTGGGGCTCTAGTTGGTGCGGATCTATCATTTGTCCGCCACGGCGCTCGTGTTCAAGTCGTTGTAGGCCATCGGGATGCGGTAGAATTCTCACCGGCGAATTACGTTGTGATGGGAGAGTAGTCGATGTAACTTGTCGCTTCGGGCGCTTGTCACTTGGCTGTTCTACGGGGAACGGTGACGGGCTGTAATTGTAAAAGTCCATTGTTTGTTGCGGTTGCTGCTGCTGCTGGAGATGCTGATAGTTGAAACTTGGTGAAGATGGTGGACCGCAAATAAAATCTTGATATGGGCTTGTGATGCCTAGCCCCTGCGAGACAGCAGTCTCGTCTATGTATGGATATTCCTGGGAATGATGGCTCAACGCAGGACTCGATCGTGCTTGAATATATGCATTATCAGCCAAGCTGTTGGTTGTCAACATGACCGATCCATGTGGTGAGGTTTGGTAGGGGTGAGATACCCCAAGGAAGGGAGACTGAAGATTTTGTTAATCAAAATTCAACAGATATCAAAACAGGAGGGCGTACGGAATGAATATCAGACCAACGAGGGTCTGCCGGGTCCATATAATCGCCAACTCGTCCTAGTTGTCCAGGATGTTCCGGGGGGCCAGACATGATTTCGAATGTATCAGAGTATGCAGGTGATAGAAGCATGACGCTATTCACAGATTTGCTCCAAAGTTGGCAAGTGAATAAGGAACAGGTTGCAATGAACTGTGCTTTGGGGAGAGGCGGTAGAAAAAGGTGAAGACTGAGCAGGCATTCAAATGTATAAATATTCTAGCCAGTGGGGTGAGATGATTGGCGTGGCTAGGCGTAGCTTTATTCTTTCCTTAGGTAGGCAAATACAAGTGGAATAACCGAACGATCCAATCAAGTAAGCGCAGAAAGTGGATTGCCGACACTTCTACGTATATCCTCTTTTGAAATAGACAAG
Organism: Talaromyces stipitatus ATCC 10500; assembly: GCF_000003125.1. Taxonomy (NCBI): domain Eukaryota; kingdom Fungi; phylum Ascomycota; class Eurotiomycetes; order Eurotiales; family Trichocomaceae; genus Talaromyces; species Talaromyces stipitatus. Next base: position 2,235,521 of record NW_002990117.1, on the reverse strand, counting down.
AATAGTGTTTTCTTATCTTGTGTCAATGCTTCTGTTCCAAACTTTGACTATTTTCCCCATAAGCGGGGATACAAGTATGGAATTTAGAAGATGGCACAAACCTTCTGGAAGGCTGAGCGAAAAATAAATTTCAGGATCCTTGGAGAACTAAATAGTAGCTGGAAAGCCGCAGTACCCGCCTACCTGGGTAGGAATATGCAAGGCAGACCGTTTCTTGCAAGGTTGTATCTCCTCGGTTTCGATATGACTGGTTCAGAGACATCAAATATATTCCGCAAGCGTGGAAATATGATGTACTGTGCTACTTAAGCACCTGCAGCGATAAAGATTCGGTATGTCTCCGTATATATGTTGGTTGAAATAAACATTTAAATCTCACTAGCTTTCTCAAGCACGAGGCAAGCTAAATAGGAAATGGCTTACAGCCTGCAAATAAGCGCTTTAATTACTCTTTGGACCGTTTCCTCGATTCATTGACAAGCGTAGACGCTGAGCCATTCTAAGTTTCTAACCAGGGTGCGTATGACTACTGTGAGATGTGGAGATGCAACCCTGTTTAGCTTGCCTAGCCCCCAATACAATGAATGCATGGTTTCAAGGTTGATTTTATATTAAATATTACCCAGATACAGTGTATTTAATCATGGCTCATGATGCCAGCCCATCACTTGGCATGGCGTGGCGTTGAGGGTTTGATTTAGCCCTCTCGATGAAGCTAATCCGCATCAGTTTGGCTAAGCTCAGCATACATATCATACCATACATAGTTACATATACATGCGATCAACTTTAGAGCTGAAGACCCACGACCAGAATCATGTTGTAGCATACTGACACCGTGGGGCACTGGGGATAGTCTGAATGAATGTCCTTTTCCGTCTCTTTCGGGTTTTAGGCTCCTCGTTAGTGACATCCACATAGTGGATGGGCACTGGGCAGTGCTATTTCCATACTGAGCTAACTGGCTTACGGAGTATCTTTTGGATTGTGCTGCTCTAACCACTGCTCTACGAGTTTATCTCCCTCTTAAACTCCTTACTATATATATAATATGAAGAATATCACAAACATGTTCAAAAACAAAATTACTGTTTCGAACCACGTATGACGAGTAACGAAATACATGTATCGAAAGCCTGTATTCCAGCTTACAGACCGTATCAACGATTACCCAAAACATCGATAAAATACAAACCCGAAACCTTGTTTGTTGATCCAGAGCCCTCTCTTCTATTTTAAGCAAAACATAGTGCAGAGTTTAAATAAATTAGAAATACATTAAATTAGTTCAAGTCAGGACTTGCTAAGAGAAAGAAATTGCAGTTCTCCCTCATTTTGAGCTTCTAAGAGGTCTGTACAATTTTGCGCTAACGGAGTAAGTTTTCTAGTTTAGCGATTTCCACGTCCGGGCGCTGCAGTCTCCGTGGAAAGTTAGCCGGGCGACACGAAATCTTGTCATGTTGTTAGCTAACTTAGAGTATTTGTGCTATCCTAGGTTGACCTGGGTACCTAACGAAATTACGCTAATGTACCTCTTGTAATACAGTATGGTACCTCTGGACCCTGTAACTTAATAATTGTACCGTCCTACCCGAAATCCGCAGGACTACTTTGTGAGAACTCCGCATGCACGTACACGTATTCAATTCCACCGGAGCCAATTTGGGCAAGGGAGCGTCTTACTTATCATGGCTTAGAGCGTGTAATCAGGGTTTGAAGTTAACAGAAGTACAAAAATAGTAGGCTGGATACATGCGTATGAAACGAAGTACCAGTCACTGAAAATTACAATGTCGATCGAGAGAAGAACATGGCTAAAATACTTCATCATTGTGTCAAGGTACATCAGAGAAACCGGCCGGTCTTCTAACAATAGTGATCATAACACCACATATGATGTAACAACCAAAGTCAGCTTAGCCCTAATCTCGATTTCAGATTTCAGATGGACAGTACAAAGTGACTCCCACGTATCAGTTCCGCAATATGGCTTACGTACCCAAATACGTATCAAGCATGTCCATTGCATATGATCTCTCCAATAAACGTATTTAGCGCCTGACACTCTCAGCGTCCATGCTTGCCACATGGACACACATACCTACAAATGCATGCATGCATAGGTAGATTACAGGATACTTGCAACTCGGATATTTGCATATGCAGATGATCACATCTATGACTCGATAGTATTGACGCGAACCACTGCCGACGCTGGACCTGTCGCAAAGGCGTCAAGAGTTTAATTACACTCCCCCATTCCTGTTAGAACCCGCTGTGGTCAATAATGCAACGCGTCAGCACCTTTTGTCATTATATAGTCATTCCGTTTCAGCAGATGACCAATCTAAGGGACCCGTATTCCTGTTCGTGCTGATTTTGATGTTCAACTAGAACTACGGCGGTAATCAGCATGCCGGGATTGGCGCTCATTAATCATCTCATTTCGTTGAACATGGATAATGAGTCATGCCCGTTTCTATGCGTGAAAGTACGGCGTAGCATAACATATCCACTTTTATTTTGGTATGCGGGGAGATTTTCGTTGAGGTTGCGGATTATTCCAAATACTTTTCTGTCGGCGAGCTCGTATGCATATTTGCTTCTTCCAAAGTTAGGGTTAAGTATCATCACGTGGTGATCTGGTAGATAGGCTCCAGTTTCAGTTCTTATGCCTTAGGCTGTGAGGCACCTAGGTCACTGACAATAGCTTCAATCTCGCTAATTGCGTAATGTACAAACGCACTGCGCGTCACTTATTCCTTCCTGTCTCTTTCATCGTCTACCCTCCCTCCCTTCTTCTCTTCCTCCTCCATTCTGTCTCCTTTCTTCTTGCTTCCAGCCTTACAGTCCCTATCATATTGCTTCACTAGTGATCAGCTATCTCTTCCTGTTGGAGATGATAGATCAGCTCTATGAGCTCCGGAACAGCTCACAATGCACTTACCAGAAATCACATTAAGGGGGGTCTCCTTTTCTGTCCAATTGTTCTGCTCGGGTCATATTTCAGTGCTTATCTATCTATTCCCTCTATCTCCAATACAGGGAAACCTCCGAAAATTTCAACATTCGACAATTTAGCCATCAAGCGCTTGCGTTCCTCGACCATCCGCTTGCTATCAGACGAATGTCCGCCAGTGGTGCACAAAAGCACTACCATCCAGGCATTTAGAAAACCTTATATCCAACAAGCAAACGCATTAGAAAACTCAAAAGCATTCTATACATTTTCAAACCACCAGGTAAATTACGACAACATCATTCCATTCACGTCGCTGAGTGCACAGCAAATCAGGAATCGTTCGAGATAACTCCGCGCTCGTTATCGAGAAGCGTGGACAGAAGCGCGCAACAACTGGATGGCGGAGTTTCGTTGTTGGTTACCTAGACGTGGGTCGTGGGCATGTGAACTGCTCAGGACCGCAGCTGAGTATCGACACCGCTACTTAGTGGTATGGCCAAGAAAGATGACAGGTTCCAGTACCTGGCAGAATAACATGACAAACGCTGTTGGATTGCTCGCTTCATTCGGCGACATCACCAAGGAAGAAATTGCCAGAGTCATTATCAAACACGATTTCACCAGTCAAGAGGCTGCGGTTTAGCACCCTCCCACCTCGCATTTGGTCGAACGATCTAGTTCCGGTTCTCACGGCGGCAGTCGCATGCCTCCACTGCCGCCCTTGTCCTGTTTTCTTGACGATATAAATTAGTGGTTCGAGAGAATGTCGCGGGTATCAACCACTTGGTAGTGCTCGAGACATGAACTCGCAAAGCCGAGCGGTCATAACATTTCGCGGCGGATATCCATGCTCTTTTCCATCCGGTCTAACCAGACGATTTCACGTCGCAGTACAGACGGAGATAACCGGCAACCAACACCGTTCAAATGTGCAAAAGTTGGAAGGCTCATTGCGTAATGCCACCTTCCACCGCCGGTGTTGGAAAACTGTCGGTTGAGCTCTGCGAAATTCGACTCTGCGCGCTCGACATCGACGCCAGATTGGATGCGTCCTCCAGGATGTCTATTAATAAGTAAAAGGCAGAGCCGGCGGCGCCAGAGTCGAGAACTAACAAGGTGCAATGTACCATGTCGTTTATGTTTCGATTCTCGAACCGTACCACGGACCAAAGAACGTTCGCCGCAAAAATGTTCAACGAAACGGATAAAGAAGATGAAATCAAGAAGATCAAAGACCAAAAAACATCTCGACAAGTGCTCAGAGTGTTGCTACAAACATACTCTCAGACATCTGGTAAACAAGGCTCCAGTAGATATCGAGGCAAACCTTGCGGCCATTACCGCTCTAGTCGAGAATGAGAACGCCGACTGGGGCAGTCTATGGTGGGATTGTAAAAAGCGCGACCTCCTCAAATACCGTTATCTACAATGAAATCAACAACTCCCATGCCCTGGAAAAACGCGTGCGGAAGTGGCAGAACGTCATTGAACTCGTTCATAACATACAATGACCCGTTTGAAGAACCAGATGTCTCTCCATCTCCTGGCAGTATATGCTCAAGCAGTGGAGTTTAGCAACAACGTGTTTCAATCACGAAATCCAGGATAGAAGACTATCTCTAGATAAAGTCCCTCTTTCACTCATAACAAGCAGAAGCAGCGATTAGTTGTAGTCATCAATATCTGTATATATGTAACTTACTGATTTTAGTATTGCTAGTTAAGCTATTATCCTTATCCTGACTGAATATAGTAAACCTGGCTATAAATAATGAGAGGCATCTTCATATTTAAATTGATCATATTTAAATTGATCTCAATTTGAATATGTTAATATGAGACTGGAGAGCATCCTGGTTGTCAATATCTCAAATAGACTAGTGTATTGAAGTGCCCTTCTCGAGATAGTGATTTATGTCCGGAAAGGCCTCCTACTCATTATAAGCTTGGAACCACCTAAATCGCATAAACACAGCAACATTAATGTCCTCGTAAATCTCGCAAAGCTCGCAAATCAATAGTTGATGGTTATATAAGTAACAGATAAATCAAACCTACCCAATATCACTGATCAGAAACAATTCCCTTACACATCCCATCGAAACCCTCCCTGATTCGAATCATAAACAACAAGAGTCAATGTTGAGACAAGAACCTCCTGTTTTAGTATTTGTCATGAACTGCTCGACTATTTAGGTAAGCGTTTTGTACGTATTTAGACATGTCTGTGCTCAGCGAGTTACCATTTGTAGCTCTACTTTTTGGGGAGATTTATGGGGTTTGATTTAGATATAAAGCGTTATGTAGATGTGTTATTGAAACGGGTTGCCTTGGGAATATTGGAAGTGGATGACCCCTGGAGCTCATATATTTCCGAGATCATAATATTATGCAAGTAGTTACTGATTGAATGAAATGAAGTATGGAAGTCCTAATTCGTATGAGGCTATTCAAGTCGAAGTTGGGATGAGTACGTACAAAGCCCCCAGTGCGCCTGGTGCAGCTTTGTAAGGACATAGTGATAAAATTTTTAAAACAAATCTACACGTGAAATAAGATGTGAACAATGCCCATGAAAATTGATATTCATAAGATAGAGCCGTTAACTAATACCAGACAGACCAAGTCATATATATGAAACATGACATCAACATCCAAAACTCCTGTATCCGTACAACTCGTAAAACTCAATCTTGCCTCCGTGCATACAAAAAAAAAACAATCTATTGATGCGACGGCCTTACTTCTCTCTCCACAGTTAACAAGGCTGAAACCGAGCACCGGTCAGCCAAGCTTCTATGCGTGCTTTCTGGTTGAACACCAGCCGCACGCTCCGGCTGGGGTTCGTTGACAGCTCGGAAGCCTCGGCTCATGGGTGGCAAAGAATTTGATGCATAATCGCGCTGCTGTGGCTCTGGTGATGCTGCCGGACTGACATTGGGTGTGGGAGGCAGATGCGCGCAAGCAATGGTATGAGAGAAATTGCCCATAAATGCCTTTTCAGCCAATTTGGGAGAAATCTCTGGTGCGGCGCGAGAATATTCTGTAGCTATTTTCGACCAAAATGAAGCCGAGTACGCTTCATATACGGCATGTAAATGAGACATGTCAATATAGCTCTGCTGGTCTTCCTTGCGATAGCCTACCACATTCGTTTCGTAGCTGCGTGCCATAGATATTTCGAACGTAGTCGGTGTATTGTCTCTATCTGGCTTGGGGAGAATAGGAATTGGTCCACGATGTGATTGCGGTGAAGCATCATCTGAGGACACTCTCTGTGAGTTTGGCTCTGGGCTAGAGCGAGGAGACAAGACCGGAGACAACCGGGGCAGGCGAGTGTTGTCTGAAAGTTCTCCACCCGGCGAGACCGAGTTGAATGATCCGATCGACGACACAGAAGCACTGCGTCGGCGACCGTTATTTCCATATGACATTTGATGATAATGTAAGCGACAGGCGAGTTCTGTTTTCTTCAAGTGCGCTGCGATATGCTTGTATGGCATTTTGTGCATTCTAGTTCGGACCAGATAAGCCTCCTGTTTGTAATACATTAGTCTTCAGCTTGTTTATTCTCTTTGGCGTAACTCGTACCTCTTCTTCAGTCCATGCTCTGCCTCCGCCGGTGGAGGACACGCGGCGGTGGTGCTTGTGCACTCGGTACTCTCGTTGCTCCATATTCAAAGATGATAGCTTGCTGACTTCGATTTCCGAGCTGCTGGGATAGGCGACCTGGAGACACCGAGAACAAAGAAAGCAGACAGTAATTAAGTAGTACAGTCGAACTAGTGATTAAGGTAATGGGATCGTCAAGACCTCCAAGTAACCGAGAGAGACAGAGAGAATATTCAATGCACGAAACGACCCAGCCAGTGGGTTATGTTGAAGAGCAAGAAAGAAACAACGGTGGACCAGCCTACTGAATGAAAGATAGAGAAAACAATGCTTTGAAATGTTCCGGGGACGCGCTTTTTATGTCTTTCCTTGAGCTCACTGCATTGGTGAATGCGAGTTTTGACCGACAAGTCAATTGACCCCGTGTTCCTGGAGGCTGACACACTATTGATTCTAGCATCAATAATTGACAGCTCCGTTCCCGTGTTTGTGGTGCATGGAGTGTGGATGAGAAACGTTTAGATCTCCGAAGCTGGATTAGTGTTTGATCTTAACCCCCCGTTTCTGGCATATTGGCATATGTCTTGAGACAGTATGGCATAATCCCAATAAAAGCCGCGTCTGAGGTAAACAGGAGGCTTAAAAGCCCAGTTTGGAAGGTCCCCCAGCGAGTTGCCGGTTTGGGAGGTCTAGGAACAGTAAGCTACCCCTGTCTAACACTCTTCAGGCTAGAGATCGTATAGCTCGAACAGGTAGTCTGTTCTCCTTGTTCCAAGCCCACGGGGACTGTGGTTTCGTGTTATGCAATGGAGCCCCTCATGGGATGGGTCACTGTGTCGTCAATTGCCAGTCGCATGGCGATGAATCACGAGAAGCACGGTCTCAGTGTTTGCTTCCATGTGAGTGGGTGTCGAGGCAGCGCTGACAGCTTCCTCGGCCGATGAGGTTTCAATTGGAGTTTCTTGCGACTTGCCATGTTTCCAGTGCGCTGGGACTAATGTAAGGGACCGTGCCAGTCTTAGTGGGCGATTGATAAGGCTAAATCGCGAGAGATACGATGGAGTAGGATACGAAAGAAGAGAAGACGAGAAGATGGTGAAACCGAGACTAGGCGGATTCTGTGCTGTGCCGCCGAGGAAGGTGCGACACAGGGTGTCCCTGGGCTCCTTCCCTGATTGACCGTGCCTCGAATTGGCCAATCAGCGTTTGCGCATTTTATGCGACGGCAGTTTCCGGATCGGGCCTAGCGCAGTCACTGTGAAACTGCCAAATTGTTCCTTTCTGCCTAACCCTTCTTTCTTCACTCAATTTCCTCAGCAATATGTCGAGACGTTACTCAGATGCTATGCACAGTCATCCAGGTACCTACTCTTTCGTTGTCATTGTCAGTACAACTAGGCCAGAGTTCGATTCGATCGTGAAAACACCGTTTAGTTCTCACAGGGTCCGTGACTTGATCACCACTCGGCGTTTCACCCATGCCATGCCCCCACATTCTTCTCAGATGTATGCAAAATGACATTGATCTCAGACAAACAACGTCGGGGATTTATGGCTAGCGCACGTTCTAGCAAAATTTCTAGCCGTTGTTTGAAACCAGATCGCCTCACGATCTCGCGAGCAATGTTCCGGCGGATTTAGGACTTACGAAGCTGACCGGAGGCTATGCTCGAGCCTCTGGGCGGGGATGGTGATTACTGCCAATGGCGACAGCACAGCATCGCGATGACCTTATCTGCAAGTGTTCTCATCAACCGAGAAATACGAAATCGACCACAAAGGAGGTAAATACGGCGAGGAAATGGATTTCCATCTCCGACCGTCCTGTCACAGAGTACAAGATCTTTACATTGCAACTGACATGCAGGGCTATGTGCATAACCGGCTTGACTCGATGCCTGTGACGCGCCTGGAAGTGCACGGAAAGAGTGTGATTTGCCGACGAACACTAACATTAGCCCGTCCAATGGTCTGGAGTGTAGGCTTAACCATCCGCTAAAACCCGTGGGATTAAGCCCAGACCCATCGAAAGGCCCGCCCCCGGAGAGACCCCAGAGCCTAAGCACTAAACAAAGCCATTTTGACGTCTCTCAAAGAACAGGCTGGACTCAGCAACCTTAAGTAAACGTCGCCAATGCATCTCTTCTGTCGTCACATCTACTACTGCCTGACGATCATCTCAGCGCAAGATCTTATTGTGGATTTGTTTATTGTCTTAATCAACATTGCTCGCTGCATGACCAGTGACCAAAGCAACCAGCCATTGCCTACCCCTCTTCTTGTTCAACCCCTCCCTCTGCTCTATCTACTCTGCTCTACCCTACACTCTCCCTAGTCACATCGACAGGAAAGGGCTCAATACTACCCAGATCATCTCTGTTGACAAGCGCTGTGTTTTGTTTGTTTTCTCATCGTTGCCCATTACAACCGCCCTCAAGTGTATATACTACGGTGGTACTCCCATCAAAAACTCGGATTACTACGTACTTTGTTTTACTCTCCCCCAAGCGTTCGTCACACTTGTTCCGGCTGTGCTGCCTCCGTCCGATCGGCCGGGGAATGTCTCTTCCTGTCTCTCTCAGGTTTTTCTTCCAGAGTCCCTTCGAGCGCCAGTCAACCTTAACAACCCAGCTTCCAGCTCGTAACTAACTCTCCCTCCGTTGCCACCTGTGTAACCCCCGAAAAGGCCCTTTCGCTGCTGTCTAATCTCGAGTCCTTCAAAACAAGGCCGCCCTTGAACCCCCTTTTGTATCTTCTTTTCCCTCCGATCTATTCTTCACCCTTTTTGTGTTATGTACCAGATGAATTTCCAGATCTCCGATCATCGCCAAACGCCAACCGTATTTTCCATGATGTCGTGAGTGCAGTTTTTCTTATCATTAGACGCTTCTTTTCATTTTTGAAATCGATCGTCCTTGGTTTAGTGGTGTGTGTATCACATGATGTACTCCGTCAGTATCTCCGGGTAGAGTATCATCTCGACTTGTCTACTGATGTAGTCTTCTTGTACGCTCACCAAACACTGAAACGAACAAAGAAACGAAACAGAACCACTGATAAACAACTTACTCTTTTCACCTTAGATCCTCTCCGATGTCAAAACGCGTCAAAGGCTCGGCGCTCAATCGGTCATCGGCTCAACAACAACAACAACAACAACAACAACAACAGCAGCAGCAGCAGCAGGCAGCTTTATCTGTGACTGGTCTAACACCCACATCCGCTTACCCTCTTACTACTCCCGCTGCGCAAACTCCCCCTCTGCCCCAACCTCATCATCAACTTCAATCCCAGCAGGTGAATGCAAGAAAAAGACGCACACCTCCATCGGCGACAACAGCAACGGGTATTCCAGTTATTCCTGGCTCGGCAGTCGTCGCGCCAGTCATGTCTGATATTCCTGGAGGATTGGCGGAGCCTCCACCAAAGAAAAAGGGCAGAACTAATACGCCATGGACCGCTGAGGAAGAGCAGCGACTGAAACAATTGCGGGATTTGGGCAAGAGCTGGAGTGAGATTGCCAAGGTGAGATAAGAAGAAAACTGGGCCAGATCGCAGTCTAACCTCTTATCAGACCTTTCCAGCTCGAACAGAAGGAAGCGTGAAGAAACACTGGTACAAAGTAAGTGCACATCATCCCCATAGCTCTCGACAACCGAAACTGACAGTCATACTAGGATATGCACTACGCTGAATTCGGTGAAGACGAAGTACATACTCCGGCCTCACTACTCTCATTTTTCCTTGCTAACGGTGACTAGAGCGTGGCGTTGCGTGAAGCGATCAAGGAATACGAGGCCAACAAGTGGAAAGTCATCGGTCAAAAAATTGGGAAACCGGCAAAGGTAGGACAGTCCTCTGCTCTGTGCTATGAACTGGGTCAGTGCGTCGCGTCGATGCTCATCGTAGTATGTTATACAGGCATGCGAACAATATGCCAAGGAGCATTTCAAGAACCTCTGAATACGACCAAGGGCTTTTTTGCACATATCGCCCCATTGAATGTGACAACAACAACAACAACAACAACACGCCGAAACACTGTGAAAATGAGATGATTAATGGACATACGGACTCTTGGATATGACAACTTGAAGTCTAAATGAGCGCAAGACCTCAAAAAGAGGCGAAAGAGAGATGATCAATTGGGTTTTCTTCATTGGCGTTGGAGGATGCGACGAAATCACGCTTCGGGTCTGGGATCACGGCGTTTCTTTTGGGATACTCCGAGTGCGAATGGATACCAGGGACTTATGATAGTACTAGTACGCGATGAATCGTTTAGCGATCGATTGCAGAAATGGATTTTCATGACAACAAAAGACGTGAAGTTGAAGTAGTTCGGTGTAGATGCTAAGGACTAATCAGGAAGGAAGGATAAGCTTTCCGCGGGGTTGGGTCTTATCGCCCGCGCCTTTTGACTTCAAGAAATTTCTTCCTTTCTTCTTTTCCCCAAGCGACCGGAATACTTCACAGCTCAAGAAACCCATTTATTGCTTATTTACAGAGGTATGTGCAATATATCTGCTCTCCATGTAATTAGATCAACAGCCGGCGCAACGTCATTTTTCGCAACTCGCTGACTCATTTCGCCTCCCCGCGTGTGTCATAGGTTAAGCTCAGTTCGTCCAGTACATCTCACCTTTTCTATCCATCCAATCTCTTTCAGAGGGCATTGGAAAAGAAAATACGCAAATATGAATGCTGGCAGAAAATCGGGTTCATCGCGAGATCAAGGTATCAAGGTAAAACTTGCATGCATAAAGACCGGTGTTCGGTATGGGTTGTGCAGGAAAGACATAGTCGGAGAATGATAAAATCAAATTCATTTGCTTTTTTATTCTCAGAGAGTGACTTGTTCTTACTGTGGCCTTTCCGTTCTGAGAATATACGGTTGAACTTGATCTGGATAATTCCAGCGAAAGAACTTATGCACGCTTCTATTTCTTTTCTTTTCATTCCTTTCTATGATTCAGTGCATGAGGAGTCAAGCCTGTTGGACTTGATTTCTCATGCATTAATGGATCAATTGCATATACGGCGAATATCGTCAATCCGTTGTTACTAACAATGGCTTTGTTGAAGCAGAATGGAACAACAACGCCCGGAAATCAGCCTAGCTGATCCTATTGAAGAAATTCGACCAGTCGAAAAGAATCATGATACTACGGCTTCAGAAACCATCGTCAATGATGAGATTCCTCATAATTGGCATTCGCATGTCAGGCGCCGTCTCGCGGGCTACATGAAACGATTCGAGAAGCAGCTTCTCGAGTACAATATCGAAGCTCGCGGTATTCAACGTGTCGAGGAGCAGGAGCGCCATGCCCTGACCTGGATGACCTATCTGCAGGTTTTCCTGCTGTGGGTTTCTATCAACCTTGCTGCGAACAATATCACTCTTGGCATGCTTGGTCCGGCCGTCTATGGGCTTAGCTTTCTTGACTCGTCTCTATGCTCCATCTTTGGTGCCTTTGTGGGCTCTCTAGCTGCTGCATGGTCTGCTACCTGGGGCCCGATATCTGGAAACCGGACTTTGGTAAAATTTGCTTACCTTCTGCGATCTACATTAAATATACTTATAATGTGAACAGGTTTTTGGCCGTTATGCAATGGGATGGTGGCCTAGCAAAATCATTGTCTTGCTAAACATTGTTCAAATGATCGGATATGGTTTAATTGACTGCGTAGTCGGCGGCCAGATTCTATCGGCAGTCTCGCCGAATTACCACATGTCGGTAGCAGTTGGTATGTTATTATTTTTGCTTTTCTTCCTGATACATGCAATAATGCTGACAATCGAAGGCATTGTCGTCGTTGCCGTCATCACCTGGTTTATCGCCACATTCGGAATCAAATTCTTCCACTACTATGAACGGTATGTTCCTGCGTTACCAAGCAACAAATCAAACTAACCTTGTGCCTAAGCTACGCATTCCTTCCCCAAGTGATCGTAGTATGCATCCTTTACGGCGTCTCTGCAAAGAAATATGATCTCGAGACTCCATCTGCGGGAGACAGCTTAACAGTTACCGGTAACAGGCTCAGCTTCTTCTCCATCTGTCTCAGTGCAGCTATCACATATGCTCCTCTTGCCGCCGACTTTTTCGTGTACTATCCACCCGCCACTCCCAAGGTAGTCAGCTTCGGCTTAACTTTCATCGGGCTGATTCTATCTTTCACCATGGCTTTTGTCGTCGGCATCGGTCTGGCCAGTGGTATTGCTACCGACACCGCATATTCAGATGCCTACAACGCCGGTGCTGGTGCCCTAATTGTCGAGGGATTCAGTCCCGTCGGTGGATTTGGCAAATTCTGCTCTGTCTTGGTGGCGCTGGGATTGATTTCTAACACCATTCCACCCACATACTCTTCCGGTATTGATTTTCAAATTCTTGGCCGTTACGCCGAAATGGTACCTCGAATTGTATGGAACACCATCGCAGTAATAATCTATACCGTCTGCGCTCTAGCCGGTCAGGGTCATCTTTCAGAAATCTTCACCAATTTCTTAGCTCTGATGGGCTACTGGGTCGCGATCTGGTTTGCCATCCTGCTCGAAGAAAGATACATCTTCCGTCGTCAGACCGGATATAACTGGGCCGCGTGGGATGATCCAAGTAAATTGCCCATTGGTCTTGCCGCATTTACGGCATTCTTGGTCGGTTGGGCAGGTGCCGTCATTTGTATGGCTCAAGTCTGGTATATTGGACCGCTGGCTAAATTGGTTGGCGATTACGGCGCTGATGTATGTTTCGTTCTACCACTATGTCTTCATCGTATACTAACGTTCTTGTTTAGATGGGTAACTATGTTGGCTTCTCGTGGGCGGCTTTGGTCTATCCTCCTCTCCGATACCTCGAACTTCGGTATTTTGGAAGGTAGATGGTGAAAATTGCTCTGGAGGGCGAAGAAATGTGTCAAGATGGCGCCTTTCTCGCCGTTGGTCGCAATATCGAGACCGGTCAAACTATACCAACTATTTTGGTAGCACATATACCATATGTCTATAATAGTTATCAATCCGCTAGAGATCATATATCTCCAACCTATTCAAGCAGCTTAAGAATATTGAGTTGAATAATAGAACATGAATTATAATCACATTGCTTTTAATCCATCCATTCCGAGCGCTATACATTTTGTTATCATCCATGAATTTCCAGCAGGCGGCGATTGGGAGTTGATAACACCTCAGATATCAGTTCATACAGCATAACGTCTATATCTACTCCAATGGTTTAAAGAACAATCTAACAAAACCTGATCTATTCTCCATCCGCCTCACTCGACTATACTACAGAAGTTTTGTTGAACAGATAAGACGAACAAAAACAAAAGAAATAAAAACAAAGGTCGATTGTTTCTTGTGGTGTCAGGATGTTTTCGCAAACTTTAATATGTTCAACGCAACTCCAAAACCAATGATGACATTTCACGAATATAATAAAGTCTGCCCTTTCAGATGCAAAGGGTTGGTAATTTATCGGTACCAGTACTCAGGCTTAACGTAGTCTGCGAAAGTCTTGGGCTCCTCGTAAGTGGCGTGGTGACCATGGGCGTGGTCGTCGTCTGTATTAATCTGTGTTAGTGACTTTGTCCTATGAAGTGGACGGTAAGGATGTGCTTACGGCCATGGGCATCGGTGTCGGGACCGACGTAGTTGAGCTTGACGACGTTGCCGCACTCGAGGCAGCGTTCAATTGGGCGCTCACGGGAGACCTTATCGTTGTCAGTACGTACTAACTATCATGAGTACTAGCGGGCCAACTTACAGTCAACCAGTTGACAATGTGGGAGTCGGCAGGGTAGCCAGTGCAACCAGCGTATTGCTCATCACCAGCTCCGTTGACAATGATGGGGTTCTCCAATGTTCCTATATGCCACATTAACATCTCGCTCATCTGACATGGTATAAACAAACATACCCTTGCGGGAAGCATCAAGAGGCTTCATATCAAAAACGTCAATGCCCTGCATCTTTCCGAGCAATTCCAAACGCTCCAAACCGGTAGCCTGCTCGAGATCGCTGGGGACCTGACCGGCCTTGGTACCGGGGGGAAGGAGGTCATCTTCGGTCTTCACCTCTATATAGCATCAAAAATATCTGAGTTAGCCTCGGGTCCATATAACTTGGGCACGGTGATATCTCGGATATTGTGTGCGAGAAAAGAGTCGAGGTCTGGACAGATAAACAGTGTCCATGACATATCGAGATATTTACAAAAGGTAGGATATGCAAGGAAACTCGGCGAACCTTCGTATGGGATGATCTTTCCCGGGACATTGAGCTTGTTATCACTGACTGCACAGAAACACTTTGTTAGCTGACCCCGGCTTTAATAAAACAATGCACTTTGACGTCATAAAAAATATTTATGCTCTTCAATTGACAACCAAAAACCCAATTGACGCATATAAAGCCGTGTTTTTTCTCGAATAGCAGCGGGGTTACGTACAGCGAGTGACGGACGAGGTGAAAGGACGAGCTTTGGTGAAAGCCCTGACAGGAGCGCGCTTGGTGAGAGCGGAGACAGCGCGAGAAGCGAACATTGTGCCGACCTAAATTCACAAGACCAACAGAAAAACTCCTCAATTCAAAATGACTAGATGGTGTGGGAGCGGAGAGCAATTGGCGAGGAGAGTGCCGTTGCAGAAGAGAAGAGGTTCGAATAGAGATCGGGTGAGGTGTGAGTTGCGTGAGGTTTCCCATCCCTCCGGCCCGTCATCCATGCCCGATATGGTTTAGCGCCTATCAAATTGCATCCGATTCGCAAAAATCGGTAGTTTGCTTAGTCATGTTGATAGTCGGCTCATGATTGGCTGAAGCGTTACTTTCCTACAAGAGTTCAATAACAACAGGCATATATTGATGGACTGAGAATCGTAATCATTTGCAAAGAGAAATACATCTAGAAGGTTCTAGCACGCAATCATACCTGGTAACTGTTCTTGAACCCCCGTTCCCATGACACAGACGCTCTGGACGATGTATTTTCCTATGTCTTCAAAACCAACACGCTGATATTGAAATTCGACCTCATTTGAGGTTCTGGTCCAAAATGCGAGGGTTGATAATGCTTGCAGGGTTTTGTTCCATATTCCAGACCCCATTCCTCTTGAGATAGTTCCAATAGGATATCCATATTCGGGGGGTGGGGGCCTCCATACAGTGAGATCCTCCAAAGTCATGAAAGCATTGCTGTCATCGTTCTTCGCCTCTGGATGATTCTTCGGTCCCTCACTGTAGTGTTTTTTCTCAGGCAGTTTGAGAAGATAATAGATATTACTATCTGCACCGGCCCTGAGAAGTTCTTCCATGCACGAAAATACTCTCTTCACCGTCAGAGGCGACACGAAAATCCCCTAGTATATTCGCATATGAAAGAAAATTTTCCCATATTGACGCTGTGGAGTTCTCCGTGTTCAATTTCCGAAGTGGAACTCGATGGCTTGGAGAAGCGCCGTATTTCAGTACGTCGCGAACCAGATGGTAGTTCATTCCTAAAATAGCTGATAACAGATTTCGCCCATCTGCGGTAGTATTGACTAATACTAGATTCGTCAATACCCGGTCCATTACATACTCTTGATGTCCCATGAAGGATGCGAAATGAAGGAAATGGATACTGACCCAATCAAAATCAGTGTCATGCAGGTTTAGGCTCCAGGAAATGACCCCAGGATTATGCACTTTTCTTAGAGGTGGATATGAGAATGGATAATGCCGATGATGATCGAGGATCCTATCGTATTCCTGAAAAAACCGTGTCGGTGCCTGGCCCACTACTGTCTGAAAGAATTTTAAAAAGCAACCGCTAAGGGGAGTTCCGCCATATGCTGGCGACTGAAATAGTCATACATGGTCCTCGCAAACTTGAATTGTGCGAGAAGGAGGCGACGGTATGCATCCTTGACGTCAAATTTCCCAGATGGCTTTTGATTTCTGTATATCTTGCATTCAGGTAGTCTTTCACCGTACGCTGAAAACACTAAACCCTATATTGGAAGTATGTATCTCTTTGGGTCATTGTAAATTCCGTATCGTATCTGTCAGGGGAGCCATTACTAATAATCCTTTAGATAAGCCATCCAAGCGAAGACGTGCGATCGCAAGTCAGTCACATATTCCATTGTCGGAGTATGCTTTATTCTGAAGGCTGAAGGGGAAATCTGGTAAATCTGGATCCTCAAGGTCATCAAGCCACGAGAACATAAGTCTATTATGATATTCATAAGAGGCGGCCATCACGAACACTTTGTCGGACCGTACCCGGTCACTATCAAGTACGCTAACAAGGATTTTATCGAATAAGGAATCAAGTTCTTTCAGCATCTCCTCTATTCTTGTTTTGAGAGTCGAAAGTGGCCGTCGATGCCTAAAGCCATGCAGAAGCGAGCGGAACGCAAGACGAACCCACAGGAAGACACCCTCAGCTCTGCCGATGATATTTTCAACAATTTCGCGATATATTCTGTCTGTGTTAAAGCACGACTCTTGCTCGAACATTGCAAAGACATAATGACGAATATCAGCATGTGTTGGTTGATGAAGTGCATTCGGAGGTCGTTCTCAAAGACGTCCAAAGATTCCGTATGGGGTCGGCTGCTTACACAGTCTTTGATATCAACCGAGACGGTCCATTTCTGAGCTTCCTGGAGAGTTCCAAGTGATCATTGCTATCGCCTTCGTATTAGTCAAGTCCATCAATGAAGAAGAAGAACCGATGATGCGGAAAGCTGCCTTCATTGCTATACTTCCATGGCCCTCCTCAATTCAGAAAATAGAATCCTCAAGCCACCCCATCTAGTGAAACTTGAATTTATCTTAGTCCACTGATCTGGAAAACTTCCTGGATAAGACTTGGATACTAATCCAAAATCTCAAAAAGAAGTGATCTCTATAATCCCTCCAAGGATCTCTCTTGCTGATCTCCGGAAGACCAAAAGAAAAGCCTCGCAAATACTAGTTTCTTGTCCCCTGCCCACTCCTCGAGTTTGCTCATTAGTCTTGGGTCTTGGCAGAGGAATTTCACGAGAGTTGATTTGCCTGACCCTGCTTTCCCGGAGATATGATAGATTCCTTCTCCTGCTCTGAGCTATTCCGAAAAAGACCTACGAACTTGTTGCTTCAGTCCAAACTCGGATATTTATTGTCTGTTTGGTGTGCCTTGATCTCAAGTAAATCATCTTCCAGTAGCCAGGCAAATGTACCCATCTCAGCATCGGCGACAGTATCCAAGCGAGAATGCATAGAGGGGAGAGTATTGAAGACAGACAACCACGAATCTCCGATAAAGAATTTTCGTTGTCAGCATTCTTCAACTTCATCTCCAAGTTTTGCATGGAGTTGGTCAAGGTCATGAGATTATCCGAACTCTTTCTAGATAGAGATGAACTTTCGTCCAGTTTGGCCCTGATTGACGATTGTTGCTCACTGTGATTTGCTCAATCCACAAGAATCGAGATGAGGGCTCGGTCTGCAAGGTTTGCCTTACCTTACAATAATGTTTAGTCTCGTAAGAATCTGTATCCGGTATCTGTCCAGGCTCTTCTCAATCGAGGCGACCGCTTTCCCCTTCCGCAGATTTCTCCATGTCACTTCAAGACTGCGCCACACCTTATTTCCTTCCTTTCTTTTCAATATTTCAAGGATCGTCGACAACTCCCGAGAGACTTTGGCGGAGGCTGCAGCGAGTTGCCGTAGGTCTTCAAGATGCGAACTGTTGCCTTTCACATCCTGTTGCAGAGTATCTGTAACCTTTTGTTGGTCCGCAAGAGCCGCACCAAGTCTCACATTATCAGTTGTTGTCGCAGAAGCGGATTGGCAAACTTAGTAAGAGCCATTGACAACGTTCCACGAGAAGTCGACAAAGGCGAGAATGGTAGATACGAAGCTGATAGCAGACACTGGATCCATTGCTCGGTAGTAAATTTAGCTCTTTAGACCCACAGGTAAATCATGAACTAAACAAGTTTTCTTCTCGCTGTGTTCGAGAGGCGGAAAACGTTGGACTAAGTGTGCCTAGGTAAGTGAATATATAGTGCTCCAGCTGATAAAATGGTTACACTACTACATTTGACCTAAAGTCATTCCAGATGTCACTATAGTAGGGGGGGTGACCCGAACCAGTGATGGTGAAGGTTGTGAAGCACAACATGTTTCCAAAAACTGTGCAAGACCAACCTGATAACGAGTACCGAGTTCGTATGGATTGCTTATGGTACCATGTGTAACCGGCAGTCTCACGTCGCTGTAGTACTGACCCAGGTGAAGCTCTTGTTGCCTTCTAAAACTGACTGTTGTTGTCGACATGCCTCGCCCAATCCGCTGCGTACTGTTGGTAGGATGGGAGGATGGTCTCGGGTACGTGCAAATAGACATACGCTTGAGGCCACAGACCTCTAGGCACTCAGGTTGCCGGTTGTCCTGCGTTATCCTCAGCACCTAGTCTTGGAGTCAGTTTGCACAGCATGACACCAAACAATCTGTTGCACATGCTCACCCAATATTCGCCACATTGTAAAAAGCCAAGGTGGCTTAGTCGACTCGAGTAAGGGAGTATCTTCCTCATAGCACTCTACCCATGCACATCGTATCACAATTTGTGGAGCTGACTGTCAATAATCCTGTTTGTTGTTAGTCTTCCAAGTTTCCAAGGTTATATTAAGCACGAGTAGTTCGGTTTCTCGCTGAAGACAAACTTCAGCTCATGAGATCATTTAGAAGATATGTATATATAGACAGAAAAAAGAATCATAGGCACCTGGGGTACTAAATGGTATCCAAGACACGCTGTTTCCATATGAAGAAGTAGAAACAAAAATAATCGTTAAAAATAGGCACGCTGTAACACCCTCATTGCGTTTTGAGACATCACACACAAAAGTTCTTAATGCTACACCATTTGACCAGAAGGAAATCGTACATGAGGAAACAGGAGAGAAATTCGAACCATATGCCTGAGAGAAGAAGGAAGTATAAGGGAGAAAAAGAGAGAAAAAGAGAGAGAGACATGGAGATTTTAGCATGAACAATAGGTGATTTTCTCGTCAAAATATACAAAAGAGACGCAGCTGATGTAGTAATCTAGCATTGCAATGCAGACTAAAAGAGCAAACTCCACGGCCAGATTGAGAAAAATGATAAGGGAGAAAAAGAAAAGGACAAAAAAAAACAAAACACCACAGTCATATCCTATTGAACTGTGATCAGGGACTCCTCGTGAAAATTTCTTGAAACTATGATTCGTGGTGTATTGTCGAGGATCCTCGTGTAGATAGACGTAATCGTATATCAAAAGATTGATCGATTATAACTCCGTTGCTTTTTCCCGACAAGCTGCCGGAGTGAAACCGTGTCCAACTTTGCCGGCTATTATCCGCCAGCGGTCATTCTCATAATCTTGAATTGCGTTCCGTAGTCGTTGAACCTGTAGTCAAGATCTATCAGCCATATTGCTCAGGTGGAAAACAAGAGATCAAACCTACCATTTCATCCGTCCAAACTGTGTCCTTGGCTTTCAACTTTGTACAGTAGCGCACCTGTAGAGTCCCGCTGGTTCTGCCCGGAAAGAAATCAGATATTTGCTTCCACGTCAAGTTCTTGTGCTCTTTCAATTCCACCAACAACGCGTCTTCCTCCGGGGTGAATTTAAGCTTTGGCCCACGTGGACGAGGCGCCGGATCAGGCATGCCTGCTTGTCCTACCACACTCGGCAAGCCTGAAGGTACAGAAGTTGAATTGACATCGCCACCAGGCTGTTGCATTGTGTGCATAAGCGCCTGGTTTGGTAATCGATGATGATGGTGTTGTTGCGATTGCTGATGTATCGGCGGTGGGAGCGCAAAAGTGTGTGCCGTGGCTCGCTGTTGGCTGTCTCCATGGGCCGATAACATCATATCCGGGGAGGACGTACTTTCTGGATGAGAATCTGGTTTGAGCATTTGAAATTGGAGATCCAATCGATTGTCGTCTTCGTTGCCGTCTCCTCCGTCTAATCGGGGTCGCTTGTTGGCACGATGCGCTTGGAAATGAAGTGGACTGGAGCCATAATGGGAAGACATCGGTGATGGAACCATCTGATGCGGGTTGAGAAGTAGCGGCTGGTGGTGAACATCCTGGAGGCCTCCTGTTTCCCTCAGAGCTGGCGAACCGACGTGATGTTGTTGAGGTTGTTGCGCACCACGGGGCACATATGGCATGTCGGTAGGGGCCCCATGGTGCACGACCTGCGGTTGGCTTGTGTGATAAACAAGCAAACCGGGTTTTTCCTGGGATTTGCTGTGGTCTTGTGAAGAGTAATCAAGCGAGTAACCTCGATACGGATCCGCCAGTGTCGCGGTTTTCACCCTAGGACCTGCTAGAGCTTGAAGCAGCTCTGGCAGGCCTCATAAATTTCCGAATAAACAATGGGAAGAAAAAGAAGGTCTTTTCTTTACGCCAGTTGAGCAGGGCCTTCAAATCGAATATTATGGCGTTTTGATATTGTGCTGTTCTGTTGTCGTCGGCGCTTCGTGTTTGATTCGCAGGGTTGTTTGTTTCAAGCCGAAGGAATATTAATATTATTATAGAAGACAGAAACGGTCCTTGCAGATATTAAGCATAAAAGGTCGAGACCCCGCCTTGAAGAAAGCGCTAAACCAGTATGGAAGTAGGTGAAGTATATGGAGGGTGACGTTAAGGTTTCCGTCACGCTTCCCTTAGGGTATAAACTATACGCTGTTTATCTGTAACCCAGGTGTTAGTACACTGGTAAGGACCAAAAAGAGCTTGACTGCGAGAAATGAAACTGTGGCTCAGTGTGCCCTTGTTCAGAGTGATGCCGATACACCGAGGAAACGGTAGATGGCTGGTTTCATCCAATGAGCTCCAACGGTCGCTGGTCGGGTCAGTCAGACGCGCAACGCATCTTATACTGGTGTCGAGTCTCTCTCAAGGGCCGACGTTGGCGGGGGCATGAAAAACAAAAAAGGGGTAGATGAAGAAGGATTTCACGGTCACTGCGATGAAGGTATGTGAGGCTTACTCCTGAGTCTCGACAGCAAAAAACAGCTGAGAATCATTACTCATGGTATTTTGGCAATACTATGGCAGCGATCGACTCTGGCTGAGTCGCTAGGTGGAGTCGTGATTGGCGTGTTAATCGGGGATGTGGACTCCGGTACTGGAAAGCAGGGTTAGCAGGTGAATGATTCCAGATACCTCGACAGGCTGAGAATCCTTTCCGCTGGTAAAGCTCTAGTAGACCAATGGGCTAACCAGTGAAGATTTTAAGGTGCTCTAGGCATTGGACAAAGGAATTATCGCACTCGGGACAGCTAGTCGAAGCTAAGGCCAAAGCAGGATGTCTTGTCCCTATTCGTAATTGGGTATTCCGAAAGTGGACTGCAGTTGCACCCTGCCAGTACGTACAGTAGGTGCAAGTTGAAGGATATGGGCTAGTTATGTGCGCCAACTCTGCGAGCCAAACCCAGAAGAGAGAAACTAAGAAGTTGACAGGTGGGTCTCCAGGGTGGACAAATGCGTTCGATAACAGTAGTAGCAGCAGAATTGAGAAGGGTAGTTACGCTACGTAACTTAGCTGTTCTCTGCTCAGTCTGTCATGCCTTTGGTCTGTCATTTTCAATCACCGCTTCTTAATGTTGTATTTTTGATCGTGCGCGATGCAATTTCCTCAGTCTCCACAACGATTTCCGTTCAAGGCCTCGCGCTTGTACCATCTCCCTTTTTTTTTTTTTTTTTTTTTTTCTCCCTCTTTCTCATGTCAACGGATATTGCGACTATTTTTGTTTTTTTCACGCTCCCAAGAAAGCTAATGATGAAGGTGGAGAGACCAATATCCTCGAGTTACCGTGCGGACACTGGCACGGGGGGGAGATGTCTCCTAGTCTATCCTTGGTAACGTCACATGCTGGGATCATGGCTGAATCAGATTTTGGCAAGGCGATAGGGTCCATAATCAACAATGGGAGAGCTCCATACGGGAGATTCCGAAGCCCAATCCAGGTAATACATTGATTGGAAGGTGGCTGGTGACGAGAGTCAAACCACGTTAGTTCCGATACGCCAGCCATTCATGAATCCGAGATTCGCATGGGCTGGTGGAGGTGGTAGACAATTCCGTAGCATAATAATCATGCTGCAGGGGGGCAGGCGGTTGGAGTCCCAGAAAGACGCTAATCAACGGCCGGAAAATATACTCATCCGCATTCTGGCTCCTCGGCGCCGTTAGAGGTGGACCGTTGCTGGGCTGCCATGCGAGTCAACCATGTGAGCCCTCCAATGACGGGAGTTCCTTGGGCATTTGCATAAAGTGATAGGCGGCACCGGTTAAATTTCTGTGGGTTTGCTTTTTTCCGCTGCAAGGCTATTGGCACGGCGAGTAATGTACGACTCGAGATTTTTGGGTGCATCAGATTATCTTCAGACATCAGAAAGCATTGTATGTTGAAGACGAGATGAGAAGTCGGCGTCACGATACGGAGGAGTAGTACACTGACGAGCGACAGTTTCGCCAGCCATATTCCATACGGCTATCAAGAATTCAGCGCATCCGATAGGGCCGAATTATAGCCGGTTCGTACGCCTCGTAAGTGTGATTTATCAGCATTGACCTTGGCGATTTATTGGAGATGGCTGAAGAGTGTCGAGAAGATGGAGAAGGTGAACGGAGGTGGACGGACGAAGTAAGGGGAAAATGTCACGGGGCCGCTGACTGGCTGCTGAGGAAGGTGCGCGGGTCCGGTGCGGGAGGCAGCTGCGACTGCCGTGACTAGCGACTCCACCTTCCCGTTTTGTTTTTGTTTTTTTGTTCTGTTTTGTTCACCTTCTTTTCTCTGTCTCGACTTCTCTCCTCATCTTCCCTTCGGTCTTCACTTCCTGGACAATTTCCATCTGAGCTTCATCTCCACGTATTCTGTATTCACTGCTCAATTTTCCTACGAACAACTACACCGGCGTCGCCGCCTTTACCGACGGTCAGCAATCTCTGTACTTCGTACTCACCGTGACAGGAACGCATCACGAACGTGCTCTACATCCGTTGACTGACTCCAACAAGGATCTGCCTGAAGAGGTCTTACCGTCTGACCACGATCTGTTTCCATGTCTCCCCGACCACTTGCGGCGTCTTTTCCCTACAAGGAAAAGTGCAGACGATGTGGATTGTCAAAGTCGAGCAATTCAAGCCCCATACTAACCGGATCAGATGTGCTGCTCCGTACCTAGCGACTCGACCGTCAATCAGGATTTAGTTTCGTCAACAGTTTCGCTCCACTCTGATGCATTCGACGCTCAAAGGGCCATGCCATGCAATGTATGCTTATTTTCTGAACCGTGCAAAATGGCCTGCCAAATGCCCATTATTGGGTCTTTTCTCTTGTTGTTACCGTGGGTTGGTGAACGAATCGCCCAATGCCAATGCCAGATTCTCATGCCAGACCTGGGTGGCCCGGCCTGCGAAGACCATATGACTGAAAAGGTGATTTCATGCAAGCGCGTACAGTTACTCCAGACCAATGCATTGTCGATCGCAACGAGTTTGTAAGAATTGGCACTACGTATCGGCACCTCGCTTCCCGTACAGACTCGAATTCTTGATTCGGGAGTTAGTGCTTACTACTAAATTACCGATCACCACTAGTCATCCAGACTCTTTTGAGTCTGGATACGGACAACGCCGTTACTATGACGTGCCGCCATGCACTCCTGACAGATTTCGGACATGTAACAAAATTACAAAAGCAACTACGGAGTAACGGGACGAATCCACATGATAGTGGAGCATCACAGCACAGCATCGACTTCGCTTCAGAGAGTCATTTGCACCCATATGGTGTAGTTGTGGTGATTGCTAACGAAGTGATGAAATGCGATCGCTTTAAAAGTTCGAGTTCAAACCCGTGCTTCGCTTGCGGGAAATTAGCCGCGCCCTAATTTGCTTGGGCTGGACGCGGCGCAGCTGAATCTGAGTCGAAGCGGGTTTTCGGCAATCCTTATTATATTGCTGTAACCAACATACGGGCTACTAGTAAGGGTTTGTAGTACGACAATACGATCGGCTCACTACGTACATCCTCGCAGATCCTGTTTAAGTTTTTCCAGCGATTCACGTTCGCCGTCTAGACTACTCACTATTATGGTAATTGAACCTGTGCTACCTTCAATCAGCGACATGGCTTTTTTTTATGAGCCAGCATATGGCTCTCATGTCTAGAAAAAACTCTTCGTCCTACGGCACGGATCAATAAACAGTTCCGGCAATTTGGTTACGGTTGCTAGTCAAATGAATGGTATTCCCAGGTCTTTGGAACGTGAAGCGAGCCATGACATTCGAGGCACTAACATACTAGTACCGTCATATATCTCCGATCCCCTAAGTCATGACGCGCTATTTGTGTACGTAGTACCATTCTAGAATCTGTACTAGTACGGACTGAGTCTTCAGATCGAGACGCCATGTGAAGCTGTCCCTGTCGTCGCCGGTTCCGATGCTAATTAAATGTCCCGCGCCTGCTCCGTTTTATATTGATTTAATAAACCAACAGCCCTCCTATTCGAACGAATCTGTTATCCGTAGAGATTGGATGCCAGGAACCGAAAGTCAATCTTAATAAATCGTTAGTTATTACAATAAAACATCAGTTATAATAGCAAATCTTGCTAACAATATACACACAGAGATGTTGTGGTAGATTCTGATGGTGTTGTATCCATATCCATCCCCTCGGGACTGCACAACATTTTAAGGTTATTATTTGCTTGCCCTAATTTCTTTAACAACCCTAGTAGGAAAAAAAAATATCACGGCGTAACCCTATAATCCTGGACGAAGCCACTACCTGATTTGGTCAATACTTTTGTTCTTATTATTTATCTACGCACGTGGAACAGACTCAATTGAAGGATCCCGGTCATTCCAATCCGGACGCCTCACTTCGGCGCTTTCACTTCGTATTTCACTCAAAAGGTTCAATCAGCGTCAAAAACTGTGTGTGTCCTATGTAACCAAATTCCAATAGCATCGAAATAGCCCAAACTCTACTGTATACCAAAGCACATACATCCATGCATACATCCAGGGTATGTAACGTAGCACGTAGAAATCAATAGTTTAATAAAACTCCGGATTATTTCTATCAATCAGTGCTAATCATCCCCGCCAAAAACATGATCTATTGGCAATAAAACTGGATTGTATAGCACTAAAACTATTCTCCGGGCCAGTACGGAACTGTAGTTATCGTATCCATGATAAGTTCAAGCTCTTTGAATATCAATAATGCATGAAATTTTTAGTTTCCGGATATGTATTAGAGCAACGCGAATTCTCTGTTATATATAGTTCAAGGCCGACGAAGCCGTTAAACCGTTTAAACTTTAAAAGCCACAATAGAGAATAAGTAAATAGAGGCTCTACACTGTCTACACTATGACTGATTTGTACCTAAACTCCGTATCGTGACGTGGTTATGGTTGCTTTGTTGATAACTTTGTTTATAGCCTTGTTTATTGGTTTCGGGAAGGTTTTTTTTTCTTGAGACAAATGTTTCAAATCGTTTATGCGGTTTTTCGATAGTTTCGTCGATTTCTTGCCACCCCTTTATGCGCATACGTATTCACATCTTCCGAGGAGATGGCATTGAGTGTTGCCTGGACTGCTGAGTATCTGGATATCTACTCCGTCCGGAGTGCCCAAGTGCCCTCCGGCGTGCTTACTAGTGATATGTCTAGGAAGAATAATTGTTAGCGGTTGGTCTGTTAGGGTCTTGCGTACTTAGGGTACTGGGCCAGCTTTGCTATGCCGGCCTGCAGTCATAATAATGTTGAGTTGGCGTTATGACCCTTTCCAGAAAAATCTCAGCATGTAGTATGCGATATCCATCAACCAAGCAGCATGCTTGAGGCATGTCAAGAGCATAATAATAGCATGACGGAGTTCGTAAAAGGAGAAGAAGCGTTCATTCAACGATCCGGATTGATGCCGGTGGTCGGTGAACCGCAGTCGTGCTGACAGTCATGCATTGATAATTTCCTGAACTCATGAAAACCGGCTATAGTATGTAGATTGCCACCTCCTTATGCTAACATAACAAAATTGCCTTGAAGAACTTCATTTTGTCCTCTAGACTACGTAGTGGGTAGTAAACTATGTATGTACGTACCTCCTCCAGTCACTTCTTCTCCTCCTTCTCCTTTTTAGCAGTCTCTTTCGGCTTCGGCTTCGGGTTTGGATTTCCCTTCCATTCCAGCTTACGTGGTGTCATGTACTGTTTCAACATTTCGTCTGTTACCTCTTTCCGCCTTTGTTGGAATTCCTTGACGTATTGCTGAATCAGTTCGATGGCCATCTTTTTCAGTTCGCCGGTGAGTAGCTCTCCGCGTCGGTAGCTGTCCTCAATGTTCTTGAGTTTTTCATCGTCATCTTCAAAGTATGAAAGATCTGTTTGTGTTTGTGTTTGCAGTGTCAGTGTTTCTGTGATCGAGCAAATGAAGTCGAGCAGTGAAGCCAGGTGTTCACGAACATTGAAACGCGACGTCTACCTCCGGAATACCGCCCAACCGCCGATGCTCTTCGAGAGTCTCCCTTCCACCGCTGAACGCGTGCTTGTTGATTTTGTTCTACGAACCGAAGTCAGCTTACGACGTCTCTACCGATGCAACAAGCAATCAAGCCCACCTTGATCTGATTCGGCGTGTCGGACATGAAGATTGCAGAACTATTTCACACGTTAGAACCCGGGCGAACGATTTCGCGGACATAACCTTACTTGGGATCACTGGCACTCATCTTGCCGCCGGCGCCTTGTAAGGCAGTAAGGAACTTCGAGTGAATCAATGCTGGTTTCGGCGAAGGGAATCGCATACGATGAGCATTTTCTCGCACAAGTCGAAAATAAGGGTCCTGATCGATAGCCATAGGGATCAAGACGGGGATCTTAGCAATTGCCTTTGTTCGTTCTTTTGCAGGCGGATCGGACCAGATCTCAGGGTATGATGTCGCAAATGAAGCCACACTGGATGAGTGCATGAGCAAGTCGCATCGATTCTGGAGTCAAGAGTGACTTACCATTGCACAGCCGGAAACATAATTCGTCCAATATTGGTGCTACACGAATGTTAGGATGATCTATATCTGAAAATGCAGAGGAAACCGACCTCTCGTTGAATCCAAATGCGCCTCTCACTTGGTTGAAGGTAATAAGTTTGGAGAACTCCCAGGTATTCATCAAAAACGCGCCATTGACATATTCCAAATCACTAAAGATGAATGTCTTTTTAGGATCGAAGCCACAAGCAATGATATCCTTCGCGTTTTGTAATCCGAATCTGTGCGCTTCCTCGAATGTGAGTTTATCCTTGAAAAGCGCCTTTTCGTCATCTTTGTCGTGTCAGTAAATAAAATTATATCACGAGTAACGGCCAGATTCTCGCGCATCCTTTCTACTCACCTGTAAGCATAATCACTATGCCATTGTTAGTCTCACTCGCTATAGCTTCATGGATTGTCAGTTAACGTACCTAGAGGAACATCAAACACATCTTGAAGCCACTTTGTGAAAGAAAAGGGTATCGTATGCCCCAGATGTAACGCATCACTCGAGGGACCGCGTCCGGTATACATAAAAAAAGGTTCTCCCGCCTCATATTTGTCTAGGATCTTATCGAAGTCGCGATGAGAGAAGAACAGCCCTCGCCTTAACCAGCGGTGTGGTTTGTGACCCGTCAGACGCTCGAACCGTTGAAGGAGCTCGTCATCGATAAGTTTCGTCGCCCACTTTCTATATTCGTGTCAATATCGAATGTGTGTCATTCTTTTTGCCCCCGCGCAATTGTGTGAGATAAAACGTACTGTGAGATGGCAACATAGTCGAATGCGAGTGAGTTTCCGTTCTCGTCTGTTCCAGCCTGAACGTCCCAAGGGTTGATCTCTTGCTCTGCAGCAGCTTTCTTCCCTCCTTCGCCTTCACGGATCGGAAGGACCGTCTCGGATCCAGGCTCAGCCATGGTTGATCAGCAGCTCTGGCGTAATGGCTGTGACCGCGGTTTCAATCGTTGTAAGTACGCGACTCCAATGATCCTGCTGTCACCTTGACAGGGTCTGAAATAGAATGGAAGTTGTTGGCGGATGTTCAATGAGTCAACATGCACTGCGGGGTGCAATAATTTTTTGTAAAGGCAACGGAGGTGGGGTCAATTCGGCAGGCGCTGGTACGCCGAAACTCAGGCACCGCGATAAGACATAAACTACATATAACCAGCTACATAGAATACAGTAACTCCTCATATGAAACAGGAATCACTTCGTATCTTAGTGTCCCATAGTACTATACACCCATTCTTTTAGCTTCTGATTACAGTAATAAAAACATGGTCGTCCATTAGCACAAAAGCACTGACCGAACGAACTGAAACTGCCGATGCAAATTAACACAAAACTAATAGAAAGAATATCACGCTTCTTCCAAACTTTTCCAAACAAACGCCTTGAACGAATCCACACCGAAGGCAACATTGTACCGAGCTCATCAAATTTTAGGCAAAATTATCAGTACGATCAACCCAAATGTCCTCCAACTCCGCAAAGTTCTGGAAGTGCAAAGGACGGTGCTGGTCATCGTAGAAGCGAAGAGGCGTATCGATTTTGACATAGACAGATCGCTTTTCAACGCTGCTGAAAGAGCTGCCCATAAAGCTGTAGTTCCATACGTTATCTTCAGGCACCAGGAAGTATCCCCGGATCTTGTCACTGAGCAATAACTGGCATTTGTCACCCATGCTTGTAGAGAAGCCCTGCGGTTGGTCAGAGCTAGTGTCTTTATTCTCAGCACCCCATTTGTAACCTTGAGGAGTCAAGGCCCATGCTGCAAGCGAAACGGATCCAGGCGTGAAAGAGACAGTCATGGTAACTGTCTTCTTGTCCCATGATGAATGTGCATTCATGAGATGTGCGTGTTGAGTAACATCCTGCGCAGTCATGTATGATGGCTCATTGCCCGAAATCGTATGAATTACACCCAATGGTTCTAAGTTCTTGAGGTATTCATGTTGAGGCAACTGTTGTGGGAGCTGGACATCACGAGTATTACCGACTTGAGGAATCATAACAATGGTACGAATCTCTTTGACTTGATCGTTGTCAGGAGGCGATCTACCATAGAGGTAACCGGCTACCTGGACTCGGAGATCGGCAATCATAATGAAGCGCTTCAGAATGTTCTTGGGCATGACATATGTGTACAACCCTTCTTCACGAATGTCATCGGATGAGATATAAATGTTGTTGGCACGAGTACGAAGGTTGGACGTGGCAATAGCGCGAGTTCGCCATTCTGTCTTGGAAGCGAATGATTGTTGTTCATACTGTGAGGTAGTTGTCACAATGATCTCTTCGCCACGGACATTCTGAGTCTTAGTGGTGACAGCTGTAAGCTGTTTCTGGTCCTCTTGCTGCTTTTCAATCTCGGCCGCTTGCTGACGTTGCAATGATGGTGCACTGATTTCCATACCGAGGATAATGTCTCGGACTTCACTGCTGGTCAAACTCTGGACATTGACATTGTTCTTCTTGCCGTAGTCATTCAAAATCAGGTCACGCAACTGGACTTCGACCTTGATCCAATCATCATCAGAGAGTGTTGGCCAGATATGATGTTCTTGAGTAATAACAGTCTTGTCTGGTCGAAGGATGATCTTGGTCTTATCAGTGTTAACGTGAAGCGCACGAAGAATCAAGATCAATCTGGAAAATGCAGTATAAGGGGAAATCGATTTCAACCATTCATCATAGAGATTGAACAGTACCATCTGTGGCTCTGTAGCTCTCAAGATCATGTCTGCAAGCTTCTCGACCTTCATCGCAGCTTGGAAGGGAAGCTGAAGTTCAGATGCACGAATTGAAATGTTGGGGAAATCAAGCAAGTGAACTTCGAGAGGATCAAGAAGACCCTTTCGCGTAACGATAAGCTGTTTCGGCTGTTCTTCAACTGGCAAGGAGCGAATGAGTGCTGCAACTTCTTCTGCCGTTTTCCACTTCGCCAATTGACCTAGACGCTTCTGACCAGCCCAAACACTCGTGTGAATGATCTTTAAGAATAGTTGACCGGTACGGGGGTTGAAGATGAAGATTGCTCCATTGATTGGCTTCGTGGTCAAGTTACCCTCAAAAGTCTTATGGATTGTAACACGGTAGACGTTTGTATCATCGATGAAGAGTTGAATTTGAGGACTGAACAGCTCAGAATAGTTCTGAGAGTTGAGGAACTCTTGGTTGTTCTCAGAAGCATAGAGCTGCAGACCCTTGCGTATACGTTCACGCAACACATAAAGAGCGGGATTTGCTTTCATGATCTTGGCCATAGCTTGCTGAATAAGCGCTTTCAAACCGGGGAAATATTGACCATAAGCCGAATAAAGATTGTAGGCCAAATCGATACCGATCATCAAGCCAGTAGCCGAGGGATAGATACTCATACTATCTGTTGTGTAATCCAGGTACTTCGCTCGTACGTAACGTTCAATATCGTGGGAGTCGTAATCACCATATCGTAGTTGAACATCAAGCCAGAATTTGTTCGTCGTTGTGGGCTCAATAACATCTTTGGTATCGAAAAGAAGAGATGGCCGAGTTACATTCCATTTGTTTGTTGCGAATAGTAGAATGTCTGCGCATGAACTGTTCATTTTGTATGACTTTCGAGGATGGATAGTCTCCTTCTGAACTGCTTCAATGCCAAGAGCTTCCAGTTCCTGATCAAAGACCTGACAGAGATCCATAACAACCGACTCATGAATCTTTTGCCACAAATGGGCACGGAAGATCTGGATCAGGGAAATCTTGAGCGTCGGAATCTTTCCGTGCAAGAAGATACCAGTCAAATCCAACTGGACCTGGAAACCAACATACACATTGGCTCGGTTGATTGTTGGAGACCACCATAGAGTGAATCGACGATTTGGAATCTGATTGAGACCGGAACGCTGGGCATTGGTGAGCTTTTTGAATTTCATCGACCTAGAAGTTGAAAGCAGTTAGCATGCTGGACAGTCTGTCAATGAGTGAGATATGGGAGGGCTCAGGAGGCTAGTTAGAGTTAGGATCTCAAGGTGCGTAGATAGAGGTGAAGGGCTTGACAACATATCATTGGATATGATCGATATGAAGGCGAAGGGCTCGGGGAGATGATAGGTAGGGTTAGGATCTGGCGATGCCAAGCCATATGACCGCGAAAGGTCACGTGATATCGTGATTGAGCGAGAGAGGGGCTCAAGAGATCAAAATTTCACAAAATGAGATGGGAAAAGGGTAAGCAGTGATGAAAAAAGGGGTACTCACTCTTCGAAGCCACTAGCTCGTTCCCAGAATAGGCCCTCCCACGATGGAAAAGCCGTTGCCTTGAACAAGGTGTGCTCAAGAATGGTTTCAACACCGCCCAGTGCCTGTATCACATCGGTACGGTAAGCATTCAAATTCCAGAGTTTGCCGTCGTGTCTCTGACTAGTCCACCAGAATGGATTGCTCTTCATGATCTGATAGATCTTGAACTCGGTCCTAGCACGGAAGCCTTTGTCGAAACTCAATGTGCTTCGGTCCTTCTGGAACAGTGTATTGATTCGAGGAAGACCACGATCCCAGCTATCCTCCAGATCTTCAAGTGTCAGACGCCTATTTTGCTGGTTGGCCTCCTGTCTCTTCTGGGAATACTCCATCCACACTCGTTGAGAGTCAATGAATTCCGCCTCCCAAGGAATGATGTACCGAAAGATGTTGGGGATCAATGTCTCCTCGTCATGGGACATACCCGCGCGGTAATGAGTAACCCCGGTATCAGTTTGCTTAGACCAGCGCTTGTCGCTTGCGGGAATGAGAATGTGGGAACCAGAAATCATACCAAGACCGCCCAACTCCTTTGGCGTGTAGAAGACGGCCGGAGGGAATCTCGAAGGCATCTTAGAGTTCAAGCCAATCTTCACTCGTGTCTGGATCTTTGTTTCGCACTTCACAATCGTGTCCAGAAGGTTGACGGTTGACACAGCAGCTTCACGGTAATAGGTGAACAACGCAATCAAGGCAGTATTCCATTTGTTGGCGATCTTGGTAAATGTCGTCGATCCAGAGGACATAAGAATTTGGCGAATGCGATTATTGAATTTCTGAATATCTTCTTCCGTAACTTGAAGGAAGGCATATGCAGTTCGCTCCTTGGTCGCGTTGTCCACAAGAGACCAGACACTGTCTTTCACAGGGAACTCTTCGTTTTGGTTGCGGATCTTTGGAAGTATACGGACTTCGAAACCGCACATAGAAAAAAGCAGATTTGGGTTATCCCTGCTGTACACGCTCGCAAATGTATCATCCCATTCGATGGTGGTAATGGATCGCGGTAACCTGTTCTTCAAGTCCCAAAAAACAGCCCGTCCGAGATTGACATCGTGACGCATGAGACGCATCCTGGAATCACGTGGCCAGCACTTCTTATTCTTGTAACCGATAACATTTTCAAAGTTAGGGTCTGGCTGCTCGGTCAAGAAACGTTGAATAAGGTCTCGGGATTCGTCTGCGCTGAAACGTAGGAAAACCCAGATCTTGTCCACATAGCGCGTGTAGAGACGGATAGGGTGCCGTGTCTCTGTAGCACGATCCTTGAACTGTAAGAAGTCATTGGGACTCTGAGGAGGGCCAGCCAATTCACTCGCTCGCTGAAGACCTAAAAGAAGGAGATCAATAACTAGGCCATAGTATTGGAAGACGAAACCAGAGAACTGAAGACCACGGATCAATCCATAACTGTTTGTATGATTCATGTCTTTGTAGTTCAACTGAACATTGTTCTTGGAGGTGATGTAGTCGGCCAAGTTGTGGTCCATAATCAAACGAAGGAGTCGGTTGAGCAGAGTCAAATCGATTTTTTCGTAGACCTTGGAGAGTTTTGTCTCAATCATGACATTCGTTTCGCCATCAGCGGTTTCCCAGACGTTGGACAGGTTGTTGATTCCTTGAGCCCATTTGTATGTCAGGAGAGGTGGCACCTCAGAATCAGAAGGCTTAATCCACGAAGGAAACAGATGGCGTTGGTCAGCTTGGTACCACAGATATTGATCCAGATAAGCATCCGTGATCTTTTCGATAGGCTCAACGTCATAGACAGGGTTTATATCGCTATAATTGTCATTCATGTCAATTCCCACTTCTTTAAACGCTCGCTGTGTCAACAAGAACCGCTTGATTCTGGCCAATGTGGTACCAGGAGAATCATACGCCTGCTCAATAAGAGCGAGTTCCTCACGCTGGCTTTGGTTGAGACGGCCCTTGACTGAGTAGGACTCCCGTAGACGTTCAAGAGCCAGAATCAAAATCTTTGTGTCATGCTTGTAAGATACACTTGGGAAGGGTATTGGCGAGAACTTGCGGGATTCCAACCAGTGAACAGTTGTGGTATAGATCGCAACAGCTTCTTCTGACGATACGTATGGACCATCTTTGAGGTAGTTATGTTGTCGCTCCTGTTCTGCTTTCAGCCACAGTCGCGTTAGACGACCCAAATTCTTCTTCGCGACAGTTTTATCCACGGTAGCTCCCCGTCGAATTCTTTCACGATTGTAGTGAGCGACGGATATCCACCAGTCAGCCTTGGCTTTGACATATCGGAGGATAATATTTTCGATGGGAGCTGGAAGACCTGGCACCTTCCATGGAATGTTACTCTTCCAGCACCGCCACGCTTCAGACAAGTGTTGTAAAACCGTGTTGACCTTGTTCTGCTTGATTCCTTCGGGCATCATGTCGATGAGGTCGGCCATGACTGAAGCACGCAGTTCCAAATCAAAATGAGATTCCACGCGTTGTTTTGTCACTGTCTTAGCAACACCCTTGCTATGACGACCTTCAAACTGACGAGAAAGCAAGTTGCCAAGCCATCGCTCGAGCAACGGGATGATTCCGCGCATGAAAAACAGCCATACACGCCATGCTGGAGCCCAGAAGCCGCAACCTGGACCCTTACCGACTGGGCCGGAGTTGAAACGATAATAAATAAGATGCTTCAAGTCCTTGCAAGACCGAATTTGGTGCATCAACTTGTACTTGTAACGATACATTCCAGTCAACTGTCCGACATGGTTGAAAGCATAAAGAATACCGTCAGCTAATTGGAATGCATCGATGTTTCCGAGGCGGTACTGAACTTGCGCATCGACAATCAATTTTGTCAACCGCAGAATCTCTCGCATAAGATGAAAAGCATTACCAAAACGAGACTTCTTCCGTTCCTTCGTGGTCAGAGTTTTCACCGGTTTGAGATTGAAGTTGTAGTCAAGGTGCAAGTAAGTCAAGTTCTTTCGATGAATAAGCAGGTTCAACATGTTAAAGCCCTGTCTGCAGACTTGAAGACCTGCTTCCACCCAGTCAATTGTCGTAGTCTGGAAAAACTTGGTACCCTTAAGTGTTCTCAGAAGATCCTGTTTGTTGTGAGCTTTAGGTTTGGTCTTATGCAGCTCGTTGAGGACATATGTCTTCAAAAGCTTCTGGTATGAGACGCGGACTTTGACAGGTTGGCCCTGCGGACAGTGTTCTAGATACCACTGCTTCACCAATGGCACATCTTGAGCACGAACCATCCTACCAGAGCGGCGATCAAACGGATAAGGAGCCCACAAGAGGGCGATAGCAGATGCGGTATCACTGTTGTATAGCTCTTCATCCGCCAAGAAAGGTTCAACGTCGCCTGGAAACTCAAAGTCATCGTCCTCATTATTACCAGGGCCAAAGATTTCATCTTCGTGAGAAACAGTGATATTCTTTGGTGCGACGGAGCGTGACGATATAGGATTAATAACGGGATCGAAGTAAAAGGCGGGAAGATTGGGATCATCTGATCGAACATAGACTGCTTGCGGATGCGAATACCACGAGAGCTTAACGCTTCGTGGAAGAGAGTTATAGAGGTAGGGGAACGCTACGCGATATTCTGTGCGAATTGGGGAACGGAAAATGATTCGGTCAATGGCGTTGAACTCGCCGAAATCCTCATCGTTCGGATCGATATCCTTGTATAGAGGTTCAAACCGAGGTCCTCCAGGCATAGCCACATTCAAAGCTTTGGCAGTGATGAAGCTGTTTAATTCAAACAAGTGAAAATAATTCTTGTCAACCACATCACTTAATAGCTGATGACTCAATCGATAGAGAGTTGCCATTTGTGGTAGCGATAGATTCCATTTCTTATAACTCGGCCCGTTTACATGAGGGGTATCAAGAAGAGGTCGATGGTCGTAGAACCACTCGTAGACGGCAGCATCTTCGACCTCATCCAACTCCATTTGTATGGGTTCCAAAGGTTCGACGTCCTCAATATTTTCGGACCACGAAAGCGGCGGCTCTTCGTCGTCGAATGGCGGGAAGCGCATGCGCTTGAAATGTCTTCGGTCTGCTTTTTCCCTTCTCATGCAAACCCACATAGTCGCCCACTGTGCATGGTAAACGGGCTCGATAACTCGCGGAATCTCGTTGACGAGAGTCAGGCAACCGTTGACATGGTACAGAACCTTAACCTCACGGGCTGATTCCCAAGGCATAGGCATATTTTCCAACAACTTGAGAACAGCATGGGGCATGAACTTCAAAGCTCCCAGATAACTGCGCTTATCGCTGCTGAACTTTTTCTGCGACACATCACCAATATCTTTGACAATTTTTCGCAAATGCTCAGGAGGCATGTCTGTCTTTTGAGATTCGACAAAACCACCTTTTCTCTTTTCGCCAAACCTGTTGCGCTGAGTTCTTAACCATTCTGTCTTCTTCTGAGCAAACTTTGCGACTTTGGGATCGGCTGGCGGCCGATACCCTGGTGGCGGGGGTGCCAAAGGCATCGAAGGAGGTGCTGGGCCCCATCCCGGAGGTGGAGGAGGTGGAAGTGAAGCCATGGTAAAAAATTATCGATGCAAGTCAAAACTTCGTCGAGGTACGAGATCAAGTTGGGTTGAACCGCTGCATCGAAGGGTTGGAAGCTATTCGGCTCCTCGCGACAGCGTTTGGCGTGTGAAAGCTTGTCGCAAAAGCAAAATCAGAGTTCAAGTAAGATTAAATTATTGATATACACTGCCCAGAAGAAAGACACGAGGAGAAAAGAAAACTTCCTTCTGGCAACGGGCAGGGTTGATGGCAAATCGTTGATAAAAAGCTTCCAATTTCCTTTCTGGAACGTCGCGATTTTGGCGTTCGGTCTATTCCTCATTTGGTAGGCGGTAGCAACTGAGCAAATAACTCATGCGACTCTTGGCACTGGCTCGGCGCTAGTTCCGATACGGCTAGCGTATTCGCCAATGAGCCCTAGTGCGGTCGCGAAAAAGCCCACACAATTCGATCTTCCCGACCTGGAATTTTCGACGACTACGACGATACAACGACAACGCCGCTGATTCCTTGAACATCGACAATCAGATTCGAGGACAGTCACAATGGCGAACACTAGATTGCAATACGTGAGTTTTGCTTGAAAACAGAGTCATCGTGCTTGGATGAATGATTGATGCTAATTTTGAACGTTTTTCAACAGCGCCGACGGAACCCGTATGTGCTCCATTTACGAGATATCCAACGACAGTCGAAGCGAACAAAAACAATACTAATTCACGCATTTTTGTGACATAGGTACAACACGAGGTCCAACCGTGTCCGAATCATCAAAACCCCCGGTGGTAACCTCCGTTACTTGCATATCAAGAAGAAGGGTACCGCTCCCAAGTGCGGTGACTGCGGTGTCAAGCTTCCTGGTGTGAGTGCTCCCTAGTGGATTTGTCATACAATCTCGGGGTTTTCAAGTCGACAATTCGTACTCGAGACGCTCGCTATTGGATGCAATTCGCAATCTACTTCAGAAGGAGAGAATAGGTCTAACAAAAAAAATCCAGGTCCCCGCCCTGCGCCCTCGTGAATATTCCCAGATCTCCCGTCCTCGCAAGAACGTCTCTCGTGCCTACGGTGGTTCTCGCTGCGGTAACTGCGTCAAGGACCGCATCGTCCGTGCTTTCTTGATTGAGGAGCAGAAGATCGTCAAGAAGGTGCTCAAGGAGTCCCAAGAAAAAGAGAAAGCCGCCTCCCGTAAGCGCTAAATCAATCAATCCGAGGAATGAATCTGTGAGGTTGGGTAGCGTTTAAAATTATGGAACAAAAATCAGCAATAAAGAAATGATTGTGTGAGAGGGGTGTTACTGGTCCTTTGGCCGGATAATTATTAAGGTCACTACCAGACAAGACGATACCCTCTCATCTTGCAACAGATTTTTTGAAATCATAAAGGGTCTTTTTGCATGTTTGTATGCGCGGTATGACCTCGGGCGAATCTGGGCGAGTTTTTTTCCATGGTCTCCGGATTTTCTTTTTCATGGGGCCGATTGTCTACAATTATTACCGATATGAAAAGTAAAATATCAGTTGATGAATTCTAAATTTCTGGAGAGAGGGCGTAAAGGGGCAATCTACAGCAAAAGTAGCATGTATCTGTTTAAACCTTGCCACGAAACAATTAAGTACTCCATGTTCCAAATAAGTAATTGAGCCTTTGAAGGATGCTTGACTTTAGAGGCCACGGATATGCCCAGATGCAGCACGTTAAATGCAGTGTCAGGGTACAGGGCTATCACGGTATTCAAACTTCCAAGTTTATAATGAGAGTCGCCATAACCACATTAACATATCTATGCTATATGGCATGCATAATTCTCTAAAAATGTACAATCGTATGACTTTTTTGAATCTGTGTGTACTATGTATCAAATTGTGTAAAGTCGTGACCGAATTGACTAGAAGAACTATGGCTCCTTACAAAACCATATTGAGAGCCGTCAGACGCAACAGTTGACGTGACGATTATACTTGGATTCAAACCCTGGGTGGCCACAGGAACGAATATGCTTGGATCTTGGTAATACATATTGTGCCTAGACGTATCTTCCACCGGTTGCTGCTGACTTATTTGCTGTTGAATATCATATCCATGGCTGGACCGAAATTGCTCAAATGGATCGGCCTCTGGATGTTGACTGATACGACGAGACTTTGACGGGTGGCTTAGTATATTTCCTCCTCTTCTTCCAGTATCCCTTCGTTGGTCCATATCATCGTGTATTAAAGGTCTCTTCGAAACATTGTTGCGGTAACGAGTCGTCGATTGAACCCCATTCTTGAGGGCGTCTTCTGTAAGTGTCCAGTAATTATTCTTTGACTTCCCTCGGGCCGGAGTTTCGTTGTGCAAGATGAACGCCTATCGAACAGGGGGTCAATACTCGCACCAGATTTGACACTCACGTCATAAACTTACCTCATTCATAGACAGATTATGACGAATACTGCTTTGCCAGCCTTTAGACTGAGGGTCATTCGCTTTATTTGTATTCTCTTCAAACCACCGGTATATTTCTTGCAAGGACATTTTGTGATCTTGCGCAGAGCGAAGTGCCTCATATAGAAGATAAGCGTAAGGTCTGTCGTGATTCCCAACGTCTTCGACTGAAGATTTCCTAGCGGGTTGCTGATGACTTCGTTTTGTTCGCGTTACCGCAGATGGGAGATGAACAGAGCTAGAGCTTTCCCTTGGATGATGAACAGACAAAGGGTGTATCGGTTCCTTTCCTTGAATATGGTTTCCTTGTATATGACCTATCGGAGGAGACTGCGAGTCATGTATCATCTGACCGTGCACTATTGGACGAAACCCGCGATGCAAAACCGGCGTCTCTCTGCGCAGTACCGGTTGACCGCTGTCTACGTTGAGCAATGACGTCTCGTATGCAGGCGCGTTGAGGTTCAAAAAGCCACTCGGAGCTGAATAACCGCTTGCAAATGGAGAGTGCCCATGTTGTGGATATGGTATTGGTTGATAGCCGTGCGATCCCGCGTCAAAAGTGCGATTTTGTGCTATGAAATGCCTGTTTGCAAGCGAATCAGGAAAGGACGGTTCCCATGGGTTTACCACGAACATCGCTGGCTCAAGGTGAGGGTCGTTGGATGCGGATTCTGATCTTGGAGGGGCGTAATAGTCAGAGAAAGGCTCGTTTCCAGCGAAATGCGCTCTTGTATGATCAGCAGTCCCAGCAAGATTCGGCGACGAGCTCGCGGATATCAACGGGCTACCTGAATTTGGCCTGGGATGTCTTTGTTGGGGATCGCCACGATGTTGATGTCGGCTGTTGTCCATCATCCTCGGGGTTCAAGGGGTTCTTATATCTCCAGGTGCCGAAGGGAGTTGGAGCTGTCCGGCTGACAAGGAAACACAAGACGATCCAAAATAGAAGCAGGAGACATACTACCAAAGGCGAGCTTAAGGAGGCATTGTTGGCCAGGAAGTTGATGGACCTCCCACATGGTTAGGGAGCCTAGCCCTAATGGAAACCTGCATTGCTGCATATCATGATTACGTGCGTAGCAGACCCTAAAGGCGCCTTCACCCTCTAAATCACCACACACCGCTTAGCAGCGTATGCGAATTCTTTCAAAGCGGAGGCGGCGAATAATCTACAATATCATATGCACCATTTGTATGTGTATAAAAGCAAATGGGACTCTGAGTAAAAGGAGCATGTTTTGATCATGGGGTGGCCGTAAACGGAAGTGATGCGACTCACGAGTTAGTCTGGTAGTACCACAGCACGAGGCTCCCCACACAATACTAACGCTAAAGAGATCTTCTAAGGCCACGTCTTTGAAGTGGAAATACAACTGGGCCAGAAGCGAGGGAATTGGAGTTCCGACAACAGTTTGGATAGTCGGTCAGCATGCATGGCCACCATCCG
This sequence comes from Talaromyces stipitatus ATCC 10500, assembly GCF_000003125.1. Taxonomy (NCBI): domain Eukaryota; kingdom Fungi; phylum Ascomycota; class Eurotiomycetes; order Eurotiales; family Trichocomaceae; genus Talaromyces; species Talaromyces stipitatus. Next base: position 2,195,157 of record NW_002990117.1, on the reverse strand, counting down.
ATTGGCTGGAAGAGGTTTGATGGGCGGGTGAAAAAAAACGGCATTCCGATATCTAAGAATTGACACTGTACAACGCATTTAAAGCATGCGATGGAAGTTGGCTTTGAAATAATGTGGCTGAAGAATATTCAGCTTGACTCATAAAATCAAGCTGGATCGGCAACTAGGCATCTCTCAAGAAGTATATCGGAGGGACAAATGAGCTAAGGCAGACTTCGCTCCGATATCCCGATCTAGACAATATACGCGTGTTGATCGTCCGGACTGCACCGAATGGGTTGGCATACCGACGTCGGCTCGGATAGAAGGTCTGAATATAAAAGATCACAATTCGATGATGCACGCCAAATGCGCGTCCCTGAAACCACGCGTCTTGCTTTAAACAATCAAGAGATGCTTTCCTCGAAAGGGCAGTCTTATTTTCGATAGTATATCTGCAGGGCAGATTAGTGACCAAAGCCAACAACTGTTGAGAGTTCGAAACCAATCAACACATACCTTCTTGAACTGGAAGTGAAGTTGCAGGATACCCTGGAGACACGGTAAGCCAGGATCCAAAGGTGGACAAAAACGGAGAGCTGCAAGCTGAACTTACCTTTTCAAAACTACTCTTGAAACCCCTATCTCTCTTAGCGCTGTAATCCCATTCTCGATCAACGATACGAAATGCGATATCTTCATAAGGAGGTCCTGCAATGAATCGGATGAGACAAGTATCTTCCTCTCCTGCTTTGACGAAAGATTGGCCACGCTTCCGTCCGTGCTCCCGTTCAATGCGGTATGTTGGCGCCTTTGTCTTATCAATCAAGTCGGGGTAGAAAATATTGAATCTATAGCCATGGACAACCTTTGGTGGAGGATGATCGTGGTCGTAGTGTGTTTGATTGTATTTGTTCCACTCGTACCCCATCTGCACACGGTTGAAATACCGCGGCTTACGAGGACGGTACTTATGGGCCCACGGGAGTTGTGAAGTACCGCTCACAGCCTCTTCCGCAGTAAATATCTCCTCGTTTTCACTTATACCTCTTGCAACTTCACGCTCGTACAAGGCCCTCGTGGCCTGAGAAAAGTCTTCGTTGGACAAAGACGAAAACCGGTCAGCAGGAGTGTCCGCTAACTCAGACTTCTTTGCTTGAGATGTCAATGATTGAGTGGGTCTCTCTGCGCCTCGTTGGCGCAATGGTACAAATCCCATTTTTAGGATCTTTTTTCGTTCTTGGGCCTGGTCGAAGTTAGTTGATACATCAAATATTTCAATGTCAAGCAGAGTGGAACTAACTACTCGATTCAAAAACACCGATTCGTCCATGATTTCAAGGGCTTTATCTTCAGGTCTCAGCTGGAGCAATGGCTCTGGATCCAGATCTAATTCTCGAGATTCGACAAGCTCACCAACAACTGGTGCGATTGGAGCAAGTTTAAGTCGCACAGACTCTGCTTCCTCTCTTTGTTGCTTGCGAAGTGCCTGTACTCGTCCTTCTATGACTGCCTGAAAGACCTTCTTCAACTTGGCCCTGGCTTTCCAGACGGTAAGACTGCGTAGAAGCTCCTCCCAATAGTCTGTATCAATCGGCTCGTTTGAGTCAAGCTTACGTCTGACTTGAGCCTCGAGTGTTTCCAACTGCTCATAACTCTTTGGACTGAGAATCTTATTGATATCCGCTGCGACTGAACTTAAAACACGGCCCTCAGGAGCTGACGTCTTTTGACGATCACGGCAAACAACTTTCATAGTCTATTTGCATATTAGTAACTGTGGCAAGAGCTATTTCCATGTAAATAGCTTGACTCACCTTCCAAAAATCGCGATTCTTCTGACTCTGTTCAAGACTCAGAAATGTGTCAATGTCTTTCTCTAATTCGATGAGCTGAGCCTGCGACAGGCCCTCGAACACGCCCTCCGGATCAATGAGATCCAGGTCTGAATCGGAGATCTCATCGTCTATGGGGTTCCTTGTCGGGTCGATTATACGCAGGGTAACAGCTAACCAATCGATAGGCTTTGCGCGACCTTCCTTAACACGAATCTCTGCCTTCTTCTTAGCCTGTTTGAGAACGAAAAGATCCTCCTGAGCAACCCACTCGCGCACTTGCTCGTCCTCTTGTAACTGGTTTATCCGAGCCTGATCCCTTCTACCCCGCTGACCTGATCTGTCGCTGTCATTCTTCCAGTGGCCGGATTGTCGTGCATCATCTCTGCGAGCGAATTTTTCGGAACGTTTCCATGGCGGCGATTGAGATCGAGATCGGCCTCGTTTATAGCCTGAGCGATCGGGATAACGCATCGACATAGCGAGTACGCGGGAATCAATCGTGAGTATAGAGAGAGTTATAGCTAACTGTCGTGCGAAGTAAGTAGTCTAGCAGCAATGATGATAAGTATTGTATGAGAAAGAGTTGAGGATGTTGCGAGATTCTTCTTCGTGACGTTGGCGGCTGATAATGGTCCTCTCTAATATGGTTGGACAGTAGCCGCCAGTCGAAATTAGGCGCCTGAAAGTGGGTCTATCTGGAAGTCACTGTTTACTTCTGTCACCACGCAGCAAGAGTATCAATAAGAATATCAACTTAAATATTCTTCCCATATCACTGCACCCGGGATTCTTGAATGACTTTAAAACTGCCAGTTATTGTGGAGGGTAAACTTCAAAGCGGAAAGAAATGTCGCCGCAATGGCACAGTCTACCCACGCGAAATATATCCGTGCCACCGTTGCTATACAGATTTATCTACACGTCTCAGTCTTATGACTTCTATCTCACCGATCTCACGCACATATGGCGTGAAAACTTACAACACAAACATATATTGCAAAAGGCCGAAGACACGGAGACGAGTATTGACCCTAGTGAAGATGCAAATCAGTATGACGTGCTCATGCGAAAGATTCAAGATGCCCTTGATGGAGCAAAGAATACTACCGTAGCCGTCACTTCGGGGCGGAGGTCCAACTCGATTACAGTATCAACTAACACAAAGTTGCCTGGAGGACTGAACCCATTGAAATGGTCATTTATGCTGTCGAAAGAACCCCCATCAGCAGTCACGCGATATTTGCTTCTTCCGCTCCTGAAGAATGAAAAGGATCACGAACAGCGGGAACAATCTCTGTTGGAACATATTAGAGAGAAGGATAACGTTCTGTCTAAAATCTTTGACAAGATTGATCCTTCTCAATTGACCTCAATGTTTCCGGGCACTGCAGGTGTTCGGCATACTAAACTGAAAACATCAGACTTGATTAGGCACATCAAGGGAGCCACAAAATTCGAGGAAAAAAAATGGCGAGGTAGTCCGGCTGAGGAAGATGATCTTGGGAGCGGTCTTGCATCTGCATATGGCGGTACTTCTTTGGACAGCACAAATATAAGAGATGTCGCATGGTGGGAAAATCTCGGTAATGGAATTGATTCAGCATCAGAATCGCCAGAGAGATCCCAAACGGCGACTAAAAGGAAAAACAGTCCTCCAAATATTTACGCAGGTGGTGATAAACAGAAGCCTGCAGACGAGGATCTGAGCACCGAAGATGAAGATGAATTTCAGGTACCTTTGCACCAGAGAATGATTATCTCAGGTTTTTACTAATGTCGATATTCAGCGTCAAGAGACCCCGCCCCATCTCAAGCGTAAAAAGGACGAAGAAGACAGAAACCCTGTCAAAAGCAGCGGATCTGATCTCGGAGTTGGTACCACTGAGTCAGATGCGGATGTCAAGTCGGACGATAGGTTAGATAGTAGGACAATACCTGTTCAGAAAGGAAAATCCCCGAAGAAGGTGATGGGCCGTATTGGAGCACCAAAAGCTTTTGCCTTGGGACACTCTCGAAAAGGGGCCGTTGCGGATGAGACAGACTCTGATGATACACCAGATACGCCTAGGTCACGACATAGAATTCCGACTCCGCGAGAAGATCATGAGATGTATGACGGGACTGAATCAGATTCCCAACCTGAACGTGTTCAAACACCAAGCCCGCCTAAAACCATGAAAGATCGTCCTACTGAGAATGCTCCCAAGAAGAAAGGAGTTTTAAGTAAAATAGGCGGCAAAAAACCAGAACCCAAGAGGGCACCATCTCCAGAACCACCTGACAAAGTTGACCTCGAAAGAACTCCTTCCGATAAAGATGACGATTTGCAACAACGCCATCTTCGTTCCCAGCGTCAATCAACTCCTAAAAAGGGTAAAAAGCTAGGTCTCATTGGTGGCAAAAAGAAACCACAAGCCACCACGCGAACAACATCACCCAAACATGAAGAGACGGATGACGATCTTGACTCTGGTCCCAATAAGTCGAGGAAGACACAAATGTTGCCATCAGGAACACCATCACCACATCGATCCGTCTTTAAATCACCGTCGCCTGTAAGTTGCATGAAGAAGCCAGAGCCGGAACCCGAGCTATCTGCAGAACAGAAAGCAGATAAGAAACGAGAAGAGTTAAAGAGGCAGCTAGATGCGAAGAGTAAAGCTCCGACGAAGAAGAAGCGAAAGTTTTGATTGTCGATAGCTTCATTTTGTGAGAATGTAGACGGATGCATCGGAGAATTACTTTTTGGGATCTATTGAAGATGACTTCGATACGAGTCATAATATTTCACTCAGAACATTGTATATAATACAGGGTATATCAATAAATACAAAACACGGCCCAAATCCAAAAGTTAATGCATTTTAAAGCATGATTTAACCCGAAAAAGGATCCGACGTAGACTCCTTGTCACGCATCAGAGGATCAATATCCTTATGCAACAAACCTTCTTCAATAGGAGTTACCAGTCTAACTTTCTTCGAAGATCCTATTGTTCCACCACCGGACGACGTGTTAAGCGCAGCACTACCGCCACTACTCACGGCGCCTCCCAGCGACATCTCCCCGGATGATCCCTGTGCTGCTGTAGCCGAAGATAACATGCCGCGAACTTTCTCAACTGCTCTGCTTTCGCCGGTTACCCAAGAGTCACGCTTGGCAGTGTTGGAAGTAATCCGGCGTCCGAATGCTACCGTTTGCATGACTTCACGGTGCTCTCGACGTCGTGGTCCGGGTCCACAGTCGTGCACGCAGCCAGGGGTTGGGCAACCGCCCTCACTCGCTTCAAGGTCGCTGAGCCATTTCTTCATGCAGGCTAGGTGCCCGCCATGTCCACAGCCTTGACACCATGACCATAAGCTAGAGCCTGGAATTCGGTGAGAGTTGCGGGACTGTTGACCAAAATATTCTATCTCCAGGCCCGAGATCGGTTCAGTCTGATCGGATTGAAGTGAATTTTGGGAGAGGACCTCCGAGTCTTCGGCATCACCTCCATCAGACTCGCCTATCGTCCATTCAAGAGGCGGCTCCACGTTGAGGCAAATAGGACAGGGAGGTTGTGGGGTTCGACATTTATGACATCGACGGTTATCTTTGACGGGATTCTCGTAAGGCTTTCTGCAAGTGTAGCAATAGACATTGATGTATGTATCTGTCTGAGAGTACTCGTATACCGCCGGGTATATTGGTACACAGAAATTTCGGAGTTCTGCAGCTTCCACGTACATCGAATGTCGAATAAGCTGTTCATTATATGCTTTGAAGACTTGTTCACATTCGTGGTACGGTAATATTGTTTCGCAGTCATAGAAGAGCGAATGCACCATCCGAAGGAGATGAGCCGCCATCTGGGTATCAACAGGGCCTGTACTATAATAATGTCGTACTGCCTCTCTAAGAATGACTTGTGCGCCCCAAGGCTTATTTGCTGAGATTTCAGGAGAAAGGGGTAACCGAAAATCTTCGTTTTGTTTTGCAGTAGTATCACTGGTTTTCTCTTGTCGTTGGTCCTTTTCAGTTTTGTCTGACTCCGCTACGATTGGAGCAGGACTAGACGGACGCTGAAGATGAATGTGGGACTCGTCGGGATACGAATTATCGGAAACGATTCTGTCTTGATAGGATCCATAATCAGGGACGCTAGCAGCTTTAGAGGACGCAGGTTCATCCTCTTCGATAATAGCATCCTCTTCGGTCTCCCAGCCAACGCTACCCCGCCTTGAGGAAGCAAGTGCACTTGTTCGAGGAGATAACGAGATGTCCACCGATTTTGTACGTTGCGAGCTATCCGTAGAAGCTGAGAACATTGGGAAACTTTCAGTAGAGTCGTGCCGAAAATAAGTCCCAGGACGTGTCGGACGACTTGCTTCACTAGCAAGAGATTCCAGGTTCAAAACCTTCTTTGGTGGGGCTTTGTAGTCACGTAAAAGAGCTTTTCGACTCTCAACGTTTTGCTCATAATCGTCTTCGGATCCTTCCTTCGCTGCTGCATCACTAGACCGGTGACGATGCCAATCGACGCGACCAGCTATAGCTCGAGGCGCAGTCCTCTGGTCGTCCTTGGAGTTATCAACCTGACCTTCTCGCACTTGCTCTGAGTTGAAACTACCTGAGTAAAAGGGCATAAATTCACTTGATTCTGATTCGTGACGCTGCATCCGCGGTGTACTTGTCTCGTTCTGGTTTTTAGTACTGTAACGCGAGCTCATGACGGAAGGCGGTAAAGGTTGCAAATCTATGAGATCGTCTGTCACGGACTCTCCATGACTTACCGAGGGAAAAATGACGCCAGAAGGAGAATCCGGAAGTGGCTGCGCAAGAGGAGTAGTCACGTTTGAGGAGCTCTCAATTTCCGGCGCCCCGCGTCGGTGAGCTTCTGTTTCCATGACTCCTTTAAAGAGGTGAGACTTAACCTTGGCTGACTTGGGTCCGTCAGGCAGGCGAGTTCGGTCGCTGAAATGTGCATGCGGAGACCTATGGACCTGGTTTGTTTTCTCTTTGGGCTTTCGCTTTCTCTCTTCCGCTCGATGTTCGATTTCCTGGAGCACGGTGTACTTTACAATACTCCAAGTTTGAGCAAGCTTGTGCTGGCCTGCCATCTCGGCTTGCGTCGCATTCCAGTCCAGGTCCGTCAAACCGCTTGTACTTGATTTCTGGGACGTAAACTGACTTCTTTATCTTTCATCAATACCGCATACTGCTCAGCTAAGTAGCGGAAAACCATCTCATCGGATGCAACACCCTCGATTCGTCCAACAATACCCACCTGATTGGGTGTCGGAAGCTCGCCTGATAACGAGTCTCCAAGAGGTATGACCGTAATTTTGTCTACCGGATCTGGAGGGGTATTCCCCAGCGACTTTGAAATACCCAAGGCCATTCCTCGTTGTTGTTTTGGCTGCGTTGTTGCAATATCATCTAGGGCGCTGCTATCTGCAAAACTCCGATGTCTCTCGAAAACCCGCTCCTTCTCATCACCAAGTCCGAAAAACTCAGGATTCCTGGTAGCCAAGGGCCGGCGTCGAGGCCGTTTCTGCACAGTTGCAACAACTTCGCCAGTCGGACTCCAGGCCACGGCACACATTGGCCGACGACTAACGACTTCGGGAACATACCGAATGTCCGTCTGAGTAAACGCTCCTGCTTCGCCAACAGTCCAAAGTAAATCGTTTGACTTCCAAAGCATGTCGGCAGGAGGTGTTTCGTAGCGATCGATTTCTCGATAGGGTATGTGTGGACGGCGGAGATCCCAGAGATGTATGCGGGGGTCTTCTTTATCATACGACGTAACCACTTGCGTTGATTGCCAATTTCTGTCATCAGAAAATTCCGAGACCCGACTGGCTGGTCGCCATCTCACGTTCACCACCGGTTGAGGAGCACGAAACTGAAAAGTCGGTTTCTGTCTGCGCTCCGCTGAGGAAGAAAAATCCCAAACTTTAACCTGTTTATCTGTGCCCGCACTCACGAGATGTTTCCCGTCGGGATGCCAGTCGACAGCATAACATGGTTTCTCATGGGCTGTGATCTTCAGCTGTGGGGCCTTGGTATGTCGATAGTCCCAACACTGGATTGCTCCGCTATCCGTCGCCGTCGCGAAGACGGTGCCATCGCCTGTCGACCATCGAATATCGCGTACTGCATCGCTATTACTACTATAGCGAGATATACTCTGAATAGTAGCTGCAGGAGAAGCTGACCTTAAGTCCCACATACGAATTGTACTGTCCTGACTCCCCGATAAAAGCCAGGCGGGCCGATGTGGATTGAATGCTAATTTGTGGACCTGACGATTATGGCCATTTAGCCTTGAGAGTTCCAGCCCTGCTCGCTGCAGGTCGTATGTAATGATGCGACCGTTAGCTGCAGCGGTCGCAATAACTGTATCAAACTCTCCATGAGACCATTTCACATCCTTGATAGCCAATTGATCCTTGAATTTCGAGGCCAGACCGGTCAGAGCTTGTTTCTTAGACGAAGCCTTGATAATCGCATCGCGGAGGTTAAATTCTTCAGAGGAGCCGTCTTGAGACACGCGAATCGTCTTGAAAATTTCTCGGCCAGCGATGACGGCATGCGTTTTCTGCGGGGAAATGTCCAGCGACGCTATTGATAGGCCGGTGCGATGGGTGACAGTCTGAGAGGATCCAGGTCTTACTTTCCAGTCAGCTACACTGCTTTCCAATGACATCTTGGGGCCGGAGGTTCAGGACTGTTATCGGTAAGGCATGCTTACAAGGATTTTGATCTTGTCAATCTCACATGATGATCTTCGTCGGGTACGCGATTAGAGACATCTGATGGGCTCGGGGAACGTGATCCGGTAAAGAATGGTTGAGTTAGTCTTGCCAGAGCACTGGTTGCTCGATTCTGGTAGACCTTGTGCGCCTGACCCTGCGATGATGGCGGGGGTGGCCGTGGCGATTGAGGGGTTCCTGAATCATTTGGTGGATCAGCCATTGTGATCTCTCATGGCGGCTGTGCAGGGCTCGATTTAGAATGGCCGGTCCATTAGGAAGGGAGGGACACAGAGGCAAGATGTGGTCACGCGACAGGGCCTAGAGCGAGAGGCGGCATGAGCAGGTCATGGACTGATGGATAGACGATGGAGTGGGAACTTGGAAGCTTTCCCAAGGCTGCGGTTAATCGATTCGAAGAGCTCGGACTGTGGAGGTGGATCCTCAGGCAGCCAGACAGGCAATCAGCGGCCGCGCAGCCGCCCCACTTTGTCAACTACGCGTCCAGAGTCAGACACCTCACTTTGACTTGACTGAGGATTTCTTCGACAAGTTGAGTGTTACTTGCCCCAGATCAGGCCGTATACCCTCACATGACAATCCAAATTTGTAGCCTTCATGCGTCTGATATCTATCAATTACCGGTCCAGCCAGGTCAACGGATTCTCGATTACATGAGGTATGTCTCAGACTGAGCTGTGCCCGGAACTATGGGAACTCTATCGACTCATCTTTTGATTTGCCTTGGTATACTACACTACCATTACAGCATCCGATACTTAGAAGTGATGAACATCAACTTATTCTTCCGGGATATCTCAACATTCGTAATGTCGGCCGTCTACGGTTATAGGGAAGAGAATATCTCGGAATCCGCCATGTGTCAGTTACGAGCTGTCTGGATATTTTCGAACTGTGCGACTATGCCAAGGTACTAAGTGGTGTCTTCCCCTTCATGTGACTGATTGATTTTGACAGTCAGGGATATGTTTTATGGTATGTACAGGGGATCGGATACGAAGCTTGGAAATTAATACCATCTCACAGACATGGAGCATCAATATGTGCATTACCGTCCGCATATACATCTGCTTCGAGCAGATATCTTATGCCTAAGCGTCATGTTAGATCTATCGTATCAGATCAATCTTGTGCATTTCATTTCTCTTTATAGGCAGAGTTTCCTTTGCATTTGTCCTGCTCTGCTTGAAAGGCTCGATGACGAATATGTATGCTGACTTGCAAGGGGTTACAATTCGGATATATAACCAACAGCAGAAATCGCTCATATGAGAATCAACTGACCTCCGGCACGATCAGATCTGATCGAAATACGAGATGTCAGACTTGTGCCTGTGAAGGGAGAGACTCGGTAACAGCATGGATGCCTGACACAAGGCAATTCAGCCGATGACAGACAACTACCGACAAGATCTTAGATTAGTAACGAGTAAATTTTGATTCGGTAATCATAGAAAAATGTATTTCAGCATCGGGATCTGATATGTCGCCCTGTGATCAGTGGTCGCTGTGCAATGACCTCATCTACTAACCCTAATTTTCTCTTTTTCCCACAGGGCTTTCGTCTTACATCTTTTGAACAATATGACCGTTTGTACTCTGTACCTAGAAATTTGGATCCCTGTATTGCATGAAGGGTGCATACTCTGGCGTAAATCATTCCCCCTGCGAAGCCGAGTCTAGAACTTACAATAACTCATACAAGCACTACGTTGTTAGTCGTGGATTAAACAACAACACATTGTGGGATTTCTGAGCAAGGGAAAATCCCCTGCAAATCTTACCGTGTTTGATACGTACGTCTAACTAGGAGGTATGTACTCAATCCAACCCCGATAACCGGCTGCATTGCTTGAAAGCTGCAGATAACCTGCATACCCCCGTAGTGTTGAGTGCCTCCATCAAGTCCGAAATAGGTAGGTAAGCATACCCAGCTATTCTGAATTCTGTTCACCGTTTCTTCGATCACTCGCTGTACTTCGGGATAAAAGCCGAATATGCCGATAACGACAGATGTTCTTGACTACGGACGTGACTGAAATGTGAAGGAAGAGGATAGTGTGCAGTATTAGTTGACTTTATTTATGCCCCAGATACTTTTTTAATCCTTATCCCGTGTTGATCGAGTAGATTAAAGAAAATGAAGCGGTGTGTGAAACGGCTTGCAGACAAACACCAATCAAGTATTTAGTCTTGGCCGGTTAAGTCATAAAGTTCTGGATCTATCCTTCTTTATTCGTGCTATATGGCAGTCCCGACAACCAAATATGTTGTGCGTTTAATCAACAGGATCCTTGTATTACTGTCTCTTTTCATGGTCGGGGATATTTTTCCGTCAATGGCCCGGGAATTGTGATACAGGTACAGACAACCCATCCAGGATCATACCTGATACGCCCTGATCAATATCTTAGTTATGCCTACCTGATTCAAATCACTTGAAATCTATTTATTTGAGAATACATATGGAGAAGCTAAGCTTCTAGGGTCGACAGCCTTAACACACCGCTCCCCATATTCCACTCAAGACAACTCAATCAATCGAAAGAAATAATCCCATTGTCATCATCCACTCAATCTATCTGACTTTCCGTCTCTTTGCTTTTTTGGTCATCCATCTCACCGCATCGCATACATGCAGGATGACATTCCCAAGGGAACAGAATACCGGAATGCCCCGTCCAATCTGTTCGACTTCCTCGGGTGACTATGTAGAGCCATGTGGACCGGTAATCAACTTGCTACTTACACATGTGGTACTTGGCTCCGGTAACTTAGTAGAAGTGTAGATATTTCACATTTAGGTACTTTACTTCGTAGATACGTAGTGTCTGCGAATTTCAAACTGGGCCAAGGCGCGGCCGATAAGAGCCCCGGGGCAATAGCGTGGAACTCCGGCAGCTTGGGATGATGCTAGGTTTCGGGACGTTCCGCAATCTACTCCCCTAAAGCGCGCGGTGTAACGACGCGGAATTGGAATCGCCTTGGAAAAAAAAGCTCTTATTTTAACTTTCTGTTTCGAGAAAAGAGGCAAAAGCAAGGAAATTCCTATCTTTGATCTGGAGATGATCAGATTCTAGAAGGATTCTAACGTCATTTGGACAAAATTAACGACGACTTGTATCTTCCAATTGCCTATTCAGGCTGTAGTATGTAATTGTGCCTCTTCGCTTATGAGCATTGACAGAGCCGAAAATGATGAGGTTGTTGAAATTTTGAATTGACTGCGTTGGCGATGAATGATCGACTAATAGCCATGGACGGAGCACCGGAGGCCAGGACTGTGTCTGGGTCTCACAGTCACCACTAAGACAGGGTACGATAATAATGTGATCAATTAAGCATTATGGCCTGAATTTGCATGTATGCCATATCCGAGTATGGTCAGTGCGACTTCAAGTACTACGAAATGAAGCGTAACGTGTGCCCTGTTGATCGAGCTCGAAAGCCTAGACTCTGTGATGTGAAGTCATGCCGAGTCAAACTTGAGTGTATCCGACATGACACATGCTGGTACCGCGTAGTTACAATATGATACAACATGAGTAAACATTCTACAACGATACGTACCAGGATGGATTCATTGCCCCCGGCCCTCCACCGCAATCTCGTCTCGGAATAAAGAGGAAGCTCGGCTCATGTCGATGTGCAGAGCGTCCACGTAGCACATAAACCTTTGGCATCTTTGAGATTTGCACAGGATGGGAACGGGGTGAACCACTCCGTGTATGAATTGTAAAGGACAGCTCATACGCTTGAAGATAGTTCGAATACGTATCTCGTATGACTTTAACATGACTAGTATGATTGCAGTAAGGAGAGAGGGAAAAAATCTTAGTACCACTACCGTCTAGTGCATATATATATCTGCGTGCGATAGCCAGCGCTCGCGTGTCCTTCCGAGTAGCGTTTGATTTTTCTCTGTCATGCCGCCTTTTAGATCATCATTGCGATATCCTTGGCTGGTGAGAAGAGAAGTTATTTCTCACTCTCTTCCTTTTTCTGATATCTGTCGTTCCTGTGAATGGACGCAAAACTGTGCGTCCAGTCCGTTTCGCCCACGAGATAGAAATAGCCTCGTGTGAGTGTGAAAGTCATTGAGAGTCGTGCTGTTGTCAGATCAAGATTCCCAGTAGAAAATTGATTCAGTGTGTGGACTAGGTGACTTCTCACTCCCACACCCAGAATCCACATTCTTCAGTGTTCACGGGACTTGCCTAAATCGGCACTCAGGTGAGGAGTACCCCAGGGTTTTGAACGTGTCTTTGCCAATCTGACGCGTGTATAGTGCTCTAAATAAGAGGCGAAGTAGAGCCAGGATCGGAGCATCTGGTGTGTGCGCTCCGGGCTCTGAAGTACGTACAGTGTCCAGAAAATCACAGTCTTTGTCTTGCTTCTTATTGGGGGGATCTAGACCTGGACTTTTGTGCTGAACCCTCCCTAAAGACTCGGCCAGGCCACCGAACAGCCCGCCAATCATTGTTTCCCGAGCCGACTTCGACGAACAGCGACCGAGTCAGTTGTGTGGAGACTAGCTAGATCAGCGCGACTCACATAGATTGAATGAATGAAGGTTGAATGAACCAGACTCGATCGACGAGGTGAAGCGATAGGAGAAGAGAAAGAGCAGAGGGAAGTTGTGGAATTGTCGTTGGAGAAAGTCGGTTGACCCCGTCCCGCACCCTCCCAAACTTTTGCCTCCCGTAAGTTGTTCCTTCCGTCTGGACCAAGCATCGTCACCTGCCTCTTTTCTCTCCTCTCAACTTCTTTTTCTCTCCATCTCCAACCTCTCTCTCCCTCTGTGTGTGTGTGGCCGCAGGAACAAATATTTGCTGCTCTTTACCCCCCAACTCCTATCAAGTACTCAAGTATCCGGTACTTGCTGTCTAGGTACTTCTGCTCCGGGGTTAGCAGCATCTATTTCATTCCATTGTCCTACTCCTTTCACGATTGGCCTTACGGTCGCCTTTGGTCGTGCGTCTCCGTCAATTGCATCCCATTCTTCTCATTTTATGCTTCCATATCTTTACCGTTATTATCTCCTATCTTTCTTCGAATTTTTCGCCCGTCCTAGTTTCTGCATCTGCATCTCCCGTTCGTTTATTGGTGGCCGTCTGTTGTCTAATCAAGCTGGTGCTCTTTTTTTACGCTGCATCTAGGCCCGCTTCTAAAGCTACCCCCCGGTCCACGCCACGTTCGAGCTCTCGTTACATGAAATTAATATACATTGGGTTCTCTTAATTGATTCTCGCATCATCTGGGGGTACAAGGTACAAGTTGCTACCAAGGATCTTTGCTCGGCTTATTCTGTTTCCTTCATTCGGAAAAGCCATCTGCTGAGCCGCCCGAGTTTATAAGTTCTTTTTCACCGCGTCCATTACACAGTCCTTTTACTGTCGCTACCGAGTGTGACCTAAAGTCTGGGTTTCTTTAGTGTGTGGTTGAGTGACATGGAACTGCGCTGAACGTTGTGCTACGACTATTACCTGCACGGGATAGGATAGACAATCCGCAAAAGCAATGGCCGTGCCCAGTTCGGTGGCATGGTCCGACATGGCAGTCCCCTCGGACATTTTGGAAACGGCTCATAGTCTCCTGCAGTATCTGAGGGTGATTTCACCAATTGCTCTCTTGTTGGCCTTTGTGGTCGCCTTCATTATTAGTTCAATATTATCTGCCAGGCAGTTAACACCAACCACCACACCAGCATGTGGTCCCGGAGGACGTCCGCTACCCAAGCGGACACGGAGTACGATGGCTGTAATGAGAAACAACCAGAACGTCTCTCCTCGATTTCGAGTCGTCTTCCAATGGCTCTCGACAGCTGTTTTGCTGACCTTTATTGTTGATGCTGCGGTTAACGTCACTCATGCTATACTTGACCGCTCCGAACACTGGTGGCGAGGCCAGGCAACGGTGGTAAGTTGTTCACATCGTGTCTATATATGCGTTGCCTTTATCAGCTAAACTTCATCTTCGTAACTCATGTAGATCTACATCGTTGGCTGTTTCTTTGTACATGCCTTGGTTTTGATCTCTCTAGTTGATGCAAAGCCATCACCCCAAGGGACCCAATTCGCTACATGGTTGTTGGCCATTCCTCTCGATGCCATGATATGGGCAGCTTCTTTAATCATATACACCAATCCGCACCGCGAGCCAATCGTAGGAGATCCCCGAGGTGGTCCTTGGAGAAACGGCATGACTGGATGGGAAGGTATTGAGGTCGCGTCGAATGGAATCCGCGTCGTCACGCTCTTGGCACTCGCTTTCCTCTACATTATGTCGACAAGTCAGAGCTCACATGGTCGCAAGGCTGATTCACGCTTGGCCGGCGATGTTGCCGAGACCAGGGGTCTGCTGAGCGAGGGAGCTGCAGGTACTAACGGATCTGCATATGGTGCGACACATACCAATGGGCATGCATCACCACCACAAAAGCCGGTCGATCCGTGGGTGCGACCGTCAACCGTGCCCTCGACTAGCTGGTGGGAGTATCTTAGTGGATATTCCCTTTTCTTCCCCTATCTCTGGCCGTCCAAGTCTCGCAGACTCCAATTTATAGTTGTCATCTGTTTTGGTCTTATTTTGCTGCAACGAGTCGTCAATGTGTTGGTACCTCGCCAAGTTGGCATTATCACGGATATTTTGGCAGCTGAGGAAGGTGAAGCAATGTCAATACCGTGGTTCCAGATCTTTCTGTACATCTTTTACCGCTGGTTGCAAGGCAACCAGGGCCTCATCGGATCTTTGCGGTCTAGTTTGTGGATACCGGTTAGTCAGTATTCCTATATGGAACTGTCGACAGCCGCATTCGAGCACGTACATAGCTTGAGCTTGGATTTTCACTTGGGTAAAAAGACTGGAGAGGTCCTATCGGCCTTGAGCAAGGGAAATTCGATCAATACTTTTCTTGAACAGGTCACTTTCCAGGTTGTGCCTATGTTAATCGATCTCGGTGTTGCAATTGGCTATTTCCTTGTGATCTTCGATCCGTACTACGCCCTAGTGGTGGCTATCGTCACATTTTGCTACCTTTATGTGACTGTTCGCATGGCTCAATGGCGTGCTGAGATTAGGCGCCAGATGGTGAATGCGTCTCGTCAGGAGGATGCTGTTAAGTGAGTGCATAACGAGCTCGGCTGTCCCTTCGTTGCCCATTATCTAACATAATCCACCTTGGCAGGAACGATTCCATGGTATCTTATGAGACAGTCAAATATTTCAATGCGGAATCCTATGAATTCGAGCGGTACCGAGGCGCTGTCCGCGATTTCCAGAAGGCCGAGTACCACGTGCTCTTCTCGCTGACCTTGATGAATACCAGTCAAAACACCGTCTTCATGCTGGGTCTGTTAGTGACGTGTTTCATTGCGGCCTACCAGGTGTCTACAGGGGAACGCAAAGTTGGCGATTTTGTGACTTTATTGGTCTACATGACTCAATTACAAGGGCCTTTGAACTTCTTTGGGACTTTTTACAGATCCATTCAGTCGGCGTTGATCAACTCAGAGCGCATGTTGGAACTTTTTAGAGAACAGCCAACGGTCCGCGACGCTCCCAACGCGAAGCCACTGACTCATTGCAATGGCGAAATAGTTTTTGACAACGTCCATTTTGCGTACGACAACCGCAAGCCGGCCCTGAATGGACTGACATTTGAATGTCGCCCAGGCACAACTACTGCTTTGGTTGGAGAATCTGGCGGCGGTAAATCCACAGTGTTCCGTCTGCTCTTCCGGTTTTACGATGCTGAAATGGGTACCATTCGCGTGGACGGCCAAAATGTTCGGGATTTGACTATCGACTCATTGCGTCGCCACATTGGTGTTGTACCCCAAGACACCGTCTTATTCAATGAGACCTTGATGTACAATTTGAAGTACGCATGCCCGGACGCGACTGATGAGCAGGTCTATGAAGCCTGTCGCGCAGCTAGCATCCACGAGAAGATCCTTGGATTCCCCGACGGGTACCAGACCAAGGTAGGAGAGCGCGGTCTCCGATTAAGTGGTGGAGAGAAGCAGCGTGTGGCTATTGCTCGTACAATATTGAAGAATCCCCGCATAATCCTTCTGGATGAAGCAACCGCTGCGCTTGATACGGAAACCGAGGAGCAAATTCAAGATGCCTTGGCCACCTTATCAAAAGGGCGTACTATGCTTGTTATAGCCCATCGACTTAGCACCATCACGGATGCCGACCAGATCTTGCTTCTGAACGATGGACAAGTTACTGAACGTGGTACTCACGATGAACTCCGAGATTTGAATGGCCGCTATGCCAGCTTATGGCGCAAACAGATACGTGCGCAAAGGGCTGCAGAGCTCCGTGGTGCAAAGACGTCTGATGATAGCTCTAGTCAATCAGAGGAGGAAAGAAGTGCTGAACCTGGCCGAGAGCCATCTGCTCGACGTTCAAGTTGAGCCTCTGACGGCCACAATCCTCATCATTGATCTTATACAATATGGCTGGTTGGCAATTTTTCGCCGTCTTCAACTCAGCATGGATGCTTTTTTTCTTGCTTACTTTCCCACTTGTTCTTCCCTCTTAATACCTTTGATACCTTTTCTGCTATGCTTTGTTCTTACGACCTCACCTTCGCATAATGAGCCGTAGTATGGTCTTGACTACTTACATGGATTATACCAAATTTGACCATATGATGCCTGACTTTCCGAGTGTATACGTGTTTCTCATACCCTGTTACCCATGTTGATCCCCTCGAACGTCCCTTGTCACGAATTGCATTAATAGTTGGCGTGGTGTCTATGACTATCGCGTCATATCACTCTGGAAAAAGTATATTCTTGGGTTGTAAATAGATTTCATATCATTTTGTCACTTGGTATCAGCAATGAATACAGTGTCAACTCAATAATCGGATTTTTTATTGCTCGTCTCCTAGGATTCGGTATTATCAATTGCTATATTCCTTCCCCGAATCGCTAGCGGTTCAAGCACAGAAATTCATCTGATCCATCCAACATTCGATAATATAAATCTTCTGAATTGCTGATATTTTGAAGGATATGGATTTTTCTTTTCTAGAAAAAGGAAGTGGCCATGAGCATAGAGCTTCAGCCGGATCTCGTTGAACGACGTTGGCTACAGAATAGGTTGGCGTAGCGTAAATTCCGTGGTGAGTCGTTCCGATTATGCTACATGGGCATTCGTGTCACTAATATGGACCTGCAGAAAAGAAGAGACGAGAACCAGAAAATAGCCTCGTAAGCACTACTCGGCGCCTCAATAAATCCTCTCAAGCCCAATCCGTGCCACAGGCAGTTACATCCAGTGGTACTACGCCAGTACCGTCTAAAGCAGAGGGCTTGTTCAATGGCGATGAGATAGGGTTTCCGGAGATGAGCTTCAATCTCAACACAGTTGACCAACTAATGAATCAAGAGAGCACCGACATTGCGTTCGGGTCAGGGCACATAGCGGGATTTCGGCAAAATTTTGCCCCTTTTGACCTAGACAAGGAACCGAACATCTTGGGATGCGGCGTCGTGGAATACACTTTCAGGTACTTTAGCGCACAACCACGATGGCACACAGGAGTCAGATGGAAACCAAACTAAGAGCTCATCATTGCAGCGTATAACCTCGGACTCTGACCTGGTACCTTCAAACCCCGGTCATGATTTACGCCCATCTCTTTACAAGGACGACTCCCTGGTAGGCGTAATCACGATCTCAAAAGAAAAGGACTGAATTGGTGCTTTCCCCATAGCCGCTCAAAGAGGCCACGAGCAGATCCTGCGAATGCTTCTGCAACGCGGAAATATGGACGTCAATGAGCAAGACAGCGATGCTTGATATTGACACCTACGACAAAACAGGGCGGACGCCGCTGCATATGGCTTTTGTCAAGGATTTTGAGCCAGCTATGCTTTTGCTTATACAATTAAAGGCTGATATTAATGCAAAGGCTCATAAATGTCCATTTCAGAATCCTGGATAATGTCGAACAGTGATCCAACTACCGCGGCTCCTCATTTCCAGTAGGCTTGAACAACTTTCCACTGTACGTCTCCCGAGTAGATGTATCGATGATTTTGACTATACCTGTAGTGCTATCTTGGACTTTTACTACGGCTTTTTCAACGCCGACCGCATGAGCGCCTCGGTTACCCATTTTCGTCTGCACCCAGCTGTTTGAGGAGTAGCTCGAATTAGATATGGACTCTGATGTCAATGGAGAAAAGGCCGGACTCACTCGGATCGACTGGAAATGCGGTCAACCAAGTGTCTTTAGCCGAGATTGCTCTGATGTACCAATGCTGGACTAATTTGGTAGGGGCATATGCCGCATTTTTCATGGGGAGGAAATTGCTGTCACATATTGAGTGCAGTGACGAAATTCTCTGGCTTTTGATCAGACTCACTATCGACGGAATTAGCGATCAATGCGTCTCATACTTGATATGGCATGTTTGGAGCCTACTGTTAAGAAAGCAGCGCTTGATCCAATAGTCACCCATTTTGGATCCTTGGCCTCCTTGAGAAAAGGTCGAAAAGCTTAGTAAAGCCGAATGAAACCGTAGATGTTAACATCTACATGTCTCTGAATATCTTCAACCTTGACCTCGATGACCTTGGGGCCATAAAAGGGAAATACTATCATTGGCAATAAGGATATCGATATGCCCGATGCCCTCGACAGTCTGTAACCCCTTTACAGCATCGGCCGAGTCTGTTGGAGAAGTCGAATCAATCTCAATGACATGCAAAGTGGTTCCTTCTGCCTTGGACAAGTCGAACAGAGATTTGGATCACGGCTTGCAGCGATTACGGTGTGATTTGGTTTCTCGAGATATATTTCGAGAATACCTTTGCCGATGCCACGGTTGGCACCAGTGATGAGGACAGCAGTGGGAGCCATTATTTTCAAATATCTAATTGAAAAATGTGAGATTGAATGAGATTTCATGATTTATTGAGCTGGGAGAGAGATATTCCCCAGGGTTTTTATAGCCATGTCCTCTTGACAAGCAGTACTCATTTCACCTATCATGATTACTTTGCCAATACTGCAATGTAACGGCTGACGATGTACCATATAATGGATACTGCTTCCTACAGCAAAGCGCAATGGGAATCGTCAATTGCTATGAGGTGAAGATGTATGGTCAGCTTACGCTTCATAAAGCGGCGGGAGACCATGTCGAAAATAGTTTAGCGTCATCACAATCATCTCTAGACTCTAGACTCTCGCGCTCGCCGTCCAAAACACCTTTATCAATCATGTTTTACAAAAGGGCATATCTTGTTTTTTTGCCACTAAACCCGAGAGCTTCTTCGTATCTACATCACTGCAAATAATCGATCATTATCGATGTGGAGCGTGCACATTTGAGCTAGGCATAAGCGGAGTCTATCCCTGGAGATAGGAGGACTCGCTCGCCGAATGGATGCCGCCAATCAAAAGCCGACGTGCCGACTGTGGATTTGCCATGGGATATCAGAACAATGTGATGGCTTTCAAAAGCAAGAAGCAAGTGCTAATGTGCATTTACCTAAGCTTTTCTGTTTTTTCACATTGCCTTGCTTTGATCTCATTGTGCTCGTTTAGTCCAGTCGCCAGCCAGGCGGCTTTCAGATCATGCAGGAATCAGTCAACGCAATCCCCGACAAATATCTACACAACTTGGATCCAGAATGGAAAGAAATATGGACTAAGCATGGACAAGATGTGGTGGGAGCGCATTTGGTAACCATCGAGGAATTTCGTCAGTGTCCGGCAAAATATAGCTTTACCTATCCAACCTGGGATGGTACGTAAGTCATATATCTCTGTCTTATTTCTCGTCATTGATTTAAGCGGCATTATATTTATTGGACACTCTTCCTCTCAGGGCCCGATGTACATAACGTACAAGATTACATAGTTCCCGTCCAAGATCCGGAGGGTACTATCACTTGTCGCGTATACACGCCTTCTGGCTCAGGTCCATTCCCCGTGCATTTGAACTTCCACGGCGGAGGATGGGTCCTCGGTGGTCTCAAGACAGAGGCTGCATGGTGTCGATCTGTATGCAATGAATCAGGCATTGTTGTGATTGATGTTGATTACCGTCTTGCCCCTGAATTTGCCTTTCCCGTGGCCATCTACGACTGCTGGACCGCACTACAATGGGCAATTTCCAACGCCAACACGCTCAACATCGACCCGACGTCCGCCTCAATAGGTGGTCTCTCCTCCGGCGGATTGATCACTGCTGTCCTGGCACATTTTGCTAGAGATAGCATACCCAAGATAGATCTGAAACTGCAATTGATGATTGTGCCGGCCACGGACATGCGATACGTCCCTATATCTGCAGATAAGCCTACCAGATTGACACCTGAAACTTGTCCGTACCCCAGCGCAATATTTTGCGCTGATCTTCCGTGGTCTCCTCTGGAACGCGAGTCATGGTTTCTGAAATATTACATCAGTGATGATCCCGAGACTCGCTCCAAGATTCTGGAGGACTGGCGCATGACACCTGTGCTCTCACCTTGTCTACGAAATTTAGCACCCGCGCATATTGTAACAGCTGAATATGATGTTGAACGCGACGAAGCGGAACATTATGGAAGAATGCTACAGGCTGCAGGAAATCAAGTCAGCATGAAACGGTACCCAGGTGTTCCTCATGCTTTTGCACATTACAATCATCCGTCAAGGGGGCTCAGCAGAAGTCATGAGTTTATCAAAGATACGGCTCAGCTGCTGTCCCATGTTCATTCCAAGATGATGAAGCCACTTTCGTCGGCAATTTAGATAGAAGCAATAGAAAAAGTTCTCTCTTCAGTGAATCATGTTGTATTGTGCATTGTTGCCGATAGGCATAATCTGCCCTTAAGCTTACGCAGACGTAATTTTTCCTTATCTTCGTCTCATTCCTCGTTTCTCCAATAATTTACTATAAGAATTGAAGATTTGGTATTACAAATGCAATTATCCAAGCTGGGGATTTGCTTGTCCGTTGCTCCGGGTCCTGTCATCCACACGGATGCCGCCAATCAGAATGCAAATTATCTCACTTCGATATATCGTATGATCTAGCTATCTTAAGTATAAAAGTTTCCAGAAAAATCACTGAGATAAGACAGTCACCAAGCTAGATCAAATAAGATTCCAATGGCGAGAGACAGTATCGTGATTTTGGGGTGAGTAAAAGCGCTGCCTTTGATTGTGTCGGTTAGGGTTATCTTGAAGTTTTTTCCGTGCTCACCAGTGGACGATTCACCTAGGGCGGGAATTATTGGACTTGACGTCGCCATCGAGCTATCCAAGCGAGGATATGGAAAATATGTAACAGTGATCGCTGAACATCTCCCTGGAGATACGTCTATCGACTATACATCACCATGGTAAGGACTGGCCCCTAACTCATATGGATCGTATGAACTGATGTAAGATAAAATGTGCAGGGCAGGAGCAAACTTCTCAGGAATTTCCGGTGGTGATGCTAATGCATTACGCTGGGATCGTGCGGGGTATACTCTTATGATGGAGATGATTGACAAGAAAGTCACGGAAGCGAGGTATCTTGAGAAAACCGAGTCTACGGAGTACTGGGACGAGATGCCTCAACCAGATAAAATTCAGAGTATGACTGAGTACCTACGAGACGTAAGCATTGCTCTCAGGTTTTCCTTGACTGAAAAACATACCGAACTAATAGATCAAAAACAGCTTGTGATTATACCAAAAAGTGAGCTTCCAAAGGCCGTAGCGTTCGGCATCAAATTCACCACAGTCACGATAAACGCACCTGCTCACTGCCAGCATCTGAAGACTCTCCTTTCAGAGCCGGAGTATGGCTCTGTCCCATTCATCCGTCGCCGAGCTTCTCGATTGCAGGATGCATTC
Organism: Talaromyces stipitatus ATCC 10500; assembly: GCF_000003125.1. Classification (NCBI taxonomy): domain Eukaryota; kingdom Fungi; phylum Ascomycota; class Eurotiomycetes; order Eurotiales; family Trichocomaceae; genus Talaromyces; species Talaromyces stipitatus. Next base: position 2,172,715 of record NW_002990117.1, on the reverse strand, counting down.
TTATCCGAGAATACCAAACTGGTCTTTAACTGTATTGGAAACTCTGCCATCACACTATCTGGTGTATCGGATGCTAAATGCTACCCAACGCGAGGCCAGATTCTGCTGGTCAAGGCTCCATCCGTGAAGCAGAATATCATGCGCCATGGAAACGGGTACGAGACGTACGTGATTCCACGCCCGTTATCAGATGGTAGCGTAATCCTTGGCGGATATATGCAAAAAGGAAACTCGTTTCCGAACGTTAAAGAAGAGGAGACGAAATCTATATTGCAGAGGACTGGTGAATTGCTGCCGGTTTTGTTGAACGGAGAGGTGGAGATTATCGGAGCTGTCGTTGGCCTGCGGCCCTCTCGAGAAGGAGGTGCAAGAGTTGAACAGGAGAGAATATCTGATAAAATTGTTATACATAACTACGGTGCTGGGGGTACGGGATTTCAGGCTGGAATTGGAATGGCTGTGGATGCGGTAGATTTGGCTGCAGAATCGTTGAAGGAGTTAAATCAGAAGTCGATGCTCTAGATTGTGTTGTAAGTTAGTTAGGTTTTAGACAAAAATATACAATCTTAGGTATATTTTCTCAGTACTTTTGTTCACTGAACATGTCTTCTAGGGCATTAGGGCTACCTCTTACGACAGGGTATTTCTCTGAAAGTGCTAGCATACTCTCATCTTGGAAGTCAAAAAGTTAGTCCCAGCACAGACAGCTACCATTATACCACTCTGGGTTTTGTGAAATTGTTGTAGAAAAGGCAATATAATAACCCCAACCCTAACATTAATATTGCCTTTGAAGAGCGCACACACCTGGCCCCATCCGATTAGGGTTAGTGTCGGCATCGTTTTTCATTGGTGGCATCCAAAAGCCCTATCTGGCCCACAAAAACCGGGGTACATCCACAGCCCTTATCAGCACCACTCTGTGAGTCTCTGAGAGCTGGGGTTGAGGCATCATATCGACGAAGACCGATATAAAAAAAGGTCTCTGTCCTCTCCGAACTCCATGTGGCAATCACTGACGGTGGACGTTTCAACCGGTGTGTACACACGTGTATAAATCTGTTGTAAAGCAATGGAGAGCACCAAGGACAGCGACTACTTCAAGAATGAGGCTGTAGTCTCCAGCAGCCCCATTGACAAGAGCGCGGGGGACATCCAGAGTGTTGGTGGACCCGGTGTCGTGGTCGACCATGGCCTGCATAGGGCACTCAAACAGCGTCATTTGCAAATGATTGCTTTGGGCGGTGTTGTCGGGTAGGTCCCTCTCTTCCTGCTTGCAATACCATATTATTGAAGCACGAAACTGACACTCGCTACGTATACAGAGCAAGTATTTGGTATGGAACGGGAACCGCAATCTCATACTCAGGACCGGTATGCTGCATCTCCTCTACTACTGTGTCGGGTCGAAGCTGATTACAAAAATAGATTGGTGCACTTATCTCTTTTGCGGTGATTGGTCTTGATGTGTTCTTCGTAATGCAAAGCTTGGGAGAACTGGCCACGCTCTATCCGACACCCGGTGCATTTACTGAGTTGGCTGGACGATTCATTGATCCCGCCGTCTCCGTCGCACTGGGATGGAACTACTGGTATATGGTAAGTTACCCGTAACAGACATGGCCAAACGTTAAGCGAAGACTGATCATGGTTTCCTTCATCTAGTGGGTGGCGAATCTTATGGCCGAGTACAATATGGTCTCCGTCGTGTTGACATACTGGACCGACAAGGTCCCGTCGTACGGCTGGATCCTTATATTCTGGTTCATTTATCAATGCATCTCCTTTTTCGGTGTCGTTATATACGGAGAGTTGGAGTTCTGGCTGGCGGTTTGGAAAGTCATCTGCGTGCTTGTTGGATACCTTCTAGCCATCCTCGTCAATACAGGTGCAATTGGAGGGGATTACATTGGCTTCCGCTTTTGGCGCGATCCCGGCCCCTTTGCAAATGGCATCAATGGCTTCGGTCAGTCCTTTGTCCTGGCTGCGGTGTACTACTCCGGAACTGAAATGATTGCTATCACCGCGGGAGAGAGCCGAAATCCAAAGAGAGATGTGCCAAAGGTATGTACCTCAACCATTTGGAAGTCATCGACTTGACTAACGAGAACGTAATATAGGCAATCCAGCAGACCATCTTCCGTATTGTACTGATTTTCCTCGGCATGGTCTTCTTCGCCGGCATTCTCGTGCCTTCAAACGATCCCAGCCTTTTGAAAGCAGGATCTAAGACAGGCAAATCCCCGTTCAGTATTGCCTTGCAAAATGCCGGTTGGAAAGCAGCTCCAGATTTGATCAACGTGTTCATTTTGACAGCCTCATTCTCTGCTATGAATTCTGCCATCTACATTGCCTCTCGAGTGTTGCACTCATTAGCTGGAATGGGACGTGCCCCAGCAATACTGGGAAAGACCACTTCGAAAGGCGTCCCTATCTATGCCGCCATATTGTCCAACCTCATGGGGCTTATAGCACTTGTCAATGTTGCAAGTGGCGCTGGGACAGCATTCACCTATATCCTCGATATTGCAGGCGCGGCGGCATTCATTGCATGGGCATGTATTGGCGTCACTCATCTTCGCTTCCGCCGTGCATGGAAGCTTCAGGGCCACAGTCCAAATGAACTTCCATTCCGCGCATTCCTTTTCCCCTGGGGCGCGTACTTCATTACCTTTCTCAATATCTTCCTGTTGCTGATTCAAGGTTACGGAACATTTATCACTCCTTGGCAGCCGGTGGCTTTTGTATTTTCGTACATCATTGTCGTGCTTTTTGTCGGGCTGTTTGCCATTTGGAAGGTTCTGAAGAGAACCAAGTTCGTCAATCTGGCAGAAGTGGATCTGCAATCTGACCGGAAAGAGTCGCTTGGAGGTATGGACGACGAGGAGGAGCGAAGTGGTTTCTTTGCTAAAACAAAGAACTTCGTAAAGTCGAGATTACATCGTTAATAGGATCCGTTTCAGGAGGGCATTGGTTTAGTTTAGAGCCCACTGTGAATATATACATGTGCACATATCCAAATGACCTCGCCACGTCTTTTATAATCATTTGTAGCCGAGAACCCGTTCCCATCCAACCCAAAAGACAGCGTCAATACGCAAAAGGGCGAACCGTATCATATCGAGAGTTTTTGCATGTAATCTGAAAATGGTTCGTGCCCGATCAAGCAGCTGTCGACATTCCGTATACTCGTCAAGTACGGTTTCTTCGGGCGAGGGTTGTTGTGAACCGTTTGGATCGGACACATCGGCTACTCGCAGTGATCTGCCAGTAGCACGATTCGCAGTCACTGATAACAAAAGTAGGAGGTTTGTGATGAGCGCAAAACACGTTTTAGACCCTAAATCTGTAAGAAAAAAGAAATCTAGTCAATGGGTGCCCATTTTAATGACGTACATGGTGCCCAAAATGCTTGGTAATGTTCCTGTCTCAAGGACGAAATCAGATTGAGTACTGAAGTCACTTCGGCGAGGGCACTACGGCGAATTTGTGTTTGTGCTGCGAGCCATTCATCTGAGTGTTGACTGTCAGAGGTGCCTTCTTGGTTCGGTTGGTTGAATGGTCGCAACAAGGCACGGAAAACCAGTATTCTTACGGCGTGAAAGGCTATATGAAGCGAAGCTGAAACGTTGGAAATTTCCGCATTGTTTTCGCTATCTCCTCTGATCTCAATTTGCGAAAAAGTCTTGTGCCATTCGTCGAGAGTCTGCATAATGGGACGAGCCGTTGAAATCACAAGCTGAGAATCTTTAGCAAGAATGGACACTGATCGTATCGAGCTGTAAATATTCGTGTTAGTCTGCTTCGCAGAATTCATGATGTCAATGAGACTCACTATAATTCCGTCAAAACAGTGTCCAAGATATTGGTGAGCTTGGAAAATTGCGTGACGTAGGATTCGTTGCCATGATCAGTCACATCACTCGACGCATTCAACTCGGTAACAATCCAGTCGTTCCGTGAAATATGACTTGGTCGGCCCAGTGAAAATGCAAACCACTTATCAACTGCCCAGACCAACCAGGATAATCTTTTTCTAGTCTCAATTTCTTCAGCGGGCAGGTTCCACGGGCTAGAGTCTAAGTAAAGGCCAAGGGTTTGTGCCATTGAGACTGTCAGTCCGAGCAGTGACCATTTCAATGGACTTTCGAGCAGTAGCGGATTTTTCGGTGGCTGTAACAATAGAATGAGGGCGGTTTGCAGAGAAAGAATAGTTGGTTCGGCAATCTCGTCGTTGAAAGAGCGCCATGCGATATTAGTTAGAGTCTGCGGAGAAGGTGGACTGTAGGCGAGCTCGATAGATAAGTAATCGTCAAATAGAGTAAAGGGTTGAGTGATGGAGTATATTGCTGCCAACAGATGAGTCGGCGAAGTCTGGGGACTTGGCTTATTTGTCTCGGAGAGAACTGGAAATTGTGGGTTTATGAAACGGAAAAAGCTTTCATGGGGTTAGTTAATTTAATAATGCAGATAACGACGTATTTAGTCAATGATCTTACAGTTCGATCAATCGTTCTCCCACTTCTTGAGGAACGATTTCATCCGACCGCGATGGAGTCTCGCTCGACCTTGATTCATTTCGAAGGTCTGTTTGGGATCGGGAGTCGGCACTGAGCTCTGGTTTCGATAGCAAGAATTGCACGGGTACTGGTCCTTCCTCTACTCTGCGAATGGCCAGTTTCGAAAATGCAAACTCGGACTTATCGTTGAACCGGTAGTGGCGCAAGACGTAAGGATCCATATCACCAGTCAAACCACAAATTTGAGGTGTAAGAAGGGCATGATCAAGAGAGTTGTGGCCATCTCCTGTTCCCTGATAGACATCAGACGGGGTTCTCCCTTCGTATATGCCCAACATGAGGTCATCCAGCGTAAACTGGTCTGCATTCTCTGTCCCAGATAGGAAAGCAGCATGCAGCTGATTGCTTGATTCCTGGTTCAGTCCCACACCTAGCATACCGCGGTCATCAGAGTTTGATGACACTTGAGGAAATGTGCTTTCTGGCATCGACATGGATAAGAAATCTAAACTCTGCGGCCACAGCAGATCCGTATCGGATGATCGAGGTGCTTGTTGCCATGCTGCCACACGGTCACCCTCTCCAGGTTGCACAACTCGCCGTCTCTTGCGCACTACTCTATCGGTAAACTCGCATCGCTGACCATGGGCTCTGCACATACGACATGGTGGAGCGACCTCAATCTGACATGCCGACTTTCTCGAACGGCAGAAATCACAGGCGCGGCGACCTTTGCTCATGTACTTCCGGGGGCCAATGGTATTATCAATGCTCTGCCCAGTCCGAGGAGATCTGTAAATGTCCATCATATACACAGTTCGATAAAGCCCAAATCGAGAAATCCCCCAGATAATGTCTTTGATATGTCGTAGGTCAGTCACCTTACTGTGGAGACTAGAGTAAAGCAGCGAGAGACTAGCCCAAAGCGGACAAGCGCCGAGCTATTGAATCATCCCAATCAACTCGCCGGAGTTGCTAATCCAACTTTCATCTTCAACAGCTCAACACTCCAAACTTTCGCAATATCATTCCCACCATGCTTTCTCCATCTCCACAGCTTCTACGTGTCTTGCGCACGTCTATAGCAAATGACTATGTCTTAACTTCCGGCCCATCCCACCCAATTCGCCACTCTTTAAGCTCCAGGCTATCATACCGCAAATACAGCAGTGGTAACACCAACATCACTCCTCACAGACCTTCTCGGGTCGCACCTCGTTCGCAACCCCCAAAGCCACAAACACACGATCGAGGGCCGCGGTCCGACGAAAAGACCCAAACAGATTTCGCGGAGCTGAATGTTTTTGGGAATATTCCTACTCCCGCGACTGCGGTTGATGCATGCTTAGATGATGGATTTCATTTGGATAACGGTGTGAAAATTACCAATGGCGATGGTGTCTTGCTTGTAGCCGGGGAAGCTTTTGCTTGGCGGCCATGGCAGTCATTGAAGAATACGGACAATCCCAGGAAATCCATGGTTAATGAGAAGGGGCAGTTTGAGTTACCGGAAGAAGCATGGGGACTGTTGAGTCTGGTTTGGCCTCGGCCTGGTAAGTAACTTATCCTGTGGAAGTACTCTAGTTTTGTATGCTTGTGCTGATTTCTTTCATAGATATTTTGATTATAGGCTTAGGATCGAGCATTATCCCGTTGTCACCTCAAACGAAGAGACATGTCAACTCTTTGGGAATCAGGGTCGACGTCCAGGACACTCGCAATGCGTCAGCACAGTTCAATCTACTTGCTACCGAACGAGGCGTCACTGAAGTCGCGGCAGCTATGATTCCAGTGGGGTGGAGTGCTCGATAGGGCACTGGTCAAATTATGCATTTGTACTATAGAAACTCCCTTTAATCCGGAAAAGACATGTCAAAAAATAAATAATAAAATGTAGCAAGGGCAATGCGAATAATTCAGGATTCACAAGAAGACAACGTAAATAATATGCAACGCCAAGACTGATACAGCTGGACTCCTTATTTTATGGGTCAGGTCACAAGCTCATCCCGACGATCCAATGCGGAGTTACTTTCTCCCATCGTTCTCACATCTTCCTCACGCTGAACTACGTACTTCGCAATCTCATCCCTCTTGTACCTAGTCTTCTATAGATTTTTTTCTTTTTTCCTCTGTGGCAACTTGGACGTATACAGACTGACGCTACACTGATATCGACCCACCGGCTTCGGCAACATGTCACGCGAGGAGCCGTTGCTCGCTCCACGCCAGTCCTCCGAGCACTCCTCAATCCGAAACGAGGACGAAGAAGACGCTCTATTGACAGGCGAACGCACGCATCGCTCTCAAGATGGTTCACGCAGAGATTGGTCGTTCTGGCGACAGCTGGGATTGTTTGTCTGGTCGCTCGTAGCAACAATGGCTGTTGTCATCCTTGCAGTGATGTATCAACATAGGGTAACCACACAGCAACCTGGACCAGACGACCTCAGCTGGGGACCGGGACCAGGAGGTAAACCCGAGGGGAAAAGGAACATAGTCTTTATGGTTTCGGATGGAATGGGCCCTACGAGTCTATCCTTGACCAGGAGCTTCCGCCAACTCGAGCTAGGTCTTCCCGCAAACGATACTCTAGTTCTGGATCGGCATCATATCGGTACCTCGCGAACACGTTCCTCGTCGAGTTTAGTTACCGACTCAGCTGCCGGTGCGACCGCGTTTTCATGTGGACACAAGAGTTATAATGGTGCAATCTCTGTGTTACCCAACCACACGGCTTGCGGAACTGTGTTGGAGGCAGCACATCTTGCGGGCTACAAAACGGGATTAGTGGTTACTACTAGGATCACTGATGCGACACCTGCTTGCTTCGCTTCCCATGCTAACAGACGTGAGTATGAGGATTTGATTGCGGAGCAAGAAATTGGCGAACATCCCTTGGGCCGGGTGGTCGATCTGATTCTTGGAGGTGGACGATGCCATTTCTTACCGGCAGAAGTCGAGGGTGGTTGTCGCGCAGATGATAGGGATCTTACCAAGGTCGCGCAGGACAAGGGCTTCCATTACATCTCAGACCGAAATGGGTTTGATGGATTGAACGTCGGCCAAAATGCCAAACTCCCTTTACTGGGTCTGTTTGCAGAAAGAGATATTCCTTATGAAATTGATCGTCGATTCCAAGAAGACACATACCCTTCTCTCGAGGAGATGTCTCGCACTGCGCTGGCTGCTTTGAAAAAGGCAACTGAGTCAAGCGAACACGGCTTCTTCCTTATGATTGAAGGTTCACGAATTGATCACGCTGGTCACGGAAACGATCCTGCCGCCCAGGTACATGAGGTCCTCGCGTACGACAAGGCGTTTGCAGCTGTGTTGGACTTTATTGAGAAAGAGGATACCCCGACTGTGCTCGTGGCCACTTCTGACCATGAAACTGGTGGTCTCGCAGTTGCTCGGCAATTGCACAAGTCATACCCTGAATACAAATGGCTTCCCGATGTTCTTGCGAAAGCTAGCCACTCTTCTGAGTATCTGGGGCGGAAGCTGAATGAGTATCTCAGCTCGTCCAGCAAGAAGGATACTCTCGAGAAGCAGCGTGACTATGTTCGCAAGTCACTCTTGAAGGAGGGTCTTGGAATCGAGGATGCTACTGATGAAGAAGTTGGCTCATTGCTTCAGCCTGACAATGAAGTTCCATCGAGCTACTTGTTCGCCGATATTATAAGCCGACGTGCCCAGGTGGGGTGGACTACCCACGGGCATTCAGGTGAGTTCGATACGAGCAAAGGGCGTCTAAAATGAATATTGACTGACTGCTTCCTCAGGTGTCGACGTCAACATCTACGCATCATCCACGAAAGACGCATGGCCACTACACGGGAACCACGAGAACACCGAAGTGGGTGATTTCCTAGCTGCCTATCTTGACCTCGACGTCGAAGCTGTCACTCAGAAATTGCAAGAGCAAGCCTCATTATCGTGGTTGGGTGATCCGCTTGGGGCTGATATCCGCGTAAACCAACTGGACAGTTATCATGGAGATTTCCGCAAGCGAGGAGAAGGTTGTGATTGTGGTCAGCATTAGATATCCGACTGTTTACACTGTTAAGGGACATATTGCATGTCATTGATTTGTATCTTTTTGGCACACATGGCGTTCTGGGATTCGTGCGCGGTATATAAGATTGTTGTTCTCGTCAAGTTAGTATTATACAGGAGTTATATTATATCATGTTTCCTACTTAGCCTGGTATATATGGAGTCAATTTTCGAAGTGATGCAAATAAAGGCCTCTCTCCTCGCTTCACTCGCCATCTGTCAGTCGACTCAAACAATTCCCAACAGTCTTCGACAGTCCACCCCCAAAGCTCCAAAAACCTCTCCGTAACCTCATATCCGGACGGATCCCATGGCTCTTTCCAAATTACAATGCCCGTCGTCGAGACACGATAACCACACATATCATGACATAGTTTGAGATCGTCGATAGAATCACCCGCTCGAATCACGTTATCGCGCAGCTTCGAGATCGGGATAAGATCCAGCCAGGGATGATGAGGGATCGTGTACTGGGTTATAGTCGGTTGCAATGACGGCGGTAACTCCGGATTTGTCCCTTTGGCGACAAATTGGGATTCCACAGGTCCCAGATTCAGGTACTGGTTGAATGCTGATAGTGCATCGTCATGCATATCGCTGGCCTTGTAGCCTAGGATATCTCTATTGGTGAACAGGGCGCGAACTATGTTTAGCTGCGTTAGTCCGAGCAGCAGGTCGGCCCTAGGGGAGCCGTTGGCGAATTCGAAGCGAATTAGGGTTTCGAGTTGTTCAAGAGCAATGTCTGGCTTTTGAGAGCCGCAAGCAGAGCAAAAGCTGATATGGTTGAGTGAGCGAGGAGGATTGGATGTGGATGTCAATAGTTGTTTAGACTCTTTTTTTGGTGCTCCTTGAAGAACAAGTTGTTGCTTTTGTTGCTGTCGTTGAGCTCGCTGTCGGCGTCCTATGCATGTCAGCACACAAAGCCCTAACCGGGCTTCCGTAGTGAGGTCAAGACTGACTGTGAGCGCGTTGATTGAGTCGATTCTGCAACGTCTTTCTCAGTTTCGGGTCTGTCACACCGATCCAGCTATCCAGTAATTTAAATGGCACATCTGGTCGCGTCCAGTTTACTTTTTGTGTAGCCGGCTCCATCTTGTGTCTGAATACCAGTGGCGGGTACTAGTTCACTATAGCAATGACACTCCAGTGATCTCTAAATCAAATATAATGCTGACACCTGCAGATAAGCTTTCACTTTAAATATTTTAGTCGACGATGAATCGTCCCCACTGACGCGCTATGTAAAAGATTTGGGGAGTCTTTCGGGGATAGGAACGGAGGTAACGCAACTAAAGCTTTCGAATATTTGCTGAATAATGAACATCTCAAAGCTTGGACCTGTATCAAAAAGATTCCATGGCAGAGTGTTAGCGCAAATTTTCCAAGGCTCATACGAATGAGAATTTCTCTGCCATGACTCCACTGTGTCCGCCGGTTTTTCGTGTATCACGGAAAGTAGGTGGTGGAGTCTATGCTGTTATAAGCAACGAGCATCATGGAACAACATTACGCTTCGTGTTTGAGACCGACAAAGTATATACCTATTACCTAAGTGGTCTTCGCCTGCTTAAGAAGTTGTTTATATGTTAGGTATTTTTGGAGTCATACTCTGGAGTATTAAGATGGAATATTGTCATTTCTGAATTTACCTATCTACCAGTATACAGGCTGTGTCGACATCCACCTCAGTGGACACCAAGTCTGTATACCCAAGAACCTCAATAAATACATGAAAAAGTGGGCAATTGCGGCATCCTGTTTTTTACTTGTACATTCTTTTTTTGTATGTTTTATAATCTTTTTCTTGCTTCCATCTGTTTAATCTGACTGTCACCTTGAAGACGTGAGTATATCCCTTCTTGCCAGAGATACCTCGAATGACTGCGTTCGATGAGGAACTCTCAATCCAGGTACATCCCGTCCATTGACTCGCTGTGAATACGCGGACGAGGACGTAACGCAGTTCGCCAACGTTCCGGCAAAGGACCCTGTACTCGCGCACGCTTGCGGGACCGACCAGAGGTAGACGGAGTTGGAGGACCAGAAGGCGAGCTGCGGCCGGTATCAGTTGTCATTCCGGGGGTGCTCACATAGTCACTTGGTTCTGTGGTGGAGCACCGATGAACCGTGAACGGATCATCATCTTCTTCCTCCTCGCTATCAACGCTCGTGCCGGTCGTCACCGTGAAGTTGTCGAGATCATTGCCCTCGTTGACAGGCTCATCGACATCCTCTTCGAGATCCCATTCCGCATCCTCATTGGCATCCTCATCAACATCCATCGTCGATTCAACGTGTTTGTCCAAGAGACTAGGTGCATGTGGAGATCGTGAGGCAGGGGTAGGGGACCTGGCACGATTACGAATTCTTTTGCGAATCTTTCCTTCCACTATCCAATCAACCTTGTATTTCTTGGGTGTGGGACGATCACCATTCTCCGAATTCTGGAACAAAGGCGGAATACGTTGCGGGCCGTCGCTATTCTCATCTATTGCAAAGACGTCAGTAATCGGCTCATGGCTCACGAACCGATGTGGACAATTAGCATAGAAAGCCGCACCATAGGGACGGTAGGTATTCCGAATTGCTTCCACCTCTTCGTTATTCGCAATGATCATCTCGTTCATCTTTCGCAAAACGATCTCCTTCACTATCTCATTGATCATGATCTGCTTAGGACCATTTGGAGGATTCGCCCAAGGTGGCGGCGGGAGGTGAGATGGGAAATTGGTATCGTCGACAGAGTCAACGATTCTGGATATGCCGTTTTCCGAGTTCACGTTCTCTAACCATGTGCTGGCTATTTTTTCGGCTTGACACTGAGCTTCACAAACGAAGCGCCAGGCATTGTCGTTCATGACTTCATCTTCTGTGAGGCCATAGTTGGGTTGAGTTCGGTTGATGAACCTCACGTGCTCAACGGCTGCAGTACAGTTGGCACATAATCCCACAATTGGAGGCTCAGAATCGATCGAGGTGGTGGATGATTGATCGTGCGGCTCACTCTGGACAGGAGGTTGCTGTGCAGTTGGCAATGCTGCGCCTTGTTCCCCTCCCTGTGGTGCTGCAACTCCATAGATGCCTGGCTGTCCACCAACCTCAGCTTGTCCATAAATTGCAGCTTCTGCTCGCTGTCTAAGTGCTTGCAGTCGTTGAATCTCGGCCAGCCGCGCCTTCTGAGCTAGATACACAGGACTAACCTCATGCTGTGGAACAGAGACAAACCGAATGACGTTCCCAGTCATTCCAGATCCAATAACAGGTATAGTAGGCATACAAAGAGGACCTGGATTGCCACCAGGACTAGGATTCATGGGCACAGTTGAGTAATTAGTCAAGGGAGGCACACGGGCAAACTCCTGACGAATATGAGCTGCTGGGCACATGGTGATGATCTCATAGTCTATATGCTGGCAGAGACTATGATGATATGCCCCGAAGTGACACATTTTGTCCCTGGCCCCGACGAGGCAGGGACTTGGATATCCGTCGTTCGGAGTTGTGATATGTCTTAATGACAGGGGTAGAATGACTCAAGGGTCGTTTGTTGGCTTAGTACTGTTCGAAAAGATCGTAAACCAACTCCACGAACTCTTTGAGGACGATAAGGAAGAGAATAAGAACGAGGAGACCAAAGAGAAGCTCAGCTTGAGGCAAGATAGTCGCCACAATGTGAACGACAAGGGTGACGAATCTGAAGAAGTTCATCGAAGGTGTCTGAAAGACTGGGGGTGGTAGAGGAGTGGGAAGAAAAAGGATCGAGGGTGAGTAAAGAAGGACTTGGAGAGAAGGGAGAGTCGAGGAAGGAAAAGAAAGAGATAGAAAGAAGAGGAGGCTTGACAAACAGAAAGGATGGGGAATGAAGCCTAAATCTATTAGGCTGCGTGACTTTATCGTCATGACGATAGGTGTGCCCTTGTGTGCTGGGAAGTATTCAAAACAATTGTTTGGTATAGACTTGATCACAGTGATTATCTGGGTGCAGCTGACACAAAGTGAACAGCAGGCGGACCAATATATCACAACTCTGGGGTTGTGGACTTGGCCTAGAGAGATGACTCAAATAGGAAAAAAGCAAGAATTTCCTGTTTGCGTAAGTGTGTTTTACAAGCCCTGGACACCTCCAGCAGTCGGCCCTCTCATTAAACCATCTCACACATGCCAAGTTGAGACTCAGTATCTTTTATTCAAAGCCAAAAAGAAAGTACATTTGTGAGCGCCTGCGTCATATTATCAAACCAACCACTTGTGTCCAGACTGTCAGTAGAGGGACCAACGCTTTGCAGAACAAAGCATAATTATTGGAAGTATCAAATAACATTCATCATAGAAATATTTACAGTATCACAAATGCATGGCATTGTAGACAATAAATGGGAAAGTCAAGAAGATCGAAGAGTAAAAGAAGGTCAGAAAATTATGCCATATAAGTCAAGCTTTGGCGTTCAGAAAGGCGGGTATTGGGAGACAACACGACAAACAATTCTCGTGTATAGATAAATATACATCAACCATGTGTTAGATAAATTACAAAGCGACCAAAGCGACGACTGCAACGAGAACAGCAAAGATTGAACTCTGGAGCATGTTTTCGTTGACAGAAACTGTGCCACTCTTGGGGTTGGAGCCTCCACCTTGGCTGAAACCAGTGGATGTTGGCGCACTAGACGACGTTTCCGATGTCGATGATGAGGACGACGACGATGTGCCGTTGAAGCCGGCGCCTGAGTGAGCTCCGTCACCGCCATTTTGGCCAGGAACACTGTCTGCGATAGTCGAGCTGGATTGGGATGCCGAGGCTGTAGAGGTAGAAAAGCTGGCGGTCATATTGAGACCAGTGTCGGCAAAATTGGCCAAGACAGTGTTGTTCTTGACAATCTGGACGGTGTTGTTTGTGGCCGCAATATTGTTGTAGATGTAGGCATTGCCGTCCTTGACGCTAGGGGCCCAAGAAGGAGGGTCGTAGCAAGTGATGCTAATGTTGCTGAAGATGGCATAGTAGTATCCAGGATTCTGCATATCTTGACTGTTCCAGTCAATCTCACCACCAGCCCACTCAATGACACCCTGGGCATTGGATGCTAGACCACCAGGCCAGAGAGACAATTCGAGACGAGCAGGGGTCTGAGGGAACATGTACTGGTGGGTGGTCTCATTGTATGTCTCTTCTCTCTTCAGCACACGAACAGACTTGCCATCGAGATACCAGGTCACGGCGTCCGGAGTCCAATCAATCTCGTATGTGTGGAAGTTCTCGAAAGAGTTGGAATCGATTGTAGCATTAACTCCGTGGTGCCCTACGAAACCACTATTAGTACGTAGTCTCGCGTTCAGTACAGAGAGTGGAGACAACTTACAGTCTGGAATACCCTGGAAGTAGTAGTTGGTCTGGGCAGTCTGCAAGTCCACACCAATGAATTCATAATCAATCTCGTCTTTCGCGTCGGACAATAAGATGAAAGCAGTAACAACACCGGCATCACGAGAAGTCTTGAAGGTTCCTGAGACCTTTCCGTACCAGATGTAGTGGTTGTAGGCTACCAATGTACCGACACTGCCATTGCCCATGGTGAGGACCAGGTTTCCATCGTGGACAATTGGGGTACCACTGTACACCCAGTCGTACTCGGTAGAGTTTCCAAGGTATTTTGTGTTGCTGGCCAGGTCGTCCATGCTGTCGAAGGAGTTGAAGTTCTTGCTCTGGCAGATGGGCTCTGGAGTGCAAGAGTCCAAGGAGAAGGAGTTGACGGGGTCGCAGCCGCCCAGGCAGTAAGCGCCAGTACCACACTCGCCGTATTCTACAAGACGACATCTCAATTAGTTTTCGTCGCATCAATCGAAGCAGCCGGCACTTACGAGAACAGCAGGGTGCGGAAGATGGGCACTGAGCGCCACTACCACATTTGGCGCCAGCAGAGACTACCGAAGCAGTCAAAGCTGCAACGGCAAGAGTAGCGAGACGAAGCATCGTAGCGACAAACGAGGCCAAAAGGTGAAATCGACGATATTACTTTTCACGGGGAATCCACGCGTGACCGGAGAGCAAGAACAAATGGAGGCTGAACTGGGGTACAAGTATGGACAAGGAAAAGGGGCGGGCGGGCGCGCAACGGCAAAACGTAATGAGGGCCAATAACGACTGACTATAAGATGACGAAAGAGAGTGGCGTCTATAACGAATGCAAAACACCCAAAAGGATGAAGACGTTACAGGTTGTCAGGATAGTCAGGATCGAGGAGATGAGGCAGGATTAAAGTAGGAAACCGGTACTCCAGGAAATTCAGGCAGAGCCGTGCTAGTTTCAGGCAAGGTCTTGGTTGAGTTCGCCGTCCGACTATCCGATAGCGAGACTAATCAGGAACAGGCCTAGCTCGGCTGGATTATTCCTGGTTATTGGCTGAGAGTCTAAGCGAGAAGATACTTATGGCTTCTGATTGGTGGGAGCACTGTCTTTTTCATGTGGGACATTGATAACGGCGGCCAATGAACGCGGGGTTCTCATGTGAGGTGCGCTTACCAAGGCAGAGGGAGGGGCAGGCTATTGGCACGAACGATTCCACTTGCCAAATCGGGAGCTGAGGGTTGTCCCTGTCTTTGCAGTTGGCGGCGCTGTGAGACATGCTAAGCCTAGTATAGGATAGTTAGATGAAATGAACTTCATCCTTCTTCTTGCTGTTTCTCTCTTGTCGCCTCTTCGTCTGTTTCGCTACTGCCAGCCTGCTTGTCGACCCGTCGGAGGCATGCCACTACGATCTCACGTCTCTTGAACCCTCGCGCCAAAGATGGGCGTACGCCTATCTGTCTGGCGCGCATATGAACCCCCGGGTTATGCGGGTAGACGCGCCGTACGGTGGTACTGAATGCAAGGGATATCGCCAACTTCCGACGCATATTTACGTATGACTTCAAGTGACTTTCGACTGAACTACGACGCGTATACATTTTCCCCTATATGCGTTTAGTGTCTCTTCCCGCCCCCAATTGCTATGTTACAACCAACGGCAGACGTCAGGCCAGGGTGATAGCAGCAGTCATGACTTGCAGGGATTGGATCCGAGCATGCCCTGTTGGTACTGGCCCCCAACCCTAACCCTCTTATTCGTGTCTTGTAGTTAGTAATCAAACGTTCGGTGTACTCCGTAGATAAAGCAAACAGGCGTTTTCACTATGTAGATGCTGACTGCGCTCTGATTGGACTGCTCGGTCCATATGGCTATCTCCTCCCTTCAAGTCAGTCAGTCCCTTGATAGGGTCCTCCTTCCCTTTCCCAACATGGTTGACTCTGTATGTTAGGCAACTACCTCACCTTATGTAATACATTCAATCGTCAACATATTTGCATGGGTTTTTGGAGTCTACCTCACTATCTTCTCCTAAAACAAGAACCAACCACTGCTTGACGCTCGACCCATCTCATCGCTTGCACAACGTCCAAGGACAATAGTATGTACTACCCAACACCGCTTCGCCAAGATAAGTGTCACCAATACATCTCCAAACAAAAGCAAGAAAAAGAGTCATATCATTAAAAAAAAAAAAAAAAAAAAAAGTTCGAACAGCTGGCCAGCCAACAACGAGGTCTCGACGATCCTTCAGTCTTGCGAGAAGACACCTCTCTCGAGACTAGGCAAAACAAAAATGTCTTAATAGACTCGGCTCTCAGAAAGAGAAAAAAGAAAGAAAGAAAGAAAAAAAGAAAGAAAAAAAGAAAAAAAGAAAGAAAAAAAGAAAACAGGAACTAAACTTACGACGGTTGAGGACGGTCACAACACCACAGGCCAGCACCAATCCAACCACATCGCCATTGTCTTCTGGACTACTTCCTCGACTGATAGTACGGACGGCCGTTGCTGGGACGATCTCCCGCCGCACCGTTGGGTCCAACCCTGTTGAACGCACGGTGTGGTGGTATCATGTGGTAGCGCAACTGGGTCGTCAATAAGAGGTCTTTTTCACACGGATCGGACGAGTATGACACAGCTAACTCGTGGTAGCAACCACGATTCAACTTCCAATTCAAGAAAGTCTGCATTACCTTACGGGCAGTTGCCACACTGAAAAAGACAGCAGTGGCTATTCGACAAACGTCAGTATTCCTCGAAAAGGCAATGCGAAGGAAAGTTTTAACTTACCATTTCCAGTATTGAACGCCCATACAAAGTCGACATTGGCGTGACCAGCCACATCCTGCACCTCACGAACCCATTTTTGGAAGCTTGTGTGATCGGCGAACAAACGCGACTTGACAAACGTCAAGCGCCGGCGTTCCCGATGGGGGTGAGCCATACGCCTAAGCGTCTCAGTCCATTCCATTGGGTTACCAAGGGCGACCGTCCAATTTCCTGGTCCAAATACCGATTCCTGACGAGTCGCAAGACACTCTGTGTTCCGATCAACAAAAATCTGAGCGTGCAAGGCATACTGAAAAACAACGACCACTTCCTGGTCCTTGTTCATGGACATATCGTAGATCGGCCCTTCATGGATTTTGGTGGAAATAAAACTTAGGACGTTTTGAATGCTGCGAAACGGTCCTTTGATTACAACAATACCTGCCTTGCCATCCTCCAGGATACCATGAGTCTCGCTGTCATTTTGTTGGCTTGCGGCGCCAGTGGGGAGCATCTCTGCAGTCTGCATAGTGATCTGGCCACCATTGTGACAGGGAGCTGCATGTTGCTTGACACTTTGGTTTGCGCGAGATTCAGCTCGTTCAGAGGGTTGAGTCTTGGTCAAAGCAGGACTCGAACGTGGTAGGGGTGGTTCAGGGGGTTGAATCCTGGACAAAGCAGGACTCGAACGTGGTAGAGGTTGTTCAGGGGGTTGGATCCTAGACAAAGCAGGGCTCGGATGGGGCAGAGGTTGTTCAGGGGGTTGAATTCTGGTCAACGCAGGGCTCGAACGTGGCAGAGGCTTGTCAGAGCTGGACGATGCCGAAGCAATTTGCGCCCAGCTAGTTTCAGGGACAGACATTGCCGCAGAAACTGGCAGGTGCTGTGGTGCTCGTTGACGATGATCATTTTCGGCAGCCTGTGGATGAGCTTGTTCAACGCTCATAGCAGTTGACTGGCCATTCGTGACCCCAAGACCACGTCTATGGCTGGCACCGGGAAGAGGGATCATACCCTGATCGTCGAGATGAAAGTCAGTTTATCATGTGTCATCAAATACTATGAACTTCAAAGAATGATGCTTACCTGGATTGTCTGCTGCTGCAGAGGACGCTGGGAGGCCGGGGTCGATTGGATCTGAGCCATCGCGTCGTAGTAAGTGTTGACGAATGACATGCTCAATTGGCCCATTTGATTTGCCTGGCGATGACATCCTTGGCTGCGAAGCTACTGAAAGTCAGTCTTTGGTCTGCCAACGTGATTTTTTTTTTCGTCCTCGTATGATGAGGGATTTGAACTCGAATTACTCACACCTTCAGAAACGTAGTTCAACTCATGCAATGCCGAGTACATATGAGCATCGAGGCCCTGGGGGACCTCGACAGGAAGGCGTTGATCCATTTAAGTATGAAGATTCCCGAGATAAAGCTCTTGAGCTGATTTTTTCTCGCGATATCTTCGTCTGAGGAAGTAGATGGGTACAGGAAATAATACAGGCAACGCAGGGATTCCAAGAAAAGGACGAGTCCAACAAAGGCTTTGTGGGTGTGTGAATATCCGGTCACACCAGCTTCTCCGGGTTTGACAAGGAGAGGATATGCACCAGATACAAAAGATGAAGATATCTCTTTCAACATACACCAAGAGACAAGAGGTGAAAAGAGGATGAATGAAGAAAGAGAGAGAGAATGGGCTTAAATAGGATCCTAGAAGAGGATGGTTTGAGTAAGAAGAGAGGAAAAGCGTGGGTGGCCGTGGGAGGTCGGAGGAAAGAAAAAATCTTCACATACTGGTGATTTTGACAACCAAACGTAGGTCAAGTGATTCCGTTTGTCCTAAGTTCATTTCAGTTCATTTCAGTTCACACAACAAAGACTTTCAGGGAGGCAGCGAACATAGGTGTTTCCGGAGTATCAGAACACCACTGAGGCTCCCATTGGTGTACAGTGAATGTGGCGGTAAAAATACTACTCAGTCAGGGGAAATTAGAGCGTAACGTTGCGCTGTGTCTGTTTGCTGTTTACTGTCGGGCATAGCTTCAGGGATTTCAGGAGGTTACATCTCTCTCGAGTGTCTCTTGTCTTCGGACCGCCTGCATAACATCAACTGTAAGTGGGTATATCTGAAGAAATGATCCTGTATTCTGTATAGATGTCTAACTACCTATCCGAAATCACTTCGCCGATCTCTCTTCAACAGCTTCAAATATCTACTTGCAGGGCCGGAATCTAAGCAGCTTCAAATATGCCATGATCAGGTGAGGGATAAAAGATGTTGATGACATGTGAATGTTGACGAGATCAGAATGTGTGGCTTCTCGGAGACTCGAACTGATAAGTTCAGTTTTGGCTTGTCGGAAAACAGACACACACACAGTCCGAATCGGGCCATCCGAATGTGCAGCCTGAGGCTCACATCCCTCCCATCCAGGCTCGCCGCTTCAGCTCCTTCCACATAGCCGTCCGGGTATCCTTGGTTCTTGATGCCGCGTCTCTATTCTCATGACCTCTTCGAAGCAGATACTTGGTACATTCTCCCACAGTGCCCCAGACGAGATATTTGTACGGTTTAGGGGTTTCCCCTGTCCGGCCTCGGGATGCCGTGATCATGGACTGTCGGACGAGCGGGCAACTAATATCATCCGCCATGCCTTGAAGCTGTCCATAGACCATCTGGATCGATGGCTCACCTCGTCTGGACTGTTCATCGCGAAGAGCCCGGGCCTTGTCAACCGACGCCCGATTATGGCTTGCCAGGACTAGATCGGCCTGAGGAAAGGCGCAAGAAGACGAGCCTCGGTCCGGCTCCACGAGATCGTTATATTTCCTGGTCATGAGACACTTTGCAATAGCGTCATAGGCATCGTCTGTTTGCTGTTTGGTCGTCCAGAAAAGTCGTCGAGGATCGCTGTTGAGATATGCGCCCCGGACAAGCTTGACGCCCATCACAAACGATTCCCTTTGTGCAATTGAGAGATGGCTTGCTAGCGTCTTTGGCGTTGATTGGCGATAGGCTTGATATGTGTTGTATATCAGTGCTCGGGGCTTGCCCTGGATGGTGAAGAATTTGTTGTATCTCCGTTGTAAGTCCAGAACCCAAGAATCAATTGTGTTTTGAACAGCATGCTGCTCAGCGTCAAATAGAAGCAGGATCTGGCGGTCTTTGGCACGGTCGCAGATCTCATTAATAGCTTCCTGCAGGTTCGGAGACGGTGGTAACCCCTGAACGAGATGTCGAAGTGCCTCTCGGCCAGCACCGGTGAACTTCAAAGCTACAAAGTCCCCTGCATCGGCGAGATCGACTGTTTGCATTGTGCCTTGCTTCCATTCTTGAATTTCTCGCAGGTTCTGCTCGCTTTGAGACGTTTCTTGTTCTGCAACATCTTTTCCGGATTGATGCTCAAACATCGATGTCTCAGTCCCATCCATGACGACTTCCCTACCATATCCTAAAATCACGCCTGCAAATCCCAACCGTTTGAGATCTGCAATCGTCTTCCGAACCTCCGTGGGCGTCTCACCAGCACAGAATTGCGAGTAAATCGTCTTGCGCAGAATAGCGTTGACAATAACATTCTTATTTGGATCAAGGATCCGTGACTTTGAGTTAGCCAACACAGAAAGAGCAGCGAGAGCAGGACCCAACAAGAACGGCACAGAAGTGAGCGTTGTAATTGCCAAGGTCCGTATGACCGCGCTTAATGGTAGGATTGACAGTGCTGATGTAGAATCTGTCTTGTTATAGCTTTCTTTTGCCCCTTCATTTATGATCTTCGTAGACTCCTTGATATCAATTGCTGTTGTATCTGTCGGCGTTGGCCTGGTACTTCCGACATGATCATGATGCCGAGGACTTGATGTGCTATACGTAGCAATATGAGTATACCAAATCTGCGTCACAACTCTGTTTCTTAGACTGCGGCTCAATGCCAGCGGTGACCTCGAAAAGTACATATTCAATACCAAATCCTACCGCCTCGATCCGGCATCCAGAACGTAAATACCCAACTCTATTCAAACCGTATATAAACTTCCGCGTAGAGCATAAGTCAAATATGAGAATTGTATTAAGTATATTTCCAACTTCTATATAATTAAGTTGATCAACTTGTACCACAGCTACTAGGTACCCGGCTACATATATATATCCCTTCCGGATCGGGTAACTATAACCACCTTCAACCCCAAAAAAGGAGGGGAATATCATCACCGGCCCGGTTGAACCATTTATCTATATGGAGAACTGCCTAGTAACCGGGGCCAGGTCATCCATGCCTATTCATATAGTGTTGGTGATTACCTAGGTATGTGCTATGTGGTCCTCCGGGTGGATATATACTACCTCATTTATATATCGAAGTGACGGCTTGATTGGAGGAAAAATCCAGCCATGGATGAAGTGTTTGGTATATTGGCTGATAAAGATGTCCATTTTATGATTCTACAGTAGGTGATAGGTTCATACGTCTTGATATACACCGATTTAATTGTATTCGGATGCCAGATATGTAGGTAGTTGTAGATATCGGCGTTGTCGGAAGGAAGTGCGAGGATAGATATGCTAGCATTGCCGGCCAAGCAGCCCGGTCTTGAATACTGTATATCTATCATATTACCTTATTTATGGTTAATCATCTTGCATATGAGGGTATTTATCCTTGATAAGGTTCTGTTCTGATGCTTCTTTCTGAATTGAGACTCCCCTTCATCTTGTTTATCGCGATAGTGGGGTAGAGATAGATTGATTTTTGGGATATGCTTACAACACCACATGTAGTTGAAAAGTCTAATTGCGAGATTCTTAACAACAATCAGACAACTTATAGTAGATTGCTATATATTCATACTCCCATCACTACAGTCTAGATCGGAGTCAATCCGAAAGAGGAGGAAGATTCCTCAAAAAGCTAGAGAAGAAGTCAGCCGGAATGCCCACATACACGGTCAAGGATAAAGAAAAAACCTACTGAGAAGGACACTCATAACCACTAGGATTATTATGCAAGTAAAGCTGATGATACTCCTCCGCATCCCACCACTGTCCCGCAGGCACAATCTGCGTCGAAAGTGGCTGTTTATACCACTGCTTCGCGACTTTATCTGTAATATCCTTTGCTATCTTGGCCTGTTCCTCGTCGTGGGTAAAGATTGCGCTGCGGTATTGTGTACCCACGTCTGGTCCTTGTCTGTTCTCGGTCGTGGGGTCGTGCATGCGGTAGAAAAATTCGATGAGTTGTCGGTATGTCACAATGGAGGGGTCGAAAATCACTTGTAATGCTTCGGCGTCTGCCATCATCATCTATAAGCATACCCGATCCCAAAGATAGGGAAAAGGGAAGTGAGCATACGGCCTGTATTTCCAGTACACACAGCCCGATACGTCGGCGAATCTGCATGTCCACCCGCATACCCAACTTTGGCATCTATCAAACCTTTCCCATTCCCGAAATGTTTGCGATATAAGTGTTCAACTCCCCAGAAACAGCCTGCGGCTAATGTGGCCTTTTGTGCTTTGTCCGGCATGATGATGGCGTTACGTGGGGTGACGGAGTAAGCAGGAGTAGAGGTCGTAGATAGAGGACGGAATAGGCGGGAGAGGAACGAAGTCATAACTTTTTGACTTAGAGATAAATAGAATATAAAATGAGGATGAACTGAACGTACGATATAAGACTTATATATCAGGTAGAATGGATGAATGGTGGCAATCAGTAAAGGAGAAAGCTCTAGATAAAAATACCTGATTAGCCTTTGGAGATCGGAGAGCTTCGTCAAGCCGATTCGTAGCTCTATGTACCCAAGCTATATGTCTGTGGCGCCACAAGCTGGTATCTGAGACCAAGATGGAAATTGATTATGGAAACAAGAACAACCAAATCTCAATAATTGTTGTTGTGAAGTTGAAGCTTAGAAATTCAGCGGTGGCGTCATCGCCGAACAACCTTATTCGCTGACCAATCGGTAATGCTTCTAGAACTACTCAAGAAGGAAAGACTGTGGATGTATTGACAATGAAATGGAATATTCACAAGTCTGATAGAACTAAAGGATAGGATCAATGCCTGATGATCACACAAACAATAAGAGAACAAACAGTATAAACACAAAGGAGAAAGTAAAAGGAAAGAAAACCAAACGAGTATACGCCGAGACCATATCCCGCTATACGCCTTCAAACACAAACGCCGTCATCCAAAACATTCATGGATCTATAGGGTTGAACAAGACCCATGGAGACATAAAAACTATACAATATCGTCCTCCTCCATTCACCTCAAAGCTCCTCCTCGAATGGCCGGACCAAGACTAAAGCGTGACTCCGGGCTTGTGCTCGTGGGTGCCATGCTCAATCTAACGGCATCACGACTTCCAAGACTGACTTCGCGAGGTCGCAAGTCACCGCCCATGGTAATCCGTCGAGAATTTTTGGTGACTGAAACAGCACGTGGTCCGAGGACACTGGGCCTAAAGTCGTGACTCTTTTCGCTCTTGACCATGCGTCTAGCCTCAGAAGCAGAGAACAATGCGCTTTCCGGTGGTGAGCTACCAATATTCCCTGTTGCGGTAGGGCTTCGGCGTCGATGTGCCCTGCTTACCGGAACGCTTGATGTGCTGCCACTGAACTGACTTCCGGAAATACGACGCATTGCAGCATTGATTCTCATCGCATCCTCTTTGTCGGCTTTCCACGAGTTTTTCCCATTGTCAGAGGAAGGGCTGCTGCTGAGGTAACTCCCACTAGGTGATCGCACGGCGATACGAGACGGTCTCTCCACAGTTGGCCTGTTCAAAAAGCTGCTGTTCTCAATGCTGCGGAGAGGCGAATGCTCGTCTGATGAAAGGCTGGTCATCGTGGGAGGCACTGGCGAATCGGGCTTTTTTGACAGAAATCCAGTCTTGAAGCGATTATTTTTGTTGGGTATTACCAGCTCTGGTGCTGGTTGAATTGGAGACGAAGAACGAAGCGACTCATCAGGCTTGGAACCATAGACTGCAATGTCTCTGGGGATTGGGGAGATTCTGGGGAGGGTCGGCTCATCGGAGGATTCAACCACGCTTGTATTGGCCTTCTGAGGCGTCTTCTCGAATTCGGCAAGTGATCCGTCTTCCTCGTCATCCTTCCATCTCACGGCTCTTTTGCTGCTGGTCTTGGAAACCGGCGGCTTCACAGGGGTGAAGCTAACTCCCTTTTTTGCAATCCCAAGCTTGCGTCGCCGCGGCGTGTTCTTCACTGGAGAAGTAGGAACATGTGGAGGAATAGTTGTGACTGGCCGCAGAGTCTTGGGGGCAATTGCGACAAGACTAGACTTCCTACGGCGGAACGAAGTGTCAGCCTTGGGCGTAGGAGGCATCTCAATGGTAGGCATCTTGCCGTCTGGTTTGACGACATTTGAGACAGAGGCAACACAAGAAGTCAGCATCTTGTGAAGTATCTTCTTGCCAGCTTCGACAGCTTCTGCCTCCGTGAGCTGCATGATGTTTTCAATCGAAGATACTATTTCGAATTGTGCCTGAAGGAGCATCTGTACGGTCGACACATCGCCAGCTTTGTCTTGTTCAGCGACTAGAGACAGCATTTCGCGTTCCGCATTCGCCCTGAGCAACTCCGCCTCACGTGTAAGGTTGGCGATATCCGAGTTATCACTGATATCGAATTCCTTGAGTTGTTGGATACCATGCTCGAGTGCTGTGTTGATAGGTCTATCCCAGTTGTTCTTTGAGATTCGTTGGTTGAAATGATGACGAGTATTTTCCAATTCGAAGAGGATACCCTGTGCCGATTTGCGAATGGCTTGCAAGTTTTCCATAGGCGTTTCGCTCTCGCACGACGCGCAAACTTCCTCAAAGGCAGCAATCCAAGAAGATAGCATAGCAATTCTTCGGCTAACCTGTCTCAACTTGAGCATGCTTGTTGCTTTTTCTTGTCGCTCTGCTGCGGCGTTCTCGTAAGCATTCCGTAAGCGAGCCACGCTTTCGCGGACCACAGCTTCCTTCTTTTCGGTTTGTTTTCGGAATTTGGTGAAAGCAATTGATTCATACTGCTTTTGCTGGGCCTTGAGCTCGTTGATAAGAGCCATCTGTTCATCGATCTTGACCAAGAAGTCTTTCACATGGCGATTGACATTGTACACATTCCTCGTCACCTTCGTCTGGATATTCTTGGCTCGGTTTGCGTATCGGAGAGTATTCTGAGTTTCGTCGAAGTGCTGGCTTGAAGGACTGACGCAGACAATCATTACCGTCTTGCAGTTTCCCCCAAGGGAGAATTTCAACAGACGGGTCAACTTTGAGTTTCGATAAGGGATATGATTCCGTTTCCGAGGGTCACAGAGCGCATTGATACAGCTTCCCAGAGCAAGCAAAGACTTATTGATGTTTGCTCCCTCCTGAAGCCGCTCACCTCGGTTCCTTGTCGCGCTTGCACGTTCACTTCCGGCAAGATCAATGATACTCAAAGTGGCCATGGTCAGCGGTTCCTTCACGTCTGCGTTGCGATCTTTCTGTGCGATGTTGATTTGAAGAACGGCATGGGACCGAGATGAAGTGGCGTTGGCTTCTGTGGGTGACATGGTACGACACTCGTTACCGCGCATAATCATGTCCATGACCTGCTGGACATTCTGCGGGTGATGACTCGATAGTCCAGCTACCGAAACTGCTTGATTAGCATCTTCGCGTAGCATCAGACCCTTTCGCTCTCCGGTAACCAGCAAGTCTCGGATAGTTTCGTTGTAGATTTCAAGGTACGAAAGCGAAATTTCCGTCACTTTCTCCTCCTTTCGTTCTTCGATTCTCTCAAAAAGTTCTTGCATGGTCAAGAATATGATACCGGGTTGTTGAGCTGTGCCGGTGATGGTATGTGTTTTACCGCATCCCGTAGCACCGTACGCAAAGACTGTTGCATTGTACCCATCTAGAACGCTGTCGAGAAGACCTCGTGTTGTAGCCTCGTAGACTTCGGCTTGCGTAGTATTCTCGTCAAAGATCCGGTCAAAGGCAAATGTCTGGTCTTTGACTCGCTTGCCGTTGGGTACGACGCTGCGAGAGAATTTCTGAACGGGATTATCTTCGGGCGGATCAAAAACGCTGTTTATTATTCCTCTGTTAGCGACAATATGAGAAGTTCACATAAGACAAATACATACAGGCATTTGTCGTCAACGACTTTGATTACTGGCCGAATCCCCTTTTGAGCAAGTTTCGGGGTGCTGGGGACGCCAGCCAGCGAACCGTCACCCAGGAAAAGCGGCGTCTCGTCGGATTTAGAGAGTTGAGCAGCTTCTCGGATAGTAAAGGGGCGCACTCTGACCGTCACCGAAATTGATGACGCGGCGCTAGATGCAGCCATGCCGAGATTGAGCGTCTTTTATTTTTGCAAATCCGGTCAAGCTGTGCTGCTTGTGTACAGGAACAGCAGTGTCGAATGTGCTGGTGGTGGTGTATCGTGTACCTCCTCTGTGCCGGAGGAGTAGAAGGGAGCGTTGCACTGTTCAGGTCGAACAGTTGAATTGAGTAGATGACGATGCGATGTCAGATTGAGGAGAAGTTGAGTGTAATTTAAGGAATGTTCCAGTGGAGCAGCCCTGAGTGTAGGTTAACCTGTCTGATGGAGATCGCCGGCCTGTTTGTTCTGTTTGGTGATGTTGCTCGTGTTGTCCGGGCAACTACCGCAGTGCGTGTATATAAGATCTACTCGAGGGGCGCCACCTTTCTCTATTGTGTTAAATTTAATTTCCACACACTTTCTGCTACGACGCAATTGAAATGAAACGTGCTCTAAACGATACTCGATTCCATGCACTTTTTGAGCATTTTCTACTCAAAATTATGGCAATGAACAGTGCCCAGGGGTTAATAGCAGCCAAAATCTGTAAATAAATATCTCTTTTGCAGATTGTACGGTACAACAGTGTGTAAACTGCGAATATATGCGCCACCAACACCAGGAACCTGTCACCAGTTCACTTAGAGCATAAAAATGGGACTTTTTTTTCATTGAGTGGGCATCCAGAATTGATTACTGAAGCTCTTCATCATCAAGCGATGGAATCGACACGTCCCATCCGGGATCTTCGAGATCCTCATCTTCATCGCTGTCCTTGCCCTCAGAAGCCTTCCTAAACCGAAACGCAATAGCTTGACCATCGCGAATGTTAGCTGCCTGTAGACTATCAGTCAGCGCGCCTTTCTTCGGTCGTCCGGCGCTCGGTTTCTTTGTTTCGCTATCGCCGTTCTCATCGACCTTAGGGTCTATACGAACCCAGCCTTTCTCGAGATCATTTCGGTCGATAGGTGTGCCGAACTCTATCTGTGAAGCATCATCGGGAATAGGATCGCCGTTTATCTGTGAGAGACCGCGCGATCTGAGTGCGCTATGTAACTTCTCTTTTGTGGATTGGATTGATGCTTGGGCTGGAAGCATCAGCATTACGGTTGTCTTGTGCTTTTTGAACCGTAAGGTCCAGCTTAACGGATCTGGGGACTGTTACATGTCAGTTAGAATATAGGCGTCAGGAACAAGATAGGTATTTTCTTTTTGCACAACACTTACCATGATGAATGCTTGAGAATGGGGTGTTGTTCAAAGATATAATTCTCGAGTATCGCGGATAGAAAGTCTAAACGGGTTAGGGTGGAGAACCGTCAAGCTTTGGCTTGGCTTAGCTTTGTCATATGATCATCGCAAACAACTCGACTGTCGGTCTATCCTCTATCCCCGTCTTGTTTTTGTACTTTGAACTCTCAAGAAAGAAATTTGTCTTTCTATCCAATTGATTATCTACAAGCAACATGGCAGAAACTCATACGGATCGGACCTGGGGTGAAGAACCCGGTCTGGTCAAGATTCTACATTGGTACAAGCTATTCGACTCGACTACACCACCCCGACTGGGCATGGATATTGATAAACGCCTACCCCTAACAGCCTTCACTGCTTTCTCGGTCGGACTCGGCGTTGGCGCAAACCACGGAGCTCGAAAAGCAGCCTACCAGTTCCGAGCGGAAAACGCTCACAGATTCCCGACGACGTCGACCGGATGGTTCCAATACCACAAAACGAAGAATTACAAGGCAATTGTTGGTGGAGTGTTTGATGGATTCAAATTGGGGACGAAATTGGGGGTCGGGGCAATGGCTTTTGTTCTCTTTGAGGAGACTGTGGACTGCGCTCGTCGTGACCGTCGAGATTTCCTTTCTACTGTCATTGCTGGCCTGTCGTTTTCAGGAATCTATAGCTTGCTAAGTAAGGACCATTTACACTGCAACATCATTATAGTACTCTGCTGATGCTGTTCGCGTTCTTTAGCTCGTCACGATATCTACACCGCCGCCCGCACAACAAAGCTAGGACTTAAGCTAAGTTTAGTGTACGGACTGACTCAGGACGCTCTTGCTACAATGAAGGGCAATCGTCCGCCATACATACAGTATCTATTCGGGCCAGGCAATTCCGAAGTTTCCAAGCTTGTGTGAGAGCTCGCGCGCTACGATGGAAGCGGATGATATCTCAGTCGAAACGGCAATTATCTAGACACACGACAAGATCCTTCGGTCCTATGTCTAATTCTGGATCTATTGGCATAACTGCTTCCGGGCGGTATGGCATTGGAGAGAGCAAGTGCTAAAGTCGTGCTTTCAGAGTTGCACATAACACGGCAATACCTCTCAATGATCGGCTAAACTCGAGAAGCTGGCAAGGCAAGTCTTTCCGCGCACGTGGATCAATTTGGCAACGATTGACACGTGACTTTCCTCAGTGGGAGCAATTCTGTCATCCCACATTTTGTTTCGAGATCCATGCCTACGGGGGACCAGCGCGGATTGGATGATGCCAGCAATCTTTCAGGAACAGTCAAATGCCATCGCTGCTCTGCTGTAGGCTAATGCATGCCATGTTCCCAGAACGTCGGTGGGGGCCGGTTTCACCTGTTTGGGGCCGATGGTTAGACGACTCCTGGTTTCTTTCTGAAGGTATCCCTGGCGCCGACTCCAATTGGCAGACAATAATGAGCTTGTATAATAATGAACTCGATTCCAAATACAATGTCGCATCAAAAAATATGTATATATGCCGTAGAAATAGGAAAGAGCCTGCACATTTGATGGCAGAATGGCCCCCATTTGATCCCACCTCGTCAATCCCTCTAGCCTGGGAAAACCACAAAAAGGCACCACTTCTTCATGACAAAAGGAAGGATGACCCACGGAAGGATCCCGTTAGTGGTATGACTGATTCGCGGTCCCAGCACGTGCGTGTTGCTTGATCAGGCCAACAAGAAGCCGAGAAATGCTCAGAAGTGGGAATTTTCATTTATTTGATCTTTCTTTTCATCTATTTTAAACTGTCACAAGACAAGGTTTCTTCTAGAAGACTTCTAGAAAATACTAGCGCAGGTGCTTGACATTTGCGTGCATTTTATTTTTATCGCTTTTTGATAGGGATTTCTTTTTGATTTTCTAACCAATTAGGATTTTCGTAGAAAGTACGTACGTAAAATGTGCAATAACACGGAGCATATTCTGGCAAATACTGCATGTAAGTAACAGAAGTCGGTGGAGAGGCTCGTGGGTCGCCTTGCCTTAGTCTCATCTCTTTCTGTTCTCCCCGTGCTAGGTACTTGGGTTAAAAATAACTGTAGTTTGAGGTTAGTAGTACGATACACGAGGTATTGTACGTAGCCATGTCTTGGTCCGACAGCGGCCAAAGTGCAATGGTCAGCGATTGCCTGAGCTTCTCAAGTTCTCAACCAGGCTGAACCATGACTAATGACACGAACTTATCAACGTTAGTATCGATACACGGCGATCACAGTAGCTTATGGTGATCTCATCGGCATAGAAAGTGGCCTATTGCAACGAGCTAAATCTTTCAGCCCGAGTCAGTGGACTTTTCATTGCCTTCCTTAAACCATTTTTTTTTTTCAGCTGTGTGACCTTATCCCAGAACGTCAAGGAGAAGGTGACCTGTCCGATCTAGACAACACTTAGTTTCTTGCCATTGATGGCCTGATTAAACTGACAAACCCCTTCGTGATCTTCTTCGTCGCGTCTCTAGCGGATGGTACGACTGTGCTAAGCAGTATAGCCTATGGAATTCTGCTATATCCACGGCCATTTGACGATACTAACCCATATACCAGCCGGTCGTATCCACTTCATAACACATCCAGCTCAGGGTGGTGCGATACACATTGTATCTTTTTCAGAACTCCACATCTGTCCCTCTTTTCCTCCGTTCTCAGTCCTTCAACGTTGTTGTTGTTGTTGTCGAGGATAAGAGGTTCACTCAGAGTTTGGCTGTGGTGGATCTCCCGCGCTCACAGTTCGCTCCTTCCCCGCCATCACTAAACGCACCCGCGCCATTCGCTCCTTCCTCAGTTCTCCCCGACTCATATCTCACAGTAAAAGATTCCTCTCTCCTGTCCTCTCACCCTCTGCAGTCAGTCTTTGATCTCTATCGACTACCTCCCTACACAAAATCATCCTTGTTGCTCGTATCTAACTCGTCTACCAGCGATCGGTCGTCCTCCGCATCTCCAAATCTGACATAACCTCACAACGGTCCATGCCACCGTCGTCGACGTCATTGAACCCTCGTGCGCAATTGTCGCATCATGTGTATACCCTAATCTTCGCAACGCCGACTGAGCTCCGATTGGAAGAATAATTCGAGAATCGACGATATATCGTATATATACGGAATTACTGCAATAGCCGAGAAAAGAAGGACTAAGCTGCGCAACGGCCTGGAGCTTAGTTGAGCAACAGCCATGCGGCGAATACGCCGTTCCAGCAGTGGTACTTCCACCAAAGCTGCTGCTCCCATACCGGAGGCCGTCTCCCTGATACACTCGTTCGACTCGGCATTGAATCCAAACCGACCAGCTCGTCCATCGCCGTTGGCCTCGT
This sequence comes from Talaromyces stipitatus ATCC 10500, assembly GCF_000003125.1. Lineage (NCBI taxonomy): Eukaryota > Fungi > Ascomycota > Eurotiomycetes > Eurotiales > Trichocomaceae > Talaromyces > Talaromyces stipitatus. The sequence continues at coordinate 2,142,114 of NW_002990117.1, read as the reverse complement.
CGCAGATCCAGGGAATGCCTTTAGACTTGATTGAGCGCATTCGCAATTTCCCTCTATTCCAATCTACCCCGGATTCTTTCCTCGCCGAAGTGGGCTTGCATCTACGTCCGCAGCTCCACGCCGCCAATGACTATATATTGACCGAGGGGGACGAGGCAAAAGCGATGTACTGGCTCGTGAGGGGTGCCGTTGCAGTCACGTCCCGCGATGGAGAGAGTGTGCACGCAGAATTGAAACCCGGCGCCTTCTTCGGCGAAATCGGTGTTTTGATGGACCGACCTCGTACCGCAACAATCATCGCACGGAGTCGCTGTCTGCTCGTCGTGCTTACCAAAGAGGATTTCCGAAAAATCCTCCCCCGGTTTCCGGATGTCGAACGTGCTATTCGCGAAGAAGCTTTGGAGCGGTTGGCGATTCTAGAAAAGAAAAATAAAGAGCGTTATGATGCGACTGAAAAGGCCGCGGGCATGAATAGGCGAGGTTCGAAGCGCCTGCGAGAAAGCAATTCTGGCGGACTCTCGCCGGGTGAAGAAAATGATTTGAAGATTCTGAATGCAAATAAGAAGCGCAAGTCACCGAGCCCAGGCATCGCCGATATTTCTTCAAGCGCCCTCGCAAACGGATCGGTCAATGTGCGTTCGTTACTAAAGGAAATGCCTTTATTCTCCAGTCTCACTCCGGACCTTCTTCACTACCTAGGCTTAAAACTCCAGCCTCGGTCCTATCCTCCTTTCACCGACATAATAAAGCAAGATTCTCTAGGACGTGAAATTTACTTTATTGTTCGGGGCGAGGTGGAAGTTCTCAATGAGAACAGGGACCCCGAAGCCCTTCCCCGAGGTTCGGACGACCAGGCCAGCCGTGGCCTTGAAGTAAAGGCTCGGCTTCGGCAAGGTCAATATTTTGGTGAAATCGTTAGCTTGTCATTGACCCCTCGTCGGACCGCTACAGTGAGATCCGTTACGTCAGTGGAATGTCTTATGCTCAGCGGAGATGTGTTGGTTGAATTCTGGGAAAAGTGTCCAGATGACTTGCGGCAGCAAATTGAGGTCACGGCAAAAAAGCGACTCGAATCGACTACAGACACCGATGTCTTGATGCCGGACGCGAGAGACCCAACACCGCCGATCAACCAGCTAACAATAGATGACAAACTCAGAGTCACCAATCTTCGAAGAAAATCAATGCCTTTAGTAACATTGACCGAGTCTGAATTGGATAATACCCATCAGACGAATGGAGATCAGGAAGTTCCAGTCTTGAGTCCGTCGGATCCCGATCCTTTTCTCAACATTGGACTTGATAATGTAAAGCTCAAATCGCGCCGAGGCTCCGTTGGCATTATCGTTCCGAGAGAAACTGTTAGTGCAGATAGTTCAAGACAGACGACTCCAACGGAACCGCGGCCTGGGAGTTCCTTCAAAGCCTCGTCTCAAATGAACGGCACACCTACGAGACCACGCTCAACGAGCCTACTATATCAGCAACAGCAGGGAAACCGTGGGTTTCTACCGGATAGTGTACTTATACGCATATTTGAGTTCCTAGAACTGCATCATTTACTGCGTCTACGTGCCGTTTGCGTTCACTGGTCCAAGATCCTAACGGAGTCGCCAACCATTTGCCAATATCTGGATCTTAGCATCTACAACCGCAAGGTCACCGACGACGTACTTTCCACTATCATTTGCCCTTTCATCAAAGATCGACCATTCTATATTGATATTAATAATTGCTTCCACATTACTGATGAAGGCTTCAGTACTTTGGTAAAGACGTGCGGACACAATGTACGAGCTTGGAAAATGAAGAGTGTGTGGGATGTAACAGCGACGGCGATCTTAGAAATGGCAGGAAAGGCGACAGGACTGCAAGAAGTCGATTTGAGCAACTGCAGGAAAGTGAGCGATACTCTTCTCGCCAGACTGGTTGGATGGGTCGTCCCATCGGCGACGTTGGTCCAGCACAACCATATAGCCGCAAAAAACAACTTGAAGCCTACTATACAGACTGCAGCAGGTGCAGTATATGGCTGTCCACAACTGAAGAAACTGACTCTATCTTATTGCAAACATGTCACCGACCGTTCAATGCACCATATTGCTTCTCATGCTGCTCCTCGCATTGAGCAGGTAGATTTGACGAGGTGTACGACTATTACGGATCAGGGGTTCCAATACTGGGGTAATGCTCAATTCACAAGACTACGAAAACTTTGTTTGGCAGATTGCACTTACCTGACAGACCATGCTATTGTTTGTCTGACAAATGCGGCTAAGAATCTGCAGGAGCTAGACTTGGTACGTGAAATATTTATTTAAGTTTTATAGAGGCTGTGATTCTGCTAATACTGGATAGTCATTTTGCTGTGCTCTGTCCGACACCGCCACCGAAGTCTTGGCTTTACAATGCCCGCAGTTGCTGAAACTGAATATGTCTTTCTGCGGCTCTGCTGTCTCAGATCCCTCGCTCAGGAGTTTAAGTTTACATCTATTGCTTCTCCAAGAATTGTCCGTCCGAGGTTGTGTCAGAGTCACAGGTGTAGGAGTCGAAGCGGTTGCAGATGGATGTCAAAACCTCTCATACTTCAACGTCAGCCAGTGCAAAAATCTTCAACCCTGGCTAGAACATGGCGGGCAATTGCGGTATCAGAATAAGATCCAGTTCGAAACGGTTGCCGAGAGAGCTGTGTTTCGTTGATATTCAGTGGCCCGCTCGTTCTTAATGACTTGCAATCTTCACCTGGTGGTTTCTTTATTCTCCTTCTTCGGCGGTCTTTACAGCTACATTTTGCATGTCTTGGACTATTTTCGACTTGAATGAAAGGGTGATATCGTTCAGTTACCATGATATTTGGAGTCATGTGTTGCATACTTGTCATTTGTTTGTTGGCATTTACTTTCTTCCTACTGGCTTCTTCGTTAGAGGACATGTTGTATCTGATGACTGTGATGACGGTTTCTTTTATCTCTAGCGGGTTTATTTGTATTCTACGCTTTGTGACATCTTACTCGATATGATCTGAGTTATTTCTTCATTCCATCGTGCGCTTTGATTCTTTCTCCCCCCCCCCCCCCCATCTTTTGAGTACCTGTGCTTGGTCAAGTTGGCATTTAGGGATAATCTTTTGTTAATATTGGCGGAGTTTCTTTTCGAAGAGGAGGCGCCAGAGTGTTCCCAATGCTGGTTGTCACAATACGTTCCTCTCGATTTCTGAGTTCACATTCTTTCTATGCCAATGTTTCGTTTTAGTTCAATCGAACGAAAACCAGAGCAATTTGGTTCGTGTATTGTGTTGGGGGTGCTTAGTATGCCAATCTATCTCAAGGTTGATATCAAATTCCATTCTATGCAGCAATGGCCTGCCACACTCTTTCCCAAGCCTTGTTATGAAACAGCTTAGTTTAACATAGCTACCCATATCATACCTAAACTAGTCATCATTCAGAGAGCTGTATCAGGAAATACAAAAAGCATTCTGAAACATCGCCGATCCCAAGTTGAAATGCGAGTAGACATAAAAAGAGGATTCAAAACCAATTCTAATAGAAATTGTCGTAGTAGTCATCTTCAGAAAACTCCGAATATCATGGATTATGGAACCCTGACCTGCTGTCCCAATATGACCTTTTTCCCTTGATAGAATCCCTACATGAAGCACATGCCAACTTGGAACAACGGGGATACTGAAAAGCAAATTTGCGAGTACGAACTAAGCAGCAGCTGCAGACGATGGAACCTTCAATGCGACTCCACCAAACTTGGTTTGGTGAAGACATGCTCCTTTAGCAGCAGTACTACTACCAGTGAGTAGTACGAAATTTCTGTTTGTTCTCAGCCCGAATCTTTGCGTGTGAGTCCTTTTTGGTCCTTTCTTTCTCGGCTTGCTGAGATGGTTTTTGGGCTTGTGCCTCTCTCATTTCTTCGAAAACTTGGTGCATGTATTCGCCAAATTCGTCCTTCTCCTTTCTCACTCTGTTTATAGTTTCGCGCAGGATTTCATCTGACTCCTTTCTTCTTCTCTCCTGTTCTTCTCTTGCCTTCTCCCTTGCAATATTAGCCTCTATTGAACATATGTTTCCATTAATGGAGTTGATGGTTCTTTCATAGCCTCGAATACACTCTTTTTGTTATCTAATGGTATTCTCCTTGATACTTCGCGCCGCGATCTTCTGAAGCCGGTCGACATCTCGCCGTCTCTTCTATTCTTCTGTTTCTCGCCGTAGTCCGAGAAGAAAGGAACTGAAATAAGCCTTCCATGTCTTTGCTTGATCTTGTTGTCTTATGATTTCCTCTATTCCTTTTTGTAAATCAGAATGCTCTCTGTTTAACGTCCGTAAATGTCTTTGCTCATTATACAACTCATTCTCCTGCGTCAATAATTGAACTCTTGAGATTTTGTAGTTGGATGTGCCATTGTCTAATTTCGGCCTGGTCCATTTTAGATGCATTCGCCGTTCGTGACGAGGTCGTAGGAGCATAATATGCGTCATAATTCCTACGCTTGATGGAATCGATGAGGGTTGAGTATGCTTCTTGAAGGTAGTAAATGTGCTGTTAGGTAGTGTTAGTATCATAGGAAATGATGGACATATCTTACCAGCTAAAATTCAGAGGTAGCAGAAGAACTAGGGTTCTAATCGGGATGCTTCGTCTTTGCTAGACGTCTATAACTCGCCTTGGCTGTGTTGAGATCTGCCGATTGCGGGATTTTAAGTATTTCATAATAATCGGGACGAGATTTGAGCCCAACATCATGAACCAATTTGACTCCTTAATCTCGATCAGTGGAGCCTGATATGGAGTAACTAAACGGAACTCTAATTAAACTATAATTTTGATTTTCGTTCGTGCTTCACGTGACAGATATCGAGTCAGGTCTGCGTTGGTCCGAATAAACACTTAGGGCAACAAAAGGATTTCTTCTTTTGTACCAACTTCGGAAATATAGGCCGTAGACAATCGATTGTCTACATGAACGAATTGAACAATGCATTGTTTACCAGTCTCCATGCTCAAAGTCAAAAGTCAAATAATTTTCAAAGGGAAACAACCTCACGCATTGACATAAAGTACGGCCGTAGCTCAATATCTTTGTCTGCGTCTCCGGAGATGCTTTGAGGTGTTTGTGTAAGATACATTTTTTTATTGATGTTCACAAACCATACAAAGCAGATAGAATGTATTTCCTTCTAATCAAGGCAAGATATAAGGATCTTGTCCGGACCTGTGCAGAAGTTTTCTGATACAGATGCAGAGCCTGTTGTCATATAAAGTAGACGTCCTGACTCGCATATTGTACTGCCTAGATAAAAAACATACGGAAAATCAAATCTGTGAATACATACAGCATATTTTATGAAAGAAAATCTGATCATTTCAAAATGACTGTAAACACACGAAAACGAACGGAGAGAGATTTCGGTAGCAATCAGGCTGAATCCTCCGCGCGTAAGCGTAGTAAGCGGGATAATTCCACTGAGGAAAGCCATGATACCACTCAGTATGAACAGGACGAGAAATGGCCTTATATTGATAGTGATGGCGATTATGAATTGGATCCGGACTATGTGTCACCCCATCGAAATAACACAATTGCAGGATACCAAGCGCTGCAGCCTATAGGGCACTCGGTCGATGAGCAAGCAGAAGATGGGGACAATGAAGATAATGCGGACGACGCCAGCAGCGACGACGGAGACTATAAAGATGAACCGTATGAGGACGAAGTAGACGACAACGACGAAATGGGTCCACTAGATGAAGAAGTGGAAGAATGGAAAAAGGCGGAAGTCAAAAAAATAGTTAATAACATCAACTCCACAGAGAAACGAATCAGATATCTCAAGACCAGAAAGAGCAACGCCGAGAAACGCGCCAACGACAAAGCTGAAGAATACACCAGGGAATGGAACGCACGAAATAAGGGCAGATCAGAACTCGATAAGATCGAAGCCGCGAAAAGAGCGGCACAAGATCAAGTCCAAAATGCAGAGGACGATCTAATGAAGGCCCGAGATCGGCTTGCCAATCACCAAGCACGAAAGGCAGCTGTCGAACAGAATGCACGACAGGAATATATGGAGGCTGTTAGGACAAGGCGTGTCAGAATCCCACGGACCAGAAAGGAGGAGCGCCATTATGACCCGGGAGACCTCGATGACGGCGATGATTCACTTTCTGATCAGATAGCTGATCAACTAGCGATTGAGACTCGGAAGAAGCGGCAGAAGAAGAAAGAGCACGGGAAGGGGAAACAGCGGGCGATTAAGGATGATAGTGAAGAGGGTGAGAACGAGGGTCCGAAACATAATCCAAAAAAGGATTATGCTCGTGCTTGTCGACGTTGTAGGGTGAGTTTTCTTCACTTCGGAGAAATTGAGTTAGGGCTAGGGCTTAGGGCTCGCTGCACCTGGTTTTCTTCGTCTGAAATTTGCTGCAGAGAACCAAAAGGCATGAGTCACACCAAATACTAACAAAAACAAATCACAATATAGCTCAAGAAAAAGCGCTGCGTAATGAATCCCGAAAATACAGCCTGTGCGAACTGTATCCAAGACGCCAAACGATGCCGTCTTACGGACCACGTCACTGGCAAACAGATCCATGTCAACGAACTTCAGGAGACACAAGTCAAACTCGATTCTGCCTTGAATGAACTTGCCAGATTTCGAGCAATGTCTAAGATATCTATAGGGTTGGATAATCCGCTTGCTGGGATTACAGGCTATGGACCACCGACACAGAAACGGGCAATGCAAAATTGGGCTCGAATGAACCGCGGATTGGAACCTTTGTCGCCTTTGTCTGCTCAAGCTAGTGGCTCTGGAGGGACTCCGGGGAAGCGGAAATGTATATAAACCCCTTTTTTTTTCCTCTTTATTGTGATGATCCTTCTGCTAACACATGTAATAGCACCAACTGACGGAAATGATAGCGAGTCCTCGCAGGCAGTGAAACGCCAAAAGACAGTACCACCACAGCCGAAGAATTGTGAGCTCAACAGATCAAACATATGATAAATTTTATTTCCATTAAGTTGAGGCTAATTTCACCAGTCTCTTTCCAAAATCAGACACAGGAGAGCTATCCGACTTCAAGGCGCCGTAGAAGGCCAGGTGCGACATTACGACGGGCCAATGTACAGACGCAACAAAAGACTAAACGGGAAGAAGCGGCTGAAAAGCTGTTCCAGGAAGCTCAACAGCAGCGCCTGCTGTACCTACAGGCTCAGCAGGCTGAACCGCAGCAAGAGAAGGTTGAACAGCAGCAAAAAGCCACCAGGTAACCCGGATAACACACAGAACCATTAAGTGATCACTATACACTATCCTGGACTTCGTACCCCGACAGGCGAACAGAATCAGCGGACTGAACCTGCAGACGTTGAATTTACTTTCTAGTGCTTCCATCTTTCTGCTGAGGATCTTGCAACGCCTTACATTCGAATTCCTACGGTAGAGTGGCCGATAACTTATAGTGATTACCACGAGAAGGAACGCGAGGAACGCGAGCAAGGTTGATATCTTAGGGTCATTTGGGTCTTTTTCAGGGGTATCGCAATCACATGTCTCAAATAATGCTGGAATATCTCATATCCATGGTATTAGGTAGATAATGCAGACAGAAACCCCTCCCCTCCATCCATGCTTCGTAAATAGGCTCTGAAACTTCAAAACGCCATCGCTATGCGACGAAATAGTATACCACAGTAATAACATATATAACAAGTTAAGCTTGATAATGCCATAGTTCATAACACTCTACCAGTCACTCAAGGCCGGAATGTGCAGCAAATGCCTCGACTCTCACACCAGGTGCGAACAAGTGCTACGCCAACTTCTCGGTCTTCACAGGCCAATGCAAAGCCCTCAGTATTCAGCCAGGCCGCAAAGTCTTCCAAGATGATAGGTTCATAAAGTAGAATTTTCTCATGCCAGGTAAGTTGTGGCGAATAAGAGCTACCGCCCAAGGACCTTCGGGGCCGAGTCTGCAGATGAATGGCTTTTGTGATTGAGCTCTGTAACTCTAGGAGAGTAGCCTCATCATAAGTTGAGGATTTGGTAGATTTCAATGACCGTTTGCTCTTTGTGCCGAGAGGAAGACAACTAATTGCAGGAGTAGTTTGGCGACTACTGCTCTGACGTTGTATTTGTATCCGAGTTGGTGATGGGATAATCTCTTCTTCGGAGTCTTCGATTTCATCTACCATATTATAGGTCGATGCAGGTATAGGCGAAGCGGCTTTCTCTACCGGTTTATCAGCCTTTCCTGCCAATGGCTTCTCGGATACCTTCTTCTTTCCAGCCCGGCTGGTTGTCTTGGGCTCTAATCTAGATGGCGTAGTCTTCTTCTTTCGGGTTGGTAGCTTGTCGCTAACTTGAGTGTCTGAATGTCTGGCAGCAGAAACAGACACTGTCTCATTGATTGCTGCCGACGACGATGTTTCCACAATAGCAGCAGTTGCTGTATTGCCATGCTTACTTTGCCAGCACTTGTCAAGCAGTTCGATCATCTTTTTGCGCCCTCTGACAGCTCTGAGACTGAAACCGTAGGATAAGACTTGGTTCTTGAGCTCTGAATCGGTGTAGCCGTTGAAGTTGGGCATTTCTGGCAACCGGCTTGCAGTCTTTCTAAAAGGTCCAGCTGCGAGTTCGGTCTTGTTAGGCTCAGGGCCAGAAGAGGCGAGCTGTACATCTGCTGCAGGCTTGCTGGCCGTAACAACATCCTTGGGGACTAACGAGTTCGTCGCCGAGACGCTTTGGGAGGAAACGAGGGACGCCATTTTTGGCGCGTCATGCTTGACCTCCGACAGCCGGCTGAGGGCAACAGAAACAGTAGGCGAATCTGTCATATCTATGATCTCTGGTTGGACCACAGCACCGTTGAAATCTCTAGCTGCCTCTGACCAGTGGCTCTTTTTGCCTGTAAATCTAGTCGCAATACTCATGGCCGAAGAAGCTGTTGTTATCGTGGAAGCAGTCTTCTTAAAAGTAAGGCATTCCGAGAGTTGTATCGCTGTCTGCGTTTCTTCAAAGAACGTAGGAGAATCATCTCGTTCCAATTGACTACACGTCCCGAACAGAAAATTCTGATCGTTCAAAGACTTTGTCGCAGCGTCGGGGGAAAGTATTATGTATTCCGGCTCTTTTTGTTTTCCAGCTGTTTCCTTCTTCGGTTTTGTAGGTTTCTTTAAACACTCGCTGGTCTCGCAGGACGACTCTTCGTTATACACGAATAGATCTTCCAGCTCGCCAATTTGCTCGTAGCGAGCCGTTACACGAGCTGTAATTGTATTCAGCTGTTTCTTCGGTTTCGATTTTGTTTTTCGCGTTTTCACTGCATCCTTGATTTGTTTCTGTTGGATAGGTTTCCGCTCTTGTAAGACCTCGAACTCGACGAGCTATTCCATCTGTTAGTGTAAGTGCATAGTCAAGATATTCAAATAAGCATACCTCTAGTCTCCGTCTTTTTGTAGGGTTGCCTTCCTTGCTCGGTTGCGCCGGTTCGCAGGAGCTATTTTCGCGGTTGTAGTGGTAATCGCGTAAAACGTCACCGAAGCTGAGTTTCGTACCACTACCCTGAGACGGGGTATCTTCATCAATTGAAACCAAAGACAAAGCTTTTGGAGGAGTCCAGTCTGATCTACGCTTCAGAGCTTCTTCTAGGTTGAGTCCCTCCGCGTCCGCGACTTCCTTCGCCTCTGCTTCCGCTTCCTCTGCGAGCTTATCTTTCTTGTTTTGGCTGGCCGGCTTGCTCTTTTTCGTTCCAGCTTTTGCTTTCACGACACTTGTATCTTTCGATTTCGAGGCTGCTGTAGCCTTTGCTTTAGACACCGTCGTAGGTTTTGCGACTCGGCCTGTGAGGATTTTGTTCCGCGTTTCCTGCGACTTTGAGTTCTTTCGACTTCCGGCCGTCTTAGCTTCTGAACTTCCAGGTCGCCCTCTCTTTGAGCTTGACTCGTTCCTTGACGGATTCTCGGTAATGGCTTTCGAAGTAGCGGTTTTTCCAGCAGCGCTGGAGAACGGCGATTTCGGTGATGGTGGGTTTTTTTGCTGTCCCAAACCGATCTCTTCGAACAATCTGGAGGGTGATGGCAGCGAAGGAGGAGAAATACTCATGGGAGGAAGCCCAAAAAGACGTGTCGGTGTGCATGGAGACACAGATCGAGCCCAGTTCTGCTCCGGGGACGATGGAATCACTATGGTGTGATCCAGTCTTGAAGTCATTATGGCGGAGTGATTTCACTTCCGGAACGTCCTCCGCTGTCAATATCAGTCCTTCATGCTATTCACCGGTCATTACTTTCGTTGTCGAAGAATGCGGTCTAAAACGTGAGGAGTGTGTTTTCTTGATAAGTGTTGATCCTGGTGGCGTGCCGCACATTGAGGATAAATCTTGGCAAAGTTGGGGAAATTCCTAGTTGAGACGACTGGCGGGGCAACCGCAACCAATGTAAACATCTCAGCCCTATCAACTTCAACTTCACCTATATCTTATATAGATCAATCCTTTATCCTTATCTATACTTTAGGTGATATACACATTCTTTTGGGTCATGACAGCCAACGGACTTCAATCGCAATGACAATCTGAACTTGCCAAGACCCTCCATTGACCTGACGTTAGATTTGAGCAACATTACGAAAGACGTAAGTGTATATGGATCATGGAAATTCCTGCCGAAGAACATTGGGTATCAAATTTGATTGTATTATTCTACTTTTATCGATATTCAAGGTCTTATGTGGCCCCGCGAATAGCTATTGCTCCAATTATAAGTGGCTCCAAGGCTTTCACGGCATCGGTCTGACCATCACTAGACTTTGAAGCCAGCTGATTGAGCTTGTATAATTTCCGAATCTTTGCAAGGTCTGACATTGACGATATAGTTTCATCGGTAAAAGGAACAGATGTCGCCTTCACGGAGCTTTCTAAATGTTTTGCGACGGACTCGTGGGTGACTTCTGGGGTTACAGAGAGCTTGACGACAAGTAGATTTTTAGTATCGTCGGTGATACCGAACCTGCGAAATGCTTCTGCAATCTGCTCACTATCAGCTTGGTTGCATATGAAAGTCATGTTTCTGAGCACTCACATTATTACTAGGACCGAGAGACACAACTATTTCCGAATGAACATTGTGTGATCGTAATCGGTTGTTCAGGTAATCATTTACAGCTCTAAACACCGCTGCAAAGATGTGTCGTCTTGATATAATCTAGCCCATGAATTAGACCCTCAGATCAAGTAATTTGAGCAAGTCCCGCCTACCGTGCTGGCATCCACGAAAGCATATTGAAATTCTGCGTTTCCGGATATAAGTTGTTCCCGTAGGAAGCTGGCATTTTTCAGGTCTTTGTAAAGTGCAACATGAACTGGAAGATTCTCAGGCACATGAGGAAGGTGGATGGTTTCTAATAGTGACATCTTTTGGGTGGTTTAAGACTGTTGTGGAAACTGGTAGAGGAGTTTCGCAAAAAGATCGCGAATTGATTATCGATAAGGCCAAGGGGGCCGCCACTTTTGGTGCCTGAGGCATGAAACTATACTTTTAGGCAGCAGGCTTAGTAATAAAGTGGCTGTGTTAGTTCAAGTAGTTATCACGTGGGGTTCTCTTACGAATGTGATTAGCACTTCTGGAACGTTCGGGTTACCGGAATGGACGTCACTGAGAGCACCGCTAACTCCGTCCGGACGAAATTGAGGCTTCGATATAAAAACCTGGATTATCCATCTCCCTTCATCAACCCAGGTCATCAACGATATCTTTCATCTCGGTCAACGTTTCATTGACTTCTCACAGCTATGGCGTTCATGCTGAGGCGACCATTTGCCGTCACAACGGCTTTGAAGCAAGCTGCACCTCGTAGTGCAAACGTAACCGTTCGATACTTCCACAATACCCCAATCCAGAGCTCTCCGGTCTTTAAACCCTCGACTCCCGCACGTCCATCTTCCATCCTCGCACGAACTCGACAGACCTTCCGGAATGCTTTCCGCCGCACATATATGCAGGAGACCTATCAAGTCGACCGTGGAAATCTGACACAGAAGTTGCTATATGGAGTTGCCATCGTAGGTGGAACTATCGTGGCCACAAACTTGATCTTCAACCGCGAGACTCGCGACGATGGCGGCATGCCGGTTTACGAGAGACAATACTTGAATGAGACGTTCATGCACACTGGTCTAGGTCTTGGTATCATTGCTATCGCTGCTCGTGCTCTACACACCAATGGGTGGTCCGTTCGCTTGATGGCCTCAAACCCATGGGCTGTCGTTGGTCTCGGTCTGGTTGCCAGTATCGGCACTATGTACGGCACAATGTACACTCCTCCTGAAAAGTAAGAGCTTCACCCCCGACAAACCTTTGGTAAAATGGCTTCTTACTAACATTTTCGTCACAGTTACATGCTCAAATACGCTCTATGGACCGGCTTCAACGTGACTCAGGCTGCTCTTCTGTCGCCTTTGATGTTCTTGTCACCCGCTTTGCTCGCTCGTGCCGGTCTCTACACAGTTGGTATGATGGGCTCTATCGCGTTCGTTGGTGCCACTGCCAAGCAAGAGAAGTACCTCTACCTTGGCGGTCCTCTTCTTGCAGGTGTTGCCGTTGTTGCTCTTTCCGGCTTTGCTCCTCTCGTTCTCCCAGCTACTGCTGCTCGTACACTGATGTGGTCTGAGCGTATCTGGCTCTATGGAGGTCTCGCTGTCTTTGGCGGCTTCACACTCTATGATGTCCAGAGAATCCTGCACCACGCTCGTCTTGCTGAGCGGGGTGTAGTCCGACGTGACCCAGTCAACGAGAGCGTCAGTCTCGAACTTGACTTCATCAACATATTCGTTCGTATGGTACAGATCCTCGGTATGCAACGCAACAATCGACGATAAACGTACCTTCCTGTGACATTAGACAAAATCTCCTATCCTCGCGTTTTTCCGTCTATCTTTTTTCTTTTTCTTACGTTGTGTGTTATGACGGCTGAATTTGCTCCATTATACCTATTCCTGTTGACGACACAGGTTATTGTACATATTTAACTCAGAGTTGAAATACGACTTGACAATTATCAGTTATCTATTTCTATCAATATTCAAAAGTAAATCCGCCCTTTATGCTTGAAAGCGACCATGCTGTAAGAGAGAGGCTTGACAAACCGAAAAAGGAAAAGCGCCGTCTGCCATCCCACCCAACCCAATTGGATCACTGCATCGTAGCACCAGAAAAGTACGAGGTTCCTTCACATCACCTTTCAACTCATTCTACTTCATACCTAATTCAGACAGAGTCTCCATTTTCATAAAATAAAGGCGGGCGCAAAGGCAGATTTTATAACCATGGCATCAGCTGAAATGGACATCGACCCTCCAGTGGGAGACAACACCACTCCATCACAATCAGGAAATTCAGAAGCAAAGACGCAAGCCGGAGCTGTCGCAGTCCGAAGTATTGAAGGATGGATCATTATCGCTACGAATATCCACGAAGAGGCTTCCGAAGAGGATGTGACTGATCTCTTTGCTGAGTATGGAGAGATCAAGAACTTCAACCTCAACCTCGATCGTCGTACTGGTTATGTCAAGGTACGTTCTCTTGCCCATCTCGTTTACAAACGGACAATGCTAATACTTTGATTCCTTTTAGGGATACGCATTAATCGAATACTCGACTCTTCCCGAAGCAAAAGCTGCCATCGACGCCCTCAATGGCGCCAAACTACTCGACCAGACCCTCAGTGTGGACTATGCCTTTGTACGACCGCCTCCAGGAAACAAAGGCAAAGGTGGTGGCAATCAGAGAGGAGGGCGCGGTGGACGAGCACGCAGCAGGAGTCGCGAGCGCAGTCGCAGCCCTGGAGCCGACAATGGGAAGGATTAAAAAAGTGTCTTGCGGATAAAGCGATGCGTTCATTACTCTTCCTTAGCGGAGGAATGCGACAACTCGCGAATGGATCAAGAATTCCTGTTCAATTCCGAATAATACTACATACGAGGCATTGCTCACAAACAAGAGCCAGCCTTGTATATACGCCGGCGGTCTCCCCAATTTGCAAAGTCTAGAGAAGGCTTCACGATATATGGGGAGTCTTGTCGGCACGCAAAATACCAAAACAAAATGTATGTCAAATATCATATTCTCTGCTACGCGGATTTGCTAACAGATAATCCAGTCCTAACAAAAAGATGCCTATGGTAGGCAAAATATGCGATAGGCCCTAGAAGATTTAATATGATTACCAACCATTGCTTTTATGTACTTGGATTTAACGATGAAAATACGCAATAATGACTACTGAGATACTTTACAACCTGATAAGATTGCTAGAGTAATCGATTAACATAGTACAGTAGTGACTGAAGACCCGCGAATGGCTGACGTTGGCGCTCTTGGGGAGCCAAGCGTCGCAACTCCAGCCCATCTTTAGGCTCTTGCGTACCAACTGCCAACTTTCCCCGCAATGCACGCGACATACTTGCTTTGCCTGTAGGGATCATTCATATATCCCTTTATACGTATCTCTACTTTTCATAATTTATTCTATTCTCTCATCTCTCGATGATATTTTTCATTGAATTCAACATTCGGTCCAGTGGTGGCCCGATGTCCTTTCGTTCCGTGGGAGTATAGCGGGTTGTTGAGCGACGTATGCGGCAATCAATCAACAGAGACAATGTACCTGTTCTACTAGACTGTATTCATGAGGTGTTGTACGGCGTCCTGAACTGAATTCACACTGTACGACTATAACGATGATGACGATATTCTTTGCGGTGGTTCAGCCGCTGTTCGCGCTGTTCCTTGGAAGATCTCTCGCTTTGCCGGACTTGCGACAGGCCATACTGAGTACAGACGATGCAAATCAAGCTGTTACGGCATCTTCCACACAGAGGCAAACTCTCAAGGATATGTTATATGCCCTTGATGTCATGCAAGACAGTTACTTTGAGCAATGGCTCGGTACATGGCCGGATGCTATTGACTGGACTGCGGCAGTCATTGGTACTCACATATCTGGCACTTTATCGTCATTGACAATGACATCTCCGGAGTTAGTTTCATCGCCAATCTCGAACAGTTCTGTTCTTGAACAGACGCTTGCATACGAGAATCTTATCAACCGCTATTTTGATCAAGTCTCCAATTTCTATTTTGGAGAAAACGCTTTCGCCGTCCGAATGCAAGCATTTGACGACATGCTATGGGTGGTACTCGGTTGGTTGGAGAGCATCAAGTTCCAGAATCTCCATTCCGAGTTACATTATGAGACCGTAAATTCCACGATTGAAGCGCAATGGCACGGAAAACAGCTTCGCGTGCCTGCAGCGCATCGAGCTCGTGTATTCTATGAGCTGGCTTCTTCGGGCTGGGATAGCGAACTGTGTGAAGGTGGGATGATATGGAGTCCGTACCTTGAGCCATACAAGAATGCGATTACGAATGAGTTGTTTATCTCGGCAAGCATTGGGATGTATCTGTATTTTACGGGCGATCCTATTGGTTCACCGTTTGTGTCTTCGGATCATTATCGTGTGCACGACCCCAGTTATCTTGCTGCCGCAGTGCGTAGCTACCAGTGGCTTAAGGATTCGAACATGACTGGCACTGGTGGTCTGTATGCGGATGGGTTCCATATTCACGGATACAAAGGCATCAAGAACCCAGGAACGAAAAAATGCGACGTGCTCAATCCTATGGTATTCACATACAATCAGGGCGTTATTCTCAGCGGACTGAGGGGACTATGGCTCGCTACAAGCTATCAAGATTATCTCCAGGACGGACACGAGCTGATTGAGCGTGTGATGCGGGCTACAGGATGGCCAAGAACCAATCGTCGCAACTGGTCCGGTCTTGGGCGGGGCGGTGTTCTAGAAGAAGCCTGCGATTCTCACAGTAGCTGCTCACAGGATGGGCATACCTTCAAGGGGATATTTTTCCATCACTTGACTGAATTCTGTCATGTGCTGCGACCAGAAGAAGTCAGACTACTTGCCCTGTTCGCTGAGCCTTCGGAGTCGATAGAAGAGAAACAAGATCTGTTTGATAAATGGCATTTGGCTCGATGTCGGAAGTATGGGGATTGGATTGAGCATAATGCTCGAGCCGCACTTGCTACAAGAAATGAGCAGGGGAAATTCGGCATGTGGTGGGGAGTAACATTTCCCAGTGCGGAGGCTGATATGGAAGTTCCAATGTCAAGCATACCACCAGGAGCTATTGACTATGTGAATCATGGCGAAGCGGGCCGGGATTCGGACCGTCTTAAGGGTCTATTACGAACTCTCTCTGGAGATGACTACAGCGAGTATAGCAATAACTCGACAATACCCTCAAAAATGGGCAAACCGCTTTCACGCGCCGAACAAGCTGCTGGACAGTATCAGAGCCATAGATGGGTAAGAGATGTGAATGATCGGGGTCGAGGCCGCACTGTTGAGACACAATCCGGTGGACTTGCCGTATTACGGGCTTGGTATCAGTGGCAAACGTCGTTATTTTTACAATAGAATTGATTATCGTTAGGAACTTGCTGCAAAGTACGATTACATTCAAACGCGATAGTGATGCATTAGCCACCATTAGACATGATGTCCATGGTAGCAGTGCCAATTCATTGTTAATTCTTCTGCTCAAGGCTACCAACTATACACAAAACTGAACACGGTAACAAGTTGTTCAGATCAATTGAGACAAAAGGAGACAGAGCGGAGAGTATGCAGTGATTGAGTTTCCATCAAGTCTGGAAAAATCGAATCAAATATCGCTGTAGGTCGATGAAGTAGATTATATCTTCTCGTTGAGCATTTAGTTCTGCTCGCCGCCTTGTTCCTTGGTGAGTTGATCACTTGATAAAAGTCAGTTAATATGTTCCTTTCTAGGAACGGGAGGTTTGAATGGTGATGAGATATCCACGTACATGTGCTTGTCGAGTTCATCGAGGTGCTTTCGCTGCTCGGCAAGCTTGTGCTTGAGCTCTCGGAGCCTAATTAGAAGAACAAACCGTCAGCATCTGGATATATTGCACCCAAATGAATTGATATCTTACTTTTGAAGCTCCTTCTCCTTGACGTATAGGTTCTCTTGCGCAGCTTCGCGCTTGGTGAAAGAGTCGCTATTGAACCCGGTCAGCTAATTGACGAATATAGCGATAATCAATAAATAAACTCACGCAGCAGCAGATCCGCCGGCCTTGGGAGCACCAAGATCACCTTCGCCCATTCTAACCGGAGCAACGGAAAACGAGCGAATAGCGACCAATCGCTGGTTGGCGCGGAGGACAGGTCTTGCGACGGCGTTACGGAACATTGTGAGTGTTTATAGAGATTGAGATAGAGGGGATGTTTGTTGATAGGAGATGTTCAGGTTGTCGTGGAAGTGATGATCAATTGCAGAATCGAAAGTCGATGAAAATAGTCCAGGCGGTGGCATGACGTTAGCTTACCCTTCTGGCTCCGAGGTATCGCAGCCTGAGGCAGCGATTTGTCATCAGGTGATTGTTTGTTTGCACTGTTTGTCTACAAGCTTGGATGTGGATCACCTGACCACAAACTACTTCGTGTGATACCGAGAATATATCGCTACATATGCATTTGATTTCCTCCCCGGAGATGTATAAATTGGTCCAACGGCTGTATATTCTGACATTTGGGAGGGTATACGCCTTGATACAGCCGCGTATTGACCATGAAAAAAATGTGAGGCAAAAGCCGGACGAGATGGCAATCTTAGGAGGCTGAAAGCCCTTACAGAAGGAGTGTCAGAGTCTGGACTCTGGCTACGGAGGTCGAAATATGGCTTGCGGCAGGTTAGTCGTAATAATGCTTCTACGCCTCGGACTTGCGCTTAGTCTGATCCACGATGCGGCGGAGTTTTGAGTCTCTTATCTCGAGCAAATAATCAGCGAGTTGCTCCTGTTGGCTGTTCACGTTTTGACTGTCACGCGCGCACATAATTCAAGAACAGTGCTCGGATATATCAACAGACCCGACAGGAGATAGTGATGTGATGGTCAGTAGACTCGATACTCAAGAGTCAAGAGCCACAGAAATGAACCACAACGTAGCCCTGTACACATGTACCACATACCATAGCTGAAGACAGAGTCTAGGACATTAGTTGAAACGTGATAATGGTGAAATTAGACAAATAAAGCAGAATTGGAGAAATTGAGGGTCGCTTGCCGCCTAGCAGACGGACCAATGACAGGCCCACAAAAGGGGGTGGGCTTTCTCAAACAAACAAAACAAACGCTCCTTCCTCAACCAAACCCAAACCTCATCCGCCTTCTTTGCCCAAAACACAACCATCTCTCTACTCTACTCTATCTACCAACTACATCTATCCTCCTCTTCTCCTTTCCAACAGCGTCTTCTTTCGACTATTCGATACCCTTTCTCTCTCAATCTCTATCCGCACATACTCTCTCTACCAGTCTTGTTTTTCGTCGGTACGCGTTACCATTCAGGTGAGCCGCCATCCCCCTCTTTCTTGTGCCCCCTGCTCCGCCCCTCCCACGGCCATCTCCATCATCGTCGACGACTGAGCCATCGACTCGAAAAAACCACATCGATTTGATATCTACTGTTGTTCAGTGCTGTTGTCGCAAGACAAAATTTCAACACCAAACGGGCGTATTTGGGCGATGCAATCTCTATTCCTTCGCTTGTCTTAGTGACGGGCCAGCCAGAGAGCGGTGATCGTGGATCGGCCCGAGTGTGTGACGTAGGAGGTCGACCGCCTACATTCTACTTTCTTCCACACAACAAGCCTCATTTTTTGCCCTATCAAGATTACAAGATGTTGCGAACTATCGTGATTCGACGAAATGGCTTAACTCCGAAAGTGTGGTTAGTGGTCGATGGTAGTAGAATAAGGCTACGCTACGTATCATATTTACGTCGCAAATGAAAACATTTACCATCACTACTTTTTTTTTCAGCCTCATCAACACACACAACACTCGAAACCAGACTTTTTATTACAGTTTACTAACTTGCCTAATTTCTAGATAATCAATCACAATGGGTCACGAAGATGCCGTTTACCTCGCCAAGCTCGCCGAGCAGGCTGAGCGCTATGAAGGTTCGTTAACTTCTGCTCGTAGCTATCTCGGCAATGTCGCGTTAACTTTTTTCTCAGAAATGGTGGAGAACATGAAAGTCGTTGCCTCCTCAGACCAAGAATTGTCCGTCGAAGAGCGGAATTTGCTTTCTGTCGCCTACAAGAACGTCATCGGTGCCCGCCGTGCCTCTTGGAGGATCGTCACCTCGATCGAGCAAAAGGAGGAGTCCAAAGGCAACGAGTCTCAGGTCACATTGATCAAGGAGTACCGTCAAAAGATCGAAACCGAGCTGGCCAAGATCTGCGAAGACATCCTCGAAGTTTTGGACAAGCACTTGATTCCTTCTGCTCAAACCGGTGAATCCAAGGTCTTCTACCACAAGATGTAAGTTTTCTTGCTAGTGTATTTTCACGCAGATCTAATGGATAAATAGGAAGGGTGACTACCACCGTTACTTGGCTGAGTTCGCCACTGGCGACCGCCGCAAGGCTTCCGCCGATGCCTCCCTTGAGGCTTACAAGGCTGCCACCGAGGTTGCCCAGACGGATCTTGCTCCTACCCACCCCATCCGTCTCGGACTCGCCCTTAACTTTTCCGTTTTCTACTATGAGATCCTCAACTCTCCCGACCAAGCCTGTCACTTGGCCAAGCTTGCATTTGACGATGCTATTGCTGGTATGTTATTAACTCGCATTGAAGCGTATTTTACAATTTCTCGCTGACACATGTCACAGAACTCGACACCTTGAGTGAGGAGAGCTACAAGGACTCCACTCTCATCATGCAGCTCCTCCGTGACAACTTGGTATGTACAGCACCAATGTTTGCTTATATATGAGTACAATACTAACATACTGTAGACTCTCTGGACCTCTTCTGAGGCCGAGACCGCCGCTGAGCCTGCTGCTGCTGAAAAGAAGGAGGAAGCTCCCGTCCCTTCAACCGAAGCTCCTGCTGCCGAGTAAATTTCATAAACAACATAAAAAAGAAAACATATGAATCATGAACTCGTGCCGTAGAGTGGATTTGAGTTTGGATTTCAGATGTAAAAGGATGAGAGGTTTGTCCGTGTCAGATTCCTTTTGAGCGGATTGGAGTTTGTTTTTTTTTCTCTGCTGCCTTTCCCCTTTGCCTACGGGTTCGTTCGGTTATTACGCGAGAACTTGGTAGATGAGAAAAGAAGAAAGGAGAAGAACTGAAAAACAGGGAGCAAGATTTTTTTAAAGAAAATCCAAAGTTTCAATCATTCTATGACCAGGAACCGTGATTCAAGATATTCATGTTGAGGGCTGAAAAAAGAGGAGAACAATATGATAAACCGAAGAATATCCTATTTATTTTACCCTTTTATCTTTTCGACTTCCTTCTCGTCAACAATGGATTAATTCCCCTGCGATTCGGGTCTTTATGAGATGGTTATCTTTGTCTTTATTCCTGTTCCTCGAATTTCTATTCTTCTTTTTTTCTTCTTTTTGGCCCCTGGTTTTAACTCGCTTTTTGTGTGTTTCCTTTTCTTGCTCTGATTCCGCAAGTAATGTATGCAAAGTCTCCTTATTACATTTCCTCCATATCTATCAGAATTCCTCCCTCTCTTTATACAATACTATACAATTGATACAATACAATGCGGTGGTCCATTGCTACTGCGATATGATGTGACTTGATTGATCTGGGTCCAGTCTTATCTGGTCGTATGAAACCTATCTTGCTGGCCTGATGTTGGTAACGGCGGAAGCGGAACTGGAGCTTCATTTGACAGTAAGCATGAGTACTCAAGTTGATTCTCAGTGTCCAAATGGCCATCTTTTCCTGCTTGACGAAAAGAAGGGATGGAACGAGACCCGATTCGAGGATTCGTTGCATCCGTTCTAGTGGCGGTTGGTATATAGAAGGGATCTTGCAACGACACGACTCGAACAGAGACATCCAGGGCTGGGGATAGATGAGTCAGTCAGACGAGTATATGATATACAGATTCACTGTCTAGGTGCAGAGGTGTCTGATATCAAGTATCCAAGCATGAGCGGGTTCATGCTTCATCATACACATGCGTAGTCCAAAAAAAACAATTGATGGTTATCCATAAAAGTCTCAGGGGAATCTTCATCAAGCAAGAGACATTACCACTCCTATACTGAAAATATCATTCGCAATATTCATTAATGCTATGCGAACTATCAAACAATCCGCTGCGCTATGCATGCACATGCTCATATGTATAAACAAACAGTAACAATCGAAAAAAGAAAACAACACCCACCACCCAATGAACTCCCATGGAAGAAATATGCTCTCGGAGGAAAAAGGAAAAAGAAGATATTGTGTACAAGGTAGAAGAAAATAAGGCGCCATGTCACGTGCTGCTGCTCCGAGTTCATTGTCCCAGCGTTTTCCGGGGCTGTGGTGGCGTTGCAAGGGTAGAAAAAAGAAAAGAGAATAAAGATAGGCACCTGAAAGGTCGACGTCATCGGGGGAATCAAGTTCGTCTTCATCAAGGCGAGATAAAGAAAAAGAAAAAGAGCATATTGCTATCCACTGTGATATCAAGCGGCAGCGGAATAATGAAATGAACCTCGAGTAAGGAACCATGCAGTTGCAAGCGCAAACAGCATATGATGTATAATCAGTGGCTTGCTCTTTTTTGTTTTTCATTTTTTTTTTCATAAGAACAATAGAACTTCGCATTAGCCTGTAAAGAAATTTGCATATCCATTGTGGCACAGCGACAAGGCACACATGGATATGACGAAAGCGGCAAATGACAGGGTAGTCTTTCCGCCTAGGAGAAAACAATACGCCGCCAAGTCAAATCCCTGATTCAACACACCGACGATGATCAACGCCTGAACGTGCAATGCAATAAAACGCCGAAACGACGACTGTCTAGCAACTCAAATCATCGACGTTCCAAACATAAATTTGAGGTCAAACAGATTGCCACCCAAGCTAGAAATAACGAGATATGAAAGCTCCGCAGGAGCAAAAGATCAGTGGAAATCATCAGTCGTGACGAGCTCGATGATGTAAAGGAGAAGAGAAATGGGTAAACCGGAAGTCGCAGTAGTGGTAGTAGTAGTAGTACCGATATGATCATAGCGGTCGCTTGTGGTATGTGGAATAGCAAAATCGAAGAGAAAAAAAAATGTTGCACTTGTGGTATCACTGTAATGACGACGAATGCTCAGTAGTAGAATCCATACGCAATGTCGAATCGCTCGAAGTTGGTTTCTGGTGCAATTTTCTGCGTTTGTTGGGTTTAGTGATTCTTGCTTTTCCACATAAAACGCCGCCGTGGTCGGTGAGCTACTTTCGATTCTTCTTCGACTTCCCAGTGGTTGATGTGATCTCAGATTTGGATATTGTTTGCGTCAAGCTTCCAATATAGTCTTGTAGGTACCGGTTCTCGCTCTCTAGCTTGTCGTGATCGTTTTTGACCTCTTCGATTCGTTGCGCTAGAGCCTGGAGGGATAATTGTAGAGTTTTGGCTTGCCTAAGAACAGTCACCAAATTGTTCACTCATATTGAGAATATAAATTCACTCACTCTTGCAGAGTTTGACGAGCTTCCTTTCCCAAACGTTCCACGTCTGCAGAGTCACGTCGAGGACTCATGGCACGAGCATCATCTGGCGGAAACTCCTCCTCCTCAATCTCAATCTCTGGGTGATCTCGTGGCACGAGGATAGACGCACTGGGTTTTCGGCTGGCCATTCGGGGACGTTCCAGTCTTGACCGACCGCGCTCAGGTTCGCCGTCGGAGATGGAAGAGGACGAAGAGGATATCGAAGCAAAGTGCATGCGATCGCTGTCAACAGGATGAGGTACTACAGGCACTGGAGTAGCGCCTTGCATGTCACCAGAGACAGTAGTCATCATCGAATTACCAGTACCTCTAATTGTCCTCACACACAGAGAGCGGCTAACGCTTGAGGCCCGCGTCGCGTCTTCCCAGTTGGTTTGTTGATCCAGAGTAGTATATTGTTGTTGTTGTTGTTGTTGTTGTTGTTGTTGTTGTTGTTGTTCTTGTTCGAGACGGGCGCAAAAAGATGTTGGAAAGACACGAGGGAAGAGTCCTTGACCGGTTTAGAAATCGAGGTAAAGGAAAGGCGACAGCTCGGTATTCCTTTCCTTAATCTACAGCGATTCTCGATGGAGGTTGTCAAGCGGTCACACTTTAGCGATACTGAACGAAAATCATGTCTTGATGTTGGTCGAGTTGGAATTGATCGTGGGGTGTTATAAGAGTTTCCTCCAGGTGCAGGTTAAGAGTCAGCGAGTGAGTCTCAAGTCGGACTCATCGAAATTCCCGTGTCGTTGTCCCGTGATTGCGGTTTGTTGCACCTAGTGATGTAACGGTAAAAAATCTTCGCTGTGGAACAGGGCTGGGATGAAGCGATATTTGTTGTCTTTCACCTTTGCGAGGAGCAAGAAGGAAAAAAATGGATCGGGGCACGAACGGTTTGGTAAGAAAGAGGAGGTTAGGTTAGGCTAGGTTAGGTTAGCATTCGGAAGTGGAACCTAGGGAAGGAGCGAAGTGTAATGGCGTTACAGCCGTACGGATTAATAACAGGAATGATACTAAGCATTCACTAGCCGCGTATTGAAACACTCCGTACATGAGAGGAACCCACTGAGCTAAGGTCGGGTTCCTCTTTCCCTGTCCCAAGCGCCATCGGCCAGCCAATAGGATCGCTCCCTTTTCCCTTTTGGTTCGCTCCTCCCTTTCTTCGTTCGTTCGTTCTTTCGTTCTTTCTGTTTTTTCTATTTTTTCTTCAACCGCCGACTATTGAACAGAAACAGGCATATAGGAGAGGCGAGAGTACCCGGATACCATCGCAGAGACGAAATAGTCATTGTATCCTATCCTCTGACTCCAGAGAATGCTTCCTCATAGTACCTCGTTGCCGAATGTCTGTCTGCAAGAGGGGGACCGCCAGATCAGCCAGTCAGGCGTCGTCAGTGGGGACTCCAAGCAAGGTGGGAAGGAGGGAAAGGGTGCAAGTCAGCAGTTCATACCATACGTTGTTTATTGGTTATATCTTACCGTCTGCTGTTCCTCCCAGGTACCCACCATTGGCCGACTCAGCCTCTAGTGGCAATGATGATCGCGCGAACAGACTGGCACAACGACATGGAATAGCAGTGTAAGAGCATTACAGGGCTGATTTCTGGTACTACTAATATAGTATACTATAGTAGTATGTATCGAATAGGTACTGGTACTCGTTGCGTAATATGCCGGGAGCGGGCTATTGTTGAAGATCCTTAATAATATATTACAAGGTGTGACGTGGGATTCTTGCCAACAGCGCCAAGCATCAGGTCACCACATGTATCGGTACATGCAACAGCCTCTACCCGTCGCTGATATTTACTATAAAAAAACGATAATTACTGTATAAGTGCCATTATTAACCTGATAGTTGAGCAGATAGTGTATGTACCTGTATGTACGGAGTACCACGACAGAGTAAGTACGTCAATACCCCTGTAAGCCATAACGGTTTTTAATACTGGCATCCAAAGTCTCAACTCGCAATCGGCAGACATACTCGTTGGGACTAGTGTGCTTCCCCCACCCACCACAACAGGAACACAAAAGGGAAATCGTCGGAAAGATAATCGATCGGCCGTGCAATACGCCAATGACCGATATTTTTTCCACGATGATCTCCAGCGGTGATGGTTTTTGCTTGATTCATGTGCGGCGTATGTCATCACAATTCGAAACCAGATCATATGAATCCATTCGTGCATCAATACGGAGTAGAGAATCCAAATACTGGCTACCAACACTACTACATAGTGTGTAGTACGTAAAGTTAACAAAGTCCAAAGTACGGTACAAACTACTCCATCGAGAACACGCTCCCCCAGCCAATCAGCATGTTAGAATCGCCCTTCTTTTCCATCGGATCGACCAAAATGGTTAGACCACAGACCCAAACCACAAAATCGGACAATATAATTGGTCCGTGTCGGGTCTTTTCTCTTAGTGCGTATTACGACATTACTAGTACATAGTATTAGTATTAGTATTATTATTATTATTACTACTACTACTACTACTACTGCTACTTAGTATCGATGTGGATATGAACAACTTTTATACCACATACTATGCATATTGATTTTCATGTTGAAGAGCCTCCTGGAAAACCCATCTCCGTGCTGGGATACCTCTAACAATCATGCCAAGGGGGAGACTCCTATGTACATCCTACGACCGTATCAAGCCGATCTATGGAGTCATCGGAATGTCGATCCACCCGCACATTCTCCTCTGGGAAGTACGTACGCAGTAGCTGAATCAGACGACGATTCATCTAGTTATTCAAAATGGATGGGAAGTGTGCATCCGGATCCGTCCCACTGGCACCGAGCCGCCGGTTCAGTGGCTCCGTATCAACTATTAAGGGAACGGAATCGACGGGGATTGCTTCGATCAAATCCCTTTTAAACTTTCGACTCTGCCGGCGTGGGCTGTCTCAGTCCGCGTAAGGGTTTCACTTTATCTACGTATAGCCTCTCTAGCCACTCTGGCCTCTCTGGCCTCTCTGAGACTGAACGAGCATAACCCGGTGCGGTTACATGTGCGGTTACAGAATATTCGCCGTCGGAGTGCTCCTTCGTATCTGGGTAACGTCGGTTTTACTTTGGAGTACAGGGAGTATGAAGAAGAGTATGTATTCTCACCGGCCGTACCACATGAATTGGTAATCAGTTACAAGATAGCTTACAAGTGACTACCGGCAGAACCAGGGCTGCATGATTAGCCTCCGGAAGCCAGGCGCATACTCCGTTAGTCAAGTATCGTGAATAGAGGCAAAAACGTGGTTGGTTAGAGTTAAAAATCCTGAAGAATTCAACGCTAGTCCCGGTTGGTGCTTAGCGTGTCTACTAGCAGAACTATGAATGTCAACTTATCTCTGATGATTATTATTATTGCATCATTGTTCTTTAGCAGGCCACCGCATCCCTGACCATGTTCAACAAGGTTCGTCTACTGTAAGCTACAAGACTACAGAGAAGGTAATCACCTCACCGCTCGAGGTATTTTATTTTTAATAGCATTCCCATATCCAGAGTACACGGCATCGAAGACGTACAATCAAGAAGCTAGTACTACTATGTAGCATACAGATAGATTAGGCCAAAACGGAAGAAACGTGGAAGCCCCTTGTCTCTTCCACCGCGGCGCCACATCGACCAAGCTTTTTAGTCCATCTCAGTCTCCTCGTTCATTATTCCCGTATGACATTTACGATGACAAGATTCGTGACATCTCTGCTGACATCCCACTCGCTAAACCTCCCGCGTGACTTTGTATTGCCGCCCCTTGGCAAGATCGTCATCTCGCCTCTTGACTCTTCTATTGCATCAACGAGGCTGAAGTTGAAGCTTCATCGGTGTATTCTCGGAATACACTACATACGTACATACATATGTACATATGTACATACATATATACATACATACATAGGTATACATACACTTATTATAACTCGAGGTATAAGAAGATCGACGTGTCAGAAACCGTCCGATCGACACGAGAACCGATAGTAGATAGACAGACAAAAGCAGAAATAAAGTATGAATGTATCTTCTAAATTGCCGCGTTTAGCCCGAAAAAGGTACTCTTTACTGCCAGTTGGGCCGCAAGTGTACATCCCTATCGAGTTAGTAGTATCAACTCACATATCGACCTGCTAAATCCGGAGATTTTTTTTTTTGAAACGTACCGGCCATGTCCGGCAATAGATTAATATTCAACTTGCTATGGTAGTCCGGGATATTATTTCCCTCATTCTCTACCCGCCTCCTGAATGGTCACCTCGTACCCCTAATTAGGGCTCACTCAATAATACTCTCTTTACCTCCGTATGGAGTGGTTACTTACTAGTTTGATCCTTTTGTTTCCTTTGGTGTCCAATGGCTAGTCAAAACAAAGGCATTTTGACCGGAAATAACAAGAGAATCCCTGTCGCAGCGTGGCCGCCCCAGCGCAATTTGCCTGCAAAGACTACGGGGCCAAAACAAAGTTGAGAGTGGAGAGATTTTACCACATGGCGATGAGCGCTAGTACTTCATTGATTGAATACATACTGAATATTCCGGTGTAGCCTCCGCCGTAGACTCTGTAGACTCTGTAGACAGACAGCCGGATGCTTGCAAGTTGCGATACTTGTGTAGGATCTTGAATATCGCACAATGAATCCGAGTAAAAATATGCCCTGAACGAGATCGAAGTATTCTCCAGCTGGGGACAAAAACAGGTTTCCAAGGTTGACTCCTGGCGGCGTGCTAAGATTGCCGACATCACGATATGCTTGCTAGTATATGCTACCTGCGGAGTTGCATGTACCACACAACCCTAAGGATCCGGCATTGATAAGACTATATCCTCTCCTGGCCATGTTGCTCCGACGAATTTATCTAATCTTCATTTATTAAATGCTACGTAGTGCGCACTACCACGAGTTGAAGCTTGGCACGGCTTTTCCTGTTTCTTTCGTCCTGTCCTGTCAAGTGTCGACGCTGTCGAGCGACTTTGAACACTAGCGAAGCATAAAACCCTCATGGCAGCCTGAGGCAGCGTCAGTCACCTGTCAAATCATGTGTTCTAACATCACGTGGCGAGATATACATACGTTTCTCATACCGTTCCCAAGCACGTATACGGATCTGGTGACACGCAATGTACTGTACATAATGTATACACACCTACCGCAATGTCCTCGCGGTTAGACACAATAGACCAGCCAACACTGAAATGATTCCCAAATCAACCGAACTCATCCCAGACATGCTATGACAGAAGCAAGCATAGCCACAAAAGACGTGACTTGGCCTATCTTACTACGTACTACGTGGTTAGAAGCCTTTACTGAACCATGGATTCAATATGAAGTTATTGAATTTGAAAGTTTATATGTATCTACCTCGGTATCCGCTTACTGTACGGCTCAATAAGCATCAATAAAGTAATCTACCCCTCTATCAAACCGCCAACCCCACCAAGAGCCCAATATACAGAGCATACTTGGGTATAGACAGATGCATACATCTGCTGGCCATCCATGTCTCGTCACACGTCAATATCTCAGGGATTAGGCATATGTCAGGGTCCGTGCGGCTATTTTCATACAGACATACAGACATACATGCATGTATGATTTTGATGCAAGTAAATGGACTAGTATGTGGACAATAAATACGTTGTTGTGGCGTTGTGTTTTGTGCTGTATTTAGCCTATTCTGTAGGTGTACTTTCTTATCTAGGTAGTGGCACATGTACCTGCAACCCCCCAATTCATTCTATAAGGTATTTGTTGAATAGATGCGATGGATACTGCTGCAATATCGCTGCCAATGTCATGTCACACTGATAGTGGACACTGAACAACGTTCATACACGGAGACATCTACGTTCACACGCACTGGCAGAACAGATCGGAATCAAATGCTCCATCTTCTCGTCTTGACCTACCCTTCTGCCCGCAAAAGCATGGATTAATTCGGATTCGGCCTGACACATGATCTTACCTGCCCGCCGACTTGATGAGACGACAAAAGTGATTAATTGCCTAGATAGGTAATCGGTTGCCGTTTTTGTGATGTTTCTTCATCTCTGTTGTGCGCACGGAAGGCATCCATGGGTGCTGGCTAGCGCATGCTTTTCACGATATTCTTCAAGCCCGTAAGAGGGTTACCTGAACCCTCGGGGGATAAGTTGTAGTTATATTTAGCGAACATAGCTGATCCCATGATCGGATAATCATTTAAAACCAAACGGTCAGTCCAATTAGACAGTTGATTTACCTGACCTAAAGTCCATGCCGTGTTCATGTTCAATTACACGTAGAAAGAGGTTTAAACACCAACCCATATCAAGGCGAACTCTACACCCTTTGCTTCAAATCAAGATACATACTGTGTGTGAAAATCACCGACGACCCATGTACGACCGATAAAAGTCATCAGCTGCACTTCCGCCTATCCCAATGCCATTACCATTCTGTCCGTAACCACTCAGTCGCGAGCCCAATGACTGTCCTGACTTTTGTGCCGCGCTGACCTTGGCCTGAAGCTCGGCCGTGCCTTGATCGATCATCTGGAGTTGAGAGAGGTGCGAGTTGAGAATTCGGACGATTTGAGAGATCTGGTGTATCAAGTCAGTATTTTCCATTATGCTAACATGATACAGGGGATACTCACAGGTTCATCAGTCTTGTTCGTCTTGCTCAATGTAGATGACGCACTGTTGATTTCTTCAATCATGCTTCCAAGATCCTTACCCATTTCATCCAAGCGCTCAGAAAGCTTCTCCGCGAGTTTATAACTACGTCACGTTAGCAGGCAACTTAACAAATATGGTGTAGGATACATACGTTCTCTCGCGCTCCTGATCGGGTCCCTGAAGAGTTTCGCCCGGTCCAACCTGCTTCGACAGCATCTCGTCAACCTCTCGCTCATATCGATCCAGCCATGCATTCAACTCCTCCTGCTGTCCTTCAACCGAAGCCAGTTGACGTTCGACTTCCTGAGTCGCACGCTCCGCGTCAATTGCATTCCCGTACAGTTTCGCTATTTTGTTACTATTAACCACAAGCATGCGATCCCATTCTGCCACCTTTTCAGCCTGTTCCTTGAACTCCTTTTGATATTTTGTTAGATCGGTAGCCCATCGCGTAATAATCTCATCCATTGTTTTGTTCTTTAAGCGCGACTGAGCAGGAGGCGTGGGTCCGAATGTCGAAGCTCCAAGGTTTGGCGTTGCTTTGCCAGCATCGGGGCCTGAGGGAGCTGCAGGAGCTGCAGCTGCAGTAGTGGTTGCACCGACAGTTGCTGTAGGAGCGGGTGTCGCTGTAGTTGTAGTTGTGCTCGTCGCCGCCGGTTTCGCGCCAAACAGTCCGCCACTCGGTGCCGTCGTTGCCGCGGCCGTTGTTGCTGGAGTGCTAGCTGCAGTGGTAGAAGCGGGTTTTCCAACGCCAGCAAAAAGAGAAGGAGCAGCACCAGGCGTCGAAGGAGTAGCAGTAGATGTGCCGCCTAGACTGAAAAGACTCTTCTGGGGGGTGGCTTCGGACGCAGCCGTTGTCGAGGGTTGTGTCGATGGTGCAGATGAAGCAGCAGCCCCAAAAGGAGAAGCAGGTGCGTTACCTCCGGCATTAGCACCACCAAGTTTGAATAGGCCGGTGGATGATTGCGCAGTAGTAGTAGATGTTGGCGCAGCGCCAAATAAGGGCTTGCTTCCGCCCTCAGACGTCGCAGGAGTCTTGTTAACACCGCCAAACAGGTTGCTTCCACCTGTAGAAGGTGCACCGCCGAATAGATTAGTGATCTGTGGTTGAGATGTCGCAGTAGATCCAGTAGTTGTTGCTTGTGAAGTCGATGGTTTTTGACTGGCAAACAGAGCTGGCGCTGACCCGGCTGCTGCACCAGCACTTGGAGGTGGATTGGCTGGCGTTGTGCTGAACAGAGTTGAACCAGGTTTTGTCTGTGCCGGAGTATTGCTACCAAAAAGACTACCACCTTCAGCAGGTTTTGCACCAAATAATCCACCAGCTGTCTGTGCCTGGGAAGTAGCGGATGCCTCTGTCGTCTTGTTTGGGGTTTGATTCAAGCCGCCAAACGGAGTTGCTGGCTTGTTCTGACCTTGTGTGCCACCGAAACTGAAGGCTGGTGTACTAGTACCGCTTCCAGCATCTGTTGTCTTTGCACCGAAAAGACTATTTCCCGTAGTGCCAGGAGTGGTCGAGCCGAATACCGACGGAGTTGAAGCGCCGGTTGATGTATTTCCTGTATTTCCAAACAAGCTGCCACCAGTCGTCGTTGGTGTCTTCGATCCGAAAAGCCCACCACCGGGGCCTCCAGTGGACGATGGCGCGTTGAAAGAGAAGCCGGACATTTTGATATGGTTGTATTAAAGGATACTAGTAGAAGACAGGATTTCGCTTTTGTTGTCAGACTTTGAATATTGAAGTTTGCAGGGAGAACTCACAAGGGCGCAATGAGCCCGCAGGGACAACGAGAATGCCCTACGACGTAGGCAGCTGTTTTGCAAGTCTTCGATAAATACTATGCGGACAGTATTTAAGAGTGGCGTACAGTCAATGAGTGATGATAGTTGACAATTATTTGATATGAGGTCCCAAGGTTCTTCTCCAACGCGCTGTATTGGTCCGAGCTCCAGCTTGCGGCCTCAGGCACCTCAACCCTCTTGGGTCACAGCCTCAGGCAGTAAGGCTTACATCAAGAGCCTGGGCCGCAATCGACCAGTTTATTTAAGTCAACGACTCATGTTCAGCTCTTCCTTTTATTTGTGTCCCTTCCTCTCCATCTGACCGACATTCCACACTCCTTCACGATTGAATGCACAGATTGTCAGTCTCAATGTCGGATAGTCTGCACAGCTCTTCCAGCTCACATCTGGAACCCCCGCAGAAAGGTCCTGAGCTTGAGGATCCCGGTGCTCAGGAGTCTGGTACGCCAGTCCCGTAATCTCTGTTACCGCTCTTTGCTCACAAATCCCACTACAGCCAGCGAAGATGATCATTTTTCAGATGCTATCGAAGGCGAGCCTCAATCTCATTCCAGAAAATCGTCCAGAGCAGCTTCTCCCGTGCCCATAACCCGCGTTGAAAGAGTCGACGACGAGCCTCGTCATGGAGAGGTGCCGGGCACATTAGCATACGACAAGAGGACACAAGATGCCGTCCCTGATGAAGTAGAGATCGTCCCAGAGGGTTCACGGAGCCGAAGTTCTTCGAGAGTAAGAGAACCAACCAGTCCTGGTGGGACGCCCATACCACGGACGACGGTTATCAAAGTGGACGAAACACCAAGCTACGGGGAAGTCCCAGGGACTGACGCATACGACAAACGAAAAGCAGATGCTGTTCCCGATCTCGTACTGAAAACTACCGGAGACGAACAAAAGCCACAGGAATTGCACAGGGAAGATTCGGACCAGTCAGTCCCTGAAACTCGACTATTCAGGGTAGATTCACTTCCCAAGGAACCAGGATCGCCGGGACTTCACGCCCACCGCAGGAGCCCAAGCGATGCATTGCCCGATGTTATTGAGACCGTGCATGATACGACCGGTAAGCCAGACATCTACTAGACACGCCGGGATTGTCGAGTAGCCTGTGGTAATCTTAAGCTCTTCTCTTGGACCTGGATTGCTCAACACCCGCTCTCTGGACAATTTCGCAGCGTGCTTCCTTTCCTAGAGACTGCTACAGTGGCTTCTTGCATACAATATGACCCGTGCTAACGGCTCAATGAAGGTGAAGGAGAAAATGAAGATGAAGAAGGCGATGACGACTTTGGTGATGACTTTGATGAATTCGAGGAAGGTGCAAATGCGCCAGCAGATGATGAATTTGGCGATTTTGACGAAGGATTTGGTGAACCAGTAGAGGGCGCCGGTGGAGCTGAATCGGGAGAGGGTGAAGTTTTACAACCCTCAACGCCGCTACCTCTCGTGAGTACTGAAGCTTTGGATCTGATCATGACGTAGATTATTAACCTATGGACAGCCGCCGTTGTTAGACTTCAACTCCATGACATCCCTATCCGATCTCTTATCCACAACTAATGACTCTCTTAATACCCTATTTCCCGAAACAAAAACAGTCTCATCCCTACCACCATTGGAACCGATATCAGATTCTACAGCTATCTTCAGTAGCGAACGTTCACTTTCTTTATGGTCACAATTAGTTGCACCGCCGCCGTTACAACCTCCGAACTGGGTCAAATCTCGCATTCGACGCCTGTTTCTTGTCTCTCTCGGCGTTCCAGTTGACCTGGACGAGATATTACCAGCCTCAAAACAGAAAAAGCTTATACTGCCGTCCATCAATCCGGAAGACTCCAGTACTTCTGCTCGCAATCTTTCAAAAGCAACAGACAGATCAAAACAAGGCGATGCCCCGCAGAACGGCTCTACAACATCAGTCAACTCTACAATCATGCGACAAAAGTCAAATCGACGTCGAGGCCAACCGTCTCCTCCAGAGCTAGACCTGTTCGCAGTAAGACGGTTGTGCGCAACTACAGATGCAGCATTGGATGGATTTACAGACTCGGAACTTGAGCAGCACGTGGAGTCACTCCAAACGGCATCTAAAAAGGCAAAGGACGTGCTCGACTATTGGGTCAAAAGAACAGATGGACTCATAGGGGAAAAGGAAGCTTTTGAGGGAGTGATTGAGAATCTTGTCAATCACGCTCGAAGAGCACGAAAGTGAAAATACCTTCCGTATTGTCTCATCCTGTTGAGTTAATGTATAATTATAATAATGTCGATGATCGCATCATGAGGGTTGTTAGGCGATCTGGTATCTGACCTTTCAAAGTTGGTGGATGAGAAATGCGGACTTGGGATTGGGTGATGATTTCCTTTCTATTCTTGTATATATTACTACTATCTATCACGAATTATCTTCAAATTTTACAGTTTGTTATCTCATAAGTATCCAAGACTTCGTGTTGGTTGCGGATACATCCTAAGTGCGGGGTCACTTAGGGCTATTTTCCAAGTTTTCAGTCAATCCCATGGATATTACCCAGGTGAGCTGATAGATCAGACACTGTTTGAAAAATCTGTGCGTCTGTCTATGCATCAATTGGTATGAAACTGATCGACTGTACATCTCTTCGAAAAGTCCTACTCTTAACTTGAAAGGGTCAGTTGACGAACATGCCCTCCAACGAAAGACCACAGATAAAAATGGCCACAACTACAGTCCAAGATGACATAACGACAGTCCATCTTTCACCGGACGAAGTCAGCACCAAAACATTAACATCCCACAATCTCCAAGCAGCAGTCACAGCCCTACACAACGACGGCATCGTCGTCCTCAACAATGCAGTCGACACCTCTCACCTCAACAAACTTAACAGTCGCATGATCCCCGAAGCCCAGGCCCTGTACGCCAAATCAAGCACTCACCGCAACTTCGGCCCTGGAACAGGTAACATCCAACAGGAACCCGTTCTGGAAGATGGATACATTTTTTCAGATATCATTGCGAACCCATTCGCAGCTCAGGTAGTTGAATGCATGCTCGGTCCTAAACCGGCACTCAGATTTCACAGTGCGAATACTGCATTTAAAGCTACGGATCGTCAACCTCCGCATATCGATGTTCATTTTGATTTCCCGCGTGGAGTGCCATTTGGGTATTGCGTGAATATTAACCTTGTTGATACATCGCCACGTAATGGGGCCACAGAGGTGTGGCCGGGAACGCATCTGAATGCTTCGATTGACGATATGTCCGGTGAAGAAGCCGGTATACGCAAGGATCTTACAGAAGAGCGCAGAAAAGTTCGTCCTCCGGTTCAACCGTCACTGCCCAAGGGATCGTTGATCATTCGAGACTTCCGATTGTGGCATGCTGGTCGACCAAATCAGACCGATGATCCAAGGGTCATGATTGTGACGGTCTTGTTTCCGAAATGGTACAGAAGTAATTTGGAGATTATCCTGCCGGAGAGTGTCAAGGGTAAAATCGACTGGGGTTCGCTAAATCCCAAGGTGAAATGGGTGCCGGATGGATATGATTACTTGCATGGAGCGCATGATCATGATTTTGCCTTGTTGCCTTAGTATTGTCAATCAGCAATTGAAAGTGATCTTTGAAGTTATATGCGTAAACGATCTAAGCAACATTATATAGAAGAAACCAAAATAATCTGTCAATTGATTGCTAATGACAGAATGCAAACTTCAAAAGTGAAGACGCCCTAAACGCCAAAGACAATCGCTCGGGTATAGAATTGACAGAGACAAACAAAAGAACTCCTAACAGTCGACTGGATAAGCAATTAACTATGGAGTGAGATAAAACAAAATATGTGAAATATGTACTATGCCACGAATCAAGTCATGACTTCAGTGCGGAAACCCCTGTGGAGTAGCAGTGTGAGGACGGCTCTCATCCTTGATATTATCAGACTCAAAGCTACTTCGGTCTCGTTTCCGGCCGGTGGTGCGATTGTCGCTCTCCGTATCCAAAACAGCAGACCAAGAACCGTCGCTTTTGACGCGAATGGCCTTTGCAGTCTCCAACTTGTTCTCCTTGGAGAGTGTGTCCCTCACCTCGCTGAGAAACTCGTCGATCAATAAAAGTCCAGGTCGTGCATCCTTTCGGCAAATGGGGCATCTGATATAAATTTTATGCTTATCCGACAAAGGCTTAGCTGCGATTGTCTGCAGGAAAGTAGAGAGATCGAAGCATTCCTTATGTGTGCACAATGACCCTCGAGCAGGAATATCGAAAATTCGTGTAGTGAAGGGATCACGCAGGTTAATGGAAATAAAGTCATCCACGATCATCACGTCATCATCATCAGCATTGCTTGATGATAGTCTAGCCAGAATTTGTTGACGCGTTTCCTGAGCCGGCAACTTCCTAACCAATTTGCGAAAGCTTTCAGGGGTGTTCACCTGTAGGATCTCGACTGCAACAAAGTACGAAGTGTCTGCTGCGCGCTGCTGTCTGCTGTGCAAGACATTTATTCTGACTTCATTGGTGCCGCTTACTAGGTAAGAGTTGATATTTATCGGCGCATTTTTTGCATTCGGTGAGCGATGGATCTCTTTGTTGTTGACGTGTATGTATACAATATCAGGCCATTGACTTTCAGCCTGTGACCACAGAGAAATCGATTCCACGTTTTCGCTTCCGGGGAACTTGATACAGCGGAGACGAAATGACATATTTCCATCTGATAATAACGGGATGAACCCACCATTATTCGGTCGCCTAACGAGGCTCGGCCTGAGACGCAGTACTTCATCTGGTAACGTGAACTTCCAGGTGAATGAAGATCTATTGGACAGCAGTTTCTGTGGAGTAACCGAAAAACCCGTAAAGAATTGTATAACATCTGGAGGCTCAGGTTTGGGGGTATGCCGGACTGGCAGTGGTGTCGCAAGATGAGGATGTAGGACTTGGGAGGACATCGGCGGATACATGGTGAATGGAGTACCGGTAAGCTGCACTGGAAATGGTAAAGGAACAGAGGGAACTGGCTGAGGGTGTCCCTGAGGGTGTGGTGGACATGGAACTTGTCCTCCAGTACTAGGCGAAGGCTGCGTTGTCGAATACGGCGAGTGAACTGGTGAAGGATGAGCAGGTACCATGTGGGCACCCATAACGGGAGAGAAGTATTGAGTAGGCGGAGCAGGTGACGCTTGCATACTGTTGGCGACAGGTGGAAAAGATGGCTGCATTTGGATATTAGGAGGTAGCATCTGGTTTGCCCGCGCGGTAGCCACTGGTACAGAGCTTTGCGACGCAATTGTATAATGAGCAGGTGGTAAAGGAAATCGACCAGAAAACTGCGGTGGGTATGAATGCTGTTGATGAGCCTGAACATGCTGAACACCACCAGTAGGCAGAGCATTAATCTGATGAGGAACCTGTTGTTGTTGGCGCTGTTGACCGGCGTGTGGTGCCATGTTTGGTGACACGTGATGGCGAGATGCAGGAAGAGGACGAGGGGGAGCATGAGGATGAGGATGGGTGATGGGTTGGGGATTCGAAGGTTGTTGATGAGGGACGCTTATAGATGCACGATGCTGTGAATTATTTTGCCGAATTGGCATGGTTGGGCTTGTCACTGTCATCGGAGCTGGAGTTTGAGCAGAAGAGGGTGGTGTAGATGCCGTGTGAACACGACGAGTCTCTGGTAACACTAGCATGCCATGAGATGCACAAAGCCGTCTATACCTCTCAAAGTAATTGTACATAGCCTGCCCTCTTGCATTAGGAGGAAGCGCAGAACGCTGGTTATAAGTTCTCTGGTCCTCTTCAAAGACAGATATACAGGCCTTGAACAATTCTTCCCGGCCTCCAAACAAACGTCGAGAAACCGCTGTGAAAACGATTGTTTGAAATACGGGGGATTCGACGCCTAGCCTGACGACTAACTCGTCAACCTGAGGCGGATAACCGCGTGCCCGAATCTCCCTTTCAAAAACAGGCCAATGGTTGGAGATTGTAGACAGACAATTCGAAACCTGCTTGAGGGCATTTCTATAATCGTTAGATGACAATAAAGCCTGAAAAGGCATTGGATACTCTATGGACCATTGAAGAAATTCCTTGGAGAGTCTCTTATTGTCGACCAGCAGCTGCGCAACCACATCGAAATCAAGATCCGGTCTTATTCCATGCTCCGCCCCGTCCCTTAACTGGCTCGGATCTGCAGAGCTGAGACAAAAGGTCTGATGGAGAGCTAGATAGAACATGTCCTCCGCGCTACAGGCATCCTGCAAGATGCGCACCCTGGGCAATTCCACGGTCTCCGACAGAGGGTGAGTTCTGGACGGCTGAATTAGAAACATTCTAAGTCTTTCTCTCGCATGTTGCCAGATTCGGTGGCTTTTATGGGGAAGAGATGATTGTGGCAATTGCGGTTGCTGTTGCGGCTGCTGTTGAACTGGACGTGTTTGGTGAGGTTGAGGTTGAGCTTGATATTGAGGCTGACGCTGGGGTGGAGGTGCAGCCCGCTGGACGGGAGAGGCGCCGACAGCCGGGCTGAGAGGGCTTGTGGTAGGGAGTGTATCTTCCCATTTGATGGTGAGGGCAGGTTGGGTTCCTGCCCCCGGTAGCGATGCAGGTACATCTCTGCTGGGAGAACTCACTCGATCTGTGACGGCAACAACTGGACTGGCAAGCGACGCGTTACTGGGCTCAGGAGTGGGAAAGGATGCGGTTGGAACTGCATTGTCAAGCCGTGTCACTTTCGCCGCTGGCGGCTGTATGTCATTTTCTGAGTAACCTGTGCCGGGAGTTACGGGCGACACTGGACCGGCCTGCGTTGGCTGAGCAATCGTGGAATCTGATGGATGAGCCGTAGAATGATGATCGCTGGTCTCAATACGCGCGGGAGGCTGTGTTGTTCTTGTTGTCGTTGACGACTGTCGGGAAGAGGCGTTAGAATGTCTAGTTTGAGTATTCACCGGACTCCTCGGATACGATCGTCCAGGGTGTGATAGACCACCACCGTTTGTCATCCATGGTCTTTGAGTCGCACCAAGAAATCGATTAGCTGTTGAGTTGGACGATGCGAATTGACTGCCATATAACGTTATAGACGAGGGTCGCCCCGATGGATTTTGCGCCGGGCTCATGATGCGGCAAGGACATGGTATTGAAATTCAGCAAGATTGGACTATTGTGCTAATCCTCTTAGAACGGACTGATAGTCATCTATGTTGACGAAGTTGGCGGCGTATTAGCAATGTACATTCAAAGGAGTCAACCAAAAACCTTACGGTCCACGGGCGATGCGATATCAGTGTCAGCATTCTCTATAAAACGTGGCTAAAAATGAGAGAAAACTGATACATATCAGCGACTAACTGGAAAAGGCGCTGGCTATATTGCTTGAAGGTTGAGGTAAAAGTGTGAAATGCCAGAGTTAAAGGATGAAAGCCGAAGTTTGGAATGGCGATAGAAGGAAGATCTAAGGCGGAGTGGAGCGGGTCCCGTAAAAGAAATCTCGGCGAGGCTGGCCCAACACAAAACATACAACCAAACTTCAATCTTTGATCCTCAATTTGACAGTAATATTCATTTTCCAAGCACTGGAACATGGCATGCATCTAAAAAGTCATATTTAATTCTGGTGATTCCCGACTTTCGCTTTGGAGTGCCAGATCAGATCTACCCGTGCCGTTTTGCGGGTACGGAGTCGTGATCTGACCTGTCACATATTGCGATGCATCAAACAGACTCGCTACTCCATTGACAATACGGAAATCTCGAAAGGGGCTGCAGATACGGACACGCAGCTGAGTAATATTGCAATTCAAAAATAGAACCGAACGAAATCCTCTTCTCGATTGTACATCGGTGCCTTGCCAATCAGGCATTCACTAATGATCTCACCATTTTCCTTATATCCACAGTCACAGAGTCTAAAGACTGTTACAGTGACACCGACGGCGACTTGGTGCTTAAATAGCGGGTACATACCGGCACTCGTGTAATGAACAAACACATCACAGCCGTGTTGGCAGCTCCTCACAGGTTGAGACTGATACTTGACTAACTCTCGGCCTAACACCCGAAAACTGTTTTCTTCCCCTGTGTGGCATCACGGAGGAATAATAATATATCCAGCTTGTATAGACAGAGACAAGGTTAAAAATCAATAGTCTGCACGTGGATCCGCCATGTTTCCCAAAAGGATCAGAATTCATGCAAGTATATCCTGCTCTACAGAGGAGTAGTATGACTTGCGCATCAGTAGATGTAGACAGGAGACAAGAGGCCGAGCATAACACTGTTTGTACAAGTGTAGTAACAGGCTTGACAGTCAATATATAAGCAATATAATGGAGAATGAGGAATGGAACAATAGTACTCCGTACATAGATAGTGATGATGATGATGATGATGCTAAGTGTTTTAGTGCCGGAAGGAAAGCCTGACGGCCACTAGTCCAGGCTCCCAGGCACCAAATCATCGTTTTCTCTTTCCCGCTGCCCGAATCCACGCTCGTCCATTTAATCCTGTCGGACTCTCGCTCCTGTCAGATTTTAGCATCGTCTCTGCTCTCTGTCGTTCTTCCTCCTTCGTCAACGTTGCTTGCATCACTGCAGTTCGACTGCTGGGTGCGTTCAGCTGCCCCGCGTTCAGAGTGTGCTGCTTCTGGCCAGACTCAGCGCCACCGCCTTCGGAACCGTCCAAAGTGTCCCAGTCCAAACACCACAAATCAATCATCATCCCATCTTCACCTTTTCTGTCCGAACCCGGCTGTGTCTTCCCTACCTGTGCTCCATGTCGCTCCCCGGTCATTCCACTAGAATTGTGGCCGCTGTGCGACTCACCAAGCATTGATCAGATAGCACCTCACCTTCAGCTGGGAGAAGCCTTCCGTCATGGCACAGACACCTCTATCTCGCCAGGCTCAGCCCGGCGATTTTCTACTTGTGATTCGTACGTCCCTCGCGCTGGAACTATTCAATACCGGAACGACTAACTAAACGTAATTACTAATGTCTACAGATAATTTTGATGCTCGTGGACCAGACGAGCTCACTTTGCGACGTGGCGAGAAGGTGGAATTGGTCGAACTGGACGAGGGTTTCAACGACGGATGGTATTTGGGAAAGCACGCAGCGACGGGCAAGACGGGCCTATTTCCAGGAGGTACTTACAAATGTTTCTCATAACACGCGACACTTGCAGCTGACTTGTTGTCCAGTTTACACCACCCTTCCTCCCAGATTGAACGTGCGACGACCTGCGACCGCCTCATCCACTGCTTCCGAAACTCCCAGTGCTAGTGATAGCGCAGGAGCCGTTAGTGCGGAAGGAGTGACTGCCTCACCAATCGATATGGAAGGAAAAGGTGAAACAACCCCGCAAGCTTCACGACGTGCTAGCGTGGCCGAGTCGCCTGATGCTCCTTTGAACAGCATGGAGGAAGTCACGTCCCCAGTCCTCAAACAACCACCCCAACGCTCAACTTCAAGTCCGCTACCATCGTCACCTTCGCTTGCAACCACCATTCAGCGCACAATCAGCCAAACTTTCGGTAATCACCTGAAAGGCGGCGATTCCCCGGTGATGAACGAAACACTGAGTGTTATTGACGAACACATCACCGACCTTAACACTCCTCGTCACAGTGTAACACAGGAATCCAAAACTGTCACCGATTCAGGAAGCGAATACAGCAGCCATGTTGGCCACCGTCTCTCGTACATTAATGGCCATGAAACCGACGAGGAAGAGGGAGGACACCTTACAGAAGAGGAGGTCCGCAGATGGGATCATATTGAGACGGCCCGCTACTTACGGAGCTTAGGTGTTGACGCACGGCACTGTGATATATTCCAAGAACAAGAGATCACCGGCGATGTGATACTGGAAATGGGCCAGGAGTTTTTGTTAATGAAAGAATTCGATTTCGGCGTCATGGGACGGAGATTGAAAACTTGGCACAAAATCAAAGCTCTGCAAGAACAAGTTAAAGGCATTCAACCACAGCAGTCAGGCTCGATATCCAGCTATTTTCCTCCCGACGAACAGGAGCGAGCTGCCAGTCGTGCGGGACAAAACTCGACTTTCCTCCCTCGGATTCCCAGTTTTTCTGGCGACAAGCGGCCGACCACCTCCATGGCACCACCTCGACGCATGTCATCAATCCTTCAAGGTAGTCCAGGCTCGCCTTCAGCTAATAGCATACTTGGTCGAGAAGTGTCAGGTCGTCCCTCAGCAGCTTCTATTCGTGAATTCAATCATACTCGTCGTCACTCATCGATGGACTCATCCCCCAATCTCAGCCAAGGTGGCATCGGCCATGCCAAGAAAGGTTCGTTTGATCGATCATGGACTATGACAGGCGGACATCCACCCTATGCAAACCGGCCCGAGACCGCTGCAGAGACAACCGACGAGGATATTATGCTACAACAAAGCTTCCTGGACAAGGCCAACACGTCGTTGGAGAACCCTCCCCGTATCGCAATGCCGTTTGAGACTCTTGACCGCGGGTATTTCTCCGGCGGAGAAGTAGAAACACGGCGAACTCGCAAGTTGTTACGAAAACGCGATTCGGCCGGAGGAAGCATAAGCCATTCAAGACAATCTAGCTACGTGGATGAACAGTCTGTTCATCGCCGACATTCTCGATTTGGAAGTAGTGAGTCTATTCAAAAATCAATGTCGCGGGTATCCGTAGCGTCTAAAGCCTATCACGGAAGTCGGGTTCGAAGCACTGGAAGTCAGGTAATAGATCCTACTGCGACAACGCTGGATGGAAAAGTCGGCAGCACCCCTCCGTCGTTTTCACCATTTGCGGGGAGGAATGACATGGAGACAACTGGCCGTTCCTCGCCAATGCCGTTCTCTCATATCCGCAACGTCGCTCCTAAATTCCGCCGTGCTGTTGGGCTTCGCACCACATCTGATAGTACCAACGGTGTGACCACCCAAGAGCCAACGCCACCGATATCGCCCATCAAAGATTTCACTCCTTTCGGCATTGGCAGGACTGGTTCTACAACACCCTCGGCTACCTCCAAGAGCTCCGAGCGCCATAGCACAGACGGCTCCGGCAAGACTGTCGACGGCACCATGCCCTTTTCCGTACCGCGAGTGCCGTCCAAGACCGGCAGCAAGACCAAGAAGCACACTAGCGCTTATATGCGTGGCCTGGAGAAGAAGAGCCCGCAGGAACAAATGGTGGGCTGTGAGTTTAGTGGTTGGATGAAGAAGCGTTCGGCAAACCTGATGACGACATGGAAGCCGCGTTTATTCGTGCTGCGTGGCCGTCGCTTGTCTTACTACTATTCAGAAAATGATACGGAAGAACGTGGACTCATCGACATAACTGCGCATCGTGTCTTGCGTGCTGATAATGATCCGTTGACTGCCCTTCATGCGACCATCACAGGCGCTAAGGCTTCGCCTACTTCGCCAGAAGGCTCAATCATGTCCCCAGTAGATAAAGCATCCAATCGTCCTGACACTGCGAAATCCTCAGACGGTCCTTTTATTTTCAAGCTAGTGCCCCCAAAGAGCGGAACGTCTCGAACAGTACAGTTTACACGGCCCACAATTCATTATTTCCAAGTGGACAGCGTTCAAGAAGGACGTCTCTGGATGGCGGCATTGATGAAAGCCACCATTGAACGGGATGTAAGCCGACCTGTGGAGACGACCAACAAGCAGAAGACAATCAGTCTGAAACAGGCACGGATGATGAATCAGCGACCTCCCGCGTTGATGGAACCGGAACTGCCTAAGATTCCGCAGAACAAAGAAGTGGAACCCGACGAAGGAGATGTTGATGGTGGATTGAAGATTCAAGGACTCAGCTTAGACAAGAATGGCGTTGGACCTTTCCATGATGACGATGCCCTTGCTAAGGAAGTTGGCAATGAGGTAGACCCAGAAAAGGATATCTTGGCTGTTCCTACAGATGATCTATTATCACGGCCTACAGATGACATTTCTAGCACGACCTCCTAAATCAGGGTTTCTCATGAGCAGAACTACTCGGATGTTAAAACTTTCTTTCTCATACGATTTTTCCTCTGTCTCCGGCCATTTCGACTTTCCGACTACCGCGCCTCATCATACCTTTACATACGATAGGAGAAATACATGAGGCGTGGTAATTTCATTCTTTCAATTTCCTTTCTTCGGTGTTTCATTTTACTCTTCACTTTCCTGGACCTTTTACATCTTTACATATACCCCCCTTTCGCTCGAAATATCATCTTTTTGTTATAGCACATTTATTGTTTAATTACTATGCACGAACATATGATGGAATATGAGGAATTCATGTTGAGATTTTTTCATGTGAGATTAAGATACTGATAATGGAAATGTTGTCTGAATTGTATACTGTATACAAATTTATCCCCCCCCTCCCTAAAATTTTAGGACCATCGTATAGTCTTATGCCTGTACAAGTCATAGTATGTAACGCATGTTGCTGTCAAACCCCTGACGCGGAGGATCTTTGCGGAAATTCATACGGAGCATCTGCAGATCTCGGAACTTGCATCTTCAAAATTCATAAAATTGAACGAGAGCGCAACAATGCATGCATCTTGTTTCAAATCGGCAATATCTTATTCATTCAGCTGAAACATTTCTTTATATATATATCCCTCAGTATAAAATAACGAATCAATTCATGACGGTCCCGAAACAATCTCCGCAATCCGCAACCTCGACTCAATGTCCACCCTCCGCACTGTCCTCCAGAAAGTCCTCGTCACCGTCTTGATACCTCTATCTATCTCCTCGGCGCTTTGTCTCTACTTGTACCCGGTCTTACAAGGATGCGCATTCCCTCTTCCGAGATCGAGCATACCCATTGACGGCACCACGCGCGAAGAATCGTCTCGGTTGTCGCGGTCATGGACGGGAAACAGCGTGATAAATACTTTATACCAGCATGGGGCTGATTGGAACTTGACGACCTTGAATGTTGGAAGGGAAGATATACCGGAATCTGCTATATTTCGTCTGCTTGTTCTTGCCGATCCGCAGATTGAAGGGGATAGTTCCCTTCCTTCGCCGGAGGATAAATTCGTCCCGCGGTTACGTCGGCATTGGATGAATGTCCAATCTACTTTGTTGTCCGAAACGTCGATTTCTTTACAAGATGCTGCTGCAATTATCGGAGATACGGCACGAATGATTTTCGTGGAGGATATACCATCTGCTTTTCGTGCTGCGCGCAAACGTCTTGATCTACTCGGAAATGATTATTACCTAGCGCATATCTACAGGACATTGTCGTGGTGGAGTCGACCGACGCACGTCACTGTGCTAGGGGACTTGATAGGGAGTCAATGGGTGACAGATGAAGAGTTTGAGAATCGTGGATGGCGGTTTTGGCAGCGCGTGTTTCGGGGGGGGCAAAGAGTCGACGATGATACAACTATTACTGGAGAAACGGCCAGAAAAGAACTGGGTAGTGAGGAATTGGAGACGTTGCAGAGGTACAATTCTCCATGGGCTAATAAGATTATCAACGTTGCTGGAAACCATGATATCGGATACGC
This sequence comes from Talaromyces stipitatus ATCC 10500, assembly GCF_000003125.1. Taxonomy (NCBI): domain Eukaryota; kingdom Fungi; phylum Ascomycota; class Eurotiomycetes; order Eurotiales; family Trichocomaceae; genus Talaromyces; species Talaromyces stipitatus. The sequence continues at coordinate 2,097,481 of NW_002990117.1, read as the reverse complement.
AGGCGACGTGTCAAGAGCACGACTGAAGCGCTTTGAGCGAGTCTTTGGACGAGCGAATTGGGATGTCAGATTTGCCCATCCTTTGGAAGATCTTCAGAATTCTACTGCGCGACCTACTCTACACATCATCAACTTGAATGACTTGACTCTTGACGGTCCTGCAATGGACCCATCTATTCAATCAGACAGTTACACATATATCAACGACATTCTCGCTCATCGCTCCTACCCCGTCGAGGATCAGACCTCCTTCACTCTGTTACTGACACATGTCCCTCTCTATAAGCGTGATGGTATCTGCATCGACGGTCCATATTTCACTTTCTTCGACGAAGAGGATACCCCTGATAACGATTCCGGAGAGGGCGAATTCATCCCTCGATGGCGTAAAGATGCACTCCGTGAACAGAACCATTTGAGTGAACACGTCAGCACAAATGGAATTCTCGAGGGACTATTTGGTATGAGTGGGGATTCCTCTGCGCCGATTGGAGGGATGGGAAGACGTGGATTGATTTTGACGGGACACGATCATGAAGGGTGCGATGTTGTGCATTTCGTTAATCGAGATCAAAAACACGACACACACGCAGAGTCAGAAGAAGGAGCGAAATCGTGGCATTGGGATGCAATGTGTTACTCGCCATCTTCGACAACCTCTACAAACGGATATCCATCAATCCGTGAAGTAACCCTACGATCAATGATGGGCGAATACGGCGGTAACGCAGCCCTATTATCGCTGTGGTTCGATGCAGATCCCGAAGTGAATCAGTGGCGGTACGAGATACAGATGTGTCCTGCTGGAGTGCAGCATATCTGGTGGGCTGTTCATGGATTGGCTGTGGCGTGTGTGATTGGGTTGGGCGTTGTGGTTGGTTTGAGGGTTTTGGAGGGACTTGGAATATTAACCCAGCCTGTGCGGAAAAGTCATTCGAAGGGGAAGTCAAATAAACACTGATCCAGTTGGACTGGATGCTGCGTGTATATTATCATACTATGGATGTACATTATGAACATACGAACATATTATACTGCGAGAACCGTGGAAGACTGGGATATCATGGATTAAAGCACTAACATAAAAGAGTCCTCGAATAGAATACTGGTATCAATGAGGAAAATTCACCTTCAACAATGGAAAATGCAAATACTGTGAGAAACAATGAGTGGCTTTCAAACCACCTAACTGAACGCCTTTTCCTGCATGTATATTCATGATGATCCCCTCAATCAATGGAATAAAAGTAAAGTCTCAGAAAAAGGACTGTTGTAGAATGCGACTTGCATAAAACGACATTTTGAATGCGAGAGAAAACTGGGATGCAACTTGCAGTGTCAGCTTAAACCTTGCCCTGCCTTTCAATGCCCTAACAATTTGCGCCTGAATGCAGTGAATGAAAGATTGCGAATACTATGATATTTCGACTCGATCCTTCAGAGCGAGATGAATCAGTCTGCGATCGGGGTGATGAGTTCATCATTGATCATATCCTCGTCTGAATTGTTATGATCAAATGTGAATTGACCATGCTCAATATCACCTTCATCATGCGTCTGAAGCAAGCCTGCTTGTGGTAGTTGCTGTTGAAGCTGCGAAAGAGGATGATGTGCGGGATCACTAGCCATATTACCTTGGGCCAGCGCAGACATCTGCTCTAATGAACGGTGGAAATCACTCAGCAGATTTGTACGCATGCCATCAGAGATAAGATCCAGAAATTCACCAGCAAACTCGGCAACTTCGTTGGCAATCTTTCGTTCAAGTATGTCCTCCAGCATTTCCATATCTCGCTTCCATTTTTCTTCCTTTCTAGCTTTTTCCTCCTCAACGCGTCGGCACGTACCATCTTCTTCTCTGATTTTCAGACAGTTTGGGCACAAGTAGTTGACCTCGCAATAAGAGCAGGAACAAGGTGGGTTGTTGTTGACACAGTCTTGACACACGTTGATCGAGCAATTTGTGCATTCCCTCAAGACACTAGGGCATCGTTGACGTTGGTCTCCCAAAGGCCTGTATTGAGGACAAAAGTATGACCGGCACCCTTGCCATTTGGTGATCTCAGCGGCAGCATCGTAGTATACGGAAGAACGTGAAGATGACCGAGACAGGCTTGAATAGGTTGGCGATCGGCTGCGTCCAGCGCGCCGTCCTGTTGCCATACCTTCTTCTGCATGTCCCCGCGCTCGAATGAAATCTTGTAGGGCTGCCGGATGCATCTCACCTACCCCTTGTCCAACGTGGTCTCCTGCGACACTGCTTGAAGCAGAAGGTGAATCGCGGTCCATGTTGGGTGTCGGGCCTTGCGATTGTAATTGTGACATGAAAGCAGCGGCCGTGTTGATACGAGGTCTGAAGAATGACGGCCCAGCTTGAGTTGATGGATTGGAACTGTTCGTTCTTGAAGGTCCAGGGAGTGGTATGGATTGTAAAGCAGCTTTCTCAACAGCAAGCTCTTTATATCCGCAGATGCGTAAGCGTAATCCGCGAAGGTCGTGTTCTTTGCAAAGCGGTTTCGAACAGCTCTTGCACTGTACCTTCCACTGAGGAGAATTATAGCAGTCACCGCACAGATTGCGAGGGCATGACGATACCTGGCGGTCTTGTGGCCCAATCAGTTGGTGTAAACCCTCGGAAGTGCTGGTTTCTGATGAGTTCTCTGTGTTATGACTGTGGGATGCACAACCCGGAAATTCTGGGTCTTCCCACCCACGAGCCTTCGGTAGAGGCGCCGCTCGAATCACATCAACATCACGTGTCGTCGTCCCAACGCTGATACCTCCACCACCTGAGAAAATGGGTTCTGTGCAGCACCAATGGAAGGTCAGATTTGGGTATTGAATTGAAGCAGCAGGATTCGGAATATTATCAACATTTGAGTCTGGTGGTGGATCATGCATGTTGCAAGGAGAAACTGTGGCATTTGGTGCCCACCACAAGGGGTTAGTCATTGGTGTTAATGCTGATTGTGACCATGTAACCTGGCTTTGGATGTAGGGATAGCTATATGCACAGCTCGCACACAGTGTTTTCCGACACCCGACACAATGCATGATGACGCTGCATTGCTCGCATCGCTCGCCTATCGGCTCTGAGCAATTATCGCACTTGATGCTCTCAACGAAGAATCTGTGACTATACCGTAAATGAGCGGGGACGAATTTTCCATCACCAACGCCATACCAATCTCCCGTGCCTAAGGCTTCGCCGTGGTATCCCGTTTCTTCTTGCTCCCACAGTCTCCCATCCCGTTTACTATCCTGTGGATTTCGCAAATTCATCGGCCCAAGCCAGTTCTTCGACCTCCATAGACGATCGAATACAACCCAGACTTCAGGGGCGCCATGTGGGACCCTCATAGACACATATCCACGCCGTCGAAGACATCGGCCTGCGGGAGTAGTACACCAGGCGGTATCGGTCCATATTCCCAGTTTGTGACAGAGGTTGACAAGTTCATGTGTAGGCTCTGCGTCTGAGTCACGACGTGCCAAGGAAGTCCCAAGATACGGACGACGTCGATGGTGCCGGCAACGATAAGTATAGAGGCTCTTCAAAGCCAGTTTCTGCTTGGCCACAGAACCAGAATTTCCCATATCAACATCGTATTGCAAACCATACATCGTGAGATACGGAATGATGTGGTATTTGAGAGACACATTTTTGCAACCCCGCACAGATAGATGTTCTAATGTCTCTCGTCGGGAGTGAAGGACGGTGGATATAAGGATCTGCCCAGACACGGCGGTGTTGTCAAGCTCCAGGCTTTTCAAACAAGGGCTGATAGGGATGACGACCAGCATCAACAACTGATCCAAAGCGTAGGGTCGCGACTGACGCGAGCTAGCAGGATCGGGACTGCCCATCAACAATGGTCGATTTTGTGAGCCTGATGGGAAGAGTAAACGAAAGGATAAGAATTTCCATGCTGTCGGGTACGACTGTAGAAAGTTTCGAAGGTAGGAGGAGGTGTGGTATAGTTGGAAAATAGTTTCTGTAGGAATCTGTAGCAAAAGCGACTCGAAGATGGGAGTATGTGTCGATAGTACTCTTTCAAATGTCGATAGCCGCGTCTCAGATGCGGCTGAGATGGAACTATGATCATCGTCTAGATCTAGATGTGAATCCATTGAAAGATATTTCTCCATCAACGCGCTCTCAAAGCGTGTATGCTTGATATCGTTGCTCTCAACTTCAAAACTCAGGCTACTGAGCAAACGGAGGTAATTGATGCTCGGAGAATGAGATGGGTGCGTCGGCAAGCATTATCGGGGGAAATAGACGAGGTTTAGAACGGACTTTTGACGGAGAGCAGCGAAACAAAGACAGACATCTGGCAAGGAGGAATCGTGTCGGAATGACAGAGGGGCGTAGTATTCAAGGAGGAGTAGCAGTGGTCACAAACTGTCCACGATCAGATAGTCTCAATGACTTTGGACGGATTAGTCTGGGTGGAGCCTTCCTTTCCTGGATCCTGATTTAGTATGGAGTCATGTGACATCTTTTCTTTTTTTTGTCGTACAGCTCAACTACCATCTGATGCTTCTACCCTTGATGTTACTCTGTTACTACACGGTAATGTGGCGATCATTTTGCATTGTACTACAATACACTTTCCACGCGTTTACTTAACATCATGTGTTTGGTAGACATCTATCAGTGACGATCGGAGGAATCGCCGACCGCATAACCCCTTGCGATGCCCCTACGCCCTTCTACAACAGCCGAACCACTCACCTCGTCATCTTCCTCATACTTGATCTCAAAGTCGCTTCCGAGCCCTTTCCATGTCCTTTGCGACCGCAAGAATTCCGCCCCTGGAGATATCGTGTTACCGATCATAGCGAGGTCGCCTTTTGCCCGTTTCGCCAAAGTCGTACTATTCCCCCCTGCACGTCTATGGCTGCCACTGCTCGTGTACTGCATTGGGCGGGAGGTAGTGACGAATTGACCAGTTCTGAAGTCGAATTCGGGAGGCGCAGATTCGGATTCAGAGCCGTCGTTGTCGTCGACTTCATCTAGCTCGGCGGTCGCATTCGGTGCAGGTGTGGAAGAGGCATCAAGGACGGCCTGGTAGTCGCTTCTCCATGCGCCCGACCATATCCGAGTATCATCACTCTGTAGGGCGAGCTCTAACTCGTAGGGTGTGATCACTGGTTTCCAAAAGTCCTTACTGTCCACTAGAGAACTCTCCCAGCATCCAATCACGACCCACCCTTCTATCTCGCTGAAGTTGGCGACTTTTGCAGCGTTGAGTTTGCCAACAACAAACATATAACTCTTTTTCCCGGCAGCGGCAATTTGCTTCCTGACATGATCTACGATATGAAGGTAGTTTTTGACGCTTAATGTATTGACAAGAATACCGAATATAGGCGCCGTGCTCAATGAAACCAAGACGCCGTATCGACGACGTAACGCTGCTGTGGTAGACGCTTGAAGTGGTGTTATGTCTTGTTCAGAATCGACATTTTCCGTTGGATATATATGTATGGCCGCGACTTTCGACGAGAGAGTGAGTAGGAGAGCGGTAGGCGGATCCGAGATATGAAATAATTCCCATTCACTTAACGAATCAGCACTCTCTTCGACGGATGCCGGAACCGTGCGATTTGGAATGGCAGATGCAGGATTATGTACTACATGGGCCGCGAAAAGATTGGTATATCCTTCCTGCACAAGTCGATCATGCACGTCTTGGACATGATCCGTGTATGTCACATCGGCAGCTATAATTATCTTCGCGGTAAGGTCGGTATATGTACTTTTGAACGCTTTGACGAGCGGCTCAATAGGAAGAGGTCTGTGTGTGAAAACGTAGATCACAGGTAGTCGTGACGTCGGGGATAGACAGGCTCGTCCGTAGTGTACAACAGCGTCGGCATCGACATGTTCCGCGGCAACCTCATCAACACAGCAAGTGCCGTAAGAAGTGTCAGCCAAGATATAGAATCTCCGTGGCAGGTTGTCGAGGGGTTGGTCCTCTTCTAACCCTAGCTGAGATGTCTTTTCGGCCAGTGTAGTTTCCGAATCTGCGTCCGTAATTTGCGCGACTTTTGGGTCGGTATCACCACTCGACTTCACATTCTTCTTCTGCAACCCCCGAGTCAAGAGTTGAAAGATTCGTGGAGCATCCGGGAGCATTTCATCAGGAAACTGAAGGGCGATACGTTTCCACCGAGTTTGGCGTATTTCAGCCAGTGTTCGTTCAATATCATAGATAATGGAGAGTTCTTCATCGGAACGGGGAGATTGTGAATCGTTGAGTTTAGCCACAGGCTCTGTGGCTTCTAGTAGATGCGTATCTGGAGTCGAGAGAATCGGAGCTGACGCCATCATTGCATGGACAAAATAATAAACTCCCGCGACGCTTATCTGCAAAATGTATATTCGTGATGGCGGGGTACAATTCATTTGGAAATTTTTTAAGAGGAAAATATACTGCGGATCCAGCCCCACAACTGGATCATATATTTCGGTTGACACCTGAGGCCATTTCCACAACAGCTTCATTCTCGGAGGCTATCTTCCTTATGGTATATACTAGGTCAATTAATCTACAGATCAGCTCTTGCTGGTTCGCCAGCCCACACCCTACGAATCAACTCGCGGATGGGAGCCCTCTCAATCTCCCTGGGATTCCAGTAAGGGTTGCTAACAGCAATATCCGCAGCTTTATCAATATCCTCCTCCTTCATACCAAAATCTTTCAGGCCTCTCTTGACCTTGAGTTTCGATAAGAGTACATTGAGGCCATGAATAGCATCCCCATTACTTTCCGGCAGTGCGTCGGCTAGTTTCTTCATGGCTTCCGGGATGCGAGGCGCATTATATGAGATGGCATGAGGAAGCACGGCAGTATGCGTTTCCGCATGAGGGAGGTTGAAACTACCGCCTAGAGTATGACAGAGTTTGTGGTGAATAGACATCCCGACACTACCGAGACAGGTACCGCATAGCCATGCTCCGTAGAGGGCCTGGGAACGTGCTGAGGGTGAAGATGGGTTCTCCACAATCTCTGGGAGAGATGATGCCAACGCTTTGGTACCTTCTAGGGCCAGGAGGTTGATGATGGGATTTGTATTGCGTGCATAAAGTGCTTCCACTACCAATTGTTAGATCTTTTCAATACGGAGAGAATTCGTGTGTTGGCTGACCAGCATGAGCAATAGCATTGACTCCACTCGTCGCACTCATTGCCGCGGGGAGGGTCATGGTCAAATCAACATCGTAAATCACAGTCCCGGGAAGAATCTTCGGATCAGTTCTGGTCTTTTTCACCCCATCTGCCGTCTCTCCCAAAATCGGCGTCATTTCACTTCCAGCATATGTCGTAGGAATACAGATATGCGGCAATCCAGTACGAATGCTAATTGCCTTGCCCAAACCAATGGTACTTCCACCACCGATTGAGACCACTGCATCCGCTTTTATATCTTTGGCATATTGCAGTGCTTTTTCCGTTACGTCGGTGGGTGTATGCATTGTAGCTTCGGTGAATATGCCTGCAATCTTGCCATTGAGGACTTGTTTCAAGTGCTCGGCTTGGCTCACTTGTTGGGGTGTGGATAGGAGAAGAGGAGCAGAGAGATTGAGTCGTTCGACTTCCTCCGGTAGTTGTTTCAATGTCCCTGATCCGAAGACAACCCGTCCAGGGTTGGCATTGTACACAAAGGAATCCATGACGCTTGATCTGATATGAAGGTTACTGATACCTGGGAGTAGTCGATGGTATATGCCTGTACGCATATGATCAGGTATAATTAGAATTTAGAAAGAAAGAATCCAAGATATCATAGAGGCCTGGAAGTATTCGGTTTTCTCCCCACACCCGACGTCGGTCTTCCCCCGCAACCCTCGTCGGGGAGGTTTTGCAGCGGCTACGATATTCGGTATGTTTATCAGTTTTATACCTAGGTATCTCTACGTACCATATTTCCTTTGCTCTTTGGGACTTTTCTCCCTTAGCAGCGGCCGCTTTTGTGAGTGGACTCACAGTCAGGCTCACAGAGTAAATTTCAGTCCAGGACTCGGGCTTACTGAGCTGCTCAGTAAGTGTGGTATCTTACTGATTACCCGGGACATCTATGAAGCACTCAGTCTATCCAGTACATGCCAAAAAGGGAGCATGCAGCTCTGTAATGCTGTTGAGATGGTGAGTCTACTTATTTATAGCATTGATCATAGCCATTCTCTCATCTTTCAGAATTTTTACCTGCTCCAGCCCAATACTTGATTCTCTTCAACATTTCAGGTTCTCTTTATAATGGTCTTTTCATGGAGACAGGAGAATTTCCAGAGGGCATTGCGGATCGTAGTGAAAGATGGGCGTGTCAGGAGGCAGGTGAAAGAGAATCACATCCTCTACATCCGACATGACATTTCAACGTTCATACACAGGTGACATTTTCCGTACCTTGGGTTGCCTCAAATTTGATGCTTGTGTTGATGGAATTAACTAATACTTAAAAAGCAAAAGAACAAGTACTGTGACGGATGTGTAGACTTACAGCACGGAACCAGAGCCCGAGGCAGAGAGTATGGAAGTAGTTATTTTGCTTAGCTACCAGAATGAAGTCTGAATTGAGCCCTCACAAGTACGAGAAATTGCTTCAAACTTCAGAAATTTCCATCTTGCTGACATTACCTCCTCGCCCATATACCAGTGCTTTAATTAGTCCTCCAGAATCGCTGCCAATCTCTTTCTTTTGGGTTTTCCGTCCAAGCCAAACCTCTCCAACAATGAACCAACTTAGCACAGGTTGTGGTGTGCTTTCTCTGACACTATTCGATAACGTGTTCCCTATAATCAGACTGCAGTAGGTCGAGGTGTGCCAATATCAGTGAACGGCATTGAAATGGTGCCAGCCCAGTCGATTTAGATTCTGCAGAAATGATAGGGTATTAAGTTCCTCGGGGAATATAACAATGTTGATGAGCATTGAAATTGATTCAAAAAGGGCGGACTGCCTTTATCATAAATGCATACGGAGTACCTACCACTTAGACGTTAGTGCTTACTCCATGAGCTGCGGCGTCCCAGCCTTTTCCTGCTTAGTAGATATCTCGGCTAGATACAGAACCATGGGCCATATATCTAGTGTAGCACTGTAGACAACGTTGAACAGGGGTTAATGTTCTAGGTTGTAGCCAAGGTATCGAGATAAGACACCAGGAACTATGCTCGCTGTAACGTTGCCAATCTTTTGTATTCGAGTTTAGCTAATCCTGCATACAAAGGTGCCTGTTGAGTGAGAATATTGAACATGAGGAAAGAAAGAAAGGAAGAGCTCTGCTCGAGCTGCGTAGCCAGCCTTTGCGTGCGGCCTACGCGGGTCACCTTACCCTATCCATTTCCGACATCTGTGAGGGAAGTCTGTAAAGTCAGTCCGACACGGGTAAAAGGAGCCGATGGCAACCCGATCATGGAAAACGGAAGACCGAAAGTTGTCGATGTGCACGACTTTAACAAGGCTGACTGTGTTCGTATTGGCGAGGGCGCCGACCTCGACGTCTTCACCACCGAGATTGACCAGTCTGAAAGGCAATTTTGAATCACAAACTCTTCAAGGATTGGAATGAGGATAACAATTTTACAAACGTCATGACGACGGAGGCAGAAGATATTGCCGCAAAGGCTATTGCTGCGCTCAAGGCCACCGGCAGCCGATGACTGTATGAACAGGATGTTAGCTGCGCTCAAGATAGATGGCGATGCTCGGCGCTACGACCAAGCAAACAAGGTCACTGAGGAATTTACTAGAGAAATGACACTGAGGGGATTCACTAGAATAAACATTCTATTACTTTGTTCTTACCAAGTCCAAGGATCCCAAAGTCCTTGGGAAGTCGCTCCTTTATATAACACTGATTGGTACAATACCGCACCATAATCCGCGGTCGTAGCTTGGGCAGGCTCTGTCTAGCTTGCTTGACCCACGGATGATTCTCATTGGGCAAATACTCAGACATTCTGAGTGACACTTGTTCTGGCAGCCAAAGTACCCAAACGTAGCCCGGATCCATTCCAAGAATGTTGAGGTTGCGAAACCGTGCCTGCTCCCACATGTACGCGAGGATAATCCATTCAGCTTGTTTTTTCATACTTCCACGGCTGTTTTGGAATCGAGGATTTGTAGATGCTTAGAAGAGCGTCTGCAGAGCCAGTTCCTTTTCTAGTGCGTGTTCCATGAATAATGCTTGGAATTCTTTCAACGGAGCCTCGTCGCCAATATCGACCATCTGAATCCTTAGTGATATGTAGAGAAACACCTGCAATGGCTAGATCAAGCCTCATCTGACTTTCCGCGTCATACATAACCCAAATACAAGGTCCTTCACGTCCATATTTCTTTTTCCGTTGCGATAGTGAAGCCCTGGGCCGTTGGACGCATCAAAACTATTAGCACTATCAGGACTATCAGCACTATCAGCACTATCAGCATCATCAGCATCATCAGTATCATCAGCATCATCAGCTGTTTGCATTCTTCTAATGACTGGGTCTGAATTGCCCTCAATTGTCCCTGCAAGCTTTCAATCATTTTACTCTGTTCCTTGGTCATCCCATGCTGCTCTCTGATAGTAGTCTCCTACTTGAGACGGACATCTTTCAGGGTCCTGAACTCATGGTGTGTGCTCTCCAAGAACAGGCATATCTTCTAAAGTATATCCTCTTTAGTATCCTTGCCGCATTGAGCCTCGTCAATTCGACGAACCGCTTTCTTGACTGCAGTAGTGCCATTGACCTGGGCCGAGGTTTTCTTTGATACTTTGGTTACGTTATCACTGCTCCCCATGGCTTCTTGTTCTCTTGTTGAGGATGTTATGATGCGTCCCGAGCGTGTTGTTGTCGCCAGATCTACCTCCATCGCGTCCTCCATGAGGCGCCGCGAGGTCCAGTATCCAGTAGTACACATTCTTTATTACCTTTGTTACCAAAATTACCGAAGACCCTCCTGGCGACAAGACAAGACCGAATGACTTCAGATGAAGCAGATAGAGAAAGATCCCTTTTTCAGAAGCTAGGGCATTTGTCTGAGGCCCAGCTAGCTTATCAACAACTAGACATCATCGAATAGAATGGGTATCGCCCTGTTCTACTCCCTTTCTTCCCCAAGTACCATATCTTATTGCTGATCAACGCTGGATACTTATTGCTCCAATATCTCCTCCACAAAAGTCCTTTACTTTTCAACATGGAACATGTACGTTTGCTAATCATCAATGGCTTTGCCTGGCTTTCATGCAGTCCTTTATAACGCATCAGCAGACTACTAACACGACCACCTCAGTATCAATCCCAGGGGTAATCCCGGGAGAGTTCAGTCTGAAATTTTGCGACGAGTTCAGTCCTACAGATCTGTTCCAAATTACTCGACTAGAGATCCATCCCACACCACCACTCGTGTAAGAGCTACGTCCATCCTGCACCGCCGCTTGTGCAAGGACTCCCCAAAGAGTATTTGATATGGTCTAACAATGCAACTATAGTGAAGAAGATATAGACATCTACATCTATGGTAAGTTCCAGTAGTAGAGTGATGTAAGCTAGCTACTGACTGCCCTAGGAATGTTCCTTTCGGACATCTCTGATGAACCAACATGAAATTGGTGTGACGGCTGGGCATAGCTCTGTGTTCCCGTCTCAGTTCACAAATAGGGCCCGGAGCCATATAACCCTATCCGCGCCGTATTGGGAAGTCATATCAACATTAGATGTCGGAGCTGGACAGGGAAAGGCGCCCCCGCACAGAGATTTATATGAGAAGTGAGAGCCAGAGCTTTTGCTTCATTTCTTCCTTTTTCCCCCTTATGCTCAATATTACCTGTCGACAGGCACCTCTTGTACGAGATAGCTAGCTACGATAGCGTACTCAAATCAAGCATATTGGCAATGTCACAATTGGTATGTCCATGAAACCAATTCTACCGACCCAGGGGCAAATGGCACTTTAGCATTTGTGATGCGATGGAGACAATTGAACAGCCAAATTGGAAGGGATACCCGCCTAAAAAAGGGTTTGCGATAATCAGCATCGAGGCTTTTATACCCTGGCTTGTAGGCACAGTATGTTGGAACAATCCCCCTGCCCCCAGCTATATGTAATTGAGTCCAATTACGAAGTATAGGGCAATATTACCATGAAAGTCGATGCGAAGACGAAGGAGGGAGAGAGGATATATTGCCTAGATGGAGATTTTGAACTTGATTATCCACATGACACTAAATTCTAAGGATGGGATGATGCATAAACATATCAGGGTAAGGGTCTTCATTACCTATCATTCATGGATCTCTAATGTACACCTGCACAATGACAGGGAACAGAAACCATATCACCCAGGTAGCATACAAGTATACATTGCATAATCAAAAGACTCCTATGAACACCATGCCATGCTGTGTAACTTGCCAAAATATCACCTTCACTTTCGAAAAAGATCAATCGAGATCTGCGAATCCCATAACTTCCTTATCACTGCTCTTTCCTTTGTCCTTCTTCCTCTTCTTGCGGATTTTCTTCTCCTTGACCAAGTCGCTCTCGTCACTACCATAGCTCTCGTCACTGTCGAGATCATAGCTCGGGCCGTCAAACTTCCTCACGCTCCCGGCAAAAGAATATCCCTCGTTATATATGCTCGGACTCCAGACCTTGACCACTTGACCACCGCCACTGACCATGCGTCCTTCAACATCAAATCCAAGAGAAGTAACACCTTCAACTTCGTCATGCCGGACTCTGTCCATGACTTTGTTCCGACCGATGGAAACCAGAGAGATCTGGCCATCGGACTGACCAACAGCAACCATCTTGCCGTACCCAGCGTCAGACGGGACAACAGCCATCGACTCCAAGGCTTCACCCTCCCCGCTTTCGCGCGCAACGTAGATTCGCTCGTCCTGGTCATCCCAGACACCCTTTTCCCATAGTGTCAAGACACCTGTGCCACTTCCAACAAGAACTTTTTCGCCGACGCTGGTGCCGGTTTTAGGTAGACCGCCGATGTAAGCGGATGAGATCAGCTCTTCCTCTTGATCTTCGCTCTTGCGGAGGATGCCCCTACGTAAGTCTGTAGCGGCCAACGTGGTACCACCAGTCGTTACCCATTGTTTGCTGTACCCAGAAGTGCTTGTGTCTGACGGTGGGAGTGCTGTGAGAGAGGAGATGTAGTCGCCGTGAGGGCGGTATGTCTGTTCAGGCCGTGCAGAGACGCGGGAGTAGGGTATACGTAAATCGTAGACATGGAGAGCGCCCGAATCGGTGGCGAGTAGCAGGTTCTGAGGAGAAATCGCGTGTATCAATGAAGGGGAGTCGATTTCGTTATCTAGTGCTTTCTTCCTGCTCGATTGTTAGACGTGTTATGCAGAGACAAACAGTTAAACTTACTTCGATTTGGCAGGCGGAATGACAATCTTATTCACGACAACGCCCGTCTCAGACTTTGCAGCCTTCACAATGCCATCCGTCCCAGCAGAATAAAGTGTCTCGCCGTCAATCCCAAACGTCAAACACCGACAGCTCCCTTTATGTCTTCGTGTCGACCAGACTGTATCTATATGACCGGTCCCACCACCATTCGCCGCTGATAAACGTGACGATCCTTCAATATCCTCGTCATCATCATTTTCATTGTTATCGTTTTCTTCACTATTGCCGGCCGACGGTAAGCGTAATGTTTCGACATGGCCAGAACTCAATCCCACGGATACAATTGGTTCCTGAGGATGAACCGCCTGAGCAAATAAATCTGCCTTGAGCGGCAGAGTACAGACGGTTTCGTAAGTGCGGAATAGCATTTTGCTCAATTCATTGCAGAACCTGCAATAATTCGTCGTTTGTTGAAGGTGAAATGTGAAGTTCATATTTTTTTTCCCCCTTAAGGTGGAGCTAAGCTTCCGTTCCGCAACCGCCAAAAAAATTTCATTCATGGGAAGAGCCGTCAACAACACCACGAGCAAAGCCCAATTAGTGTCAAATCTTTCGAGAGATTCTCTCGGAAAGAATGTCAAGTCAGCAAGCCCTCCACCTGCTTCATTTCTACACTCATTTTTTAGTCCGATTGAAAATGTCACTAGGGTTAGGGTACGGTATACTTCCTGAGTAGCCCTAAGTCGAAATAGCTGTAGTTACATGACGCTGTCAAATGTGTGCCTTGGTAGTATACACTTCAATGTTGTGAAAAAGGTATAACAACAAGAGCAATCATTGACCGATTTTTAGTATACCTCTCGGGATTTCCAGCCACCTTTTCTCCCCTTCTCCGTTTTCCTTCTTAATACCATACGGTTACCATCAGCGTTAACGAATTGCTGTTTAGTCACTGTGTGAGTAACAAAAGCCGTATTGTAACTTGTAATAGTACTGGTGACCGATTTCGTGAAAGCACCTGTACCTCTGGTCACTGTCGTCATGCCCAGCATTATTGAAATGGTATCGTAGTCCTTTTTTTCAAAATAGAACCAGACCATGCTCCTTAGTGACACTGAAATGCTTTACTTACCCTAGGAGGGGAAACTGTAGTTGTCCGGATTATTGTAATACTATTCGCAGGACCGAACCGGCCTAAACAGGAACACGCAGATGCCATACTTCCCGGGACAACATCACGCTTCATGGCGATATCAACTTCATCCCCAGGTGTATATTGGTCGTCGGCATATTTGGTATCTCCAGCAATCAGAGCTGCTGTTGACTGTGCTTCATCTTCAGAGACCACAGATATCCAAGGAGAGGTTGTTATCTTAGAAGATGGAATAGCGGTTCTGGAAGATGCCGGCGCATAAGAAGGGAGACTTCGTCTCGTACTGAAAGATCTACCAGAGCCTATTTTGATATATAGATTAGCTGATGTAGCTCAAAGATCATATGGCTAAGGGCTCGCATGTATACTAGAACTCGGGGCAATTGTAGCACTAGTATAAGGATGGATTCTTCTTCGCCGACAAGCTTATGATCTTGACGTGTCTACATCCAGTTTGGTGGAGCACCTGCAAGATAAACCGTATAAGTAACAATAACCGTGGATGCTGGATATACGGGTACAGTGGTAAAAGCTGCTTGCGTCGTAGTCCCGATTGTGGTCGTTGGTATTACTTTCGTATGGAAGACGGTGTTGGGTATAGCTTTGACGTACACGACTTTCGTCCAAGTCTGTGTGGGAGGGACAATGTCAACAAACGAAGCGTGCGTTGCAACCGGATCGAGCGGCCTGTATTTTGAGCATTGTTCACGGCCATCTTTGCAGTGTCTGAGGAGCTGTGTGATAGGGTCACTGGGGTCACAAGGGGGCTCGCTGGTGACGAGTCTTGCCAGAAGGAATAACAGAACTAGAGTCCAACTTCCATACACAATGACTGATCTCTACTTTTCCACTTCGTACCATTAGAGGTGCATTCATTGAGAATTTGTCGTTGGATATTTGATGATTCCGAGGTGGCAGGTGCAACGTGTATAAAAGGAGAGGCGTTCGTCGATGCGTAGATTGAAAAGAAAATCATTTTGCTCTTATTTTCCAATTTGATCCCGAATGATATTGGGAGACAATAAGAATCCGGGCCAAGTTCGCCGTAGCCGAAGACTGGGTATATTATTTGTCACGGTAATATATCCCTTAACCCATTTCTGTCCATTATAAAGAAACAAACATCAAAAGAGTTTTCGACACCCTGGAAGATGCACCTATAGAGACGACTTTTAAAGAAGTGATCCGCGACCTTAAATTCTTATTAAGGATTTGTATGGAAAATCTATTATTACTGAAAGGTGAACACTTACCACAAACAAAGAAGAGGCACTTCCACAATCCCACCCATTCATCATCTTTCTAGGGTTGAAGGCAAAATAACTTGCTTCGATGTGCAAGCAAAATAGTATACTTTTCGGATCTCCCAAAAGGGTGGTATTAAACGATATCGCTAGAGCTGTTTTTATGGACCCATGATAGACTGATATAGAGCATTCAAACAGTGGACGTGCCATTTCTAACGGCCGAGGATCTAGCCCTAAACCAGTAGCAAATAGGTATATATGCAGGATAAGTCAACGTCCTGTCTATTGCTTTGCTTCGATCACCACATCGGTACTAGTGATAAGATCTTCCCAATCCTCACATATCTTCAACGTAGCTTGACATTTGGCACGTATAGACTCCAAACCATCTGTGCCTAAAGGCAGACGCGGGGGCAATTCCTTTCCAGCTGCCATTCCAGTGCCAGTCAGAACGTCAATCATACGGGCAACCCCTTTGACCAAGTCACCGGCCTCATTTCCGTATAGCTCGTTTAACCCCTTGGCCAACACCTGATTGAACGGCTCATAGCCCGGGATGTTGGCAGGAAGTACTAAGGGCTTTGTGGGCGCAAAGACTTCAGTGCGGAAGTATCCTGGCTCGAAGATAATGAACCGCACACAATTTTCGAACAATGCAGCAAACTCGGCTTGGAGACAATCTGCAAGACCTAGAAAAAGTTAGAAAAGTCTGATTGTAAGTTTGAGAATGTATGCAAGAGTCACATTCTAAAGCGAACTTGCTTGAGCTATAAGCAATAGAAGCAGGGTACCCAGTCCATCCGCCCTGTCGATTATAAGTTATCAAAACCAATATGTTGCAAGGAATAATTGATCACCATAGATCCAATAAATCCCACCACACCGGATTTTTGTTCCCGCATAATACTAAGAACGGCCCTGGTGACTTTCAATGAGCCGAAGAAATTGGTGTCTAGAGATCGTTGTATCCTATCGATACTATACAAGCCTGTCAATCCCATATCCAGGAAATCAGTGTATAAAATGATACATACAATATATCTTCCACGGCACCGCTTTCAATATAACCGGCATTGTTCACAAGCACATCGATTCTACCGTATATCTGATGGGCCTCGTTGATTTTGGAAAATATCTCAGCCTCCGAAATGGTCACATCAAGATCTAGGATTGCGGCTCCCGTATCTTTTAGATGAGCTAATTTGGTGGCTGCATTACGGCCGGTAGCAATGACTTTGTCACCGCGTGCTATATTCTGTCGAACGAATTGCTCTCTTTTCAGACTTAGACATATATCGCTAATGTATACTTTCACTAGACGCAGAAATTCTTACCCAAAACCTGAAGAGCATCCCGTAATCAGCCAGACTCTTGGTTCCATTGTCCAAATATTCAGCCACAAGACTTTGATGCTGAAGGAATGTAAATGATCGTTGTAGAGCTCTCAATTCGCCCGCACTCTCTGTACACGAATTGCCACAGAATTTCGAAAACCCTATCTCTGGCCTAGAGCTTCCCATGCATTTATACGTCCGTAAAATCATCAGACTTGTTGGTAAATGTGGAGCACGTAAGCTTCGGTTTTCAGCTGATGCCTATTGCGGCTGACAAATAACTCAAGTCTCAGATGGAATACTCTCCGGACCTAGTAGTACGTATTTAGTTGACTGCATAGTCTGTCGGAATAATGATGTGTAAATTGGATGTTGTATCGTACGTACCTGCTGGTTAAAGAGTGGTTGCGCTGATCCAACCTTGTAAGCTCATACCTAGGTATCCTCATCGATCTGCGAAAGTTTAATGCAAGGCCTCGTGCCATGGTAGAGGAGACCAGTCGTCCCCTTGAGTTTTGATAAGTATCCATGGTCATGCAAATCGCAGAAAACCATTTAAGAGTTTAAATTTGTATCATAAAGATGATTCTGAACAGACAATTTTGATAACATTGTAACTGCAATACGGTTTGATACGATATATATGCAGTGACCGTTTATCTTTGAGTATAATTAACCGTATTGATTGTGTTTTGCACGAATAGATTGATGCAAATGACGTAGAGTGGATATGATATTTTATGATTGGCCAATAAGATATTGAATTGAAGTGCGATAAACAGAACCTGGAATGAGTAAAGAAGATGATTGGCTGATAAGGAAATCTCGTGCGACTTTCGTCAAGCCGAGGCATCTGATTAGCCGAATTGGTCGTTAGCGTGAACGTCGTGCTGGCTCCTGAGTACCTAGGCTACTTTGTTTCTTCTTTGACTACATTTCTGCTAACTGTTGAGTCTCAACATCGCGGAGGATTGGTGAAATAATGGTGTTGGGCTTCTTCAAGCAAACGGCCGACTTTGTGACCGACTCGGTTACAAGTCCTCAAACCCAGCGACCTTTTTTGGCTGTTGCAGGGACTTCAATTACGTTAGGTTTGGCTCTCGGCGCAATATGGGCATTTGAAAGGTCTCCACCAAAGATCATCCCATCACCTTTGAAGGCTGTTCAATCTGCAGCACTGAACAAGGATGGAGAATTGCCAGTGCTTCCTTTAGATGTTTTGCCTGGCGCCCGCGATGTCTCTACGCCTTATGGCTCGATCCGAGTGTACGAATGGGGCCCAGAGGATGGACACAAGGTCCTCCTTGTTCATGGGATCTCCACCCCATGCGTCTCGCTGGGAGGCCTAGCTCATTCTTTGGTTGACAGGGGATGTCGGGTGATGACTTTCGATCTGTAAGCATTCACTCCTGCTGAAGCAGGTGAAGGAAAGTAGTCGGCTGACAATATATTAGCTTTGGAAGAGGGTTTTCTGATACCCCCGGTGATATTCCTCAAGATGACCGACTGTTTTCTACCCAGATTCTCCTAGCTCTTGCTTCATCGCCTCTATCGTGGACTGGTTCTTCATCCGGCAAATTCTCTCTCATTGGTTATTCACTCGGCGGCGGTATTACTGCCGCCTTCGCTTCGCATTTCCACGACTTGCTTTCGTCTCTGGTTCTTCTTGCACCGGCAGGCTTGATGCGCGAATCTCACGTTGGCTGGCAGACTCGTCTTCTGAATGCTAAGGGCTTGCTCCCGGAGAGCGTCATTAGCAGCCTTGTCAAAGGACGACTGAAAGCTGGTCCGCTGGTCAAGCCGAAGAAGGACAATGGCTCGCAGAATGAGACCGTTGGTGTTGAAGCTGCCCTTACCGAAGAACTTACTGCTTCTCCGCAACAAGTGCTTTCCCGAACTTACCCGTCGCTCAAGACTGCAGAAGCCGTGGCTTGGCAGATAGAGAATCACGACGGATTTATTCCAGCATTTATTTCCAGTATGAGGCATGGCCCAATCTTGCAGAAATCACAGCTAGATAACTGGAAGAGGCTGGGCAGTTTCCTTTCTCAACGCAAACGAGAAGGCGCTGGCACCGGTCTTGCCCATGACAAGGTCTTAGTTGTACTAGGAGAAACCGACAATGTCATTTTCAAAGACGATACCGTCGAGGACGTGACACATGCGCTGGAAGGGAACGCACAAATTACATATTTCGACATTGGACACGAGTTCCCAAGCGTCAAATATGAAGAGCTGGCCACCCAGCTCATTGAGTTTTGGAAATAGATAACCATATAGATTGTGTGGATTTTTGGGTTAACTCGACTTTATGTACGCTTTCCGATACATATCAATTATACAAATGTTTTTTGAGCCTTTCATGACCCATGCATACTTCATCAGAAATGAACTCTCCCATGAATTCAATAGGTCGTGCTTCAAGTGACACCATCAACCTTCGATCTCCTACCTCATCAACTTCTCAATATCGGCAATTTGTTCCTCCAAACGGGTCCCGTGGAGTTCGCGGTCTGAAATCCGCACCGGGAGATAGTATGGCTCTTCGTGAGGAAGACTGAGGATATATTTCTGCAGACCGATCTCCCTTTTCTTTACTGCTGGTACTTGAGTCAGATTTTCAGCGTTCAGGGGTTGACCGCCGGAAGATCTACCATCTTGTTAATGCTTGCTACATACGACATATCGATGCGAGTGGAGGAAACATACCGAGAGGCTTTGCCGTTGGCTTGACTCTTGGTGCGAGACATGATTCAAATTTGTTTAAACAAAGAGAATGGAGTGGATTTGAGGTATAATAAAGCTGCGCAAAATAAGCTCACTGGTACCAGTTGGAATGTGGAAGAGGTGCTTTGCTAGCCCAGGTGCGAAGACGGAAGACCGAGCCGAATTTATAGGTGAGTTCTACGGGGAGCGATAACTCACGAAATAACAGCATATACTCGCTCGAAGTCTAGTGTTCTTTGCTTACTTGAGAAAAGGTACTGAGGTGCACAACTAAGAAGCTAAGATCAATGTTGGCATGGCTTCTGCAGGCAGATCCTGGCCTCGCCTTGGGATGACAGGGATAGGACGAGTGTCTGCGCAAACCAACCCTATCCGAAGAGTTACTACAGTCGAGGTGTTAGGCCAATGATCAATGCGTGTAAGCTTTAGATCTTGCCTCAGGCCGGTTCCGAATTTACTGTGGAATACTATGCTCCTTCTCCAATCCGGATACTACATTTTGAGTTATTGCGACATTTGCGTCACAATGCCGGGAGCGCCATTGTAACCTGGCTGGCTTCTAATCTGAAATCTAGGCGATTATGGTGAGCATGGGCTATTTTCAAGTCTCTTGTCGAGGAGTCTAGGCGCATCCATGTCAGGTACGCTCCATTTCTTTTATTTACCGAGGCGCACTTCAAGTGGCGTCTTCTGTTGTGTTGACAACAGATAGAAGCAGTGTCTGATCTTGTCAATCGAAGATCTCACTTTCGTTCGGAAATAAGTCAAGCATGGCAAACTCTATTCCAACAAGGCAGATTGATCAGCATGCCAGTGGCTCACATAACTTTAGCAGTCTAGGCAGCAACGCAACCCATATCCGGAGATTAGATCTGTAGCTCTGTTGCAGGAAGAGTTATCACATTTTTAGGATGCATGATGTGTGGCTTGGTAATTCTGGATGTCAGTATGAATATCAGCGCAGCTTAACTTGGTCCGTGAACATTGACTATAGTAATTCGCTTTCCGGTTGGAGGTATTTTAGTTTTTCTTTGTCTGATTATTATGATGCGGTATGTACTACGCACATGGTCCCATGCACAATCCCCCCACATATTGGGTCGCCTGACTGTCACTAATGGTCCTTCAAATTTACATTGGTAACAGCGCTAATTCGCTTGAAAAAAAAAATCGAAAGATACTCTTTTCGCGTTAAACCAGAAGTGTCTCATTTCGCTCCTCAAGACACTTCTGGCTTTAGCGTCATTTGACTAGGTCTCCATGGATCACAACTTCAGATTGATGATCCTACCACTGCCATCTATCGAATAGCTATGTAACTACGGCGTTCGACTTGAACCTATAAATATGCTTACAACCTACAGAAAAGGTATCACAAGTTATGTTGGGAATATCACCTCACATCACATATCACCTTTGCCAGCTATTTACATCCATACTAGATCATCTAGTATGCGCGCAGCTTTTTGGTCTAGTTGGTCAAAAGCCCAACAAGTTATTATATGTAGCCCCTGTGAGTATTTTCAACAGTAGCTGCTAAGTACATGACTACTGAACGAAATACATACTATGTATGACAGGCGTATGTCTATATAACCAAGTTGGTGTCTACACAAAAGTAATCCACCTACATAAGATACGGCCCGTGCCGTTCCCGAACCATTAAAGCCGAAGCTCCACCTGCCTTCGTCAATCCTTTTCAAGGTTCTAGACTCATACATATATGTACGTACTCTGTGTAGTCATTGATACGTACCTAGTACAAACAACCCACTAGTTAGGTATACAACGGGACTTATGTATATGGTCCGTGCAAATGCGTAGAAATCAACATATGATATGTATCTATCGACTAATTCGATCAGTCTAGAACGTAATAGGCCCGTAGTAGTTTCTACCCTTTATCAGCCTCAACATCCAAAAAAGCTGACGATCTTAGCATGACCTGGACCCGGAATTCATAAGTACATGATATTCACCACACGCTATTGAGCTGTTGGACGCCTGATCATACCCAGCCATGTCCATGCCCGATGACTTCTCCAAAAACCTTGGAAGTAGACACTTTTGGCCGCGTCGCCTCCAGTAACGTAATGCGCTATATAATGGATGCCGAGGCTTCGTTGTTTAATTCACTTAGCTAGCGTTCCATTCATGGTAAGCTCTGTAAATTTCCTAGGTCTGGAGGGCTGGTACGTAGCACTGGTGGGGAGTATAAGCTTCAGGGCTTACGAAAATATGAAATCGATACTGGTATAATCCTGGAATATGCCTGTAGATAATTACTGGTAACCCTTGGAGGCTTCTTGATGGAAACCGAACAAATATGACGGAACATTTCATACCTAGGTAGGATACAAAGTCTAGACCGCACTAATAAAGTTGCATATCGGGAGCCTATCACAAGTTTATATTCAATGAATAAAATGGTCTATGAGGCTTGCAATTCCGAGCTGGGTGTCCAAGTGTGTCTTACAGTAAATCCTATGTACCTGCTATTACAGTGTGGCTACAATTGCTGCAAGCTGTTATAGCCACACAATACTCGATTTGAGTTGTCTGGCGGAGAGCTAAGGGTAAATTTACCCTTAGTTCTGCTATAACCGCTCAACGGCTGATTTCGCGCGTCGTTGTGTTTTCCGATGAAATGCCCAAAGCCCTAATCAAGCTGACCGGAAATGTAAGGTCCAAATTGACAAGTGTAAGCTGATAAAGGTAAGCTTGGAATCTAGACCGTCATATACACTAGGACTGTAGATGTAATCCCAAAGCCTCGTTTGTGGCTTGTTGGTCTAGGCCCCTGGACCAGAGTGTTTTTAATCAATTTCAAATTCGAGGAAATAGCCAACAGATGCAAATAAACTTCCATGGATGAGGCAGTCGGCGGAGCAAGGATACCTGGTATATTATCAACATGTTTGTACCACTTCACATATACTAAAGATACTTTGCAGAGCACCGGTTGGTCCAACTCATGGAGTACGTATCATGGTCGGACTAGACCCTTCCCTCATTGAGTCTAATCATTTATCCTGGTTAGTCTGGGGCGGTACGAATCGGTCTCAACTAGGAGTATCCACATCGTAAACCGGTCAAGTGCACATGGAATCTGAAGCGTACCGAATAGACTTTAAAAAATGGTGGTCGCACTAAGCTAACGGTCATCCAGTAAGTGCGACATAAAGAGTGTGTTTATTTTTCTTCTTTTTGGAGGAAGCCGAGGACTGACTCAAGAATAGAGCTATTAAGGTTGTGCAGTCTAACCGTCAATGTAGGACTTTGGGAGAATTCTTAATTCCCATGTCGGCCGAATCAACTTGGAGGAACATTGACAGTGCATCTCAAGGGTTCATATCCATAATTGCGCAGCTTTGCACTCGGAAGATTTTCAGATCGCCGTTCAGGTTGGAAAACTTTCAGATTGAGTCGATTTGTGTGACTCGGTATGTTCGTATGATTGTAAAATATTTGAAAATGGGCTACAAGCATGGTTCAGCAGAAAACTATATTGCCGAAAGCTCCGTCAGTTTATGGTGAGGACAAGCTGTTGTCGTTTAAAAGCCGGCCTTATTGTTAAGGCCGTTGCAGTCCCCACCACCCCACGCCGCCCCACGTGTCGATTGGATCGTCGAAGCTTCCTCGTTTGACGTCGTCTTTATCTCAGTAATCTTAGTCTTAATTTCAACGATCTCCCTTCAAAGCGCCTAGATTGCTGTAACTTTCGACAATTAGTCATCCAGAGACTGAATTCTAACAGGGGTCGTCATGGTCTATGCCGAGCTTCTCACCGCTTCTTCGTCTGTTCGCTCTCTCTTCAGCTTCCATCGATCATAGTAGTACAGTTGTAGCCTGTGAGTTCCATTTCTCCTATTTTGATTTTCGGCAAGTCTCTGTTTATTATCTAAATTGGTCTTGCTGCCGCCCAATAATCATTGATATATGGGTACTAATGTGAATCTCAGGTTACCAAAGCCGGTCTACAGGAGCGTTCCTGCAGAGCCATGTCTGGCGCCAATCAGACGCATCTCAACTCTATACAAGAGAAGGTCTGGGGAGGTAAACTCCCTTTAGAGATTGTTCTAGCCCCTTCAGAATGTCGGAGCTATGATCAGTCTGATCCCTACCTGGTACGGCTACCAAAGATTCTCATTCTGTCCAGAACACTTGTCCTGATCGTGTCCAGATATTATACCCTCGGATGTCTTACCTTCCCTTCCTCCTACCAAAACTTCATTCCTTTTTCCGACCTTCCCTTATTCATCCGGAATGCGAGCCACATTTCGGCTGGTTCTCGTTTGAAGGCGTCCCGTTAAAATGGCACTATCCACTAGGATTACTTTATGATCTCTATGCCGGGGCCGAACCTATCTCACAATCTTCCACAACTGACTACAATAATTTAACGCAATCAGCAATTCTGGTCGGTGGTCAAAATATCCAACCTTCCTCTGGTCAAGAGGAATATGACACTTCTAATTCGAACCGATTACCATGGAGACTCACATTGCATTTCGAAAACTGGCCCAACGAGGACCTCGTACGACTTGATGCCGACGGACTTGTCATGCATGACGCTTTTATCAATAGTGTCAAAGAAGCGGACTCACTTCGTATACGAGACGCAAAAGGGATCATGACATTGTCCAAAGAGGACACCGCTGGCTTTTGGTCAGCCATTCAAAACCGTAGGTTAAAGTTAACCCTTCCTTTATTTGTATACATTTAGCCTAACGGTCTAATGCTTGACCTGTCCCCAGATGACATTGTTTCCTACCGAAGAATCACCAATCTCCTTCTCCCACCTTTACCGCAACCATTTCGTCAAATCCCTCTTCGAATATTCCTCCCCTTACCACCTGATGCAGACAGACCAGCCCTTAAGGTTGCCCAATCCCCAGTTTCACCCTCAATTCAGGCCTCCTCCAGTACAGGTACAGGCTCTGTAGGACGAATGCAGCCGCAAACAGTCGGAACCGCTCTGCATTCCTTATTACCAAATCTTTTCCCCAGTCGGAGGATACCGGTTTTGGCAAAGCCGGTATTGCATGGTGTAGTTTTACCAATGTCCGCGCCGTTGGAGGAAGTTGCGCGGAGTGCTGCATATGGAGATGGTTGGATCTCTATAGTTATTTCTATGGTTGGATAAAGTCTTATGGTAATTTGTTCAATCAAGCAATCAATGATCAAAGTTATAATTACATACATGCTGTATTCTATAACCATAACTAGCCATTATCTGCATTAAAGAAATTATCCACATTGACCCAACCATAAATAGAGCACACAACAACGCCGCCCGCCCTGCATTTAAAGCAAAAACCCAACTCTTTTAGGAAGAAACATGAAGGCAACGAAACGAAAGAGGTCAAAAGATAGGGGTATCACGAGAAACTTCTGATAGGTCGATGAAATCCAGCCAAACAGACAATAATCAATAACAGAATGCCCCGCATTTATCAAGAATACAAAATTGGACATTAGCGTTATTGCGCATATACAGGATTATCGGAACCCGAACATGAAGTACTCTGATCTTCATGCGTTTCTCTTTTCGATTCTTGAACCGGCAAGAACTGTGGGAAACACCCACTTGTTAGGTAGATATGTATGGAGCGTAACTAAGTAAAATCAGCTTTGTTTATCCTTCTGATGCGGAGGACTATACTCACATGATTCTAGGTAAGGATTCCGCATAGATGTCCGATCCATTGGGGATTCATTCTGATGGATTACTGAGGTGGTACCGCATGAGATAGGGTTCACCGCAGGAGATCGCTCTATGTCTCCAGATTTGAAATTCCAACATATTCAAGCCCTTGGGACGAATCAGATCAGGAGATATTTCCACCCGTTTCGCGTCATCACATCCCGCCAGTGCACGTCGCGTTTCTTAAGCTCTCTCATACCCGAGACACTTCCGGTTGGAGACACGGGGAGATCGTTTCCAGAAGTTGGGAATGTGGGTGATGGCAATGTACCGTCGAGACCTGGAATTGGTGTGACTGGATCATCGGACAATCGCCACACTTCCTCCAGCACCCGATACATGCGGCCAAAACTACCAAATTCGGCTTGGTCTCCCATTTCCATTATCCGGCTTTGTAGTGTATGTCTGAAGGGGCTGAAGGGGGTAGAAAAGGCACCGGTGATGAGCAAAGGCCATACAAGAGATCGATCATAGCCATCCGGGCCACTGGGAATAAATTGTAATGAATATCTGACAGCATCGACGAGATTGACGTTACTAGCCTGATTGCGGTCGAATCCAGGAACGAGGCTGCACAGGTAGATTCGGGCAGCAAGACGGAAGATGGCGGTCATGTTCTTGGTAAGTTGGTCTGGTCGGATACCTCCACTAAGAGCCGAGTAGGGGTGCTCAAGTGACTTGTCGACATAGTCGGTAGCGTCAAGTTGCTGGCCGAGTGCTGACACATGTGAGCATAGGGAAAGGTCATCAACAAGGCCTTCTGTCTTCAGTGCATCAAGGCAAGCAATCTCCGAAATCAGGTACATTACACGGTCGTCGCAACCCATCAACTCTCGGAGGCCGGAGGAGGTTCCGCTCAAGTGCTTGGTGCGGTAAGTGTGAGCAAATTGTGGAGATTTACCAATCATTGTTGCCCCCAAGATATCGATCCAAGAAGCCAATGTCATGTTGAAGGGGGGCTGTACTGTGTTGTTGTTGCTCTGAACCAAGGCATTTGGCAATTCCAACTTGTTGATCAGACTAGTGGCAGCATGGAAATGGTCGTTCCAAGCAATGTCAGGTAGGTGATCATCCGGTCCCCCAACGGAACAATGGAACAGGATCATAGCAAGCGTAGCCTCGAGAATCTGTTCGTGCTGTGAGTCCTCATTGAGAGACTGACAAAGTTGTGCGACCGCCTCATATCGATGTCTCATAATATCATGATCGACTTCTTCGTTAATAACGCCCACTGTACTTTTCACGTGGATCGCAGCAACACTCAGGCAGCAGTGAAGATATGACTTGTTGGTTTCTAGAGATTGCAGGATGGATTGCGCGCGTTCGTGGCCTTTTTGGTGGACCTCGAGTATCGGGAAAATGAGGCGCAAGACCTTTTCCACGAAATGGTTGAGCAAAGGTCGGTCTGCATCCAAGACTGGAATAGATAACTGCATTTGAGAAAAGGACTGGCCTTCCGGGACAAAAGGCATCGGGCCCATGCCATGGTATGGAAATTGGACTGGAGCTTGACCAACTGGGGGAAGCCACTCGTCATTGGGCATGTGTGGAAGTGTCGCATGCATTTGCGGCGGCATAAATGTGTTGAAGGTCGAGAATGAAGTGTCGATTCGAGTTGGAACATCGTTCACATATAGTTGGCGCTCGGTTCTGACGTCGACCTCATATGGGCCCAGTTGACCAAATTGTGTAGGAGCCAAAGCCGGGGTAGGGAGCTGGGATCCGAAGGGATCGAGGGGGGTTCCAGGGAAGAATGGTCGATTGAAATCGTGTACGGGTGAATAGGGCGATGAAAGTGGTAGGGGAAGTGGACGGTTGCGCTGACCTGGAATTAAGCAAGAGAAGATTAGTATTTGCGAAAGTCAAAATTCCTGTAAGTAGTGGAATGGCTAATACCTGGAATGGAGTTATTCTTCTCGTTCAATTTTGTTTGTTTGATTTTATTCTTCAGTCGCTCTTTTTGTACTTTGCGCTGTTCTATATTTGACCACCATGAGGGTTTTGTATACTGGCATTTAACTCCGAGATGGATACAAGCGCGGCACGAGGGGTGACCTTCGTCGCATTTCTTTCGTCGCAAACGGCATGTGTAACAGCCTATGAGTTTCAGTCAGTATCTGAGTCATGTTGGTTTATAGTACATTGTGATAAGTACCATCGCGAGATCGTTTGTGCTGTCTGTCCGCATCTTGTACCGAGGCTCTGCTTGAAGAGGCAGAGGATCGTTTGGTGGCTGGTCTTGCCATGGCGGAAGATGACATATTTTGGGAAGGCATATTGAAGAGACTGATAAATCTCTATTGTTCTGTAAGAGCAACCACCGTCAAGGTGAAATGGTCGAGGACATAAACAGATAGTAAGGCAGGACAGGAATGCTAGCTGCTATGTTTCCAAGTCCGGAGGGAAAGACAAAGCTGTACCGGCAGTCTTTGCTTGCTGGTGATGGTGTTGATCAAAAGCCAGTCGATTCAATTGAGGCCTGCTTGACAACTTTGATGATGGGGTATCTTGGAGTAGATATTTACACTTTCTGAAGTCAATACAAAGCTCCAGAGCTCTAGCACGAGTTTCTATTTTTTGCTCATCGAATTATGCAAGTGACGATCTATATGCGATTTGTAGAAGTTCGGAGAGCACGCAGAAGCTAACGCGAGTGGGGCGTAACTAGATGGAGGCATCTTGACGGGGCAGGAGGGTCACTGACAAATGGCAGTCAAGCTGCACTAGTTCTTCTAGTTATGCAGGAAGGAAAAGAGCTAAATTTGGGTCACTCACGCTGCAATGCAGACTAGGATCAGGTATTAGCGTCGACGGGAGCATACTAGCACTAATGCGAGGATGAGCAGGGAGCTTTTGCTTGAGCGAAAAATGGCTGGTCGTTGTGGATCAACCGTGAACTTTAACGTCGTGACAGGGTATTGGCACGGCCATCTTGACCTGTTATTGGCTGAGATCGGCACTAAGGCTAGTATTTACATACGGACTAACAAATTGCTCCTACGACCAGAATGCCGCCAAAGTCCGGCTGATTCTTTGCTTTGACTTGCTTCTACTCCGTAGATTTTCGAATAACCGCGCTCGTTTTTTCTATTGTCGCCGGTGGCATGGTTAGTCAAGCGCTCCATTGCCGCTCATGCTATTTGTAGAACGAGATTCGTGGGTATCAAGAGCGGAATGTCAATGTAGTGCGTGGGAAACGTTATGTTTTCATGCTTCCTGATCAACTAGGCACGGTGACAAATTACGGCGCAGATAACGGCTTCGTATAGTCATTGTAATTAAAGAAAGTATCCAATCATCATGTCGAGTCCCCAATCAACTAGCGGAGGTCGGGTTTTTCTGCCCACATTACCGGTCTAAATCTCATCGACAGTAACCAGAAATGGCCATTACTGTCACCGCATTTATTGACCAAATTTCTGTTTTCGACAAGCTTAATTGGGCCAAATCAACAGAGCCGGCCATTGACTGGCTAGTAAATTGGCGAGTGACCAATAATAAGGAGCCTGATGACATTGAAAAATAAAGCTAATAAAACACGGACTAATCACAATGGAACCTTGATTTAGTGTCATGCCAAGCTTCATGTTTCTTGATCAGATTGGATGTCATCAGATGAAGCCATAGTGGGACAGGCTGCATGAGGGTCGATATGAGTGGATTAGATGGAGGACCCACTGCTGCCCGGACGGATAGCCCCGTAGCCAACTGTGGATCCGTGGTTGGCCGGTCTAAAGGTGCTCCGTGCATCCGTGGGGGAGGGGAAACGTGATAAGATAGTGCTAGCTGCAGAAAATCGAAGAAATGCGCCTTAATTAGCAACAATTAAGCGCCGCTAATTGAGCTTCTTCCTGCTCTCAAACTTTCCTTTTTCGAGTATTTTAACAGCACGCATATTAATGCATATGCAAGGTACCGCTAAATGTACCATTTTTAGATATTTATCTATAAATAATTTTATGCAAAATGACTCGTCATGGTGCATTTAGTCTAAATTTAGTTATCAAGAACTTGCCTAAGTAGACATAATTAGTAACACATGATGTATGCATCTCGAAGTCTTGAACGGAGTGCATACTGCATAGTCCTAGTAACCAAAAGCGGACATCATCGCATGGTGACCAGCAGCATATTTTCATAGCTCAAACATTAATCTCCGCATAGACTTGATGTATGACGAGCTCATAGTTTGAGTCAATTGCTTTTTGCCAAAGCATACAGACATCTCGTGCATGATCTTGTTACAAGAATTGCTGTAGGACCTGAAACAGATCAAATGTTCATTCTATCTGTTGATGTCGGTTCGCAAGAATGGCCCACCAGAAACCGTGTTACATAAGATGGATGCATACGAATCACTATGGAGCTCGGGAGGATTCTGTACAATACTCAGGACCTACATGCTGTACAGGTCATGTGCCACTCTGGGAAGTATGGTCCGGGCCCCGTTTACACCTAAATGATGTGTGGCGGTCTGATCAGTACAAACTACAAAACACTGTTTATATCATTATTTTACTTATCTTCTCCCTAGCAATTAACAGAGCAATAGGGGTGAAGTCTAAGTCTATTGCTAGGCATTTGGGTTGTATTCTATGGGTATCGCAGCTAAAGCTTCTAGAATCAGGGATCTAGTATATAGTTTCAAGTTCGATCAGATCAGCACATGAGACAGTTGACATGACTTGTGTCAACTCGGCTGTAACGAACATGCGATGGAAGCCATGGTTAGTGCCCAATGTAACTCACTAAATCGTATTTCGAGAACAGATGTTTTCTCTTGGGTAGGCCGGATATAGCTCTGTTCCCAGGATCAGCTCCCCGAGCACGAATCACATTACCAATCAGCTCTGTAAATCATCTATTTTTGGTTATTTTTAGGATAATTGTCTTGGCATCAAATGCCTTAGTTCGGCTGGAACTGATACTAATTATGGTGACACAATACATCAGATCGGGAATCATGCAACCCTTTGCAGAATTTCCACAGTTTCCCAAACAGACAAAACTGTTTTTTTACCAACTATATTTAGCAATTTGGAGAGTTCTCGTCAAGTAAATTTCCAAAAGGTCTATATTTATCCCATATCGCAGACCAAAAAGGGAAGAATTAGGGCAATTGGTCAACAGAAGAAGCGGCGCGGAACGTTACCTTTTCCTGTGGGCCTCACAGCCAATAAGCAGCCGAATTGCACTTGATCACATCTAGGGGCTGTTTTAGCGTGACGCTTAAGCAGACCTCAAGAAACAATCACAGCCTGTCGAGGTGTGCCGAATTGATCGTCTCGGCAGTAGCGCAATTCATACCGTCCTCTCAGCGCGCTCGCTACCTTAGTGAAATCACATTTTTCGAGTAATCCGGAAAGATTCCCCCGTACACGTCCAACAGAATGCCCGCATTGCTCTTGAACCTTGCTAACTTAGCAATAACTCTAGCCAAGGAAATCACGCCTTCTGCCGCCGACAAGTCGCAGCCAACGTTTCAGTACGTTGGCTGGTCAGCTTTGAAATTTCCATTGTTCTGTTGTGCGGCCGATGTAAGCCATTTCTCATGCCAGTGCACCTCGTCACATTTAATGGCGAATCCTCCCACCGCTCCTCGCCCCTACAGTGAGGGGCCGGACCCAAAAGATACCGCTCATTGATGGATGTACATAAGACTACGCACCCCGTGTTTTCCAGGCGCTTCTTCTTCTTAAACGCCGAACTTATGTGATAATATCATTGAATTTGTTCTTACCAAGACTTTGTTAACATCAGCTTCTGTTATTGCACATTAACATAACCTTTGACACTTGGATATTCATTTCCTTAGACACATCGGCTCCCAGCCGACTGTGGCCGACGAAATGGTAAGCATGTCTCCGATGTGGCGAAGACGTAAAACAAAGAAAGCACTGTACTGATTGAAAGGAGCAGACCTACGAACCAGCTCAAAGATCAGCTCCGCTGATGCCACCAAAATACCCAGCACCCTTCCTACCGAGGCATTCAAATCCTCGGCCACTCTCTCAGGCCACAGAGATCTTTGATACTGATTTCGAGTCCGATTATGAAGATGATTTTGACTACTCTGACGAGTCCCCAAGAAGAAGTGTAAGATTGAATATTGAGGTAATCACCTTTGGGTCAACGCATTCTAACGTACACTACAGCTAGCTACCGACAGTGTAACGACAATATCAACATATCGGGATGTTCGTACACCGGACTCGCACATGCTGGGAGGTAATCACATGAATAAAAATGATGTTACTGTGAAAGGGCCAAGCGGGCCTCATCTTTTCCGAGCGTCAATGGACTCGACAGACCTGAAATCGACTATGGAAGTTGATCTTGTCCTTGCTAAGACGCCGACGACTGCAACTTTCTCGGAGACACTAAAATTAGAAGCCCCCGTGAAAAAGACCTACGACCTCCCCACCCGAGAAAGACCCCAGCCCAGGCAGGCGAATTCCATCAACAATGCGGTATCTAACCAAAACGAAGAAGCAGTCAAAAAATGGACACCTAAGGAGGTCGCTTTTTGGATGCATACGGAAGGATTTGACCACAGTCTTGTGGAGAAGTTCCTGATGAACGACATCTCAGGTTCAATCCTTCTTGAACTGCGACCTGAAGATCTTAAGGAACTCGAGATACAATCATTCGGCAAGCGCCGTCGCCTCATGAACTCAATCCAAACTCTACGTGATAGTGCCAGGATGAGCACCGCCGGCTATCGGACGTCTGGTATATCTGGGGATGAGAGCTGGACCAGCGAAGACGAGTCAAAGTCGTCGTCCTCTGTACAACAGGCTTACCAATCGGACGATCAGCGTTCTTACACAGAACCGGAAGAAATCCGACCAGGTGACTCCGCTTCCATTGTGGCAATTGAGCAAGTACTCCCCAAGGAACACAAATGTTCTAAAGGAGAAAACTGTCGCAAGTGGCAGAGACAACAGCAGCTATTAGCCCGACTAGCCCAGGATTTACCCAAAGACAGTATTCACAACGGCAATGTCATCGTGGCCGGTGATCCTGGTAATCCCAGAACTGCTCCCAATCTCTTGCTGAATATCCCCGATCATGTTCCATCTGTGGTAGCATCCTCAGACCTCCTCGGTCCTCAACAAGTTCCACAATTTGCCTTGAGCAAGGAGAAGCTCAGTGAAGTCCAACCCCGTGATCCACAGGAAAGCATCC
Organism: Talaromyces stipitatus ATCC 10500; assembly: GCF_000003125.1. NCBI lineage: Eukaryota > Fungi > Ascomycota > Eurotiomycetes > Eurotiales > Trichocomaceae > Talaromyces > Talaromyces stipitatus. The sequence continues at coordinate 2,064,751 of NW_002990117.1, read as the reverse complement.
GCCAGTACCTTAATCTCCAGCACCTCTGCACTTCACCCGTCGATGATCCGGTTTCACCACCCCAAGATATTACTCCTGATTCATTCAAATCGAGTCCCAATCTCACGGAAAACTTGCGCACTCTTCCCAAATTGACTATCCCTAATTCACATGAGCCATCTTCGATTTTCTCAGCACAAAGGACAATAACACCATCTGTTCTACAGAATCAGCCAACGTTCCCTCATGAGCAATATCCCCACGCTTACGACCAGATAGCCTCTCCTGGAAACTACTACAGGACTTCCGATGACTATCGTGCTGATATTTACCGTCAAGGCACTCCTTTCTCTGAAGTGGATGTGCCAGTGACGGCCATCCCAGCTGGTCCCATAGAACGTGATATCACCCAGTCTGTACCTCCAAACATGAGGTTTGGTCATCAACGGATGGTTCCCCTTCCGGATCCTATACTCCGCCCTTCATCGACAAAGAACGATCGCCCACTACGCAGGAACCATCCTTTTATCAACACGCAAGGGTTACAGTCCCTGGGACGCGTGGAAGAAGGCAAAGTGGCCGTTATTGAAAGACCAGAAGACCTACAAGGTACAGGTCTATTTCCCCGAACGGCAAACGACTTTGCACACAGTGGCTGGATGAAGAAACGCAAGACGACTCGTCTCCTTCGCCATGAATGGGAAGAACACCATTTCACACTCAAAGGTACTCAACTAGCCATGTTCGAGAACGAGAGGGATTCTCGGCGGGACTCTAGAGCTCTCGAGTGCATTGATGTGGATGACTATGCGGTCGCTTGCTCATCACTCGCCTCGAGCTCTAAACTGAGTGCAGCCTTTAAGAAAACTTTGCTCAAGCGAAACAACACTGCAGCCGATGAATCAGCATTTGCATTCTCTCTCGTGCCTTCCAAAGATAAGGACAAGGAGTCAGGTGTGGACCGGAAGGCTCTCTTCTTGAACGGCGGCAAGTCACATCACTTTGCTGTTAAGACCAGAGACGAGCGCATTGACTGGATGCGAGAGTTAATGCTCGCAAAGGCTCTGAAACGCGGTAAAGAAAGCGGTGATTTGATGAGAATCAATGGGAATATGATCTAATGGATAAGTTGGATCTCCCGATTTGCAGTGCTTGGATTAGATTTTTCATGGTGTTTTCTGGGATCTCTTGACATTTCAAACAACAAACGATTTCTTTACTACTCCTTTCGCATCTTTTTCCCTTTGTGAGTTGCGACAATTCCTAAGATTTAGGTTGCTTGTCCTGCGTTCATTCATATGCTAAATGTCGGTTTTAAACATCTTCAATGACTTCTATGAATTTCTCTTCCTTTTATCGGTTTGGCGGAATCCTGTCTTAATAGTATAGTCTCAGTCTCTCCTTTCGTATCTCCTGTTTCCTTCAAATGTATCAATTAGTTATTTTATACCCGACAGTACCATGTGCTCAGATCACAGTCTTTCACTGTTAGCTGGATTTGGTGATCATGAGATATCTGGTATATCTCAGAGGGAGAATGATAGAAACCGAAGTTTGGACAAGAATAAAAAATATCAAATACCCACCACGTATAACTTGCGTGTGACATGCCTGACTGACCCGCTAACTAATGGTGCAGAGTAGAATGCTTACAAGGTTGGAGCTCATAGGACGGCCCTGGAGCTTTATCTAAGGCGTTATCTTGTACCTATGTAAACAAACCAATGCGTTTAGATACCTACAAATCCCTAGTTAGTTAGCTATGTGGATGGAATCATTCCTCCGAAACCAAATGTATGAAGTGGGAACACATGCCCAGTGATGACTTTTTTAGAAAAGTGATATTGATGACACTGTCCTCTGAAGCATTTAAAATTAGCCTTCTTATCGAACTCATCGCCATCTAACACCCAGACTCTGATATCTCATGATCGTCCTCGTAATTGTCACCGTAGCACTGTTTCTTGATTGCCTCGACCAGTCCGCGGTCTCCACCGGCAAGCTTACAAAGGTATTGTTCCATAATGCTGATGTTATCTTCCCATATTTCTGTTTCCAGTTTCCATTTCTTGATTTCCTCGGTCTTCTGTTTGAGTTTAGAAACCCCGTTGTTTTCGAAAGCATTCTTTTGGTCTTGGAGGCGCTCGATTTCACTGGACATTTTAGACTTTCGTTCCATGAGAGCCCGTCTTTCTGTCTCAATATCTATGGGCTCGCGAGACCCTTCCTCCTCTTTCGCTGCAGTCTGTTTCTTTTGCAGTTCGTCTTCGAGTTGCTCAACAAGTTTGGTTAGACGATTTAAATCTCGAAGTAATCTTTCCTCTAGGTTTTCACGCGCGCGTCTTTCGTCACTTGGAAAGCTCCAGTACCAGTTGTTGCTGCCGACTTTCTCCACGCGTATCTTGTTCTCATTCACCAACCCAATGATAAAATCTTTCACCTGGATACTGTTTATACTGGCAACCGAAGGTAGCATCTTCTCCAAGTCTTTGAGTGTATGGCAAGTACGAGTCGAACGTATGTGATTGAGAATCATCTGCTGTTTCACTTCAGACGAAATCGCCTTGCTTCGGGGAGCCTATATCGTGCTGTCAGTAGGTCGTACAATATTATGGAGTTATACGTGTAAACTTGCCATTGTCTCGGAAATACTATACAAAACAACTCGACCGTCGATTGCAGAGATTTGTTTTAGCAAATTCCATTCGTCATTCGTCACAAGAGATTGAGTGGAGGAAATATTAAGGACGGGAGCTCGATCTTTGGTGAAGTTGCTTGGCTCGGGAGCAACACAGGAAGGAGCGGCCCACGAACCGTGACGGGCAACTGCAAAAGACTCTCGCGTCACCTGAGAAGAACGTTCCCGCTGGAGTAATTGTGATTTCGTCTCAATCAAAAATTGAATACATTATCAATCAACAACTACTGTCGTTCATCACGTCCGCAACCTATTCCGTCTCGGCTTCCGTTGACTGTACAACCGATTTATCGAGACGAGGCCTCTTGTTCTTCCCTGATTTGCGAGAACTACTAGAGTCGTCCTCAGTCCCAGACGTATGCTTCGATGTACCTCTACTCATGACCGAAGCCGACCGCTTTCTACTCACCCTTCCGGTGTGGACGCTGCTGATACTAGCTTCGCTGGCGTAATAACCTAAATCATCGTTGCTGTCATCCTCACGTTCCACCAATACCATATCTCCGGTCTGTCCAAGCAATTCTTCTGTCATCTCTTCCAATAAGACTCCCATTGCAATGAGAGCGGTCCCATCCATACTGGAAAAATGTTCCGTACGACGACTGTCAACAGTGTTCGCGTAGAAATGACCTGCATATGATTGGATTGCTTCGAGCATATCGGACGAAGGAAGAGGAACACCGTCTAGAGAATTTTCGTCAATCCAGTCATCCAGGGCTTCATCGCCTTCCAAACGAGATACGATATCATTCGACGGTCGAACAGCCCGGCTAGAGGACACATTACGTCTGAATCGAGAAGTGTACGAGTGGGAGATGAACCGTTGCCGATTTACTCTGCCTGGGATTGTTAGGGCCATCGATCCATCTTTCTTTTCAAAATGATAGCTTACCCGCAACGATATCATACACGGTTATTCGTCTTCTACGACGTGGGTTTCTCGGTTCTTCATCACGACTCTCCTCGGATGATTGCGTTGTTGAAAGCCCTCTGGCCTGACTGTGTTTTATCTGAATCGACGAGGGTGGCATGTCCGTTATGAGTTCAGTGCAACTGCAGACACTGGCTATCAACCTTTAACAAAATCAACACATCTTTCGAGATCCTTGTTCGGAAAGGCTAGCAAGTCCGATAAGACTTCACGATAAGCATGGCTCGGAATTACTTTCAGCCGAGACTAATGTTTGACTTCCACTTCCGATGATATCACCGTCAAAACGCTTTTGCAGATGTCAGAGTCTACGACACCTAACATCTGATGTATGAATTCTTTTCTGCTGAACAGGGCCCATGGGTCTATAGGAACTCGGCAGTTTCATATAGCTCAGACATCTCGTCTGATACAGCTCCTTGAACCATCACCAGGCCTCCAGTTTACGAGTTTCAAGAGTGCCGATGAAGACGAGCATTCTACATCACAGGGAGGCAGTGAAATTTTCGCACATAAAGCGGGTGTTAATGTTCTTGCAATTGACAAGTATTATGGGCGATAGTAGGCAATCTCCATGAAGCATGCTGTGTTATCTGCTAACCTCAGTAATAGTCTGGTATCGGGAGGTGCTGACCCATCCATTCGTTTGTGGGACCTAGATGACAGAGGCGCGGAACTACAATATCTTCACGAACCCAAGGCTTGGGTGGATAAGTACGCTAAGATTTCTATGGCTGCTCCTGAAATCTGCTAACTTGTCCAAGAACCCGACACGAGCTCGCTCACACCCACGCGCTGACGTCGATATCTATTTACCCATTTGATCCCACACCGTCGACGATTTTGACAACGTCTCGCGATAATACTCTAAAACTATCGGCTGTTGGAAATGGGGTGATTACACCAGCGCATACATTCAATCTACATGCGACTCCATATTGCCATTCACTTTCATCGCATCCAGCTTCGACGCTCTTGATTGCAGCGGGAACGTCAGAAAGAACTATTCGTCTTCTCGACTTGAGGAGCGGACTAGCAACTCATACACTTCTCGGCCATGACTCGGCTGTACTATCTGTGGACTGGGCACCTCATCGGCCGTATATCCTTACATCAGCGTCGACAGATAATCGAGCAATCATATTCGATATTCGCAAAGCAGGTACAAGCTCCGCCATTGGGTCCTTGGACATGGATAATACTGCGGGAGTGTCTGCGCAGGCTAGGATTACGGGTTCTATCGTGAAACATCATGCTTTCTCTCGTCGGGGGCGTGCTCATAATGGTGCATTGACCGGAGTGAGGTGGACTTCAACCGGTAGTCATTTGATTACTGCTGGTCAAGACTCGCGTCTTCGTGTATGGGATGCGACAACTGGGGCTAACACACTCGTACATTTTGGTCCTCGGCTTCGAAATAGCGCTTCTTCGCATCTCGCCGAAAGAATACCGCTCATCTTGCCAAGTAACCTCGTTGAGTCTGGACATGAGATAGTACTATGGCCAAATTTCAACGATCAAGAAGATCGTGGCGAGATTCTGATGTTCGAGATAAGGGACGGGGCATTCATTAAGACACTGAAAGTTTCCGGACTCATGTCAACTTCACGCCACCATCGGGTGGGCAAATCAAGCGCGTTGACCGCTGGAAGGATCAATGCTCTAGCCTGGCGAGGCAATGGAGGTTCTGGAGAAGGCCTGGAATTGTTTTCTGCTCACGGCGATGGCACTATAAGAACGTGGGTATCTCGAGTACCTGAGGGCGAAACCGACACCGAAGACAACAACGAACCGGATACAAGAAAACGCAAACGAGACGTTCTGGAGGAAATCTACCAAGGACTCACCGGTTCTTCTGTGAGTTTTACGTAGATGATATAAGTTTAATATCATTATTGTACAAGTGAGTAGCATTTTTCATGACAACTAATAGCAACATATATTTACATATACCCAAATCAGGCTCCTCAGTAGCCATGCATGATCGGTGGATATTCTCGCTTCCTGCAATGAGTGACTTAAGCTCTCTGCTCAGGTTCTCCCACAGCCTGTGCTCCCTCGGGATCATCCCCAACTAGTTTATCGAACGCGCCACGATTTTTCACAGCGTGCTTGAGCGTGCGGGTCTGGCCCTTGGCACCGGGGTCGTTGGTTTGAATACTTAGATTCTTCGTTTCGATTTCCGCCGGTAGAGAATCACCAGTTCCAGTCATCACTTCACCCGTTTGGCCTACATCACGGGTGCTTCGGGGCATATCAGTGGCGTTATCGGCGGCAGTTGCGACACTTGACTGGGCAAGTCCGTCGTAGCTGAATCGATGATCTTCACTTTGCTGATCTGGACGTGCCTTTGATGGAATCGTGTTCTGGAGACCGGCATCATTAGGAATGGTCGTACCAGTTGGGGCCATCTCTGAAAGAGTGCCACCGCGGCGAGAGTTGTCTCCAGACATTTTGGTTCTAAATTGATGTGTAGCTTGGGATGTTTGGTGGATGTATATTGTTTGCACGTTTGGAGGGCTTCAGATGAAGTCGTCAAAAGGACGAGGATAAAATTGGAGGTCAAATTAACCTCAGCTATTCTGCTTCCTTATATATTTTTTGGCCGGTGCTCTACCCTGACATCAGACATGATGGCGTTATGACATCACATGATCTGAACAACCTACTTCATACTATATATTAATAAAATCATTTAATTCGAGGATCTCGGGAGTTGAGGGGCCTTGGAATTATCATCCACAGTTGCAACAGTGTGATATAGACACCTAGTGGATATTTTGGGTGCCGGGGGGAATGCTGCTACATTGCCCTTGGTGGAACTCTTCTTCTCAAATGTTTGTAGGTGAAATTACCGGTCACTCTTGGAATATCAATATCAGCAAACATAAATTTATATCTTTACGAAATAATTAGCTACTGCTAATCCTGGCATCAAGATTGCATCTGTACAAGCATGAAACAAACATGAATAAGCGACTCCAGTCCCGATGCATTAAAACACAATGCAAATGCCCAAGTCTAAAATATGGGCTATATTTCACCATATAAAATCTTCAACAACGCCGAAAACCTGAAGTATAAAATAAGATGTCAAACGGCAGTGGTATCGTCATAATACAAAAAATTATTTTTCAAACGCGATATGCGAAGAGCACGAGCATCCTTTCTTCGTTCAAGAATCTTTCCCGGCATATACAATGCGAACGCCCGCTTTAGCGCTGATAGGAAGGGAGAGACTCGCCAGTCTCCGCATGTAAGTTGCTAAATTCATCTTCCTCTAATATTGGCGCCGTAGGTATTATGTTGGGCCCTGGGGGGGTTAGACTGCTACCATCCTGAGTAGATGAGGGGGCGCTCGCTTCTTCCATTAATCGACGCCTCTCAAGCTCATGTTTGTCGTCTGAATGCTCACAATCAGGGCTGCCTAATGAGCGATTTCGACTAGGCCCCGGGATGACGGTATCGACAGATATAGCAGATGACGGCGCTGTAGTTTCAAGCTGAATGTCAGGAAAAGCGCCATGATCGAAGGCATGATCATCCTCAGGGATATCAGGTGCTGTGGGCACAGAAATCCTAGCATGAGGTGCAGAGCTTGATTCTCCAGGTGGCCGACTAGGTAGCAACATCGCTTCAGCTTGCCGCAGCCGCGTTTTCTCGTCGTCTGGTTCGCGCATGTCGGGCTGGTGCACACGCTCCTCCGGTGGGCCGTAATGCTGATCCTCTGCTGGGGGGTGATCAGGCCAGTAAGTCGCTTCTTCTTCGTAGTCATAATATCCGTCTTCTGCATAGTAGTCGCCTTCATCGTAATGACCGTCGCCGTTTATATACCCGTCACCATAATCAACATCGTGATCCATGCCATGAACGGCTGGATGTAATGTATTAGTACCATCGGGGATAACTGATAGGGTTTCGTCCGTGTTCTGCCGCAGCTTTCGACTTGAATCCCTTGTTCCAACCACAACCTCAAACATCATAGCTACTACTCCCTTTTCACGTCGAATAGCGTCAGTATCTAAAATATTGCTGGACCAGTTTGGGGCTGCTGATCCGCCAGTCTGGTGACCTGGGACATTGATGGCATTGCCGCCGGGAGAAAAATTTCCTCCAGAACCCATGTTCAACCATGGCAGAAACCGATCCTGAGCTGTCAACTTTCCACGAAGATCAATAACTGTCTCGACATAGTATCTGAAGCTGATCATTGCTCCTGGAACACGGGTGATTGTGGGGAATGCATCTTCGGGTATTCGAATTGAAGTTTTGACCGTTGCGCTCATTGTGACAGGGTCAATAATCACCGGGGCAAATGTCTGAAAAAGATCCTTGCGAAAAACGCTGTTACTCCTACTCGTTCCAAGAGAAAGTCCACTTAGGCCAGTTCTCGACTTCGGTATGAAATCCTCGTATACCTTTTTGCCTTCAGCATCCGAAGGTCCAAGTGGTATAGCAGGGTGGACGTCAATACGACCTTGTCGATATAGAGTTATGATAATACCGTGAGGACTTCGAATTTGACGATTATGATTGATTATAACTCGGATGGGAATAGTATCGCCAGGCAATGCACCAGATCTCTGTAATTCAGCTGTGGCAGTGATGGTTTTCTCTGCTAGAGATGTGGATATACTGCGAGCTTCGCTGCTCCGTATGCTAGCTGTCCGGTGCGGGTTGTGAACAATGCGGAAACTTTGGCTGCTTGTACTTCGACGACTAGAGCCACTGATTTCGCTCGGCGCAGGGCTTAACGGGGGCAATGTCTCCTGCACTCCAAGTGTTGATAAAGTTGGTTCCTGGATTTGATCGCCAATCGCGGTCTTCTGCTTGATTCGAGCCTTTGACTTCTTCGAAACAGGCTCGAGCGATACAACTCGGGGTTTTGGTGCGGGGAAATTTGCAATATCAATATCTTCGAGAACAGTAATTCGACGATGACAGGATATGGTAGGACTGATTGTGATTGGGCGAGTCAAAGTCGCCGTAATAGTGTACGAAATGGTACCACGCTCAAACTAAAAATCAAACCTGTCAGAAAAAGAGATGCAGTTGCTGACAATGGGGGGTTATTCATACATTTAGACTGCTCGGGAGCTTGTATGGAGGAAGCTGTAATTCAAACTTGAACTTATAGATTCCTTCCTTGAGGCGCCCGTCCCCGCAAAGAATCAACTCATCTTCAAACAGGGTTGCGAGGCCATTTCCCATATACTCTCCAGCTCTTCTTCCACGACCAGGACCCACGAAGCCAATATCTGGACCAATCTCTCCGGGAGAAACAGTCGCCTTGAACACTTTCACATAGCCGTGTAGACATACAACAAGGTGGGTTATCCGGACCGGTTTGATGACTGTAAGAATTACGGTGCCTTTAATAATATCACCCGGAAAATACGCCCTCCAAGGGTCGTCCGGTTGGACATAGAATTCCGAGATATTTCTCTTTCGATTGTGAAAGCGTGACGTTAGTTTGTTCACCCATCCGTTCCGCGGTGATAACGGGTCTGCACCCGACAAGAGTTCGGCGGACATGACACTCGGCAGCGATCCATACAATAGATATAATTATATTGTAATATTCCTCGGAAGTCGAGTCGGTATATCACTCGCGCCGGAGTGACTGTCCCGTTCAGGAAGTCATCCAGCAGGAGGGGTTGCAACACTGATGGACTCTCTTGCTGGGGTATTGTTTGATAGGGTTTCCACTTCCACCCAATGTTCGCTAACCTATCTTAAGACGAGGAGGAAGAGATACGATGAGAGGGGCAACATGCACCTGAGCGGAGTCGATCGGGGACGCGAAACGAAGGACGAGGGATTTTCAGCGTAGGTTCTCGAGAATCATGATCCTGGGACGCGACAACAGGAAAGGCAAACGGCTGGTAGGAGGGGCGGATACACGTGCGATATAGCTTGATTCTGCCTATGAAGATCGTGCCTGGAGGATGTAGGACTAAACAGAGTTGCTTCGTTAACAGCCAAGACCGAAGATGTCGTTGGGGCGGGGGAATGTTAAAGTCGTCGCAGTTGTACACGCGGCAAGGTCTTGTTGGAATCACCGGCTGAGCACAGAGCGATAAGAATAGAAGAGAGAAGAATAAATAACAATTTCAGCTTGACTTCAGGCAAACAGGCTAGAGAGATGGAGAGAGCGAGGAAGAGAGAAGAAAGCGTGTGGTTATCGGAGGGTAAGAGATGGGTAGAGATAGAACAGGCAGGTGAACAAAGCGGCAAGCACCGACCGGTCGGGAGAGTGGCAGTCAAGCTTTTTGGCGGGCCTTGGGCTCCCAATGATCTCTGCTCCCCTCCTGAAGCGTCCGTCTTGGCCACCGCGAACCTCTTTGGCTTAGTATTAAAATTACGGGCTACTAGTTGGCAATTAGTTACTCCGAGACGCCCGTGAGCTCATACTGAATTGGAATCCTTATTGTTGAACCCTTTGAAGCCGAGATGGGTTGATTCAGCAATGGAGAGAGCGTCTTACAGGCAGATATACACTCCTACATATTGTTGGGGATGTTCTGTCTCGACCAACAACCTTGCCTACAGTTTCGAGCGAAGATCGAGCCCGAATGGTGAGTGAGAATTACCCATGATGCAGCTGCAGATCTTTACAACTAGTCAATAACTCGACAACCCCACCGTTTCTCAATCAGAAGAACCGAGCTTCCCGGCCCATAGTAAGTCTTTTGAGCCGGACAGGTCGAACCACTTTCTCCCTGGTTGACCCGCGTTAGCGACTTGACATGTACTGTAGCATTCTGTTGGCAAACAGAAGACGTATATGAGATACGTATGCTGTCGGAATTAGTTAGCAGTTCCCCATATTCTCTCATTTCAACCCTATAATGGCCGTCGAAATAAGTCATTAGCGCCGCGCCGCGTCATGTGCTCCACTACCGTGTTAGATGATTATTTATCGAGTACTTTGGCAGGAGTGATACTGCCACGAAATCCGCTCTCAGATCACTTCTTCGTTTGTCACGTCCTAGCGGTTCTATCGTGTTCCGACTCCGACATGTCACTTCAGGTCTATGAAGTTGTCGGAGGCCCCATGTTCGAGTCGCCCTTGAGCACCAATGGCATAGTCGATACCTACATCAAGATATTGATCAAAAGACATCATATTGGTACCGGAACTGCACTATCAAAAGTCAAAAGCTGGAGAGATAGTGGGGAAACATTCATGAGAAGAAGCCAGAAGCCGGAGGTCTTTGCAAGGCCCTGTCGCTATGCTTGCGATCCATTTATTAAGCTGACAAGCCGCAAAACGGGCCCCACGGGCCATTATCACCACAATTCGGAATCGTTTCACAGCAATTGAACACAGTAAGTAGCAATAAGAAGTGTGCGGCTGTTGTAAATGTGGTAATCTGTAGCACTCGACAATTGTAGCTCAGAAAGTGATTGTTTGCGCCAAGATATAAGCGAATACCACTCTATCTCGTTTATCTCGTGACCTCAGGCATCGATATTGATGCCTTTGGCGAATGCGGCTTAGTACCAGATAAAGAATACGGAATATGATTCGCTCATGGCATTGCTGGCGTCTTATCTAACTCTTGGCTCTCAGAGCTCGCTACAGCTCCACATGGTATTTTTCATTTACAACCCCCCCGACAATAAGAGATATTCTTCCTTGTTCTCTCTTCTAGCATCAGTCAAGGAGCAATCCTTCGGAAATACTCTTCCGATCATATCCAGTGTCCTACGTTGTTCTCTGTAGAGTCTCCGTCGGCTCATCATGGCTCTCAAGAGTGGGTCGTTCGCGACCTTCCTCATCGTTGGCCGTAAGTGTCCTTTTCATCGAGCACTCCTTTCCTTTCCTTTAATGCATGATGAACTAATTAAATTTCTTGGTATGTAGCGATCTGTTTCTTCCTGGGAATAGTCTTCTCTCTCTTCCCCTACGATTACCCATTGCTATGGGCTGGCGAACCTACGCCTCCGTCGCACTACGATTACCTTGAAGCGCACCTCCGGTTTCTCCATGCATCCCCACCATTGATCCCGCGCATTCTGCATATCGTCATCTTTGTAGGGTTTGCTGGAATGCTTGCAAAACTGTACAAACCTTCCGAGTCCAACATGCTCTTTGATGGTGCCAGTTTGGTCCTATATGTCTGTGGTGTCACGGTCTACATCGCCAACATTGTCAAGGGTCTCCGCCTCGTGAGCGGTGGTATATATGGCGCTGAACTTGCTGGAACCGACGATGACGCCGAGCAAGTCCTCGGCCGCGAGGACAGTCTCAAAGTTCTAGCAGCCAGCAACACTATCCTTGCTCTCATCTTGGTCGGCGTCTTGATTCTTCAAGCTGGCCAGTGGTACGCGGAGAAGAAGGATGCACAAGAGTTTGAAAAACTCAATCAAAAGGGGGCAGAAAGTTCGTCCAAGAAGGAGCGTCCCGAGTCTCCTGTCGCTACTCGAGGGACTAGCCGCCAAAATAGCAAAAAGAGGCAGTAAATCTCGATTGACTTGATCTATTCGACTTATTATTTCTTCTTATCTATCTTCCTTGGTTGCAGGTAATCAGGTCAGTCATAGTTGTTACGTTTTATACTATACTTTGATGATGTGTGCTATCTTATGACCTACAGAGCCACTTGGTTCATTTCTGTTTGTGCTACTTTATATTCATTTACATGTACATTTATGGTACTTGTTTCGCTAGATTCTCAAGAAATCATTTGAAGCATGTTTCTGGATCCAAATACCCACATAGATGAGCTCGCGCAGGCGAGTGGTTGAAAATGCTGGTCTGAACTCTAGGACGGAGATAAATATTCTGCTGTAACTTAATGTAAGGATAGTTGGTAGTTAACCTTTGGTTCACATATATCAAAGATAATTACTTGTGACCATCATGTCAGAACTGTGTCATTATTCAAGGGTATCAAAAAGATGATAGGCAACAGAGCTCAGGAAAGTCGAGGAGCTAGGTAATAGATGGCGTGTAGTATATACAGGTAACGATATCTGACAGCTTCATTGATGCCACTGCATGGGAGGATATGATAATGATAAGAATATCAAAGACAACCGGGCGACTGATACTCAAAGACTATGCATTGCCGGTGGAGCTAACGGTTAAAACAGGAATTGAGTAACTCAGTTTTGGGGGTAACTAGTTACTAGGCTATGACCTGTTGGAAACATAGGCCATCGTATCTGACCTAGAAAAAGAAAAAGGGCTGACTGGTAAATCCGGAGTACGAGGACTAAGCGCCTTTGCGAACAGGCCATCTGCCGAGTCAGTACTTTCGGTGCGAGTCAAAGTACTCATGAACACGAAATCTCCAGCATTGCTCTGGGCCTTTTGTATAGAGGCTGGCGGATTGTGTGCGACATAACTTTGGACCTCATTGTCAGGTTGTGATACATGAGAAAAAGCGCTGAAGGAAGATACTGCAACGTCGCGAGTTTGGGGGGAGAGGAGGTGGTATCTATCAGTGTCTCCTGTTTGTCCGCTTCCATCACTTTTATAATCTGATTTGTATGTTCAGTCTTGTATCAGAGATAACAATATGAAATCAGATGATAGATTATTACCTTCACTCCTTTTAGACGGTGTCGTCTCACTAGTATCCAATCTCAGACCCTTCAATTTCTCACCTAAGGATCGGCTACCACCGGGTGAAACCATGGTAAGCGGCGAGGACGGCGTAGAAAAAATGGCTTGATCGGAAGAAGAAGCTTTTTGAATTACGGATGGCGGACTTGAAACACCGTAATTCTCTTCAATCCACTCCTTCTCCTGAATCGCCATCTGTAAGGCAATGCCTTCGACATTAGTCGCCGACTCAGACTTTATCTCGTTATCTAAAACCTGAAGTCTCTTTTTGGCCCATATAGTATGTAAGACTCCTTTTTTCCCTGCAGTTCGAGCAGTAGCACCAAGCTCTGGAGGAAATATTGCAGGCAGTGGATTTATCTGTATAGATTCTGGCTGTCTAACAGTAGAAGCTGATTCCGGATGTGGCGTGTAAGTCAAATCTATCACCGGAGGCACTGTTGTCTTTGGAGGTAGCAAGAAATAGAACCTATTGGTGTTCTCCGTCGTCTGCTCATCTGCTGGTAAGACAGTTGTCTTGCCTTCCCATGAAACATGCCAAGAACCCGTCGACGATCTCGAAATATCATCATCTTCCCACTCGACCATCAAGATCTTTGTGCCATCGTTGCCCTTTCCGGCTTCAAATTCGAATCGCGCCAGTGCGGATATCGAGAGGGTACTGCTTCCCGAGACGCGGGGCGTCTCCAATGAAAGGGAGTCATCGATGGCAGCGAAAGTTCTTTGAGACATATCTGGTCCGGTCCCTCGATGAGTCTGTGGCCGTGTAGGGTGTTGGTTAGCTCACCGACTGGATGGTCTGAACTACGCGGGAGGGGCTGACGACGTTAGAAAGAAAGCGCTTCGATGGTTGCGAAGAGGGGGAAGATCACGGGATCACAACTGTTGCAGGAATGCCTAGAGCAATCTTCTTGTTTCTATGATGGCAAATGCTACTACGTAAGCATTTGATTCGCAGCCTACAGGCCGCTAGTAGACTGTGGTCTGTTTCGACGAAGGAAAAGCCGTCAAATCACATGTTGAGATTCAGATTGGCGATCTACAATACGTAGCTGTGGGATCTAAAAATAGCGTCCCGTTCACGGCCGATGTCTTGGCATCACACGCTCTCCGGATAATTTGTTGTTCCAGTTCCATTCAATTCCCGACAACACACTTAATTAACCGTCAACGAATAACTGCTTTCACTCCGGAACCAGAAACAAAATCTGAATAAGGCAGTCTGATTGTCTTTTTATTCTATCATCACGCCGGGAGACATTTTATCGACCAGTTCCGTCCAAACTCACCTATACTCCCTGGGAAGGAGACATGTGCTTAGGATCGGCATGATCGAGGCATAAATGCTATTTCAGGTAGGTTAAGTTTCATGGTAGACAGCGCTCGGAAGGCTATTGGCTTTGAACTCTTGTGAAGGAGATCATCCGCAACGCAGTCTGCACAGTTTGAAGAGGCACCCGGATGAAAGTCTCAAGCAGCGACTAAGCAAAAGGAGCATGGTAGAGTTGGCGGATGCGAAAAAGGGTTCTCTTCAATAACTCAATAGTATGTACACTCACCAGCGCGAAGCTAATGGAGCAACAGCCATCAATGAAAGACAATTAATCGTCAATTCGCAAAAGGAACCCTGAATCTTCGATGTCAAGTACGATTTCACGAATGCCTCGATCCTCTTACCTCGTTTGAAATGAAAGATTCTCATTTGAGCTGAGCAGCAAGAGAAACATGCATAGACTGAGCTAATCAAGCTTCAAATCTGGAAATCCTCTATGCAAGTACAACTAATCGGATGTCATCTTCGTAGTTGAGGTCATGACGGCGCGTAGGTGCATATGTTTTAGTTCCGAGAGCTACACTGCAGGAGGTGTACCAGAGAAGAAGTATTCTTCAAAACAATAACTGTTCATGCGATAGTTAAGTTATGATATAGCCGCTCAAGTCTCATAGATGATGCCTATAGAGCATCTCTCGACTCTTCTTGGATGCTGTCGAAGCCATTGCATAACCCTAGGGTGTTAGATCCTCAGTAACTAGACGTCAAACTATCTTCTCTCCTTTGCATCAATTGGCTTATTAGATATGTCTGAGTTGATAGTCAGACGTGCAAAATATGGCCCTTCGAGATATGAACGATGAAGAACTGTTAAACGACGAACCATAGCCAGGAATTCGATATCTGACATTCAACCTGGAGTATGGGCGGTTCTACCATATAATCTTTTCATGATATAGCCGCGCGCCCATTCCCACGGCCAATCAGATCACGTCTAAGCTTGCTTTCGTTGTTTCATCGGATCCCCTGTCCGGAACAATTTCAGATAGAAAGCCGCGAGACGATCTATCATTGGTAGGGAGCAACATCTGAGGCGTGTTTCAGGTCGGCGCGCGGGAAATTTCCCAAAGAAACACTCTTTGCCTTTCACACGCTGTGGCAAACGAACAGAGTACACATTTAAAATATATAATGAGAATACCTGGGTACTCAACTCTTTTAAGAGAAGGATACTCAACATCTCTCAGCTATTGCCATTTATCACTCACCTCTGGCAGGTTACTTGCTGATTGTCACATTTCCTTATTTCTCATTTATAGTCTCTTCTCTTTTTACCACCAACTGCTGAGTCAGTTCGTCATTTTCGTTTTTCAGCTCTTTGTTTTATTACCCATTGCCGCGCCAACGTTATTAGTTATCAGAATGTTTTAGATCCTATTCACTTAGGTCTCTTTCTTAGCGACGGAATCGCTGTGCTATTTAGGCTTTGAGCTTTGACTCAACGAACCAAACTCGGCTCAGAATTTGTTGACTTCAGGAGATCAACCGCTCGTGTCGCGGACCGCGAATTGGCGCCGCTATTTTCGATCTAGATCTTTCCGGACTAGCGCGGATATCCTTGATACTGTATATATTACGGGTTGGTATTACCAATTTTACAATTCATTGTTACGTGTATTACAGCTGTCAACACATTACACGCAGTACGATAGATCTCCCTTCCCGAAACTACCAGGGTATAATAAACTAACTCGTTGCCCACACAGCCCATCGTCGGTCGCAATAAGTATCGTTGATGTGGTTGGATGATCATCCCTTGTGACTCGCTCAACACTACGTCTCCAGTTCCGAAGCCTCCTTTCCTCGTTCTGTCATCCTCAAATACACTTGATTCTCCTTGCAAAAGAAGCCCCCCTCTATCCAGACTCCTTCACGTCCGTACACTCCTTTGAAAGTCGAGGTCGTGTCTACACATTATTATTCAAACATCTTGTGTCGCGGTGATTCGGTACAATTTCGCAGCTGATTAAGATTTATCTCCGGCTGTTAAGGCTGTTCGACATCCCGTTGTACACCTCGGCGAAAATTCGTCACTTGCAATTCATCATGACACCTGCCGCCAAACCAGTCCTTCATCCTTTACAAACTCCAAGGAGCTGCACATTCCCATCAGAAATACGAAGTGGCTCATTGTCTGCCATTAGCAACATTAAACAAGAAGATGCGGCTTCAACGCCAATCACACCTCCACTCGCTTACACTGAATTCTTGAAGGCTCTCACGCCGGTGTTTACAAGTCCAGTGAGCCCGGGGGTCAGCTTCAAATATCCTTCAGACAAATATACTTCTACAGGATCAATATCACAACCCACCACAGCAACAACCTCTTCATTCTCAAGTTCTGACCTCAAATCGGCTACGCCCAAGTCTGCTGCAATCGCTAAATCACCAATTGCTAAGTCACCCGTTGTCCCACTTTCAGCTAAATCCGCAAATGGCAAAAGGCGCATGAGACTGCCACCAGTTAAGACTTCATTCAAATCACCCACGACAAATTCTCCAAAGAGTGCAACTACACTGCGATCACCCTTTTCACCAGCAGATTGGAAACTTCGCTATATTGAGACACCTCGTAGCGCCTGCGGAAAGCCAGTCAGTGTGAAACAGGTTGTTACCCGCACAGTTACTTATAAGAGAACACCACTGGATCCACCTCCCAAAGGAAAACGACGAAAAACTACCGAAGCCTAAAGTTTCGAAATGCCGTTGTTATGCAGATGAAGTTTGCAAAAGTGACCTAATACTTGCATCTAGGCTATGGCCCAACCAACCCCGACATCATCTCGATTTCCCACTTATTCAATAATATCTACACTGACATCCCTCACATGGTGCCCTGGAGGTTTCATGCGTCTCTTCAATTCTGGCGTCTCTTTTATCTCCGGCGCTTTATTGTGATTCTGCATCTGTTACGAATTATGATGGTTTCCTTTCTCCTTCTGTTCAAGGCGTGAGAGGGGGAGTTGGCGGATTTTCTGTCGGATGATAGCTTTCGCTGGTATTTACTGTGGTCGGACTGGGTTTGCTTTCCACATTACAAACAATGGTTAATATTACAGTGTCCATCTGCACACTGGTATTACCTTTGTACGAGCATCTTTTTTTCTTCGCCCTCTCCCTTTTCGATTCTGTACCCTTTTCGTTAGGAGCGAAATTCTTGAATTGTCATGGCGAAAAAAAACGGAATTACGGAAACTGGTAGAGGAACAACTGATGCATATACTTTACATCTATTGTTACCAGGCGTTATGCTCCTTTAGAAATTTTTATTATGTCTCTGTGTGTTGGTTTATGCGACTCATGTATGTAACTTATATTCTAATAATGGAGCAAATCAGCTCATGACGCATATCCTGTTGTGTTGGACGCTATCTAGTGCTTGTCCATTTGACTTCTCTAGCTGCTCACACAGTCCCAAATCCTCGGGTCTGTGCTAGACTATCCATCGCCAACAGACCGACATGACTTATCGTGCATTCACTCGCCAGCCATTGATATACTTTACCGACATGGCACGATAGTATATCAATTACGAGTCATGACCGAGCCGAGTCAGTGTAGCGCAGTGAATTTGTCTTGGGAAGGGACATACGAGTTGGAACCACTTATCTGTATAGTAAACTTTATGTGGTTATCTGTAGAGGGGACTTTGAGAGGGCTATCAGCTTCGTATATGTTATGCCTCTTTAACAGTAAGCCACGTGAAGATCTTGTCGAAGAAATCCTGCAGTAAAGTGCAGCTGAGTTGGAAGACAGGAGGCTTAGTTGCTTGTTTTTCTTTTCGAATTCACGCCGTTCTTGTTTTCCGACTTCATGTTGTTATCGTCATGACTCGTAGAAACGACTCGTAAACGAGCACTGACTCACCGACAATATAACCAACATAATCTAGAAGAATTACATTAGCAAACTATACTCATTGTACATGACTTGCCACAAAGGTTTAGTATTGTTACGCAAAGAATGTGATTCTCATTCGGTAAGTGTTTTTTGGTCGATTCATGAGAAGCTTCCTCGACTAATCCATACGAACTCGCCATTCCACATAAACTACCTCCAGTGACCGGTCTCATACTTCTTGGTACGGAGTAAGGTAGTCAATAACGGTGCGGCATGTGGCGTTTCGAGAAGCTGCACTAATCTGATTAAGGGGGGCTTAGTTTACCTAGGTAGGGCCGGAACAGGTCTATGAGTAATAAATTACCAATAAGTTACAATACATTACGCTGCTTGTACGTATGCGGGACATATCCGTAGACAAGATTACCAACACGATCAGCCACTGAGCAATCTAGTTGTAGTTACTAGCAGCATAGCCTTTAAAAAGACATCTTCTCGTAAGCAGTGCTGCGCCTACGGAGCACTCTAAAATTTGTACTGAAAATATCCGAAGACTAATGAATTGACTACGTCCTAGTGTGTGGCACCGTAGATAAACCAGGACGAAGGGGAGTTGGAGAGCTGAGCACAATCTAGGTTTCATCCAATGATAGATGCCAGGCTGGATTCTGCAGAAGTCAACATCCTGGTCACGACGTGGCGAGATCAACTGGTGTATGCAAGAAAGTGGGACGTCTCAGCCCAATCCTCACCAAATGAGTGTGGTTGTTTGCCTCTCTGGATATTGTTAGTCAACCATTGCGTGAACCATTGAGAGAAAAGAAAGATGGAAAAAAAAAAAATTTTCGTAGCTCTACGAAGTAATACTATAGAAACGATTTATAAATCAGTGCTCGGGTCTATTGAAAATACTGGGCATATCTGCATCGCAATGTGTGTGTGACGTGTGATTTGCGAGATGCGGCCTCTCATTTGCGACCGACCATACTCACCTACCATCGTTCCCATATGCGGATTGTTGCTCCCTACGGAATGCTCCAGTTTGTGTGCGACAATGGAATGACAGACGGTTACGGAGTATGTAAAGTTGTAAACGAGTCCAAGTTTCCTGTATGCGATACGTATGTAATCATCAAAAGATCAATCAGTCATGGCCCCACATGCGAGTTGAGCAGTCCTCCAGTTCCTATCGACAATTAACCGCCTGCGCTTTACTATTTTGGGGCTAGTCACGACATCAATGCCGGGACAAACTTTTGAAACGCCAACGACGGACAGCCATTGGCCAAAATCGAGACCCACTTTATGCGGGGATCACGACTTGCTTCGCACTAAATTAGCGTGAGTCTCAGAAAAGGTTAAGGCCCACTGGTCCAGCGAGCCGGTCACGCAGCCTGTTTTTGGACTAAGGCCGATTGTATGGAGTAAATACACTATTGTTCAATGTCCTCGTATACGAAGCAATCCTTAAGGAGCTTCGATTTGATCGAGCTTGAAGAGACGCCATGAAGCAATACAAACGTCGGTGCAAAGTGCCCAATGAAGGAACCAGGGCATTGAGTTCAATATCTTCAGGATTAAAGGCCTATATAACGCTATTTACCGCTCCAAACTCTACGTGGACAGATTTAGGCTCATATACATACATCCTTTGCAGTTTCTTCAACTAGGTTAGACATCCGCTGCATCGGCGACAAGGATCAACTGCAATTGCAGGGTTCAAATCAGGACTCAAATCCTTGTATTTATGTCTGATGTGTAGTGTGGACTTGCAGCACGCAAAGAGTCCATGTTCTAACCGGTGGTCCTTATCTTCGTTAGGGTTTATGGTGATGAGGGGTAGAAGAGGAGAAAATCCTTTTTTCTCGAGCTCCTCCTTGCTTCTCTTCCCAAGGTTCAATTGGGTTGGTCCGTTATCCCGTTCAAGGGCCAGTTCGGTGCATGAAGATTCATCATGTGATATCCGAAGCGACGTCGAATCGATAGAACCTTATGCAGTAGTACACACCTACTATCAGCATGCTAAGCTTGTCAAGTAAGTATTCAGTGTTCTCAACACTAAGAAGGCAGCGCTTCCAGAGTGTTGCATGCAGTTTGCATTGCTTGCTTGTTTTCCCTTGTGTGGAGGAGAGGGTATGAGGTCTCCACTTCTATTCCGTCCTGCAACTGCCCTAACAGAGTATGGAGTAATCCTTTCTGTAGCCGAACGCTTCTTTCTTTTTCTATCTCAGGAAATACAAAGGCTTAATCTGTAACTATTCACCTATACGTTATTGACATTACGACCGCACGATGTGTTGTGGACAGCGACCCTTTCCCATGGTCACTCGGTTGATGAAATCCTGGGTAAGCAAACAACATCTGCGGGATGTCCATTACGGACGACCCGTGGGAATGGTATGAAGGCTCGAGAGTCCTGAAGATGCCATTTTTGGAAACACACTAACCTTACCGAAAACAGTTTAGACTCCTGATAATCTGTGATTCATGCTGCAGCTACATCAACGACACAATTTAGCAAAAGAAGCCAGTGACTTGAATGTACTGGGATGTTTCAACTACGAAAATAAACTTACTGTATTCTTTTTTTGTTGCCTGTCGCCAGTGTAGGCCTGCCACCGAATTTTTACCAGCTTGAAATGTCCAGATTATGGATAGATAATGAGGTAGAGCGACTCGTCGCAAGAACACCAAACTCGGATTGAGAATTATTTGAAAGAAGTGATAAAAAGCTGTCACACGCACGAATAATCCAAGTTTATGAGATCATTGGCTCTTCAATTCTCTTTTACGCGCCCGACATTTCCTGAGAAGTCGAGAGGCATAATACGAACAAGGAACAATAACAATGTGTTCGATTTCAGTTCTAATAATAGACTTCCGGCTCCACTGCCTTCCGAGATTGGTTTAGGCCCGGTCGCTTTTTTACGACCTCACCTCATGTCCCTGGTTCTGACTGCCCCTGTCAAATGAAAAATATTCTGCTATTCGGGTCATAAAACTATGTTCTTATGCTGCACTTTTAGATAAAGCCCATATTTCTCATAAGTTTTAGCAGTCCCTCGTCAAAAAAGCCTCGCAATTGGTACATTGACTACTCGACCAATCAGGGAGCGTCGGAGAGGTCAGGTCAATATCAAAAAAGCCGAATAGAGTCGCTATTCAACTCATTCCTGCCAAAACGGCCCACATGCTATATTTAAACGTTGTGTCTGTTCTTTTTTTAGTGTTGATATCAATCTAGTGCCTACCACTACCACTCTGATCAAGCATAAAGTGTTACCATAATCCAACGAACCCTGAAAGGACCCGGAACTGTCGGTAATCATCTCGTCCTGATTTGAATGAACAAGACCTAATTATAGCAAACTAGCTTCACTATATGTCTGCCAAAACTTATTTACTAGTATGTTTGCCCCATCTCTTGCCTCTCACTTACCTGATTACGCCTTCTCCGCTTGCTGGAGGTTGATATATCCTTGCAACGAACACACTTATTGCTCAGCTGTTCTTCTTAGATCTCCGTCCTGTCACCTCGCTAATGCATGCTTTATATTGCATTTAAGGTACAAGAATCTAAATATAAACATGAGCTGTACCCATTATCCACTCAATGAACTCATACTTGTTCCACTGAAGGGATCGTATAATCTTATTGATCCTATTTTTGGATGCCGGTGTCACCTACTGATCTGACCTACCTCCACTTAGATATCTTATCCTCATACAATGACCATAGAATAAGCGATCAGGTACTATTTCTAGGGTGCCATTGAAGCTATTCAAGTCTATATTGAGTTCATATCTTACCCGGGGTTTGACATGGATCACTTTCTTCAGGGGAAAGGCGTCAATATACAATCAGATATTGATCAGATCTCAATTATACCGTGACATACCGATTCAGTAGCTGTCATGTATCGAGTTTGTAAACATTGATACATACAGATCGACTGTTTTTTATTTTACATTACAGATTGAATATCTTCCATGAGGTGGATCGCGTCTCTTTACCTCAGGCTATAGGTAGGAGGACAAGTTTACACGCGGTTGATGTGTATATTTAGTTGACCTGTTTTTAGAACATCATGCCATGGCTGGACCTAAGGTCAGGAACGGGATGGGATGGCGTCCAGCGGTTACCCGAAATGGCACACCCTCTTGTGGCCAGTTCATCAAGTGATAACATTACGCCGTAGCAACGAGTTCCGGAACAAGGCCCAAGTTCCTCAGCGGTTACTGGGATAGCCTTTGTTACCTTGTAGCCAGTGAGTCAGTCAAATGATACTATTCTTATTGAAAGAGACTACGGGACGTCTCGTCAGAGTGCTAGATTGAACTTATGGTCACCAGGAAATTCAGCTGTGGAGTAACTGGTGATATATCTTATGATTGTCTTCCGAATAAAGTGATTGGGGATGGATGTCGGCGATGATAGGAGTGAAAAGTATGAAGACCTTCTGGACGAGTCGATTATTGCGAGGGGAGAAGACTATCTAGCATCAAACATTGTCGATAGTCCAGGGCTGGCTTAAGCTGTAGAGAGCATTCAAGACTATTAGGAGCAAGTATACTTTTTGTTTGATTAGTTTGATTAAGTTTAAGAGTAGATGTTAAAGACAACCAAAACTGTATAATATAGCAAAAATAATAATAGCAAATACAAAAATTGAATAGGACACGAGTATAATAAGCTCGAGTAGACATTATGTAATTCAGCAGCTGAACATATTGTTTTGGGGAGGAAAAGAGTGTGCGGTATTCGTCAACATAAATGAAAGACTAAAGTAGGACGCTTTAAATATCGTAGGTTTGGTAACGAGTGGATAGATGATCTAATCATCTGCGTGCTGGATCTTTCCCGAAAGAAAAACGATACAACCATCTGTAGCTGAACGAGCGTATTACCCTTAACCCCATGCTTGATTGAGACATACTCAGAGAAGGAGAGCCAAAGCACCGACAACGGCCACACCAAATCCTCCAGGAGCCGCCACACTACCAGCACCACCAGTGAAAGCCGAAGGTGAAACGGAGTTTGGGGCAGTAGTGCTAGGGCCTCCCGTCTTGCTAGCAGTGCTGGTAAAAGTGCAAGAAGTTGTAGAGTGAGCTGCTGTATGGTGAGAGGAGAGTGCGTATGAAGCGTGGCGCGCCGAAGATGGAGTTGGAGATGCCTGGATGCTGATCGAGGATGGGTATTTGGATGCGGTCACCTGAGGATGAGGGACAAATGGCTGAGATGGGGGTTTACTGTACTCATGACCAGGTGTGTAAGCGGGCTCAGGCTTGGTTTCAGGATCAGGGTGGACTGGAGTCTTAGGTTGATCAGGCGTAGGCTCGCGGTAGGCCTGAGGAGGTTGATAACCGCCAGGAGCAGGATATGGTGTGTCAGAGCCAGAGTCGTCGTGATGATCTGGCAGAGGATAGGAGCCATGGGGATGATCCTCATGAGAAGGTGCTGGGTCAGGGTAGGCACCGTGTCCTTCCAAAGCACTAGGACTGGGGTAAGCCACAGGCGCGGGATAGCCGCTGTGATCACCTGCGCCAGGAGCTTGGTAAGGAGTAGGAGCAGGAGCAGGAGCAGGATAGCTATCAGGATGAGGATGATCGGGGTAGCTGCCATGCTCCTGAGAATCACTAGGAGTGGGATGACCAGCTGAAGCAGGGTAACTGCCGTGATCCTCAGGACCGCTAGGGCCAGGATGAGGTCCTGGATGGGGCACATATATGTCATCATCATCATCGTCATGACTAGGAGTAGCATGAGGGAAGGGATAAGGTGGCTGCACAATTGGTGGCTGAGGCGGCTGAGGCGGCTGGAACGGGTTACCAGCTGGGACTGAATGGTAACCATCCGGATGGCCTTCAGGGTGCCCTTCAAGGTTGCCCTCAGGGTGATTTCCTCCAGGATAAGGCTTGGAAACCTCCTTGGGCGCAACAGGTGATGCGTAACTATCAGCACCCTGAGGCTCAGGGCCGGGGTGGCTACCATCCTCTCCTTCAGGGCATGGGGGATCCAATTCGTGTCTCTCAGGAAGTAACTCGTGAGCCGATGGGACTGGTGCTGGAACAAGGACCGGAGCAGGAGTATAAGGCGCTGGAGTCGGTTGGGGAACCACTTCTTTTGGTTCAGGCTTGTAGGCAGGAGGAGAGGGTCCTTCATGGTGTTCCTCAGGAGGTGCCTGCTTTGGCTCCGAGTGCTGCTGGGGCGGAAGTTGCTCAGGTTGGTGCTCAACATGACCGGGACCTCCGTATGAAGGACCAAGAGGGTCCGGAGGACCTGGATGGCCTGGAGGCAAGATATAATCATCTTGCTCTTGAGCCTGCGCTGCTTGGTAGCTGTTGATTGGAGTGATGACAATGTTGTCATTGTTGACACCATCCTTGTTGTCGTTGAATCCAGAGAAGGTATCTGGACCAGCCTGTTCATTGAAATTGTGTGGTCCGCCGAATGGGGAGTCCTTCGGAGATGAAACGAAGCCAGGCGCGAGGTCGCCATCATCTTCACCTCCGGCAGATGGCACATCATGACCACCGTGAGAATGCTTGTGAGGATCGTTCCAGCCACTTCCGAGGAAGTTATGATCGGGAGCATCCCCGAGAAAATCTCCTTTCTCACTGTCGTCGCCTAGGAAATCATGACCACCGTTTTCATGACCATGGTCGTCGTGACTTGCGAGATCACGAGACTGTTTGGCTCCGGCGGCTTGCGAGTCAGCCTGAGCGACGGCAGCCAAAAGGGCCAACGGAATGGCTGTATAGACGGTCTTCATCTCTTTTGATGTGGTCGTATCGTAACGGGAACAGGAGGCACGGTAAAAAGTAAAAAGAGCGACTGATTCAAATGAAGGACAAAAAAACAAAAACCTACGAATGACGACTTACCGGTTGTCGTTGTCGTTGACGCTGTCGCTAACCAAAAAAATCAGAAGAAAAGAATCGTCTTCCATTGCCAGGCCTGGTTGCTTTATCTAGTGCTCCCAAGGACATCGTGGATATTCCATTCCATCCGGAATGAGGAGGAATGTATCCCAGCGCGGAGGACCAAAACAAAAATGAATCTCAATCTTGCGCGTAAGATCACAGAGAATGCGATGAAGAATGACCAACATCCGGTTTACACTCCATGGAAATTGACAGAACCCACGTTGCGGTCTTGTTCTCGGGTAGTACATTGGAAAATCCAACATCACGGCTCGACAAGCCGGAATGGACATCACATTCCGGTTGAAGCCCTTTCAACGCGCTGTAGTACACATGACAATTCCATAGAACAAGGCCAAGGCATTATTGGTCCATAAAACAAATGTTTGGCATTGTTTATTGAGCACGACGTTTGTTGACATTGGCATTCGACAATCGAGGTGCTGGATCTGTCACTCTGGCCAGACTGGATGCCTCCTTCACTGAGCTCGCGTCTACGAATTGAATAAGCCCACAATACACTACAAAAGGAGCTTACTGGCGAATGAATTATTTAAGCCACCAAGAGTTTTCCCCATACTTGTATGTATGCATTACAGATCTTGAAGGTGAATGGATGTATCCCGTCATCAGCATTCCCCATCCATCGCCCTCACTGAAGAGAACTCAACGGAAAGGAAACTTCCTATCGAGGAGTAGTTTGGTCTCCAGAATCACTGACCCTGGAAAAGGATCATGGCAACACATCGCTGTGGAAAAAAAAAACTAAACGATGGTCGTGGCTGATTCTGTTAGCTTTTCGATGATAATAAAAAAGAAAGAAAAGAAAAATTTGCGGGAGAAACTGTGCGGCGAATATATAGCGATAAGTCACGTGATATTCACACGGGTGCGGAAATACAATTATGCGAACAGCTGAGAAACATCTCGGTTCGCTGCATCTGGTAGAATAATCCTATGGTGTTGTGTATGTACTTGTATGGATCCAACCATGATTCATATTCAAAAATGCATAATAAGACGCAAACGCTCATTGGAATAGCATGCTCAGGCACCTGCGTACTCCCAGCTTGTCTGGGACCGAACGAACCTCATAACCCGCCGTATACTTGAGAATCAGAGCAAAGCAAAAGACTAATCATTACAGGGTATATCTTAAATGCAGCACATTTACTGCTCTTACAGAAAGCCAGAAAATCACATCATTTTCAGGGAGTGACCATTACCTCCCAAAAGGCCCACGGACATTGGCCGACTTCCAAACTCCTCCGCCAACTGCAACTGTGATGCCCATCGCGATTCCGATCATAGCACCGACAATAAACAATGCCAGTGCAATTTTGACCATCAATCGTTGCCTCTTGGTCAGCGACGACAGACAGTCGCATTTCCTCTTTTTCTGTCTCCACAGCTTTGAAGGTCGACACCTCCCGTGAACTTCCAACGATCGCTTCTGCGGTGTAGAAGGCGTACCACTCTCCAAGTCGTTTGAGCCATATCTTTGCGCCGTTATCGTGCTTTCGTTCTTGAGGTACTCGAGCGAGTTGTTGACATCGTGTGAATAGAATGGGGAGCATGGCTTGGCGCCCACGTGAGGGTCGAATTCTGCCGTAGCTTCTAGGATTGAAGTGATTGTTGGTGAGGTTGTCAACAATGCATTCTGCGGCGATTGAGCTTGCAGATTGTTATTTTGCCTTGGTGCACCGTTGGATTCGCTGACAACTGTGGCCCCAACGACCGGTTCTGTTGGTAATTTGGTGGATTGCGACATTGTGTATCAACGGGCTAGTGAGAGGTCGTGCCGTGAAAAGAAACAGAAGAGGCACGTGTAAGGTATTCGAGAGGATTTTGGTTTTATTCAGGCCTTTTGAAGGTGTTGAAATTCGTCGAAGGAAAGGTAGACTAGCGACTCGTGGCGAGGAGTCGCTGATAATGCTGGGCTGGTCGAACCAACGGCCTGCTTTGGCCCGTAAGTATAAGTGGATATATCTAGATAGGCACACCCACAGCAAGTCATGCGGAGGGGGAAATAGCCGAAACTTACTTGTAGAGTTACACTTCTGCAGCTAAAGCTTCTTTGTGTCTCGGGCATTCCTCGCTTGAAGGGTAACAGTGTCGTGTGCTGAGCAACCCGAGATGTCGCATTCCAGGGGCGGTGGACGTGGTGGTGAGTGAGTGAGTGATGAAAGGAAGGAGACGGGTGACTCTATGTTTATCAGACGAGCCTATGACTGTCTTGCTAACCACGAATTAATCAGAAATCAATCTGAGAATATGGCAAAGTCGCATGCAGAGTTCCAGGGGCAATAATATAGAAATATAATGGAAATAGAGGTGGAAGTGGAAGTGCGTTGATGCCCGCAGGCTGCATGCAGTCTGTATGTTACCGCTTCTGTACCCGCAAAAGAAGATGTCTGGAGATCACCCTGTGCTACTCAGACCCCTTTGAAAAGTAGCCAAATGCCCACTTAAAGATTCTTTTCTCTGCTTTGATCTGATTGGAGGCATGACTCGTAGTTACACTTTCGAAATAAATTCCCGTCCAGGACAGCCCGACCCTTTATTCTCGGTGAAAAAGCCATTTGCATTGTCGCAGTCTTTGAATTATCGATTTATTTCCTCAAATGGCGGTTCAAACTTATTAATCCTAAAAAGTCCAGTACTTAGGTGCATATTTGATGCAATCACAGACACGTATCGGCGCCGTCAATCGATTCATCTGAATGAAAAAACTTGTTTATTCGATTCTCCATGCTGATTCCCTAAAAGCTAGTCTGCTAGACTTGATCAACAGCTGGTCCGAGACCTGAAACCCTAATTCAACCATGGAAGTAAGGGGTTGATACTTTCTGCTGCAGGGGCAGAGGCATGGTAGTGCTACCTTTCTCATCCTTTTGATAGTCTTTTCTGGTAGCCGTCTCTCATCTTTGTGGAAACGGGATCCAAGGTCAATTGAGGTTTGGTCGACCGGTGAACCTCAACCATCAACTCTGAAGGGTTCTCCGTACTCAAACCCCAGCATGTCTTGAATGATGTGGCGTGAGGATATCCACTTCAAAGAGGGTCGGTGCTGAGACCATTCGTCGCATTCCAGCCCGCATTCTTTGACAATCCTTGCTCTCCGTATCCATTGCTATCATTCATTGTCGGTGCCAGCACTGACAAGAGTCGCCTAGGGTATCAGAGACTTCTATCACGAAGGATGCTTTCTGAAAGAGAAAGAGGGAAGATTGAAGATTCAAACAGAGAAAGAGCAAGAATATCGAACTAAGCCCAACTGGGTAAGGCTCCTAGATAACGTTGAGTGGAGACTGCGGAGATGCACACAAGCCAATCAGAGCGACGCTGGCCCCTGGATGACTAACTGAATCATGTGACGAACGCGCTCTTCTCCAAGACTCCCAAGACTCCCAAGACTCCAAGCCTCCAAGCAGTCTAGAACGCAACTCAAGAGAAAATTGCAAAATACCCATGAACCACAAAATAAGATGGCAGAACACTCGGGTCAAAAGAGGGGAAGCAATCTCACTAGCGACGCTCGACCAGTAAACCGCAGCCTGTGCTTTGGCTGATCGCTTTCTCAGCATCCCCCACCGCTCCCAGGTAGATCTCGACGAGAATGTGAAAATTTCAGAGATTTCAACAGAAACTACTGATTCTTTTTTCTCCCATACACGGGAAAAAAGGTGCGACAGTAGTCGGAAATACCAATGTCATGAGTAATTTCTCAAACCTCCCGCTGGAGCTCGTCGCCTACATTATCCAATTTATCATGACGATTCGGACCTCAGAGCCTTGAGTACGGTATGCAAGACAATATTTGTCATAGCTCAACCGCTTCTTTATCGTGAGATCGATCTAGTACATTGCGATAGCGTACAGGGCGCCTTGTCGCTGTTCCTTCTAACGCGAACGATCATCGATTCTCCGCAGATAGCAGCATGGATTCGGTGTCTGAAGGTTGATGCACTACCGTGCGAGAAATCCGAATACTTCTTTCCGAGCTGTATAATACCCAAGAATCAAAATGGGACTCCGAGGGACATTACGGCCAGTACGGAGACAATGTTGATAATCTCAGCCCTGTAGCCGACAGACTCCAGGAGATTCATGAAATGTCGGAACTCTTAGCTGCACCACACTCACCAACAACCGTTCTGGCCGCATTACTTGTCTCCTATACTACTAATCTGACAGAACTCACCATTCATGTGAACAAACACAGCATGGCTTTACTTACAGCACTTGGCCAACAACCTACAACTGAATATTCATGTCTATCGAAAATCGAGAGCTTGTGTCTCATGTGCTCGACAGAAGCCGCCAGAAAAGATGGAGTAAGTTTCGATGGTATCACGCCACTACTTCTCTTGCTACCTAGATTAAACCAAATCTGAGCCAGTGGTTGCGTTGGCCACAACAACGCTCCGCCAACGAATTCACGGTCGGATCGATCATATAACTCATCAATACTATTACCTCGATCCCTTTCTATAACTCTCGTGTCGTTCACGCGAAGTTATCTAACCGCCCCACACCTCAAAGTGTTAATCAGTGCTTGCAAAGATCTGAAAGTCTTTTCGTTTACTAACCGAAGCAAAAGACAGGGACGCCGGCAAGATCAGGAGCCACAATTCAGTCCCGTTGATTTATATTCGGCGCTTGACTGCCAACAATCAAACCTAGAAGACCTGCGAGTGTCCTTAGAGACCGACTTTATATCTGAAGCTTTTGAATGGGATGGCTACAATTACGGCTCGTTCAAGGAGTGCACGCAAATGACGTTTCTGGAAGTAGACGAACGCTTCCTGGGTCTTCCACCTGCTGATCTCCCGGCTTCTTTTGAGTATCTCATCATACACAACTGTCAATCATCCATTTTTCAACTTCTATCCCACCTAGCAATGCTTGTCTCGACAGGAACAAAACTCACTTCCTTAAGAACAATTTCTCTTTATGCTCATATCCTTTTTCCCGGAGCCATGCTAGGTTTACCGCTCAAAGGAGCGACTGATTTGCTATTTAGAAAGGCGCAGCAAGGATTAATAAGCTTGTTTCTGGGTACGAAGGTTATCCTTCGGTTTGAGAGTGGATTGCTCGAGAAGACGGTTTCAGGATATGAGGCTGCATCTGAAAATGGGTGTCTTGGGGATTATGAGCCTTTTGTATATATTGAGTAGTTATCAAACAGACTTTTCATGAATTGATGTTCTAATCAGGACCTCGGGAGAGTATGAACAAGTAACTTTTTATACAACGCCCTTCCTTCTATGTGTCCCAAATCAGTTGTGAGAATTGACATATACCCAACCTTGAAATGTCCAAAGCTTACGTCTATACATCAACCACGAAAAAATTCTCCCTCACAATCCCACTACGATCACACATACTCCTGAAAATCCCATCCTGCCTCTTCCACAAATTCAGGGGCGTATCCAACTCCGCAATCTGGCCCTGATCCATCACACAGATCCGATCGTACGTAATAATTGTCCGTAGCCGATGAGCAATACACAGCAATGTCTTACCCTTGAACCCTGTTGCCATGGTCCGTTGAATTTTGCGATCAGTCTCAAAATCGACAGACGAAGTGGCTTCGTCGCAGATTATGATGCGTGAGTTGCGGACTAGAGCGCGTGCGAGCGCCATGAGTTGACGTTGGCCTAGGGAGAAGTTTAGACCTTCCTCGTCAACGGTAGTGTCGAGTTGGATGCGGTTTGTATTTTGGGTTTGTTGTTGCTGTTGCTGTTGCTGTTGACTCTTTACTGTTTGCTTCTTTTCTTCGTCGGTCTCGTCGGAATCGCTTCCTCCCTCTGGTTTCTCGCCGATCAGATGGGCTTTTCGCAATGCGTCCCATAATTCTAGATCGTTATGTTCATTGAATGGGTCCAGATTTGATCGTACCGTTCCTCGGAACAAAGTCGGATCTTGCGGGATAATAGCCAGACGCGAACGGAGATCCTGTAGACCAATTTTGGCAATGTCCTTTCCATCAATTGTGATCCTGCCACCGGATAGTTCAGTAATTCGGAATAGCGCTGACATGATACTAGACTTTCCAGCTCCTGTACGTCCAACGATACCAATTCGCTCGCCGCCGCGAATATCCATATTTAAGCCGCGGAGAACCAAAGGGAGACCGGCGCGGTAGCGCATTTGGACATCCGAGAATGTGATTCTGCCCTGCGTAGGCCACTCAGGTTCAACTTCGCCAAAGTGTACGGGTGCCTCTTCTTCAAGTTGTGTCCCGTAATAGTGCAGTCTTTCTGTGGCGTTCATACTATTCTCGACCTCAGCCAGTTGACGAATGGTAAACTGCAACATCTGCACGATTGCGAGAATATAAGATAGCACCAGACCTGAGATGCTGGGTGAGACATTGAATCGAGATGTCACTACTAGAATACCAGTCACGAAGACCATGACATATCCGACAGCATCAAGTCGGACACTGAGCCAACGTTGATTAGAAAATGTGAGAAAGTATGCGCCATCCATTTCATCAATTGCATCGCTAATACTGCGACTGAAATGATCCTGTAAGCCATAGGCACGGATACTGGCAACTCCGGAAATGGACTCGCTGAATCGAGAAAAGACGTGAGATCGTAAAACGGATTCGAATCGTTTCATGTCCCGTGCTGATGCACGGTAGTAGTTGGCTGCAACGAGGAACAATATCAATAAAGGTCCAAATGCAATGGCGAACTGTATCAAACCGGTCAGCAAAATGACTTTGATGTTCCTGTTATAGAAATAGAAGATAACTCACGTAGTGAAAATAAACAATGATCAGAATGATAATTGCTGTGATCATAGTAATATTGAGACCATAAATGCGCATTGCATCGCCGAGCTCGTTGTCCATAACATGAACATCCTTTGAGAATCGATTCGTTATCCGACCTAGAGGTGTGGTGTCAAAGAATGACATCGGTGCTCTCAGCACCCTCGTCACGGCTTTCTGTAGCATGTTTTTACTAGCATTGGTCCCTGCAACACTGAGTACCGTGGAGTATACGAACATGATAATTGCTTGCAGTGCTGCAAGCGAGGCGTAGCCAGCTATGTATTGGCCTGTAGTCAAATTGTACTTCCCAGACGTCCAGTACGTCAACCAGAAGCTTGTCATGATATTTGAAGCGTTTGTAAGGATGATCGTCAACACGACAAAAATCGGAAATAGGATGTGTCCAGATGCCATCATATACGCTTTCCATACATCCCATCCAACGGTAGTAGTGGCTCGGTCTTCTTGTTGCATCAATGTTGTTTGCCTCCCACATTTAGCCTTCTTGGCCGGCGCTACTTCTTCCTTGTCGATCTTGTCTGTTTCTTCCTCGGCGTGGTCGTTCACCTTGTCGTGTTCTTGGTCTTGTGTAGTGGTAGACATTAATCTCTGGAAGAGCACATTGCCACGCATCAAATTGTCAAATGTGTCAACAGCATTGATGTGGCCGTCGTCCATGACCACGATACGATCACAACGGCTAAGCACATGAAGCTGATGAGTTGCAAGGATACGGCATTTATCCTTTAGCAAGCCACATATAGCTTGGTCCATAATGTGGCGGCCGACGTGCGCATCTACTGCCGATAGAGGGTCATCCATCAAGATAATATCTGAATCGAAGTAGATTGCGCGTGCAATATTGAGACGTTGCTTCTGCCCGCCAGAAACAGTGATTCCGCGTTCTCCTATCTCTGTACTGTCTCCATTGGGGAAAACATCAAAATCGGGACGCAGAGCGCATGCGTCAACAACCGTGTTATACCAAGTTTCGTCGTATGGTTTGCCGAAACTGATATTTTCTCGAACGGTGGCATTCTGAATCCAGGCATACTGGGGACAGTACGCTCTAGACGCGCCGAGTCGTATCGACCCTTCAGTCAGTCGCATATCGCCCGCTAGAGCGGCAAGCAGTGATGTCTTTCCAGAACCAACTGTTCCAATAACTGCGACAAGCTCGTTTCGCTTTACAGACAAATCCAAGCCTGATATTTTGAAGGGGATGACGTCTTCAGGGGTTTCTGGTGTCTCAACGAGAACATCTTTCTTTCCGCCATCTTTCTTAGACTTTCCCACCCTCTGCTCCAGTTCGTCAGGAGGAGTGCGCTCCCAGGTAAATGAAGCACCTTCTAATTGAATAGCATCTTCCATGTTGTCATCCCACTCGATGTCCTCTGTAACTTCTTCCTCGAGCAAAAATTCTTGAATACGCTTTAGACCAGTCCATGCATCCGTGACTTGACCCAAGACCTGGGGAAATAACATCAATGGCATTCGTAAAGAGTTGAAAAGGGCCAATGAAGAAAATATCGGTGCCGGGGTGAGCACATGCTGAGATAGGGAATATGTAATGAAAGAGACCATTGATGCGAATGTCGGCATTGCCAGTGAGACACAGAGAATAGCATTCCGAATTGCTAGAAGAATTTGTACTGCACGGATCTCTCGGCGGCGAATATCTCTTAATCTCTCCATGAAGCTACTTTCCCATCCAAAGAACTTGACGAACCTGACAGATTGTAGGATCTCCTGGGTCAACGAAACACGTTGATCAGTGAGATTATTGATAGAGTTTCTCCTTTTCAAAAGACTCTTGATAGCTATAGTTAGCGATGGAATTCCGAGAAGTAGCAATGCAAATCCGGATAGAGCACTATAGCCAATGTTGATGCAGAGAAGGATGATAGCGAGGATGATAATCACTGGAGACGACCACATGAGATGGAACATGCCCATTGCAGTGTTAATTCGGTCTGCGTCAACACTCATCAGGGTGATGATTCGCCCGTTACTCCAGCCTTGTCCGCTTATGCTACCCTCAAAGGTCTTGAGACCACCCTCATGCCGAACAGCTTCCGTAAGACTACCACCGGCTCGGGCTCGATTTGAAATTTTCATTGTTTTATCAAAGATCACATTGATCAGCACTGCCCTTAACTGTGCACCAACTAGAAAACCTCGATAGATGAACTGATTGGTGCATAGACTTTGACATATCTGCATGACGGTTATGCCAATAGCGAATCCGATTCCGTGCGAGACATTGGGTTCCGGCTGATGCTTCGCTTTGGCGGTGTATGCCTCTGTAGCATAGGCAATTAAGTAGCGTGTCATATAAGGCGAGAAGACCATGAAGAGAGCACTGAATAGCTGGCACACGCCACCGAGCCAAAATTCAAACAAAAATGTATCGTAAATGGCGAACAGCAGCGGATACTTTCCGCCTTTTTTATGACGCCATTCGAAGCACTCGATCAGTTTTGTTTTGAGGGGATAAACAGATCGATTGGGATTCACTATCCAGATGTCTTGAAGTTGGAGAGGCCGAAGGTAGCCAGTCTGTGAGAGAATGATGAGTTGAAATGCTTCCAGGCTATGGCTTTTGGGATAGACTCACGTTCATCAGCGGAGACATCCATTGGAACAAAATAACACTTAGGATATTGGCCCCATATTCAGGACATACAGTTCGTTCCTCCGGGACGGAAGGGACTTTGCGCAGTCGCAGCGGGTTCAACTTTCGATACCATTTGCGCTTCTGAACACCAGGCTTTTGCCCCTCATCTTGTTCGATGCTGCTATCAGCGAATATACTAGATGTGCGAGTCAAAGTAGCGTCAATTTTGTGGAGAGCTATTTTCTCGCCGCTAGTTGCTGGTGCTGCCGAGGCTTCTTCCTGGTGTTCCCGATGGTGTTCAGCAGCCAACGCCGGGTTCG
Source organism: Talaromyces stipitatus ATCC 10500 (assembly GCF_000003125.1). NCBI lineage: Eukaryota > Fungi > Ascomycota > Eurotiomycetes > Eurotiales > Trichocomaceae > Talaromyces > Talaromyces stipitatus. The sequence goes on along the minus strand of NW_002990117.1, from coordinate 2,029,742 downwards.
GTTGGGGAACAGACATTCTCCTGTCAATTACAAGAAGATCGCATCGAAAACATCGAGAATTAACGTGCAGACAGGGCCCAGTCACTTAGAGCATCTAGAGTATGTTGTCCTAGACTAGATGAGGGATTACTGAAGCTAGAATGGTTTCATGTCGGGCATATCATTGCACGGAGTTGAAGATGGGTAGGAAGAGAGGAGAATGAAAGAGGGCAAAACACGGCTCAAGCTGCATATTAATCGGCATTCTGGTTAATGTAAGAGATAGCCAGATAGTTTCTTCCTGCTAGCGTTAGTTGATTTGGTTGTGGTTGACCTCGCTGTGAGCGGCCAAGTGGGACCGCAATAGGGAAAAGTTGCGGACACTGGACGAAGTACCGATGTATGTATGTCTCGTGCTTAGGAAGTTTCTACATGCTGCTTACTGGTTAAACTCACGAATATTTAACTGACTGGCCACGGAATAATTACTTGTTCTCCCTCGAACAGTAGACAGACGGAGTACCCGTTGTACGTACGTACTCCGAAGTGCTTGACAAATAGAGTAAGTCAAGGCCTAAGTCCAAACTCCGAAGGATCGGTGAACCAAAATTCTCTAATTGGCTTAGCGAGTTGCTGGTAATAGGGAATCTGAGTGCGTGGCAATAATCTTACTTGCCGCCGCTTTCTCCAGGCCAGAGTTGTTGTGCCAATGCCGAACAGGGATTAGCGCGATGCGGAGTAACCCAGCCAAGATCTTGTCGTCCAAAATATCAACTTCAATGCTCGAATATTTCCTCAAACAATCGATCTCTCCCTGTGCAGAATAGAGTATACTACCTCCCCAATTTCTGGAGCTGGTGTCATATCCGGCGCTTCATTCCAAGATGAGGCTGCCAAATACGTGGATCGCAATGTCGACTTCTCAAAAATAGATTAGAGGCTTTAGAGCGACCTAAGGTCATTTTTTATGGACCTGAACCCGAATCTTTCTAAACTAAACTCTTCTCCAAAACCGGAAGAGGTCCGTCGGGAGAGCCGTCAAAGGGCTTTCAAGATCTTTGCTGACTTGGAGACCTTTACTTCTCTCTTCTTGGCCCAACATGTCCAAGATTCATCAACCTAATTTTGAAGCTTTCAAAAAGGAAAGCACGAGGATGCGCGAGAAGCATACCAATGGCCAAATATCAATCTAAAAGACTAAGAGCAGCCGAGGCCCTTGCTCCTGCTCCTTAACTCTGGTTCTCGACATGTGCCACATTTCTTTTTTTTTTGGCACTGATCTGGAGTCCTCACAACTCGGTCAAAGTAATAGGTGCCATCTGCTCGGCCTTCCTCAACGAATATACCATGATGTTTGCAGGTCGCACATCACCAGCAAATATGAGGAGTTAATATCATGGGAGATCACAGTGAAGCCTTCGACTGGCTTCATACTGGAGTACGGGTGCACCCAGGATACGGACTCCTAATCTTGGAAACACAACAGCGGATCTATGAATTTCTACTGGTGTGTGCCCGCCAAATCCTCCATGATATAGCTGATCTATGATTACTGACTTTTCTGCGCTGCCAGAGCCTACAATCAAAGAAGGAGACTGGTATTCCTTAGCCGCTGTAGCAGCTGACGCACCTTATCGACTTCCCGCGGGCCTCGATTTAGCTCCACTCGAAGCCATTATTGATGGTAAACGCTCTGCTGCTAAGGATCATCTCTTAGTCCTGCGAAAAGATCCAGCGTACTTTGCAGATGTAGCCAATGAGTATAAGGATTACCGCAAGGAAGTCCTCTTAAACATTAATGGCGAAAAACACCCTATAATAATACCATACATCCGCCCGCTGTTCTGGAACCGTGTCTTGGAAAATGTTGTTGCCGATGCTTATATGGAACTTGAAATCTGGAACACTCTTCACTCTCTCGTTGTCAATCTACGCGGACTCCTTTTAAAATTCCATCATAAGATATCATCGGAGAAGCCTCTGTCCACTGAATTATATGAGGCATCCGTGCATTTGTAGTTTTTCTTGAAACAGTCCATTATTGGTCCCCTTACATTGCTCAGAACGGCAGCGCCAGCCTCTCCCACCCTGCGATCGTTATGGATTCGAGAGCCTTAGGAGCCGGGCACTTCAATAATTAGGATACGAACTCGGGAGAATCGAGCTACTTTGGATTCTTGCCACGCTTTGGGACGAAGGTAGCCAAATCCTACAAGTTGGCCGCAAGGTGGTTATGGACGAACTTGAGCGTCTAGTTCAGAGTGATTGGAAAAAAAAAGGAACTCATATCATCTCGAGTTGCCGGTATTATCTCACACTTGGTAGTTCTCTCCGAATGTCGTCATAAAATAGGACTCTATCAACCCCGGGCCAGTACTTTCGAAAACGGATGGGCTGAGCGAGAGGGTGAAGTCAATGAATATTACATCAATCTGACCCGTAGCTGGGATGTGTTTCTTAGGTCCTTTGAAGGGACATCTCTAGGTGAACTTGGAGCGACCGAAGATGGTCGATTTCATTATCCAGTCGAGAAGCGATGGAATCGAGAGAATGTTGAGATCATGAGATTGGTAGAGGAAATTTTGGATAGGTTTTGGCATGCGGTAGATGCGTACGTCCCCATAAAACGTTGAATGACCCGAGAAATTGTTGTGTACCTAATGCTTTCGAAAACTTCCAAGACGATACAAAGGACTCCTGAATGGGTAGAGCCGAAGAAGCAGTCTCCCGCAGAAATCCAGTTTGAGTTGGTACATCGGACAGAAAAGACTATCGCACTAATAACTCAGATGCCACCTAAGACTAAAATTAAGTCTCGAGGAGAGTCCGCAAAATGCGCAAACGTCATAAATTCGGAGCTCCCCGCCAAGACTGGCGACGTACAACCAGTGTTCAAAGTAGACAAGCGCTCGTTCAAAGTCTTCTCTACATTGTTCCTTCCAACCATCTCAAAGCTTTCAGCTTGGAGAGCTCCCCTGGAACGATTTTCTCCACGCGATGAGCAACACCGCCTTTGTACTGGAGACGCTCTATGGATCTGTATGACAGTTCACACAGAGAAATCTTGATGTTGACTGTAGCATTCAGTTCCATGAACCACATCATATTACCTAAATCCCCTTCCCGGTAGCAAGGCGGATTGGAAGAAGGTTGAACAGAGCTTACGGGTGGACTGGAGGCATGCTTGTGTCCTCCTCGTGGATGCTGCAGCCCTTGGCTGTTTGTTATTCTTGCGTATGATGAATCAATGCGCCACAATACTATAAACAAAGTACTATACATTTTGCCAAACAAACGAATGTTTATTCACCATCGGAAGTTTATAAGTTCTGCAAGAAAAGGAAATCCCGGCAGTAAAATTAAGATGGAGAAAGTGCACAGGATGCTCCATCGCGAATTGGGAAAAGAAGGAAGCCTATACCCTGAGCCAGCTCCTTGAATGGTGTTGACTCATTAGGCGATAGTGTAAATGAAACTTCAATACATGGTAGTACGACTAGGAAGTCAAATGATTTACTTCCCGATACAGACCTGGCCCAATGCAAGCTCCTTCAGCTTCGCGAAGTTTGGGGTTCCTAGTCCAGTGACTGGGTCCCATCCTTGGGTAGCGTTCCAGTTAGCATATGGTATCACCGGACTTCCATTTGGCGGGCCCCCGAAGCGATCCTTCCCATTACAACCTGTACTTCCACCGTGTACAATATCATTCAACCCTAGCCGCCCAACACTATACAGCCAGGGATTCAGGAAACCCATGGCAGGTAATCCAGCCTCGAGACGAGCATCATTCAGAAGAGCAATGATAGCACTAAATGCCGGGGCCGCGGCCGATGTTCCATCCGATATGGTTGGACTACCTTTATCCACAATCACGTAACCGACGCTCTGCGCAGCTACATCTGGAAAACCACGTCCGAGAAGGTCAAAGTATTCTGCCTGTCTGTCGCCCAAGGTTTCGAGGTAAGCATTGATAGCGTCGTTCTGATAGGAAGGCCGAGGGAAGAGGTCAGAAAATCCGCCAGATGAGAAATACACAGCTTGTTCTGGATGGGTTCCGTTTGTGCCACCGACAGAGGTTACCCAGGGGCATGTTGAAGGGAACTGAGGGGGAAAGTGATCGCGCTTCTTTGCGTCGTTTGTCTGGCATGCAGAGCCAACACCAGAGTCACCAGCTGCTAAGAGCACTGAAACACCACGACTTCCAAGCTGAGCGAAGAGGTTACAAACAATGAGAGCATATTCCTTTGGAATGGTCTGCAATTATTCAGTACGGAAATGGCACTTGGAACAGGGATGCTCGGGAGAATCACTGACCTGTTCATCATCGCCATATGAGATTGAGATAACTTGTGGCAAATCCTCCTGCTCAACTTTCAAGATATCAAGCAGGAAATTCAAGAAGGGCTCATTGTAGTTGTGATTTTGATCCGGTTCAGTCAAGTCTGGAATTAACTCGCCACGACCACCAACGATGTATTCGGTAACAGGCAGGGGTGCAGCGAGACCAACGATGTACTGAAGGTCGAGGTTTGCCTCTCCAGTCTCATTCCTATGTTGATCGTTTATTCCTCCGTTGTACTCCACGGCTGTGAAATTCTGGCCCACTGCGTAAGGAGCGAGGTAAGACTCAAACATAGCTAGATCATCATAGCGAGCCACTTGTTCCGTAAAGCTGACAAACGCAATCTTACTTCCACGTCCGGGGTCAGCTGTGTAGTTCTGGATATAATAGAGCTTTTGGATACAGCTCGGGGTGGTAACGGAACCACATTGATTGACGGACATGTTGCTGGCAGCTGAATTAAGGCTGGTTCCGAACTTCAAAGGCATTGAGCGGAACGCAGCTCGATTGGCACGAACCTGGCCAAACCCGGTAGTTGGATGGATCATTCTGATGTGAGGAGCGATGTTATCTGGGACCGAGTATTCAAAGGTACGGAGAATACGAACGGACTGTTGACCACCTGTATACCAGGTAAAATTGGCGTCCAAGAGGGAGTTAGCGACCCTGACAGATGTACGGATGGTAACCCAGTCAGCATCCCTCTGGAAATCAGTGACCCCGGAAGACGTCAACCAGTCCCGGACCGCGGATACGGCTTCTGTTGAAGGAAGCAGCATCTCTTTCATTTGATCGTAAGAGGTGAAATGTTTTCCGTAGCTAGGATCACCCGGTGTTGAAATTGCAAGGAGAGCCTGCTCAAAGCCAACGGAGTTGTTCTGCTGCAGGGCGATTTGAAGACGAATAGGTTGATCTTCGGAGGGCACACCCGTCGACGTCCATCCTGTTGATGCTGACGGTTAGCAAGCTTTATTTGCTCTCTTCATTCTCCATGATCCTGGGTGTCCTCACCCTCCGGTGCTGCCTCCGATCGGTCAAAAGTCTCGCTAGCTACAGGAGACCCAAACAGACATAAGGTGGCTATCAGTAGCGCAGCTGCGCCGTAAAATGGGAAATGCATTGTTTGCGCCTCCTTGAGTGTGAATGTAAATCTGGCTATCAAGAACTTGACTTGAGTATTTGACAAGACAATCCAGGTACTTATAATAGAACCACAAGGGTTTGGGACGAACACAGCCAGTGGCCCCCATTTCCATTCATCTCACAATTCCAAGGTTTATTCAAGGGAAATGATCAATGACGATCATCAGCTTCAGCTTCAGCTCAGTCTGTTCCTAACTTCCTAACGCTAGCTGCCATCCATAAACGACGAAAGTTCAAAGCTGAGATCGTCAGCCGCTAGTTACTCAGTTGGGTTCGATCATACCACGAGTGATCCTATAAAGGTGATCGAAGTGTTGATACATCTCGTTTAACTTGGTTTAATTTTAGGATTCCCATCTTAGCATTGCATTCCTTCGAAATGACCTGTAGGGAGTTTAGGTATCTGATGAGAATTCCTGACCTCAGGTGATTGGGCACGGCGCCTCATATCTTCTCTTTAGCATTTTCTACGTGAATGAAACATGCTAATAGGAGAGGCCACACAATGCTGGAAGGAAATCACTTATAATCACGCGCATGGTAGTTAGATAAGAACAAAATCATTCCCTAGTGACTGTCCCGACTCCTATGCAACCGCCATCTGGGCGGTCGTTTCAATGTTGTCAGTAATCTGCGCAGTTGTTTACTGGTATGACAGTACTAGAGTTTCTGTCCCGTTGTCCGGCTACACGGTTGGTCGCAAAGGTATATTTCTATCGTTACCTAGATCTTATTTACAGTAGCCACCAGAGAGTGCGCCGTGTCTGGGCATACCATACCTAGGTATATAGCATTCTGTATCTTTCCTGGAAGAGTAGTGGCATCGAGCTCGTAGACTGGGCTGAAATCTTCTTCACCGCAGACCTCCGCACCAGAAACTGGGCATGCCGAGTAAGTAGGTTGGTGTTCTCGTGGAGTCTACGCAGAATTTCATAACATGCCAGCCCACCCATATCTTTGTTCTCATCACAATCCGGATAATTAACTTAGGTCATAGTATTTCAAGCTATGGAGCATGATGAATAAGCTCGGTCAATGCATGGTCTGTGTCTTCCCTACGTATTTCCTATTTTGGGCGCAGTACTCTTAAGATGGATGCACTAGCGGCCGCAAACTCGTAAGCTCGGAGTGATGGGCAACAACTATCTTCAGAAGGTCTGATTAAAGCTAAGACATTCCCATCTGCAGCTCCGCAATCGTCGCGTTTTCTGAATGAGGTCTGCGGCCGGTGTTAATTGACCAAGTTGTACGATCAAGCAGTGTTTCAAGGAAGCGCGATGTCAACCGGCAGACCCCCTGACGCATCACCTGCCAAGGTCGCAAAGTGTTCTGGAAAAGAGATACGTAAGTCATTCTTGAAAGCATTGGCAATATGCTTTCTTCTCCTTCAACTACTTTTCCTTGGTAAACTTTCGTACGTCTATGCTACGTTGTTCAAAAGTTCCAATCGTGTTCACAATTTCAATTTCCTGTTTGTCGACTACGATGGAGGTATTGTTGGCCAATCTGTACTTTCCGACGCTGTCTCAGTCACCCATAGAACAGTTCCCTAGCACACAGCACGTCAGAAATGCTGTGTGCGATGGTACCTACTGGGCTGCTATTTATGCCAACCATGGAGCAACGGCAAGTTTGGCTGCAGCTTTGGGTTTTGGAGCCGGGACTGGAAGCACGAACTTGGAATCTCTCACTTTCATCTGGAATGGAGCACGGTACCCAGCGTTTTCCCAGGGTGATATTTTGACCAACATTGAGGCTCTCGTACAGGTGACGAGGTCCGCATACTACCTCCACAATGCCTCGTACGTTATTGGGTCTGTCGACCTGGAAAATGAGCAGGTCCTAAATGCGTTTTTGGACCCTATTCAGGCGACAGAGATTAACCTGCAATCCACCAATCTAGGTAATAGGGTGTTTTACAACACAATATCAATGGTGATGCCAATCCTGCAGCAATTCTTCTTCATTATAGCTCTCAATGGTATTTCAGCCCAATTTCGCGTCTTTACTCGGTTACCCTGGGCTATAAACGCGCTTTTTCGAGCAGCTCTCGCAACATTTTACACCTTCATCGCTGCTCTGTGTACGACAGGCTATATTTGGGGTTTCAAGGAAGACTGGGATGTGGGTGCTAGTCAGTTCGTGCTTAGCTGGATGGCTTACTGGCTCTATATGAAAATCAACTTTCTCTTCTTTGAGATAATGACCACGTTCCTTCCTGTTTCCTTCATACCATTCGGTGTGCTTACCTGGGTACTGGTCAACGTTGCAAGTACCATAAGTCCATTTGAACTAAATCCGACGTTCTTTCGGTGGGCGTATGCACTCCCTTCACATGAAGCGTACCAATTGTTGGTTCAGATTTGGAGCAACGGGTGTGACAATCAGTCATATCGCGCGCTCCCCATCATGTTTACCTGGTGGATAGTTTGTGTGCCCATTGCCGTACTGTGTGTTCGATACCGCTGCATTACTGCTACAGCGGCCGAGCGTGCGAGCGAGACCAGTGCAGTGAAGGTTCAGCAAGCTCAAAAAGATAGTCCTGATGCTGGGACAAGCATGTCGATTTAGAAGAGTATCATGTAGCGGAAACGGATACATCGCTCGCCCGACCAATTCACGAGAGAGAAGGTGAAGCTGTACGTCTGGGGGAGCTTGCTTACTACCCCAGCTATCCGCCCTGGCCGACTAAGCCCTAACTTTGCTTCTTGCGCAACGAGCAACGTGAACGACACGGGGAGGAACAATAAATGAACTCTGTCTTCGGCTTCCTGAAATATAGGGCTGTATCTTTGGTATTCTTGCAATATTTGCGGATGTTATTGGATCAACTGCCTGTCTGTATCCGGAGTTAGGTCCTAATATGCAAAACAGTCTCCTTTCCATCGGCATCCACAACAAATTCAATTTCAGACCCAGCATTCTTCAGCCAGCTCATGAGCTTCTAAAAACATCTCTCGAAATGAATCATCCGTAATCTTTCTCAAAGATAAAATGGCAATTCTATCTCAGCACATCCATCATTCGCCCATCAGATAACTAAATAGACGACACAAGCTTATCTAGCTAGGGCTTGTTATGTCCGATGACTGACCCACATTTAGCCATCCAATCACAACCTTCGATGAAATAGTTTCCTAGATAGGAAAGTCATTACTTAAAGCGGCAACACAACACTTCCACAACGTGATATCGCAAATTTCGACATCAAAATGCCACGCACAGTCGCAGTCTCCCGGCGTAGTACTCATCTCTTACTCTGCAGAGATAAGCTTCGACCAATATCTTAATTCCGCACCAAGACATCTCCACCATCTACTCTTTTTTCCATGGGCCATTATTATCACCAGTCACAACTGAGAAGCTATCTCCCCTTTCGGCATTGCCAAACGAGATTATAAATGGACAACTTCCACCGCGGGGTAAGTCATTCGTTGTACGTAACTACAGCATATACTGTCAATATTTGTGATGTGTGCGAGAATAGATGCCGGTTAGCCGGCCCTCGGGACTTGGGAAGGACACTTTATGCAGTTGTGCTGGCCGTATATATGGTTGACTGTGTGCAGCAAGTTCTAGACCGGCAAGCGTCTGTTGATATTTCAATATTCGGCCCAATTGAGTAGCTGTAAAGTATTTGCCATTCGGTGGTGGATGTTCGATGCCTTAGGCCCTCAACTGAGGCCTGAACGTAACTACGCTGACATCGTTGAATATTCTATGTCAACGTCGCGTCGTATTGTCGAGCAGTTTACGGTCTGACAATTATTGGGAATGTAGCGGTCGGTCTTTTCGAGAAACTGACAATTCTGTTTGTTGGGCGCCCTGTGTAGTGGTATACCGACTCATCTGTGGACTCAGTATAGTAACTATACCCAAGCGCTGTCTTTGTACGCGGGTTTAAGGGTTCAGGACATAGAATAGTTTAATTAAGAATATACGCAAATTTCACAAGACAAAAATGTATAAAATAAAATCAGTGATAACTTTTCTAAGACATGCACCGCCGCTTGGCATGCAAGTACTATGCGCTATTTAAACGATACCCTGACACTCTATATCCACCGAGTCTTAAGGTGAGGTATTTCTGCGCCCGCCTCAGACCCCTCGCACACAGCCCCCTGTGATAGAAGGTACATAAACTGGACAACACGGCGCGTGCCAGTCGGTCGAGCTCCTTATGAAATAAACCCACTCAGCTAAAAGTGTGAGCGTGATATATTCATACCAGAGTCGGTTTATGTTCTTTCTCAATATGAATGCTCCGTCTAGCTGTCATACACTTTACTCAACAGAAAATGATTCCTGGGCAAAGGTAGGCAGGGCTCACGCATGCCGGCTCGGACTCGAGCTACAAGCCATGCATGCGTTTTGAGCACATCGATAGATATCGTCTAATTATCGACACCGATCTTGACCTTCTTTTCCGGAGGAGGAATGACTTCGTCTTCCTTCTGACCAGAAAGAGTGGGAAGTTCTTCGAGAGACTGTTTGATGACGTCAAGAGCGCTCTTGATCTCTGCCTCCGTGATGACGAGCGGGGGTGCGAGACGAATGATGTTTTGATGAGTTGGTTTCGCCTATTCATCTCAAATTAGAAACTTGACACCAATCACTCATCGAGATCCCGGAATACATACCAACAATCCCTTGCTCTTCATCAACATGCACAGATCCCAGGCTGAGTGACCATTCGTCTTGCTCTCGTCAATTACGATGGCGTTCAGTAAACCCTTTCCACGAACGGTCTGGATCAAAGGGCTGTTGATCGCCTTCAATCCGTCACGGAAGATATGACCAAGCTTCTCGGCATTTTGTACCATCTTCTCATCGCGGATGACCTCCAAAGCGCGGATAGCGATGGCAGAACCCAAGGGGTTGCCTCCATAAGTCGAACCATGAGTACCAGGCTCAACTGTGAGCATAACATCCTTGCGGCCAAGGACGCAGGACACTGGATACATTCCTCCAGAGATCGCCTTTCCGAGCAAGACGAGATCAGGTTTGATCCCACTCCACTCATGGCAGAGAAGCTTTCCGGTACGGGCAATACCTGTTTGGATCTCGTCGCAAATAAGGAGCACGTTGTGCTTGTCGCAAAGAGCGCGAGCCTCACGTAGGTAGTCATCGTCGGGGACAACAATACCCGCTTCTCCTTGGATTGGCTCAACCAAGAACGCAGCTAGGTTAGAGCCAGCCGCTTCGAAAGCCTCACGCAGGGTAACCTTGTCATTATAGACAATTGGTCTGTTGGTTCCGGGGATACAGTGTCCGATGTTGGGCAAGTATGGGCCATAGTTGTCGCGGGACTCGGGGTCTGAAGACATGGAAATAGCGGCGAACTACGAAATCACCAATCAATATCAGGGGCAAATAGATAAAGCACTCTACAACATCCTCCAACTTACGGTTCTACCATGGAAATTGTTCTCCACACTAAGCACAATGGCTTGATTCTCAGGAATTCCTTTGACTTTGTAGCCCCATTTGCGGGCAATTTTGATACCGGTCTCCACCGCTTCGGCACCTGTACACATGGGAAGGACCATGTCGAAACCGAAAAACTTGGTCACGAATTCGGCGAATTTGGGGAAGACATCATTATAGAAAGCACGCGAACTCAAGGTCAATCTGGATGCCTGATCCACCAAAGCTTTGACGAGTTCAGGATGACAATGTCCTTGGTTGACTGCCGAATATGCAGACAGGAAGTCTAGGTAATGGCGGCCCTCGGGATCCCAGACGGAAGTGCCTGAAGCGCGAGCAAAAACGATGGGGAGAGGATGGTAGTTGTGAGCAGCATATTCATGCTCAGCTGCGATTGCGGCGTCGGTGGATGCCACATGGTAGACGGAATCGTGTTGTTCGGCAGCGACGTTCCCATTTTGGGTCTCAATTGCGATGGGCGACATGATGCAATAAACCTAGGAAAGGTGTTGAACTTGTCTCCTTAACATAAAAGAACGGTCAATGGATCTTGTGTGAGTGAATCGTGATGATAGTCGATGTATGGTGGGGTTATCTTCGAGGAAAAACTGCAAGATGACGGCAAGGACAGAAGTGTGGGAAAGCCCTCAAGCAGATAAAGAGAAAGTAGAAGAAATAAAGAGGCCAGTCGTGGTATATGAGCAAAACCAATCGAAGGCGAAAAAATAAGGGACACGATCCATTCTCCCACCGTCCACGGGCATGACGAGGAAACTAGACCTCTAAGTGCAGGTGTAGCCGTTCGCCGCATCTTCCCAGGCCGGCCAACGGAGAGCCGGCCCGGTGTGTGAGCTGTGATTGGCTGTAATGACCCACTATGGAATGTCATTCCATTTCCCTGGCTGCTGATTGGCTGAGAGTGCGGTAGCGCGTCAGATCATGTGATACAGCACGGTTCTAACCGGATTAGGCTAGTTACGTAAGTCTACCAGCGCGTCGTCAATTACGTAGTTCCCCCCCAACCTATGATCGAAATCGGAAACACATCTCCAAAAACACCATGAATATTCCTTCTACTTTTACATTACCAGTAAATCTTCTTCTTATGAAGCACTCATATCATGGGTTGTATATACTTCGTGTGACTTGCACTTAAAACAGTTACGTCTGGTGGGGCCCCGTGGATTGCCGCTGCCGCCGCCGCCTCTACCCTAGCTTTCCCCAGCCAGAGCCGTCGCGACTTATCAGATCGACCTTTAGACACCCACCGCTCCATATTAATTTGTCGATTCGACGTCCCCCGCTGGCTTATTGCCGACCTCATCTGACTGCGCACCAGCTCCGGCATGCAGGTGATCCGGTACCATGTCCATGGAAGCATCAGAGCAGTCTATTGCGTCAAGCGGCACGGATACTTCCTTGGCTGACTCCGTCCATCGCCTTAGACGGCGCGCCAAAGATCAAGCGACGCCACATAACATCTTGCTATTCCTCGTCGCATTCCGCATATTGAATGCGCTCAGTGTGCGCACTTTCTTCCAACCCGATGAGTTCTTTCAATCGTTAGAGCCGGCATGGCAAGTCGTGTTTGGTAAGGACAGCGGTGCCTGGATCACATGGGTGTGTACTCTCTACCTCTAGGGTTAGGAAGCAACTGATCGTGGTGCAATGGCCAGGAATGGAAACATGAACTGCGATCCTCCATCCACCCCCTGTGTTTTGCCGTCGTATATTACATTACCGGCTCTTTTGCATGGATTGCGCGACTCTCCTCGTTGAACGCAGCCGATTTGCTCATTGTAGCCCCGAAGGTCGCACAAGCTATCATCGCCGCAACCGGAGACTATTACACGTGGAAGCTGGCCAGCAAGGTATATGGATATGATAACTATGGAGCATGGGCTACAGTATGAACTCGTACCCTATCTGGGCATGAGAGGCAGTGCTAACATGCAGGTTCCGTTCATAGCTAGCATTGACTTCCCTGAGCCCCTGGCAATGGTTCTGTTCAACAAGGACATTCTCGAATTCCGCAGAAACTACATTGACGGTAGTCGCCTTATATTTCTGGCCGTGGGAATGGTTTCTTGACAATCAGGCGGTAGAAGAGGAGGATGAAGTCGAAGGTTTGGATGAGACTCTTGAAAGCGCGAGTCGACAGTCAAGGTATAGATGGCCTGGGCTTGATGGAGACATATTTACCATCATGTTTCTAACGGTAGCGCTATCCAGCCTCCGAAAATGTCTTTTACTTGCAGCGCTAGCGTGCGTTTTGCGCCCTACGAACATTATCATATGGGCCTGTCTGGCCACCTTTGCCGCTTACCAATGTCCACGATCGGCTGTTATAATACTTGTTAGAGAGTCTTTTTTCTGCGGGTAAGTCTTTCCGGAAAAGACTAGATGCAGCTCAAACTACTAATTTGTTGCGTTCATAGATCCGCTGTCCTCGGCCTTTCGGTCCTGATCGATCGTCTCTTTTACGGCGTCTGGACATTTCCCATCTTCCAATTTCTCTATGTCAACGTTGCCCAGTCTATTGCTATCTTCTATGGCCACAATGACTGGCACTATTATCTCTCACAGGGATATCCATTACTTTTGACTACGGCTCTCCCTTTTAGTCTCATCGGGCTGTACAAGTCCTTGCGTCCAGGTGACGCAGCAGGGGCTAGTCACCGAAGATCGATCAAGTTTCAGTTAGCAACAGTGTCTCTTGTTATGCCGGCCGTGCTCTCAATCATTTCACACAAGGAAGTCAGGTTTATCTATCCATTGCTCCCTGCTTTGCATATTCTGACGGCCGAGCCGCTTGTGTCCTTTTTCCTCCCTGCTATCTCATCCTCAAACAACGCTCACTTGCCGCGCAGGTTGACGTTGCTATTTCTCGTCCTTGCCAATATCTTCATCGCATATTATACCACTCTAGTCCACGCACCCGGCCCGATAGATGTTCTCTCATTCTTACGGGCACGACACGATGCCCATCAGGAAGATTACGGTTACCCGCTCGCTCCACATCCATTATTTGGCGGATCAGATAAACCCGTACACGTTCCGCCAAAGAACATGACAGTTGGCTTCCTAATGCCCTGTCACAGTACTCCTTGGAGGTCGCACTTGGTCTTTCCCTCTATAGAGGCATGGGCGCTTTCATGCGAGCCTCCTGTCGGGCTCAACGAAACACAAAAGAAGGTCTACGTGGATGAAGCGGACCAATTCTATGCCAATCCTACCGAGTTTTTGCAACATCACATGATAGGCGGTCTTTGGCACGTCCCTCGTCGACCATCATACATGTCAACCTTGCCAGCGCGATCACCACCGTCAGCTTATTACTCTCATCAAAAAGCCTATCCACTTAAGGAGCCTCTGTATCACCAGTGGCCGGATTACCTTGTTTTCTTCGCGCAACTAGAGCCAACAATCCGTACGGCACTTCGCAGTAGCTCGTATGGTGAATGCTGGCGGACATGGAATACAGCATGGCATGATGATTGGCGGCGGAAAGGCGATGTAGTCGTTTGGTGTTTAGACCCAAATGAGCAGCAAGAATGGCGCAAACTCCAACACAAACGACAATCGGACCGTCGTGAGAAGCAATTGGACCGTATAATCTCGCGATTTGAGAAGCAAACGCATGCAAAGAGCAGTTATAATCCGTTCAATTTCTTTTGGCGACCGATACGCAACGCCGCTACTACCACCACCACCCACCGCTCCTGGTTCTCCTCTCTTCCATGGCCGTTCACATCTACAACATCATCACCATTCTCACTCTCAACCCAGAGGGCATCACTGCTTCCACCGTGGTTTAAAAACCCTCTTACCACTCACCGACGACCTCAATATATACCCAGTTTCGTACAAAATTATCTGCCGGCAAAGAGGAGCCGATTCGATCCACGATCATGGTTTTCATCTTCATCTTCGTCTTGGTCATCATGGTGGCCTTGGAATAATAAAGGTCGAAAGAGGGGCTATACTGTTAATCCTAGTTATGAGCGCGGTTTATGGGAGTAAGTAACGTGTTTTCTTACTGATGGCGCAGGTATGGATCCTTATTGCCTTTTGATTCAGGGTACATATATAGTTATTTCTATCTAATATGAATAAATGCTTCAAGCCGACAACCGGTATCTTCACATTTGTCCCTGCTGTGAGAAATCAATCTCATACTCTTAAAAACTAAGGATCATATAACGCGCAAAACATCAATCTACATGAGATGAATCGCTGTTGACGTCCGCGTCCAGGTCACACCAGTCCTCACCATTGTCGTCATGTATTCAACAGGTTTCTCACTGGTAATACACTAGCATTACTAGTTGTTTTGAATGCTGGTAAATTACTTAATTAGGTATGGTCCTTATTACATTACCTGTTATGCAATTATAGGTTAATACGGAGCGAGCCTTTTTACCTGTTCAAGGGTCAGGAAATAAATAATATCAGACTCTCATATACAAGGTGCAATGGCATCATACTTTCATGTGCATGCAGAATTACGCTTCGTGTTAGATTGAATAGTGTAATTATATCTACACAATATGGAAGTCGAGGGTTTGGATCTCGTTGAGTCTTGCGTATTCAGTCTTGATGACTGTCAGTATGCAGCTTATCCAAGTGCTAATGTGAGTATGGCCTTTCCATCCAAAAGCTCCAGATTTGATTATGGAAGTGTAAGCTGAATAAATCTAGGATTTTATACCTGAGCTATCAGGAAAGAGTGGACTGGTCATGGTCGTACTCCTAGAAACTTATGTCTCATGCCCCCGAGATTTTGTCCAGGCTTATGTTCAATTCGCCTTAGATAGAGATGATGTTTTTAATTCTCACTTTTTGAAGGGCATCATATTTTACGGACGGACTGCCGAGAAGGCTTCGCTCGTGGGAGAGGAATTAGGAGCTCACATCCTCCCGGCAGCTTGGAATACGTCTTGGACCAGCTTCATACAAACGCCTATCGCTAGCGATTACAGACGAAACATTCCACCAGGCCCATACCTCCTCCGCCAGGGAAAGCTCTGGGATGTATATCGCCTTTATGAAGACCATACAAATGCATTCCTGGTGTCTTTCAAACCTCAAATTTTGCCCACCCGGAATGAAAGACTAGTTCAGCTCTCTGTTCAATGTAGTCGACACTACTCGAGAAGCATTGCTGTTCCATCTCGTCTGGTTACTACCAGTGACACACTAAAAAGTGCACCAATAGCCGGTATGCGCATCACAGTCAAAGATATGTTCGATATTGAAAGCTTCAGGCCTCGCTTGGAAGTAGGGCATACCGGGAGCTTTACCCACCCGCTACTCGCACCGCACCGGCCATCCAGAGACTAATCGATAAAGGAGCAGTACTTTTAGGGGTTTCACAATTGTGTTCCATGGTTGGGACCGCGGAACCCACACAATGTGTTGATTTTCAGGCACCTTTCAACCCCAGAGGAGATGGATATCAGTCTCCATCGGGAGGGAGTAGTGGCCAGCCATCTTCTGTGGCAGCCTACGAATGGTTGGATTGTGCAATTGGGACTGATTGTATATGCTTCTGGAATATGAAGAATTAAATTGATTTTACTGACGGACTTGTAGCTACCATCAGCGGACGAATGCCAGCTCAGGTTAATGGGTGCTTTTCGATGCGCCCTACTTGTGGGATGATATCGACTGAAGGAATGTGGTCCGGGGCACCGTGAGCGGATACCCCTAACTTGTTATGTTCTATTTCTTCTTTTTTTTCCCCTCAGGTTCTAGTTCTAACAGTTATTGAGGCAATTTGACACTCCGTGTATTTTTAGCAGAGCCGTTGCAGATTTGGGGCGAATTGTATCCGCTTGGTACGGTGATAAATTGAAAGAAACAAGGGGAACTGTGAGTTTCGATCCTGATCTCTCCTTCGACAAAATGGGAACTTGTCAATAAAAGTGCTGAACTAACTAAACTGTTTGCATACAGCAAAATTACTCTCTTATCTATCTCACAGATTCCACCCCTCAAAACCGAGCGCAAATGGACGTGTTTGACAGATTTGCGCAAGATATGGAATCTTTCCTTCGCACCACTGTTCAGAGGCTGTCTATCAAAGATCTGTGGAATCAGAAACCACCAATCGAAGCTGCCGGAAACACACTCGAAGAATGGCTTCACAAAGATGTATGCTTTTTATGTGTTCTAATCAAGATTCTCACTGACGACCCATACAGGTAGCGACTCAATCCTACATTTTCTACTTTTGGAAGAAAATAGAAGGTTTTTATAATGACTACAAGATCAGATTTGGGAAGGAGCCATTTATGCCACCTCCCCATGGCATAGATTTATGGTAAAATTCTAATCAAATGACTCAGTCGGTCTCGGCTAATGACCGGCTGTGTTTTTCCTAGGGAACCAGCAAAAGATGTCACACCCGAGCAACATACAGACGCCATGAATCGCTTACAGGTATACAGGAACTGGCTACGTGAGAAGATATTTCTACCGGAAAATGAACGGGTAATCGCCATCATGCCCTTACGAGAAGTTAAGCCTAATTATAGAGATGAGTGGCCCAGATAAGTTAATCCCCTTTTCCGAATAGTTTGCTATAATTCTGGAAAAATAGACTGCTGATACCAAGTTTACTGCCGACGTGAAAGCGGGGCAACATCTATGGGATCCTCTTCTTTTATCTCCTATTCTCAGCTCTCCAGAGATAGTTGTACCTAGTATGTCTGTCGCTTCTGCTGATTTTAGGGATAAAGCTGAATAGGCTAATCCATCTTTCTAGTCGGCCAGCTTCCATACTTGTCACGAATCAGTGGAAATATCGAATATCTCCCGGTGTCCGGCTCCATCATGGGTACACCTGGTATGATGTTCTACCTACACTGAATATTGAAACAAACTGAAATATGCCGCAATTACAGGGTCCGATCTCGATCTGGTTCATCTCGTGAACAATTTTTGGGAGCAGGTTGGTCGACCAACCAAGATATTGACTGGGAAGACCATGTTTAATGTGGTCTAACTGGTTAGGGTTTGGGGTAATCATCACATGCATTTCATACTGTAATCTCACCCAGATACTGTGGGAAATTATCTACGAACCAGTCAGTTGATCAGCTATCTTTGAAATCTAACAGATGAAGTATGAGATGCAAGGTTATTGGCTTATGTAGACCAATACTCAATACATACTGTCTGGCTATGTATATCTCAACATCTACATGGCCCTTGCCTACATGCCACGTTTCCCGCTGGTGCCCTAAGTCAGAGGTCTGGAGCATACCTACCCAATAAAAATCAATTTTAGCCTCTTCGTAAAGACTAGGGTTTATTCAACATTTTCCACCCGAGTATCGTTGTTGATTCACGCTTCTGTGGCTCTAGTTGCGTCATCTTTTGAGCCGCTGTTCTCTAAGGTTGGAGGAATTTATCCATAGATCCACTAAGATCGTATCATAGGCAACAGTGTGTAGTTTTCTTCAAGATTCTACATGTTGAAAGTAATGCCAAGTTTTTATTTGAGGCGTGTACACGCAATGCCCAGAAACTAATGCCCAACAGGATTCGCTATGAATGCAGAAACATGCGCAGGATCACACTAGGAGGGATGATAATAATACGTATTGTCGTATGCAGTGACAACTTACGGTTTTCCATCCGGTATTCAATACAGGTATTGAATCTAGTCTATGATTCGTCTATATGATATAAAGGTTGCATATATGATATTGTCAACTAGAGAAATCTCTGGGCGACTAGTCATAATGGAAACGAACCGCTTGTGATCTTTGTTCAGGTTATGATAATCCTCAGGATGGATAGCATTATTATCTATTTGTACCAAGTGGTAATGTAAGTGGAATCCTAACAAGTCTAAGTAGAGAACTTCAGAAATGTAATTAGAGCTAAAGTTACCCGAGCAGATATTCACGATATGCCCATTTATTCCTCGATATCATTCAATACATTGGATATTTCAACCTTAGATTGTCTGCTCTTCAGAAACAAGTGCAAAGCACATGCATTCCGGAAAGGGATATCACGGTCATATCAGCAACATTGGGCGAAGAGGAAGGTTACGCAGTAACCTTACAGTCATGGCTTAAATGCAATCCCAGAGCCATCAATATAGTCACGTTAGAGAAAGCACTGCCCCGAATGAAAGACCTTCTAGAAGGGATTATAAAAGATGACCGAGTCAGATTACACGCAGTCGAGCGTGCTGATATTCGCCTTCAACTTCTCAAAGGGATCTCAGAGACATTTACAAAGTTTGTCGTGTTGGTCGATGACGATTCTCGATGGTCTACAGAAACACTAAACAGGCTCGCTTTAGCTTTTCAAGATCCCTGCGTTGGAGGAGTGAATACCATGCAATACGTCCGATCACGGCTGGGTCACCGCAATAGCAAAGGATTGACCGTCTGGGAGAGCTACGGCGCATTGAATCTCATTCGAAGGAATATCTTACATTCGGCAGTAGCCTATTTCCATAGTGGCCAAGTCCTAAATTTATCCGGAAGGACTGTTGCTTACAGGACCGAGATTTTACAAGATGAAGCATTCAAACATGAATTCGTGAATGATTATTGGAAAGGTAAATATCTGCTACGAACGGGAGACGACAGCTTTATTACTTCGTGGATTGTCAATAGAGGATGGAATACAGCTTTTATGAATCAGCCAGATGCGGTTATTATTACTACTGTCAACGACGATATTACGTACTTGAATCAGGTAACGCGGTGGTCAAGGGATACGGCAAGACATTACCTGAGAGATCTGGTAGCTGCACTCAGAACCCGGAACTATTATTTGTATGTTAGGAGTGTGTTGAACTGGGTATGTAACTATACCACGGACTTTCTGGTCCTATGGGAACTAGGCTTTCTCATCGTGGTATCCGGCCTTGAATGGTGGAACATTACAAATACTACGCAGCTTGGAATGACCAGGTAAGTATTGCATCTCCTATTTTGAAAGGTAGATAGTCGAGTGCTAATAATAGCATTTTTGAGAGCAGCATGGGGCAGCTATGTGCTCAACATTTTGTGATTTCAAGTTCATTTACCATTTTTGAACATGCGCCATTCTTTATGGAATGGAGTCACCTAAAACATATGCCGGGTACAATAGGATACATGTACATTCATGCTTTTATTGTTGGCTATGCGTGGTGCACATTGCACAAGGTAAGTCTCTGCTCTGAAAAAGTGCGCATAGGCTAAAGTTCTATAGACTGTCTGGGGTTCTCGAAGTGGTGTTGATGACCATAAATGGAGAGTGGATTAGGCTGCAAAACTGACATACAGATACCTCCAGAGATTCTCTGCTGCAACGAATGAATCAACTATAATTTGGTAAATACAGGGGTTAATTCTCAGTCATCATAGAAAACAAGTGCCCTCGCCTCAATACTTTCCCGCGGTGCTTCACCCTTAGGAGTAAAGGGATTTGGAAAGGAGCAATGAGGAACACCTTGAGTGATGTCAGTTCGAATGCCTAATTGAATTGTAAGCTAATGTGCATACCCGGAAGCGAGGATTGCATCATATGATCAGCTTGTTTGAAGACCATAAGTTCCGATACCTCTTGACCGCTAAGGTAGTGCCATTCATGATTCGGGTTATAGTACACTTGATAATTCTCAGTGGCAAGATCTGGGTATAGTAAATCTGCTGCTTCGAGATCATTGACTTTGTCTACCACGGCTGCATTACAGACTGCCAGTGGCCAGTCGGTCAAGGGGCCCTTGAGTGGCTTCCAGATGCTGTGATCACCCCTGAGTTGTAGTCAATGACTATTATAAGGAATGGGATTCATACTCACTTTATCCACTGACAACGTTTGGTCAACCATGAATTAGCCTCTTCCCCATATTGTCGGGTTATTTCTTTCGACAACTCTTCCGGCGTAGTGTCTATGTGATCTGGTCGGTTATTAGGTCAATTGTGAGAAACGCAATTGCATACCAACATGTGCCACTGAGGTTGGTTGATCATATTCATATGCCTCGCCCGTAGAAACGGGAAACTCGGAATGCCTTTTGCGAAGCTATGAGGAATCAGTAGATGCACTACCCAATTTCTGATATTCTGGGAGTCGAGTGCTCACGCCATAACGAAATACTTGGACGTGGCTCGCTTTTAAACGATCTTTGAGCACCTCTTCCAGTTCTTGTAAATATGATTTCACTTTTTCCGGTTCATAGTAATCTTCGTATGCAATTTGACTGGTATGCGTGATGACCTCAAACCCGTTCTTTTCGAGCGTGTACATCTTCTCGTTTCCTCTGATATCGTCAATGATGATATCATCTCTGCGCTCCATTTTCATGTTCGTCTGAGGAATGCTTGATGGTAGACCATGTTCCGCGAGAGTAAATCGGAAAGCATATGGCTTCTCAGATTTGAATAATTCGTTGGACGCTAGGAAGTACATGGAAGTGGAAACATGGGAGGCTCCATTCTCTTTGGACGGCATTGTGTATGTTTCTTTCCCTGCTGATTATGTCGCAAATAAGGAAACTTGGGTGTTATATGGACAAATTCCTGAAGCTACATTTTGGATATTGATTATCCGCTGGTGTGTCGCCTAGCACACTTTGGTGAAAAATATGTAATTGCATCTACGCCAAAATCCTATTGGCTATATAATACAGTTCTAGGGTTATTATCTCAGGAGTCCCACTTATTTTGAGTATTAATCTATAAATACAGAAATTTTTTGGCTGTAACTGGTGTATTGACGAATCAAAATATATGCATTCTTAATTCCGTAAATACGTGTTTTGCAACTAAAGTGTGCTAGAGGACACACCAGTGGATAGTAGATGAAATACGACCTATTCATTACTGTCTGTGTAACAAGCCAATCATTTGAGCAACAGGGATGGCACTTCTGTCATGGTACAGAGATTGCACCGAGCCTGATTTGAAGTTCACATCATAAGTAGTCTAATTATTCAATGCACACTATAACAACATTTGAACCCGCCACGCCAGAGCCATATTGCGGCAGCTAGTATAATCGGGAAAGAACTAATGGCTCCAGAAGATGAAACCGCTTTCAGCCTTGGTTATTCTGTCACATGCGGCGGACAATCAGCCTAGTCTGAAATCCTGCCTGTTCAGACCCAAATAACGAGTATAAGATGGCACTCTTTCTCGCCGTAACGACTTAACAGTCCCCAGCCTTTGCCTCTATGCGGTCTACCTGTTTTCTGATACTGAATATCAATCATACATGTTGAAACCCGGTATGACTTTCCAACTACGATTGTAAAATGATTATATTGACTTGCTAGATAGGAATTATTTGACTACGAAATGCCTGCTCAAGAGTATAACAACAGTGAGTCCCTCAGGACCTCAACAGTTGGTTGTTCTGAAGATTTATTTCTTTCGGTTCCACCTAATGTTTGCTCACTAGCCCCCTTGACTGCTGTCACTACCACATCAACGAAGGAAAAGCGATCCCAGCCATGGAAAACCCACTGGCCACCTCAAAAGAATATCCCGGACCAGAAGGCCTACGGATTCGCTAAGGGTGAAACTGTAGCAATCTATGGAAATTGAGAGGGAAAGGATCCCAGTCTTACTGATGCTGTGAAGGGGGTCAAATAATGGTTGATAGGCTGTGGAATTATAATGAATAACAGTTTGCTGCGGGGATCATCCATACTGATTCCTGGTTCAAGTTCTTCACAGTGACAGTTGTATCAAACTTGGAAGTCGTATGAGTGAAAATACTCGTATGAAATGCCTGTATGGAAATTCAGAACCCCCTCATATGTATTTAATCCTACCCCGCTCTGTAATCCATGTTACACATGCCTACGACTCTACGAGATGCATATCTGGGCCACTTGGGAATAACTCAATGATAAGCTCCCATTTGAACTGAGAGATATGCTGGGGCGGGGTGCAAATGGTTCTTTCGTCGACTCTTAAGTCATTCTACATTGCCGAGAGGTACACACGAAGCCCTAGATGCAAGGAGGGAATTTTCTGGCGAGGGATATTGCGAATCTTGAATATTCTGTAGTACTGTGGCAGATTTTGAGGCTAGTAACCGGTACATTTCATGCAAATAACAGCCTTGGGAATCTCAATTACTGCCTCCAGTGATATCCCAATACTGCAAAATTATGCCCTGTTGAACAGCGTGGAGAGGATGAACACAGTAAAAACATGTATCATCACTGGTATTTTAGCTGGTGCCTTGCTTGACCGGGGGTGGCACAACTGGTTTGACCTGGAAACAGTTGGTACAAAGATCGGTAAGCATTGGAAAGTCTACAAAGAATAATAAACTATCGTGACTTTCCACCGCCGCTTCAGAATGTCCTCGTCCTTGTAATTACAACCCTCATATTCGACACTGCCTCATTGTATGCAGCTCAGTCCGAACAGTAAAAATCAAATAAATTCTAGCGGTGTAGCGGAGGTGATCTCAACATCCTCCAACCTTGAAAGGTTCCGCAGCATCTATAAAGAAAAACAATTCCACCACTTCTCATGACTCATACTCGCCAATATTCAGTACCCTGAACTATCTCAACGGAAACCAAATTTTCTCTCGTCAATTAAGACAGATTTACAGATAACGGGAGAGCAATGACGATCATCAAACCTACGAAGGCTGCGAATACGACGGTAATTTACAAGGATCGTACTATGATCCATCAAGCATTCAACCTCGGAGACAGTCGCTTTATTGCCATACAATCAGAACGGGTCAGTGGCGCTTCTTTTATCTATGATACATTTATCTCACATGTATAACCTAGGGACTCCCCTCTTCTGGTTCAGATGTTCCTAATTTTGTCACTGTTTTTCCAGTTGATGATGGTCGCGACTCCATCGAGACAGACTGGTTGAGAGAAAGCATTGCCAAATTCAGTCAGGATGACGACGTGTTTTGTACCGACTTCCTAAGTGGCGTGATTTTCACATCGTCGACTGCATTCTCTCTGTCCACTGCTGCAGGAGAGGTCCTTCAATCCGAATATGGCACAAGGATGATTGAGATGATAGTATCTCCAAAATCGAGTGAGAAGCCAGAGCCGGGACCTTACTACGTTTGCCAGGGCCAACTCTTTCATATCTGGAAGCTATATGATGACACTCAGGGCGCATTTCTCACTGGTCTTGTACCGGCGGAAGAAGATAGGTAAGTTTTCTGGCATTCTCAGGCTTGAAAACATTGTCAATACTAAGATAGCTTCATAGTAAACTATCGAAGCTGGAAATTGCTGGGGAAGGTCTTGAAACTACGAGTATTGCCGTACCATCACGCCTCAAGGTCTTCCGATATACCCCTAATGCCGGGGAAGGAAAACCTCTTGCTGGGTGGAGAATAGCCGTCAAAGACATCTTTCAAGTCGAAGGCATCAAAACATCTGTTTGCAACCGCGCATATCATGATCTGTATCCACCAGCGCTCAAGACAGCAGCATGTATTGAAATACTTCGGCAGAAAGGTGCACATATCCTCGGAACTACCAAGCTAGCTGCCTTTGCTGCCACAGAGGAGCCTATTGAATGCATCGATTATCAAGCGCCATGGAATCCACGAGCTGATGGTTATCAATCACCAGCAGGAAGTAGTAGCGGTAGTGGCGTGGCTGTCGCTTCATATGACTGGGTTGATGTGGCTATTGGATCTGACAGTATGGTTTTGCTTTGTTTTTTGTTTTTTGGGGGGCCCGAGATGATACGAAAACTGACTGGAGGTTGTTTGCAGCTAGTGGAAGTGGTCGACGACCAGGCCATTGGAATGGATGTTTTGCACATCGTCCTACCCATGGAGTTATTCCTACTAATGGATACATTCCCAGTTTCAGGTTTGTACCCATTCCGCCTCGGATCAACTTCATTGACCAATTTGCTCATGGTATAGATCATTTGATGTCCCGACCTTCTTCGGGAGAAGTGTTGATACATGCAAGGAGTTTGCTACACATTGGTACAGTGATTTACTGCCCAATGCCACTTCGTTTGTCAGTTCATATCTACACAAAGTTTCTGTCGAAGCTTCGCACTAATAACATACTAGCTACCACCACAAATCATCTATCCTACAAACTATATATCTCTCATCACCAACGAACATCAAAAGCAGCTGATCGACGATTTCGTCATTGATCTTGAGAAATCCCTCGGGGTGAAACATGTTGAAATGTCTTTCGATGAAGTATGGGACGCTAATCCGCCGGCGGACGCAAAAGGCGCCAGCTTGTTAGAGTATATGAAAGACGTGCATCCCCTTTCTCCATTTTTGGCAATTTTACAAGAGGTCAATATCTAAGAATTATTCTAGGCTGGCCGAGATTCCTTCTTTTACAGTGATTATCACCATTTTGATCAGTTTCGGAAGGATTACCATGACAAGTTTGGGAAAAGGCCATATGTTAGCCCACCCGTGAAATGGCAATGGTCAGCCCACCTTTCTGCATCATGAGGAGCGGAGAATCTAACATGAGTTATGGAAGGGAACTTTCATCGCACATCACGGACGAAGCGCATGAAACTGCTCTGAATCGCCTGGCTATCTACCGGCAGTGGTTTACTGAAAAGATTCTTTGCCCAGAGACACAGAACACCATCATCCTCATTCCGATCGAGAATCTCTCTCCTCGGTACCGTGACGAGCCTCTGGGGTAAGTCACGAGTCTTCAATCAATAAGGACCTCGGATATAACCAGCTAATCAATGGTGACAATTTCAGCCGATATTTCAATCCAGTTGGGGTCCCGATGCTATTCTTGTCTCCGATATTGCAAGCACCGGAGTTCACCGTCCCGAGTATGATTCATTCTTTCTTGTGCTTGCATGAGTAATACTAATGCTGTCTCAAGTTGGCGAGGTTCCTTTTCATTCAAAGGTCACTGGCAATGTTGAACATTTGCCAGCTGCAATCTCACTACTCGGCGCTCCAAGTAGGAAATCCTAACGTCCGCGAATTGTGCATCTTGCTAACGAAGAAAAAGACCGTGATCTTCAGCTTATGGATATAGCTCGTGATTGTCTCATTAAAGCTGGAAGGCCTACAAGCGTTCTTGCGGGAAGCAAGCTATTCCCTTGATTTCGAATTTGTGTGAAAGCATCCTTAGTCCTGAATTTATCGCATCGAAAAATCAAAATTCATATATTCCAAAAGGTCTCGAGATCCATACTGACATGTCTCTACTTATTTTGACCAGAAAACAATAAGGTCATCGAAATCTGCATCCGTAGCGTCGTGTGTATCCTCCTTGCTCTTCAGCTTTCGATATAAAACTTGTGCCTGTGACATATATGCTCTACTTTCTTCGAGTTTATCCACCACAGCCAACAGTTTTCCTTTCTTACATAGAGCACGAGCCTTCTCAGGGCCGTAGTATTCACGTTCTCCGTATATTTTCAGAGCTTGATCTAGGAGTGACCTATGTTTCATTACAATCAGCATTTTTTGCAAGAGTGACAAAGGATGAAGACATACATTGCGGTATCATACTGCCCCAAACGGCCATAATGATCAGATACTTTGACGCAAAGGTCAGCTGTTCGATGGTGATTGCCTCCAATAGTCGACTTATACTGCTGTAACCCACGAATATGATACTCAAAACTTTCAGTGAGTTTACCTTGAGATGCCTTTACATTGCCGTAGGCATGGAGGAGTTTGCCGGTCCTGAGGTGGTCAAAATGCTGTTAGTCATTGGAATTTTTTAGGAGGTAGAGGAGAAATACGGACATGAAAGATTCCCTATCATTGATACCATATGCCTCTTCTCTCGCCGCCAAAATATCAGACAGTATCTCGTCCGCCTCGTTCAACCTGCCTTGCAGCCAGTACGAAAATCCTAGATTTATCTGGGGAAACGATAGATCTACTTTTCTGAAATTCTCCAGTTGCTTCAATGTCTCCATTGAGCGTAGGAAACAATCTGCGGCGCTGTTCCATTCCCCATTCATCATATAAGCATTACCTAACTCATTCCACGAGACTCCTAAGCTCATGTCTTTAGTCTGAGGTTCCCCATCGGCAAATTCAATCATAGCTTTGTTAAAGGCTATGAAATGATTTAGAGCAGTGTTAGGCTGATTCGTCTCGGTAGCAATGCAGCCTAGGTCGTGGTGGATTTCGGCAACCATCCTTTTGATCGTATTGTTGATATCCTCGTTCAGAGGACCAGTCTCACTGCGGTTTTGTAGAATCTTGTATATATCCATGGCTGTTTCGAGATATCTTGTGGATTCACTGGAGTTTCCTCGTTGGTGGTTAAACCTAGTATCAATGTCAGCCTACTTGCTGCCCGAGGAACAGTATCAGGTCATTTGTTTGAGGCGTCACCCACCTCCCAAGATCGACCAAGAGTTTGGGAAATTCAACGTCCGTTTCTGTCACACGCCTTCTATCTGCTATCATGTTCTTCCATCTAACAGAAAAACCATGTAGCTGGACAACATGGGGGAATAGCTCCGCACACTTACTCCATCGGTTGATTCTGTGTCCAAAACTAAAATCTTCAAAAGGCCATGCTGCATACAAAAGCTTCGAGGTCAACGCAAATACCTGTTCGAATCTTGTATCAGACATCTTAGCACGAGCCCCGTCTTGTACGAGTCGATGAATTGTAATTCGGTTTGCGCCCCGGTCACGCGCAATCAGCGATGACCGCAGGAGTTCAGTGCGAGCATCCTGATATCCTTCTATGGTTCGTGGATATTCATCTGTAATGTTCGCCTCGTCCAGCTCAGTCATCGAGCCTGTAAGAATCTGCTCTGGGATGCCGTCCGGGTCGAGCACAGATAAGACGTCTAATAAGATGGAGCTACTCTTGTTCAATTTTTCCAGTGCCCAGACGGTGTCCAGAGTATGCTGGTATCGGCTGCTTCGCATGCTTCCATTTCCGATTTGCATTTTGAAGAATTTTGACCTCACATCTTCTTCTTCGTTGAAGATTCGCAAGAATTCCGCAAACGACAAGTCTCGACGCTCTATAACACCTGCCATTTGCGTAAGAGCAAGAGGTAAGCCCCCTAATCGCTCTGCAACCGCCGTACCAGCATCTGTTTCATTCTTGCTCTCTGATTCTCGGTGAGTGAGCTTCAGCAGGAAATCGGTAGCTTCCTTTACCGTGAAAGGAGGGAGAATGATTCCTGGTTCATCTTCAGAATAGATATACCTTTTGGCCAGAGGATCTCTGCTTGTTATCAATACAGCTCCGGTACCTGTATAATCCAGCGGCCAAAAATCATCCAGAATGTTTGGGTCGTCGACATTGTCAAAGACAAGAAGCCATCTTGCGAGAGCCGATTCACCTGCAAATTGGTGGTCTTCCTGCTGTTTGTAGGTCTTGAGTGGATTCACAAGCCAACCCTTGACTAGTTCTTGCACGACGACGGGGTCTCGTGCGTCTACTGAATCTTCGAGAACAAGACCAAGTTTTATGGCAATGTCGGTGTATCCCTGCGACAGCTTTGAGTACTCATCTGCTTGCAACCAAAAAATTGCGTCGTAGCAATCCTTAGACGTGTGTGCAAACTCTGTAGCTACTTGCGTCTTCCCGATTCCTCCTGGCCCGCAAAGAGCGAACATGGCCGGTGTTGGTTCAATTTCGTAACCGTCGTCGTCAACTTCGATGCCATCTTTATCACTTTTTTTTGGTAAAAGTCTTTCACGAATCTCGCGAAGAACCTCGGTTCGTCCAAAAAATGCTCGATTACGCGGATGGGGAGGCATAATATAGCAAGGTAATAGTGGGTCATTTCTCTCAACTGAGAAGTCTGAAACCAGCGGGATGATATCAAATCCCAGGGATGTCGAGCCGTGAGTGGCATCTTTGCTGATCTCTGATGCGTACGAAACGGCTTAATACCATCCAAATAAGGGGCGAAAGGGCGGAGACACAAACCTTCAAGCTCGTTCGGTTCATCATCCGCAACAGTTTTTTGATCTAGCGCCGCAGGTATGACATCTATTATCGGTAAGCAAGGGCTACCTTGTGTAAACCAAGAGACTTGAACGTACAATCATCAGAAGGTCGCCGAATACGCACAAGAGCCTGACGGATGGTCTCATCCAGGAACTTGCAAATAGAGTTCAATTCTGTGCTTCCAATCTTCAAACAGCTGATTTTATCATGATCTGCATCAATTGGCACTGGAGTCTCATATCGAACATTGGTTTTTGCGAATTCCGGCCCGACAAGCTATTCTCATCAACGTTAAGAACCCCTAGGCATTACTTAGCGCGTTGACAAAAGTCATTACTTACCACAGCCTTGCTGGACAAGAATCCCCCTATCCTTGTCTGCTTTGTTTCGTACGCAGAAAGCACCGGGATAAGATCAAAAGCTTGCTCAAACGACAGCGATATCTTCGCCAACCTTTTTGCGATCTCTGCTGTAGGTGGTATTCGGGCGTTCTTAGATTTCGAGTGTAAGCGTAGAATTGCACCAGCGTTTTGCCAGTTTATGGGGTCATTGGACTGCGTGTGAGGTGTGCCTAGGAATATTGCACCGGCTATAGAGCGCCATAGCGGACGGAAATCTGTTGCTTGTTGGTGAAGAAGATTCATTGCCTTTTTCTCGTCAGATTAAAAACACAACAGTCAATCACGAGCTCACAAGAATACCTCTTTCACAATGATGCCTCCCAAGCTATGTGATATCAGGATTATGGGACAATTCGACGTCTGCTAATGCAGAAACGGCCATTAGGGTTATTTCCTATCCTTTGTTTACCAAGTATAAACTCAGACAAAGCATACCTCAGCGACATCTCCTAGCTTGATCAGTACATCCAATAATTCCGCGCCTTGGTCGAACAATGATTGCCATGAGAAATCTTCGTCCGGCCTGACTCCATGCTCGAAACTGTACACAGCTATATCAGGTGCTGATGTTGGCGGAATCGATGTGAGCCATATACCGCCATCACCGTTACTCCATTTTTCCAAAGGAGGAGTTCCGATCCCGGGGACTGTAATAAAACTACCCCATGCTATAAATTAGTTCAAACAGAACGAAAGATGATCAGCTAAGGTGGGTAGGGCACAGCACACATTGTCCGAACAATCAATCCGCGATATATTTCGCGTAACTTGCTCCCAGGGCTAGTCGATGGGCCTGTGGAGGACATCTTGACCACAAAAGTTCACAAAAATTCCCACGACTACCTTAACACGTGGCTGAATTTGCGACGCCGCGACATTTGCTTGTAGTTCTGCGGCTGAAGTATAGTTATGCGTGGTTCCTAGGAATGAGTGCTGCGAATCATATGAGGTAGGTTATAGACACATGTATTTGCCGTCTCAGCTAAAAAATAAAAATTTATAGAGGGAAAACACGCTCTGGACCGGTATCTAGCTCCCAAGGACTCGGAGCAGACGTCAATCTTGGGAGAGACACACTCACTTGGAACGTCTCCTCATTCAAAGCAACCCAGCTCCTAAACTGGACTGACGTTCTAGGGCAACCTTTCTGAAAATGGCCTAGAAATCACCAACGTATCAATGCATTAGTGCGAGCCCAAAGCACCTCGGAGGTCAAGTTTTCCGAGTCAAGTGTTACACAGATCATGACTAGGCTTGTCGTTAGCGGTCACCGTCTGTATACGGAGTAGAACTGTATGGTATCAGTAATACAATTACCTAGCGTTACATACACACTGCTGCAAATTTAGCCCTAACTCCCCCGGGTAAAGTGCTCAGCATCCTGGAAATTGGAAAGTCTGAGCCTCACCGGTTACGAGAAAGCGCCAAGCAAACCTTGACGCGTTCATGCATGTCACATCATGCTGAAGAACTGAACTTATTGGTCGCTCTGTTTTGGCATATACGAATGTGAAGGAAATAGATGGCTGCGCAGGGCACAGTAGTGCCACTTTACCCCGGTTAGTTAACTAGGTTTGCAGGTGCATATTTTCTATAAATCGTCAAGTCCATGCAGACGGGTCTTTGATGCAGTGAAACGATGGAGATGCATAGAGTGGATAGGAGCAATAGCATTATGTCTAGCCCACCCTCAGAAGATTTTAACAACAATTTCAGGCCACCAGCGGTGGCACCGTCAGTGTCAGGACAGACAATTACCAGCCAGTCGGGCATAATTCCTGAATGTATGTTCATACGATGCGTATCAGATCTAGAAATACAAAGAGAGACTGAAATTTTGCTACAGTAACACCTCAAGAATACCGAGAAGCGATATCTTTTCATGCAAAGCAAACGACTCGGCAGTCTGCTTATCCCGGCCAGAATTTTGAAGATTTAGACCTGTTCTTAGAACGAGGCTTGATATCACGAGCTACTCCAACATGCCTCAGCTCCCATATCAATAGCAGAGGAAATATCAGTGCAAGCAGATCGCCAAGTGTGAACACCCTAGCCTCACCCTCACCGGTGACGCTATATACCCTACAGCATTCATCAGAACATCGAACGGCCAACGGCGCAAATGTGTATAGAAAAGTCGAGCACCTTGATACCGCTTCACAATTATCCCAACATCTGCAGTCAACTCCAGCATTTCCGCGTACTAACAGTGCAACATCACGGAGATGCAGCACTACTAATAACAGCAACAACAATCAGAACAAATCCCACGTACTATTCTTGGCTGGCTACCCAACACCTGAATGGCTGACCACCATCGGATCCTTGATCCAGGTTGACCCGCAGCACTATGAGCGCCATCTCTCATTCCTATCTCGACAACCTTATTATACAGTTCCATCCTTACCCTCTACAGAGCAGAATATCATATTTCTGCGTTTTATTACCATTGGCCGCAGGTATTCAAAAGGAAATGCTCAGGAACATATTGATCGTTTGCGAGAACACGGGACTACTGAAATGGAACGGTACCGGCACCACCTGAAACTTAATCGGGAGGAAAACGTCAAACCTGGTGATTCAATTGTAAGGAGGTATTATGTGCTCGATGATGAGCACTTTGTTATTGAGCAGGATATTTCAGTTTCATTAAACTTCACCAGCAAGCAATGGGTTGGTAAGTAATTTTGATAAATTGAATGACATAACGACTGGGAGACTAACAGGGGACACAGCGTTGGTGCTCTTTGACTCTGGTAACGA
The DNA here is from genome assembly GCF_000003125.1 of Talaromyces stipitatus ATCC 10500. NCBI lineage: Eukaryota > Fungi > Ascomycota > Eurotiomycetes > Eurotiales > Trichocomaceae > Talaromyces > Talaromyces stipitatus. The sequence continues at coordinate 1,997,776 of NW_002990117.1, read as the reverse complement.
CCTTCTGGAGAGCATCAGAGGGCCCTGGCTCGATGAAGATGACCATGTCGATCCCCCTGGAACAAGATGCAAAACCAACTTTCTACCAACAATACGTCACCGAGCGAAACTCGCACTAAAGTCCAAGAAATACATATTTCCTCATGAAGAGCAAGGGAAGAGTGGAGAAGCACCACAGGTAGCATCGCTTCTCAGACGGGACTATGGAAAATCGTTGGATTGGGCGACGATGAAATTAGATCCCTTCTACGCACTGCATGAGCTTTTTGAGTACTCCGCAGCATCGGAATTGCAGTTTCTCAATCTCGTGGAGAATAAGCTCGCTTCCGAAACGAACTACGAGGCCCTTCTGGCTACAGAAACCGTCTCGTTATCAAACTTGCTCTACACGCTTGAAATCTTACAAGCTCATTCGCGCCGACTAGCAGAGACTATTGAGAAGATCAAATGCCGAGGTAGTGCCCAATGGCCACACACACCAGAGAACACAGAATTAGAAAAAAAGGCCAGAGAGGCGGCCGATGTTCTCCTTCGAGACTTCAAGTTCCTACAAGCCAAGGCACATAATCTAGCACAACGATGTGAGCGCAGCATGACGGTAATCATGAACAACGCCAACATTGCCGAGTCCAAGAGAGCAATCGAGCAGGCCAAGCGCGTCGGCAAGTTGACTATGCTGGCTTTTTTCTATGTTCCACTGTCGTTCACGGCGTCGTTCTTTGGCATGAACTTTGAACAATTCGCGACTGGACCTTATCTGGGAATTTGGGTTTGGTTCGTCGTTACTGTGCCAGTAATGTTGCTGTCCATTGCCTTCTATCATTGGGATATGTCGAAGGCGTTGCGATATGGAGCGGAGATACTGAGTAAGGCGAAGCGAGGTATCCACGGGTGACGGGGACAGGGTCGTTTGCACCCATGGATCTGTTTACTTCATATATTGCTAATTCGATCCTTCCAGCACTTATACTTTGGTTGGCCATGCGTATTTGCTTTTGAATCCGTATCATTAGCGCTTGATATACTAGATTTCTATCATACTGCCATTTTTTCCAACCATGAAAGAATTTCCTGTTTAGGTAATAAGTCAATTCTCCAAACAACAATTTCAAAGCAAATAATACTCTAAAATAATAACTATACACGGGGCAATATTCCATTCTTGAAACGTAAGAGATGCTCGCGTCAACTCACACCAACCCGGGGAAGGGGCTTTGGGGATAATCCTTAACTATGCAACGAGCTGAAGTGGAACTAATGAGCCACAGCTTGGGTAGTTACCTCGTGTTAATGCATAACTAGATACTCTCAGTTCTCAGCTCGTTTAAGAGTGATATGGAAAAGAGGGGACAAAAACTCTACATCATTATCATACCGTCCGTGTGATTGAGACGTGACAACAAATTGAACCTTCGTCTACCATATTGACGAAGTATTGAATTGCAGAGTGACTTAAGTAGTCATGTTAACACGAAGTTCAAATATATTCATGAGCCTTATCTAAGATCTGGGACCCGCAAACCCAAGATTAGATCAAGCTTAAATCAACGACAACCTGTGGGTATGGTGAAGAATGATGCAATCCTCACAGGATGCGGGGGAAAGATCACCACGAGATAGAAAGGCAGAATATTGAGAAGCGGGTGATGAGAGCGTAATCAAATAACATCGCCAAAAAATTTCATAGCTGGATGTCGTAGAATAGACTCCAATGTTGGTCGGTCAGCAGGATCATATTTGAATATCAAAGTCAGCAATTCAGTTACAAGAGCGACATCTTCTTCTGAGAATTCATTTAATCGGGCCTTCATCCATAGCTCTTCATTACCAGTCCGAAGTTGTTGGACTCTCTGTACCAATGACGTTGAAGGATGGATAGAAATATGTAAGTCGTCATCCGGCAATCTATCCCTCCATGCTCGCAATATAAACTCTGGAGGCCCGCCAAGGGTATCTGTCATAATCGAAAATACCTTTTCAGGGGGATCATTCACTGTTCCAAATATATCACGTCCCGAAAGAAGCAACCAAATAGCACAGCCCACCGTCCAAACATCACTAGCAGTCCCAATCAGGCCTGTGCAGTACTGCTCCGGCACGATATACGGACCAAAGAAGTCGATTTCCGTGGGGGGATCATTTGTAAAATAGCCACATCCAAAATCCGCGACTTTCATGTCTCCGGAGTATAATGAGAGGTCGGAGAATCTGCCAAGGGCTGCTTCGACGCCGTATTTGGGGACGTTGGGCTCTAGGTCCTTGCCGTCAAGTCGTTCGATCGGGACGATTCTTGGTGGTCCACATATTGAATTGATCCTTCCCAGAGACTGAGATACTGGATCAGGCAGATCAAGAAGAAGATTGCCAGGATGTAGATCTATTACTAGTTAGATGCGAACCTTCCGGAGAAGATGAGACGGACCTCCATGACAGACTCCCCTACTATGAATGTAAGCAAATCCTTTTAACAAGCTCGAAATAGCCCTTTTCGCTTTTGGTAATGGTAGAACCTCACTCAGTCTTCCAAGATCTCGCTTTGTGACCATAGCCAGACTCTGACCTTGCAAGTGTGTAACAATGCAAGAGTGCGTTCCATTAGGACCACTCAGATTGAATATATCCAGCGGAAGTAGCACATTGGATCTGCCTTTTTCTTCTAACTTTGTGCCGTCTGCCAAATGCTGGAGTATCCTGATTGTTTTCTGAGTGTTCTCATGGGACGTATCGTTTTCTGATGATTCCTGGGAGATTTGAGCCTGCGAAATGGAGATTGCAACACAAATCTTGTTCAACACATCTTCTGCAAGCCAGACAGTTGAGCAGCGTCCATGACCGAGCTTGTTCAGGATCTGGTATCTATTTTCTTTGAAATGGTCGCCGATATGGATTGGATGGAAACCGCCTGATTTATAGTCCTCGAGGTTTTCAATGAAGACAATCTCTTTGTATTTTCGGTATTGAGCAGCGTGCTCCATCCTTTCCAAGGTCTAGAAGTCGTCAATCTCCTATGCAAAGTTCTTGGAAGTCGGGAGGTAGACAGGGATGCGATACGTATCAGTATAACTATAAATATTCTCTAGGCGCTGACAACTTGTTAAGTATGTAAAGTAGCCCAACCATCTGTAAGAAAAGTCAGCGTCAATAAACAGATCATAGTTGAAATAGAATCTCAGCCTAATATAATCTATAACCGTAATACAAGGCGTAAAATATTACTCTTGAATACGATAATTACATATGTACACAGCTGGTCGGGAGGCACGCGGGGGGGAAATAATCAACTAGCCTGAGACGAGGCTGACTTCTTCAACTTGCACAGTAGCAGCCTATGCATATATAAATCTCCGATGTTAACTCAACTACCCGAGTACAAGAATTTATGGCTCCGAAAACTTAAAATTTCAGTATAGTTATACATGAAAATGAAAGCAATCATCGCTTCAACATTCGTTCTGTACCTCCTCGTCACCTTCGCCATTCAACTCCTTGAAGTGCCCACAGTACGACTATTCGAAATCGCGATATGCGATCGATATTTTCGAACGACGAATACCGGAGTTCACTCGACTCTGTTCAAAGATATTGATGAATCTTCTTGTAAAATACCCCCTATTCAGAATGAGCTTGCTGAAATCGCTGGGTGGAAGACCTCTTTTGATGCGGTACCAGGTGAGTAATATTGAGACCCATCACATATATAAACCAGTAAAGCTCACTTGTATTTCTAGGCCTCTTGACAGCATTATGGTATGGATCGGTGGCTGATCGGTATGGTCAACGACTCGTCCTGTTCTTGTCCTTAACTGGAAGTCTTATGGGTTTGGTATGGATCGTTTTTGTCTGTGAGTCGCATCCTTCCTGGGCAGATCGAGTTATTCAAAAGCTAAGAATTATAGGTAAATACAACATCATTTTTGCGCCGCAGATGGTCTGGATATCATCGATATTCCTATTCATCGGCGGAGGCGTACGAGTTTTCAATTCGGTGATATTTTCCATCATCTCGGATAGCTTAGGTCATTCGCAACGGTTTGTATTGCATACCGCTACATAGAAACATGAGCTAATAGTTTTCATCAGAACCAAGTTTCTATATCTACTTGCTGCAGGACCTCATATCAATAGACTGATCAGTCCTCGGGTAGCGACATTCCTGATGGGCTATAGCATATACGTTCCTTTCTGGGTAGCCATTACGACTGACTGCATATGTTTACTCATGCTGGTCGCCTGGCCAAACCAGAGCAAGAAGGAAACATTCATGGTTGACAGAACGGGAGAAATGGATTCCACAGATGCAGATTCTGTGAGCGATTCATCAAACGTCTACACCCCATTACTTGGCTCTTCATCATCATCAGCCTCATCACCATCTTCGCCGATAAGCAGCAACAATGACCAACAACTATCAACAATCCTGAAGACCGCTGTTCTGCTTCTCAGACATCCAGCATCCCGCTTCTGCTTCATCACCTACATCCTAAAACGCATCGCCTTTGCTAGCGAAGGCTTCATGTTTCAATATGCATCCGAGAAGTTCCTCTGGCCATTGCATCAAACAACCTGGCTACGAGTAGGTCAAGCATCAGGAGCAATTCTCGCGACGCTTATACTATGTCCTTTGATTATGTCAATCTTCTCCAAGACTACGACCGCAGACACTATGATTGGAGATAGCAGTAGGACGTCGAAGATCAGCTGCGGAAGATTTTCAGCGCACGTAATCGATCTGACCATGATCCGATCAGCATTAAGCATACTTACACTCTCCTTCTTCGCAGCTTGGAAAGCCCCCTCAGCCGTATTTCTTGTCATTGGTATCCATCTCTTCCTCTTCCTCTGTTCTTTATACTTATACCTTACAACTAACCATTAAATGAAAACAGCAATGGCAGGTTGCGGGCTCGGCGAAGGCCTTGAGCCAGCTTTACAAGGTTTAATAACCTATCTTGTCGACTCGGACAAGACTGTCCGATTATTCACTACATTAGCGGTTTGTGATACCATTGCTGAATTCGTGGGTGGGCCTGTGACTGCTCGTCTCATGGAAATTGGGCGGAGATCAGAGCATGCGTCTGATGGATATTGTTTTTTGGCTTCTTCGGTATGTGATGATTTTTCCTGGTTGATTGTGGTTATATTGCCATGTTTTGATTATTGACTTGGAGGATAGATGATGTTTGCAGCATTGCTAGGATACTCTATGATCATACGAGCTCGAAGACAATGATTGCGCTCGTTCCGAATGTTCGTTGTTCATTGTTTAGACGAGACAAAAGATAGCAGACAAAAATAGTACAAGATCAGTCATAATCGCAACCAACGCCTCGTATGCAAAAAATCAAGGAGTCCCAAAGGTAATACACGCGCAGGCGCAGAAACAGAAAGTGAAAGACAAAAAGTGGAATAAAAGAATGTACAGGTAGTAAATACATAGTCAAAGGTTCGACTTCCTCTCGAATTGCCTTATGTTACAATTCATAATGTCGGCAGTACCCTGGAAAATAGATCGTGCATATGTATTATAGTATGTCATAGAGATGAATATGCCCTTTCTTTTGGAATGTATCAATAAGCAAAGACGGAATATATATATTCGAAGTAAAAAAGAAAGTAGGAGACAAAAAGAGTGGACTAAGCAAATCTTGCACTCAAACTTGCAAATGCGTCAGGACTATGTCGACCACTCTGCAGATTGTTGATGTCGACGCTCGCTTTGCTCATATGTATTGGCGCTCGAGGCATAAAGTTGTTTAATTGTGGTTGCTGAGGCTGTTGGGGGGCCATTTGTTGATATGGATTGTGTGTATTTGAACCCAGACCGATTCCCAGGCCTTTTGATGACGCTGGAGCTGCTGGCGTTGACTGAGACATTATTGCAAAGGGGTTTGCCTGCTGCTGTTGCGGCTGTTGCGGTTGCAACTGCGGTTGTTGTTGCTGCTGAGGAGTCGAGTGCATGAACGGATTGCTGTTCTGCACGCTGTGACCTGATCCTGTCGCACTGCTTTGAAGCATTGTGGGGAACATGCCCTGCGCGGTATGACTTGTAGATGTGCTATTTGATGCCTGCATGATATTCTGCTGCTGGGCCACTGTCTGTTGCGTTTGCGGAACCTGAGACTGCTCCGGAATGGTGGACATTGGAGGAGCAGCTGCGGGCGCAAGGTTGTATAGTGCCAAGATGCTATTCTTGTCCGCTCTGGTAGGTTGCTGTGGGACGTTCTGTTGGAATTGCGCATAAGGATTCTGATGTTGAAACTGCTGATACTGAGGTTGTTGGTGATTGGTCGGGTAATTTTGATATGGGTTATGGGTGTTAGAGTTAATGTCGAACGGATTGGTGTTCGACACTTGATGAGGACTGGGCTGTTGTGATTGAGAGAAAAACACATAAGAAGCCGTAGACTGCGAAGGGATGGAGACGGAGGAAGAAGAGAAGACAGGCATAGTATTAGCATGCCGAGGCATCGCAAACCTCTGTGACTGCGAAACAGCGGATAGATGCTGCTGGGTGCCTGTAGACTGAGCTGACAGCGAGTTTGCAAATGGATTACCCGGCGAGAAGCTGCGGGATGGCTGAATCGGTGTCGACTGTGCCGTGTGGCTAGTATAATATGGATTCGCGACATTTTGAGACGTCAGCGAGGCGGTCTGGAAGAATGGATTGTAGCTCAACGGCTGCGGGGAGCTTGTATACGACTGCGATGTCTGCAGTGGTGTGAGCGCCATGTTGTTGCTCATCTGATAGCTAACATATCCCCCAGTTGTGTGTGGAGACATGGGTTGTGCAACCTGTAAATTCTGGAATGCGCCTTCGAGACCAGTGGTACCAGAGGCTTGCGTGGTAGGTACATCAAATGGATTGTACGATTTGGCGGGTGCTGCTGTCGCCCGTGCACCAGCCGAACTGTTCACGTTTGGTGAAATGCTCCAAGGATCGTCAGCCTCCGTCTTGGGAGGGGAAGGACTTGGTTGACTCATCGCGGTCGAGGGCTTTGGGGGAGCAGCAGGCGGTGGACCTGATCCTTCTCCAAGTCGAATCAAAGATTCCACCGCGCGTGTCATATCTCCTCCAACACCTTTAAGGACGGAAGAGTTCCGCTTATCGTTTGGGAATCCCATGCTTCTAAGCTGATCCAGCTTCGCTTCAAAAGAACCATCAGCTTCTCCAACGTTCGTACCGAATACTCGGGACTGCTTATTGAGCGATAGCGACGGGGATAAGGGACCACCTAGCGTAGCGGATCTAGGTGACGATATGGATGATTTATCAGGAGAACGAGGTAAACGGCTCGTCGAAGAAACAGATCGTAGGTTGAATCCAAACTTTCTGCCACTTTTCGGGGGAATTGGAGGTGGGGGTGGACTTTCGTCTAGGGACTTTTGGGTATGATATCCGGAGTCATCTCTACTCGGGGGTTTCGGTTTGCCGTCTTCTAAGATGCGATGCTCGTATTTCTGTCGGATGAATCTCTCCATTGCGGAATCTGCTTCGTCGACGTCGACGGGGATATCGGGTTTGATATTGCGCGGGTTATACTCCTTGTTGACGATAGCGTTTCCCCTTTTCTTCATGTTCTGTATTTATAATTCAGGAATAAGCGCATGCCTGGCCATGATGTTGGTAGAAATTATCTTACCTCCACCTGTTCTGACGTCCAACTGTCCATACTCAACGATTTGACCTTGGATATATGTGTTCCCATCTTCCGGTGAAGCGAACCGCATCGCATGCAGAGGAACACGCCCAACTGTAGCATTGACGTTAGAATATCCGATACGGACGACAGTGCGTATTGTTGACAAAGGCGTCGAGACTTACGTTCCAACTTGCCCATCCTATCGACACACATAACTATTAGTAAGTGGAGATGCGATTTCTCTCGAGCAAAACTTACCTGGATTTCCAGCCTGACAATCCGCACATCGATCATTCCCGGGAACTGTGCGAATGAGCTCATGCAACGCTCTCTCGTTGCGCGCCTGCTGACGCTTGTTTATTATCGAAGCCATGGTAAAATGATATACAGCTCATCGATTTTAAAAAAGAAAAAAAAAAAGAAAAATAGCAATCGTGAATAAAGAGCTGCGGCCACGGTTCGTGATCTCGAGATTGACGAAGCCGAATGCGGGAGGGAAATGTGCACTGCAGCAGCAAACGAGGGTGATAATTTCGGACAAAAGAGCAAAGGAGACAATTAAACGATTGAACAACGACAGTAATTCATCATAGAACACAATCAAAGATAGGTCATGTCGTCAATTGCGCGCAAGGACACTCCCAAGACGAGATACGACGCTGATGGAAGAATGATAGTTAGTTCGTCTAAGGAGAGACGCGGCTGGGCAACTCCACACTACAACGGTCTAGCTCAGGTTTTGATTCTGAGCGACTATCGACTGACAGATGGGGCTACATTTCGTTATTTTGGGCGTCGTATTGGTCTATTGATTTCTTCTAACCAATTTTAACCAGACTAGAAACTCTCCACGAGTTCTCAAACGCCACAAATCCCTTACTCCTCACAACATTCTCGAAGGATATTTCTCCCGAGCTATCCAGGATGCACAAAATCAAAGATCGAACAAGAATAGGTCCTCATACCACTGCTACTCCTCAAACGTTTTTTATGCTACGTTACATATGGTCGTTATTTTATTAAGAAAGCAGCTGGAGACTCACGTGCTGCGCAGTCATCAAGTCTTGGCATGCCTAGCCAAAACAACTCCTCGTTCCGATAGAATAAAAGACATGAACAGAAACTGACTCGACGCGGACACGCCCTTCCCCAGTCAGCAGCATCCCGTTGAGGGATTAGCCAGCATCTTGCAACTGATGCCCGACCATGCCCAGCATGCTCTACGACAAGCTTGCCGACGCTCAATTCTCGCGATCTGGCTACTCCGCCTTGACACCCTCAAATACCAGCGCATGTACGAGGGGTTAAGAGAATCTTGATGATTGTTGAGTGAATCTAACTTTTAGGAACGGTTATACGCGATACGATCTGTCATCAGACCGGACGCTGAAGCGTTCAACAATTCTTCCTGGCTCAATGACTTGAGTGGCTAGCTACGAGGTCATCCGAAAGTCAGGGTCGACAGTAGCAGTCCGTGGCCCTGACGCGCAACTAACCCTGAAGGTCGAATGAGCGATCAACATGAGTCGTATTCCACATCAAACAACAAGCGCCTCAGATTCCAATACCGGATACTCATGGCATCTTTTGGTGGTGGATGATAATCGCAGTTTCATATTGTCTCCTGGGCTTTCATCGGCGTCGGGCGATCAACTACACTACCGATTCTTTGGAAGCAGATCGGATTCCAGGCTGAATCACAATCTGCCGGAGAACGCTAATGTATGCGGGGGGAGGCACAACTCTTGGTCGCTGTCGAGCCTCAACGTAAGATCAAGTTCCCTGGCTATCTAGTGATCGTTCCAGACCAATGGTTCCTCAACGCGGCACGGCCAGGGTTCAGGAATACTTTAGTATTGAAGCTGTTAATTGTGGTTTACCCATTGGACTATAATTGGCACGCATTAACTTTTGTACTCGCCAATCAGCCGTCACTACATGATATAGGTCGTTACGCGTAGTCACTTTGCCTGCGATCCACGTACTCTGAAAAGATTCGGCTTGATATTATCCGATAAATAGATTCAATTCCAAAATCTCAATCTCATGACACAAAACAAGGGGAAAGAATGTCGGAGCAATTAGAGGACTCATCCAACGATCTCTCAAATGAAGAAAATAATACGTACAAAAGTACATATCATTTCTACACGGCATCGGACGACAGAAACAGTTGCCCCTAAGAGAAAGACCACTCGCCTTTCAAAAAGACAAGCAATCTTCTCAATTCACTCTGGTTCGCCAATATGACCTGCCATCTTATAGAATTATTCCTATGAAAAAGAAACAAGAATTGGAGGTTGATTATGCGTACGTAGGTAAATGTGTGATGAGAGAAAAGAAAGAAGAAGGGAAGAGAATTATTTGTACACGAAAAAATAAAAAGCAAGTTGTGTCACGTGACCGTGTAGTGGAGAAGTGCGGGAAAGAAGAGAATTTCTCATTTGGTTTTTGTTTCTGTTTTCTCTTTCTTGCTTAACACTCATACGACTTCCAGCGAACACGATTATCGAGGCAGGTGTTTTGAATATTCGTTAATGATGCGAATACTCACTACATCTCGCTCGTGTTCAAATGGAACGACATTATCGATTGCTTTCCTACGTAAATTGGTCCCCTCACGAGAGAGACAAGACAAACCCACCATAACCACGTCTACAGCAGTCCATGCTATAGACGTTTTTATTTTTTATTAGTTCGTTCGGTGGCATATCAAACCCATAACAGTTTTTAGCAGGACTGCGTCTACTTCCACCCTGTTGCTATGTTGATTTTTCTATCGAGCATACGGGACTATTTAGTTGACGGACATTTCATCTGATTCATAGAATAATCAAATATATCAGTTATGATCGGTTATATTGAATACGCTCTAGCTTTAAAAAAAAGCACATGTCTTTCCGTGATTCGAAATCATCAATTATTGTTGGACAGGTGCTGCGAGTCCTCGGTCTGTATATGGTGAAATATTGATGAGCTGTCGCTTAAGCCTTGCATCCCTCACGAAAGAAAAAAGCAAACACTCGCATGATATTTTGTTTATGGAAATCTGCACGTCGATCCCTAAGCGCTTCCAACTTGATGTTGACGTGTTGTTTGATTGCTACCAATATCAAGCAATGTCAGCATACAAATGGTAGACAGAAAGAGTATGAACATACCGTCACCATGCCTCTCCCCAACATCTCGGAAGGCATCACAAAGATACGACATTTGTGAACTAGCATGCTCCTCAACAGGTCTCTCCTTGAACCATTCTCTCCTTTTGTGACGGACAAACAGAAGTGTGTTCTTGAACACTCCTTCTACCCTTTTCAAATGTTCAGGAGTCTCAGTCTCATCCCAAACTTCCAGCTCTTTTTTGATTTCAAGGGATACCCGGGCGTTGTCCATCAACGACGTCTGGATCTGACATGTCAGAACCATAATCAAAATTGAAATACAGTTCATATGACATAAATGAGGATCAGTGATCTGATCAGGTCTGATTTGACTAAACTGGTCCAGGGCCGATGTGATCCTTTTCACAAATTTCAAATATATGTCAAACAACAAGCTCTTGACACATTTATTCAATGCACGAGAAGTATCCGGGTATGGAACACGATAGTGACTCCCAGACTCTAAGTTGGGAACAATAGTGTCAAGGAAGGGTTTCGGGATCGCAATCTTTAACGAGAGGATGGTCACGATCAAGCATGCCATCCATGCCTCTAACAAGCAATTGTCAATTTCCTGGAGACTTCCCACATTCAGGGATTTCATGGAGTACGACCAAACCACTTGAAGCAGCTCGCGTGCCCATGCGACCCTGCTTCCCGGAAAACATTTTTTGAGCCAATCTTCCATATCTTCGCTGTTCCATAGTATTTGCTTCAACCATTTGCACACCTCTTTTTGAACCTCGCGAGAGGAACTGTTGACGGGGTACACAAATAGGCTGTTGCTATATAGGGCAGACTCGGAATGTGTGTCACCTTGGCCAATTGTATAAGTCCATAATGCTTCACTTGTTCTAGGGTCATATTCGATGCCGCGAAAGCCAATAAAGGGTTTCCCGAATCCAAAGCTTAATGGCAGTTCAAACTCATTTCGCCCTCGGGGCATTAGAGTATTCGCGGTTATCCATCTTGTAAGAACTTCAGCCCGCAATCGGCTTGAAAGTATGTCTATGGGAACAGCCTTGTATTAGACCACCGAAGAAAAGAGTCGTCGACACTATACAAAATAACTCACCAGGATTGAGTAGATTAGTCAACTCCTTGAAAGAGCGTATACAGCCAGCCCATTTGCGTCCTCTTGTTGTTTTAGCACATGTGTCGCAGGGTGAACCGCCCGAGCACTGCTTCCATCAGATACTAAAACTGACATAAGGGTCAACGGGAGATGATCTCACCCTTTCTCGTAGTACTGTACACCTCACACATGCTCCTACCCCACGTACCTCGCGAACATTTTGTACAGTGGATTCTGCAAGCCTCATGCCCTGTTCTCGTCCCCCCCTGCGGCGTCCCGCCCGCGCATGCCCCCGATCCGCTTCACTACGGCTGCCCAAAGATGATGGTGTATATGGTGTGTTTGCTGTAGAGACTGGTGATCTCGCTGTTCGATTCCTTCCACGATTTCCAGGTACAGCTAGATACGTGTTTTCGTGGCCGCTCTCGGTTTGTAAGGGATTCCATGGAGATGAGTATCCCGCATTGAAACGATGATCTGGCACTCGGGGGTACGAAGGATTACCCAACATATAATCGGTGTCCGGGTTCCATATATACGACTCTTGTCTCTGCATGTTGATGATATCTTTTCCAAGATTAGTATAGGTCAGTAAATCACAAGGGTTACGGCGATGTATAATACCTTCTTCCACACGGGGAGATATCACCATTGGTGTAGCCTCCTCCTCGTAAATAGTGCCCTGCGGCGAGTGAAGGATATATCTGCCGTTGTTCGATATCTGATTATCACTCGAGGAGGGAAACATGTGGTCCATACCACTGGCTTCTCTCGTAGGGTAGCTCAGTGTAGACAGAGTGTACAGGTTCTCTGCTTCAGAATAACGGTAGGGGTAGGGGTCATACCCGGCCATAGGGCGGTCAAATAAGTCCCAGTCTGCGTCCATGACGAGTATATACCGTTACCAACTCAATGGGATAGTGTATAAAGCTGAGTACTCTTCTTGTAGTGTAGTGACGGAGTGACAGGATGGTTAATGAGATCCGGAATGTCAGGTCCGACGTGAGATAAGCGTAGTCGGGCTCACCACGTACGTCAAACCATGCACTTTGCCTACTATCAGGGCAAATCAGCACTTCAACTGAGTTTCATCATCGAGGATTCATTTTGAATCCACATGAGGTGATGTACTTGCTAATAGCACACTATACTTGGAGTCTTTCGGTCTATGCCGATGATGAGGCGTTAAAGACGAAGACGTAGTTGTTGTGGTTTGTTCCAAGGTCCGGTAAGGAGCGTCAGGCTAAATGATTATATATATATATATATATATATGAAGAATGCATTAAGGAAGATGGAAGAGGAAACCGGGGATGAAGGAGAAAATGATAGGCTTTATAAGCGCTATGTCCAATGAGTTCGAGTCATATATGACACAGGTCTCAAAGGAGTAATGTCAAGTATTGAGTCAAATACGATGGTGATATGGCCAACACAACATGTCCCGGGCAAAGCGTGAGCAAAATCGGAGCTGCTCTCTTTTGCCTCACTCCAATGCCCTAGTAGGAGGGACTCACGAATCCGGAACGGTTCGACCCACTAAATGACCATCAACGATACCCTGGTATTGTCCTGTCTATCTCCCGGTTTTGCGACCGACACCGCCGGGACCGCTCTCTGAGTCTGCTTTTTCGTCTAATATGTATGGTATCCTCGACTGGGGAGATTGGCGGGAATCATCAGGTCCGTTCCTAGCGCTTCATTGGCGAATGCTGAAGTCGAGGGGGACGGCGGCCGGGTTGAGAGACGATGGAAAGGGTCGTTCTCACTAATTACATCGCTGGCTGAGTCGGAAACGATTTGGGTAACCGCCAGTTGCTTCATAATTGTGATTTGTGATTTTGGTGGGACTCCGAGGCAGGGTTGTTGAGCGGACCTCGTTATGGAATAGTGTTCAATAGCAATATGTACACGGATGTACGACTGTACACGTAAGTTACGAACTTTGTTTGAATTGGGAGCAAGTAGAAAGTCGTAGTGGCCGAGAAATGAGGCAAACGGGCTTGCAAGAAAGGCACGGCCATGTTGTGGTTGGCCGCTGGTTCGAGATTTCCACTGAGTGTATTATGTTGGGGCAACGAGCGAGCTATTTCATGACCTAATAACCTGGGGAAAATGCCTCATGAAGGCTCATCAACTCAGCCCTCACCCGGGTGTACCCCAGCGGATGAATTGAAGTAGCCATGACCGGAATTCAGTCAAGCCATCTTTGATAAATGTGTAGGAGAGTAATCGCGACACAGCCACTGCCAAATGCACACAGACAAACCGATCCGCGAAAAACAGACAGGGAAGACTGTTGGGAAAACGAACTGCCCGGGTTCAGGGTTTTTCGAAAACGTGTAAACCAGCGTATGTTTAGACGTTGAGATTCGTATCCAGAAGAGGCCAGAAAACGAGCAGTTGATTTTCGATCGAATTTGTCGGTTTTAACTGGTTGTGACTCATAGAACAAAATATCACCTTGATGGGATAGCGTAGTATCCATTGCGTCTAACATAATGCCGGGGGCGAAGTTCACAGTTCCAGTCAGGCTGATTGCTCCTCCAAGGATAGAGTCCCGAACCAAAACAGTCTTATCGCCAAACTAGTCATAGCGCGTGACGAGGCGTTCACAGCAGTGACAGCACAAGCCAAATCCCAGATTCTCATCGAGCAACGAATTGAGGCGGAGTAGACCAGCACGAATTGCTTTCTGGATTTGGTGGGTGGAAGAATTATCCACTTTGCTGTTTCTGTTGACGTCCCGCCGACCCAGTGACTTCCCACCATCATTCCAAAGACGAAGTCAGAGACTGTGGGTTAGTACAGCCTTGTTCCAATGTTGTAACAGACAGACGACTGACCTAGAACGAAAAGAATGGAGAGAATGCTCACCGAGACGAGGCAGACTAGGAATATATCTAACATCGTTTGGGCACCACCTCACTTGGGTATACAGTCATCACGCATTCATTCCAAGGTTGATTTAGTGCGTCATTATACGATGCCTCGTCTTAGGACGAGCATGCGAGCAATTGGGTATTCCTGCATTGCTCACCACTTGATTCAATTGACTGAATTGCAATCATTGATAGTATGAGTCCTAGAAAGGTAGGGAGAGTAATCGCACTTGAAATAGTTCCCTTTTAGGAAAGCAGCTACGTGAGTAGGCAACCGACCAATCAGATCTATCAATGCTATTTGCCAATTAGACCGCGATGAATATTTTACATCGTATCTTGCATTCATATAAATGCTAGCAAGCTATTCTATAGCTACTTTTTGATCATGCTTAGACAAATTATAGCTTCTGGCCAACATCAAAATAGCCATTCGTCTTGAGCCACTGCTCAACATCTTCACGATCCCGTTTCAGCCAATGGGCTTTGGCCCGGATAGCATCCAGACTCTGACTAACAGCTCGGTCGAAGCCCTATTCCTCAAATTAGTATATTTCTTAACACCAACAGAGATAAATAAATGTACTTACCTTGGTATCCTTAGGAGCAAAGAAAGCCTCAACCTCCTTGAACTGCTCCTCCGTGTTGAATGCAACAGACGATATCTGGATAATATTACCCAGCATGCCCAATGAAGGCGGGAACCGGGTCAGGATCGTGTCCCAGTTCTCCGTCAACCACTTCCATCGCTCCTCGACACCAGTAACGTGGTTCCGAAGTGCGGAAAGAGGCATGTACACATCCTGGTTCCTGACTTCGCCGTTTGTAGCGAGATCAAGGGTTCTGCGCACGAGGTTGATATCCTCGGCGGCGCCGAGACTGCGGAGAGCGGTGTTCTTCTCGTCGGATGTAGCCGCAGTGCGGAAGATCTCCAGAATAGCGTTGTATTCCTTCTCGCCGCCGTTCTTCAGGACGATGTTGTACACGCTACCGCGAATGTTGGGGTGGATTGCACTGTGGTCACCCTCGACGTAACGCTTGAACATGTCTTGAGCAGCGGCGACAATGGTTGGATCGCCGGCTGATCCGGCG
Organism: Talaromyces stipitatus ATCC 10500; assembly: GCF_000003125.1. NCBI lineage: Eukaryota > Fungi > Ascomycota > Eurotiomycetes > Eurotiales > Trichocomaceae > Talaromyces > Talaromyces stipitatus. The sequence continues at coordinate 1,981,926 of NW_002990117.1, read as the reverse complement.
CTTCCAAACATGAGAGCTTTGAATTGTTGTAGGACGTGGTCATCGGAGACTGAAAACTTCCATCCGAGTTGGTGCGCCTTTTCGCTGGTGATAGCGCGCTGGAACGCTTTAAGTGCGTCGCGAGTTTTCTTGTCCTCAAACAACCACGCTGCACGCAAGCTTCCAATCCGAGTGAGCATCTCATTCCAGACAATGAACTCAGACTCGGTGTTGAAGCCCTTGAGAAGAGACAGCAAGCCCGAGGTCTTTTGGTATCCGGCAGATGCCAATGCACCAGAATCGGCGACCATACCAGCGCGATCCTCAACAGTTAACAATCCTGCCTTGGCTGCCTGTCCCAGCTTCTCCAAACGCTCGGGAGTGTATGATGTTCGGTAAATACCCGAATGATCAGCATTGACCTTGAAGAAATTAAGATCAGGCACCTTGAACTCTGACTCACGCTTGTCCAACACAAGATCATCGATAACGCCTTCCTTTGTCCTCAAAGCCAAGAAAACAGGGTAGATCGTCTCGTCTTCCCCGGACGTGACATCGCCAGTTCGCAGGAAACGGTTTTGCTTGATGTTCAGTGTACCCTTGTCGGCATTCTCAGTGACTTGGACAACTGGGAATCCAACATGCTTGGTCCACACGTCCATGACCTGTTCGACGGGTTTACCGCTAGCCTTTGCCAAGGCAGCCCAAAGATCGCCGGTCTGTGTGTTGCCATAAGCGTGTTTCCTGATATAGTCACGCACACCTTGGAGGAAAACGTCCTCGCCCAAATACTTGGAGATCATACGAAGCACGGACGAACCCTTGGAGTACGAGATCGCATCGAAAATCTGGTTAATCTCGTCGGCGCGCTTCACCGGCACTTCAATGGGATGACTGCTTCGCAGCGAGTCAAGCGAGAGAGCACTTTGAAGGTTATCGATAACGTAGGTCTGCCAGACCTTCCACTCGGGATAGAAAGCATTGCACGAGTACCACGACATCCAAGTGGCAAATCCCTCATTCAACCACAAACCATCCCAGAAGTCCATAGTCACCAAGTTACCGAACCACTGATGAGCCAATTCGTGCTGCACAACCTCGGCAACACGTTCCTTGACAGAGGCACTAGTCGATTTCTCGTCGAGAAGCAAGTCGACAACACGATAAGTGACCAACCCCCAGTTCTCCATAGCACCGGCACTGAAGTCCGGAATGGCAACCATATCCATCTTGGGGAGAGGATATTCGTTGTCAAAAGCCTTTTCGTAGAACGCAAGAGTTTTAGCGGCCAATTCCAACGAGAAACGTCCATGCTCAATGTCCTGGTCCAAAGTCGCGAAAACTCGCACAGGGACACGGAAGCTGTTTGTCTCAATGCACTTCAATTCACCGACAATGAAAGCTAACAGATAGGTAGACATGACCGGTGATTTGTTGAATTTAACCGCCTTCCTCTTGCCACCGGTAATCTTTGAGTCGACCTCCGACTCAGAAGCAACATCCATATTGCTGAGACAAGTCATGTGCTTATCAGCAACCAAAGTTACCGAAAACTCGGCTTTGAGCGCTGGCTCATCGAAACAGGGGAACGCTCTACGCGCATCTGTAGGCTCCATTTGTGTCGAAGCAATATACCCTGTTCCGCCGTTGGCCGTCTTGTAGGAAGAACGATAGAAACCCGCCATGTTATCGTTCAAGATACCGGTAAATGTCTGCTTCAATTGAGCCTTCGATCCGGCGGGGATGGTCTCATTGAAGCTGACGGTGGTGACTTGTTTATCCTTATCGAAGGAAATGGTGGGAGAAGAGGCGATGACGCTGCCATCGACGAGAACTTGGCTGGAATGGATTTCGAGCTCGTTGGTGTTGAGACAGATGGAGTTTGTGTCTTCATTGACGTTGAGACTGCCAAGTCAGCAATTTTCTTGTCTTCCTTGTCCGTTTCTCGTCGACTTACTCAATAATCACAGTTCCCTCGTAGGTAAACTTTTCGAAGTCCGGCTCCAGCGTCAGGTCATAATGCACTGGCTTGACATTGGTCGGCAACACCTCACGACCGACGGTATTTGTCGAGCCAAAGCTCTCATCTGCATGTCTGGAGCGACACATTCTGCGATAAGAGCAATATCTTTTCGAGATTTGAGGTAGACACGTCGCAGATCGAGCGACAATGGAGGGGAATCCGGAGCGTGTAAATGTAGTTATAGTGGTGGGAGTCGGTGAACGCGAAGCGGTAGATAACGGCGAACGAGTATCCTTCAAAGAAGAAGAAGTCGAAAGAGAAGAACGAAGAACAGAGCCGGAGGTTGCCTTCAGAAAAGAAGCTTTGGGTTTTGCCGAGTACCAGCAGACTCGTGGCAAGACAGACGACAGGCTGACGAGAGGAGGCATAGAAAAGACCCGGATCCTCTCCTAATGAGGGGTTCGTATTTAGTTTTCCCCCACTAAGACTGTACAAGAAACAATTAGCGGTGATTGAGGGATATACAGCCCACAATTCCTAACAGGATCTATGTACATTGAAAATTAATGTAGAGGATCTCTGTTTAAATTTACATGGGACAAGGACTGCCAGATCTTGCTAGGCTTGTTCGGGTTAGCTTGTTCTACTCTATTTGCATTCTAGATCAGGCACAACAGCCAACAAGACTCTTTATGCCGAACATTGAAAGATGGAGGAATTGTACTCATATTCTGGTGAACAGAATGCAAAAATCAAAGTGTCCTTTTCGAAGCAATTATTGTGGATTATCTGGAGGCAGCACTCAGTGTGTCAAACTACCACCTCCCTATTGTAGATTAGCGTGTGATAGAGTCGCAGACAGCATTTCGCAACCACTGAGCGAACACATGGCGCGAAAGAAATAGAGTCGCTCAGTTATAAATCAAGCAATTCTGACCTACTAACAACAACATCGTGTAAATCATAACTTACGTTGTATGTGCAGCTATGAGTAACAATCTGGGCGTCCCCAGCATTCTTACCAGATACCAGAGACTAACCAACCTCGGCTCCCGACTTTCTGATTACATAATCCACCCTATTTTCCTCTCATTTTTCCCTTTTTCTTCTCCCCTCTCTTCATACATATAAATCATACCACGCAGCACATATGCATCAACCCAAGTCATCTTTTTCTCATGCAGAATGACTTTCTGCATCAGCTGCCAGACCGATTATCCAGCAAGTTTGAGGGGTCTATTCTTTTCTTTAGGTGGATGGACTACCATAGATGACTGGGACATTCAACAGCTTCTGATAAAAGAAAATTAATGGAGAGTAGTGATTATCATATAGCTCAATAGTATACCAATTCATGTGCAAACATGAACAAATGTAATAGTCAGGGATATCAAATTGCAATTAGAGTAATTGCAAATAATTTCGTTCTCATGATACGTTCCTAAAGGTATCAACAAAAAGTTCAACCAATCCTATACCAATCTTGTTGTATCCTTATCCCATCCCAAAACACCTAAAAACCAACCAAATAAAAATAAATAAATAAATAAAACGCCTCTGTCGTCATCTTCACCCCGTAACATCCCATGGGAGAAAAGAAAAGACTAACTAATATGATATGTTTGAAGTCAGTCTGGTTTCTGACTTGTCGAAAAAGACGATAAACCCCCGAATATATGATGAGACGAAAACAAATTGAACAAGAAGAGAAACCGCCTAAACTCCAAAGAAGAAATTCAAAAACCGCTCCCGTCATGACGCTTGGAAATATTAGCAGGTTGAACGGAAATATAGCTCTCCTCGTTACGTAGGAAAGACAAGAGAAAGAAAGGGTAGGAATGTAGTCAAAGGATGCCTGCTCCTGAAATGCGTCATGAAAACATAAATAGGAACGAAAAGTGAATATGAGGAAGATGCAGGATACAATGCAAGTCAACGACGTTTCGATATTGTTTCAACCGGGACTGCAGGAATGCGATATAGTGTGGTAGACACAGTAGGAATCACCGAGGTGGACTTACTCCGGCAATCGCAGGAGAAGCCGGTCGCACTTTTGTCGTAGCGACTTTGCCGGGTGACGTGCCTAATGGAGTCGAAGAGTGCTTAGCCATAACGGTCATCTTCTTACGAAGTGATGCCCGACGAGAACGAATACTAGAGACGACTATACCAACATCATTAGCATACATATATAAAATACTGGTTGGAGTACTCACGCTTGCTAACGACTTTTCGATCCTCAACTTGAACCCCATCAAGGACAATCTTCTCTGGATCACCGGACCGGTCGCCGCTCTTATTAGGCGGTGACAGCTCGTCGCTCTCCAAGATCGCCTCGAGCATGCGAATTGCCGTCATATATGCAAGTTCACAACCAGGCAAATCCTCTCCAGTAAGCTCATTGATAGCCGCCGCTCGACTCATCTCAAGTGCACGATCGTACATCAGCTTCTCCGCGGTCACGCCGGAGCTAACCACAACATGATCCGCAGAGGTACCCAAGGTGCCTGCAGAATTGGATTCCAAAGAATGGTTGCTTGGATGACTTGGATGATCAGGTGGTAACCGCTTCTGGCCTTCGATGAGTTTCAACCGAACGAATTCTGCCTTTTCTAACACCTCGTTGAATCGGCTGCGTACCCATTGGACGACGTTGTTGATTCGCGTTCCCACGGCATCACTAGTTGTAGATACGCCGTGACTCGTCTCGCCAAAGACTTCGCCTCGGTTTTTGCGCACCCACCAAGCTCCTGCAATATCCATTGACTTCGCAAGGAGAGCCAACGCCTTCACGTACAACACCAGAGCTTCCTCAGATAATGTGACCACGGCATCGGGTGTCAACTCGCCGTCGTCAGACTCCAAGAAGATTTGATCACCACCCTTATCCAAGTCTGTCTGCACAGATGGAGTGAGCGGAATAAGCTGCTTATACTTGACCTCGGCAAATCCATAAACAACGTCACTGCGGGTAGCGCAGTCCTCAATGTACTGAACAGTTTTCGCATCTTCGTCCATCGCCGTGTTTGTTTTAGTACCGTCACCAGCCATCAATAAACTGTATTGCGCCGCTGGGTACGTGGGGTATGGATTGTAGGTCAGCGGGGGAGATCGTCCTCCCTTTCCAATGGGCGGCGAGAAGCTCACTCCAAAAAGCCGCCCACTGGCCATGTTCAGTGCCTTCGAAATAGCCGACGTCGCAGACGAGGGGCTCTGGCCATATCGTCGCTCAAAAGAGCTTTGGCGCGTGTGAGAATCCGCTCGAGCACGTCCAGCGAATTGTATAGCTTTAGGAGAGGCTGGGGGATTGTTTGACGAATGAACATTTTGAACTGTGGCTCGTCGCACTATACCACCAGAGGGACGAGGCCCGGGCTGCGCTATTCGAGGGCTATTAGCCAACTCATCGGCAAATGCATTGACTTCCACTGCTCGCTTCTCCACCAACACATAGTCACGTTCGAAGGCGATGTCCTGAGCAGCGCGTTCGCGCTCGTCCTTTATCGTTGGATCTTCTTCTTGTTTTATTACGGGTGATGGATAATGTGAATTGCGACTTGGTTGCCGCTCGAGCGTGCCTTGGTATTTATCCACCAGCTCCTGTCGGCCTGGTGCAGTTACATGTGAAATAGGGCCTGGGCGTCTACCTATGCCCGCGGCACGTTGTGCATCGCCCGTCCGTGACAATTTGTCTCCGCTAGCAGTTCGTTGGAGGGACTCCGGTCGGGGAGAAGAGTCCAAGTCGGCCCGAGGGCCGCTCGATTGTCGAGAGGCTGGTGGCAGCGGGGATTGAGTTATAGAAGGTTCCCTGACATCCCCTTGCCGTGACGTAGTGTCTGTCACATCAGAAAATCTGTTGTCGTCCAACGGAGTAGCATCCGGTTGATCCGTGGCGGAAGAAGAGCGTGCGGGCGGAACAAGGTCGTTTCCCACAAGACCTGGGATGCTTTCCTGAATAACGATGTGATCAAAGAATTCAGGGAAATTCATTCGCTCTATAGGATTCATCTTGAGTAGGCTTCGAATAAGAGACTTGATATCGGCAGATATTTCTAGTTCGTCGGGAAATCGAATCTTGTCCTTGTGCCGTTCTATTCGCCGGAGCAGCTCGACGTGGTTAGATGCCATAAAGGGGGGCTTGCCGACCACCATCTCATACAAAACCGTGCCAACAGACCACAAGTCAGCCTTGGCATCGTATTTCTCATATCGTAGAATTTCAGGGGCCATGTAAAGAGGAGAGCCACATAACGTTTCCGCCAAAGACGTCGATGGCAGGGATCTGGCAAAACCAAAATCAGCTATTTTGAGCATTGGAAGAGTTTCCAAGCCGGCTAGTGGGGTGAAAGAGTCATCGCTTCCTTTGAATGGCACTACTTGAGCGCCACCATTGCGATATGACGAAGGTGACGGGCAAAGTAAGAGGTTTTGGGGTTTGATATCCCGATGTATAAGATTCCGGTCTCGAAGAAATTTTAGCGCGCTAGAAAGTTGTTTCAGAAAATGGCGCACGACAACTTCGTTCAGTGCCCCTACCCGCGGGTTTGGGTATTTGGCGATCATGTCTCGCGTGTACCGGTGGTCCCGAAGCGTGTCGCGTCTCTTGATGAAAAGAGATAGATCTCCTAGGGCACAATATTCCATTACCAGGTGGATATGGGATGTGGACTCCTGGCAGTCGATCAAGGCGACAATATGCGGGTGATGGAGGCCCTTCAAGATGTCAATCTCCGTCCAGAGATTCTCCTTTAATTTCTTATTGAGTTTCGAGAGGTTGACGGATTTGATAGCAACGTAGGATCGATGTTTCTGTACAGGGGATAGTCAGTACATAATACAACATCAAATCACGTCGAATAGACTCAAGAGACATACGGCATGCACTCCCTGATAGACAGTTGCAAAGCTACCTCGACCAATCTGTTCTAGTCGTATATAGCGTCCTATCGGCACCTCTGCGTGAGAAGCATCCCGATTTCGCCTTACCGGAGCCGGAACAGGCTGTGCAGACGCCATAATGAATCAACGAGTTGAGCGGATGAGCCCACTCTTGCTATCGTTGTCCGCAAGCCGCCACCTATAAACCTCTTTCCGCTTCTCTCCGTCCTTCACAGCTACCGAGACAGCAAAGTACTAGCTGATGAGGAGCAAGTGTTGCCCATGGAGAATCGTCTGATAATACAACCGAATAGGAGTGGGTATTCGATAAGAAACAGACAAGTGCAGGATATGTAGGCGACGCAGGCGAGAGGTAAGGATAGCGAAATATATGTAGGCAGCTCAATAATGCGGGTAGATGGTACTCTATTGTTAGACTCGTTGATCGTTGAGCGCGGGATGGATGTAGCCGGAGGTAGTAGTCTTGTCGGATTACCCAAACAAAAAACAAGGACCATGCGACGAAATCTAATGCAAATGGGTGGAAAATCGAACAGACAATAGAAAACGAATGAGTAAATGCTCGAGATCGCGTCGAGTTCGAGTTCGTTCGAGGGAAATCGGTTAAGGTTGGTAGAAGGGGGGGGTGTGAGCTCCAAGGTTCCGATAAAGTCTCGAATGACGAATCGCAGGACAGTAGATAAGGGGAGCTAGATCATGGATGAACGTATACTGCGTGAGGGTGATTCACGGAGTCGGACCTATGATGGTATAGTCTGATGGGATGATTCCAAGAGAAGGATGGAAGTTGGCTGTGGAATATGATCGAGGCAAGTTCTTGAGTGACTCAAGAAGCGTTGATGCGGTGATTGGGCTTAGCTGTGAGGCGTGACCAGCAGCAGAGCGTCCTGAGGCAGCGAAGGCTGATTAGTCATAACTGGCCAATCACAGACTGCAGAAGCCAGTCACGGGGCAGTTGTGGAGCGTAGTACGCAGCGCTGATTGGCTGGCTGCACTCCAGAGCCGCTTCGGTACTAGGGCGATCAGCCAGCTGGCGGTCGTTATCTAAATAGAGATAAAAGATACAAGAGAACCTGTTAGACGCCGCCATGGCAAAGCAAAGATAAGGGCGAGACAAAGTCTCCCGATCGCCGTCTTAGCAAGATCCATATTACCATTCACTAGATTACTCAAAATTACACCATCCATCCTACGACTGCCGCGAGAAATCTTAGGGTTGAGTGGCTGATCCACCCGGCCCAGTGGACCTTCTGGCGTGACCTCCGCGTCTGGAACACTTGACTGATATGACTTGTAGTACCTGGCATGGCGTGACTCTGAAGAAGTCATGGATAGAGTGATCATACCCAAGCAGCCCATGAGGGCCGGACCTCACTGAGTCACTGGATTCAATCTGTGTCAGATTATGAACAATCTTGAAAATTATAGAAACCGAGAATTGAGAAACATGAAAAGATCGTGACGCCATATCATGTGCATTTTTCGATCATTTCTCATCACGCCTCTGATTGGCTGATTTCGTCCCCGCACTTCTGATGCATTCAGAATCCAACGCTAACCCTGGTGATAAGCCTTAATCTTGAGAAGCCCTAATCAGCTTCGGTCCTGGAACGGCAATAAGGTCATTCGTGAGTGTTAATACCTGCTCACATATAAGCATTGCTGGAATTGAGTCAGATTGGTGGGCGACATGTTGGATTCTCGATCGGGCACCTTTGCAGCAGTCGTGATTGAAATTTATACTTCCCCGAATCAATAAGGCTTGAGACGCATAAGAGTGGTCTTCGTTTCTCTTCCTGTTAACACCGCAAGATGACCGTGGCTTCTCGCAAATAATGTGATGAAAGTCTAAATCTGTTCTCGATGGAGTATCGAGCATCTGAAGACAAGATGGATATGCCAGAGACTTCGAAGAAAGACAAAGTAATGATAGCCCTACAACGGAAATCCGAATTTTCAGAGCGTACCTTTACGCACCGTTCAGCCTTCGAAGGACATTGATTGTCTATGGATTTATCAAACCAAAGAATATCTCGACTAGATAAGCACAAACAAAGCGTGCTCTGCATTGAGGGAGCATTTGGCTCTGGAATGTCCTATTTACTGGCCTCTATGACAGCAGAAAGTCCACGCTTGTCCCGGGATCTCCATGCGGATGTTCTGGTCGTTTTCCTATACCCTACCCCCGTTGACTTCGCTCGCCTACCGTCTTCGTTGTCATGCCAGGTTTCTGCAAAAGACCATTCCTTGCTCCACAAAGCTCTACCTCTGATTCAAGTCAGTCAAGAGGGAAGATTGGATATGAACTATGAGGATTTTCGAGGAGTAGCTGTGAATATATTGACAGATGTTGTTCTGACGCAATAAATGAAATTTCGGAGAGTGAATGGTACAATTCGGTCCTACCGTTGTTCTCTAGCTTGATGGACACAACCTGCTCTGTTGATGTCCCCTTACACATCTGTTACTCAAAACGTGACTTCTTCCCTGTGATGGGACTTATCGACTCTTCCTTGAATATCCCCCTTCGCATTCGCATGGACTCCTACAATAAACGAGACATCCGTCTTTATGTTTAAGAAGGGATAGAAAATGAAACCAAGGCGGTGGAGTTCTGATGATCTTCAGAAAATGCAAAATTGGCCATGGCCAGCACATTATCGAAAAGCCAGGCACAAGTTTTGGTGTTGCACGTGAATACCTGGGCTATATACCTTACCAGAGTCCATCAAGTTATGAAAAGCCCCTGGGGCTTCCTCCAGCATCAGTATTCGATTTGTGGGAATCTACTCTACACGAAGGGCTAAAAAGTACTGCATCAGACACGGCGAGCTCATTGGCCATGTTATATGTATGCGCTTACTGCGCAACGGTCTTTATCCCTAAAGAACTTTATGGTGCTTGTGGGATTCCCTTTCCTGACGAGTTCCAGAACTTGGAGTTAAAATTGACAATGGACTACTTGGTGCCTACTGACTATCCAGTCGGTCGAGTCTGGTGACAACGGTGAAGTGGAGATATCAATCGTTTTACGATACACTTGATAGCACAGCTTCCCGAAATGAAGACCAAGTGGTCACAAGATACCGTCGCAGAGAAGGACGATAACAGCCTGTTGTCTTGATAGTTGACCAATTGTGGCTCTGGTGCATTGATAGTACGCTTATCATCATCTCTAGCTCAGTCATCCCATGTTGGAGTATTAGTACTGACACATTATGCAGATACTCTTATGTATTGCTTCCTCCAAAGACACGGAAGTGGCCAACATGATCCGGATAGGTACGATATGACCGATGTGCTGGAAAAAATTGTTTGGAACACCAATGTACGCAAGATCGGAGAGCCTGGAGATCACCGAGGACCGCTCATTCGACTTATCATAGAGAAATGCGCCGGTGCATGCTTCGATCCGATGAAAGATCTGAAACATGGCTTCAAGATTCTAGACATGTTTAGCAATCCCATCAGCAGGATAGTATGCGTCTATTATGGCATCTGGAGGCGTTTGTCGAAATACTAAGAAGGCAGCAGAAGCTGAGAGAAAACAAGTAGGACTCGGCTTGCTCCCTGACCCAGAGGTCTGGAATATCAATGAGGATAAGAACAAGGCCAATCATAATCACCACTATCACTTTCATCATCTTCTTTTCCCTCTTCATTTTCATCACTTCCTCCGACTTCAGCGTCACCACTCTTTCCTGTATCCCTCTCGGTCTCCAATGTAGTAAGCTCGGTTATTTTAGCTAACCCGGTTATAATCCCAGTAAGATTGCTGGACCGTGAGTGGAAGCGGACTCGTGAGTAGCGGCATTCGGGTCAAAGATGATGGGTTGGTCTCGAGGAAACTTGCCTCGGGCATTCAAGATGCTCCTCTTGAAGCTCTCCAACTTCGAGATTTTGTAATCATCTGTAACGGTGCATAAAGACTTACCGTTGTCGTTCGGTCTGCGCTTGAGCAGTACCGCGGTACGCAAAAACGCCGGCACACTAATTTCCTGGCCCGGATTCTCCAGCAGGACCCAAGTCTCCGCGTTTGGGGCGTCATGCACCCCGTCTTCATACTAATATCCGCCCCAGATAGTGATAGATAACATTCGGTTGTATGAGTCAGCACGATCCCACCCGTATTCTCCTCCACCTGCTGTGAAGTAGGGTGGATATATCATATCCTGCCTTGAGGGCGAAGTCCCATCTAGCACGGTCCCTCATCCGGTGCGTCGTTTTCTGGTAATACCTCGTACTCAGCGGTGCTAGTACCACTACCTTAGGGTCCCAATGACAGCGTCTAGGGGGCTTTGAGATATATACTGGCAGATATTTTTGGACTCTACTCTTGGTTATTTCTAGCGGTAGAGCGCTGAAGCAACGACATCAATTCTGCCCTTCAGGTGAGACTCCGCCCAAGTTCCCAATCCAACCCAGCACCAAGCAGGATGGCTGGCTTATGACACTCGTTCATTCCTACTTCAAAATGTGCTGTCTACAAGCCCTATTACAGACTTAACAAATGGATAGCTATGAAGATAGCTACTCCCTTTACTTGAAGGGGCCATTGTTTGAGCGATTACCAGGTTGAGTGGCTTGCAGGTGGGACAGTTCACACTAGTAGCAACGACCATAGGCCAGAATTTATCATGCCATGCGCCCACTGTCACAAGAAATTCCTAATGCGGCATCATGTTTAGTTTGCAGCTTGCAACAGACTGAGCAATCTATGCCGAGAGCCAGTGCCTTCAACCTGCCAGAGCAATAACCAAACAATACGCCACCGCTACAGAGCACATATTGGCATGCGTATAGCGCAACATTAGTAACATCTTTTTCTTAGCCTTGCGGACTGGAGGCTCTGCCAACTCGTCACACAGCCCGTTGTCAGATAATCCGGACATCCAACCTGGCAGAAAAGATCGGCATTTTGATCTCGAGGGTCAGCCACTCACTTCAGAGCATATATTCGGGTACCTACATTTCAGACATTGAGTAACCAGGAATTGGTCAGAACGCATCGATCTGGAGATCTTATTGGTCTCAAAGAAACCCTGCACCACCTATCACATTTGCTCCATAACCGCCGTGTTGAACCCCTACGAGTCATGCTCACAGAATTGTCTATATAAACTGCCTTCTCAACCTTATGTAAATACACCCAGAGGAGCAACACAGACATACATTCTTGTTAGTCAAAACTTCTTGTCCTATCAGCGTAAGCAGTGCAGAATCATACGCACATAAACCACCCCAGGATAAGACTTCAAGGACCCAGCTTATCCGACAGATAGCAATACGCTAGATATTAACGTGTAAGTTTGACGTATTTTGGACGTTTTTATACAAAGATAAGCCAGATAAGAGCTGCAAAGCAGTTGAACCCGGCAAATAAGAGAGCTTCATACCTAATTAGCTGTAATTAATTATGATATACGTCTCTAGTGCCCTCTAGCGTGCATTGGTATATCACTTTTGACTCCCACCTCGGTAACTCTCAAGTAGAATGATTCATTTTTAGAAAGCTACCTGATGAGACAGATTTTTTGGGACGCAGGATAAGCTGTCTCGAGTGGGAATAAGCCAAGAAATCTGTTACAACGCTAACACGAGGAAATCTCGAGAATCGGAGTCCGGAGTCATATATCGACAAGACATGGGCACATTCAGCTAACCTTACAAGCCTATGGGATTTTGTGCATAAAAGCGATCAAAATCCTCAACGAGTTATGTATCAGAAGACGTGCATCAAAGCATGAAAATTCCTAGCCCTTGGCTCTTGTTATTCGCCGACATGCCATATTCATCCTAGTGTAGCCGTGCTCCAACAAGACCAACAACCCTTGCCTATGGTTTCGAAAAACTAGTATTTCTATGTAAAATATATATGTTATTTTGCTCTATTTATACACTACGACCCCCCGGAGGATGGAATCAGTCTTGAATATTAGCAAAGCTACCAATCTCTCATTCATCAAATTAAATCGTTGAGGACTTCAGGACATCTCATCATGGCGAGCGGATTCCTTCTTATACAGTCAGAAATACCATATTCTGAGTGAGTTCCGTGATCCTCAAGATTGACTATGCAGGCTCTAATATCACATACAGATTTCTCAGTTCGGATATCGTAGAACTTGGCACAAAGAATTCAGAACGGACCTTCAAAATCCACAAAGCTTTACTTGAAGCAAAAAGCAATGAACCCTATGGTAGGCTAGAATACATCAAGGAAGGCAAGGAAAACATCTATCAATTCCACGACACTTCCGACAACACACTTTTACGTTTCATAGAATGGGCGTATAGAGGTGACTATCCCGAAAAGATGGATGAGCCTAGCTTAGCAAGTGCCAATGTCACGAAAGTATCCAGTTCTGATGATGGTGATACCACAACTGGCAAGGACCCATTGAGTTGCCATATGGAGATGTACATCTTCGCTCACGTGTATGGAGTACCGGGGCTAGGAGCAAAGGCATATGAACGTCTCACGGATCGTCTTAAAACAATCGATAAACCACAAGATGGAAAAGTGAAACTGCAGGTGATATCTATGATAGGTCTCGGTTTCAGAAATCTTTATGAACATGATAAGCTCTTGGGCTGGCTGGGAAACTATGCATCGTTCTGTCTGAGCGAGCTGAGAACAGTACCTGAATTCCAGAAACTGCTGGAAGAAGTGCCGTCTCTCAGCCTAGGTATGTTGAAGGTTATGGATCCTGCGTCAGTTGCACCTTGGTCCCAGACATCTGGCTTCGGCAACCCCTCGGGCTTTGGCAGTTCTTCACTTATCGACAGCAAATCTTCAGGACTCGGCAGCAAATCTTCAGCAGGATTCGGCAGCAAATCTTCAGGATTCGGCAGCAAATCTTCAGCAGGATTCGGCAGCAAATCTTCAGCAGGATTCGGCGGCTGTTCTTCAGGATTCGGCGGCTGTTCTTCAGGATTCGGCGGCTGTTCTTCAGGATTCGGCGGCTGTTCTTCAGGATTCGGCAGCAATTCTTCAGGATTCGGCAGCAGTTCTTTATTTTTCGGCAGGAGTTCTTCAGGATTTGGCAAATCTTCAGCCTTGGTTACTCAAACTTAAAAGCGGTCTCCAGGCTTTGGCAAGTTACTAGCCCCAGGGCCTTCTTTCGGGAATGCAGCATCCGGTGGAAGTGTAGCCTGGTCTTTTAACTTGAATGCCTTACGGGTACGGGGTGGTAGGAGAATATGACCTTTTAACTTCTTGTTAGGACACGCCAATGATTATGATTTTGGTGGTTGCAGAGGTTGAATATTACTTTCTTTGAATTTCTTTAAGTATGCGTTGTTAATTTGATTTAACTTGTAGACCATGAGGGCGACCTACAAAGCTGATGTAGGTATTGAAGACGAACGAAGGCGTCGAATCCCGGCAACTAGAAGGAAGTGTAGGTTCTATTGTAGGAGATATCTCATTGAAATGAACTTGCAAATTGTTGATTACATCGATAGCATTGTCTTCAAGATGAATCTTTAAAAGCTTGGTCTTAACGCGGGGATCTAGGATAGCGGCAAAGTAGATAATAAGGGTCTCTGTGTCCATCTTCCTCGTGCATTTGTCTAAGGCTGTTTGCCCAGCTCTTGCTGCATTTTAAATCTGTATCTCGACGCTAGTATAGGCACCTTGCAATTCAATAATATTATTAAAATGGTTATCTAAATCCCAATAAGTCTCTGCGGATTGGAAGATTGTTGGGTTGGTCTATGAAACCAAGAGGGTCTTCTTATAGAGAGGACGCATAGCTTAATGAATGTTTCCAAGAAATATCCATTTAAGCTTTGACAGTACTAGAGACTATACAGCTTACACTCCTTGCACATGTGATTGATTGCAGACCACTCTCGAATCGGTATCTCAAGCATTTTTAGAAGTGCATTCTGTCGAGTATCAACATCGTAGTCGAGGGTGACGGAGGCATATTCCATGTATTTATCGAATGGCTGATCGCTAGCTAGTATCCATATAACAATTAATTGTAGTCGAGAAATTGCAGACTGTGGTATTTCTCAATTTGGAATGTTTCCCTCTTATTAATGCTCATCTGTTTGATAATCCTCTTTGCTTGTTGGTGTGAGCCTGCTTTGAATACCTTTAGCATCGATTCAGCTATCAGATTCAGCACATGTGCTAGGCAGTGGGCAAAGTTTTCGTCGCCTCTAAAACACATTAATCTGTGGTCTTCATCCAGCAGATCCAATTTTTGAACTGAGTCCACAAATTGCTGTTTGAGGAGCTTGTGCAGAGAGCGGCAGAGTGTAGGCTTATCACCAGCATTGTCACCGCAAATAGACACGAGTTTCTGCTCTAGATCAAGGTTTCGAAGCACTTCTTGAATCTCTTTTGTCATGTTTTCTCCAGTGTGGGAATCCTTGAGATGACCAAAATGAATAACGAGCTGGCGATCTTCGAAATCCTCTGTAGCCCAATGGCAAATAACGGCAAGAATATACTTCTTATTAGGTGCCTTCCAAACATCAAGAGAGGAGGAAACTGCCTCAGCGCTAGCTTTTAGTTCCTTGTACATGTGGAGCTGACACTAAGAAGGCTTGCTCGATTCGCCGGCGGAGATTTTGATGGGAGTTAATTGGGCAAGGCGCATTCAGAGCAATTTTCCACATTCTTTTCCACTATATCGAACGGTTGTTGGCTGTCATATCCACTCAACAATAGCTTCGTCAAGGGTCAAACTCATAGTAAGATCAGCACCTCTTGAGTAAGTGATGCCATGGGAATCAAGTGTTGTTTGAGAAGCATTTGGCACAGGGGGAGCTCTACTATCGGGATAAATTTTATGATGGCCTTTAAGATGGGTCCAAAGATTTGAATTTGAGCCGTTTCGGGAGCTATCAGTTGACATGGTCTCTTTTGCTTTCTCTTGACAGTGAGTACAAATTCGAAGGACATGGTATGGAATGCTATTCCAGCACCACTGCAGGAGAAGGTGGCATTGTAACTGTACCTGCTCTCAGCAAGGATGGCACACATCTCTTTTAGATCATTGGACAACACCTCCGACTTTGGCACTTACATGCGGGATATGGAATAAACAAAAATAACGAATTAGACTAAACACTGTATAGTACAGGTTGTATATATTTATAATTGCGATTGAATGTTATCAAGGACCGCACGATACATCACCGTAAGACCAAGTAAGTTGTTGGGGAGAGTTTAATTTCAGGTAGAGTACATCTCTGCAGAGAAACTTCATTGGCGTTGTTTGATCCTGTTGACTTTTTAGAAGCGAGTGCGTCATGGGGGTCAATTAGCTCATTGGCTCAGTGAGCAGACCAGGCTTGCTCAACTTCAGCTCACTGAGCATGGTTCTCAGCATATGTGAAGCTCACTAATCTGGTCAGCGTGCTCAGTTCTACTTAATGAGTAAAAGCGGCGACAGGGTGAGCACGAAAATGCAAAGGGAAAGCCAAGCGGCATCAAAGGAAATCCGTGGTATAGGTAATTCTCAAAAAGAACTAGATGGGCTCATATCAATTGATCTTCATGTTCAATTGAGAGATGGTCTGCTCTTGACTAGGTACTCTGAGTGGGTGATATAGCTTTGCTAACTCACCAGACATGGTTGGAAGTACCGTGGACGGAGTTAGGGCTTTGTCGCTAGGCATGGTTAAAAAGAGCATCACACTGTTCGAGAAAGCGAGCTGAATCCTACCAGTCATGAGTTGTTATTACCAGAACAATTCTATAAATCTTACTAAATCCATCATCATTAAGTTTTTTGGGTATCCTTTCCCACTCAGAAAAAGAGAAAAATCATCATCTGACAGCGATCATGGACAGTATACATGTCTAACATAAGCCTCATCTCATTATGTATATGTACTATGTCATAAGCAACAAAAAGGATATCAAGTAATCTATACCTAAATCCAAACGCCGAGCAAATCGAGCCATCCTCCTCAAATTATTTTTTTGTACAGATGAATAGACATTAGTCATGCCTCGAAACTTCAAATCTATCATACTCAGATAGATTGAATGATATATACCAATATAAAAATCATTGACTAAATAGCCAATCCGCGAACAAGTAGCCAAAGTACCACGGGGACAATGACATTATCGTTCCCACCTGTCAATACAGCCTCGGTGAGACTAGTACCACCTGCAGCAAGGAGGCATTTCACGACGACAAGTAACCAAGAAGACATGTCGGTAGAAGATGTGGATGAAGATACGGCTGTCCATCCACCGACTGCTAGCCAGATCCGTGCAATCATCAAGCCCAGGAATACGGCAATGGTAAATGCCAAACTACCTTCGAGGGACTTGCCGCCTCCCCAGAACCATTTGAGACGACCGTATCGACGTCCTATGAGTGATGCTGCAGCGTCACCCATGCCCACGCAGATTATTCCGCTGACCATGCTCACGTCTCGGGAGGGGACTTCCCAGCCTGACCAGGGGTTATCGATGTTGTCCTCGACGCCAACGCGAGGTAGATCGGCGAGCGATAACCATAGAGGAATTGCGCAGCCTAGGAGCAAAAATATATGGGAGACGATTACTGGACCTCGATGGTCACGACCGTCAGTATACGGCGCCAGGAAGTATGTCAAGGGTTTCGCGACGGGCGGCACTTGAGATGCGCGGAGCAGATCAAGCAATAAGAAAATAGCCAAGACAAGAGTCAAAGCAAGTGCTGCGTAGGTCGGATCAATATACGTCACAGGCAAAAACATGAGCACCATCATTCCGTGGAATATTTTCCGCCTGGTATCCACCTCGGCAATTTTGCTGAGTTGAAGGACTGTGGCCATACCGACGATCAATACCATGAGACAGTGCCCGCTAATCAGCAGACGGGTGTTTGCTTCACCGAATGTATCGCGACGTAGGTGTTCAAGCCAGCCTAGATGACAGAATTGATTTGCAGCATGACGTTTGGGAAGCTGGATCCAATACTCGAGATTCCACTTCACTGCCCACAGCCGAAATGAAGAGATATTGCCAAATAAATAGCCTAAAGCCCAGCCAAAGGGATCTTTTCCATGGAGAGCATAGTTTGAAATATAAATTCGGACCGGCACGAGGATTGTCGCAACTATAGCTGTAAATACGTACCCTGCGAACAGCCATCGACGAATGCGCGCTTGGGCGGCCGTTAAGGAAAGGAAGGAAGCCAGATCAGGTGCCATTGACCGCTTGCGTCTTCCGCTGGGTGTTGTTCGAGGAGGTGCACGCCCTGTTCTGACAGTTTCGAGATCATCAACGGTTGAAATGGTATGCCGCCTCTTATGAGAGTGTAAAAGACTTTTCGTCGCAGCCCAAGAAGATGGCCAGAGATCGTCTAGCCGGAGACCTTCCTTAAAGTCTCCGCGATGTGGCCAGAAGCCATTTTGACGAGGTAGACTGCGCTGGCGGGCTTGCGGTCTCGACGGACTGTCTGCATCATCGTCACTATCCGAGTCTAACTCTTTTTCGCTGTTAGTGCCTATGGCACTGATCTTTTCACAAATCTTGTGATCTATAAAGTTGATAAGCTTTTTTGGAGAGAATGAACTACTGGGCGGTCTGCGGAACTTCCAGGTCGGGATTCTAGCCAATGTAATCTCCCATCGTAGAACGGTACGGCAGAGAATCCAGACACTCAGTCCACCCAACCATAGCAGCGCCTTTAAAATCTGAGCTTGCGGGGATTTGGCGAATAAAAGAAGATTTGTCAAACCCGATCCCAGTAGATGAAGTTCTGCTGGGAGCAAACTCGTGGCGAGGAGAAAGTCGAGAGTGGCATTTAAAGCTTGGTGTAAAGGATATAAAAGTAGAAGAACTTCGACGTCAAGTCCTTTTGATGACAGTGGTTCGGACATGTTGCTGATATACGATATATCGTGCTCCGAAAGAATTATTGGGATGACGGTAATGGCCCAGTGAGTCACACTGATGTAGCCATGATGCAAAATGTGTAATGGAACGACTTGAGCGGGTATCGAAGAAAGACTGAGGACAATATTGGGCAAAATCAACGCTGGACGATGATGCAAGGTCGACAAGGCCACGAAAAGAGGTATTAGAACAGGATATAATAACGGAGCCGGATCGAAGCTGCTGGGTATCGAAAAGGCGAATGTCAGACGCGGCTTACCACGTCCGACTGACAAACGAAGCGGGTATAGAGCGTAAAGTACCGTGACGAGAGAGAGAAAGGATCGAATTTCTAAGGTCACGTCAGTCATATCAGTAACGATCAGGAATCAACGCACCCACCTTTATGCCACGAGGATGCATATGAGCGCACATCCTCTCGCAGTAGCACCACAACACCGACTGACAACAGCAAAGCAGTCTCGGTCACTCTGCGCATAACCTCATTTCTCTTCCGACGCGCAACAACTCCACGGACAGTCGCATACGTAGCCGAGGAGCGCATCGACTCTTCACTCGAGCTCCGTTTCGGTTGTCTCAACGGTGACCTAACAAATAACGACCAGGATTGAGGTGTCTCATGTTGCAACCAGAGCAAAGGGTCATCACGACCAGCTGTACTTCGTAAACCCTTTCGCGAGGACCTTACCGGCGGTGCCGGTAAGCCTTTTAACAGGCCAGTACTTTCGTCATCCGCTTCTGTGCCGCTTTCACTCGACGCCCGGGGAGATGTCCTCGACCATCTATTGCCATTTCTGTTCGTATTCCGCTGTCTTCTCCTCTGCACAACGTTCGCACTGTCATTTATACTACCGGAGTCACTCGCTTGATGATAATCGCTTCTTGCGGGGGATCGATCTGCTATTTTCGAGCTAATGCGATGATATGGGTGGGGTGAGCGCGAAAACCGGGTGTGATAATTCGGTAAATATTTCGAGTCGATAGTTTCGGAGACTATAGCGTCGTTGTCATCGATGATTGTTGTTGCATTGTTGTCAATGTCATTGTCGTTTAGGTCGCTATCAATGACAATCTCCGACGACGGTTGCAAGTACGCGTGCTCGAGATCTCCGGTCCATCGACTCTGCTGCATAGAGGCCATAGCATCGCATGTGCTGAGACTTCCAATGAAACTTCTTCCCCTTGATGATTGCATGCATGCGCTTATTTTGCCATTTCCATGTGGTTGATTATGTTGAATTCGACGGCAATGATGACAGGTGTCAAGCAAGCTCTGTGGGATATACCGCTAAGGGAGGAGTAAGAAAAGAGGACAGTAAGTATCACATCGAATCCATTCCTGAGCCAATACTGCAAAGCTTCGTATAAACGATAGAATCGTGTTGCGTGTTTGACAGGAGATTAATCGAGAAACAGCAGACTTGTTGAAAGTCCAAATCACATGTCCGGAAGGCGCCTCCCGGTCTCGCCATTCGCCGTCCAAGCGTGGCTTCTCATTGGCTGAACCTGCCAACTGTGCCAACTGCTATCTTTTTAGTCTTTCTTGTCGTCGTGTTCCGCGACAAATTAAGCGACGTTACTCAATGAATAGGGAGACAACTTTTCAAGGGACTATGTTGAATGGTCAGAGTGGCTCTGGACAGTGGAACGCGTCTGTGCTTACTATTACTTCCCCAGACTGTGTGTCTCAAGGAAAAGTCAAAGGGTTCGGCTACGCTACTACTGGATACACACGCAAAGCTTCTGTCACGCGAGCATAACATGACCATTCTGTGATCCAGCTGTCCTTTATCAGACACGATGCAGGAATGGCATGTTAGAGCATGATTGAGCAATGCTATTAGATACATGTTATTCCTGGTAGAAAGCTTCTTCCCCAACCCTTGGCGATACAAGCGCCGTCAGACATCTTGGATAGCTTCCACTAGACCTTCTAGCTAGTTATTTTACTAGAATGTCTTGTAAGATGTTGACTTTTAACTCAAACACTGAAAGTGCGGGGGTAAGAATGTTGAGTATAAAGATCCACTAGGATTCATATCATCACTCATGGATAGCCGAGTGAGCCATGCAGATTAAGCTACTAACTGTACAGTAACAGCAGCAGCAATCCCTCCCCCGTCACTCCCCCAAACATTATAACAAGGCACAACCTGCCCCTTCCAATGAGTCGCTGCCTTACCATGAGGCGTATAAACCGTGCAATGAGTCAGACACGCCTCAGCAGTGACACCAATCTCAGACAATACCACATCTATCCTCTTCCGCAGATTCGTACCCTGAATCTCCGCTATCTCAATGGTATAAAACGAGCCTTTACAATCGTCTAGTTTCGTGCACCAGATCTTCGTCTCTGGATCGGTAGTGCAGGGTATCCTGACCGGGGCACTGAGCGGTATACCCGTGGTACCAAGTGCCTGCCACTCAATATCACTATTTCGTGGGAGCTGTTCTACTTCAACCGTGAAGCATGGCTGTATAATATCTTTGTCACCACCGTCGTCATCAACCAGTACTTCAAAATTCGGTAACGATGGACCACCACTCGACAATCGAGGATCTTCCGTAAGTCCATGTTTAATATCCCAAATATCCAAGTCAGCTTCCTCTTCCACACCTCGATTCCCATCTCGTGAATGCACCTCTTGCCATATCCGACTCGCTATCCGCGCCTTTTGATGGCTACGACGAAAATCTCTAGCAAGAAATACAATTGCGCCAATCCACCAATCAACTTTTGTCGCAAGTCCGATTCTCCAAAGATGTTGTAAGGAGAGCGTTGCATGTAAACTGAAATTCTGGAACCACCGCTCATCTCCCTGTTTAATCCCATTGGGAATTTCCATTGTTGGCGGGTCGAGTGGAATTTGTCCTGCGATATATACCAGGCCTCCTTTATTGCTATCAGTAGCGCTTTGTATGTTTTCAAGCTGATACGGAACAGTGATAGCTTGCGAATAAGGTCCGATATTTGCTGGCGCCCAATAGGAGCGTGATTGTACATGAAGACCTTCTCTCTTCCTGCGCTCTCCTAGATCAATAACGACCGAGACCATAATCTGAACACCCTTAGGTAGGCAATTACCACAGGCCACTGTAACTCTGGCCGGAGGGTTCGGTTTTGTAAACAGCGAGACGTATATCGCATTCATTGGAGCGAAATCTTGCATTGACCGTAGCAGGACTGTCGTGAAGACAACGTCGTCTGTTGTTGGTTTTGTTGATATATCCGCATTATCAATGTTGAGCAAAAGCGTATGTAGTTTTTCTATAATTCCGCGCATTTGAGCATCTGCTGTTGAGCCGGCTTCGGCAGCTGTGATGTTTGATATGGTATACAAGTTCCCGAGTGATATTGAAGAGACATCAATCATAGAACCTGGCTCCAGACTTGGAACAGCAATATCGACAGCCAAAGCGAAATCCCGTTCTTCCAATCCATTCAGAATCCGCTGAAACGTGTCATCAAACTGTGCCGGCCTCTTAACATCCTCCGGCACCACTGTCGTCGGCTGGTCATCCTTCTCAACACAACTCGCCCTCACAACCCGGACACGACTCACGCCACTCCCAAGTCTACAAACTTCTCTATCAGATTCTTCAACCACAATTCTCTTCTTCCACAAAAACCGTGGTCCATCAAGGGCAAGAGTTTCGTATTCACCACCTTCACCCAACACCGCCCCTTTTAGTGTCTGCGCATCATCCACAAACGGTCTCATGGACTTTTCAAGCCGTCGTTGGGTTTTGAACGATGCTACATTCTCCCATAACATACCGTCGTCCAGACCACCAGAGGCAACTTTGATAATTCTCGCGTCACATCCGACAGCCGCCATATCATTCAATAAACCCCCACCACCAACAATCGAGCTACTCTCGGACGGAAGAAAAGGATACATCCACAAAAACGCCAACGGAACAAGTCCCAACCTGGCCGCCACATTCTCAATCCTCGTGCGCTGATAAGTCGACAATATCGCCCCCGCAGAAACCGCGTTTGCATACGGAAGATCTCGTTTTATATGCCTCAGAAGCGGGATAAGAGATTCCGTCTCATCATCATCATCTTCTTCTTCTTCTTTCTGCGGACTGGAGAGGTGAGGATGATGATCGCCGTATACCCTCGAGGTATCAACCGCACTACCTATAATATCACCCCTGTACAATGGAATCCCCAATGCGGATTCGTATAAGGGTATAACATTGTGTCCGATAGTTTGGTACATGAAACTATCCATATCTTCTTCTTCTTCTTCTTCTTCTCCTGTTCCATGGTCGTTAGAGACTGGAACAGGAGGACGCAGATTCGCCAGTGCAACTACTCGATGACCGTTTCGGATGCAGTGCAGAATTGAGTAGAGAGAGTCCTTGCCGCCTGATATTAGGGCGATAACGTTGAGGGGTTCGGACATGGTGATTGTTTACCTAGAGGCAGAAGTATGGAGATGGTTCAGTGGATGACAGTAATATGCATAGAGAATGCCGAGTGAGTGCTTTAGTGCATATATGTATGCCTATACTCAAATTGTCATGTAGACAATAGCTGAGTCTGCCTCAGAGTTCGAGGTTACTGTTGAAGAGTTGTGAGTTGAGTTGATGTACCTTTTGAATCAAAATTTGGAACACCAATGTGGGGTGACCTCCCAGTCCTACAAATCTACAGGTTACTCCGTAACATACGAAAATAACATAATGTATGCAGATTGATTGCTCATTCTAGACAATGACAATTAAACACAAAATATATATAAAGAATGGTGCTGGTGAATCCAAAGGGGTATGAGGAGAGGAAACGACAGAAAACCATACAGTAAAAAGGGATAATACATGTTCAAATATGTGGCCAGCACAAATCACAAACAAGATAATTACAAACCAAGTAGATCAAGAGGAGATAAAAGGAAAGATAAGAAAGCGAAGGGGGAAATAGATAAATACATGAAGATAGTATAAAGCAGACAGACTCGAAACAGGCAATTCAAATGCAAGCAACGCAAACTGACAACAGAGAATATCAACGAATAGCCGCACCAATTTTTTTGTGTATTCACCACTGGCTGTGATGTTGTGATGACTCGTAAGCTCTATCGAATTTCAAACCAAAACAAAAACCCCCAAATTCAAGCAAGATGATCCAAATGGTCCCTCCTTCCGACCGTTCGCCGACGCTGATGCCCCTGAGATGCGATGTTCAAAATGAATATCCACGAAATCATATTCCTCGATTGAGACATTCAGTTGCATCAGCTTCTCCCAATTTGATTAGAACCGATCTGATGACTCGAAAGCCCAGGCGCCAACAAAGGAAAACGATAATAATATAAAAAGTCGAAGCGAAATATGTTCTGTAAAGATGATGTATTACAATGTGCCGTTCTTTGAGGAGAAAAGGCTAAGGTGAAGAAGATATATCTCCTGGTCTCGTTTCATCATAAATCCCGGTAAAAGGGAGAACCCAATATAGCAGAGGCTTATGCAACAGTCTCATCTCGCTTACGCTTCTTGAGGCTGAGTCGACGATCCCCAGATGTGGGAGAATCAGATTCGGCACTGGATCCTGACTCGCTAGTTGACTGTGTGGCAGCAGCGTTGGCGGCTTCGTAGAGAACAGCTCCCAACACGCCAGCGTCTTCCTCATACATTTGAGGGGCAGGAGGAGTAACTTCGCTGGGATCAAGGATGCCCATGACGACAGCGCCATTACCGTGTGTCCTTGCGTGCTGGGCCAAGTTGTCACTGCGGGAAAATTTCTTTCCACACTCGTGGCATTCGAATGGCTTGTCCTGGGTGTGGAGAGAGCGGTAGTGACGCTTCAAGTGTTCTTGACGACGGAATCGACGAGAACACAATGTGCACACGAATGTCTTGGAAGGGTCATCGGTCAAGGACTGCTTCCGGCCGCGACGGCTCACGGGCGCCTGCGCCGATGAGGATTCAGATTTACCCGAGGCAGGAGTGGCAGCAGCAGAAGAGTCTGCCTTTGAGTTATTGGCCGATCCGCTGTTTTGGGTTGAGCCGCTCTGGTTTTGTGACTGGTTGCCGCGGGTGTCAGCAGGCACCTGGTTACCGATCGACGAGCTGTCGAATGAGGGCTTCTTCTGGATGGACTTTCGGGACGAAGCACCGCTGCGCTTCTTGGACTTCATCTCAACAGATGAATCACTGCTGTCCTCACCACCTGGCATTTCCTCAACAATCACCGTGGGCAGACCCGACCGCATGAAAAGCTCTTCGTCATCCACGTCGTCGAAGCTCTGCTCACTGAGGAACTCGTCGTCGTCCAACACGTATGGACCGACACGTTGTCTCTTATCACCGAGGAAAAATGTGTTGGCAGCTGCAGGAGCAAAGTCAACGATTCCCGTGACAAACTCTTCGTCCGAATCCAAGTCCGAGAAGGAGTCAAATCGTGGTAGTGTGGTCAAGGTAGTCTCGGCGCAACTGGAAAAGGGAACGTGGACAGATTCATGAGAAGGTAGAGTCAAGTTTCCACCGCCGAGCAACAATTTTTGCTCGTCCTCGTCTCCGGAGCTCAAAGTAGGGAGAGGAGGGAGTTCGGCAGGGGCTGAAGGTGCCGCGGCAGCGGCAGAATCGACAGTCAGTTGGCGAGGATCGCAGAAGTCGGAACATGCAGGTTCCGAGGTAAACGAGATGCTGTTGGGAGTGAGCAAACCCGTGGGGCCTGGAGAAGGGGAGGGAGATAGGGATGGACAGGAGACGTTGGCGGAGAGCAGGTCGGAGTTGTTGGCTATAAGCGAAGGCGGGTGGATAAATACTAATCCCGAGATCGGTTAGTCTACCCCGAAACGGAACATTCAAAACATGACTGCTTTTTAACATCGAAAATCGGGACATGATTGTAATCGCTCCTTTGATCGATTGAAAGGAACTTGTGATATAAATAGACTGACACACAAAAAAAAATAAAAATAAAAATAAAAACAAAACATACCTGGAGTCAGAGGAGGAGAGTCGGTTCGACCCCAATCGGGCTTGGCAAGGATCTCTGCATGGACTTCTGATTCACAGCCTTCTTTGACACCCTCCATTGTCTCGAAAGGAGTAAAAGAGCAATTGACTGGGGTGTGGATCATGCCGCACGTCGAAGGAGGGCTGCTGATACTGCTTGCGGAAGATGAAAGTGGAGGGGTCGAGGGAAAGCTGTAGAAATCGAATCGAGTATCCAGAGGCATCAAAGCGGGGGAGCCGTGTTGTTGCTGGATCATGATCGAAGGCTTCATGTGGGTTGGCTGTGGTGAAGCAATTGGAGTCATGCTCATTTGGTGCTGCATGGTGTGCTTGGGGGCCAGTTGCGGATGAGCAGGGAAAATGGGCTGCTGTTGCTGGTACATGGGCATGGGAGCGTGGAAGGACATCTCGGGATGGGAGACGATGTACGGTCGATGAACATCTGTCTCTGGGTTGTAAAAATAATATTGCTGTCCCTGGAGGGGAGCGGGCATGGAGTATGTGGCTTCCATTGTCGCTGTGCTTGTTAGACTCCGAATATCCATGTATTATATGATATGATATGATATAAGAGGCAAACCCACCTTTTGTCACGCCGGACGATGAGAGAGAAAGTTAGTATGCCAACGATGGTATTGTCTCGGGAAACGAGATTGGTGATTAGTTATTATTAGTCGAACGGATATGTCGAGAGTATGTAGTAGGCGTATAGATGTATGATTCACTGCACCAATTCCTCAAAGGAGTGAATAGGAATGGTGTCGGTAGAGAAGATGATGATCTCTGTCGCTGTTGGTGTTGGGTGTTGTGTTCTTGTTGGTATATTGGTGGTATGTTCTGGATGTAGTGACTTGTTCAAGTCACGGTGGTCGATAGTCGAGAGTAAGGAACCAACAAGAGAGAAAACAATAAAATGATATATAACAATCCAACCAAGGCAAGCAAGCAGAGTATAAAGAAAAAGAGCAGAGTATAAGAGAGACGGGAGACTTCAAACGAATGACAGGACCCAAGGTCAAGCGCAAGCCACTAGATGGGACGTGCTTTTGGTGTACTTGGGAGCCGGAGGGTTTAGCTTCAAAAAGAAAGAGAAGAGAAAAGAATAATAGAGGCAAAGGAAAAAAAAAACGAATTAGTTATGAAAAATGAGGCATTAGAGAGTTAGGAAAAGAAAGGATATGCGTAGAGAAAGATAATGGGGGTGGGAGGTGGGAGTCGAGGGAACTAAGTTAATTGCCAGTTGAGCTTAGGTCAGATTGGGCAAGCGCCGCAGGTGGGCGATCAAATTGTCTGAGAGGATGCAGTAGTGGCAGGCTAGTATGTGTGACAATTAGCTGTATTTAATATTTACTTTGTACTCCACCGGCCCTTGTCCCCCAAGGTTGATACTGCTTTCTACCAGATCAGTTGATAAGACACGCTTGACCCTCTTGACACGCTTGTTCTTGCTGACGCTTAGTATATACAGTGATACTATACGTACAATGCAGACACGGAGTCGTAAGCATCATACGCACTGCATGCTACGAGTCAGTCCTCTCTCAAACCACTGCATACAAGCGATGAGACGGTGATAGTGGCAGCCAGGCGGCTTTGTCCGTGTGGAGCCTGGGCTCTGACTGGCCGGCCGGGGCTTTGCTATCACCATTCCTGGTGGATGGCCGGCCAATGCGCTTAGTGGGACGATGGCTGTGCCTGAGCCATGTCCACTTGGCTTCTTTTATTCCTTTTCGAATTCTGCGTGGTGTGATGCTGTAGCATTTGGTCGATTTTACCTGAGATGTTTATGGACATGCTAATTTCTCTTTTATTGCTTGAATGATTCGCAGTTTCAGACGGAGTTGCGCGGCAAATACATACATGTAATGTATATATATATATATATTTATTTATTTATTTAATATACTAGTCAGACCGACTACTAATCTCGCACGTACGATAGTACAGCGACTGGGACAGTGAGACATCGACATGCAAATTCCCCCGCAAATTCCAATTTGACATAATTGCAACCATTTGCAAAGTTTCTGGTTGGTAACAAAAACAAGTGCCGAGTGTATGCATGCACGCTGCCACCAGTCACCTTACTCTGTATCAATACAGATATCGAATTAGCCAAACAAAGCGACAGGAAATACCGAGTGCTACTTCAAAGCGGCCAATCATGTTATCGAGCCAGACAAAAAAAGAGCGCGATCAACCCGTTCCGGATCCATATGTATTCCCGCTTTGCCTATTCCGGTTAGATCTCTCCGAAGGTCGTATTTTATGGAGCAGCGGTATCTGTCCCGTTGGTCGGATAAGCCGTGTCCCTTTGGGCTCAACTTTGGCTTCAATCAGCTTGCCTCGACGCCAATCAGAAATTGGCGTCCGGGTTTTGGCCTGAATAAATATACTTTGGCTACATCACTGCCTTTGCAATTGCCAACTGCACGCCCTCCGACTGCAAGAACGTCCAATGTGGCAAACCGATAGACCTCACCTAGACAGTGACCAGGTATCAGAGTCGTGGAACGGAACCAGGCCGGCTACATCCGGGGTTCGTGATTGGGCGGGACAGGGAAACATGTCTACGTACGCAAGTCAGACAATCAGCATGACAGACAGAGCGGTCAGACAAGTCATGTCTGGGATTTCGCTGTACTAGGCTACTAGCTAGCCAGGGTTATTAATTTAATCAATTATTACTCTGTATAAGCCCACACGCTCAAGACTGAAACAACCCTGTCATCTAAATCCCTGACACCAATAATAAGCATACCGTTACAGTCCGGTAGGCCGTGGCGTGCCACCGTTTCTATAGTGGTGCTACTATAATTCATTTATTTTCAATTTATTCGGTCTCCAGTCTGTTAATATTCTCTATGAAAAGAAGAAAACCTTCCATGCCATTGCCGTTTCTGGTATTCATTGTGTTCTAGAAGGTGGTTCTTGAGTCTCCATAATTTATATGACAGTACCTGCTCCATCGCTTTGGATCATTGAGATTACCTTGCAAGCTGTAACACCACACTGACAAATTCTGTCGAGCCTTGCGTGATAACTCATCAAACTCAAAGGTCTGAAGGATGTAGTAAAACACCTGGGTGTTTACTGGTTCATGCGAGATACGTTATTCCAGACGGCTAAATGCAGGAACAGCTCATAGTCATTGGTCCGGTTGGAAAACCATTCACATGTTTGCATACTAATAGTGTATGTACAGACAGACGATCCTGATATTCCTACGCAGTTGGTTGTCTCCGAGGAACCCGCAGTGGCGAATGCATGCATGTCCGAGTCATATGTAGAATCCTACTAAGATGGAATCATATGCAAGGGCATCTGACTGTGATGTCAATTCTGATTCGATATCACAATCCCAGCCCATGGAAGACTGAACAGTATGGAAAAGGAAAAAAAAAAAAAAAAAAAAAAAAAAAAAAAACAAAGTCTTATCGATTACGAATGATAACGTATTCTTGCATTGATAAGAAGTGATAGGTCAGGCAAGGGATCCAATCAGGATGGATGCATGATTTTATTGCTTTTCGTTGCTTCTTCTGTTCGACATGACAAGCGTGAGGGACGAACGATTGACGAGTCAGATTCTAAAGAGAGTGCCTCGTCAATAGACAATTGTCTTTGATTCTTCTAAGAGTACGTTACAATGAGGACAAGGAACTCGACTAACTATTGATATTATCCCAATAAGATCTACTTTCGGACCTCCGGACCGATGTATCCGGTGATTCGTCCTTGACCACAAGTTGCCCTTGGATCTGAAGAAGAGTCAGGTCTAGAATGCATAAGTAGAGTCGGCAGAGTCGAATAACGTACGAGATCATACAAGCATGGAGAGCGGACCAGCCCGCGGTGGCTTCAAAGAAAGTTTATCGCTACCAACAAAGAATACGGCTAGTGAGTTTTCGGGACGACTAGTGAGAGCATGCAGTGGACTCGAGTAAATTCGAGTTGATTTTGCATTGAAGCAATTTGCCTGATGATTCAGTGTCCCTCTGTTGCATGGCCATGTGTGGAGTATACGTATTTGTACCATAGTAGAGATCAAACGATCCACAACGCGATCTCCAAGAAGAACAGAAAGAAGAACGAAAGAAGAACGGAAGAATCAGAGAATGAATGTGAAACACGCCAAGCGGGATCCACCAGGCTAAGAGAGCCGATTTGGGAAGGGTAAGTCCTGAAAGCAGACTAGCAAAGCATTAATATCGAATCTACTATGTAAGCTTTCGGGATGATGAAGTCGTTACTCCTCGTGCACTGTATTCTGTGTGGCGAGCCTCTTTCTTTGGAGTAAAATGGACGGTCCTATCTTTAGGACTAGTAACTATGTTTACTTTGGGTTAGACTTTGGTACCTGAATAGACTCGATGGCCGGGAGCACGTGCTATCCCAATGGAAAATACGTACGACTTGCCGAGGACTTAATGAATTGCGTAGTCTAGTCCCCCGCACTCTGTAGTATTCTACAGGATCAAAATTGAGGCTGTCCAGTCAGAGAACAGTTAAGTTCCACACCGCAAGAAGATCACAGTAAATCCCACTCTCTTGTTCTGTCCATACCGTACTATGTACGTACTTCGTACCGCTCGGGTTGTCTTTCAAAGAGTTTGGTCACGTTAGTGGGAACTAACGTGACGGGACCACGGAAGGACTGGATAAGCTTCTCCGGCAGAGACACCACTGCAGGTACCGCGACCATGTCTGTATCTGTACAGTACTCTCCACATATGTTATCTACAAACTTACTCAGATGGGACCAGGTTGCATGATGCCATTCGTTAGCAGTGCTTAGCACTGCTAGCAATAAACTAGCAACCAAAGTCTCTGATAGCCAAGTCATGACCAAAGTCTAACTCTCGTAAATTTCCAAGCACCTGGATATGGGATTCGCTTGAAGAATTCCAGGCCAAGGGTCTGGTAAAACCCCTGCGGGATTTGAGCGTGCACTGTGTCCCGGTTACACTTTTGACTTTTGTAGGGTTGCAGCACGTGGTCTCGAGAGAGGATACGTATTACATAAGAAGATGTCGCTCACCGGACCAAAAAAGAAAATTATCGCGAGGCGACTCTCAGAGTTCAGGGTCTGGCTGTCATGTCGAGAGCCTGCACAGAGCGCATTGTAGTCCATGCCTTTTGCCTTTTGCCTTTGCCAATTACCCATTGCCAATTGCCCATTGCCCATTGCCCATTTTTCAAGTGCTGGTGGGAGTCAAATCGCCACCGGCTCACCGAGCACTGCCCGGCCAGAAGTCTGCTCTCTTGATGGCGACATGAAAATGCGAAAATTTTTCGAGCAAGAATAGATATGCAATGATTATCAGGATCAACAGATTGCTTCCACCGGCTTTTGTGGTGTGTGCTTGATGCCAAGCTCGATCGGCAGTATGCAGGTACTCGCTCACTCTGAGTGGTCGGTTGACTGTCCATTAGAGGTTAGTTAGTATTTCTGCCTTTCTGCCATTCTGCTGTTCTGTGTGCCTGAACTCTCAGGTTGCTCATGGCACCGGCAGTGCGCCCCGGGCGTAAGCCGGGCGGTGCTGGATTGGGTAATATAGCATCATGTCTTTGTGTAGTTCTTTGTAAGCAGGTGCGAGCGACCCTGTCGAGCTCTCCCGTTTCCTGTCCTTTCTCCATCATAAACTTCTTTCCTTATATACATGCTCCATTACTTTTGCTTCTGCTCGATCCAGATCGAGTGTCATCATCATCATCATCCATGGCTAAATTCTAGTTTTTCTTCTGGATTACCGCGAAGCCATGGAGCGTTTCAACGAAACGCACACACCAGACATGGATCGAGCCCAGTTCAGGACCCAAGTCCAATTATGCTTCCTCCTTGGATTGTTCGGGTAGTCTGTGGCCAGGCCAGCAAGTGCATTCAATGCCAAAACAACAACACCGGCTTCTGCTCTTAGCAAAGACGAGAACACAAAAGCGCCGACCCAAGACGCTTCTGGATCAGAAAAGACACAGAGCTCATCGCTGCTGCGCGGGAGAATGGTTGGCAACGCTGTTGTTCATGTTGACGAACGGCGAAGCTGAATTATGGCTGCAACCATGTGACGTTAGTATCTTTCCTTTCATGTTATTTGCAAGATTTTTGCTTATCAAAAAGGTTACAACAGCTGTCGCTGCGGTGCCCAGTTCTGTTACAATTATGGAGAGCGCCGGAAGACCGACTGTGAAGGCCCAAGCAATATCATATTGGAAGCTATGAACAAGAAAACTAAGCATGGAGCGAGAAAGAAGAAGCTACCAACATGAAGCTATCTCAGGGGCTTGATATGTGGTCGCGTGACCACGTGACCAAGCTTTACCCTCTTCCCGTAACCCTATTCCGGAACAACGTTCCTCCGGCTCTGTTGCTTCGGGAGTATCAAATCGAACGTGCTTCTGAATAATAGCATCCTGCTCAGCCGTCACGCCGACTCGCGTTTGTGAAAGTGACGGCATACATGTCATGTTTGCGATGTATGTTACCGCCACTTCGAAGACTAGAACGGATTCTCATGCTGTATCGCAGGCTGCGTCGCTCAGACAACTTCCCGAACCATTGGCGCTTTCGAGCAATGCCATATTGCGGCCCCGTACATGGAAGATGCACGGGCTATAAAGTTTCGGAGGGTGCTTCATCATCTGCCGGTCCGTGTCTCTGGGCGATGCGGACCTTGCCATGGAAATTCACTCCTCGATTCTAGGCAGCCGGACGACGTGGACGCGACTCGTGTCTTTGACTGGGCGATGATCTGTTCCTACGAGCCTGTTGGAGACATCTGCGATACCACTACGGCCAAGCATGAACCTACTGTTACTATCAGCCTGTGTCGCATCCATATTCCGACTCCGAATTAGGTAACGGTGCTACCATTGCACTTGTGGGTGGGCATCATCATGGCTCACCATGTGTTCCTGACAGTCGCAGCGTGGATTCATTTCATCTGTTTCTGAACGGCCCGTGATGAGGAGAATGTCACTGGACATGAGAAAAAACCAGTTGGTCTGGATGCCGCTTGTCGCGACAATAGCCTGCGCCAGCAAACCCATCAGTTGACGAGTGACCTCTCCCTTCATGAGAAACCAAAACTCGTCCTACGATCCTCGTCGCTGTGTAAGGAGCAAAGCAACATGCTGCTAGAAGCCATCGCGGGCCTGGAAAAGCACCTCACGCCGACATGAGGCGTAAGGACCCCTGGACCTCGACATCACTCAAAGGATCACCATTGGCTGTTGTTTACTACCATTCGAGATCCTCTAGTATGCGCGCAGCTTTCTGGTCTAGTTGGTTATTCCAACGTCATGTTCATCATATTCGCTTGATAGTTCAATACATCACAACCGTCATCCTTGTGTGTAGTCTTCATATTCCACACGACTAGAATATTGTAGTCTTTAAAAAGTCAAATATCCATATAGCAGAGTATCTAGTCAGAATCAACAAACTCGCAAAAGGAAACAAAACAATCAAAAGCGGTTAATCCCAGCAGAACACCACGCTAACCATATCCGTCCTAGTCCCATTCACCCCATATAAAAACCCATACACCAAAAATTTTTCCAAATTTTTTTCTTCTTCTTTTCTTTCTTCGTGCGGCGACGCAACTCTCAAATTAACATTACCCGTGTTGCCTTGACAGATTCTCGATTCTGTTATTATTTCCAAGGTGTCAGTTGCGTCACAGATCAAATAATAATTGCTCACTGATTCTTACTTTACTGGTTATGAGTCTAATTTTTCTTATTGCGCTCTGTGACCATTTGGTTTGGGATCGGACATACTTCTCTACAATTACACCTCCGGTGTGATTGGATAGGTTTCGATGGGAGTTTTGTTGAATAAAAAATGTGTATTTTGATAGTTCTTGTCTTAAGTCATAAGAGGGATTTATTCACCAGCCTCATCACCAATCTTCTCCAATTTACCCATTTCTCTTGCCTGCCCTGCCTCTCCAATAATCCGTATCCGATCAACACGAATCTTCTCTCCATCTCCATCGCCATCCACAAAGAAAATAACCATTGAATTCACCTTTTGGAATTTGACGAATCGTAATTCCACTTTAGCCGTGCCGGTCTTGTCATCCCACTGTTCTGGTTCAATGGTTACGCTCTGCACGGGATCAATGTCTTCTGCCTCCTCAAAGCCGAGGATCGTCGATCTATTGGTGTACAATCGTAGTGTTTTGGGTCTCATTGGTACCTCATCATCATCATCTTCTCCTTCACTGTCCTTGGGTGGCAGAGACGTAATCTGTAACGAATGTACTTTCAACGTCGAGTTGAACGGAATGTACAACATGAGTTGTTCATCGGTATCGCTCTCAACCCAATCCGGTTCTTTGTCCTTTCCTTTGTTATTATCCAAAGCGGACGGTTTCGATTTATCGAATATGACTTTTGCGCTACCCTTTTCGCTGTCCCGGTTCGCCATGTCGAGATCCTTGATGGTTACCGTGTCCGTGACATCAGCGTAGCCGCGGGGGAGAGAAGCGCCTGTCCATGACGAGCCTGAGCTTCCTGCTGCATCGCTGGACTCGCCGCCTGTTGATGATTCCATGTTGTTGGCTTCCGTGGCGAGTTTGCGGATTGCTTCTGAGAGTTTGTTGGGATCGGCACCGCGGATGGTTGTTACGACGCGGCCGCGTTTGAACATTACGAATGTGGGCATACTATAAATCTTCGTTAGAGAGCGTCATCGGGGATGAGTAAAAGGGATATCGTACGCAGTAACGCCGTATGCTTTTGCAATATCCTGCTGTTGATCGACATTGACTTTGGTGAATGTAATCTGATTCGGTCGCGATAATTGGTTGGCCAACTGCTCGTACATGGGTGCGATGGCTTTACATGGTCCACACCAATCTGCGTAAACTATAACAAAATTAGACGATCATCATCAGAAAGGAAGTCAGGATGACAGCAGACGACGGGGTGGGATAGGTCGATGGTTGGAGGGGCAATGTTGACAGATATGAGAGAAAACTTACAGTCAGTCACGACAATAGTCGAGCTCGTCAACAACGAGCTAAACTGCTCTTTTGACGATATGTGGACGAGCGACATTTTGATGATTGTATGATCAAAATGTTGCTGTTGGAGGTTGAGGTGGAATGAAGAAGATGGATGATTTATAAGGATGGGGGGAGCTCGCTAGCCTATCAAGTGATGACATAGCTTAACAGCCATGACTAATTGGGTTTAGTTAAGTTAGATATAGTATAGTTATGTACTTTTCAACCTTCTCTTTCATCTTTAGACTACAGTTATATAGAATTTCATTCTCTTATATCGCTCTGGTGATGATGATAAACATGCCACACGAACTCGTCAGTGTATTGACTACTTCCCAGGCAACTCGTGTGGACCATCACTGTATTGCTGCTGAGATTCCAGCTCAAATACCGGATGAGGCGTATTCAATTCATGCGCTACCTTGTCACTCTTCTCAATACCCGAGCCGGTCGGTTCATTTGCATGAGACTTTCTTCGAAAATCTGCTTTGACCGGGGCAATCAACTCCTGGAACCCTGATAACAGTCCCTCTGACGCGGAAATTCTGCGCAGTACTACGGTTTTCCGCCACTGTGTCAGCCCTACGATGATGAGTACACCTGTTATGGAGCCAATGAAGATACCTGCTTTGGCGCCTTGGGATAGATGATGATCGTCTTCATTCATTGAGGATGACTGCGTCGATGTTGGCTGCACTGGAGCCTCGGTTGGCGTTATACTGGTCACTATATGAGTGATCGTTGTTGGAGGCGGACTAATCATGCTGGTCGATCGACTACTCGTAGGTGTTAGCTGCACATAGAAGAACGTCCTCGCAATCGGAATAAAAACTCGTGAATGGGTGCCGACGAATAACATACCAAAGCTACACGCAGTGGGCCAAGCTGTATACTTCTCCTTAATCAAAGCTCGTCCAAGTGAAGGCACTTCATATGCCATAGTTCCGTCTGTGGTAGATACTAGACGTCCTTATCATTAGTATACATAGAATTTCCGCATTCTAGCTGCCGGGTTTGATTTGATCCTACCCGACGATTGAGGGAACCAAGAAGAAATATCACCTCTAGAGGATCCTGAAGTTGTAAGACAGAGGTATACAGTTGGGTCATAGCGCGTTACATTCCATTTGAATGTGACTATACCGTCCAACCCGTAAGTAGCATTCATTGTTGAGGTTGAACGACCGTGAAGGAATTGGGTTTCGATGAAGTTGTTGTATCGAGACTGGTAGATGTGGTAGAACTGTCCCCAGCCACAAGGCTGAAACACAGAGCCCAGCTAGGATGAATGTAATGATGATGGCATCAAACTTTGCAAGGTTGCGAGCTAATCAAGATTGAAATAGTTTCAAGCTCTTCAGGTTCTCTGCTCATCACCTTTTGTCTTCGAAGTTGTTACTGTCGATGGGATGGGTTGATCGCTTGTCGAGCTTATAAGGCAGGGAAAGGCCGTAAAATAACTGGAAGTGACACCGATTACCTCCTCCGCGGTCTAATGCTGTGGCTTTATTGCAAAGCCTGATCTCTCCTAAGATTTTAGGGTGGTACATACTCTAAAGTCCAAGTCGTACCAGGGTCCCCGCTCCAGGGATTATGACATATGTTGAGCCCAAGATCAGGTCGCTAAAAATGCCTTCCCAGATGGCACCCACATATATGCTTCCTCTCTGAGTGAGACAGTATCGTGAATTGGTGGACTATATTTGTCGCCACAAGCGACCCAAATCGCATTCGTTCAAATATGTTCTGAGGTAGAATGGTCGTTCGGAGATTGCCAATTCGACATCCTCGCATAGAGCATTCTCAGTGAGACGTGAGCCGCGCTGGACAAAAGTCTCATCGAAGCTGCAGGCTTCTTGCCGCATGGCCGGAAATATATCCCTAATCAAACTCCCCAAAAGCGAGAACTATTCTCATTCTCCTCTTGTTCTTTGCCTTGATAGATCATCACCCCTCCTCAACAGCAAACAACACCTTAATCCACAAACTACACCCCCGACACCCCACCAAAATCTCACCATGTTGCGCCTCAGCCTCCAGCTCATCTTCCGTAACAATAAAGCCTTTCTCATCTCCGCATCGACAGCCCCGATACCAG
This sequence comes from Talaromyces stipitatus ATCC 10500, assembly GCF_000003125.1. NCBI lineage: Eukaryota > Fungi > Ascomycota > Eurotiomycetes > Eurotiales > Trichocomaceae > Talaromyces > Talaromyces stipitatus. The sequence goes on along the minus strand of NW_002990117.1, from coordinate 1,945,141 downwards.
GATAATGTACCCTCTCCTTCGTCAAACTGTTCATCCATATCCTCCAGATCAACGACTTCAAGGCCCGTGTGGAATGAGACATTTTCTCCGCCGTTAGATTTCTTATTAAAGGTGTCGTTTCTCCGTTGTAAGATCAGATCACGGTCATATTCAGCTCGTAGACTCGGATCGGAGAGGACTTTGTAAGCATTTGTAATCTCGTCGATTGTGTAGGTATTACTCCCTCCGGTGGGAGCGGGGAAAGGTGAAGGAGAAGATTTATCAGGATGATATTTCAGAAGTGCCTTGTGGTATGCGATTTTGAGTTGTTGTTTCGAGATAACTGGTAATTTCCCTGCTGAAGGATCGCTGGAGGGAATATTGAGAATTTCGTAGTAGTCTTTGTTAGCGGTCGCCGGTGGCGGAGATGGCATATTGATATTGCCGAATAAGATGAGCGAGAGAAAGATGTAGTTTGAGCTATAGCTGTAGTCATCTAGATATTCTGTGCCATAATCGTCGGGAGCTTGTCGTCGTGGTTGCATCTTGAAAAATAATTTATGTCTGCGGGGAAGCAGATTGTGGATCCACCACCTGGTTATCTTATCACGCGCCAATACAGCTTGGAAAAGTAGCCCCTACAATAATACAATTACTTGAAATGAATGGATCTAGAAGAGCTGTTGTTCAAAAAGAGTCTTATTCAAACATTGTCTCACATGAAACGAAAATAAATTTCTGACAGCGAAACCGTCGGACAAGCAGCCGCAATCTAGTCTCTGATTCTAGATGAACTGTATATGTGTCTGTATGTGTATGTATGTGTATCGAGAAAACGCTCTCAACCGAACTGTAAAAAGTTACATGGGATATCTAGACAAATCAATTCGGTAGAAAGCATACGTAAAGAAAATGAAAAGAAAGTCGGGTCACAAACAGTAATTTACTCGTTCTTCTTCAAGACGAAGCGCTCCTCAGTCTTAAAGGGAACGCCGAGTTCCAAAAGCTTAACAAAGGCATCAGAGAACTCCTTGAAAAAGACCTCGCTATCCTTGGCATAGCGTTCGACGTGTTTCTTGAACTCCTTGTCCTTGACAAGAGCCAAGTCAGTGGGCAACATCATCAAGGTCTTGGTGGTGTTGTCGGTGTACTGGGCGGGACCGTTCCACTTCTTCCATGACCACTTCTCTTCAACCAAGAGGCGGAAGAACTCGTTGGTGAAAACAGTAGGGCTGAAGTCCCATGGCCCGTCATAGCCGGAGCGGTCGGTATGGGCACGGCCAAGGGAGTGGGCTCCAGAAAGAGCAACCATTTCACGGTCATCGAAGCCCATGCGGCCGAAGATGGCGCGAATGTGGTTCTGGTCCTTGGAAGCATCGGGAAGACGACCGTCGGGTGTGCAGGCGGCTACATCACGGTCCTGTCGGCCCGGTCTCCAGGGAATAACAGGCCCCTGCATCTCTTGAATGGCGCAGACACCAGCAAGAGTCCAGAGATCACCGTAGCTGATCCAGGGGAATTTTTCTATAACGCAGGTTAGCAACGACCTCCAATGACATTGTGCGCGTAACCAACTCACCATGAACAGGCTCGAGGAAGTCACGAGCAATTTTCAGACCCGCATTGGCGCCGTGGTCAGACTCAGGAGCGAATCGCATGGTGGCTCCGTTGCTGCCACCAGTACCAGTCTCCTTGTCGTAGGTACCGCTAGCGTGCCATGCCAATCGGACGAGGACCTAGGAATGGAACAGTCAGTGCACGTTCAAACCGATTAAGATGCGACAACTTACAGGTCCATAGCTGCCATCATCGTAGTCATCCTTCTCCACCAAAAGGCGAGCAATCTCATCATAGACCTTCTGGTAGTCTTCCTTGGTAGGTACAAAAGGCCCGGAAACCTTGGCTTTCACATCGCCGCTGTTGTACAAGTAGTATCCAGCACCACCGGCAACAGCGAGACCGAGTCCCCAGTACAGAGCGCTGTTGGACTTGCCAGCCTCGGCTTCGGAAGCATAGCCACGGCGGCCAGCAGAGCGTAGGGTCTGCGCGGGAACGGCGAAACGAGTACTGCGAGCAACGGGGCGGAGGTTAGAGCGGGCGATGGCCCGGGTGAAGGTCCTAGCAGCTGAGGCCATTGCGAAGGGTTATCGCACTTCGTATACTGACGCGATTTAGAGAAGAAACTAAATGAGAGGGATATATAAATCAACAAGTGGCAAGGAGTGTGAAGAAGGAGAAGAAGAAGAAGAAGAAGAAGAAGAAGGAAGAAGCTCGGGAGAAGAAAGAAATAGAAGCCTCAGGCAGTAGGGGAGTAAATGACCAATTGGAGGCCTCTGATTGGGGCGATTCGAGAGCTTCTGGACCGCGGAGTCTCTGTCAGCACTGTCAGTCAGCCGTTCTCCGCGTTCCCCACCGGGTCTTATCGGACTACTGTCTCTGCTTGTTTAGAGTAGCACAACTAATTACGCCGCACTTACTACGTGCGTAGTATAATTTATATAGGATCTCTGGCTGGGCGAGTCTAGCATTATTGTAATTCTTCTGTGTTTCTTCAGAATCTTCCATACGAGACAGAAGACGTTCAACAGCCAATCACAACCCCGCCCGCGCCGGAGTCTCCCGCAGCCAATCGGCAACAAGCGATTTAATCAGATGCACCGAGGAACGGACAATTAGAAGACTGTTCGCTCACACTGGTTACCAGATATCGATTGTTCCCTCGAATGATTCATTACTCAAATGCTATTCAATCACTTCAGACTGTCTACATCAAGAGCTTACAAATTGGTTTATCATCTAAGTTATCATGAATCATTGAGTGCCGTGCCAAGCTGACGATTCGATGATGCCTGCCTGGATGCCTGGATGCCTTATCGGAACTCGGAAATTTTCCGTTATCGAACTACAGTCACCTCTTTTTGAGGCTCAAAGACGCGATATCGTTCTTGGACTCATAAATTGTGCGATATTATTGATATAATACATGTCTACTACCATCCACCACCCTTGCCACCAAATCCTCCTTCGTCTGCTTTTTGTTTGGAGAATCCTCCGCCACGGGTCGGTTTGGATTGTGCCGCTTCGTGCTTGCGAAGTTCCTCGGGAACTCGCGATATAGGTGATTTCATCAACATCTGCTTGAGGTCGTACCTGTAGAAATAAGTCAGCATACTTTCTTGTATATAGCAAGCGAAGAAGAAAAACATACATAACGTCGGCGTCTTCGTTGCCCAGGAAAGTGATGGCAACACCACTCTTTCCAGCACGACCAGTACGTCCAATACGATGCGTGTAGCTTTCAATATTGGTCGCCATGTTGAAATTCACTACCAAACTGACATCAGGCACATCGATACCACGTCCGGCCAAGTCCGTAGCAACGAGTACATCTGTACTGCCATTCCGTACCGAGGCCAATGCAGCCTCACGCTGTTCCTGGGTTTTACTACCATGTAGCGTAACAGATGAGAAGCCCATCTGTTTGATATCCTTGGCAACAGCGTCACAGTTTCGCTTGATGTTGACGAAAACAATAATAGGGGGCTGGAATTGTCCTGACATGAGGATGTCGGCAAGGCGCTTCTTCCTCTTATCTTCACCTGCAACGAACTCGACGCGCTGTTCAACTGTGTCCACGGCTTGACCGACGTTACCGATCGTGACGATAGCGGGTCTTCGTAGATATTTCCGTGCTATTCGCTCCACAGCCGACGGCATAGTTGCCGTATACATCATAGTCTGTCGGTATCGTCTGTCTCGTCCACCAACATGTTGACTCATTGCTTGTGCATCCTCTGCTTCTTCAGTATCTGGTTTTTCATTTGTGACTGGTAGTGCATCAAGAATCTTATTGACTGGTTCTTCGAAACCAAGATCAATCATTCGATCTGCCTCGTCCATAATGACATAACAACACTGTGACAGAACCAACATTCGTCGTTCTAAACAGTCGACTAGACGCCCAGGAGTGGCAATAATAATCTCTGCACCATCTCGTAAACTATATGCTTGTTCCTCCAAAGAATGACCACCAACAATACTGACAACGTTGAAATTAAGAGGCTTGGAGAATTTTTTAGCTTCAATTTCAATCTGTTGTGCCAGCTCACGAGTGGGTGCGAGGATGATAGCATATGGACCATCGTTTTTCCGCCATTCAAATTCGTCAAGCCGGGGCAATTCGGAAATATAGACGAACAGTGGAAGTAGAAATGACGCTGTTTTACCGGAACCCGTTACAGCAACACCAATAAGATCTCGAGATTGTAGAGCAATCGGGATAGCTGCTCTCTGAATTGGTGTCGGATCGGTATATCCAACTTGTTTGACAAGATCCAGCAGCCGTCGTGGGAGACCAGATTCCTCCCACGATCGCATCGGGTTTGGAACACTGCCACCCTTGGTACTGATATTGAAGTCTTCTTTGAAAATACGCCAGTCTCGCTCGCGCATCTGATCCAATCTCTTCTCACTCCAGTGTTTATCAATTGCAGTCCTGCTGCTTTCTTCCTTCCGTCTTCTTTCCATTTCCAGAATCTCCCGAGCCCGAACAGAGCCTGCTTCACGATCGCGATCTTCCAGGGCTTGAACGTATCTCCTCGTAGCGTCGTCCGCCATATCTTCACCGAAACCAGCAAGTCGGCCTCGTCCAAAGAAATTCGCTTGCGCTCTGTTCTGATATAGCGGGTTATAATCCTTACTCGTATCTTCTTCGGCGTTCCATTCAAAGTTAAATTTCCTCTCTGTAGTACGCTTCCTCTTTTTCTTCGCGGAGAAATTGGACGTCTGGTTCGCACCCATATATCGCTGTCGAACCAACTCGGCTTCTGCCTCTGCCTCTGATACGCGTTTGCCACCTCCCTTCGAGTCGTCTTTACCAAATGCGATACGTTTCGGGGGAGCTGGTGGCGCCAAGTCGTAGTCCTTGTTGGGTTGTGTATTGCGCATAGCGCGTGGACCGGTGGGAACAGGAGCTGATCGGGAATCCTCTGCTCTGCTACCATTTCTATCATCTGGCGTTGTACCATTGACTCCGGAGCCATTTGTACTTGGATTTTGTTCGATCTTCGCTCGTCGCTCAGCTTCGACTTCTTTGGCGCGTTTTTCTAGAGCAAGCCGTTCACGTTCAGCTTTGGACAGGAACTTGGGCTGAACAAGTATTAACATGTCAGTAAACCATACAATGATAATTGGACTACCAGGGTAAAGTACTAACCTTCGAAGCAGCCGCATCTGCTTCTCTCTTCTTTCGCAATAGCTCCTCAACACTGAGAGGTTTCGCCGCAGCAGATGAGCCCCAGCCCGCTTTCTTTTTCTTCACAACAGGCGCAATTTCCTCAACTGGCGGAGGAGGTGGTGGTAGAGTCTCCTCAGGTGGCGGAGGAGGTTCTATATCGGTAGGAGGAGGAGGAGCATCCATCATATCCAATAGTGGCGGCGGAGGAGCTATATCTGCTGGGGGACCTGGCGGAGGCGTAAGAGGGCGCTCCAAAGGCTCATGAGTACCATTCATGAACAAGTCGCCCATGTTGTCTCGTATGCGTTACACCTTCGTTATAGGCAGGTATCGATGTAACTGCTCAAAAGCTTGAAGCTGTTGTTGCCGTGCTAGAAGTTTGTATCTCTGTCACTCAAGGCCAATCAGACCAGACTTTGATCTAGTCTCTTTATGGTAAGGCCAATTTGCCACTGACCCACCGCGTTAAAAGCCCTAACCCTAAACCCTCATTTCTTCCTACGTTCTGGACATATGTTCATACAATTAACTACGTCTCACCACCCACCCTAATTCTTAATATGAGGGATCAAACATTGTTGTTGAATTAGCTGTCCTGTCGTTAGTTGTAGGTAAACCAACAGCAACATTATGCTCCATGCTCCAAACAGAACGTTATCCAGTCGATATTATTCGCAGCAACCATGATCCGATTCCTAATCGAGTCAAAGGCTCTGCTGCGAGCCCAATTCTCCTATCTCCTCACCCTAAAGCTATCACGTATTTATTTCTGCTTGAAATCGGTCAGCGGGGTCAAAGATCAACCTTTAACCTGAAAACTGACGATTCGTATCGACCACCATGCTCGATATTCCGGTTGAAAGCTTACTCGACGTCGAGGATGCTCTGGTGTCGCCTTCGAATCCGGCACGCAATAATGGAACATTAGACTATGAACGATGCGCAAGACTACACAGTCATCTGGCCGCTTATGGCTGGATGGCCCATCACGAGAAAGGACCGCACGAGCTCGATGAATTATTACGCAGGCCAAAGTACCTTGATGTTGAGAGGACAGGTATGTTATATTCTTTTAATCGCCTGCATCCAGCTGTGATCGCATATCTCAATGCTACCATTCCTTCTGAGGATGGCGGAATGTGCTACTTCGTTTCTAACCTGGACTTGCGGGTTGCTGATTAAGATTTCATACACGAGGATAATAACTTCGAAGACATCGACCGTTTTATCGTTATTTGTAGGACTTGGGATGGGCTAGACCCTCATAATATGGGCATAGTTTATGACCAGCAAGGCCATCGCGCAGCAATTCCACTGTCAATTATGAACGTGGATAGCATAGAGCCCATTGATGACCATGAAGACCTATGGATGCCGCTTGAGACTATTCTCACTAACTGGATACACATGGTCCGCATCGGGAAGGTTACTGCTAGTCCAACTTCCGATGAGGGGATACCACACCCCCAAAATGGGTTTCGAAGATGAAAATCCTATAACCCTGTCCAGGTTGGTACTGCTGTTGCAGCTATGGATCGACTTTCGGCTTCGATTGAGGCCAAAATGCCTCCAGAGTCGCTCTCTTCAGACCACCGAGACAACAAACCCCTATTCACTGGTGCAGAGTTAGATGCAGCATCTGTTCCAAATCATTGCTTATTCGCTCATTTTTAACTATAATTCAGACCCCTCGTCTCAAATACATTGCACCAGGTCTTGAGGTCCCGCATGATGCATCGGCTTTCTCGGCTCGTCAAAAAATAGGTGACGAGAGTGAGGATCAGTATATCCCCGCTGTGTTTATATTTGCAGCCGCAGACAGTAGTCGCACATTATCTTTTGATGAGGCTCTAGAAAGATGTCATGTGCTCTAGCTAAAGTGGTGAGGTCGAGGGTTGATATCAACATAGTTACTTAACTTGATGAAACAAGTCTATTTACGGTCGACCATGAGGACCTTAGACAGCGCCAGCTACCTAGGTGGTAAAAAAGAATCATTCAAATGAATTTTATTTATGCATATAAGCTTCGTAGTCCAATCCTTGTAGGACGAGCCATGCCCGTGAAACCGATTAATACGCCATTAGGTTATAAAAAACAAACAACAAAACACGATACTTCCCATGGTTATTGACTACTATTGCGAGTAAATCCCAAAGTATCAATCAGAGGGCGATATTCTACAGTAGAAAAAAAGGGGGTGACAGATCATACGATCTGATCAAATGGGGTGGGAGATATTAATCATTAGTAATGAGCTGGTTGAGTGGGAATCTGTATGCTGTTAGTTGAAGTATTCCAGACATTCGAGAGGCATTGAACTTACCCCTCCGTTAGGCACTGGTATTTGTGCTTGTGGCTGTTGTTGATAATAAGCATAGGCAGCCGCGGGGTCTGGTGTAGGGACAGGTTGAGGAACAGGAGGGGCCACTTTAGCAGCTTCCTTATTCTTGTTTGTGGAAGAGACCGAAGCAGGTCCATGGACCTCACGATCCAATGTGATGTATTCTTTGGCCGCGGCTTTGGTGCCACGTTCAAGCAGATAAACCATGTAGCTTTGAACAAGCTCTTTGACTGCGTCGGATGGGAGAGTACTCTTGTTTCGGATATCGTCAACCACCTTCTTGATACGTTCGTGTTGAACAGTCTCAGTTTCTGGAGTGGAGGGTTGCTCCAGCTCAAACAGTAGGTAGCGAGTCCAGAATGCGCGGCTGTCCAAATAGTTTTGCTGGTTGCTCTGGAAAACCTGTCGAGCTTCATCTGAAAAGCCCTTAATCTTCCAGATCAAGATGGCCCATTCAGCGACAAGAGCTGCCTTGGTAGCCGCATCGCAACTAGGGGTTTCTATACGGCTCTTGTACACATCAATAGCGTCCTCGAGTTTGCCGTGACGACGAGCTAAGTTTGCTAGTGAGACAATAGTCTCAACATGGTTTGGAAGCGTGTAGAGGATTGCTTCGTGGATGTCTCTGGCAATATCAACATGCTCAGTCATCTCTTCAAAGTAGGCATAGTGCAGGCGCACTGTGGGATATGCAATTGGCACGTATATAGTGCTTGCTCTCTGGTAGATATTTCGCACTTCTTCTTCCTTGTCTGGCTGCGCCGACATCCATCTGGCATAGCGTAGCCAAAACTCATCGTAGTGAGCGCATGTAACAAGGCATCGTTCGTATAAGAAGACAATACGAGCATATGATCCCTCTGCTTCCTCGAAATCCAGGTAGCGCTTCCAGTTGGCTAGTTGACTGTCGTCTAACTCGGTCACATGGAAGTATGGACGTTTGATTTCAGATTCGTAGGTCCAGCGCTTAGCTGTTTCAGTCTGAGTCTTGGTGAAAATTTCTAGATGGTAGGCATCCAGGCGTAGACGAAGGTCCCTTTCAAGTTCAGCCTCAGATTTGGCACCGGGAAGAGGCTGACCAGGTGTAGCTTCAATTTCTGAACGGTATTGAGTAACAATCTCCGGAGGTGCTAATTCGTTCAGAAGTCGACCTTGCGCAAGTTGTCGGTACCGCTCAAAATAACGAGCGTACTGATGCATAGGGATATGAATCACACGACCTAAAATGGCAAAGATCTTATCGAAGGCCTCAAGCCGTTCCTCGAACTCGATATACTTGTCCCAGAACGGGTGGGCGAGGAAGTCCAACCCCACACAGTTTGCGCCTCTCTCAAACAATCTGCGAACTCGTCAGTATTAAGCTTCAAATGCAGTTAGGAAGCAAAAGGAATATGCAAGGGAGAATGAGGATGGCAAACATGAAGAGTTTGTTAGTTGCGAATACGATGATGCACGGAGCAAAAGAACATATTCATATCTCCATCGTTCAAGGTATGAACGAAGCCTCGAGAGTATAACAGGGAAGCAGGTGATATGGTTTTCAAAACTGTGGTTGGATACTCTGGTTTGATTGAGAATGCTCCTTATGGGGTAAAAGAGAGTTGCCTGAATAAAATTCATGGGTGAGAAGATAACCTCAGTGACCTGGTTGCAGGCGAACGATCTCACCCATATATCTCATCAAGAACCAATCCAATTTTTTTCTTTCTTCTTCACTTCAAAAAAATAATCGCAGGTGTGATGTGGGAGAACCCGAGTCTTCGACGAAAGACAACCGTGCTGCGTTGGTAATGTGTCAAGGGGAAGGGAAGCAATTCCAATCTATTATACTTACTCTCGAATGACATCAGAGTCATGGTTCGTTTCGACTTTGAAGGCGCAATAGTTTGCCCAGAGGTCGACTGAAGTCGGAATGCTTGCGACGCCGCGTTCGTACACCTAATATGTAAACATGTAATTAGCATCTCTCTGCTTCTTGGGGACGAAGTTCGAATTTACCATTTCCGCAGCTTCTGTCCCAGCAATTGAAAATTCAAGGTCGGCATATTTCTTCCAATATCCAAACAACAAAGGGAACTTGGCGAGGAATCGATCGTACGCATTCCGAACAGTGGTGATTGCTTGTGGATTGGAGTTGCGATTAATGCCGCCCTCGAGACCTTCTGCACCGCGCACGAGCTTTTCCCATGTTTCGAAGTTATCTGGATCTTCGACCTGTAGACATGCTAATGAGCGAATGTTTCATGATGATTCTGCGGAGATGCTTACCAGCTCAGCCTCGAGTTTCCTCAGCTCGGCATTCTCTTCTTCTGAGCCGCCAAAAGAGTAGTCGGCCATGATCGCGGACTCTCAGGCGAGAACAATGGAGCGGCTAATGAATTAATAGCTGTAGTTTGCTTGCCACAAAATAAAGAGGACACAGAAGGGAGATAGATAACTGAAGGTGTTGTTGGAAGATGATTGCGGGACGGGAAAGAGACCGAAAGAGTCGAGTCTGCAAGCCAGTACTAACTCAAAAATAGACTAGCGCAAATGACTTGCAGCCTTACTCAGCCTGAGGCATCCGCCAAGACCTGCCTCGGAGCAACAATTTCATCCTGAATTAATTTTGTATCTCCGCAGACTGAATATCACGACTTTTGACTTGCTGGAACCCAATTGCCGTTCTATTTGTTCCTATCAGTCGGTCAATGCATCGGTCCTGACTTAGGGATCGTAGGATACAATGGCCACGATAATGGCCTCACGACTGGTCAGGAATATGGCCAGGAGAACCATGACCACGATGACTCCTGCTCCAACATCAACAACTCAGGCCACCGAAAAAGTCACATCAACTGCACAAGACTCCAGCTTGTCGTTTCTACCCCTTCGTCTACGCAATTTCTTCGCCAAGTATCCTCCACAGCACTACTCGGCAGCCGTGGCTCCCGCATCACGTCTTGTGCCCCCTGCCGACGCTACTCGATACAATAATAATAACAGCCTTACCACATCAGAGGGCTCAGAAATAGATATTTCATCCTTATCGCCCGAAGATCTTCCAACTCCATACACTCCCAACCGCGATGCAAAGGGCAACAAACGCAACCCAACCGCTTGGTCCGCCTCCAAAGCCATCCTCTATAACGACCCGGAATACCCCAATCCATTCCTTCCCCAACCATCTCCCGGCGGCAAAAAATGGCGTTCCCCAAAATACGGTTTGAGACAACAAGCAGATCTCATCAAACTCGCGAAAAAATATGATGTTGAGCAATTGTTACCTACAAGTCGGAAATCGACGGTTTTCAAAGAGACGAGGCTTGCGGAACGCGGGTTGGCGATTAAGGGTACGGGTATTGGACAGAAGGTTAAGGGTCATAAGTGGGAGAGAACGATGGAGACGAGATTGGAGGAGAGGAAGAAGGCTATGATGGAGATGCCGGAGTTGATTAGGCAGTGGAAGCAGGTGGGTTCCCTCAATCTCGAAATGAAAGTCCTATTCCTTGGAGACATTAATGCTAATTTTATAACAGAGAGGTCACGGACGAGGATGGAAGAAGTGGCCCAGACGATAAAGGGGAAGACCATTCAGTTGGGTATAAAGATACGACAATCACTTACTCTATTTGCATCATATGCTTGGCGACTTCTCTCAAGAAGAGGAAGGGAAGGAATCCACGTGTTTTGACTAGATTCTTCTTCATATTGTACTATATTCTGTATAACTGGAAAAATGATAAATGTTGTCCTGATTCATTATTCAGAGTAAGATGGCATAACCAAATCTCCAACCATAATCGTTCTTTCAGGTTCTTCACTCTCGTCGTCATCGTCAATATCAAGACCGATGTCGTCTACTTGAGATAACCCTAAATGTCTTCCAAAAATCACTTTTCCACCTACCCTCCTACTCTTGGCTAGGGTCGACAAGGGCTCTTCACGTTTTTCGGCTGTCATTTGATCGATGCAGACCATTTGACAACGCTGACAAGCCCCGAGGACATCAAATCGGAGACTCTTGGGTCCAATAGTTATTGAGGACCATTTATCTTCGATGTAGGGTTGTTCGAATAGCGATGATGTCGATGATGGTATAGGGACTGATGAGTATTGAGAATGAGAATGAGGAAGATTTTCGGCAATGACTATATTTGCGCGAAAGACATTCGCTGCGACTGTTTTTGTGTTGTTGCTGCTACTATTGATAGTGGTTGCTGCTGAGTTCTTTATTTGTTCATTCAATCTGTTCACGGAAGACCGCGAGATGAGCAGAATGGGACTTTCGTTTGAAAGGAGGATTGGGTTTGATGTGCCGCTCGCTTTTCTTCGCGCATGATTACTGTTATTGTTTGTATGGTTGGTTTCGACTGGGAATGACCCAGGCATCTCGTTTCGTCTTTTGGATAGATTGGGATGATGGTGACGATACGGGTTCTTGGAGTGACGCGCATGACTCCTTGGAGGGAATCGAGCCAATGTGCAAGGAACTCCGAGTAATTCAGAAAAGAAATCAGAGACTTCTGTAGACGAGTAGACTTGTATAATGACTCTATCTCCACAGACTAAAGATGGTTTTCGGACAGTCCCAGAATTTTGACAACCTCTCATCATCTCGGTGGTGACGAGATGCGGATCGTCTCTGCTCAGTGGGACATCCAATTGGCCTCTACCGGTTGGAGATTCACCAGCGACACGGAGAATACCCTTCTCGAAATCCAATAGAGGCTTTATCAAGGCCATGCGTGGATATCGCTTCTGACTCAAGGCAACACCCGTACCTTGATGCACAATACACCATTCACGATCCCATGCGAGCCCTTCAGGACGCACTTTCCATGCTATCCCTGGGGGTACTGCGAATCCCGAGCAACTCTTGATAGGATATACACAAAGGCTTTCCACATAGAACCTATTTAGTTCCGCTGTACGCAAGACTTGCACATCCGACAGCGGAGGGAGGGATTGTTCCACATAAAACTCCATGATGAACGACACAAATCGATCAATATCTTTACTGCTTGTCATCGCCCCAAGACTCAATCGTAACGCACCAGTCGGTTTGCCTTGCATGATGTCATTCTCATCTCCGCACCGCTGGCCAGCCCTGTAATTTGCTTCTATTTCGTCGTTGCTTAGTCCTAGTAAACTTGCAGTGCCGCCAGGGTTGCAGAGTGTACCGGATCGTATATGTATTGATTTGACGGAAGCTAGTTTTTCGATTTCGGACTTGCCAATCCAGTTACCATTGCTGTCGAGTAGGTTCATTGCAATGATCGGACCTTGGGTACTTCGATCTTCGTACGAACAGCCTGGAGACAGGTATAAATGACAAACATATTTTCCGTTTGCATGTTTGATTGAGGATAGTCGATTGAATAGCTGCCTTGCTAAGAAAGCAGTATGGCTTGAAATATTGGCCATTGAGCCATACAATAGTCCGTGCACCTGAAATGCCGATTCGAGTGCAATAATGTTATGGAATGGAAGTGTGCCGTCTTCAAGCTGATCATGGACGGATGATTGTTTCCTGGCATACCAATTATTTCCAACAGTGACCATTTCTACCGTTCCGCCTCCAAAATATCTTCGATGGTTGAAGATATGCCCCGATTCCTTTCGGACGATCAATGCGCCCAGGTCGGGAAAGCCAAATATCTTATAGAAACTGAGAACGACAAAGTCGGGACATATTTGAGGATCACTAAGATCTAACGGTGAAGTAGACACTAGACTTGCAGCGTCTAGAAGAGTAAAAGTATTTCGTGCTCCAGCATTCCGAATTTGATTGCACCACTTCAATGGAAAGCGACGACCATTCATGTTTGACTGGGCGGGATATGCAAAAAGCTTCGGGCTTTCGTCCTGGGAATCGATTCCATCAATCCATTGTCGAACTTCGCCATCGGTCTTAAAACAACGATTGCCTAAATCGGCCAATGCCTGTACTCCAACCAAACTGGTATGCGAATCAACATGATAACCATACCAGAATCCGGGACTACCACGATAATCTCGCAAGGATTCCGCAACTAACTTGATCCCTGCCGTCGCATTAGGCACAAATACCAGGTCGTATACGTCTGGATCTGCGTTGAAGAACCGCAGAGCTTTCAGTCTGATATCTTCGACACGATTAGAAGTAAGCTGGGAAGATGCAGATGCCGAATGCGGATTTCCAAAGAGGTTGGTTGTCAAGTCTTGGGAATATCTCTCGATTAAAGATTTGGCATACAGAGTTGTGCCGGCATGATCGAGATATGTAATATCTAAATATCGATTAGTATCGTACACGATGCCGGCTTAGAGAGGGCGAACCTCGCAGTGTGGGATATTCACGATCCCTTATTTCGTCTATAGTTTCAGGATAGAATTCCTGTGCAATGTCAAAAGTATTCGCCATGGTGGAATTGGTGGCCGAATGAGTTGGTATCTTCATCTAAAAATGAGTGGCGAATAGAGATAGATGATGTTCACGACCAGGACGGTGATGTGCTGAGCGTCATTGAGGAATGATAACTGCAACAAGCGATTGCATGAGAAGAAATAATTATTGATATCGAGATGTGTAGTAGACCTAATGTAGGATGTTATCTTGTAGTGGATACGGACATTGAAGCATTGTTGAATCTTGAATGACCGAAGTCTGGTTCGACAGCGGAGGCCGCCGACAAGTCAAGGAGCAAGAGCAAGAGCAAGATCGTTCGAGCTTCTCCGCCAATTTATCACCCCAGCTGTTAACTATTGACTGTCAAGTGTCAAAGCTATGTTCGATTCATATATTTCAGAGCAATCAACGCTTTAGCTTGCTTTTATCTAATCAGATCACTGTCAGCGTGTGCGAAACATTCAATCCTTATCGCAAGTCGCCGCTGATATCTCCGCTCCACGGGTGTGGCCGTTGCGGAACTACAACTCCTCAACTCTTACATGAAAATCCAGATGAGATGTCATTATTCATCTATTCGTACTAAATACAGGCCATTCAATATTCACAGGAGAATCATCAAGCATCAAGCATCAAGCGTAAAATACAATACAGCAGAACCAATTCCAGCACGACGGTTGAAAAGACGCAACACACATTGATCCTTTTTTTTTTCTTTAAAAATTTCCAATTTCTTCATTTCTTCCAAGCCATGATAATCATACCACATAATGTCGTCGACTAGATGAACCACTGCGACTATGACGATGACCGCGCCGGCTGCTATGACTGCGACGTCTGACCACCGTCTCCTTCACCACAGGATCGCGATGATGATTGAAAATCATCAGGGCCAAAAACGCCGTGAAGAAGAAAAACACCACTTCCATGATCCCGATAGCAAACGAGGCCTTGAGCATGGAACATGTCTTGTTGAAATTTGGTCTTTCGCCCGTATACACAATCGATCCGAAGGGACCTAGCGATACGGATGAAGTGATATCAGTCCAGCTCGTGCAGTTAGCGCCAGCAATGAAGCGAAGTTCATACACGCCGGCGATCAAGGCACCGAAGAAGCAGAGATCGATGAATGAGACGAAGAACGCTGAGCGTCTCGTACTGCCGAATCGGAGGACTGTGTCGATGCACCAGAAGACGGCGATTGTGCTGACGATGAAGAGGACGAGGATGTAGGCTGGGGTGAGCTGATTGGCATTGAGGAAGCCATTGACAAAGTATGCCTATCGTCGGCTTGTTAGTATTGGCATCTCCCATAGCTGCGAGACGAGACTTACCAGCATGCCAATGATCGGGATCAAAAAGACAATCTCGGTCAGGCGCCAGAAGATAAAGAGCACTTCTGCGATCATTTTGTCTTAGTTTCTGAGCTGCCGTACAGCCAACAGGTACTCTTTTGTTGCGATGCGATCACTGAGAGTGGCCCAAAACAGTAATACAGATGATTGTAGCCCGAGTAACCAGTGACAACCGCCCGATAAGACTACTCAAGGCCCCGCCTGACAACAGAACAGCAACAATAGACTCAACGATCAACAGTTCATGTACGAAATATTTCTAGAAAGAAAAATGACGAGACCGTGCATTCATATTTAACTAGATAGATCAGATGGATTCGGATGCTTATGAGAGGGGAGGCTGGGAAGCTATACAAATAAATCCGATGGCGGGGAGATTAATCTCCGGACGAGAAAGAGATCCCAGCCATGCACGTCAGCTTGGCTAGCTGATTTGTCTACTTTATTTGGAGATAGAAGACGACAGAAGCCTTGTCCAACCGTTGTCATCTAACTTCAACTCTGTGCATGAACGCCAATAACAGTCTATCATCCTGGGAAGTAAGTATAAACAGTCTCCAGCCAATCAGCAGTTGAAATATATCTGCTTAGTCAGCTTATCATCCAATCAGAGTCGAGTATTTACCGTTTTCCCGAATTCTGCGCAGTAAGACCTTTTTGTTCATTCAACATACTAACTACTACGTATATATTTTTATCATCTAGTCTAGAGTATGATATGAAATAAGGCGTCTCCCTTATTACGGTTGGTGCGTGACTTGCTTTCTGGTCCCGGGTAGCTTACCCTCTGCACCAGCCCTCCTGCATTTTATCCTCAGCGTGAATAGAGTATAATCATATTCATGTACCAATCACGAAATACAGTTCGTTCGATGCCCATACGCTTGTTAAACAATGCTCATATGCTACCTATTTGCCACAAAATCCAAATATCAAACATGTATATTCAAAACTCGCCCGCGAGATGACGAGGCTCCACTCCCCTCTCAATATTATTGCCCGGACTCGCTGATCGTCCTGGGGAATAATACGCAGTATCGTATGGTTGATTCGCCCGTAGATTGGCCCGTCCTCTCTCTCCCGGTCGAGTCATCTCGTACGCTCCGATATCATCTTCGCTAGACGAAGCTGAATATTCATCACGATCTCGGTGTTTATTGCGGTATACTACTCCGGGCGTGACGGGTTGCGATTGAGGAGCCAACGAGAATTCCTGACCGGGATCTGCCTTCCGTGCTTGAGCATAGGATGATTCAGCAGCGCCGTCGCGAAGTGGGACAGTATCATCGTTATCAGGGGTTCCTGAATAGGCTATACCAGCTGGTACTCTGGGTTCCGACCCCCAGCTCCGAATTGGGTATGCCCTGCCTTTCTTCCACGGCTCCGAAAGAGACGGGAAGTATTGCCGATACGATGCCCATGCAGTAAACACTCCAAGCAAAGAACCAGTAATAACATCAAATGGATGGTGGCGAGCATCCATGATGCGACTCACGGCAATCAGTGTAGCGGCAAGAATAGGCACCATGACAATGATTGCTTTCCAGACTTCGCCGCGTTTGTCCATGATGTGCATTTTTCCGCTTAGATAGAGCGAGAGATAGAACAATCCGGCAAAGGAGGCTATTTAGTCAGTAAGGCTGTTGCCAAAGTCGCAGTGTAGAAACGAGAATGCTTACAGCTACTATGTCCCGAAGGCCAGGATCGAAACCCATCCTTGATAAGAGCGGGATCCCCCGTACAAATCGTCGAATTCGAAAGTCCAAAGACCGGTTGGTCGTGACTATCAGGCGCCGGCCGACAACGATCAATAAGATCCGGTCTCGGTTTCCCACAAGCGTTCTTCAGGATCTGCGTAGTCACAAAGGCCAGCCCTTGAGAAAGCAACAGACCCAAAATGCCACAGTTGAGTTCCCACAGACGATCTTTCAGTCTGTATGGACCAGTCAATTTCCTTCGACCGGATCCATCGACTAATGTCTTGTGGTGTGAGAAGAGACCATCAATCAATAAGGAATAGAGAACAATAATCACTAAAGGTGATACTATTGAGATGAGTAACGCCTCCTGTATGGTAATCCGCTCTTTGACGGCAAATGGATACTGGAGACTTTTGTTTTCAAGGCTGAAATGTTGATGATAGGGCTCGATGGCGTCTAATGCCCAAAACCCGACAGCAAATCCACTTGGTTTGGAGTCAGTACCTAGTCATCTGTAACCACATGTATCACGATCACTTACATGATGAATACATAGTCAAGAATATATCTGAGTCCGGGTCCACCAGGTTAGCTTAGGATATCTTTTCCGGGGCAGCACTTCAGTGCATGCAAATAACGTACGAGATGATAATACGAGCCCTAAGACGTTTTTTGGAGAAGGGCAATTTTGAAGGAAGCTGAGCCATGTTGCTGTCGCGTGATGGATCCGCACTAAACCGATCTGCAGATTTGACTCGGGCGAAGAAGAACAGACAGCTTTCCGTCAGGTCTTTTGGGTTCGATATATATGATAAGAAAAAAGTCCAAAATGTATACAAAAATAAACTGAAGAAACGAGAAAAATGAAGATGCCTGAAAGAGTGGACCAAAACTTAGAAAGAATGCTTGTCTTCTGAGACGTTAGATGAAGACAGTGTGCACAGACTGAGGCTAAAGTACGTACAGCTGATATTTAGTACTTGCCTATCCCGTTCTCCGCCTTTGCTTGAGCATTTTCCAAAATTATACAGATTTTGATGGTGCTGGCATTTATTGAGAATTAATTCAGTTGAGAGAGACAGTAGCAGAAACGTAAGTTTAATATACAAGAAACTATGTTAGTAGTATACAATATGAATGCCAGCTAGCTACATCTTTCCCCCAGTCATCTCCTCAACCACCTTGCTCATTCTCTCTTGCTCAATGCGCCATCTTCCAACATCATCCTTGGTCTGATTGTTGACAATGCTCTGGATAGTCGGCGGTGCACCTTTGGCCCAGACATTGGTTCCCACGCCGCTGTCGGATCGCCATTCATCACCACCGTCTTCACGGAATTTATCCTCAATCTCCTTCATGAGCTGCTCCTCCGTAACAATAAATTCTCTAGCATTCATGTACAAAGTATGAAGGTTGGTGTGGCGTTCTGCAGATTTCTGAAGCTGTTTTTGCAACACACGCTCGCGTGACTGTGCAATTCGGATCTCTCGGTCGGGATCTGGTAAGCTGGAGGGCTGTTCTTCCAAAGACTGCACAACCGACGGGCTCGTCAATCGTTCATCTTCTCTCTGCGGTTGTCTCAGCACACGCTCTCGGCGGGCCTGCTTAGCCGCACTGCGCCGCGTCATGGCTGCAACTGTATTCTCTTTTCTTTCGTATAACTCAAGTAAACCTTCCCTGAGATTCGTCCGCCGGGAGTCTGCCATCCTCTGCTTCCATGCAATTGTTTCTGCATTGGGGTCGTTCTTCTTGATTGTTTTCACCTTGCTTGGTTCTGGGGTCACGGCAGAGATGTAGGCCGGTGTAGGCTTGTCAGGACGACGGGCTGGGAAGATTTCACGTGGAACAGGTAGAGTACCCTTGACTCGAGGCTTTGCAGGCAGATCGGGTTGCAATGTTTGAGGGACCTCGATGTAATTAGGAGATTCAGGGCCGATACGCAGTCTGGTAGAGACGGAGAAGCTGCGAACCTGCTTGGTGGCAGTCCGGTAGCTCCTGGAGAGCGACATTGTTCAAACCCTGATATAGGAGAGATTCAATGAGTAATGACACCTGGATATAAAAAGGAAAAAGGACAATGCGATAAATGGCAGTGCTTGAAGCAGCACTGGTGGTGTGTTCTGGCGTGTTGTGTCGAGACCGACGGCTGACAATTTTCATTGATTGGCCCGTGCATACGCTAGCCCCGTCCTAGTTTTTTTTTTCTTACCCGCCGTCCTCTTGACAAAATCCTTTAACTCTTTCCTCGCCAGAACACTCTGTGCCATTTTCTACTTCTTCTTCGTTTGTATTTATGAGAAGAAGGAATTTATTTTCATCATGGGTACAGGAAAGAAAGAGGCCTCACGCAGAGAGCGCCAAGGCAAGGTCGGAGATGGCATGGCCAACGTCAGGACAAAAGGCGAAAACTTCTATCGGTGAGTGCGACCAGCAGCAGAATTGTATGAATGTTATCTGACTTTTTTAATTTACTATAGCGATGCGAAGAAAGTCCGTCATTTGAATATGTACAAAGATGGCAAGGCCAAACGAGATGCCGAGGGAAATATTGTCAAGGCTGCTTCGTACCAGTCTACAGAATTACCCAATGCCCGAATAGAACCAAACCGCAAGTGGTTCGGTAATACGAGAGTTATCTCCCAGGAGGCGTTGACTTCCTTTCGAGAAGCCGTTGCCGAACGAGCCTCAGACCCGTACCAGGTTCTTTTGAAAACAAATAAATTGCCTATGAGTTTGATCAGAGACGGTCAGGAACTCAATGGCCTCAAGCAACATCGTGCGAAAATGACTATTGAGACTGCTCCTTTTGGAGATACCTTCGGGCCTAAAGCTCAGCGGAAACGTGTCAAGCTTGATGTCGGCTCGCTGGAAGACCTCGCTGGAGAGTCTGTCAAAATGCACGATTCATACTTGGAAAAATTGGATCAAGCCAAATTATTGAGTGGAAAATCGGGTGAAGATGACGGTGAAGATATCAGTGTCATGGGAGTAGCTCGTGAACATGTCTTCTCCAAGGGTCAGAGCAAACGTATCTGGAATGAACTTTATAAGGTCATTGACTCTTCAGACGTTGTCATCCATGTCCTGGACGCTCGTGATCCTGAAGGAACAAGGTGCAGAAGTATTGAGAAATATATCCGTGACGAAGCACCGCATAAGCATTTGATATTCGTCTTGAATAAATGCGACTTGGTTCCGACAAAGGTTGCTGTAAGTTTTCTCTGTCTTTCTCTTCTCCACAAATCCACCTAGCCTCTTCTATCCGGCCACGCTGGTGCCATTGCTAAGTCAAGGCTTCTTCCTGTGCATGTTTTTGCCGCTTCAATGGAAGTTTTGTCTGTTACAGCTTTGGTAGATTGACGCTCATCCGCCGCCTGATCTCTTTCTGAGCTTCGGGTTGATCGGCTTTCGTTTTGAAGGCTTATCGTAAAGGATAGCAGTGCTTTGTTTTTGAGTTGAGCTCTGATACCGTCATCGATGGTGCTTCCTGTAGCGGAGCTCTTAGTAACATTTCACACATTGCACTATTTTCTATTCATATTTGTTTCTTGAGATTTCATGTACAGCAACTAACTTTCGTGTCAGGCCGCATGGGTACGCCACCTGTCCAAGAATTATCCCACTCTGGCTTTCCATGCCTCGATCAACAATTCGTTCGGCAAGGGATCACTTATCCAGCTTTTGCGTCAATTTTCATCTCTTCATTCTGATCGCAAGCAGATTTCTGTTGGCTTTATTGGATATCCCAACACGGGAAAGTCCTCCATCATCAACACTCTTCGGAATAAAAAGGTTTGCACTGTTGCACCCATTCCTGGGGAAACCAAGGTCTGGCAATATATCACACTCATGAAGAGGATATATCTTATCGATTGTCCTGGAGTTGTACCTCCAAATCAAAATGATACCGAGGAAGACATTCTGCTTCGAGGAGTTGTCCGAGTTGAGAATGTTCATAACCCGGAACAATATATCCCAGGTGTTCTGAAGAAAGTGCAAACGCGTCATATCGAGCGCACTTACGAGATCAAGGACTTCGACGGCGATGCTGTAGAATTCCTTAGTATACTTGCTCGAAAAGGTGGTCGATTGCTACGAGGCGGTGAGCCCGATCTAGACGGCGTTGCAAAGATGGTGATCAATGATTTTCTTCGAGGAAAGATACCTTGGTTTACACCGCCGCCTCATAATGAAGGAAACGAAGATGAAAAGATTGAAGGCCGAGAGGGTCGTCTTGGAGAGATGTCTAAAAAACGCAAGAGAGACACAGCCGCAGCGATTTCCGAAGCAAAGGATGAGGAAGATGACTCCAATGAATTTGAAGGATTCGATGAAGACGATGAATCCGACGGGGGTATCCGTGTCTCAGATGATGAACAAGAAGAAGAAGAAGAAGGAGAGGGAAATGAAGAAGACCAGAATGAAGATGCACCTGCAAAAGATTGAAGTCAACTGTTTATTTCTATGTTCGATTCATTTTTGCAGATGTCGAAGATCTTCAGCATACCAACGCAGCTTGACACGCAATATTGCGTCGAGTCACCTGCTTCGCAGTGTCTTAATATAAGCCAGCTCCGCTTGGCTGCATCCGGGACATACATCGTCGAAACACGTATGTACTTTGGGAGCGTACTGCCCAAGCTTTACCAGCTACCCCTGAAGCTGTCTGCCTGTATGTGCTGGCTTGTAGAAGCAACTTGGGCTTCCTGTAAAGACTGGAATGTCGCCTCATTGTTTCACATGACCTGTGATACTGTCGATACACAACAGACGAATTCATACCATCGCATCAGTTGATGCAGACATGCTCGGTACAAATGTATCCTCATATCATCGTAGTCTATATAAAGTACGTAGCGTAAGTTCGTATTCGTCCGTCTGATAAGAGTAGGGAGCTCACGTGGGGCAGCGGCAAATCAAGGTCGAAGGTGGAACAACCTCTTGCTTGCTGGTCACCGCTGCTCCAGAAACAACTCAACTAGACTCTATTTGAGCTTTTTGTGCATGGTCAATGGGTTTTCAACTCTTTGACAATGATCAGTTTAAATCTACATCTCCATGCTCTCTTTTGAGAACCAAGTGTATAAGAGTGCAAGTTCGCAAGTCGGTTGAGCATGGCTGATGACGCACCAATGTCTATTGTCCCATATTCTTCAAATCGACATATCGTACTGTTAGTCTACACTTACTTTCCTGTTGAAAACTCTGTTTGGGATTTCAGTGAGACGTTTTACTCATATATCTTCCATTTACAGACGCCACAATGATTCGGTGGTTGTACTCGACCGCGATTCTCAACAACTAGTTCTTCGCAACGCGAACAATCCCAATAATGGCGACCTCGACCTGGACATACAAGACTGTCCTTACTGCCACCGTCCCATGCGTGATCGAGACAATGAAGCAGAAGTACATCGCGGACGCAGTGGTGGCCCCGCGCAACACGATTTCGTGACCCCAGAATACTTCCGTCTTCTTCACGATAGCGTCCCAAACTCCGAAGCATCTACACCACCACTTTCACCGCGTCTACGTCTCGCACAGCCGGCTTTGACAGATGGTTCGGTTAGATCTTCCTCGCCGTATGCGCCACCATCACCGTCATCTCCGCAGGGGATATCGTCGGCAGCGTTCAGTCAGGGATATTTCAAGAAGTTCTTTGTCGAGGAAGCGGAGTTGGGTCGAGGCGGGAAAGGTGTTGTGCTTTTGGTAAAGCATATGCTTGATGGTGTTTCGCTGGGTCATTTTGCTTGCAAACGTGTACCAGTTGGTGACGATCATGAATGGCTAGAAAAGGTTCTGGTAGAGGTGCAGCTCTTGCAGCATCTATCACATCAGAATCTTGTATCGTATCGACATGTGTGGTTGGAAGATTTCAAGATCAGCACGTTTAGTCCGAGTGTGCCCTGCGCATTTATTCTTCAACAGTACTGCAATGCTGGTGATCTTCACAAATATGTGGTGGGATCTGTGCCGACATCGACGACCGCGCAGCAATTAAAGGAACGTCTTCGTCGTCGATCCAAAGGTCAGCCAGAGGCACCAGACTTTTCAGGACCCCGGAAACTCCAGTTTGAAGAGATATACTCTTTTTTCAGGGATATCACTTCGGGAATCCGTTTCCTACACGCCAATGGCTTCATTCATCGCGATCTTAAACCAAGCAACTGCCTGCTGCATGACTCGGGTCAAGAGTTGAGAGTTCTTGTCAGTGACTTTGGTGAAGTGCAACCTGAGAATACAGTACGCAAATCAACCGGCACGACTGGAACGATTTCATATTGCGCCCCAGAAGTTCTACAGAGGGAATATCCCAATGGCCCCTTTGTCAATTTCACCTTCAAATCTGACGTCTTTTCCCTCGGGATGATCCTTCACTTTCTTTGTTTTGCTCAACTTCCATATCACAGTGCAGATCTCATAGAAGAGAAAGAGGATATTGACGAGCTTCGAGCCGAGATCAGTACCTGGAAGGGATTCGATGACTCGCTCAAGAGGCTTCGTCCGGATTTACCAGACAAGCTTTACACCATTCTAGAGCGACTACTATCAATCAACCCTAGTCGCAGACCTACTGCAGATGAAGTCCTGCTTATTATACAGGCAGGTGTCACGGGCAACGAGAGCCGCCGGTTTGGTCGCGCAAGCTCCAATGGACCTGATTTCAGTCAACGCATACAGCCTGTCGAATCACCGGTCCCAAACAGTCCTCAGCCATCTCGCTCTCCTGTCAAGGTCGCATCACGATCAACGGGGCCTCTAGCTGTCCGATCACCTGTTCGTTACGAAACACGAAGCGTTACTTCAAATAGAAACAACACAATACTTGAGACAGATTCAGATAGTCAGTACCGCCATCGATCACCCAGTAACCCGGATCAGGACGTGATACTCCGTCCGCGATTCCGAAGCACACCATCTACACCTCCACGACGTATCGATGATAATGACGAGGTACAACAAACAGATGGGCAACGACGATATACTCATCCCATGATAGATCATCGCAACCATGATCCTCCGTCAACACCGCCCGATCACACACTACTTCCACCACACCGATTGCTCCCTCCACCTCCAGAGACCCTCTGGAGCAGTAACTCATATCTATATTTCATACCCATACCATCCATGGACCTTCAAGTCCCCATTCCAAACGTACGAGTCACGCTCTTTATCGCCAAACAAATCCTTATTTCACAGACATGCATGCCCATGGCCGTGAATCCATGGGTGTATTACCCTCTGTTCATACTCGCTGTACTATCTTTACCCGTACAAAGCTCGAAAACACAGTTGATTTCTTTGGCTGTTCATCTCGGATTGATGGCGTTGAGTGTGAGGATGGATAGTATTTGTGTCTGGGGAAGTTCGAGAGCGTTTTTCGCATGATTTGTCTGTCGCATGGCTATGCACTTGATGATTATATACCTGCATATACGATACCTTACATACGATTCTGGACGTGGGCGAGGATGAATGTTTTTAATATTGTTATCTATGAATACGACGACGTACACGATTGTATGAGAATACATGTAGAAGGTGAAACGAAACCACGTCTCTACGGAATCCTTCTAGACTTTATCTAACCACCCAGGGAGAGAAATAAAGCCAGAAGAAAAGCTATGATGCAGTCAGAGAGCCTTCTTTTATGTAGAATAAATCAATATCGGAACTTGTATTAGTGATCATGGTACTGAATCCCATTGATACCTACCTGAATAGGTGGGTAGTGATGAGGGTCATGTCACAGTAAAACTGAGGAACAGACTCCCCTTT
Source organism: Talaromyces stipitatus ATCC 10500 (assembly GCF_000003125.1). Classification (NCBI taxonomy): domain Eukaryota; kingdom Fungi; phylum Ascomycota; class Eurotiomycetes; order Eurotiales; family Trichocomaceae; genus Talaromyces; species Talaromyces stipitatus. The sequence goes on along the minus strand of NW_002990117.1, from coordinate 1,920,375 downwards.
CCAAATAAAGAAGAAGGGTAATCTGCCTGAGTCAATGTTCCCTTGGAAATAATCTACGAACGGAGAAGAGAAGAAGAGGAATTGAGCAGGCATCAGATTGATATACATCATAAAATCAAGATCGCAACCTCGCGGCTTTAAACTTACTAACCTTCCTCTTCGGCTGATCATTCTCATCCAACTCATAAAGCTGATCCCGCTCATCCTCGTCCTCATCTTTCAAGAATCCGCCACTTTGCTGAATCCTCAGATTTCGACGACGATAGAATTCAGTCGCTACTTCCTTGCGGTGGATTTCTTCATCGATTTCGTCTGGATCCGGTGGGAGAACGGTGTTTTTGTCAATCACGGGTCGTTCGATGAGTGTTTCGGCGGTGATTTTGCCTTCGGGAGGTTTGGCTTCGCGTTCTGTTGATCGTGCGGTAGAAGTAGCGGCGAATACATCACCAGCTATGATAGGTTGAGAGAATCGCTTCGGTCCATTGGATTTGGCGGGGAATAGAGAAAGAGATGAAGCCGAGGGTGGTTGATCTGATTTCATGAGGATTGATCGTTGGCCGGGAATGATGCCAGGTGTAGTCGAATCGCCCGGCGTTGGGCTGCCGTCTTTTCTGGCGGATTTGAATCTCGACGTTTTCTTTTTTGTAGAAGTTGTAGTATCTTGACTACCAGTGCTTGGAGCTGAGGCAGAGCGCTCAACAATGGAATCTGACAGAGGTGTGACATCCGACTTGATAACATCAATCTTTCGTTTTGTCTGCACTGGAGCCGTTGGCTGTGTTGACTCTGGCGCGATATCTAGCTCTTGGGCAAAGGCGACTTTCTTCTTGGGCTTTTTCGGTTCATCTTTCTTTCCGCCAGAAGATATGTTATCATCCGCATCTCTTTCAATAGCAGTGACTTTCAAAACACCTCCGTGTGACGCTGCTTCTGCAGTCTCCTTGGCTTCAGTAGCAATATTTGCAGCAGGACCCAGATTAATATAACCACCAGCCTTAAGCCTTTCTTCTAATTCCTTCATCTGTCGGTGATATTCTTCCGTCAGAACTGGTGTCGTTGTACGTCCATACTCGTCTTCTTCTTCTTCGTAATCATCGTCATCGTCGTAGTCATCGTCGACGGATATTTCGCTGCCATCCTCGTCCAGCTCGAGCTCGGCGACAACTCTGCCTACTTCGTGGAAGCTGTATTCGAGCATTTCACGACGAAGCTTTGCATCCTCAGGAGACTCGTTGACTTCTAGAACGGGCGGCTCAGAGTCTGAGTCGTCAAAGTCATCAGTAGCGGGGTTTGCAATTGCGGGAACGGCAGTCGTGGTCGATGTCATCTTTGCCTCGTCATTATTGACCGAAGTAACACCCAACTTGCTGGTTTCTTTGAGTGTATCCGCAACCGATGTCCCCTCCTTTGAGCCCACTTTGTCACCCTCTTGTTTACTACGCTCCTGTCCTTGAGGAATCTCCACACCAGCTTTCTTGAGCATATCCATAATCTCAGGAGCGCGGTCAGCGGGATTCGAGACCTTGCTAGAGATAACATCCCCATTCTCATCCAGCTCCTCGAAGATCTCGGTCACGGCATACTCTTCTGTAGCAGCATTGGGCCCGGGGCGTTCAACTGACAATAACCTATCCAAGTCTGCCTCTGCTGCCAATAGCCGTTTCTCCAATAGCGCAACATTCTGCTTGACGTAGTCGAGTCTTCGAGTAATCTGCTGAACAACCTGGTCTCTGGATCGCGTGATGTTCTGTCCAACGCCAATAAGAGCTCTGACCTCCTTCTCATCAACGACGGTTCCTTCATAGTCGATACCAGCTTGAAGTATCTCGATGCTCGTGCAATCGTGTTCTAGGTTCTTTATTTCATCCTTCAGCCCGTCATATTCAGCTTCTCTTAGTCGCCAGTCGTAGAGTGATTTGCGGAGGTTCTGAATGTTCCCTTCGAGCTCGAGTCGTCGGCGCTCTAGTTCGTCTAGAGTGGGATTTCGGACAGCCATCTTGTCTGTCACTCCAACTGAAGTAGAGAGTAATATGATACCGGGGTGATGTGAAATGTGAAAGGAAAAGAAGCGGGGAGATTGGCGGTTTGCGAAGGAGGCAAAATGAAAAATTTAGCTCTGATTGGTTATTCTCACTCAAGCTCCGCGGACAGCCCGAGCTTGCTTTGAAAGCAACAGCCAACTCAGTGCCATTTGCAACTTCAACGACAAATTTCTTCATTTCGTGAAGAAATAATCATATAAGTCAACATGTCAGGCTTGACGGACGGATCAGCTCGTCGAGATGAGGACGGTAAGCATATGTGGTTTCCGTTCCAGCACCGTCGTGATAAGACTGACATAGGTATGGTTAGAGGTGTGCCCTATCTGCAAATCCTCGAGATACCTCAACCCAGACATGCGGTTCCTCATTAACCCGGAATGCTATCATAAAATGTGCGAATCCTGTGTGGATCGTATATTCTCGTCAGGTCCGAATTCGTGTCCGGTGATCGGTTGCAAGAAGACGCTTCGCAAGAATCGATTTCGAACACAGACTTTTGAAGACATCGGCGTGGAAAGGGAGGTTGATATTCGGAAGAGAGTCATGGCAATGTAAGCTGCACATGCATGTTCTTTGTAACGGTCTATGATGTCTAAGGTATTGTTTGATACTGACACATGGACCCTAGTTTAAACCGCCGGGAAGACGAATTCGACAGTAAACTAGATTGGGACAACTTCCTCGAACAACGTGAGACCATGATCATGAACCTAGTATCAGGTATCGATGTTGCAAAAACCGAGGCCGACCTACGAAAATACCAAGCACAAAATCTTGACTCCATTCGGGCCAATCAAGCACGGGAATCACAAGAAACCTCATCATTCCAAGAACAGCAATCATTTGAACAAGAACAGGCTCGCTTACGGCGGATTGCAGTACGAGAGGAATATGAAAGAGAACACCGCGAGCTCGCCGCGGGCCGCGAAGATATATTATCCAGACTTGCCTCAGGCCGACCCGGCGACGCAGCCAGTATCGCCCGAGAAGGCCAAAAGATCCTCCTCAAGAAATCGTCTGCTCGCCGAAGTGAAGAAGAAAGATTACGCCAGAAACAGGCCGCTCTCCGTGGTGAAAAGACCAAAGGCTCTCGCGCAGTATCCGCCGCTGCAGAGTCTGACGCGGAACCGAGTCTTATCAAGGGTCTCAAGAAAGTTTCCTTACCAGAACCTGAGAAACCCTACGACCCTTTTGGTGGCCTCGAAATCGACAAACGAGATTACTATGTTTTGCAAGATCATTATCCGTCTCAGTGGCTTGATCAAGCTCGTAACAGTACAACTTTTTCGGCTGGCGGGTTCGATATCAAAGAGTATTATTCACGCACGCTCTTCGAGGCTTTTGCTGGTTTGGGTGTCTTTGTCGAAGAAGAGGTTTCTAAACGTGATAGCTTTGGTGGCGTAACCACGAAAGCTGCTGTTGCCACGAGAGGTGCTGCGCAGCAGGCTGCTACAGTACGAGCTTCTGATGATGTTTTCTAGATGCTGTCAGCCGTTTGATAAAAAAGATTGCGCATGTTATAGAGGACGGGATGCATAGCGATGGCGTTTGGGGATATTTCACATTTCAGGACCGTATCCTGATTATGCAATGATTCTGAAGCCTATTTCAAAATTTATTGCGTTACATATTTTGTACACGCCCAGCAGCAAGCATGAAGCCTTCGCTAATTATCTTTCAGAATTGGTCAAAGTTCAACTTACACTACTAGACATCCATCTGGTGAACAATCTTCGTTCAGCAAATTATTGATAAAAGACTCTCAAGGCAATGAAGTAACGCGAGCTGAAATAGACTAAGAGCTAAATGAATCAAGAATACGAAACAAAAACATGCAGGCAATGGCCAAACCCTCCCGGTCAACTCCGAACATGTAGATAGAGAATACTCAAACGCCATTGCAAATATAAAAGTAAAGAGATAGCCGACTCGCAACATGTGTACCAGCATGCATTTGTAGGAAATTGAAGAACTCTTCCAAGCTGAGGAAGAAAGTGTTTAAAGAATAAGAGCGAGGATCAGTCATGAGATGCCTATCTTTTCATCGATCGCTGCTTAATGCTGGAAATCTCCTTCATGGACATACACCGAAGTCAGTCAACACGAAGATAAAGAAATCAGATTGGAGCTGTAAGAGTGAAAATAAATGCAAGACCATGAAGTTCTCTAGTCCGACTCGAGGAGTTTGTTATAGGCAACGATGAACAGGGACATGCACCTTTCTTTAGAAAAGGTCAGTCTGAAACCTGGACATCGCATCGAAAGAAACCCCGAATGACTAGACGTGATGAAGGCGGTAGGTAAGATATCGATTACAAGTTTCCTGAGCGTGAGGTATGACGGCCCGTCATTTCAGCAGTACTCTCAAATCCCTCCCATGGTAGTTCTTCATCGTATTCATCATCCGAATCCTCGACATTGTGAACCGTTTTCCGACGGAGTGATTCGTCAGTCGCTCCTGTCAAGTTGGCAAGCTTGGCTGCGTTCTGAACATCAATGCCAATAGACTGCAAAGTAATTTCCATTTCTTTTTCGGTCATTTCGTGACCATCTTGCTTTTGCCCCTCGAGAACATCATACAATGCATAGATCTGATCCGCTTTGATGTCAATTTCCTTCAATAGCTTTTCGATCTTGTTGCTTAGAGACTTCCTTTGTCGTTTGCCGAGAGATGCATCATGCTTCGAAAACGATTGCTGTGCTACTGCCAATTGCATTTTAAGATGAGAAAGTTCATCCTCCAGACCTTTGAGAACAGTGGCTAGCGCTTCTGCAGGTGGGCGAGATGGACGAAGAGTTGGCTCTTCATTATAGAAAGATGGCTCGGGCATACGCTCAGAAACTGGAATTGGTTTCGGTACAGTGATCGTGCCGCGTTGGATAGCAACATGGTCGTCATCATGATTGTGAGTAACACCATCCGGCAAAAGGCGTTTGCAAACTGTACAGTTTCTGCCATCATGACCAGCAACGCTATCGAGGACTTTCTGAGCAGATTCTGAAAGACGGGCGGGTTCTCGCGTAGCTACTTCAGCGTAGCGGAGCGTGATATCTGGTAAAATAAATGCCGACGTCAATTCCGGAACGAATTTCCTTCGTCGACTTTGGCTTTGAGTTGAATGGTCAGAGTGGCGTCTGCGACGTCCAGCGGCTCCCTCCTCACGGTCACCTTGGTCAGTTTTCGCCGTTGAGGTAGCATCACCAAGGGCAGAGGATGGGCGAACGATAGGTTCCTTCGGTTCTTTCAAGGACGACTTGCGCGGGGGATCCGAAGCTGTACGTTTGCCAGAAGCGGTAGTAATTGCAGACTGCTCTCTTACGGCTGCAGATTGGTTCTGCTTGCGCGTAGCTCTTTCAATCTCAAGTCGTCTGCGGAGTTTGGCAATTTCGCGATCATCAATGAAGCTGAGCAGAGTGAAATCTTGCCCAGCACCAGTCTGACTCTTCGTTTCTTCTCGAAGGTCTTCAGTGAAGTTTCCAGTAGTGTCAGCCTCCTCGACAATGACCCGTTTGATGCGTTGCTTTCCAGTGTTAGGCACCTTCCGGCTGCTTTCAACCTCTCCTGACCTATAAGGTAGTGTGGATTTTGTAGCAGACTCCATATTTGCTGTAGCGGGCCTCGATAGATTAAGAGAAAAAAGTTCTTCATCTTGACGTTGTTTCTCCATTCTCGATATCTCCTTCTCTACTCTATCAAGCACCCGGCTTTGGGGATCGTCCCGCGTAGAATTGCTGGCGCGCACGGCTTGTTCCTTGGATTGGCGCCGAGAACGCATTGATCCAGATGTTTTCTGTGTGTTGCCTTCGTTTTGATCGGTACTTGTGGTGATATGCTCAGTGTCAATCTGCGCCTTGGGAAGCGATTGGTATGTGTTAGATTCGTTTCCAGCTAGTTGTCGAGCTAGCGTCGTCAACTTGTTGACCTGGGCTCTGAGCTCTGCATTTTCCTTTTTCAGAGCCTCGTTCTCTCGCTTCGTCTCTTGTGTGTTCAAATAAGCTACGCCTAGCTGTGTGACAGCAGAATCGCGCTCTTGGGCCAATGACTTCAACGCCGATTCATGAACTTGAACCTTGCGATCAGCAATATCAAGCCTGTTTTGAAGAGCCAAATTCACCGCTTCAAGCTCTAAAGATGTGTTAGTTTCCTGGTCTGCCAGTGATATCTTCGTGCTGTTACATACTATTTTTGTCTTGCAGTAATTTGGTACTGCCTCTAGCCTGTTCACCATCCTCACCCCCAAACAATTTGAGTCGGTCATATTGTTCTTTTTGTCTGCGCGATTTTTCGGCCTTTAGAAGATGATTCTCCTCACGAGCATCTTCAAGCTTCTTTTCGACCTCAGATTTTGCCAGTTCCAAGTCTGCAACCTTATCCTGTAAGAGCTTCAGAGAGACAAAGAGAGCTTTTTCATCCTCGGGAATGGGCACATTTTCCAAGGGCAGATGGCCACGAGGCTGAGATACATCCATGTCTTCCGCAGGAGGAGAAACAAAGCGTGTGGTACGGGGTCTGGTCTGGCGAGTGAAAACTGGAGTGCCATCTTCATAAACGCCTGACACTAGTTCTGAGATATTTGGCAAATCTGGAAGCAAAATCGAACCGTTGGTAACAGTATCCATTGTAAATGTGGGATTTGGGGCAATATCGTGTTTCCGACGCTGGGAGTCACGAGGCTGTATGTTGCGCGATGCCGACTCGATAGCGGCCGCGACTTGGCCTGAGACATTTCCAAACCGAGTCGTTCGTGTGTTGACGGGGACATTTTGAGGTCTCTCGTCGCTAATGTATGATCCGTCGTATGTTTCCTTCGCTCTCACATGCATCTCAGCTAATGTGTGACGAGGTTCAGCCGAGCGCCCCGAGCTCTTGGAGCGATTGGGTTGAGGAAGGGGGTCAATATTTTCCTTTTGCATCTGGCTTGCGCGTCTTATCTGAGCATCCTTACGTAGGCTGTCCCCAGCGACTGCTCTCTTTGAGGCGCTGCGCATAGCCGATTTAGGAGGCGTGCTTGTGGTAGGATAATCAAGTTTGATAGCCGGCGAAGCTGAGCGAACACTGTTCTCAATGCTCATCATTGAGTTGCGCGAATCGTCGCGCCTGTTGCGGCTAGAGTTCTTCACGCCTCGCCCAATCTCAATCGAGAAGTCATCTTCAGTCTCGTCGTCCGGAGATGATTCCACGTCTGAGAATTCGGGGAAGGCACGGTTGATTGCAGAAGTGTCGATGGTGTACTCAGGATCAAGACGTGGAGAACTGCCTTTTCCTGTTGTGCTTGCTCGTCGGAAGCTGGCTGGTAGTTTGGGCAGTTCATGGCTATGGTCAAGTTCTCGAGTTGAAACAAGAGCTTCGTTTTCTGGGTCAAAGTCAGACATGGTGGAGTCGCCAGCAGAGACTTGCGTATGTTCAGTGTGTCGCATCGAATATGGACGTGTCATACTCAGGCGAGGCGAACAAAAAGCTGTTGACTCCAATATTTAATCCATAAGCTAGGAGAGCACAGTAATCGCAAGTTCTTTGTCGTGTCCAAAGACGCGTTTGGTTCGGTCGTGACTGGAATGGGAGTGCCAGATGGTTGCACACTCTCGACCGGAATTGTATGGGAATGAGAATGTGAGGAATAAAAAGCTGCCAAAAAGCAGATTATTATCTAGTCCATGTAATTGCAGTTGCTAATCAGCGATGGCTAGGATATGGCAGCTGGAAATGTAAACATTGAAGCAAAGCAGGTGATGAGAGGTTGTTGACCCGCGCGAGGCTTTTGTTTACCCACAACCCGTGTGTGGGTCCTTCCAAAAGAAACAACCCTAACCCTGAGCACATGAGCCCTGAAGCCCTAAAACCGCTGTGACAGGCCAGTAAATTCAGACATCGTATTCAAGACCTGTCATTTCAGAAACCAAAATTGAAGAGTATATATCGTATTTCGGTGTATTCTTATTTACGATAATCGGAGATATGGTATTGCAAGCACCGATTTGCAGTACTAATAACTTCAGTCGAGGAGCCCTCGGTCGAATTTCAGGCTTTGGGCGTCTGTACCTCTGTGGTGACCGAGCTGCGCTCCACGGCTATTTTCATACACCATGACTGGATTCCCGGAATAACCATTTACTTCTTTTCACAAGAATATGACTATTGATTTCAAATCAATCCCCTATCTTCAAGCCGAACGCCGAAAGCTGCTCGTATTCAAACAGCGTAATCCCCCAGCCGCTCTGCTAAAGCATCACAATCATGCAAACTCTTAATCAATACCTTTACTCAGTTGAAGAATTCAGCTTACCGGCAATCGATGCTAATCTGGAATCATGGCTCTTAGAAACGTGATTATAATTGGAGCAGGCGGCCATCTTGGCCCCTCCATCTTATCTGCATTTCGTGGCGACTCACAATTCAATGTCTCTGTCCTGAGTCGTCAGTCATCAAGCTCAAAGTTCCCCGAAGACACCAAAGTATATCGGGTGGGTGACTATCCATATGAGGAAGTACTTTCAGCTTTCAAGGATCAAGATGCTGTTGTCTCCGCTATTGCTAGCTACAGCAAGTGCAGCACAATAACCTCGTCTTCGTTTGTGACGGCCCTTTCTTCGAGCTGTATGTTTACAATTTCCCATTTTATCTAATGACAAACAAATGCCTTCGTCATATCAGCTTGAGGACTAACTCAGAGAAGAGCTATGGCCGGCTTCATAGGGTTTGGTATCCCTAACCGCAAAGCAGTCATCTACAACGACGGAGAAGGCTCTTAGTCCACCACGACCTTGTCTTCGAGTGGACTAGCAGTGAAGAATTCTTTGCTTGAACCAGAGAAAACTGCTAATAGATACATTCATATCGCCTCATACACCGTGAAGCAAAATGAAGTTCTTTAAACTCTCGAAAAGATCACTAGCTCAAAATTCGACGTCGACTACGTGACGCTGAAGCCTAGAAGGCAATCGGAATGAAAAAGGTCTATAAGGGTGACTTTGGTGGTGCCAGGTTATTGATCCGATGTATTAATTCAGTGTATGGGAATGGTGACAACTATGCTATATATCATCCCACGGATAACAAGCTCCTGTCTTTACCTGAAGAGACCTTTGAAGAGGCTCTCCCAAAGGTTGTTGCTAGGCGAATCCTTGAGCAAGTGTAGGACCACAAAGTCCTGGGCCGATGATGATGATCGGATCTGGAATCTCATTCATTAGGTGTCTTATAATGAAGAATGATGGGGAGGTGATAATCATGGACCGCTTGCTTGAGTAAGCACGACATTCGTATGAAAACAAATAACTTACTCCCTCGTTGCCCGACATCAGTATTCCCGCTTTTTTATCGAAAAATCTAGGCCATTATCACACTTCCCTGTTTCGGCAATACGTCTCTCTACCCTAACTAGCCTGATTTCTCAGGCATAAACAGAACTTTCAGCCTGTAACGTAGCGTTGCCACTATCCCAAGTAGCAAATAAGTTCATCATGCTTTTAGTCGGTACATAAATTTCATATTGGCCAATATTCTCTTATGTTAGCTTTCGGAGAAAGAATTTGAGTGCCCTGGAAATTATGACTATATGGATGGCCTGGGCCACTTCCTATCACGAACTGGCAATTGCGAGCCATTCGATGACGGTGCTGATGGGCATTGCCGTGGTGAAGATATGGAAACATTGATCTTGAAGAGATACGAGGACGCTAACGCAGACAAAGATCCTTTTATCCGTACCATGCATCTCAATGTAACCGAAATCATATAATTTGATACCAGTTTCGTACACAAATCTGTTGAATATAGCTTTCTGGGCGCCACCGTAAGGTCGCGTAATAGATTCAGCGTCAGCAGAGTGATTTGTATAGGTTCTCAGGGTGAGACCGTACCCAAGCAGGTGATGTGGAAGAAATGAAGTCGGTTGTAGATGTACTCCCACCCGAGAAAGCGCCTTCCATTGCAAGAAAGAGTAATCGTTGTACGTTGGATCTGTTAAAACAATCTTGATATCAGCCACGGTGGAGGAGCTTCCTGTGTGTCAACTTTGGCAAAGATTCTTTTCAAGATGAAGCACGATATTGACCCCTGACTTTGCAGAGAATACTGCTCTTCCGGCGAACCTGCTAGCCCATTTCAAGGCCCATATCGAAGTATTGCATGACTACTAAGCTGATTTTTTACCGGAAAGCCTCACGGCTTTGACTTCCATTATCCACACTCCGGAATGTCTGTTTGATGGCGTTGTGTTTCCCAAGATCCTGCCTGGACCAGATGATACAGAGGGTATGAAATTCTTGACTGAGAAACATACTGATTTCTCTGGTGATGCTTGGGTTGATAGAGCTCAGGTCTGACTTTACTTCTCTTGTACTACTCTTTCTTCCAACATTCATTCTTTGCTGTCGCTCATTTCCGAACTGTGTTACTTACTGCTCAACTTGTGTCCTACGTATGTAAAGTATGTATGCGAATACTCAGAGTTCTCTTCGGATTGAATAGAGTATGAAAGTCTGTTATATTTTCTTAAAATCGGTATTGAGGTCATACCAACCCTAGAAATACCGATAAAAACAATAATCTCACATGTCTAAATATTCTTATAGCATTCAATCTCGCATCGTAAAACATCAAAACCACGCCTTTGCTGGAAACATAACCAGAGCTGATATCATAAAACCCAAAGCTGAAAAACGAGGAGCAAAGAAAAATAACAATATGGACAACATCCATTACAGAGACTGCCTGATAATGTATATCATTACAAAAAGAAGAATGTATATTCCCCCGCCAAACCATTTCCAAGATTCATCCATATGTACCCAAAACGCACGCCATGCTTAATATCAAAGATTTACATATATGGACCGCCATCGGATGTCCAACATCGTTTTGTCGTAATTCGTCATATTTTTTGTCAATTCCTTGAAAGACTTCGGTTCATATAACCTCAAGCCTGTCAATCTAATGTTCATCAGCCGATGAATTGGTCAATGTTTCGGCCGACCGAGAAGAGCTACTCGGTCGAGATGTTTCATCGACTGTATGAGATAGATCCTCGGACAGGTCAGAGACTGGTTCATGAGAGCCAGGAGTGGCTGGTGTAGCTGGTGTAGCTGGCGAGACAAGCGTACTATTTGCAGGGCTCGCGGTCTTGATACGAATCTGCGGAAGGGTCTGCGACAGTAATAACTGTTCCTCATGACGCGCATTACCTGCAATAGGACTCTCATAGGCCGGAGCTTCACCCCAGTCGTCATAGTCGTAACTCGGCGGCGGAATGTGTGCGGTGCTGAGATCTCCGTCTTCCGCTCCCAACTCGCTGGGAGGAGTATCGTTGTCGCCTGAGTGAACACTAGCGCTGAGTGTACTTATTCCAGACGTAGAAGAGCGATTGTGACTGTGCACAGTGAAAACGGACTGCGTCGACTGCCGTGTCAAATCGAGTAACGGACGCTGGTCCGAGTCATTCGAGTTTGCGCGGATCCGTGATCCATCGTGACGAACATGTCCAATATCCGCATACGTTACGGACGAGATCCTTCGATGGCGACCTCGAGTTCGAGCCTGATGCTCTGCCAGCATAGCATTCGCAGACGGTCTACTCATACTTGCCCGCGTAGCTGCCAGACTATCCCGACTCAACTGCTGAAGACGGGCGGTATCACCCGCAGCACGTGCTTCCCTACGTAATCGACGTCTCTCATCTCGTTCGGCGAGTTCTTCGCGCCGTCGCAATCTGATTTGATATAGTGACTCCATTTCCTCTTCTCGACGGTTTTCTTCTTCATCAGCTGTCTCGGGGAATTCGACGACCATGTCCATTCCTTCTCGCTCTCCTTCGCGGGCAATGACCTGTTCTTCCTCTTTGGGCAGGCGACTGTAGGATGGTAAGGTAATAATAGAGCGTATTGACTGTCCGCGGTGAGGTGGATTGGAAGTTATCTGATTGTTCCGTGAATTGAGATTCGCAGTTGAAGATAGATCTGCCGTAAGGGTTGTAGTTGTTGTTCGATTGCGATTAAGTCCTCCTACTCGAGCATTAGCTTTGCTTCTGCCAAATCTTTTATTTCAACTGTACCTCGTGGCGTCCATTTCCACCAAAGGTTCTTCATGTACCTCCCAGGCAGAAGCCTGGGCTCAGCTTCTCTTATCCGCAACCTCCGAATCATAATGAAGACGAGTAACAACGCCAAAATTGTAACGCCAACACCGACAGCGACCTGTACGCAGATAGATTAGACTATATGGAATCACAGTAAAAAGATGCAAAACTCACCCCGATACCAGCGGCGGTAGTACCAGACATGCCGGCACTTCGAGCAGCCAGCAACCGCCGGGTTGGAAGGCTGGGAATGTACATTCTTCAAGCTCGGAGATAGCCAATCACCTGCATTTATGGTTGATATATGTGCTCTTTCAATAGTAGGACATTTTTGGATTGAGAAGAAAGAATGCAGTAATGAGTAATCGATTGAGTGTAAAAGATACAACAGAAAAAGAAGTAGAGATGGAGACTGAAACAATGAGATTAATTGTCTTAGCCGCCGTCTCCGGGCCAGCCAGTCAGCCTTAACCCTCAGGCTCAGCTCTGCCACTGAGGTGACGCGCGGTTGTTGATCAACAGTGTTCTTCTGTTACTCCGAGATTTTATCCAATACATTTTCTACTTTTATTATGCTGTGCAATTGATATGGTCCAGTTATTCTTCTACAAAATGACATGCCGCGGGAGATCAATTGGTCGAGACCATCGCCTAAGATAAGATTCAAGGCTGAACACTGCCCCACGAGCTAGTCTGCAATTAACGCGCTATCAACTGCAAACAATAGTCTAATCCACATCCAACATCTGCCTTAATCTCCCATTCACCCTCTTCATCAATCCCATAAACGACCCTTGCTCCACCACCATCCCCTTATCAACTACAATCACGTTATCCGCCATCTCCATCATATCTCGCGAATGCGTAACCATAATCACCGTTAATCCCTGTCCCGGGGTAGCGAGAAGCTTCCTCACAGATCTTCGAATGATCTCCGCGCTCTCCGCATCCAGGTTCGAAGTAGCTTCATCCAATATAAGGATCCGCGGATGCCGTACCAGTGCACGCGCAATCACGAGACGCTGAGCTTGTCCACCGGATAAAGTGAGTCCTCCTTCCCCGATCAAAGTCGAATAGCCCTCGGGCAGGGAATAGATGAAATCAGCTATTCCGGCGGAGACAGCGGCAGTTTCGATGTTCTTGAGTGAGTTGAAGCGAGAATAAGGATCGAGTCCGTATGTAATGTTTGCGCGAATCGTGTCGGCAAATAGTTTGGGTTGTTGGGGTACGTAGCCTATCATGGATCGTAGGGTAGGCATATGGAGTTGTCGGATATCGACACCTCCAAGAGTAAGTGGTGCGATGAGTTCTTGTCCCGGTGATGGGTCTGGACATGCATACAGGCCGAGTAGAAGGGAGATTACTGTTGACTTGCCCGACCCAGAGCTTCCTACTATTGCCGAACAGCTATTCTCAGGTATCTTCACGGAAAAATCAGTTAGGATAGAGGCTTCCGGCCGTGAGGGATATCGAAAGCTCAGATTGTGGAACTCGACTGGAACAGGCTGGAAGACTCGCAATTTGCCCGAGTTCTCGTGCGAGGATGATCCATCTCGCAATTGGGAGAGTCTGATCAGTCGTGTTGCTGTATCGTTGGCCGAGTTTACCTGGGGGACTGACCGAGATGGCTCAGTATGCCTTGAAATTCCATTTGGAAGACTGACTTACTCCACGATATCACCGAGGCCGCATAGCCAAGACTGAACAATATCATTGTCAACACCGAGAGAATATTTGTGATCCCCATTGCATCTGGGGCAGCCAGAACCGCTGCATAATAGATGAGTAGTGCTATCAATGCGTCAATCTACACTTCAAGAAGAAGATATCTTGAAATAGGGCAATGCTAACTTACCACTTGCAAAAATAATCACCGACTCCACAAGCCCAAAGAACAGCCCCGTAGAGAACCCCCTCTTGAACGAAACGCCCAACCTCCGGCTCAAAAGATTCGAAAGTTTACCCGTAAAATGATTCTCCAGCGTGAATGCCCTGACAGTAGCAATATCGGTAAATGCCTCCGAAAATATACTCCCCATACCCACGTTCAGATCATTCGATGATCTTTCCCATCTCGTATTAACCAGTTCTAACCCTTTACTCATCCCATACCAAACCGGGCCACACGAAAGACTGACAAAAGTCAACTGCCACTTCAAACTAAAACTCCAAATAATTGCAATAACAGCCGTCATGATGCAAATTATCAGAAAACTTCCGAATTTGCCCGCCAAGTTGCGAATTTCTTCGGCATGTTGGTCTAGACAAATAGTGAGTTGGAGTGGACCGTGGCCTTCCTGCTCAAACCACGAACATGGTTGAGCGAGTACACGCTGCATTGCTCGACCGCGTAGTTTGTCCATCCATGCTTGACTGCAGTATTCGAGGAGGTAGAGCATGGTGGATAAAACGAAGGCGTCTACCAAGGCTACTGTCACGATTAATATGGAATATGTTTTGGCTATTGAGCTGGCGTGGTGTCGGTCTGCCACGTAGTATGAGGTGAAAAGTTTGGACAGGAGATATGAGAATACTGGTGTTGATGCTGCGTGAAGGGTTGCAAGAATCGCTGCAATTGCTAAAAGAACTCTCTGTCTCAAGTTGAGAATCTTGGGGATAGTCAACAAAGTCTTCTGCAATGGCAAGGTTGTAGTGATTCCCGTGTCTTCTGTCGGTACTTGGTTGTAGCCATGTCTTCTTGACAGAAAAGTTCGAAGTCTGGAAGGCCGATGTTTTCCGCCATCCGCCATAGATAGTCTATTATTCACTGGATCTGGTTTGCGAGCAATAGGCCACAGCTCCCGAAGTGAGGTCTGCGCTGAAGGAGAGAATTGAATATCTTTGTCAAATGAGCGGTCAATCAGAGCAGTACTGGGCGTCTCCATTGTGTCGCTACTCTCAAACGAAGCGAACCATGTGTCGACCGAAGCATCGTCAAGCCAGGACTGTTCTGATAGACATCTAACTTCAAGTATGTCCTCATCTAGTGACCTCTGTGGTGATATGGGGTCTGTAATTGCCTTTGCAAAAATCGCTCGTTGATCTCCTCTGAGCAAATCCCTCTTGAGACCTGAAGCAGCCACTTGTCCAGCTTCTAGCACATATACGAAATCATCGTCAAGTATATTAGCGGTATCATGCGTCACAATAATCGTCGTCATGCCTTGTCTCCATTTTCGAACTGATTCCATGACCGTCGCGCGATTATCATAATCTAGTGCGCTTGTGAACTCGTCAAGAATAAGGACAGCGCTGTTCTTCATCCTAGCACGCGCGATAGCAACTCTCTGTTTCTGTCCACCACTGAGCAAGTTCCCGCCAAGCCCAACGAGGGTATTCAACTGGTTTGGCAGGGTCCGAATTGTGCCTTGCAAATTTGCCATTTCAATACACATCTCCATTTGGTCGTTGGAGACACTCCGCGGGTTATGTGATCCAAATGCAATGTTATCCCAAAGTGATTCGTTGAAGAGATAACTATTCTGCTGAACGAATGTTATGTTTTGGCGCACCCAAGATGTCTTAGCTGCCTGAAACGGCGTGTCGCCAATTATAATCCCTCCGGAGGTTGGTGAATAGAACTGTAGCAGCAGATTGATTAGGGTACTCTTTCCAGCTCCGCTGTGCCCAACGATGAAGGTTGTCCTGCCGGCTGGAAACCTGATATTCAGACCATTGAGAACCGGCGTTTCTGATCTGGATGGATAAGAGAAGACGACCTAGACAATAGATCAGCATACGTATGGCCCATTTCAATGGCGTCACTAACATCTTTCAAGACAATATCTTCGGTATGAAGATTCGGGTACCTATCTCTTTGTATCTTCAATGTCGAATCATTCGTAACTTCGGCACGTATATACTGATGCAACGTTTCGCCAGCAATCTTCCCTCTTTCCAGCGTAGCAGAATGTTGTACCAGCTGACCCATTGACTGCGTAACAGTCATACAAGCCCAAAACGTCGTCAAGACATCACCAGGCTCCAACCGTCCCGATCGGACCAACACACTTCCATACCAAAATCCCTGCACAAACATCGCAGAGGACATGAACCGCGGGAAAGCCGCCTGAACCGAGCTGAGAATAGCCAATCTCATGTACAATCGAGCAGCAGCCCTGATGCGAGCCATCATTTGTGTATAAGTCGAAGCTTGTCCGTTGAGGCATTTGACTACATCAATGGACTTGAAGGCGTCGTAGGTGATTTTGGAAGCTTCGGAGAGTTCAGATTGCTGTGCTTTGAGGATAGGGGACATTCTTGAGGATGTGAAGATTATCACTGCAAAGGTAACTGGTATTCCGGCCATGGTAACCAGAGTGACCCTCCACGAAATGACAAATGCGAGTATTATACCGGTTAATATCCTGATAACGTGCATAATAACCAGTCCGAGGGGCTGGGCGGTTGCAATCTGTAATTCTCGTAGTTGCCTTGACGAAGTTATAGAGTTAGTTTCGCAAAATCAAACCTCGAGGCAAGGGCAGAAAGGTTCAACGACTATACTTTTGTGAATGAGACAAAAACGACCCAACTCCATCCTTCCTCATATCAAACCACATGAGATCGCGTGCTAACAGCCTCCCAAACAACAACCTACTAGCTCCTCGGACTTGCAATTCGCCAAAGACAATCCAAACGAAGAAGAAACAAGTACTCGCAAGCCAAGTAGCTGCCCCAATAATCAGAAGGATAAATGTATTGTCTCTCGTTTGTTCCATGAGCTGGTGGCCGTTGATTGCTCCAGTACCGAATTGCGAAAGTACCTGAAAGAGTTTGCCTAGGTAGAGGGCAAAGACGATTCTTATAACTCCAGCTGCGACTGTGATCGGGAGGGCCAACAGGAGTAGTGGGATATGGAAGATAGTCGTGAACCGGAAGAGAGACCTCCAGCTTGTCTTGAGAGATATCTTTTCGTCGTCATGGTTGGAATCTATGGTGGTCGATATACCTGACACCTCTCTGTTTGGCCCATCTCGAGAATGGTCTATCGCTTCAAGAGTATCAGCCATCTTCATTCAATAGGAGATGACACTGACGTCTGCAATGGTGACATGCAGGTATGAATGAGTGTCGAAAGTTGAGACGAAGACATAGGTACGGAAGAAGTGCAAGACGAGCAGATGGCCTGCAGAAAGGCCAGACTTGAACAAAAAGGAATAAACATGGTTAATGTTATTTCATAAAAAAGCATACTCTACGATAGCGTCAAGCCAAATCTAATACTTTTCAGGAAGAACAATAGGATTCGGTCCATTTAATCCTAAGTATTGTCCTCTTTGTTCGCAACTTCGTGTGGAAATGTCACGTGACAGCATTGCGACTTTTTTATAGAAGTAAAAAAAATCACTTGAACGTGGTGATTTGTCATTATACATGGTATCATGGGGGCTAGAAAGCATAAAGGAATTAATCGTATCTGTTCTGAAATCTTGGGAGTGGGCGGTTTGACACGGATGGTCCGTTGTCATATGCCGTAGTCCGTCACCACCGATTCAAGGTCGAACAGACGATCAGTGATCCCTGGTCCGATCGAATCTCTTTTGCACGAGAGGCCGAGATGCTGCTATGCAGCTGATCTGAAGATTGGTCTCCGAGGCCCCGGCGTCTGACCCAAGTCTGGGGTATCAAAGCGACTTCACTCCTTGTCTTGTTCCTTCTTGGCTTGGGCCTGCTCATAAATCCAATCATTCAATCCGGCTCGGTTCCTATAGACTGTCAGTAATTCAGTTATAAATAAATCGGACTGTAGCGAAACTCACCTAGCAATTTCGACGGCATAAAACTGCATTCGCATAGCTACACACAAAGCACATGTTAGCTTCCTTCTTGCTTGAATCCAACCATACAGCAACTTTTCTGGCCACCAAGCGGGGGTAGGAGGAAAACATACCGAATATCGTCGTCTCCTGATCATATTCCGACTTAGGATTTGACCTCAACATGGTGCCAAAGTTATAGTCACTAATCTTCTTCTCGTATTCCATCATAAACTTTCTCCACTTCTCCTTGCCAGCTTTGCTCTTCATTTCATCCTCGTTTATAGTTTCGTTCGGATCAAAGTCTGGAAAGTCGCGCTTGAAGTGTTCGTAGATTTCGTCGTCCATCTTTGTGAGGCGCAGTTTGGAGCCGGGGACTTTTTCGAGGATGGACCAGTATGTCATTAGGTGTTCGACGGCTGTTCAAAGATTAGAATGTCAGTAATGGTTCGGATTCTCCTTTACGTTCGGATGAATGTAGCGGTAGGCTAACCTTTGACAGCGAACTGTTTCTCCATCTGTAGAAAGAATTGTTAGCAACATGCTTTCAAAGCGTTGTGGAAATGTTCAGCAATTCATCTCACATCTTCCAAGTTCTCCGCCGTCTCTGGGTCAAATGGCTTCGACATGGTGGGCAAATATTCGATGATAGTATGGTCTAAAAGATTTTGAAATGTTTTCGGATAGTTCAGATGGTATCTCTGAAACGAGGGAAGATGTTGTCGTTGCAGTTGTTTTATAGAGATAAAAATTGTTTCCAGCGGCCCCGCGTTGCTTCTGGGCATTTCTAAGCGGCGGGCCGACACTAGCCTCATCCATGCATACCCCCCCGCCTGTACGTCATACATTTAAATATAATAATCTGAATATCAACACCATAAAAGAATTCAATCACCTCTGCATATTCTGGGGTATTCGTATATAATGTCATATTTCCAACCGCTAAAGACACTCGCTGCAGCACGGCATATATGGTATACAGGTTCGAAATGGCAATCTCAACAGCATTATGAACGCCTCAATTCAACCGAGTGGAAGACAAAAACGGAAACTATCTGAAGGGGCAAATTTGGTTCTCAATCGAGGTCGCTGTCGGCATCGTCCGGAAGTTCCTCGAATCTTCCCTCTCGCACTGCTTGGGCGACGGGATTCTCTGCGATAAATCCATTAGCGCGGGCCCTATTCGCATAAGGATTAGTATATAGGTTCCGAAATACAAGGGAGTGTGGAGTACCTTTCGAAAAGCACGAATAACCGCTCGGCTTCCCGCTCCTTTTCTTCTTGGGTCATTGCGGGCCCAGTGTCTTGTGGCTCAGCATCCCATCGCTGACCAGTAATGGGATTAAAGGCGGGATTGGTATCGCTCTGGTTGCTAGCAAATGCTTCGCCGGAGCCCTGTGAGATTTGTATGCCCCGCGAGGCAAGTAAACCTGAAGCAAATCCGTATCCGATATTCTTCGTCAACTTTTCGGGACTCTTCCCTGAAAGAACGAACATGAGTTCTGAGATTGCCGTTTTTAGATGCACGGACGGCGTTGTTGTAAGCGACAGCAGTTTGGAGGACAAGGTGTCGCTGCGTCCGATAGGAGCACTCCGATCCTGATCTTCAGGAAGCAGAAGCCATTCCATGTACTTTCTCGGGCCTTCCGGAGCTTGTTCATATATGGTGATGAGTAACTGTATCAGAAGCACTATCCGAGTCTCCAACTGGTCCGTTTGATAATATCGCACAGCTGCATCCAGAACGTTGATCAGCTTGTCAACATTGCAATTTTGGTTGAATTTCGGGAAAAATGGACTGCTTTCAAATTTGCCCGGCTTATCTGTAAGGTCCAATACTGATAGAGCATTGATAAGGTGCCCGATCAGACCATCGAGAGGCTGTGGCGGAATATCTAATCGACTGATAGTCTTAAGCATATACAGAGTGGACTGGGTGAACGCATCAGCGAGATCAGGATTGAGCTTCCCGACATTAAAGAGCAATTTCAGAACTTCGGTAAAGGCAGACTCGTCAGTCCCTGCAAGAGTCTTCTTGCCACTCTTAGGCAGCTGCTTCGCATGGCGCGTTATTTGCTGCAGAATAATTAGCATCACCTTCCTTTTTTTTTCGGTATACAAGTCCACACACATAATTTATGTTTTCACCGAGAGAATGCTCAGTGATCAATGTTTTGAAGCTCAGATCCGTATTATATGTAGTAAGAAACAGTATGCGGGCGACAATCATCTCGTCTTCGGAGCTCTCGGTCTGTACGTGAAGAGTTAGGTTGACTGACAGCAAGATTAGACGAATCACATCTTACCTTTAGCTTCTCGGCCAACCTTCCAACACACCCTGTATCAACGAAGACCTGCCTCATCTCCTCCTTCAGCAAGAGCGCATTGGCAATGGTACGTAGAGCGGCTCGTCGTATATCCTGTGTCTCCCCGTCCAATCCATATTTAGTAAGAAGTGCGATCCCCTAACAGCGTCAGAAAGTTCCGGTCCAAGGACGGAAATCGGTCGAGATACATTTTTGGAGTATATTGCTTCTGCATTATCCGGATTTATCCCGTGTTGCCGAAGGGTCAGGATGACATTAACTTTCTCTGATATCACGATAAATTAGCATAAATTAGCCAATGGCAAAGTCATGATTCATGTTAATTTCCTAGGCTTACCTGCAGACGAGAGTTTCTTCTCGGACAGGTCCTTATCGAGCTGATCGACTAGACGGCGGACCTCTCTCTGCTTATCTATATCAGAATTTAGCTGGTGCCACAATGTGTATGCGCCGTTCCAGCGACATCGCTTACCCTCATTCTGCAGTACTCGAGCCTGCATCATGCCAATGCCACAATATTGGAAATCATTCATAAAGCACCCAAAGAGACACTTGCGTAGAGAGCAAGCAAAAGCAAGCTATAAATAGGCCCTAATGGAGTATTTCAAGACGGTCGCAAGCTGTAAGATCGAATCGAGAATAAGGAAAAGAGTAAGAAGCTCAATGGAGCATGCACCAACAACAATCAATTAACAGGAATGGATCAACCAAGTGGACGCACAATATGAGATGGCTGCAGCTCAATCAATGCCAGATTGCATATTAATTATGCAAAAAAAGAAAAAGACAACGACACCAAAGTAAACACTCGACCTGTTGACACTGGATTTGCAGCTCAAGAAGTCAACAAGATGTCGAGTCGCCGCATCCCCGCACTTACATGGGTCCCATGGAATGCCTTAAAATCGAGGCCCCACTAGTCTCGATTCTTTGGGTTTAGCGTTGTAGGTCGAAAGCCCTAGCCCTAGCCCTACATCGCAGAATGGGTTTGGTTACATTACTATGATATGGAAAGCAGCGAAAGCAGAAAACTTATCTGTGATATGAACAGTCACAGTAAGGTACAACTTTGTATCTAGCATCATAAATACAACGGAACTAAGAGCAGTACCCTAGACGTCGTGCTCGGGAAACACTCTGAACAGTCCGACTGATCGTTACCTGACTATGTAGTAATTGTTGCCTAATTAGATTTGAAATTACTAGACCACTCCTTTATGCATCCAATACTGCACTATATCATGAAACAATTCAGAGAAACAAGTTGACATTGACTTACTGCGCATGGCGGAGGCTACAGCGTCACATTCAGATTTTCCTGGGATGGGGGAAGGATCTTTAGACAGAGCTTTATATGTGGCCTGTGTTGGTAGTCACCATTCAATTATGGACACTTTGATAAAGCGCGGCACCAATGTGAATAAAATGATGGAGAATGACTTTACTCCACTTCATGCTGCTTGCATACGAAATGCACCGACAGAAGGAGGGGACGTCACCTCCTTTCGAATCTCGCTAAAAGAATGGAGCAGAATTTGAGAAAAAGTCTAACGGATTATGTTGTGGATGCACTGCTCTGGAATTTGCTTGTTCTCTCAGGTATTACCGTATCGTAAAGACACTTCAGGATTGTTGAATGGAGAGTGAAAGCACAACCACATCCCCAACACAGTGATCTACCTATCCTCGGGCTTTCTCAATAAATAATTTCTTCTATGTTCTGGAGCACCTAACCTTGGAATACATGACTCAGTCTGACCTTGGTATAAAAGTCTATTCAGCTTCCAAGGTTGCGCCAGACACTGCGGCTCCGAATGCTGACAACTTAGAACTTTTGCTACACGGCACCGCAAAGCCAAACGTTCGGATCAGAAACTTCCATCTAGGAGATACCCTTACTTTAGCTATGGGATGACAGCTGGTTCCATAGCTCATACGTACTTTGTATTTTCCATTCTGAATCCATTGATATAAGCAGTTGTTATGTGCCTACTTATCTGTATTACTGTAAGGATTTCTACAGTTCCCGGAGTTGATCAATAATTGGGGCAAAACCTAGCATAGGTTAGAAGCCAAGCATAACATGAAATCAGCACTAAAGGATAGGACTGGGCTAAGCCCTCTCACATCACCGGACTCACTCCCTCCAGCCAGAACAAATTCTCATGCTTGCCCACTCTTTTGGTAGTTGTGGAGAGGCTTTTCAGCTCCTCTCTCATAATCAAGACTCGACCTTACACGTCTATAGCGTATAGAGCTGACTTCCATCAATCCCTTATACCACCATCTCCCAGAAACAGTGATAAGAATAGCGACAACCAAGGGCAACGTCACTGCAAAGTATACCCAAACTTTAGTCTCACCAAACTGTGAATTCACCATTAATACTGAAGAATGAGCAAGCGAATGATACAGGAACGAAAAGGGAGCCAAGGATAGTGAGTCGGGACAGGGCCTTGGAGTCTGAGATTGACTTTCCCGCTTCCCTCAGAGCCAGATGTTCGGCCGTAATATCGAGCAGGTTCATTGACCATTCACGGTAACTAATGAACTTGTCACGAATGATGATGAAGTCTCGATCCTCTACCCTATCAGGCGGGTGTTGATGCTCTAATGGCTGGCACTCTTTGCACATGCCATTGATAGCAGACCGCTGCCGAAGGGAATTTCAAGCATCTTTCAAAGCGCATTCCATCGTGTATCAACATGGTAATCAAGAGCAACTGAGGCATATTCCAAGTATTTATCAGCTCGCCGATCGCTAGCTGGTATTCACATAACAATTAGTCGTAGTCGAGAAATTCTAGACTGCGGTATCTCTTCAGTTTGAAAGGTACCCTCTTATCAGCGCTCATCTGTTTGATAATCCTCTTTGCATCTTTGTGTGAGCCTGCCTTGAATACCCTTAGCATCGATTTAGCTACCAAATTCAGAACATGTGCCAGGCAACGGATAAAGTTTATAAACTTACTCCAGTTGTAAATAATCATGATTTAATCATTAATCATAATCATAATATAATCATTGGCGTGCCCTATGTTCAAGGCTCCAGGCTTGAACACGCCAAATTTCCTGTGCCACTATTCAGTACGATATAAAGCAGCACGCAGCCTATGAGGTACTTGGCCAGGTGATTTGGTATAACGAAGACGCGTGTAAAAAGTAGCACCTAGGTCACAGAAACCACATTGTGTCAGATATAGTAGACTGATAGAAGAAGAGCCCGAAGATGAAGAAGATTGACAAGGGGCTGTTGCTGCCTGACTACTAAGGCTGCAATAGCAACGCGCTCAATGCAGTTAGCGCAGCCACTTAACGCGGTCGCGATTGCCTCCCGCGATTTCGCGTCATCCAGTGAGATTATTGATTCATTATTTGATGGACAGACAGGTCAACTCTTTCATTTCTGAGACCTCACTACAACCTCCAGCCTGGATCCGACTCCAGCGTTACGCGACTTTCCATCCACCCTTTCCTGTTATCAGCTGGATAGGTCATGGCTATTTTCTCGTTTTAATTTTCTTTTACCAGCATATTCAGCAATGGTTGATGTTTTTGTATTGCTTTCTTTACGCTTCTCTTCCTCGCCCTCCATTCAACCATGGTGGAGGTCCTAGGTGCCTATCCGGCGCGTCCGCCGACTCCTCCCAAGGCTTCGCATAATCTCTTTAAACGAGATGCAGGAATTGTTCCCGGTCGACCGAATATGCTTAATACACCCGGGGAATCACCGTCATCAACTGCTGAGTCGACGATACTAAGGTCGAATAAGAAAGTCAACTTCTCTCCTATCACGAACTACATAAAACCTCCGACCTTCTCCAGCCGTGCATCCATGTCGAGTAACGAAGTACGCCCCATTCCTCCCTCGAACGAATGCAAGCCGGCCAAATCGATCCTAAAAACTCCCGCCGCCGACATTGTGCCTTTAGAAAAGAATGAGCCGCAGTCCTTCGCAGTGCTGCTAGAGTCAGCAACACAGCAGTTGGCCGGTGAATCTCTCAGTTCAAGAATAGACGCTTATATGCAGCTGTTGGGTGCTCTCAAGGCTTATGACAACATCACCGAGCAAGACGACATGTCCTCGAAAGTCGGGGTCCTGTTGCAGTTTGTACAGCGTGACATCAGCCGGGATTTGGGTAAAAGAGATGTCGTTGAAACCAACCTGGTGACCAATGCACTGAAAATGGGGATCTATATCATTTGGAGTCAGCCATTAGCATCGCAAATCCCAGATGATTTCAAAATATTCATAATCGATCATGCATTGAGTGTCTTGCAAGATGGCAAACTATCAAAAGCTATCTTGAACCATTATGTCCACGTCCTATATACTCAAAATTTTTCAGCCAAGATAATGACCAACTCACGGATTACACGGGTACTAGTTGTGTTGAACGATATCACTGATCGCGTGAACGGAAATGGAATCATTTCGCAACGACTGGGGGTTTATACCAGGTTACTTGGTCAGTCAAAGGCAACTATGGCCTCACAAGCATCACTATGGGTGGAGCACCTCATTTCAGGTCTTCTTCATCCCGTGAAGGACACCAGGTCGAAAGCTTTAGTTCTTGGAACTCAAACGGCTCTGTTATTGGGACCCAACCTGGTCATTTCGAAAACCATACTGGATATCTTTAACAAGGAGATCTCCCAAGGCAGGAAGCTGGTCTCGGAAGTATGTGACCGAATGAGCCGCATGATGTCTCCCTCGGATAGTGGAGTGCATGTGCCACAAATTTGGAGCATTATAGTCTTGCTTTTGAGAAGCAAGAGATTCAACATCGAGCATTGGGAGTACTTCAAAGAATGGGTTCTTGTTTTACAAAGATGCTTCAATTGCAGCGACCCTGCCATTAAGTCACAAGCTATTGTCGGATGGAACAAATTTGTCTACATGGTTACTTGTAATGAGTCGACGAGCAGGAGCATGCTGAAAATGCTTACGAAACCCATTCTTTCCAATTTTGAACGCAAGCGCAGCGATAAGGCCGGTGCAAGCGTCAACCCATTATTTCTTTCGAGTTACTACAACCTTCTCTACTATTCGTTCCGGCCGAATAATACATTTGACCACATTGATTTCATCTGGGAAGAGTACTTCTCTCAGCCGTTCGTCAATGTTTTCGCCAGCAACCCCCAACTGAATGATGCTGCTTGCAAAGCTTTGGCATCTCTATTATGGACCTCGCAGTCGAAGATTTGGACCGAGGACAAGATCCACGAGGTACCTAAAATGGAAGCAAACTTCATACTCCCGATCGACTGCAGATGGGTTAGATCACGTATAGTACCGGTAGTTGCGGCTTTTGAAGTTTTGGTGGCCTCAGCGAATTGGACGAATATTCAAATGATCTGGATCCATATTTGCAAGGCACTCTCGGATGCCTCCAGCAAAGAGATCAAACCATCATCCGAACTCATGCAGGCAATCGCTACTATACTCGGCCTGTTTCAACGACTTCGCCAGGCATCACCTTCTTCGTTGAATGCCGAGACGGACGATGTATTTATAGAACGCTTCACATATCTTGCCACAACACTTGTCTCAACAGTCGGTCCTTCTCCTTTTACAGAAACCCTGCTCTTGAAAACTTCTCAGGAAACATTCCAGGCTGCAAACACACCCACTCATCGGCGTCCGCGAACAGACCGAAATTCCGACACGCCATTCATGCACATATTACGTATGATAAGCTCTTATGGAAATACATCTGAGCCGACCAAATCACTTTTGAGTCTAATTGATGGTCTCCTTGACGCCGCATCAAAAGGCCGGCAGGCCAGAGGATCACGGCTCGACTTTTTAGAGAGGTGTACGGAGCTGAGCATAGACGAGAACGGCGAATATGAGACAACATCCAAGTTAGTCTCTTATATCTGGGATGCAACTGCGAGATACACCGTTATTTGCCTGGGTTCCCTGCCGATGGAAACTCTAAGAGAACGGGACGGTACAATCTCTCGCGATTACATCAACATATCGAACATTCTTTTGCGAGGACTACAGCTCAGAACCTCACCCCCGACATGGAGTGCTCTGCTCGAGTCCTACATACGCATTATTCGAACTGAGAAAGGCGAGCGTGGAATTTCTACCCTAGTCATTGAGCCCATTACTCAGAGGCTCTTACAAATCGACTATGTCCGGGCTTATCTTCCAACGAAAGCCTTAATCAACCAAGCATTATCTCTTGCATACTACGAGCAAAATAAATATCCAGCAACACCAAGCAGCTCCAGCCAACCATCTTCCTTTTCCTTTCCCGATAAGCTTTTGGATCTCATTCGGAAAGTACTTGCAGATTCCTATAATCACTTCAACGCTTCAGACAGTGTGGTATTAGCGGAGGTTGTTGAGTCTTTGACGTCCCTCCTAGGGAGTGGTACACTGCAATTTCGCCACATGCTTCTGGAGTCTCTACAGACCCCCTTAGCATTGTGGTTACGGGACTCAGCTCGCTTCCTCACTTCTGAGAAGGGCGCAGACAACAGATTGCTGACTGCAGTAAGTCAATTCTTATGAGCATTACCTTTGAAGTTACTAACCATGGCGTAGTATCGAACGCTCTCACTAGCAATTGCCAACGCCATGCAGATTGCTGTTCCGCACAACACGGCGTCACTACATGCGTTTGAAGCAGTAGTTTCCGCTGGCTTGGAATCTGTTCATAAGTCAACAGCAAATCGTTTCATCGAAATGTGGAATGTGACTTTTGGGCTGCAGGAGCTCGCGAATTATCCTTCTGGCGTTCAATCAGCTCTTCAGAAGCTTGAGCCGTTGGTCAAGTTGCAACTACCATTGCCTCTACCCCGCCAAGCTAAATCGCAGGTATGTTATCTCTATATCTCACAACTAAAGGTAGAATATTCACGGTATCTGTCAGGTTCTCGAGATGCCGGACTTTGTCGAGTCTCAAGATACAACAAGCTTTGAACCGGTTACGAATACTTTCGGCAGAGTTTTAAGGCAGATGGACAGCCATAAGACGCGACCGACCACGTTCAGTTCCTCGCCAATTATTCAGTCAACGGAGTGGGCCCAGCCCCATGTGTTGCCACAGCAAAATATTGATAGCACACCCCGAAAGCGGCTTCGCCATGACAATTCACAGATCCAGTTTGTCACGGTTGATCCGTCGCCTCGCGCCTCGAACATGGAAAGTCAGCTTCTTACTGAACGCCAACAAGAAGTGAGGGAAAGACAGCGCGGGAGCACATCAATGTTTCTGGACGGTTTGGGGTCATCATCACCCGCTCCTGCTCTGACGGAGGTTCCAGCTACCTTGTCCCCAGTGAGGTTGCCCAAGATACGAGACACTGTACGCGAACCAGAAGCGCCGTCAACTCCTACCCTGGCAGCCCATTTGCAGGATAATGATGATGACTTTCCTGGTTCCTCTCCGACGCCTGGAACGAGAGAGCAGGGTCACCTTGCATCCCAGGGCAACCATGCTTTGACCATTGAGACGTTTGGGAACATACAATCAGATCCACCTTCTTCTCCCCCCGAAATATCTCGCTCGCCTAGTAGCAAAAGGCTTTCTTCACAAAAGCCTACTCCGGAGAAGTCCAAGGTTGAAGCCAGCGAAAAGCAAAACAGTCGTAGACGTCGCAGCTCTAGAATCACTGAACACAAAGCACCGGGCGAATCGACAGTCGCACCTATCCCAAGCGCGAAAGAGACCAACACGCCGCAGCAAAGTGATATAGAAGCACAAGAAGAGCCTACACTAACCAGTGAGGTGACGGATGTGATACCCGACACGTATGCGGACGAATTTGAGCAGCAGTTGGCTTCACAGCTAGAACAGGACTTGGAGCTGGCTGTGGACTTGAAAGACCAAGATGATATCGAGTCCATTCAGTCATCGGATGTCAACCTGCCACGGGGCCCAATAACCAGGAAACGAAAGCGTAACGCTGAGACTGAGGAGGCCTCGACTCCGGAACGCGTGAAGCGACGTCAGTCCAAGAAGAGCAAGGCAGCTCGCTCTGAACGTGCACGCACCGAGTCGTCTCAATCGGACAGTGACACAATGAAACCATCTACCCCTGAGACATTGAACGCCAGGCGTGGCCTTTCAACTCCACAGTCCTCTCCGCTTAAAAACCAGATCAGTGTAGACGACCTCTCTGACAAGTCTACGAATTCGGAATCGAAGAGGCGAAGTGGGCGGCTCAATGTCCCTGCTGACCGGGAAATTTTATCATCTCCTATCAAGTCTAGGAGATCGAGATCACGTAAACGGCGATCTTTGCGACTCAGTGGAGTTCCAGCTTTGTCGCCACCAAAATCAGACAAAACATCAAAGGCTCAGAAGAGGAAACGGACCAAATCTCGTAATCAGAACGATGATGAGGCTGCTGAGGCTGATATTCAAGACAATTCAATGCAGGATGTTAAGATGCCGGATGGTGAGACTGGAACTTCTAATCAAAATGGCGAATCAACGGAAGCTCAGGCAGCTCCAGCTCCAGAAACAACTGATGTGCAAACGGATACAGTGGTCGAAAGTGCAGTGGATGCAGCAATCTCAACCTCGGCTGGAAATGAGACTGAAGAGCAGGCTGTTGAAAACGATATTGTCATGGAAGAGGCCTCTCCTGAGATGAGTATTGCTGCTCCAACCTCTACTATCATGGACGAGGCACCACGCTACATCTCTCAAGGTGTACAAACAGACGATGTCATGGACATTAGCGAATCCAACACCGACTCCGCTCAAACCGGCGGCAGTATTCTCGGCTCTCTTCGTAGAGTTCTCACTGGCATTAAGAACGTTACTTTCGGCAGGAATGTTCTTAAAGAGATTGACGATGTCATGTTTGATATCCGGGTGGAAGCGCATGAGGCTGCGCGGAGAGATCAGGCTTAAATATTGCTTTTCCAGTTGTTTGTATTGTTTTAGTTTTATTGTCTTCACTTGCTCCTAAGTATTTGGTTAGGTTGAAGGCGTGCGTGCATAGCGACGGCGTACCTGGGTTGAAGATTATGTAGTTAGTTAGCAGTATCTTAAATAACGCGGATTGAAAGTGGCATTCCCATCTTATAGTTGAATGCCATACCTGTTATGACTAGATTAAAATAATGATAGTAGTTCTTGCACACTCCCTACCATTTAACCAACTCCACAACAATCTCTTGGGTGTATAAGAGAACTTCCAACATAGGCTATTCAGGATCGTGCCCTAAGCTCTGTTAGCAGCAATCTAGGCATTGCAGCAAGAGATATGGTCAGTAGATACTCTCTTGATTTGTCTACATACTTTCAAATAAGTAAATAGAGAAGGGATTATCTGTCATTCTTAGTCTTGGAAAGTAAAAAAGTAACTGTCAGTGTAATGATGCTGGATACATGTGATATCCGCTAGTGTTAAATAGAAAGTGATGGGTTTGTCAAACGTCATGCTCAGATGCTCTATCATAGACCCTTTCCTTCACCTCTTTGAAATGGCTAATGGGCTCTTGATGCTAAGAAACATGCTCAGTGCGCTGAAGCTAAATACTTTGATTTACTTGCTTGCCTGGAACTAAATCAATATGTACATCCCCTAGGATAGATCATACTCGTAGAAGCACTTATGGGTGTTCAATCAAATGGGACCTTCTTGGAGAGACTTGAGATTGTGTAATGACTCGTTCCACCGATTTTCTTTAAACAAGTTAGGGTGTCGTTTGCGTTGCGTTTCCTCTTCTGCATAGTCAAGAGGTGTCTTGCCCTGAAAGTCCTTCTCATGGAGTGAATCGAAAATGTTTGTCTCTTGCGGCAAGTTCGTGAGGTCTTTGTTGAAGGCACCGTGGATTGCTCCATGATGCAGTACATTGCGGCCCTTAGCGTCTTTCGCTGCGATATCAAAACACTGCAACAAACGCTTGAGAACAAGAAAATTATCACCATCCCACTGGCGCATCACTAGGTGTATCAAACCCTCCCTCCCTTCGCTGAACCAGGTCATGCTGGCCCCATTCTGAACTAAACAGTCGAAGATTTCCACTTGAAAACGTATGTGAAACAATCTGAGATATAGGCTGAGAACAGAGTCGCCATTTTCATCCAGTTCGTTCGGTCCAAATCCGTGTTGTAAAAGTAGATTGATGGTTTCAACAGAGCAAAAATATGATTTTACATGATGATGTAAAAGTTTCGTCTGGAAAAAACCACTCTGCTGGCAGCTTCCCAGTAGCTGCTGAGGACGTTGCTCCAAAATAAATCGCACAACATCAGGATAATTTCCTTTGACGGCACAATGAAGGGGAGTTGATCCATGAATATCTTGCAAGGTAATGCTACAACCTCGACTCAATAATATTCGAACAGCGTCCAAATTTCCCGCTTCACATGCTAGATGAAGACATGTTTGACGTTTGTTGTTTGATTTTGATATATCGGCTCCTTTCTCGATAAGCTGTAGTAATATCTCTGACGCATACCATTTATCAAATGGAATCACATGCAGTGCACAATCTCCTTGATTGTTGGCAATGTTGACGTCAATAGAAATCATACTCAAAAGCACGTTAACAATACGAACTCTAGTTGTATCAATTTCTTCAAAGATCTCAGAGGCTTCTTCGCTTTCCCAGTCGGTAATGAAATTGCTTAATTCTTCAACAGCATACTCTCCAGTTATCCAGTAATCCTCATATCCCAACCCCAGCATCCTGCGTCGAATTGCCAAATGTAATGGTGTGTCACCAGTCTCAGATTGTGCATTAGGATTGGCATGATGGAGACACAGAAACTCGGTCATTCCCACGCTTCCGTTCAAAGCTGAAAAGTGAAGCGCGGTCATCCCTGAAGCAGATGCCTTATCTGATCGGCTTTCATGCTTCTCATCAAGCTTGTAAGTAATGGATTGATTTTGCATTTGACCAGTCCAAGACCGCCTGTTGATTGTGAGGTTCACATCGTATCCATTTTGAAGAAGAAGCGATAAATCCTGTCGCCCGCATGCGATCGCATACAGAAAAGGGGTCATATTCTGTACATCAGGTTCATTGATGGAGACTCCCTTATCCATGAAATATGCTAGCAGTCTGCAGCTGTCATTAGACTTCCGAGCTTTGCAGATGAGATGTAAGGCATTCTGGCGCCTGTTGTTGAAAGTGTGAACGTGGGCCCCAGCATCAATCAGACGATAAATGGTTGCAGCATGCAAGTTTTCTACTGCAGTAAGCAGTGGAGGTTGGCCATAAACATCTTTTGCCTCCAAATTTTTCGGTGTGCGAGTAAGCAGCTGAACTACTAAAATTTCATTGCCGTTTTCTGCTGCATAATGGAGGGCCAACCTAGACTCATTGTCTAGCAGATCAGGATTCGCACCTTGTCGTAAAAGATCATCTACGACGTGATTCTGGGACTTCATAGTCGATCAATGAAGTGGAGTTTTACCACTTTCATCAACCGTATCTATGCAAGGTTCACTCTCGTTTGGAACCTTCAGGAATCGTATATACTTTTTCATGAGTCTAATGATTGTCCAGTCCGTGAATAAGATAGAACGAACAAGACACCTGATGCCCCACCTTGCTGCGACATGTAGAATGGAAAAGTGCTGAGGAACGTGATGGTGCTTGCGATATGTGTTTAACCACACCTCGCGCTCTGCTGAACTGGGACAAAAAAATTGCTGATATTCAGGTAGGATAGTGAATTCCATGTCAGCAGAACCGGCATGCTCAGGCCAATAGACAGTAGCGTACTCGAGAAATGAATATTCTTCTTGGTCTCGTTGCCGTTGAAGCAAAACAATATTATCCAAAAGATAACCAACACACCTGTTTGCTAGAGATGCGTGGACTTGCAGTGCGTTGATAGAAAATGAATGTTTCGGATTAAAAAGAAAATCCCTGACGGACTTATGCAAGAGGCGCACGATTCCATCTTGGATAACAACCATAAGACGGCACATATCGATGTCTTCCTGTAAATATCTCAGTCGATGTTCCTTGTATTCTTCCTCATAGAGTCTGCAAGCAATAGACAGCTCTGGCAGGCTGAGAGGACGTCTCGATGTTCCGACAACGGCCAGAATTCGTAAGATCGTGTTAAAGCCATCTTTATCTGCGTCCAGCGCCGTTTCTAGCAATCTGGCATAGAGAGAATGTAATCCTTGTGGCAAGCTCTGCAGTTTCTCAATTGCATCCCGTGATCGAACACCTGCCAATTTCTCGCACACAATACTAACCCATAAAAAAGTTCCTTCAGCTTTTTCTTTAAGTATGCGTGATAAGTCTCGTTTTGTTCTCTCGAAATAGCCTTTTCTCCCTGCGAGCTGATTGAGTTTCTGGTCGATGAATACTTGAAGATCATCTTGGACTTTGGGATAAGTACACAAGTCTTTTGACATATATGGATGTAGGTACTCTCGAATTTCAGGGAACGGTCGACTGGTTATCAAGAAATGTATTTTACCAATCATGCCATCATTCTGATTTCCAAGCCTGCGAGTAATTTGCGTGAACAGCATTTTCTGCGTATTTTGGTCGCATTCGTCCAAGGCATCAATAATGCAGTAAAGCTGGTTATATGTGTTATCGCATCCTATATCAATGAACACAGCCCACAAAGCATCAAATGAATCGAACAGCTTTTCTTTACGCTCCTCAAACTTGTGGAGTAAGTGCTTCATGAAATGGGGGCGTTGCTTAATCAGTTGGTATAGGAGACCACGTAGTATAGCAGTTGCAGTACAACGTTCTGGAGAACTGGAGTCACAGAAGAAGTACGCAAGAGCATTTTTTTGGCCAATTATATCATACTGATCCAAGAGAATGTCCACTAGAGTGATTGTCATTGTCGACTTTCCAGTCCCTGGGTATCCATATATCCATACAACCACAGGACTCTTTCAGTAGACGCACTAGGCGATGCGAGCCAAGTCTGAAGTTCGTCCGTATCTATGATCCAGTCGCATGTGCCAGGGGCACGGTCTCCTTTTCTTCGCTTCGGCGCATTCTTGTCTTCAACGGGGTCAGTTATGAACAGACTTTGCAGGCACGCCTTTTCTTCTGGGGTGAAATCTTTTGCTGTGACCTTGTTAGCAAATAGATTGTTCAACAGGAAGACCACCTACTGTGTCCTGTTCTCGAATGAATATAAGTCAAGGGAACAACGGATAACAGCTGCTTAGCATAAGCTGCCGCGGTCAAAGCCGCATAACCCTACCATTCTTTTCGTTTGTGAGAATCGGAGTAGTCACAAATTCCACGGATCACCAAGCATGGAAGTTGATCCATCAAACCTGCCGCCTCCATCTCAAAGCAGAGGATGTTTCGTCCCTCGCCCATCTGGTCCCGCGTCTCCGCATCCTTCATAAGCTGATTCCCAGAAGCGATTAATCCATAGTGAAAGTCAGGGTCATCTGTTGCTCGTGGTGGACGAAGCAACAGCTGGGCCAGGTCACAGGTTGAGCAGTCATGCTCACCGTCTTAATGTTGATATGTCGCGAGGAAAAGCAAATCATCAGTGGGCCGCGAAAATCGCGTTTTCATATCATTATTTCTCTCGAGTACGCTCATAATGCTCTGCTTGATCGTTCGCTTTCCCAGCATTTGGTCTTTCTCCAAATGGCTCACTGCTGTCAACAATAACTGAGGGGGTTTATTGAGATATCCTATAGGCTGAAGTCCGGTGTGGGTTTTTTTCCAAAGTCATCTTGTATGACACCACTCCCGTTTCCAGTCGGCTTGCTGATTACCACATCACCAAGCCGAATATCAAACTTCGTAGGTACTCCGCCTCCAATACCGACCATCAAGCCAAATCGTAGTGACGGGAATGTGGCCAGCATTTGTACCAGCACCGTGGTTGCCGATGTGATCCCATAAATACCGAACGGCAAGCCAGCAATCACCACATTATGGCCGTTCAAGCTACCCAGAATATAGGTATTGTGATCACTGGACACCTGAGGGAGACGACCGTGAATTTCATCCAGCATGGTTTCCGACGCAGCCATCTCCACTGGTAACGCGCAGACCCATGCCACGGTGTAGTCATGGTGCGAAAGTGTTAAATTCGCCATTGCGGTATAATATCTGAGCGCGTTGTAGTGGAGCGGTAAATGCTTCACGGTATTGTGTAAGTATATCTTTCTCCGTCTCCGTTTATCGAGATTTGATGGGTCTTTTTAACATCGGAGTCTAGTAATTGAGGGGGGTTGCTTGGCTGGATACGTAGGCAGGCTGTGCGCAAGGCTGATTGTTAGGCTAAAGCCAACTGCATAACCCAGTTATCTGGCGAAACAGTGTTATTGATCCATGCAGTAAACAAGGCAGAATCCGAAGTGGCTGACAGCATACGGAAAGAAGGCAATTGGCTTGGTAGGCCATAGTTTGCGCTGGTAAGAAAGCCAGTCGGTTTTTGAATCCGTGATTTGCAGTCACGTCACCATCCTTCAGCGTTTTGGTTGTCCGAAGAATAGTGTCGGAACGTGAATATCAACCCTACACGTTTCGGCACTGGATATTAGTTACATTATACATAGTCCGATACGGCATTGCATTCCGTGTATATAACTAGCTAGCTATCCCCCGTCCCCTTTACTCTTGGGGGGCAGTCATTAATATCAGGAATTCTGTACCATATTGATCAGGCTCGTCAGCTTGTCGGATTAGCTATTCTATGTGTCTATTGCTAGCGACCTGGAAGTGGATAAACCGACAGAAGGATTGCGCCGCGAGGTGTGAAAAAAAGGGGATGAAAGAGGTCGAGTAAAAACAGTGAGGGATGCTCGTATTCATACTACGTAGATATTGGCGGGACGAAGATTATTGGCAAAGATTCAATACTCCTGCTTCACGTGTACCATATACAGAAATTATGTTATGGGTTGGCCCCATAACTAGAGGTTTCGGGATAAACCCTCATGACACGGTACCGAGGCCTATCCAGATATATATTCGATATTTCCGCATCAGAAAATAATCTGAAACTATCCATGCATTCCGAGATATCTCTTCAAGCCCCGAACCAGCTGCGGATGAGAACGCTTCAGACTTTATACTGCTTTACAAATGACCACACGTAATCCTGTATCGTGCCATAATTGTCTCGGGGTGAAACTCTATGATAGTCTTATCAGGATTCAGGAAACCGGATCAACGTCCATAGCCCTACATTCCCTCAGCTAAGCCGTCACATATGGAGTATAAGATGTTGTATCCTAGATATTCTTAGATACGAAGGTATTTATGACAATTTTAGATTAATATAATTTAATAGATAGATTATTGCGGCTATTTCTTAAGATATATCTAGCCTTTAGGTATAGTGTCTATATAAAATTGTTGAGATATCGAGATGCCCTAAATGGGTATTTGTATGGGAAACCCGCTGGGTCACTTACCCGTGAGGGACGTTTCGTAGAATCATTGTAGAGACTTCATTAGAAATCTTGGTTTGAAAATAGGACCTCAATCCAGCCATTTTCTGTGAGTAACTTCTACGCACCATGATACTGGTCCTTCAATTAAAACAGAAGAATACCTCGATATATTGCTAGTCGAATTTGCAGAGTGACTTGTCCACAGCCGCACTCTCAGTGTCCGCTCAGTGAGCCTGACTACGAGCGCCCTCACAGAGTAGCCACAACTGAGAAAGGAAGCCCCCACTCAGCAAAGGAAATATGGTACGTATAGGTACCTAGGTATATCAATTGATTTGTATTTGAATATTTATCGAGTGGAGAGACTAGACTGCTCCCTTCCCCAAAGATGCAACCACGATTATGTAGGTACATATATCAGAATCACATCAAGCTGCAGCCTTGATTCTCCAGCGTGACACTACACCTGCGAGACAAGGAACTGAGAGCTGAGAAGCCAAAAGAACCATTCATATGCTGATTTGTAATGATACTTGCTGAAGATGAGGCATCAATCCATCCCGGTATCTTCGAACTTGCGGCAAACCCTGCAAGCGCATGTTTTTCTCGAGAATATAGCACCATCATTATCACAGGCATGTACAAGCCAAAACCTGACTTCACATTGCCGCGATTCAAGTTTGAGCTCTGCCACCTCTTCTTTCAACATCCACCTCTCGTTCTCCTCCGCGTCCGTCAGCAATCGATTTCGGCTCATCATAACCAGATCGGAGAGCCTCCTATATTTCCCGAACAATTCATCATCAATAGCTATCTGGGTAGTCATGGCACGCATCAGTCCCGGTGAAGGACGAGCTGACATCAAGCTCGCTATCTCGAGCTGCCGAAGGCTGGGGGCGTCAAGACCGTGGTTGTGACTCCGGAGCCCGAGAAGCCGTTCCACGAAAGAAAGTCGTTCTGCTCGGGCGAGTCGTTCTTCTCTGTTTGATCGCGGCTGGACTTCGGTATTGTTCGAGTCATTGGCAGCTGGAACTGCCAAGGGAGACTGGAATAGATTCATGTTTGCGAGGCTTTCCTGAGATGCCTGTCAGCAAGTGTGTATGTAGGTCAAAGCATGCTTTGCTCAGAGAGCAAATAAAGAAGTAGATTAGGTAGATCTGTCAATGGAATTATACATACGCTAGAAGGAATTACCCAGTAATTAACAGATTGGTTCTTAAACAATGTAATGTTGGTATGTGTGAAGGAAAGAAAAGAAGAAGAGAAAAAGAATGAGAAGCACATTATATAGCAAAGATTTCTTTGTTCAGTCTTCATCAATAATTTTCCATGGTGATTCAATGTTTGTGTGACTATCCTATCTGTTAGCTGGTGTTGTGATCTTTTGAACTTCTTAAACAACAAAAATTAAGAAGAAAAGTGTTGTAATTGTATCCTGTGCAGCTCCTTTAGATATCCCTCCAATATACCTAGGTGACAGAATCAACCATGACATATCTCATGGTTATATGTCAATATAAAACCAAAAACCGGAGTAAACTCTTCCTTTGCATCCCAATGACATACCCAGCATCGATCAGAGAATCTGTTCTCCTCGCTCCAGATCCTCCCTATAAAACCCAGCAACCAAAAAAGCCAATTCGAGAGCCTGCTTCTCATTAAGCCTCGGATCACAGAACGTCTCATAACGTTCCGAAAGACCTTCTTCCGTCAAACCACCGGCTCCTCCCACGCATTCTGTCACTGCTTCCCCAGTCAACTCGAGATGCATACCACCTAGAAAGCTACCCGCCGCTCTATGAATCTCCAACGCCTGCTTAAGCTCAGACAAGATATTAGTAAAATGCCTCGTCTTCACCCCCGACGGCGTAGACTGCGTATTCCCATGCATGGGGTCACATTGCCAAACCGGTAAATGGCCCGAGCCCTGCACAGCGGCAATATGCGCCGGTAAATATTGAGAAACCTTATCCGCTCCATAGCGAGATATGAGCGTGACTTTACCGATTTCCTTCTGCGGGTTTACCGTGTTGAGTAATTCCACAAGTTCGTCGGTTGTCATGCTAGGACCGATTTTGATGCCGATGGGATTACTGAGACCGCGGAAAAATTCGACATGGGCGCCTTTGACTTGTCGTGTGCGGTCTCCTATCCAGAGGAAATGGGCGGATGTATCGTAGTAGCCCTTTGATATGGCTGCGGAAGAGCCTCGACGGAGTTGTTTTTCTTTATATTCTGTGGGTGAGGGATATGCCTCGGGTGGATGACGCAGGAGACGAGTGAAGCTTTGCTCGTATTCTAAGGATAATCCTTCGTGACTTGTATATATGTCAGCTGTCGCAACACGACTATCCTGATCAACGCCAACTGTGTGCATGAACCGTAGGGCATCCGTCACAGCGTTGGTTATCTTTTCATATTTTTGCTTGATTGATGGCGTAATGACATGTCCCAAACCCCAGTCTAGAGGGGAATGGAGGTCTGCAATGCCAGATGCTAATGCAGCACGGAGATAGTTGAGCGTTGCTGCGGAGTGGAAGTATGCTGATACCAGGCGTGATGGATCCGGTTTTCGTGATTCGGGTGTTGCGTCAAAGCCGTTGATGTTGTCGCCGCGAAAGGAGGGCATTGTGATGCCGTTGATTGTTTCATTCGGACTCGAGCGTGGTCTTCTTCATTAGTTGTATGATATACAAAAGGGGAGATGTCTCACTTAGCGAATTGACCAGCAATTCGTGCAATGCGAACGACGGGTTTGTTGGCTCCTATATACAGGTCAGTGGCCTGTTGCAAATCATATAAAGTACAGCCATACCCCAAACCAAAACCAGACTCATCTGCAGAAGTAGCTTAACCTTTGCCTCGATTGTGGCTTGATTACAATAATCGAAAAGCTCTGCACAGTCACCTGCAAACCCCATCAATATCAGTCAATGGTCACCAGATCATCCAAATCTGTCGACGTACCACCCTGAAGCACGAAAGCCTTCCCGAGAGCCACATTCCGCAAACTGTTCCTCAAACTAACAATCTATGTCATCCGCCCTGTGAGCAAAAGTCTCGGAATGCTGCTAAATTCCCGGATGGTCATACCTCGTGCGGAGTAACCAATGGTGGTAGCTTTTCAAGTTTCGTCAATGCTGCTTTTACAGCTTCAGGATCGTCGTATGTGACATCTTGTTTGATTGGTTTTGAGGTCCAGGCTATTTACAGAAGAGTTGTCAGTTATATATTCAAGTCAAAATCCGGGGTTCTTGAGCGGTTACGTACAAGTTGGACTCCATTCCACCATTTTTACACTGTCGCTAGGATGGTCTCTCTTAGAATTGTCGACTGAAAGTCTTTGCTTTGCAAGCTCCTCGTTGTCTGTCTTCTGGAATTAATCAATAAGTCACTGCGGGACAAAATATCCGTGTACCAGAATCTGGGCAATTCGAAGGTAGATCCTTGGCCAATTGACGCAATACTAGAGATGTAAAGAATCGCTCAAAAGAACTGAGAATCCGTTTTCTATTTCTCAGCACAGTAAGAATGTCATGAGAAATACTTTTTCTTTAAAAGTTATTAAAGAAGAGCAAATAGCCGACGATATCCGTCGCGAGCTGTGCGGGGCCGAGTGGCGCTAAGAAGCTTAGCTCCCCGCCGACGATAACAACTCCAAACCATCCTCCAACAATACAGCGTCAATTTCAAAGACACGAAACAACAAAAAATGGCAGATAGAATCCCCTCTGCTGCCGAAGGCGAAGACCAACGTCTCCCCGTAAACGCCGAAGACCGCAAAGCAGCCGCCGCTTTATCCTCGCTGAACGACAATGAAATCTCACAAGATGGTGATGCAGCTGGAAGTAATAGCAAACTCTCTTCGGCTGCTGCACAGGAAGCTTTAGGAAAAGCTATGAGTCGATTGGAGATTGCTTCGGGCGGAGCTTCTGGGAAGACGACTGGAGGAGGAGCTGGGACTAATAAAACTGTTGCGACGGAGACTGCGAAGAAGAAGGCGGTTAAGATTGTGGCGGAGGATGTTACGTTGCTTGTAAGATTTCCCCCCTATTGAGAGGGATTATGGAAGCTAATAATATTGGTTTACAGGTCGAGGAACTTGATCTTACAAAGAACAAAGCTACGGAATTGCTTAGATCGCATGACGGTGATGCCAAGGAGGCTATTCGCGCTTTTCTAACGCCGACTATTGCGGCCTGAATAGTACTTAATACGTAACAACTCGGCGACTATGATTATCCATATGGTGTTAGAGACAGGAAAGAATCTGTGATATCTCATCAATAGCTATCGTCCGGAAGACAAGGCACCGGTACGCCAAAGACATGTCGATACAACGAACGAACGAACACGAAGCAACGATTATGATCCCTCGAATCGACCGTTGGGCAGCACATGTATTTACGATATGAATAAATAGAACAAATAAACGCCAGTTCTTGGTAAATTCTTAGCTATAAACAGATTTGTGTATCTATCATATGCAAGAGCAAATGGTATATCAGATCGGGATATAAACAGTCTATCGCCTTTCAATCTCAGTCTCCGATTCCAGCAAAGCTTCTTCCTCTTCCTCCTGAACAATCTGCTTCATCTTCCTCTGAATCCCCTCCCCCTCAAATATCGACCAACTCACAACCCAACCCAACAACGCTTCCACCGCCAAAGCCCACCACACAGCACCAATAATATTATGTGACAAGCCCAAACTCAATCCCAACCCACCAAGAAACGGTCCCAACGTCCGGGCACCGCTCGATATACTCTGCGCCACACCATGGATCGTCCCGAGAACAGAAGAATCAGACACGGAGTTATTGACAAGTATAATTGCAGCAGGCAGCACGAACGTCCTCGAAAGGACTTGTAATGCCACCACGAAGCTAAAAGATGGCCATATAAGATACTGAGCGCATCGAGGAATCAAGACCAGAAATGGCATGAGTGTATATGCCAATGGTGACAGGGGCAGAAACGTGCGTAAAGATTTCAATGTGCCGAGACGGAATTGGACTCGTGGATAGACGAAAAGTTGTAACGGGAGGCCGATAAGGCCAATGACCGAAGTAGCGATGCCGACTTGTTGGGTTGTTAGACCTAGACCGCCGTTGAAATGGAAGAAACCTCTGCGGCTATCTTCGGGGGCACGGGGTGTTGGGAGGAAAACGAAAGTCATGGCGTTGAAGGCGCTGGTGTGCATTGCGAGGAGTGAGTGGGTAAGGAGAGTTAATATGACATTTCTGTGGAGCAGTTGTTTCCAAGGGGACTTTTTGCGTATGGGTGGAGGATGTGTGTGTCTCGTCGGACTAGGTGGAACCAAATCGTCGTCCTCCTCAGGAAAGACGGATCTTTCATCATCGTCTAGTCGACGATATTTGTGTCCTTGGTGTCGTCTGAATCTTCTGGCTATTACGCTACCCATTCTTCGACCCCAGTCAGGCTGATGTCTGAGTGCTTCGTGAGTCTGGATATGTTAGTGAATGATGAATCAACTAGGACGATGGTAACAAACCTCCTCTAAACCAAAGAACACTCCGGCCCAGGACGAGAGAATAAACACCGCACTGATGAGGTTCGGAAATGCATAAGGCCAATGTCGCATCCACCATACACCGTCTTTACCACCGATTAAGGAACCCGGTCCAAAAATGCCCGGAAAAGTTGTAACCGGCTCTGCCAGAAAACCACCCAGACTAGGTCCTATAATCACACCAACATTGAAACACATTGGCAGTAGTAGAAAAGCGCGTGATTGATATCTAGCTCTATTAGCTGAATGTATCATGACTGGCTTCTGATAGACTCACTTCTTCTCCACGATAATCTCCGAAATCATCGTCCTCATGACTCCGACATTACTATTCATCAACCCACCCATAATCCGGAATATAATTGCAGCCGTAAAGGATCTCGAAAACCCAAATCCGACGCACGATATCAGCGTCCCAAACAATCCCACCAAAAGAACTCGTTTCCTGCCCACCCAGGGCGAATCAGCCGCTCTCCCCCACCATACAGATGTCAAGAACTGAGCAGCGGTAAAGCTTCCTTGAAATATCCCAGCTTGTCTCGAGATTGCCGAGTCCGGGAGCGAAGGGTCAAAGGATTTGAGTTGGTAGAATAGGTATGCTTGAAGCGAGGTCTGCGTTAACGGTTCTGATAATCGGGCCAGGACCAGGATGAGTAGTTGCGTCTTTTTGGGAAGTTGACTCCATGAGACGGGGGGTTCTTTTTCTTCTGGTTCTGGTTCTCCTCCACCATTGCTGTCATCTCCGCTTGATAATATCCCATTTACTCTGGGCGTACTCTCGGCAACCTCATTATCAGCAAATAATCCATTGTAGTCCTCCTCCTCCTCCTCCTCCTCTTCTTCTTCTACTACATGCTGAGTCTCTGGATGTCCAAGATCTTGACGAATGTCCGAAGGCATTCATACACTTTCTGGTTTTTTTTTTTTTTTGGCACAAATTGCTGACAAAAAGAAAAGGAAGAAAAAGAGTGAGCGGGTAGATAAAGTAGGTCATTCTAGCCCTCTAGCACGTAATCCTTTAATCCAGCGTTGATCTGCTCATCCCATTGGTGTGTATGCCCTCATGATCAGAAATATACACTAGTTACATGCATTAGCTCGAAGCAAACTGAAGAAGGAAAAAGAAAAAAGGAAGATAAATGTTGCAATAACCGGGATTCGAACCCGGGTCACGGTCTATCCTATATTCGTCGAAAACAGACGATGTGGGAGGACCGTATCGTAACCCCTTGACCATTATTGCGATATCATCATTTGCTGCGCGTGGTCGAAATGGTCTTTATAGTCTCACCTATTATGAGAACAAATGTCTACATTAGGAAATCGGGCATTGTATGATGAGTATCATTAGCGTATAGAGACATTAAACACTTGTAGCCTTGGCCTT
Source organism: Talaromyces stipitatus ATCC 10500 (assembly GCF_000003125.1). Taxonomy (NCBI): domain Eukaryota; kingdom Fungi; phylum Ascomycota; class Eurotiomycetes; order Eurotiales; family Trichocomaceae; genus Talaromyces; species Talaromyces stipitatus. The sequence goes on along the minus strand of NW_002990117.1, from coordinate 1,877,918 downwards.
GTGACCTTATGGACTTATGGTTTTGGGAGCTCCGAGTTACGCCCTGCGCCCAACGGAGTTCCCTCCCCCCTCCTTCCTTCCCCCCTTCCCTATTTCTCTTGACTATAAATTTTCCCCTCTTCCTCTCCCCCTTCCTCCTCCTCCTCATCTATTTATCCTTCATGAGGACTGCTTTTATCACAGTTCTTATGTTATATATAAAATAACGGGCTGTTCAGCTTCTGAAGCTTCTGAACATCCTCTTTCTGGACATCAAAGGCATTCACATCCCGTCTCCAAGAGACACAATTTGACATTCCACTGAAAAACTTTGAAGAGTGAACAAGCACTGCCATGCTTGTTGTGATGGTAACTGTGTGCCGGTGAGTCCATTCTTTGTTTCATATGTGCTTAACTGATTGTATCAGTACATTGATTCCAAAGAAGGCCAACTCCGACTGTTCAATCCCAGCATGACAAACTGGCCACATCCTCTTTTGAAAATTGGCTGCCAAGTGCCACAGACGTCTTTCACAAGTCCTATAAATATTTCCCCTCCATTCAGAGCTCCTCTTCATCGAGGATCTGGATGCATATGAATCTCATGCTGAAGGCTTGCAGCATCATTGCGTGGAGGAAGCGTCCATTCCCCTTGGAAGTGAGGAGGAAGGGGGACAACAACCCCACTAGAAACAGTGAAGATATCAAGGTCAAGAGGGGCAACAACTCACAAATCTCTTCTGGGGAGTCCTCACTTCATGAGAAATCATTCTTTGACCAATCTGGCGGTTCATTGTTGTGCCTTTCTTTACCAGAACCCAGTAAGACTTCATCCTCACCATCTTTATCTGCAACTCCTCTAATGTTGTCACAGTTTACACGTGCTTCTGAGAAAGAAGAGCCGATGATCGATAAACCTGTTCTAGCCCGTGCTCCTGATGAATAACCCTCATCGTCATCACAAACTTATGGCAGTGGCCGACTTGGTTTCTTCACATGATTCCACATGAAATGGAACAGATTGGGAGCCCGTACCGAAGTAGCTACAGAGAGCCACCTAGGTATAGCCGACTCTGATGGATCAAACCGTTAAAATCACGCATAATTTGCGGTCTCAATTTCGACCAGAAACCCATCAAGAGCGGACTTCAGAACACCCTCAGAGCTAGCCCTCGGAGGGAACGGTGCTACTTTGGTTCCTACTATTATGGATTTTGACGGCATGAAAGCTGAACCGCGGGAGCTTGCCGGTACCACTTTACCTCCAACTACTGTTTAAGTTGGAGAGTTTCAAAGTTGGACTGCAGGGGTCTTCTCATGCCAGTTTCCTTCGTATTATTATAATTGGGAGTAAAGGTAAGAAGGTTGAGCCCACTGTTCGCAAGCCATCCGTTCCAGCTCGAAAGATATTAAGTGCAGAAGGGTCTGGTGAAGCCAGTACATCCAGATTCTCGTCGCGTCCTGGAAATCTTCAATGCCATGCAGCCGACTCTAGAAGCTGCTAGATCATTTCCGAGAAAATTACAATTGAAGGCTGATATCGAGCTGGTCACAATCACACCACTTTCCGATGACCAAAAATTCGACACGAGTTTCGTGACACTGGATGAGTGGAGAAGTCACTTTCAGCCCTGCAGCAAGTCATAGGTCTTCGACAAACGTACTTGGATCAAAACTGAGCCAATACATTCAAATAATCTCAAGAGCTCATGTACGCATCCATCTCGGAAGGCGAGTGAGTAATCAACTGTTTAAAGACTGTTTAGAACTATTACTAACCATCCAATAGGTCGCCTGATCAAGACCAATGATATCATACCAGCCGCCCGAATCCATTCCTCAATATTAAGCCTACTCAACCGAACAACATGTCACCATCAATCCAATTTGCCGCAATGATCCGCTGGCTGGGCAGTATGCATGCTATCCTTGGCTTCTTTTGGTTCTGCTGAAGAGGGTCCTTGGGATACCACAAGTAGTGCACGAGATTTTGGCTGCCATAATTTGGGAGATATTTCTCTTACCAAGGCTCAGAAAAGGGTCCTGGACATATATGAGAACAATCATCTGAATGTGTGGATGAGTCCATCGTCAATGCGTGTTGCATCCTGCTCCTGAAGACACTCGCCTTCGTGATAAGATGAGAAACATGCCAAAGCACCAAAATATAGAGAACAGACAATACGGATTCACTCACATCGCGCCAATTCCGGTTATCCGCTGCATAATATGCTTACAACTATTGAGCCAATAGTCTACCTTTGAAGAGACCATATTCAAGATGTTGGCGGAATTTGATAAGCTATTGACCGATCAAGCTGAGCTACAGGGAATGTCACGGATGTTAGACGATGGCATGGGAAGAATGCGTACGTTCACTCCTCCAAGCAAAGAAGAACTAGCCCTTGCTAACAGTTTACATTGAAGACTCTGCTCCGTTATCGCACTTCCCTCATAGACTGTGGGACGTCAACATCATTCTCAAAGGAGGGATGAATCTGCACAATCACCAAGACCCGGCTTTCAGTAAAGGCCTTGACGAATTCGTCAAGACAATCTGGTTTGAACCGGGACAATCACTCATCATCTTCTGGTGCGAGAACGGCAACATCCTTTGTCGGAATAGCCAAAATCCAGAGAATCGGCAAACAGCCTTATTGGCAATATCGCATCCAAGCATGACAACAGACCCTCACATCTTTACAAACTGGGCACTCAGCCCGGATGAGCTTGTTGATCGCTGAGAAACTAAAGCCTCAGCCTATTTTTCATCGGCGTGGGCTGGCCATGAACGCTCTCATCCATACGATCGTTGCTGTCCCCATGCCAAAACCCAGCATGTGAGAGCTTGGTCCAATAACGTCACCCATTACAGTAACTGAAACAATTCTGCAAAGGGTGAAGAAGTCGATTCAAATCACGGGCTGTCTCTTGACGTGATGTCAACGAGGGCAGTGACGCTTCGGCAGACTAATACCTATATATATGAAATACCTGGAAATACTTTATGGACAGATAGGTTTAGACATGGAGAGGTCTTCTTTCGTTAAGCCAGGTTCTACTGTACCATTTTTTGATTGACTGTGATTAAAAGGATTCATTGCTCCAAACCTCAATTGTAGAGTCTTTCCCCCTAACAACTCAATTATCTAATTACCAGACTATAGGTAGCTTACTACATTACTACAATCTAGGCCGAATAGTCTGAGTACCCTCCCACGCATCCCCTCCCTCCAGAACTGAGAAGCTCTTCACAGCACCCGGCTCAACGCAAACCATCCCTTTATACTCCTCATCACCAAAATCACTCATCTTCTTCGCATTCTCCAACCATGGGTTCCATACAGTCACAGTATTGAGCCCCTCACGGGCGATTGTGAACAGAGGCTTGCCGTTTTCAACCACACTGACAGGGGTCGCAGGGTCGACGTCTAGGTAGACACGATCAGTTTCACCGGTGATGGCAATTGCGTCGGAAGTTTCTTGTTTTTCTTGTTTATTGTCCACCTTGTCGATATATGTCTTGTTCTGGAGGTTGGTGACGCCAATTTTGGTGACGTCCTAAAAAGTCAACATCATATCCGCCTACAAAATGAGTAATGCAACTTACAGGAACCTTGAAATAATTATGCAACAACACATGAAAATCGAATGATTCAGTTCCCTTATTCTGCACTTGTAGAGAAGTCTCCAAACTCTCCGGGCTAAGTGTAACACTGTACACAAGCCCAAACTCATATGGCCAGGCCTTGCGGAATTCTTCAGTGATCATACTCGAGGACAGACCAAAATCCAGCTTGACTGTTGTATCTGCTTTATCACCCAAAGACTCGGACGACGATTTACCCAGAAATTCCCAGTTGGATGAACGCGCGAAACCGTGTTGAGGAAGTTTGGAGGTGGCATGGTCTGGAGGCGGGGGACCGAATACCTATCCAACATCTTGTCAGTACAGCTATGATTGAAAGAAAAAGGATCAAAAGACTTACAGGAAACACAACCGGAATCCCACCACGAATAGCCTTTGATCCATCCAAAATCGCCTTGGAGCTCACAAACAACTGCTCCGCGCCATTCGCAAGCTTCCACGAAATCACCGTTGCGCCAAACAAGTGTACAGTCACGGATTCGCCAGAGGGCAGTTTTGCGTCGACGGTGCCGTTGTCGTTGATGTTTACTGTTGGTTGAGGTATGGAGCCTCCGATACCGATTGAGGTTGGTTTTTTGCTGCGATCCATATTGATTTATTGATTGCACGAGATTGTTATTGTTTGGGCAGAATGATGGTGACGAGATGAGGCGGATAAGACGGGTAGATGTGAACCCCGCGATTTTGTTATCTTATCGGAGTGGTCAACAGCAGCTCAGCGACAGAGAAGAGATGGAATTGAATCGGACAACAAATTGAAGAAATGAAGATGAAAAGATGATTGTTCAGTAATTAAGATGATATCAGGCGGAGATCGGAGGGGCAACACAGATCTTAGTCATCTTACTAACCGGCCGGCAGTTCCATACGAGTGATCGCAAGTTTGTCTATTTTGTCCATATTTAAGACCACTTTGCGATTTGCGACAAGTTTTGACAATGTTGTAGCATCGCATTGTCTCACGTTCTTGGCCTGGAACTGTGGCGTGTGCCAGTAAGCGACTGGACAAGACTGAGCTTGCGACACATTTTCCGTTCCACGCGTGGAACCTCTGACAGTATTATCTCACCCTGTTACAGAAACCTTGGAATCGAATACGAGCATATATAACTAAACTATTCGGTATAGAATCCACGGATGCCCAGCATTGGCGTACGCTTTCTGGCCAACATCAGCTCATACTCAACTTAAATGATTAGTATGGCCAGTCCCGAGGTCGTGCACCCGAGCGCGAACAATATCAGATTACTGATCTCAACCATCCACGGTGCTGCTCACATAATCTAAAGGCGAAATGAGGAATGTCGAGGAATTTCCATGGATATCCATGGATTCAGACTGTCTACTTAAATAGAGAGAATCTTCTCCACACATACCGAATATAAGAAAGGCACACTTACGTACAATGGCATCACAAACCGAACTCCCTCTAGTCCTCGTGACCGCTGTCAACGGCTTCATCGCATCCTGGACTGCTAAAGTATTCCTAGACGCAGGCTACAATGTCCGAGGAACAACTCGATCCGCCAAATCCGCAGCTACAGTGCTCGAGGCTGATCCATTCAAAGAGTATGCCGCTTCTGGTAGATTTACCATTTTCCAAGTCCCCGACATCACGCTCCCGGGAGCATTCGATGATGCCGTGCGCGGAGTCCATGCTATAGCACATACTGCATCGCCGATGCCTTCAAACTCGCCAAACCCGGAATCTTTCATTGGTACTGCCGTGGATGGCGCGAAATCCGTATTGGAATCTGCATATTCGAAAGCTGGACCGAACCTGAAGACGTTTGTCCTGCTATCATCCGTCGCGGCAGTGACTAATTTAAGGCCGACCGATGCGCCATATACCTTCACCGAGGAGGACTGGGATGATTTCTCGGAAAAGGCAGTCGAGCTTCAAGGCAAAGAGGCTTCACCTGGATTGATATACAAGGCTAGCAAGACCGCCGCGGAACGAGCAATGTGGGATTTCCAGCGTGAGAAATCCCCATCTTTTACCTTGGCCGCAATCAACCCTGTCTTCGTATGGGGGCCACCGATACTATTCCCGGAAAATCCTGAAGATATCAACTCGACCACCATGGCTATTTGGACGATCTTTTCTGGTCAGGATATTCCTCCTCCACCTCTCGGTCGTCCCGGTGGTGGTGCAGTTGATGTGCGAGATGTGGCTCGTTTGATTCTGTTCGCAGTTCAGGAACCGGAGAAATCGAGCAATCAGAGATTCCTTGCTGTATCCGGACTTAGAGTCGAGCAAGCTATTGCAGATATTTTGCGTCAGGAATATCCAGACAGGAGAACTATTATCAAAGAGGGTACCCCTGGAGTGGGTTATTTGCCTGATTTTAGTTATCCGGAAAATAGCTCGGGCAGGGTTGATGGTAGCAAGGCTGTCAAAGCCACTGGAAAGGAGTGGATTTCGCCCAAACAGAGTATCATTGACGCAGCGAAAGCTTTTGAGCGATATCTATAGTGTCTATGTTACATACGTATTTTTTCCATTTAGTCAGTTTTATCGTGTGAATTCAGTGCTATTCAATAATCACTTCTCAGCTCAATGTGGCTGAACAGATAAACCTGAGGAATTTCAATGGGTTTCTCGAACTCTGCTCCGCAAAGAGCTCGCCCTGACTTTTTTAAGGCTTATTTTCAAGCCCTTGGCGGTGGGTCAGGAAGAAGCATCGTGTCATGTCTTGGGAGAAGCTTGAGTCAGCATTGGTTGATCCACCATCATCCGTTTCCGTATCTATTCTTCTACAGTGATCGAAATTTGAAATAACTTCTCGGCATTCTAAAGGCTGTAAAGACATCGTCTGTCATGATAGATGATGCAGGTTGAATCTCGGAGATAATAATTATCGGCACTCGGACTTGAACAATAATATAATTAACTTTCCAATCATTACAGGCAGAATGTTGATTATCATGGCCATCAGCAAGAACAACCGAGTCGAACACGCCGAAATGGGTGTTGAGGCTAAGCTTTTGCACCTTCAGCGGACTATCCGGATGTCGGCTTCGGAGACTAGACACGACCACGAGGCGAAATCATGAAAAACTTCAACATGGATGAACTGCATGCTTTGATCTGTGTATGTTATTGGCCAATGGCTTGCTGCACGTGGTGCCTCTGGAGGTTAGTCCAGAAAACTAGTTTAATTTGACTAGATTATATGTACGATAATAAAATAGATTAAAAACAATCGGCCGATGTTTTGTTTTGGTAGTATTTATACAGGCTTGCCCTGCTGCTAGATTTTTTTGCTCTCTTTTTCTTTCTTTCTTCTACCCATCAGCACAAACTGACAAGTCTCCTTGGATTCATCTGTTCGGTCAAGATGAAGTTCTCCACCGCCGCGCTCATGCTGTCTGGCCTGTCCATGGCCGCAGCCGTTCCCCTGCAGCAACGTGAGGTTGTCAACAAGCCTCGCGGAAAATGGTTCGACCGTAAGTGCTGAACAGTACCTTTGAAGCCGAACAGACAATTGATATTGTGTCTCTAGGTTTCGTGGTGATCATCCTCGAGAACACCGATAAGGAGGTAGCCATGGGCAACGAATACTTCCTCAACTTAACTCACTACGGCATGCTGCTTGGTGGATACCACGGTAAGTGGTTACATTGTACAAGCTCTAACCACGCTAATCAACGCTAATGTAATTGAATAGGCACTTCTCATCCTTCTCAGGTAAACCTGCTTAGTTCGTGATGTTTTTCGGTGATGTTGGATTAACAGTGGAAATAGCCTAACTATATCACTATGGTGGCCAACACCATCGCCGCCGGTGTTTATGACGATTCCGACCACAACTCCACCGAACAAAGCATCGTCGATTTGTTCGAGCCTGCCGGTATGTTTATTTTATTTCTTCTTAATCAATTTACTAATTTCGCTAGGTATCACATGGAAGGCGTACATGGAAGGTTACAAACCGCTCGCGGGCGGTGCTTGCAACCCCTACTCCAAGGACCAGGACACTCTTTACGTCCGGTAAGCGATCATTCATGACCTGAGAAATCAGCTCAGCTAATGATTTCCGATAGCAAGCACAATCCTTTCATGTCCTTCAACAACATCCGCAACAACACCGAGCGCTGCAAGAACATTGTCAACGCCGAAGAAAACTTCGCCAAGGATGTTGCCCTCGGTGCCCATGCCCCCAACTACATGTACTATGTTCCTAACCTGAAGAATGATGCTCACGACACCAACGTCTCCTACGCTGCCGTGGACACTCAGCGGGTCATTGACACCATGTTGAACAACGCCGAGTTTATGAAGAATACTTTTATCCTCTTGACCTTCGATGAAAACAGTAAGTCTCCCCATTTCAACCTTGGCCCAGAAGGCGTACTCATAAGAATGTTAGACATTTACACCAACGACAACTTCGGTGACCCCAACTCAATCTACACTTTGGCTCTCGGTAACGATACCTTGAAGTGCTACGATTGCGTTGACATGAACTACTACAACCGTAAGTCCATCTTCCTCGCCACCTTGGGAGTCAATCATGCTAACCCGATCTATAGACTTCACCCAAGTCGTCACCCTCGAGCGCAACTGGAATCTCAGCCAATTCGCCGGTGAAGGTTGGGACCAGTGGTGGAGACCCTTTGGCCAGCTCCGTGGTACAAATGAGGATATCTGTGGCTTCGCTCCTTGCAGCGAATACTACGATGGCAAGACCCCTGCTCGTGCTGACGCTAACTGGAATGACCAGGGTCTCTTGAAGAGGAAGAACTAGAGTGAGCTGAAGCCGACTTATTAGGGCTAAGAAGCTCACGGGGGTGATAGTGGAGGGTGTAATCAATGTAGTTAATGACTGTCATGAATATCTATATAGTATGATATGACATGACAATGGAAGCTATGTGAATATGTATATTTGATCTATTGAATAATAAGTGACTTGAACTCCGGGTCACAACTCTACAGTGTAAACACGCTTTGATCTGCCTTGACTCGTAGCAGGTGCGGATGTGTCGAAATTTCCGCACCCCATATATAACAAATATAGCGACAATGTCGAGGGCTCCATGATCTTGCCCTAAAATATCGCCCCGATTAGGAAATTCCATGAGATTGTTATCCTTCCTAATACGGTATAGTCCTCGTGGAAGTGGACATCCTGTATGGATTTGTCATGTCAAGTGGGTCTGTCGACGCGACACTAAATTTTTGTCAGAATTGACAAAATTACTTGTCAGCTGTAGTGGAGCACTTTACACACTAGTAACTTATTTCACAGCATATAGTTTATAACTTTATATTATTGGTTAACCAATTTTATTACTCAATTTTATTGGCTAATAAATTACAGTCATGTAATCTTAAAATTCTTGGCGGTATTGTCAAATTTGACATAACAAAAGAGGCTGCATGTCAAAGTTTACATGACACTAAATTTTTGTAATTTTTCAAGCAGGATGTCTAATCAACTCTTTTCTTTCTATTTTCATAAATTTGTATTGAATTTTTTTTATGGCGGACATTAGGTACTCGTAAATGTCAAATGAACAGAGATCACTGGCTATTGTTGATTATTCTCGTCCACTATTGCTGCTCATCCGAGATCAACAAGCGCCCAAGCCCCAAAATGCGAGCGATTACTGCGTCCCTTTCCACACTTACTGTAATAGTTTCATGCCAACAGCAAACTCTCTTTGTGTCACACAGGATTAAATGGTCACTTGCGTGTTAATGGTAGTATTTTAACTTTAGAAAGTAGCCTTCCGCATGTAGCGTACTTGGATAGTGTCAGATCCGAGTCGTCTGGAGGCGATGTATATATATTCCCATGTTCTGTCTGTGGGGTTGCGCAGCTTTACATAACAATCGCTAACCTGGATCATCTGAAGGTAATCCGTCTAGCAGACATTGAAATCTATCTATATAATCTGTAGACATCTTCGGCAGAACCCCAAGTACATTGATACACAGCATGTGCACTGACAGTAATGACAGGGCTAAATCTATCACTAGTTTAATTTCATATATCTAAATTTGTTTGGCTTATTCCAAGGACTTATAACTCAGTTGGTTAGAGTGCCGTACTAATATCTGCTTGTATCACAAGTAACTTATTAGTCATGCGGAAGTCCACAGTTCGAGCCTGTGTTGGTCCATTTCTTTTTTTCTTTTCTCTACCTCTCTCTCTTATGTTTCTGCTTTGATAGAGGGTTTTATTTTTCGATTATTGTATTACGGTTATGTCTCACCTTTGAATCATAGGAAATATCAATGGATTTTTGTTCATACAGCGTGTATCTCTCCATATAGAGAAGATCTGTTCCAGACAGGATCTACATCGCAAGAACTATCTCAAGGTAAGAATCATACCAGCGACTTTGTCACCAATGCACCGATTCGAAATCTCTCACGTCGACCTCCCTGAATTGCCACAAATAATTCTTCTGAGTCTTAAAGCTCCGCACCAGCACAGATCCGCTTTCATCACTAGCCCCAATAGTCCAGACATCATAATCTTCAATGATACCTTCGACATAGCGACCCTTGCACCGCGCTTCCATGCCCCATAATTGATTATCTTTCAAGTACGAGAACTTGCACTCACAGTACCTCTCGTACCTGTCGTCATCCGGGTGTGGTTTGACATGAAACAAACCAATAACCCTAACCCCGCAAGTAGTTCTGCGCTCCTAGCACTGGGGTTGTGCTTTATGACTTTTAGGTAACATTTAGCCTCACGATTGTAGAGGCAATAATACCCATCCTTTTGGATACACTTTCAGTGGTTGAACCTGGATTCGGTGTAGGGATAGTATTCGGCGACGAAGAGGTGATGGTCCTTTCTGACTTCGAGTGCACAATAGCCAACCTTTATTAGGATGGCGGTATGATACTCGCAGCCTGGTCGAAAGCTTCCCTTTGATGGCTCCTCACTTTCGCTGATGCTTTCACAGGAGTCTTCATCGTCATCTTCAATACTGCTTTGTGCAGGGGTCTTCAATGACTCATCCTGCGTAACGCCGGTTTCTTCGACTTCTTCGACCTCGTCGGAAGACTCTTAGCTTTCATCTGTCGAGAAGACCCTCGGTAAACGTGGTAACTTCCTGGCATACGAAGGTTTAAAGGCCTCTTGCATAACTTTCCGTGCAGCTTCATCCACGACCTTCTTGACGGCTTGGTCCACAGTTTTTTCGAGGACTTCATTCAGTGCTTTTTTAACTGCCTTGTCGACAGCTGCGTGCAGTGCCTGGTCTAGAAGTGGACCAAACATATTCTCACCCACTGAAATAGAAAGTCTAGTCAGCATGAGGTCCGGACCTATATTTGATTGCGAGGCATAATGGAACTCTGGTTCATACTGTTGGCACCGCTGGTGGCCTGCTTGGCTTTCTTTGACATGTCAGTAGTATGCTTGTTAGGATAATAAAGTAAGACCTAAGGCATAATTTGGATCAAAGTGACTGGTGAAAAATGTCTGTAGAGAGATGGGTGAAGAGAAAGTGTCTACGGGTAATGATAAAATGGAGTGTGAGAGGAAAGAAAGCAAATGACAACAAACAAACACCTCCTTTCTAAGCTATTATATACTCTCACCACTTGAGGGTGATACCCTAGCTCTATCAGCTATAACACAGCAGTAATAAATCACTTTCTACATCATCAGTTTTCAAGCTATGAGTGGCTTGTCACAGTATGCTGACCCTGTTTACGGGTATTACCGTCTAGGGCTTTGTTACCGAAGTCAGTACTCATAACGAATCAACAGTTGTGTCAAGGACAGGTGTTACTGAGAGCAATGAACTAAAAGATCGGAAAGGGAAGTCGATGACACGGGAAATCGCAATGATTAGTCATATTTACAAACTCAGCGCCTAGCTCAGCCTGAGTGCAGTGGTTAGAATATGAGCGACCAGCGGATATAAAACAACACGGCCAGCTATACGTTGCTTTGCAAGTGACGCCAATAGCTTCCTAGTTGCAGGCATTACATCTGTTTTTAGAAACAGCAATAATAGCTCCATCATCCCATCTCGTTAGTCGAAAAGGATGCCCAGTCCCAATCGAGATCCATTTCCAGCATATCCAGCTGCGAGAACAGATTATCGTAGCCGGTGTCAGCCTCTGAACCTGCGAGTAAAGATACTGACATCCATGTTTCTGGATATTCATATATCCAAGAGTCCCTGGCGGTGCTTGTAGCCGCTGAAGGAAGAGCAGACACTTCAGCACTAAGCGTCTCGTTTGTCATGGGAGGTAAGCCGAGTTCAACAGGCTGCGGTTCTCCATGTTCTGAGCCACCACCGGCTTTCAGTCGCGAGATCTTTCCAAAATACGGGATGCGCATCTCGCAGGGCATTTCATCAGCGGATAGATTGCTTCCCCCGTCTCTGCCATGACCATGTGGTGTAACTGTAAGAAGAGCACCGAGAGCAGTTCGACATTGCGACGAAATATTACAGCCGTTGCGCCGTTCTTCATCTTGTAAAGCCGCATAGAAGGTTAAGAGCAGTCTTTCGTCCTCCTGTGAGTCTACTTCACTGTACCGAAGGTCGATAAGATGGCACATCCCAAGCGCGAGGACTACGGCTCCTGTGAAAGCGACAAAAATGCTTGTTTTACATTCAAAGAGTCGCTTTCCCTTAGGGGTCATCATATTCAAAACATTAAACCGCTTGATCAGCTGACGAGCTGCAGCGATACAAGCCAGCCTGCTGACGTGAGTAGTTGCATGAACGGTCTTGGACGTTGTCATGGATGGTAGATGTAAATGTAGGCGAACGTGGAAAAAGTAGAAGTGCAGGAGAAGTCGTTCCCGCAACTCCTCAAAGTTCAGAATGTAAGAAATCAACAGGTTATCCGGAATGGCCCACCAAGATTGAGGCGTCGAGTCCGCTATAGCGTCCATTTCCTCATCGATGGCCATGAGTTCTGAATAGGCTAGCTTTGCTGATGCAACGTTCCTCTCAATGATTCTTCCGGCTACAACAGCGCATCGGTGCGTGAAATGATGTTCCAAAGGCATGGTGTTAGTGACATTTTTGAACTGTGGCTCCAGAATACTGTCACTGCATCCATGAGGTAGCCCCAGCAACATGCTTGTGAAGCGATCACCATGATACACTGCACACCAGGCCCCCTTTCCCCCTGGATCAACGCAGTCCTCGCGGTGATATCCCTTCGTCAGTTTGTTAGCGAGCCACACACCAAATGTGATTGATGGGACGCATACCATGAGTTGGGCGACGGTTATGCCCCGTCGCCACACAAGCCAAGCACGGCGTGGATGGCCAATATCAGTATACGTTTTCCCCAAAAGTATCAGGCACATCATGCCATCCGTAGTGGCTGCATAAGATATGTCCGAAAGGACAAGGTTTTCGACAGTTTCCATCAGCGGGTGAAATCCTTGATTAAGACTGCGAGCATAGGCTACTGCAAGAGTGCCGACCTCGGCTGGCTTCATACTTGTATATGCCTTCGCAGAAAATGTGTCTATGTCTTCAAAGTGAGCCTGTGATATAACGCGAGTCTTATCGCGGAAGCTGTCCCACCAGCTGCCATTCTCGCCAAACACGCTTGAAACCCGATCAAAGCTGGGCAAAGCAGAACGTAGGTTTTCGCAGACTTCCTTGGCCTTCATCTGAGAGGGTGAAGCTGATGGTCGAGAGAGGGAGGTGCACCTGGCTGGGCTGATACCTTGAGCGGATATGGATCCGAGAACCGAGACAAGGGGAGGATGGGTGCTGAAGCTAGACGATGCATCAATGTCAAAGGAGTGCGCAGCCCTTTGGTAAAGCAGACACAACACCGGTCAGCCAATCCATTTATTCGATGCTAGACAATTTAAGACAATGACCAACAGGAAGCTGCTCACAACGTAGACACTCCTCCACGCACACTTGCAGGACTAGATTCGTCTGTTGTATTATCGTTGCGTAGGAAGCTCGCCCTGGGATAGGGCTCACCACTTTGGTCGATGCATCGTGAGCCTCTGCTGTGGCACGGGGCGCAGACTTGCGACCCATGTGGCATAATACATCGAATTTTCCGTCGACGGCCTATAGTAAAAGACGAATTAGTCGGCATTCGTCCGATGTAAGGTAAAGCCGGGGTAAACGCTAGACACGGCCAAGGTGACAAGTCCAGTCCGGCTCGGAACGTACACTCAACACAGCTGCGAGTTCCTTTTCTCATCTTCTTCGCGGTTCTTAATCTAGAATAAGGTAATACCGACTGCTCTGAATCCGGCATATTTGCTAATGACAAGTCAACAACTGATGATCGACATGATTAGGGCAAGGAATTGAGCTTCCAAAGCCGACAATCGGCTTTGGAGATGGACGAGACACAACTCGGACGAAGTCCAATGATGATAACGATTAAATGAAGCACTAAGCCTTATATGGATTAGCTATTCACCTTGTCCGCGGACAAATGAATTCGACCGCATCTCGTCCGCGTTCTTTATCGAGTGACAACTACACTCTCAGGAAATAGAGAAGAGATTACTGAATATCAGTTGAAACAAGAACGGACGGTAAGGGTCCGTCCCATGATGTCCGCGATGGTGAGGTCCGCTAGGAATCAAGTGTTTCTGCTCGCTCTCGAGTTTAAGTAGAGTGATAGATCCTACTCTCATGAAGAAGTCACTCAAAACACAAATCATTTATTGCGAATCACTATCAAGTCTTAAAGTCAGACTCTTGCCCAGTCTCATTTGAGCTTATACACAATCAATCTTCAAAGTAATCCTGACTTCATATATTCATCCCAAATTCACCATCATGGCACCACTCGTCTGGTTCGTCACTGGAGCCACCTCAGGCATAGGCGCCGCACTTGTTGCTGAAATCTTGTTGCGTGGAGACAAGGTCATTGCAACCGGACGAAAAGTCGAGGAGCGTCTCGGTCCCCAGATTCCAAAATCAGACCATGTTGTGTTTTTCGAGTTTGACGTGGCAGTGGAGAAGTCTGAGATCGTTCACAAGGTCAACGAGGCGTGTGCTATATTCGGACACATCGATGTTGTGGTCAATAACGCTGGAGTTTCTCTATTGAAGAGTGTTGAGGAGGCTGAGTAAGTCAACTACCCTGTTTTCAAGATTTCCTCGTTCCTTTCTATCAGTACTTAGTACTCCCCTTAATCCAGGGGTATAAAGCTAATAAAGAACACGAACAGAGACGCGGACGTTATGAAAATGTTTCAGGTCAATCTCTTCGGCGCCATGCGTGTCACGCAGGCGTTTCTTCCTCATTTCCGCGCTCAAGGCAGCGGCACTCTCGCCTTCACATCGTCCAGCAGCGCGCGCTACACTGTACCATTCATGTCTCACTATTGTGCGTCGAAAGCGGCACTGAGCACATACGTTGAGGCCATCCAAACAGAAGTCAGGGCCCTGGGAATCCGATGTGTGTCGTTCGAATGCGGCGGTTTTCTCACGATGCTGGGCCAGCCACGCGCCCCTGATGCTGATAAGCCTTCGTTTGGGTCAACTCAACCGGGTGTGGAGGCATATCTTCCACTGTTTGCGGAGTTCACGGGTATCTTCAATGTCGATCCGGGTGACATGGTCCCAAACGACATGGAAAAACTAACAACAAGGATGGTGGATTACGTCAAGGGTGAAGGCCTGGCGAAGGGTCGACCTTGGGCTGTGCGAATTGTTATGGGATCGGATGCGTTTGCGGGAGCGCAGCAGAAATTGCAAGAGGATCAGATCCTGTTAAGTCGGTGGGAGGACATGAGTCAGATGCATCGCGAGGGGAGCAGGTATAATGAGCTTGTGGGACCAAAGATGTTGAAGTTCAACAGTATACTGTACTAATGCTGATTCTCGATCAGAAGGCTAGGAAGATAGCACATACCATAGTAGCATTATTCACTTTTACCGTCTTGAAGTATCTTGCTAATACGCAGCCATCACTGCTTGGGGAAGATAAATGCTTCACAGAACAAGTCGAATTATGGCCAGTCAGCCAGGAACGCCAGACGGACAACCTCCTTTCTGGATAACTGATATGTAAAAAAGGTGCTCTAGGCTTCGCAGATACAAAAATTATAATACAACACTGCTTAGATATGTCCTAGAAATAGAGTTAGGTACAGAATGCCTCGAAAAGGGGCTCGAGACAGAGTCTGTCAAGGAATCAGTTAGCCACACTCATGCTTAGAGCTTACTACCGTATAGTACTTCTTCTAGAGTCGCACACGTCTTTTATACATATAGTAAAGAGACATCTATGTTTTGGGTGGGCGCGGTGGTACGTGTAAAGATGGATTCAGACACGCGGGAGCATACCTCCCATGCTTAGCCCAGGTTGTCAAGAACTCCTACATCTCCCCACCAGAAATTTGATTACTTGATTGAACTGTCTACATCTTTGCAAGTCGTTAAAGAGAATAGAGATTGTTTCTCATTGATCAGCTAAAAAAAAAAAAAAAGAAAAAAGCACAAGAACTAAC
Source organism: Talaromyces stipitatus ATCC 10500 (assembly GCF_000003125.1). NCBI lineage: Eukaryota > Fungi > Ascomycota > Eurotiomycetes > Eurotiales > Trichocomaceae > Talaromyces > Talaromyces stipitatus. The sequence goes on along the minus strand of NW_002990117.1, from coordinate 1,861,850 downwards.
TAGCATCATTGGAAGCTAGTAAACATGGATGTATGTCCAGTCCACACCATTCAGCTCTGGATCAACTCAAACTTGAAATGACAAATGTGACGATTCGCGACGTCGTCAAACAATATTGGGTACGTGGAATTGGGATCGCGGAGGGCTGCGGTCGACCACGGATCAAGTTGTCCTTCATCGTTGTGATATAGCTTGAAGCATCCATTATTCGATTCCTCGCCGACACAGAACCTTGCGCGTGGCCCACCTGTGTCCGGTCCAGTTTTGAACAAGAGGCCGGTTTCACTGGGGTTGCTGCCTGCGATTTGGAGCAGGCCACCGAAGTACACGTTCCTGAAATTGAAGCAACCATTCTTTAGGACAACGCGCCACTGCCAGCGGCGTTTGTCGGTACCGGAGCTGATCAACTGACTTTCATTCTGGAAAGCGACTCGACCATACTCAACTTCCACGAGGACATTCTCGGGGTTCTGTAAGCGGAAGACAAAAGTCCTGTCGGGGATGAGGTAGGAAAAGTTTGGCATGCTGTAGTAACTCATTAGAAACAGAACTCATCTCTAGGACTTTAAGCCATAGGGTTTCCTATTTACTTACTCGAAGTCTTTTGTGGTCGCAGTTTGAATTTCGACTGAGCTATTGACTTGGGAATTTCCTAAATGAATCTCGATGAGTTTTCCACAGATTGTAATGATGAATAACAGAGGGAGTTCTCACACAAAGAAGTTGAAATCGAGGCGAGAGAATGTTGATGTGGTACGAGTAAGGTATCACTGTATAAAAAGCCTTGAGTAACAAGTGTTGACGCGAGGGATTGGTATTTCTCTATGCTTGAAGAAAATACAGAAGAACGGCCGGGGGATTCTTCGTCTTATATAGTAGCATTGCTCGGCGTTGCTCAGCATCTCACAGGCAGGATTCACTCTTCATGGAGATGATGTTGTGTCTAGGCAGCGACAAACGGACAAACGTTCCATGATTTCCCATAGTGAATATTCCGGCATCTTCTTCGGGGATGAGGATTATGCCAGGTGGAGGACTTCGAGGAAGTGATAGCAAGAGACCAATAGTAGTCGACTTTGGAAGTGATCTAGGGTATGATATAGGTAACAGCAAAAGCTCTGAGTATCTGGCAATAGCTTCAGAAGCCTGAACAGACAGTGCATGAGTACTTGGAATTGTGTAGGTAGCCGAGTCCAAAATTCATAATTCGAAAGGTTATGTAAAAGCAATAGCGAAATGTGATTTCATTGAGATGGTCGAGGATAGGAACCTAAGCTACCTAGGTACTTGCACCTTGAGCGATATCGAAAGCAATTTTGGTCCAGTTCTTCAATTAACTAACTTCAAGAAAAACTGAATGTCTAAACTTCTATGAATTCCCACCGAGTAAAGTGTCGATATTCTTACCAGTCACCGGTGCCAAAACATTGTAACAGTTGATAAACAGCTCATAGCCTCCGTCCGGATGCTGATGTGGGTAGATCCAGTAAACCTCGGTATGAGCTTTCTAGATTGCCTCCAAAGTTGAGGTCTTTATAGGCTGTCCGTGAGAACTCGATTGGACCAAATAAGTCCCTGATGCGGCATTACGAATTCCCCACCAATGTGAATTCTTGTTTTTCGATGCAATGCCAGTGGCAACTAACATCGATGAAATAATTCTGGAGGCCTTTGGTGTCAATCAAGACTATCACACCATCTCGGGAGTGTCATTGCACGCTTTGAGGCCTTCTCGAGGATTGCATAGGCTTCTCCGAGCCAGGGATACGCTGGGTACTGCCCAGTCGGACGTGAGCTCAACAAAAGGTTGGATAGCTTTTTTTCCATATCCGAGTCGTTGCTTTGTGAATTGTGATGGCGTATAAACACCTTCCGCTCCGTCGGTGTCTTCGGTAGAAGTTGTAGTAAACAAGGTCGATATTTCCTCGTACATTTGTTTCTCTGTAAAGACCAATTGTCAGTTTGCATCTATAGAGATTATGTATTCAAGTTCTATCCACCCGGATTCACAGATACACCCGTTTCAACCCCCTTTTTTGATGAAGCGACGCGGAGAGCGCGTCTCTCTCTCTTCTTTTTCTACCCATCTGGAGGTTGAAGATAAGAGGAATGTTGATAAATGGTAATATGAAGCACAAAATATGCTGTATTGTGCGATGACTATCTAGAAAGGATGCGTAAGCGAGGTCTTATATCCTCGTCTATATCCCACTAAGTCTATTCTGACTCCGAGATTTTGTCCACACACCCTGGCGGGGATACCTGTCAAATGTTAAAGGCCATCATCTCGGTTTTAAGAGAATTCAAGAATGTTAAATTCAGAAGACAAACCGGCGCTTTACTTGGGTATTCGTTGTAATCTGACTTCGTGCGTGATAGTGCGTCATTCGGCGTCAGGAAAATTAGCTTGGTTTATTTGTCTTTGACAGATTAAAGCGGGATGGTACCAGTCTCCTTGGCCAGATCAAATCTTCTACTTTCCATTTGCTGGATGAGTCAAGAACCATGCAACATCCGAATCTTACAATTGGAGCGCCCTCAGCACGATCGAGTTTTACCCGCTGACGAAGTCCTCAAGAGGACAAAAATAACATATACAACTCATGGAACCTCAGTCGCATTTTCAACATAGCAACATTGAAGTCAAGACGTACGTCATTGCCTGATATCTCCTTTGGACAGTATATGCTCTATGGTGAGCCATGATATTCGGACTTGCGTCTGCGTACTCCAGGTATGGTGGCCGCCATCCTAGAAACATCATGGTACAAAATTGACTCCTTCAAAGAAATATACAAGTATGCTGGTACAGAGGGTGATGAACTGACGTTTTGAATTATAGTTGAGCCCTAATTCCGTTTTAGGCAAGTGTCGGAAACACGTTCCGTTGTCCGATTTATCGAGCAATGACAAGCTCTGGGCTCTGAAGTTTTTCGCAGTTTTGTCGTCATTCATTTAGGGACACTTCATTTTATGCAGAGTACGATTATTCTTCCCGAAGTTCGTGGTTGTTAGGAGAGAGTAGTCCGGTGATGGTGCTGCGACACCTTCTCCAACCAAAACATGGGAGTACAAGCATTTTGCACGAATCTTGATATATCATTGCCAAAAACTACGTGAAAGTTTCGACAGAATTGGACGTTGAGGTTCATTGTGATTCGGCAGATACGTATACCGTCCATTACTGCTGAGATGAAAGCCTAAACTCAGAAGCAACAAGCTCATGTCAATACCCGCTGTTTTCTGACTGAAAATCCGCTCTCATATACGAGAAACATAAACGCTCTAATAATAAATGAATCATTGTGGCAAGCCACATATATGAACTTTGTGTGTACCTTGGTTACGGACCGCATACCTTCAAACCCTATGGGCTGGCGTTCCTCAGCCACCTCGGACAAAATCTCCCTGTGAATGAGACGAACCTCCAGTGCCTCGGTCTGAATGCCCGATTTAGCCACTAGCAATATCCTCACTCATCATGAATTCCGAGCGTTTCAACCCGTCAGATGGCAAAGAAAATGACCGTGTCGACTCCTCTGACAGGCTGTCGTTGGCCCCTATTTGCTCGCCAAACAGACCCTAACCAATTTATACTAGCGACAGACAGAAAAAAAGATGGTATGACGCTCGAAGCATCGTCATCATCACAGCTCTGTGTCTCGAAAGTCTTGGCGATCACCGCGGGTCATATAATCCGCCTCTGTCGCCTCTTCTTCGATGATAATGGATTTTCTCTTCTACGGAATCTGGTTGATAGTGGTTCACACAAGACCATATACGCTGCGTCTTTATTAGTCTGGCATACAGTTTCAAGGTCAGACTGACCGCTACCATACCATTCGACGTTCGCTTACTACTCGCTTGGGGATTCTACATCCATCATCAGCTTCCATTCTGGTTTTCTATTTGAGCTGGTAGTTACTTCATCATGAGATCGACTCTTGCAGTTGCTGCAATTGTAGCCACAGCAAATGCCTTCGTGGCTCGAGATACTACCATATGTTGCTTCAGCTTGTCGGCCACCGGAAGTGCTTCAGGTACTGTAGGACAAATTGATGATGGTCAAACTCGTCTCGGTAGTGGTATTCCGCCTGGACAGTTCTGTATCGACTCTTCTGGAGCGATCAAGGACGGAAACGGACGTGGATGCTTTCTTACTCGTATGTCTCACCGAATAGGTATCATTCAAAATTTCTGCCAAAGCATGCTGACTGAGTTGAATGTTTTCAGCACCCACTTCCCAACTACAGTGTGATGTTGGAGCAACTCCAGCACCAGGATTCTCCATAGACTCGTCCGGAAAGTTTCATTCCAACGGAACTGCGGACTTTGTTGCCTGTCATTCAGGTCAAAGTGACCAACTGAATATCTACACAAATCCACCTCCAGCGGATGTGACTGGCTGTCAACATATCGAGCTACACGCCGATAGATGTCAAGGGCCAGGTGGACCACCAGCATCACCACCCCAAGGAACACCAAGTGTTCCTCAAGGACCTCCTCCTGGAACACCACCTGTCTCGCCTCCATCGCCAGTATTACCTCCACCAATTTCACCCCCGCATGCACCACCTCCAGCATCAAGCCCAACTCCTCCTCCACAGGCTCCTGCTCCCCCCGGAGGCCCTAGCCCATGCGGACCTCAGGGGCCTCCTGTAGGTCCTCCTCCCGCAGGCCCTCCCGGAGGTCCAGGTATTGGACATGGAGGCACAACACCGCCAGCTGCACCCAACACTCCGACAGAATCAGGAACAAGAACACCAAGCGCACCAGGAGGTGGCCCTACAGCACCGGGTCCTCCTCCTTTTGCCAACGCGAGCGCTCCAGCACCTACAGGAAACAGCACTGGCCCAACTGGATCAGGTCCTAGCGGTAAAATATCACCAACAGGGGGGCCATCTGGACTAGGCGGATCTGCTCCAGGAGCCGGCGGTGGTTGCGGTGGAGGTAGTAACCAAGGATGCGGTGGAGGACCATCAGGCGGCGGCTGTGGCACAAATCTCGTCAATGGCAGCTTTGAATTCCCTCATCTTATCGTCCCCATCGACAGTTCAAACCCCAACAAAGCGGTCGGAACTACATTCAATGGTACAGTCACGTCGACAATCTCGTCCATCTTCAACTTTGACTTCCTCCCCAATCTGGCAAACAAGCAGTGCTCTTTGGTCTTCCTATTCCCAACACAGGATCAGCTCGAGACTTCTGCATTTAGCTTCAGTGGTAATGGAGCCATCTCGTTCTCGGAATTACAAGCGCCGGCTGGTAGTTCGACATCTTTCTCCAACGCGCCACAAGTCAAGGTTGATTATGGTGTGACGAATGCGTCTCCGGGTCATTCTTATACTATTGCAACTTTTGCATGTCCGGCTGGCCAGACGGTTGGTTTTGAGTTGAAGAATGCTGGAAGTACGAACTTAGAATTCTTTGAGGACTTCAATCCGGCTCCGTAAGTTCATCCTACTTGCTGCTACTATACATCATGATATCTTCCTCCACTGACTTGGACAATAGGATCGGTCTTTTCATCACTACATGTTAGGTTGCTCAATGAAGGCATGGTACTATCTACGGCAAATCCTATCTGTCTTCAACAATTTCTCCTTTCATTTTCAATTTTTTTTTCTTTTTGATTGACCGTAATCATGTTATCTTTCCATATATAAATGTCTAGACATTGTTTATTCGAAATGCAGGAGGGCAAAAGTTAATTGATGTTCGGAGTTGATAGGAGGTGTAACAATAGCAATATTTGTAATATTTTTGATAATCGTTGTTATCCATTGAATTAATGTTCAGTAGTTAGAATGTAATGTTGGCTTGTGTTGTATCGCTTAGGCTCTTTCATTAGACATGCAGATATTGTTCAATTGGGCTTTTGTGTCACTCTCAATCTTTGGGAGGTTGAACCGTTCCTCGAAGGAACCATTCTTACAGCTCACACCTCGATTATTCAACAATATCAAGTCTCTTTCACATGATAGTGATATCCTCATATTTGAGTTGCACTATAGCACTCTCAAAATTCCTCGGGTCTAATATCAACCTTTGTTAGGACTCAAGAAATCTAGACTCACTGGTTCCTTCAAATAGAGAAAAGGTAGCCATGGATTTCGTACTACTTCATAGCTACGCAAAAACAACAATTCTTTATGTCAAAATTCGATATTAAGTAGATACTTCATCACATAACCATCGCATGCTGCGATTTAAACTGCAAGACAACTTTTTCGTATCCCCGGAATACATTCTCTACGAGATGATCGAGATTCACCTAACATATTCGGAAGTTGTAGTGGTACTACGATTCAGGGAGAGACAGGGAGGTGGGGAGCTTTCTTTCATCTCGAGTAACTAGTTGTCAGTAGATGATACAGTGTCGATATTAGCTCGTAGGTGCATAGGAACTTTGATCCAAACAATGAGCAAGCTTGAAGCTTACAATATGGGGAAAGTGGTTCGGTCATTTGCGTCGAAGTCGAGTAATCATTCGCGGATATAGGCTGATAGGCAAACTTTTGAGAATTATGATGGTGTTGGTTCAGACAATGACAATGGCTCATACTTCGGCTTCATAAACCCTGCATGATGTGCATATGGAATAACAAGAAATATACCGAATATGTACACCTATGTACTACCTGGTTGCAGATATATCAAAGAAGTCAGTTAGAATGCGTCTCCCTCGATGTAATGCATGCATATGATAGAGTTTCCGAAACAGTTTGATGTATTATGTACATACAGTTAAACCACGTTCTTGTTTGACTGGAGAGTATGCGATCAAGAAGTCAGACTTTGAGAATCTCAAAAGTAGTATTGCTTCTCCAATCTAACACAATTTGCGTGTATCTGCACATGGCTCAGTACGGAAGACTAGTTGAAGCGACGCAAAATGCTTGTACGTACAGTAAGTACATGGTCCCCACGACCCATCCACTATGTATGCAGTAGTCTTGACAGTAATGATACGCCTAAAGTAATGAAGGAAAAGCAAGTACAGATAATAGGGTCTTGTCGAGGGCATTGCCTAGCCAAGTATGGAGTACGTAGTTGCCGAAATTCTGATGTCTATCAATGAGATGCCCCGATGAGAACAAAGGATCGCACTGGCAGTGTCAAAACTGGTCAACCGGTACTGTCTCGAGAGAACGGGCAAACGAAGCCAGAAAAAGCAAAACCCTTAACTTATGTGTCAAAAATCTCTGACTCGTTAGAAGCAAGGAGAAAGGGAAGTGCGAGCTAGTTTCGGATATGTGCTCCCATCATATATGGAGCATGAGGCATCACTTTTTTTTCTTTGTCGCTACTTGCCAATTGGATTCCTGAAATCTATTCTAGCTATTTTTAATACTACGTAGTACTACATACGCTCGATCCTGCGATGCACTGTGCTTTACATAAAAGCTATGCACTTCTTTCTTCCCATCTCAACTGACTAGTGGTTAAATCCTATTTGCCGGTCAGTGCGGTTACATAGAGCTAAAAATCCTTTCAGCTGCATTGACAGTTTCAAATCTCAAGCCTATAGATTCAAAATGGAACCGAGATTTGGACAGCGCGTACAGATTGATTCGTGTTTCTCTACACCAGACGTTGACAGTGTGACAAGCCAGCAGATCCTAGAAGTCATATCATACATCCGCGCCAACCGCCCGAATCAGAATTGACCAAGACATAGCCATAAATGATGAAACTGCTGGCTGCATGTCTACTAACATCACATACATATCCTCGGACTGACTGGCTGGATTGGGAATTGAGGGTTGCCTAAGCGTACGGGTAAAAGCTTTCATAAAAAAGTGATAGTTCATATTTTCTCGTTTGCGCTCGTGCCGCTGCCTGTCAAGGTAGATTGACTCCCAGGGTGGAAATTATAACAGCTGTACTAATCGATATAAGCGAAATTAAAGATGCAAACCAGCAACTGATAGATCACAAGGCGAGATCCGGTCTAGCCCGCCCCCATGCATGGGTACCTGTCAACCAGAACCTTGCTCTTAAATGTGCGCATAAACTATGCTGTATACATCCAGGGAGGTATACCATATTGAATTATACATGAGGACAGACTTCTCAGAAATTATCTGAGATCAGACTGTGATATGACTGCACGTACAATGAATTGGTTCTGGGGGATCATACGCTGTGCACTATTGATGTATTGCATGTGCATGGCCGAAATTTGACATGCTGATACATCACATATTGGGTACTGTCCTCGAGTAAGTACGTATGTTACTGAATGTTATATCATCTGCGACTACAGTCCGGAATGGGATGTTCGGAGTGTGATTTGTTATTCTTATGTAGCTTAAAGTGCAGAGCACATGCACCCGGTATTTATATGCATATCATCTGATGTTTTGCATGACATCTATCTCATCGCTCGGACATTATTTGAATAACCCCTGGAAACGAGGACAATCGGATCCGGTCAAGACTCGAATACCCGGTTCTGTTTATACAATCCAGCTTACCGATATCTAGGTACTCACGGCCTGAGTAGTCACTGTATTCTTGTCTCTTTGACTCGGTGTATGTCATACGAAATGAGCATTGCTGATGAGCCTTGGCCGTGGAGTCAGACAATTGCGGGAATCATCCGGGGGTGAGAAGCAACATCAAGTATCACGTATACCTAGGTGCACACAAGTCTATATCCATGACCAATCTGAAAAACTTTGACGAGAATCTCACACCATTAGAATACACAGGATCATAGAAGAAATCGTATTTCAGGTATATAATATGGAAAACACAGAACCTGGAGAAATCTTCATTGTTCCCCACACTCGGGGATTTCTCCGATTTTCCATGTTCCGAAATCTGTACCTGATAATAAAGGTACCTTGGATACTATACTTTAAGGTCAATAGAAGTAGGTTCAGAAGTAACTCGTTGAAATAGGCATTACTGCAAGAAATAGCTTGTCTACTCAAGGAATCATTGCTCTACCATGGCCGGAAAATTGGGTGCGAGTGCCGACGTCCAACGATGGACAGTCACTGAGGTACTTCCGTGTTCTACCTCAAATTCTTGATCGAGAAGTCATTGACTAATCAAAAGAACAGTCGTATCTTGATATAAGAGGCGGCCTGCTCGAAGGACCTTTCTATACGCCAGAGCGCAATGAGCTGCGCTTCGTTGATCTCGACTATGAAAAGGTTTACTTCGTAAATCTCGCCAAGGGACCGAGTGCAACACGAGTATTACATACGGAATCGCCTATTGGGCAAGTATTCCCTCGACAGCTATCGTCACGAATGAGCTGTTTCATCATGTACTGACCTGTTGCCTGATTGATATCTAGTGTGACTGCAGATATGATCGACGACTCGGGAAATAACACTCAGATCGTGGTGGCGGCCAAGCACGGCTTTGCTACCATGGACTACCAATCAGGTGCTCTGACTTATATCCATCGCGTGCATACCTCTGAGGAGCAAGCCTATAGGTGAGTTGACTTTCCCTCGAATAAGCCCGGCGTGAACTAACGGCATGTGTTTGATAGAATGCGTTTCAACGACGGCGCAGTCGACAATCAAGGCCGCTTTTGGGCAGGCTCAAGTATTGACCACAAGTATGTCCAAGGCCAACATGAGGGCACTCTATACCGACTAGATCCAGATTTGAGTTTGCATGAGATGGTTCACCAAATGACGACACCCAATGGAATGGGCTGGAATGATGCCGATAACATCATGTACGTCACAGATTCACCTCATGGGAAGATATACGCCTATGATTTTGACGCGCGGACTGGGTCGATCACCAACAGGCGCGATTTCCTGACTTTTGAAGCCAGTTTTGGCGAACCAGACGGCTTTGCCATGGACGTGGAGGGATGCCTTTGGGTTGCTGTGTGGCGAGGTAGCCGCATCATTCGAGTCAATCCACAGGGTGAAATTACCGGAGAGATCTTATTCCCTACACGGTTCATCACTTGTCCGGAGTTCGTGGGGTCGGAGCTGATCGTCACCACGGCCATTGAACAAGAGCCATATAAATATCCCCAGTCAGCGAGATGGGGTGGCAAAGTATACAGAGTGGATGTCGGCATACGGGGGAAACCTCGTAACGCTTTCCGGAGAGGATATCAAAGCTAAGCAATTTGATCAGGCAGCTACAAGATAATCATATAACTAGATGTTCCAGATACCAGATACTACGTGGCAAGTAGGAATACTACCATGGACTCGTGAGTAAACAGAATGCCATATACGGAGTAGAGACCTGAAAGATTAAACAGAAACTCATTGTTAATTGGTCTCTGTATGTGCTCTTGAAACGCTGTATTAGACCGGCTGTGGCGGCGCCAGACTGTGCCTGTGCGACTACCAAAATGCAGAGCTGCTTAAACTGCTGTACCCTAGCCCATAACGGAGATTATCTGCATAGACCTCGCCTATTGTGACCAATTACGAGGACATAGTATGGGTAGTTTCCGTGAGATCGACTGAATTTCAGTCTCGTTATAAGAACTTCGAACTCGACATCAATCGCTCACTTTCGAAATTCCAACGTTTCCCGAGAACCTCTTAACTCTCGGATTCCGGCCGCCAAATTCCGGGCAGTCGGTCAAGATTCATATGAAATAGAAAAGTCAAAAAGATGAAAAAGTAGAACAGGCCGAAGTCAAAAAAATTGGACTGACTCGTACTACAGTTGAACAACTGAGAAAATAAGAAACCAATCAAAAAAATTCACAATGAGCGGTGAAATCTGATTCGTGTCAGCATGACAAGGGGGAGGACATGCACCAATGAAAGAGCGTGAAGAGAAGGCAATTTCTGGCCTTTCAAGTTGCCGGAGTTACTAGAGCCGTCTTCGAATTATTTTCCTTTCCTGAGTTGCCTAGCTCAGCGGAATCATTCGATCATCGTCGTGCAGGATGCGAGCTTGTCATGCAGTGTGCTCATACATGCAGCACCCACACTAGTGGGCTGTGTGACAACACTTGATGACTTGGCTGCTTAGACTTCAAGCCATGTCTGTATACAGAACGGTGCATACAGTAGGAATTGTCGAACAGTATTCGTAATGCTACACTCTGTGTTGTTGTTGTTGGCGATCAAAGATATTGTAGTCCTATGTTGCTACTTCCATTCTTGACATTACTGAACTAACTAATCTATTGATTCGTGAAGACGTGGCATCCGTATAACCGCGTTTAGAGAGCAAATAATATATTGTTGGGAATCCCGCCTCACTCTGTCTGATCTCTGTTCCATACTATATCTTACCATACTAGATCATCTAGTATGCGCGCAGCTTTTTGGTCTAGGTGGTTCCAACATATATTAATATATCGATGCCGATATAGATGATCGTTCTAGAAGTTTGCTGATAACTCACATCAGGACCTGAATTTCTCGGCCGGTTCTACGGAGTAGGTAAGTTACCTATTTAACTGGAACATGAAATCCAGCCTAGTTTTCCGCATTCTTATTTTTAAGAATGACAGGATCTATCTACATGCCTATTTAGGCTAGGATTGCACCTACTAGCCCATAGAAGTAAACCCAATACGTAGTGGTGAGGTCCCAATCCCATGGATGACAAAAAGTTAATGAAGCTGTTCTAACTTTGGGGAAAACTTTGAAGCCTAAGATTCAGGGGTGATCGCGTAATCCATGACTGGGTTCAGTAGGTAACGATCCACTCATTCAATTAATCAAGGACGGTTTATCGTAACCGGCATAGGATTCTCATGACAAGACATGATGACAGCATTCGATAGAATATGCTTATCTGATGAGGAAAAAGCAAATAAATTGCTTTAAAAATCTATCTGTGTCACTTGATCAGGGCTAGAAAGGTCACGTTACCTTACAAGTATCAAGTTCTATAAGTTTCATCTTTAAGTAGGAATCTCTCTAGCCAACGCTTGACATCTTCAATTTGAGCACCTTAAAAATAGTTGTCCTAAGTTACTTGGCTCCTGCAAAATATGTGTACGTACCACGCACTGATAGGTTGAGACATCTCATATTAAAAGGATGATATTCCTGGTCTGCAACATGCTTGGTCCGGGATACTTGCCAACTTGCTGCCAACATTACCAGTTAGGAATAGGGGCTAGACCATTTCTCAATGTTGAATATATTAATATCATAACTATAGCTTAATATACTTTCCAGAAGCACAGAATGTCGGGATGATCTGACGGAGAGACTTTTCCGGCTGCATGTCTAGTTGACCAAGCCGCCTAGCACGAGACTAGTTTCACCGGTTAGACGCCCAAGACCTTAAGGGCTTAGTTAGCTTAAGATGCCGCCTGCGAACGTGTCCGGCGTTTGCAATTCTTCAGAACACTCTTCCTGCGGCGCTGCCCAACCAGACTTCTACTACGTCTCCCACCCTTGTTGTGCACACTAAAGCATGTCGTATGCCAGGAATATGCAAAAGGGCCAGCGCCAAATCGTTCCTAATCGGGCAATTTCTTCAGGGAAGAGTAAGCGATGGTCGTTCCAGATAACATCGATCGGTGATGAATGATGAGAAACGACTTGAACAGAGACCAAACATAACGTTAATGACCATTTTACCTTAGTTGATGATCAACTGTGATCATGATGCTGATATACATACAGGTGTACACTTCACCGTTTTTTCCAAGCATTGGCAAGAAAGACACGTAAGAGCTGACAATAGCTTTAATATTATTATGCTATAGACAATTTGTTCATCTTTCCGTCATGGACTCTGAGAGATGTGCTGTCGATCCAACTGCCTTTCCATATTAAGATGTTAGTTCAGTAACTTGGTGTGGAAGAAGGATAATTGTTGACTCAACTTTGGAAGAATTAAGGGATTTAATTGTCCCAGTTCCGTAGCAACGGTAGGCCCGCTATATAGGAAGAATCTTCACAAGTGGATGTGTTGACGTTCAATTCGTAATTTCGTCTCCATAGACCTTATCCTTATGCAGTATGTACTACTCCGTATGTGTGTGTATAGTTTCTGTTTGATTGTATATGGACAGAATCCGCCGTACGGAATCTATTACCTTGGACGATTCGAACAAATTCAGCAAATTTCTTTAATCTGATCTCTAAACTTGGCTATTCGTACGTTATTAAAGCAAGAAACGCGGCTACCGAGTACGTACTCAAAGTTCAGTTTTTCATGGACACTCTTAACAAGATCACAGGCCAATTGACGACGAACTGCTATCAATTGACAAACTATTAGATTCAGAACCTCCAGCCGTAGGGATTTGAAAATGCTTATTATGGAGCATGTGAAACAGGGATCAAATCAACGCGACCGGAAGGGAACAGCTTCTTACCCCGGTGGGCCAGTCTCGTTTGTGAATCAAATGGTCCAAATCCCATCGGTCCCACTTCGACAGGCTGGTTTTTGGGGGCCTACAAAAGTGCACATGCTACGTACAACTGTTTAACCGCGTATAGACACTATGACACGACATACTAGCAGTTTTGCTTGTTAGTGCTCCAGTCGGGGCAAAGGAGCTTATGCATACGGAGGTAGCTAGCAATAATTTCCTGTCGAGAACAAGCCCTTTGTATATTGGAGATTCTAAGTTTACAATGAAGGATGTTGTGAAAGAGTGAAGCCAAACAAAGAAGGAATATTAATTGGTTATGGACCTTGGAAGCTGGATATCAATCTCGAATACTAACCCAAACTCGGCGAGACTGGCCTAGGCTCTCCTTGGTCAATTCATATTCAAGTACGGAGTGGCTTAACTTACCACTTGTGACGCTGTTAGCTCTGCTAGTGGCCCTTCTAATCATTAGGCTGCGGTTGGTGGTTGGTGGCCGCTTAGCGGTCAGTCGGGCCGCTGGCTTTCTGTGCTTAGGGGGCTCGTTCCGAGGCCAACGTCCGGCCAGTGCCCGCTCACCCTTCAGTGGACAAAATAAGAGCTCAACCTTCAAATCAGTAATACCGTAGTACGTATGTAAAGCGGGACGCTCACAGTCCTGATCCGTAGGATGTCTTGAACATGTGTCAGTCATAGGGTTGAACAATGTAAAGCTAGTTTCCGAGTACGAACATAGTCGTGTTGGACACTAAATTAATAATGGAAGCGCCGGCTACATCCCTTTATCCTCAGTTTCTTGGCTTAATAGGTAAGCTCTTTACGTCTCGTGTAATCAGAGGGCATCCCAGTAGTATCACGACTCTGCAGTTTCGAGACCTTGCCAGAGTAGACACCAGATAGCGTGTCGTTGAAGGACAACAAGGTTTTTTGTTGCAGCGTGCACTGTGCATCCTGCATGCTGCAGCTAAGGAATATGCCAGACATGCTCGGGATACCAACTTTGGGCGAGCTTCTTCATGCACAACAAAGCCCCATAACTACTCCCAAGACCGGATGGGAAACGTGAGCCTAACCCCCGAGCTAGACGGCTTTTGTCCAAAGTTTATAAGTCATACGTGACTAGTCCCCCATTGTATTGGCGCCCAGTATCCATATCTCTCCATGACTCCAGTGAGCATCTTAGCTCCAAAGCTATCTGTTGCTTCCGGGATCCCCGGCCCCAATTTTTCGTTCCAAACAAACTCTCTGAGCAGCAGTCTCTTTTGGGAACCGGATACTGACCCTAGTCAACAATAATACTGGGCCCAGCAGGAGAGGAAGAGACCCATTTTCGCTAAGAAAAACCTCCTGTCAACTGCCCAACAGAGAGACGATCTTAACCAACCCGGACCAGGGTATCTTCCGTGCATTTACTTTTTTCTTTTCTTTTTGCATCACCTAATACCGCCCTAATTTACCTTTACTTTTTTCCCGAAGGAGTCAACGTCGACGCCCCCCAATGCATTATTTAGTATCTACTCTAATTTTACTTGCCTCACACCGCTGAAACGCTAAAGTTTTGACCATCACCTATCTGAGTAGGGCTAGATTGATCCCTGTCCTTTTGGGAGTGGAGGGGCGTGTTCCAAAGATGTACATATACATGGATATCTCACCTCCGTCACAAACGCCAGGATCGAACATATCATAATATCGATATATACTGCATATACACATACATACAAGTTACATATCTTCGTGCATATACCTACCTGATCACATTGTTTACCATACATACCTCTCTTCTACTTGCATATCTACAGAACACTTACATCTATCTCCATTTTTTTTTTTTTTTGATCGGTTCTAACCGCGCAGTCAAAGGGACTTGTCTTGCTGTCTTTCCGATATACACACCTTCAACGCTGATTCTTCCGACGTGCAAACACTCTTGCGAACTTGGACATTTCTTTTTTCTTATCCTTCGGACTGCTGCGTCTTGGTTCGTGACCGCTATTCGACTTTTCGGACCTATCAGTCAACCGTAACTCGTCGGTCTTCAGGTCCATAGGCCATCACGCAACTCGCGGAGAAAAAAGATTCCTCCAAACAGGAACGGTCAAGGACCAAGCCGTCAAACTGGCTGCATTGGGAATTAGTGTTTGTCCCATTACCCACACCAAATCTCTAGACGGTCTCGATCAGTATCGCCATTTGGGAAGCTATATTCCAAACAGTCCAACATCCACCTTCCCCTCTCAGACAAGCCTAGTGGAGGGCAACAGTCATCCTGAGAGGGGAAGGAAGCGGCCATGCGTTGAGCCGCGACCGTGGTCTCAGGAGGAGGGTCCATTGTCGCCCATGTCTTCACAGTCTCCAGAGTCCTATGGCCTTGATGCTCGTAAGCAACGACAACAGCAAGAACAAGATGAGAAAGAAGAGCAAAAACAAGTGGCAAACAGTAACAGCAAGGAAAATCGGATACAACAGGACCCATCGAATGAATCACAGCAATGTGAAACAACAGGTACAAAGAGACCGTACCCTTGGCCCGAGCCGGCCGTCATCCAGCCCCGACTAGAATCGTCGACGCATGCCCGTTCGATCATTGGAGTTCAATCCATCTTGAATCCCACCGAGGGTGACAACTCGCAGATGGACAAACGACTTCCCCAAGATAGCAACAACAGGAACAACATGGAGTTGCTTCGACCTCCTACATTACCTCCATCTCCTCAACGGCGTAGTTCTTCATCACCCCTTCTCGCTCCTATCTCGAAGTCAATCAGTGCCAAAACATACCTTCAGCAAGGTGGAGGATCATCGGTCTCACCACCACATCCGCCTCGTCGTATTATCACACCCGTCTCGCCCGCCCTACGCCACAGCAGTGGTAGTGGCAATAATAACGCTATTACTGGCTCTGGTATTACCGGTGCAGCAAGCAATAGTGGTAGTGGTGCAGCAGCAGGGAAAGTCACGGTTTCTCAATCGCCATTCGTGCAAGAGTTATCTGCAGGTGTCTATAGCACGCCGGGACATGCACGAGGATCGTCAGGTCCTACAGTGACCTCGATTGAGTACACGTCAACGTCGAGATATTCGTCACCAAAATTGGCTGTGACAATTCCCAGCTTAAATCATCCGCCGCTACAAGTATCTCGACATTCGACTCCAACATTCCACAGTCATAGCCGTCATCCGAGTGGTGGAATAGCCACCAACCCAAGTTCACAAGCATCTAGCCCAAGCACACCACATTCCACCTATAGCTCAGTCGCTCAGTCATCACCCTCTATTGCATCCGGATTACTTCCGCCACTCGGACAGTCCACCTCGTTGGCTCCTTCGTTAGTGGACTCTGCCTCACAGTCCCCTTTTATGGGCATGGACCCTTTAAGTCGGACGCCGAGCCGCATGAGTGGCCCAAGATATGGGGATGATCATCCTGGCGTTGCCTATCCCGGTCCAACCGACTTGCTTAGTCAAGTCGGCAATCACGTTCAGTACGGTGGCGGTCCCATGATTCCAGTCACCATAGATTTGAAATCTGGATCAAGAAGCCAAGCTGAAAAACGGAAAGCCAACAGTGACGCTTCAAGACGGTTCCGCAACCGTAAGAAGAATGAGGCTGCTTTGGAACAAAAGATTAACCAGCTGAATGAACAGTTGCAGTTTTTGACCGAAGAGAGGGACTTTTATCGCTCCGAAAGAGACTTCTTCAGAGATGCATTGAGTCAGCACGTGGGCATTGCACAGATACCGTCTCGTCCCCCTTCTCCTTCTCCGTCACGCCGCTATCCTCAGTCCACTGCTAGCCCGGGGGATCAGCCATCACCAGCAGAACAACAGCAGCAAGCTATTGGAATGGATGGTGAGATGATGTCCAAGACTATCAGCACTGGGACCGCTTCGTCTCTCGCGTCAGCCACACCGCGAATGCTTCCTAATCCAGTTTCCAGCTCGGATGCCTTGTCATACGCATCTGCTGCTGGCCAGCAACATCCTGAACCGTGGCAGGGCGTGAACCCTAGCGGAAACTATCAACATCACCCATACCGGGACGACGTTCGGTATATGCCTAATATGAGGTGACCTTGAAATGCAGCCCCTTTACACTGAAGATCACGGCCTCTTTCTATTCTTTCTGATTCTCTCTGTGTATACTTTCTCTATTTCCTAATCCCATTTCGGGCCATATCATATTCTTTCGATCCGTTCTCTATAGCATTTTCAGGCGTCCTGGTCCTCATTCGTTCCATCATATGTGATAACTATCCGTCATTTGATCGGTGCAGAGCAGCGTCCTTTGTTCAAATTGGGAATCATATACCCTGTATCTGGTATTCTTGTCTTTACGTTGATCTGTCCCACATATGATATCATACACATAGGTACCTACCAATCTACATAATATCCATTTTGAAAATCTCAAACAGCTTGTCAAATTTGTGTCCTAGACTGTATTGTAACCTTGTCTTTGAAGGTTGTTTTGGCTCTTGCATAGAGCGTTTGTCTGGATAATGTGATTTCACAAAGGGACATATTTAGCGATCTCTCAGAATACAAATGAGACTATAGACAGAAATCCTGATATCAAGGAAGTGAGTGGTCAATCATTGTCTTGTCGTTGTTGTGTGCCTGAAACACAAGGAAGATACACGTGTGGCCCGCCGACCAATCAAACATCTGCTTAACCAAGGTCCTTCTCGACCTCAATTTTCCTTTGATTCACCTTCTTGACAGACACAACTTCTTTCTATCACTTGATATTGACATAAAATCGTATATTCTCGCGCAACTGGATTGACGCGAGATGTGAGATTGCCATTACAGTTGGCTTTCCGCATGACAAAGTCAATCTCCGAAGAGGTCCTGCCCAGCGCATTAGCAACAATGAAACTTCAACCTGAAAACGAGATGTTTGCTCTTGACAGCGACTCGGACTTTGCTGAGGATGAAGTCAGACCACTTTTCGGCGCACACCCCACTTCATCATCTCGCTGTAGACCTCCAAGCAGGAATTCTGCGATAGCGCTGGTAGTTTTGTTTCTGTCGAGCTTGGTGATACTACTGTATGTACACGTCGGTCTTACCTTAGCCTAACTATTAACTGATCGCAATTTATATTTTTTTCATCAGCAGTGTAACCACAGCTCATGAAATTCCAAACATCGATGATACAAAAATATCTCATTATTGGGGCCAATACTCACCTTTTTTCTCACTCGAAGACCAGTCGGAAATCAACCCTGCAATACCTCCGGAATGCAACATTACATTTGTGCAGGTGCTCGCTAGACATGGCGCAAGATTTCCAACCGCTCACAAGAGTGCAATGTACACCAAGCTTGTCGACAGAATCCAACAGACGGCTACGGAATACAAGACTGATGTTTATGCTTTGTTAAAAGACTATCGCTACAAACTTGGAGCTGATGACTTGACTTCGTTCGGAGAGCAGCAGATGATTAACATGGGCACTTCACTTTATGATCGATACGAGCAATTAGCGAGACAAAACGTTCCGTTTGTACGAGCATCTGGCTCAGATCGCGTCATTGCGTCTGGAGCCTTATTCAGTAAGGGATTCAACGACGCAAAAGCTTTTGACCCATACTCCGATAAGTCACAGCACAATACTACTGTCAGCCTGGTAATTCCAGAAGGTCGCCAGTGGAACAACACTCTTGATACCGGCACCTGTGACGCATTCTCCGATGGAAGTCCAGCACATAAGGTTCAACAAGAATTCCTTGGCATCTTTGCACCATCAATACTAGAGAGACTTGTTGCCAATATGCCCGGCGTCAATTTAGAGCTACACGACATACCACTCCTCATGGACCTCTGCCCATTCGAGACAGTCAACAGCAAAAACGGCACCATGTCGCCATTATGTGACCTGTTCACCCTTTCCGAATGGCAATCGTATGATTACTACAATACTTTGGAAAAATACTATGCCTTCGGGGCTGGAAACCCATTAGGCTCAACCCGCGGAGTCGGCTACGTCAACGAGATAATATCACGCATGACAAAGACTCTACCTGTGAGCGACCATACAAGCGTCAATCACACTCTCGACTCTGATCCGACCACATTTCCACTGGATACTGCACTATATGCTGATTTCAGTCATGATAATGCAATGGTATCCATCTTTGACGCGTTCGGGTTATATAATTCGACTGTGCCTCTGTCAGCTAGAAATGTGCAGTCGGCCACTGAGACGGAGGGGTACGCGGCGTCGTGGATTGTGCCTTTTGCATCAAGAGCGTTTTTTGAGGTGATGGAGTGTTCGTCCTATAACTTAGCAGGGGAAGAGCGTTTAGTTAGGGTCCTTGTGAACGATCGAGTTGTTCCACTTCACGGATGTGACATTGATTCACTGGGCCGATGTAGACTGAATGATTGGGTTAATGGACTTGACTTTGCGAGAAATGGGGGTCGGTGGGATGATTACTGCTCGAAACCAAAGAATGGTTGATACTGCTCAAGGGTTTCTTAGCGATAGTTATGTTTCTGTATTCTTTCAGAGCATCCGTTCCCTATTCGTATATATTATACTGTCTATTATACACTTTCCTCCATGCACATCACTGCCAGAATATCATTCTTTCTTCGAAGAAACTTCTTCCACAGATTTTTTGTTGACATCAACCAGACTCTTTTGCACCTTTGATCCATACGCTGTATAACTCTATCATTAGTATTTAACAAAACACGATACTAGTAAAAGAAAACTTACTCCGCTCATACAGCTCCCAACTCGTATAAAAAAATATCGGTAACGCGACTATAGTCGATACCCATCTAAACAGAAAGACGTCAATGCACGCTCTATTCATTACACAATCAGAACAATGTGGCAGGCGTGGAGACTAACCGTCTAGAAGCAGCTTTGTATTCTTTAGTTTTTCTGACATCAATATTGCCTTGTAGTTTTCTTTTTGGTTGAGTGAGTCGGCTGTTGTTCCGGGTAGAGCTTTCAAGTTCTCGTTGTCGGCTTTCTTCAAATGAGATGACGCGCGGTTTTGATGGCGTTTGTTGTGTGGAGGGAGGCATTGTATCAGACTCTTATCTTTTATTTCTGTACAGCTTTTGCAGATTTGGTGCAATTGCTGCTTTTGAATTGGCTGGTCTTAACGTCTGTTCGGGTTCTTTCTCTTCACCTCTATTTTGAGGGTTGATGTTTTTTTTTCAGTCTCTCGGAGATGGATGGATAATTCAATATAGAGTTTTTTTGAAGGGATATTTCGCTAATATAGTGTGTATACAAAAAGGCAGTCTGTAATATAAAAGATTCAACAATTCAATTTTGAAGGAAATGTCCACAGTTAATGATTCGAGTCAACACTAGGCAGAATTTGGAAGACTTGTTGCCTGATAAACAAGGCCACAATAGCCTCCTCAATTCGAGCGAGGATGAAAAATATAACCCGTCGACGAAGTGAATCCATATCAATATACGACGTCTTCTTTAAGACTGCTAGGGAAAGGGAAACATATTTCTCATTAAGCCAGCACAATTATGTATGCCATCGTCCCTCGCCACAGACATCTCAATTCCATCCCTCCATCCAACAAAAAGGTGACATGAAAAATCAATACAGTACAATCGCTAAATCCCCAATGATGAGCCTGATAACTAATAATACACTGTGCACCGTCATCAAATGCCTGTTTTGTTAGGGAAAATACAAGATACAGTCAATAAGGATGATGGGAATGAATTTCATGGCATGCATTGCGTAGGACTGAATAATCAACTTCGAATGAGTAAGTCACCAACCACATGTAACAGATCCGGGGTATGCAAATTTGGGGGATGTAAGAATAGAAATAGTGAAAATCGAAAATGGTAAAGTAACAAGTAGGAAAGAGTAATGGTATCGTCAGCTTTTCAAAAGAAGAAAACATCGGCTCGTTAGAGTAGTTCCACGATAGGCATCATGACCTGGAATGACTCCCAAAGTGGAACTTGAGCGAGATCTTCTCTGGACGGCCCGTATTCGTTCCTGGCGCAGTCTCCTTCGAGGTCGCTTTGGGACCAGTATTGGCAGACTTTTGTGGTGCGATAGTAGAAGAGGAAGGCTGATTGTTCTTATTAGTGCCACTATTGACATTGCCAACGGTTGACTGGCGTTTCGAACGTGCTGAAGTAGCCTTATCCTCGACTTTTGCCGCTGTTGATTGTCGCTTCTTGCGTTGCGGCTGGTTTTGATTGGAATTTTCAATATGACTTCCAGCAGTCATATCAAATGATCGCTTCCGCTGGTTATCACCGGTCGGTTTGCTAGGAGTAGACTTGAAGTCGTTTGCAAAGCTCGCTGCGGTCCGGCGTCGCCTTCTTTGAGATAACATAGCATCCTGATGTAGTTTGCTTAGGTCAAGTTTCGAAGAATCGACAAAGACGATCTTCAAAGGTCGTTTAAATCGAGGAAATCCTTCTTTATGGATATACCTTGTCTTCATACCGGATTCATCGACGTTCATGGCATCAACTTGTTTTGCGGCGGAGCGTAAGGACTTAGTGTGACTGGGAGTCTGGCTGACTAGGTCCTCGACGTCCTCGTATCTCCATACTTGTCCAGGATGCTTTTGGTACAGGTTACGCTGACCTGGACTAGGTGGGAAACCGTAGATATTGTCACGTCGAATCTCGTCCACGGACTTGATGAGAGGTGGTGGGGTTGGGATAGGTCCGACAGGGGTTTTGTAATTCGATGTATGTTTCACCCACTGATATCTATCAGCAGGCGCAACACAGTATTCCTCGCCGTGTTGGTTGACCCGGCCAGTGTGCATCCAGCCATCTTTCTCGGTCCAAGGACGGGGTCGTTGTGGGTGATCAAGAGGAACATCCGCATTGATCTCACCAGGGAGGTCGAGGTATTCGATAACTACTGGTGGTGTCTCGTCTACAGCTTCTGTCGGTTCTGTGGTCTCCGTAGGTTCTGCTGTTTCTGCCACTTGATTTTCAACGGCAGGTGTCGAGACTTGCTCATTTCTTTTCCTGTTAAAGGCCTCACGCCATTCGGCTATCTTTGCCTCCTCCTCTTCAACCGAAGGAACCGTTTCCATGATTGCCTCGCTTGCCAAATCATAAAGCTGTCGGCCAAGGATTTCAGTTTCATCCATGAGAACGGATGGTGCATCGCTTCCACTTCCACTAGTGCTACACGATGTCGAGACTGTAGAGGTGTTCGCAGGCTGGGCAAGTTCTGGTGTAATTTTGGATTGTTTTGGAGCAGGCTCGTCAGAAGACGCAACCTGGTCAGAATTTCGTAGCCTCTTCCGACTCTGGGGTTTAGACTGTAAAGCTTCGATTGCCTTGATTGTCGGTTTTCGCAAACGTCCTGACGAGCGCGTAACAGACAGATTGTCAGGTGATGGTGTGCCGTATCGGTCAAGAAAATCACCAGGTAGATGGACTGCTTCTGTCTGACGAGCAGGTGGAGAGGTATGTGAGACTGACTCGGTTGCGTTGGTATTTACCGGCTTGGATAATGATCTGGATAACTGTGCCGCTGTCGTTGATCCTTGCCCTTTATTCTTGATGAATTTCTCTTTCTTAGGAGTTTCCTCGAGTAAAATGTTCTTGACAGGTTTGCGGACCCTAGTGCTTCGTCGTTGTGCCGAGTTCGCTTCCCCATTACCTTCCATGGCGTCGTTCTCTTTCAAGGGTGTCTCCAACTGGCTGATTCTCTCAGGGCTTCGTTGGCTGTCCTGCTCAAGGATTCCTTGGCTGGTTTGGTCGTCGATAATAGTGGTGGGTGCTGGTGATTCAGCTTCTACAGACTGATCCTGACGTGATGGTTTGCGTGACGTGTTGTTATTACGCAACACCGGTGTGGCGTTAGGAGTATAGCTCTTGAACTTGAGCATGTTAGCTTCAGATTTGCGGGTCTTGCGAGTAGACCGTGTAGATGACTCGGCAGAAGAGTTTTCTACATTCACTTCGGGCGTCTCAGTCACTGATGATGGTGTTCCAGGCTCATCCGAACGGTCTCTGTAGTTCAAATTTCGAGGATCTAGTTTAGTTTTGAAGATAAAAGTCTGGATGTTCGTCGGTTGTGACGATCCAGTACTAGATTTCACTTTCAGGACTCTGGAAGATGTCTCAGTTGAGCGTTCAATCGGTGCTTTGCGTGAGCTACGCACTGACTTCGCCGACAAAACTTCAAGCTGGTCATCGCTAGCTTTTGAGGCGCTTTCAGCGACTGCACCTGGCGTCTCTTCAGATGTTGAGACTGCATCGGCAGACTTATTCTGAGTGTTGTCAACCGTTTTCGAGTCCGAATAGGAATCCACATAAGTATTGTTGAAGCGTGTACCCAGCTGACTGTCGCTCTTGTACCCATTCATATGAATAAATTGTGTCTCACTGGATGGTCTCTGCTGAGTGCGACGACGCTTTGAACTGTGCCAAAGCTCATCATTGCCCGATTGAGCAAATGGGCTATCATTGTCATAGTACAAGAATGACTGAGGAGTGGATGGCAAGGACGAAGACTTTTGAATGTCTTCATGAGCTGCCATATTGGGCGCAAGCCTGCGAACCAGGTTAGACAGATGAGAAAACATGACAATCGCGTGAGCATTTACAAATGATTTAAGAGTGAAAACCTTGAAAGGAGAGGACGATGAAGTCTGCCAGGTAGCACTGGTGGTATGACTGTAGTCAATGTGTTAGTGTTGATGACTGATTTTTGCCCCAGTAGGCAGCGGGGTTTGGGCTGGTGAGATCAGCAGAAAGGTAACTTACATTCAGGATTAGTAAACCCAGTAGACGCTTCCATGTATTTTATTATTGTGTAGGCTCAATAGCCATAACCAGAAAGATTGCTATTGTTAATGAGTGGATGTGTTTGTTGCTTTCACTTTTCAGGTGACCAAACAGAAGTTAGGGTCTAGGGCTTTTCGAGACGCTAGTGGTCGACGACTTCGAAGAACAGTGTAGCAGCAGAACAGCCACGACGATTATCACTGAATGGGAGTTATCTAGTGAATAGTATCATGGTCAGCATATCAGATTTATTTTCAGGTAGAACAGCGAGTTGTCGTGGTCTCTTTCAGGGCTATGGTCACTCCATTCACCCGACCTCGACCTTCGAAAGAACCCTCAACGCCATCACCAGGTATCACATACTTATCAACCAAATCTATCAAGTCTCCAGTAGGTATTGCACAATTTATCGAGTGGTTTCAACGACTTCGCTGCGTGAATGAACGGTTGTGGAAGCGTCAAAGAGCAGACAAATTGCGGGAGACCTCGGAAGTACGAAGGGTGACGGACGGTCGATGCGAGCGTTGGGCAGAGGAAATTTTTATCGTAATGAAATCGCTGAGGCGGGTAGATGCGACTAAATGCGTGGAAGGGTAATATAAGGTCGAGGGGCGAGCAGTGTGGACGTTGAAAAGTCAAAGGGAAAAGAAAATGAGGATGTTTTTTCGGCGAGATCAGCAGAACAGAACAGGTAATTAGGGCTTGCTGCTCCGAACGGCAGAAAACGATCACTGGATGCCGCTTGCTCCATTTCTCTTACCCTTCTCCATACACTTGGCAGCTTCAGCATCGACAAACACCGACAACTTTCAATTAAATTGACTGAAATTGGAATACAATTGTGATATTCTCCATTCCTTTGCTTTATATCATATCACACCATGCGCTTACTACCGGCGCACCTCAGCCTGCTGGCTCTTGTCGCTCCCTCTGTTTACGCGGCCTCTTGGGGTTTCACTGATGCCACCGTGTCAGTAAGTTCCAAATCTGCGACAGGCAAAGTCAAGCAAAGGTAAGCAAACCTCTATGGACGAATAGTCGTTCTCTAATGATTGCAATTGATTTACGAATACTAATTCTTTACAGCCTCAAAGAGAATGCACCTGTTTCGACGCCCATTTCTCTCGGCGACTCGGACTCCCTTAGAGTTCTCCTCACAGCCCAAGAAGATCGCAGCGCAAAGCGACCACACCAAGCATTTTTATTGTTGAAGGACTCTAGTACTGGCCTAGACGTCTCATATCCTTTCAGCGTCAAGAATGATGGCAAGTCAAAGGTCGAATTGGTCAGTACAGGACTATATACTCTATCCACGATCATTGAAACTAATATAATGGTTGAACTGCAGAGTAAGAAAGATATTCCCACGCAATTTCTTGCTACGCCAAATCCTGTCGATGCCGAAATTGTAATTGGCTCGTTTGGTGCTTCCGACGCCTATCGGAACCTCGCCTTCCAGCTATCCATCAACAGCGACGCCAGTGCGCCGGCCGCACCTGACTCTGTAGAGAGATATGGAAAGCAGCCCAGGATAAACCACATTTTCAAGGCTGACCCCAAGAGTCCGCCACCAATTATCACCTTGATTTTCCTCTTGGCTACTTTGGTCACTATCCCAGTCCTGGCTGGAATGGTACGTTCTACCCACAATACCCGTCTGATTTGAATGCTAGAGTATTAACACATGTTAATAAACAGTGGATGTACTTTGACGTGAACCTCTACCACCTCTCTATCGCCTTAAAAGCCGCCCCGGTCCCTCACATCGTGTTCGTGGCGTCCATCATTGGGTTGGAGGGCATCTTTTTCATGTACTATACAAGCTGGACTCTGTTCCAAATGCTTCCTGCTACTCTTGCGGTTGGCGCTATTGCTTTCCTCAGTGGAAGCCGTGCATTGAGTGAGGTCCAAGAGCGACGCCTAGCTGGGCTGCGATAGGCACTTTACACAGTACGATACTGAGGTTGTAGTTGCGACCAAGAGACATGAAACAAGTTGATGTTATATATATATGAGCGGATCTCAAATCAAAATTGTATTAGTATTTTCAGTTCCATTCGTCAGTATTGCAATCGTCTCCACGTCTAAGAAATTTGTACTTTCGTCGGGCTTATTATAGGGTTAGGGCTAAAATTTGACGTCATGCCTACAGGCCACGCCAAGGATGTTAGTGTCCTTAGCTTCATTTTATTCTCAGAGTCCGTACAACCTCAAATTCAACAACTTCACAGAAATGGGCGCAACAGCATCAAAGCCAGCTCGCTCAGCAGTCAACGCAGCTTCGCGTCGACAATATCCGAAAACAGCATCGCCGGGGACGACAAAGACAACCCAAATCAAACAATTGCCGGAGCAGCACGAAGTAGCTGGACCAACATATCATTCAAAGGAGCAGGCGTCTTCGCTACGGTCAGAGGGTATGCTTCTATCCTCCAATTTCTTCCGGATGTTTATGACTGATGTTTCTTCAATGCAGCAATTGACCTTGATGCTCGCGACCCTCATTTCGCCGCCTCACTACGCTCCATTGGGCCCGTAACGCCGAACCCTACATTCTCACATTCGAGTACATTCAACCGATTCCCCGCCTCTCGACAATCCCAAACAACACCCTCACCAGGCCATACTGACGGTAGTGGTGTAGCACCATCCGTCTTCCCCGACGCAAACAATAATCCAGCTCTATTAGTGCTCTCATCACGCAGTCGAATCGCAAAAGCCGCCGAGCAAGAACTAGAATCCATTGGGCGACAGAGTCATCAGGGACGAGAGTTTTTGGATGCAATGACTATTCGGCAAGTGTTGACGATGCGAGATCGGCAGGGACTCAAGGATGAGGAGATTGAGCGGTTGCTGAGGTTGAAGAAAGGTGTTGTTGGGAGATTGGGGGAGATGGGAGTTGTTAGTGAGGCTTTTTGAGTTGAGCATTTGCCTAAAGGTATTGTAATATAGGTATAAATGGGATTGTTTCAGGATTGATGTGTTGTTACGGAGTATAGTGTATATTATCGCATTCATGTATATAGGTTATGTCCACCTCGAACACAGTACACATACATGTGCTTGGAAGCTCTCTGACATCTGCAGGAACCCATCGACATGGCACAAATGGATCAGCATACTATCTGTTGATTACACAATACCGTTTCTGATCTAGAAGCCCTGAGATGGATATAAGAGACAAAGAGTCAGCACCATTTGAGCATATCTATTTATAACGCTGACTCATTTTCCTAGTTCTCCTCGGTCTCAAAAGTTATTCAAATGACACATACAAGGACCCACGTCCACTGTTGCACAATTCATCTGATGTTTGATTCTCAAAGGTGGAAACGGAATGCGTCGCCTCTTTATAGCAATGATTAACCAACCTCAAACAGAGACCGTTGACTCAACGTAACCCTACACTAGAGACAGCCTTGAGATTCCTCCAACTCTCCTTATGGTCGATATATCATCCAGTTGTAAATGCTTCTAGAAAGGATTGGTAAAGATCAATCCAGCAATATGGCGTCACGATCCTTGTTCGTCGTACCATCTCTTATTCCATTCACCTACTCTCTTCTTGTTGTTTCGTGTCTGACATCCAAGTTCCTACATCTTGCGTTGCATTGGCGTTCTGTTTCTCTTGTGCACTTTATCATATTTCTGCCTACGCTGTTCTTCTGGGATATCTTGGTCTTAGTCATAGGTCGGGTTTTGCTTCGAGGATTCGATGGGTTGGTGCAGCAGGTATGCTGCGTTTTGGGGTGTTCAATAGCGTATGTCAACTCCTCTCTTGGCTACTGCTGGTTGAATTGAAGTTGACAAAGACAGAGTCCTGACGTATGGAGCATCTGCAATCCAGATCGGCTTCTTCTGGGAGACCGGTTCGCAGGTAGAATGGGGAGCAAGTAGTAGCTTCCTTCGCGATCCAGCAGCCATGAAGATATTGTTCAGTGGCACCAAGACAGTCTGTATAGCTGGAGTGTTCCTATTCGTTGTCTCCATTCCGACTAGTCCATACCTTCATACAGTTACTGGGAATATGCTACAGTCAGCATGTCGATTTATTGTCAGAGGAAGAAGTGTGGTTTCACCATGCACCAAGTGTTTATCTGAGAGAGGCAGCTACTCAACTTGTTGCTTCCTCTTACCCACCGTTACCCTAGGGATGTACCTGCTGTGCGTCCATTTTATTCGACCTGATGTGCCGTATGACCATCTATCCTCGGCATTGCCATTCAGTCTATTAGCTGCTTTTCCTAAGTTGTCTAAGCAGCCATGTCAGTTACAGCAACGTCTGGAGTACCCATTTCCAATGCTTACTGCGCCAGATCGATGGCAATCGCCTTCCGGCTACTCTCCTGGTTTGACGCCAGGGAACCACTCATCATTAGTGCGCCCAGAATGGCTACCAGAGAATCCCCCGTCAGGGTTTGATCGTTGGTTGACGGACGTTCAGCGTCATGAAAGAATCAAGAATGGAGAAAAGGATAAACCGAATCAATGCATGAGAGAACATAAAACCTATAACGCTGTGACGGATTCAACAAAAATCTCTAATCTTCAAGAGGCCGTTTATCCTGTGTTAAAAGATGCCTTCAACAAAAATGCAATTCAAATCGAGCATATAGTCATGTTGGTGCTAGAAAGTACAAGGAAAGAAGTCTTCCCAATGAAAGAAGGGTCGTTCCTGTACGACACGATAGTCTACTCTCACGATGAAGATGCCCGGGACA
Organism: Talaromyces stipitatus ATCC 10500; assembly: GCF_000003125.1. NCBI lineage: Eukaryota > Fungi > Ascomycota > Eurotiomycetes > Eurotiales > Trichocomaceae > Talaromyces > Talaromyces stipitatus. Next base: position 1,833,067 of record NW_002990117.1, on the reverse strand, counting down.
CGATCATCGATAAACTTGCCATACTAACCCCGACAGCACAAATGCTTACTCGAGATTTTGCGACGAATAGTACGGGCGATAAGATGAGGTTTGACAACGACGACGTCAAATGGGTAGACCGGATACCGTTAGATATGGGTGGCATCAACGTCAAAGGGGCTTTGACAGCTAGTTCACTGACATTGAAGAGTTTGCTGGCACTTCATTGCGGCGTGATGCCGTTACCGGTTGACATGCTCGAGGAGTCGCTATTGGAAGTTTATCAACCATGTTTGCCGCATATATTGAGTCTGTTCAACACGAAAAAGTTGGCTGACAAGGGGAAGCATGCAAATAATGAATCTCAGCTTGTCCGAGAAAGGCCCTGGAAATCGGTATTTATACAGTCATCGACAGATTCATACGACCGACAGAGCAATTTGACCCAGCAACTCGGCTTTGATCAGAACATAGTCAAAGAGACTATCGAGGATCCTTCGGCGACACATTATCCGCCCAAGACGAAAGTTCTCAATTACTTCGGGTACGCTCGCAGTCCTCCTGCTGAACTTGAAAACAATGGAGATGTTGACATGCTAATTGGTATAGGTACTCCGAAGACGAAATAGAGTCGTACATGAAAGATCTCGTCTTCGAAGCGGCAGAGAACAAGACTCGCTTATTCCTATCGCATTTGACACTCACAACGCACCATCCATGGGCGTATCCGAGTACCTTCAAGGACGAGAATTACTTCGGGCGAGATCGATGGAATCATCGAGATATGAATTCGTATCTCAACACGGTTCGGTACGGAGATGCATGGCTCGGTAAGATCCTAGGATATCTGGAACAGGCCGGAATTGCAAATAGGACTCTTGTCGTAATAGTTGGTGATCAGTAAGTTGCGTTTCTCTCTGTTTAAGACGAAATCTGACTTTGTTTGGTAGTGGACAAGCATTCGATGAGGATGACGGGTTACAAGGCACATTCGAAAATTCCCATATCAGCAACTTCAGAGTACCACTGTTATTTCGACATGCTCATTTACCTCACATGGATATTGAAGCAAACGTAACGACGGGAATGAACATTCTTCCGACTGTGCTTGACATGCTCGTAGAGAGCAAATCACTAAACGAGGCGGATATAGAAATTGCAAGATCTCTGATCCACGAATATCAGGGCCAGTCACTGCTCCGACCATTCATCAGTCGCGACGATAGAATCCGCCGTCGCGTATGGAATATAGGCATCATCAACGCTGGCGGTAGCTTGGTAGCTGCCATGTCGGCTGACCTTCCCTATCGACTGATTGTACCCATTACTCGGCACGGGCATGGGATGAACGGCAAAAGGGATAGCGAAACATTATTCGAGTATCGATTCACGCATACACTTGTCGATCCGCATGAGCAATCTCCACTGTCACAATGGATATTCACTGATCTACGCAAGGCGGTTAGAGAGGAATACGGCGAGGAAGCTGAGGACTGGATTGAGGAGGCGAGGAAGATGGTTCAGTGGTGGGTGGTGGAGCAGAAGCGGATATGGAATTATTCATGATTATTTTGATTCTCCCGTTTGAGAGAAGGGGGAGAGAAATACGGAGTTGAACTCGGTTTGTCCGGATCGGGAAGTAGGACAGATCCATTCTTTTTGTTTGTCTGTACATACCAATTGGTAGAGCGTTGATCACATATAATCAGAGTGATAGAGCAATGCGTCCGTTGTTTCTGCGCATCTCTACGCACTTCATGATCATGTGTTGGCTCGTTCCTGTCGGAAGTCTAACTGATACAGATAGACCGGGTGAAGTTGAACTAAGACTCGGCCCAGAATCCCGTCTAGCTGTAGATGGTTTATATGGAGCTTGCTATAGCTATATGTCAGGATGCGAATATTAGTTCTTCGGCGTTTCGCAGATCTGTCACTTATGCGAGAAGCAACGGTTGGTCCAACCTCCAAACCATACAATCAGCTTACAGTGTGCACCGAAATACCATAGATGTATATGTATTTATTATTCACATAGTATAAGCATACATCAATCTATGGTCAGTAACCATAAAATAGCAACTACGTTGCGTAAGCAGACTTAGCCCTAATTCATTCCTAATTGGGAATTGCGCCGAAAGCGGATTTCTCAATTGCATACCTGCATATATAGTAAAGCGCATAGCGAGTATGACAATCTTGTGTGCAAGAATGTGTGTCTCTTTACCTTCTTTTAGAGGTTTCAAAGATCCCCAGGAAACGCTGATACTTGTCTCCGAAAACGATTATCAAGTTTCCTAAATAGGAAATACTCGTTACAACGTTCGCTCGTAGGCCCGATCTCACTTTGAGCTACCAATAAGTATGCAAATTGACGAGATAAGTACAGAGGTGCATAAGATGCGCGCATATTCTGCAGAAGTACCTAGGGTAATCCTGAAGTCAAGAGTTGATTTGCGGAAATAGGGCAGAGGGTAGTTCTATGTCTGATATGCAAAAGGCCACTCTATGCCGGTTTATCACCGATTCAGAGAGGGGTTTATTTACAAATGGAGACTATCGCATATTTATCAATACAAATATGCTGCAGGTAAATACCACGGAACGCTCTGAAGGGAACGGAGTTCCACAATCCCGAATCCACCTAGGTGAGTACTCCAACGGAAGACTTTACGTACTGACAAGTCAGCAAACTCAATTACTGCCACTTTTGATTCCAGAGACAGCAATCCATGAAGAAAGAATGATCTCTTCATGTCCAGTGAATTTTATGGTAATGTAGTCTGGATCCACGTAAGAGACTAGAGTCAAGTAGGAAATCCCGGCAGCCACTGTAATTATCAGTTTACACGGATGCATTTATTTTTGATAGAAATACCAGGAATTTCTTTTGATTTCTTTGCATACTCAATGTCATCTATGCCTTACCAACACTCTGAATGTGTATGCACATGGTGCAGAGGTCTAGAACTAGGGCTCAAGCTAATCAGTCGACGGTTGTAGAACGTCGGCGGCATTCATGATCCTTCTTATGACCTTTATTATTTGCAGTCTGTAAATAAATTATTTTAGAAGTTAGAACACTTTGTACACTGTTTTCAATCCTTAGATTAGTATCTTAGACTTTTTCTTCTGTACTCCATGTAAGGTGAAATAGAATCTACAATAGTACACGTGATCTGCACCCCGCTGGAGAACCGCAATGGCGGGCTCGTTCTAGACTGTCTGATCGTGAACTACTAAGTACCTATATGGAGCAATAATATATTGCTTTTATTCTGCTAATAGTGTCAACTGTTCGATGGGGTTTGCCTGGCAGCCGTTCGGACATCTTAGCGACCGGCTTTCCTATTTTGTCCTCCCGGCTGGGGATTTCATTCCCTACAGCATTTGGAGATTGGAGACATATGGAGTAAGTATCCAATTCTTGTTTGCTTTGTCTTATCTTTGTAAGATTGACTCTGTTGATTAACCATCCTATGTAACGATGATATCAGCCAATGAATGTATTACCAAGTGACTTGTTCTGTCTGATTGCAAACTCGACGATCACCTAGACTTATCCATGCCTATCAACCGGGCAGATTGGGGCTCATATCGTAGACGCGGTCCTTGACTCGGTCATGATTGGGGGGATAGTCCAGATTCCACCCCCGCAAACCATGCCAACAGATCAACCACTTCGAGGCTGGATGCGTCGAGAAAGTCGGTCATGTGCTACTTCTATTCTTCCGCCCCGCCTATTTTTATTTTTTATTCCTGTTAGCTTTTGAATTGGAGAGTAGCAAAATGTGTAAGATCTGGTGATGTCTGGTTGTACGGGGAGAAGGCCTTTATCCAATGTTTTCTTCCGTTTGGACCGGAACAACCGTTAGGCCAATCTTTCATGTTCACATGAGCATGACTTATTCTGGCCATGTTCTAGGAGACTATATAAAGGAGTCGATATTCCTGGAAGAGGAGTTGTAGTCAATTAATCATTCTTATCGTCTCATCCCGACTTCGTTAATTGCTCTCGCTCCGTCAATTTGTACTTACTTTACCTACCTACTAATCATAATACAATGTCTCTCAACATCGAGACTGTCGCCACCCCTCAAAAGACCGTTCGCGGTCCTGCTGAGCTGTCAGACGCATCCTCTGTCTACCTGGGTACCAAGAACCGTATGCCAGAATTCGTCCTCACAGATAAAGTTGTCTGCGTTTCTGGCGCCGGTCGTGGTCTGGGACTCGTCCAAGCTGAAGCCTTATTGGAAGCCGGTGCCATTGTCTACGCTCTCGATCGATTGCCTGAACCAGTACGTTCTTCTCCTTCATCTCCCAGGCTGCAAAACTAACAGACATAGTCCGAAGACTTTGCACGCATCCAAGCCAAAGCAACCACGCTCGGCACAAAGATCGAATACCGCTGCATCGACGTCCGCGACACCGAACTACTCAACAACGTCATCGAGGAAATCGCCAATGTCGAGGGACGCATGGACGGTCTCATCGCTGCTGCGGGAATTCAGCAGGAGACTCCGGCGTTGGAATATACAGCCAAGGATGCCAACACTATGATGGAAGTCAATGTCACTGGAGTGTTTATGACTGCGCAGGCGGTCGCTAAGCAGATGATTCGATTTGGGAATGGAGGTAGCATCGTCATGATTGCTAGCATGAGTGGGACAATTGCCAACAAGGTACGTTTCTCTTTCATTCTGGGTTTGCGGGGTATCCCCGCGTATCCATGTCATCGAGTGAGTTACTGACGGAGGACAAAGGGCCTCATCTGCCCAGCCTACAACGCCTCCAAGGCAGCCGTCATCCAACTCGGGCGCAACCTTGCCGCCGAATGGGGCCAGTACAACATCCGCGTCAACACCATCAGCCCGGGCTACATCGTTACACAGATGGTCGAGAATCTGTTCGTGCAATACCCCGAACGTCGCGAAGAGTGGCCCAAACAGAACATGTTGGGTCGTCTATCGCGGCCGGAAGAGTATCGTGGGGCGGCGGTCTTTTTGATTAGTGATGCCAGTAGCTTTATGACGGGGAGTGACCTGAGGATGGACGGTGGTCATGCTGCTTGGTAATTGTCACATAGTCTTGTGATTCAAGCGATGGTAGAGCATGACGGATTTGCCTTCTTTCGACTTCCTGCAAATGGGCGGCGTTTAGGTATTTGTTTTTTACCTGCAATTCATCTCAGCGGTCATGCTTCGAGCGTTCTTCAGGTATTCCAGCTTTTTAAGTGATACCATACCGTACTGAAACATTCCTTAATAGCATCTACTAAGTACGGAGTACGGAGAGAAGTATCCTTAATTAACTATCTAAAATACTCTGTATACTGAATAGTAATCAGCCCGCCGGATCGGGAAATTAGGGTTACGGTATCACTTGACGCGCCATACATACCAACAGACAAAAATCAAAAATGCTTGGCCATTGACTACTCAAGCTATGACTTGTTAAATATGCATGTCCAGCCCTGCCCGGCAACACAGCCACGTCTGTTTCTTAGCCAACATAGTTACTTAACTTAGTGTATACCCATTTCGTAACACAAGAGGATCCTTTGATTCCTTTCAGTGGAGGGATTGGACTTCCATCCGCGAATTCCGATTGGGTTTGAGAACTTCGAGCTGAAGTACCCAATTTGGAGTCCGAAATACAAGTGGATTCGAGATTGGACACTTCGTGTCTCTGTTACATCCGGGATCCGAGGATGCATCGTGTTTGTTGTTGGGAGTGGTCTTCAAAGTGATCATGATTCTCAGTAACTGATTTATCGTAAAAAATACATTGCTAAGAAAAAAGTAAGAAAAGTACATGTGCCGTGACATCATCACATCCGCTGCTGCCGAGCTTCCTGTTTTCTTATTTTTGTTGCTCAGTTCCACTCAGATGTCAAAATCTTTTTATTTCTTTTGCATATTCATTGCGCACAAATATCCCCCGATTCGGCAGTGGAAAGCAATATAATCCGATAGATACACACAGCTCAGCCACAACGTTCATCAGATAAAGTATGGACTGAGTCAGTGGGATTGTATCATACATCCAGGCTGAAAGAATAATAGATACTCCGCACTATTTAAGATCTGCAATTTTCTCTTTTTTGGTTTATCTGCTACACACGTTCCTCTTTTAAGGCTCTTAACGTTGGGGTTGTTTTATCTGTTCTTTTATCATCCCTGACTAGACAGAATCTCTCAATAGACTTGGGATCTAAGGATCAAAATGCGCACTATTCAGTCTATTGCCCTTATTGCCGGCATACTATCAGGTTGGTATTCTCTTCTAAACAGTCATCATATTTTCAACCTCACAATATAGATGCTACCGCCGATAACATTCCGCGAGCCCTACCCAACGCTCCCAACGGCTACGCTCCAGCCAACGTCTCTTGCCCAGCAGGACGACCAACAATCCGTAGCGCAGAAACCCTCTCTTCCAACGAAACATCATGGCTGTCACTGCGACGCAATCACACTACCCAGGCCATGCGCGACTTTTTTGGGCACGTCAACATCTCCAACTTTGATGCCGTGAGTTATATCAACAGAGTCGCCAACGACAATGCCACTAACCTGCCCAACGTCGCCATTGCGGTTTCCGGTGGTGGTTATCGGGCCATGTTGACTGGTGGAGGTGCCCTCAAAGCCTTTGATAGTCGGACCCCCAACAGTACGGCTAAAGGTCAAGTCGGTGGTTTGTTGCAGAGTGCGACGTATGTTTCTGGTTTGAGTGGTGGCAGCTGGCTGCTAGCCTCTATATATGTGAATAATTTCACTACGATTGGTGATTTGCAAGCCGGTAGTACTGGTGATGCATGGCAACTTGGTCGTTCTATCCTCCAGGGTCCCGAGACTGGTGGTATCCAGCTGTTGAGTACCGCCGACTATTACCGTACCATTGCCGACCAGGTAGAAGACAAATCCAACGCTGGATACAATACTACTCTTACAGATATTTGGTACGTCTATCTCTGTTTCTGTCTTACATTTTACTGACATACGCAGGGCACGAATGCTCTCGTTCCAATTCATCAATGCTACAGATGGTGGTCCGAACTACACCTGGTCCTCAATCGCATTGGAAGATAACTTTTCCAGTGGAAGTATCCCCATGCCACTGGTTGTAGCCGATCTACGTTCTCCCGGCGAGAAGATTGTTGGCGCAAATTCTACGGTTATGGAGTTCAGTCCCTTTGAGTTTGGGTCCTGGGATCCAACTATTTTTGGTTTCGCACCATTGGAGTACCTCGGATCACGATTCAATAACGGTAGTATTCCCGCGAACGAGAGTTGTGTACGCGGCTACGACAATGCCGGATTCGTCTTTGGCACTTCGTCGACGCTGTTCAATGACATCGTTTCGTATGTCAACCGTTCCGGCTTGCCCAGTGTCCTGGAAAACTTGATCACGGATACCCTCAACCATCTCGGCAAGGACAACCAGGATATCGCTGACTACGTGAACCCGTTCTACAACTACACGCAAAACACTGGACTCACTACCCAGACCCAAGTTCTCAACGTCGTTGACGGTGGAGAGGATGATCAAAACATTCCCTTGCATCCCCTCATCCAACCTTCGCGTCATATCGATGTGATCTTTGCCGTGGACAGTTCTGCCGATACCCCCGACAGCTGGCCAAACGGCACCAGTCTTGTGTATACCTATGAGCGCAGCTTGAATTCCTCCGGAGTAGGAAACGGCACATCTTTCCCCTCGGTGCCTGATGTCAACACATTCGTCAACAAGGGACTCAACACCCATCCGACATTTTTCGGCTGCAATAGCTCAAACACATCCAGCCCAACACCGCTGATCGTCTATCTTCCCAACTACCCATATGTCACGTATTCTAATCTCTCAACTCTGACCCTTTCAATCAACAACACCGAACGTGACGCTGTGATCCAGAATGCCTACGACATGGTAACGATGGCAAACGGTACCCGCGACGCCGACTGGCCGGCTTGCGTAGGCTGTGCTGTTCTCAGTCGTTCTTTTGAGAGGACCAATACCAAAGTTCCTGATATTTGCAACACTTGCTTCAACAGATACTGTTGGGATGGTACGCTCAACAGCAGTACCCCAGCTCCATACGAACCAACATCGTATCTTACCACGCTCAATAATACGAGTGCGGCTGGATTTATAATGGTGCCAAATACGGTTCTTTTGGCGCTTGGTACTGTTGCTATGACTGCTATGGCCTTGTAAGGTAAAAGTTAGTTGCATATGTAGTATATGCTTGGATATCTATCATATTTTCTTGGTTATGGTTTGTCTAGAAATTGAGCATGCTATGAGAAATGATCCTCTATTATTCTAGCTCGAAGTCAGCAAAATAAATAATTCATTTGCATGAAGCTTTTCAAATGTTAACAATAAAGTAGTTAGGGTAACTGACCAGGGTATTGTTGCCCCAGTAACCCACAACACACTAGACTAAACTGATCTGCGAACCGCAACAAAAACAGCATCCGTCAACCTTCGCGATTCAATCCTCAATCAACTGTGGCTTAGTGAGTTGGCATTCATGCATAACACTTAAAGGACATTTGCACCTGTTACACTTTTGGATACGAGAATTAATTCGCAACGGAACCTTTTGATACTACCTGCATGACTGGATTACTCGACTGCAGCCACCGCCACGAATAACGACTACGGAGGATGGTTCTTCTAATTTCTTTTAAATTGTGATAAACTCACGTCTACTCCCGACCTCCTCATTATCAAATAGTTATGGCACGTGCAGCAGTTATTCCCGGCGTGTCGGCGTCAACGGACGCCCCTCAACAACGAGCAACGCGCGGACGGGGGCGGACACCTACTACTACAACTGCGAAAATCGACGAAGTTAAGAAAGTGGAACCTGCGAAAAGAGGACGAAAACCTGGTAAAACTACAATGGTCACTACGACGGCAGCAGCGAAGAATAAGAAGAGTGTTACGGAGGACGAAGAAGACGAGGATGACGATTTGAGTTTCGATGTGACGACGTCAACGGCTGCGACGACGAAGAAGAACACGAAAAGCGCGGCGTCAAAGAATACTCGACCGACTCGACAGGTTGCTACTAAGGAAGTTGAAGATAATGCATCATCCTCCGAAGAAGATGACGAACTTGCAGATTTCGAAGTTACCAAGAAGAAAGCCGGAAGACCTACCAAAGCGAAAACTGCATCAACCACGACCACAAGCACCAAGTCTACCCGCGGCCGACCGAAGACAGTTACACTTGAGAAACAGTCAAAAGAGCAGGACGTGGTTACAAACAAGAAGCCAAGGGGTCGACGCCCAGCTGCAAAAACAAATGATGACAACGGCAGCAAAACAGTATATGTGGCAACCGCATCGGCGACATCAAGTCTAGCAAAGGCTCGAACTCTGGAAGATGCAGCTAGAAAGAAAAAGACGGTCACATTTGCAGATTTGACAGACTCGGATGAAGAAATACCAGAGGTAGAAGAGCAGAAACCTGCCAAAACCACTGGTAAGAAGGCAACAGCAGCTACAAAGTCGAGTGGACTCAAGGCCAAACCTGTCCGGAAGGCAGGAACCGCGACACGAGGTCGTCCACCCAAATCTCAGGCCGCTGCTGTCAAGCCGCTTTCTCCTAAGAAAGCCACTCAATTAGCAAAAGGGTCCTCTTCGTCGGCAAGTTCTGGAGATGAAGATGAGCTTGCACCCAAGAAGCCCGTTTATTCGCTTGTTGTTCAGAAATCGCCTGTTAAGACTCAAGAACCTCAACATACGGGTCTCAGTTCACCGGTCAAGAGAATAATGCTACCTGGTCAGACAAGTACACCGGCACGATCTCCTGTACGTCCAACAAGCCACCAAGACGAAAATACAGTCCCGTCATTGCAGAATCCACAGCCATCATCGGCACAGCGCGATTTGGTGCTTATGGGAAGTCCTGCACGACGTCCTCCGCCTTCTACATCCAAGGAAACCATCAGAGATACGCCACGACGTGGTCCGTTATTTATCAGTAATCCCTCGGCTTCAAAACTTTCGAGCAATATGGAGGAAAATTCATTCCTGCAGAAGCTGTCCCCGCTAAAGATTTCGCCCAAGAAAGGTGGTAACCTTGGGGTTTCGTTCATTTCATCCTCAGAGAAAGGGTCTTCCACACCATTTAATGCCAAGTTATCACTGCTCAAGAGTCCGGCTAAAAGGATTCAGTCACCATTCGTATTTCAGAAGGTACATGAACATAAGTCATTATATAAAGATTCAAATGTGAATGATCAGGATGTTGATATTGAAATGCGTGACGATGATGACGTGTTTGGTGATGATGGCAACACTGATCGGTCTCATACTGCGGCTGATGAGCTGAGTGATGATGAACGTTCAATGGATACAAAGGCAGCCCAATATGATGACGACGATGTGTTTGTTGATCATAAGGCGGATGAACAAGATCATCCTAAGGAAGCATCGGGTATTGAGCAAGGAAATGAAGACGTTGAAGACGACTCCCCTGAACTCGTGCAGAATGTCGAACCCGCCGTCGAAGCTGGAGACGGAGACCTTGAGGATCAGCTGGAGGACGATGAACAAAAAGATGTTGAAATGTCCCAGGACAAACCTTCTGCTGGGAATGACGAGGGCCAAGGTCAACAAGAAGTTCATTCCCCTGAGAATATTCCGTTCAGTGAAGCAGATGACCACGCTAAAAGTGATGCAGAGATGGAAGAGGATATTCCGAACGACGACGAGCACGAAAGTACGCCCGAGGCCGATGATGTGCAACCTGCTGAGGAAGACGTGCAGCAGACACCTGTGGATGAGCAAAACACTACATACGAGAATATTGAGGAACACGCAGTAGAGATTGCAGAATCTAACGAGGTGGTTATCCACGCCGAGCCTGAGGAAGAGAATGATAATACACCAACAGAAATCGACACGTCTCATTCCAATGCACCCATTCACTCGACTCGCTCTTCAATTGCTTCACGTGATGTATTCGTCGTTGATGAAGTTGACGAAGTAGGTAGCGCGTTAACTGAAGGAACCCCTCCAGCTGCTCCATCACCGCCAATCGTTTCTCCTATCCGTCACTTCGGAATGTCTTTTAGAGACCAGCGTGACGATATGAACTCCGAATACAGTTCTACTCCAGCCAGCAGGCGACAGTCCATCTTTTCCAGTCGCGATAGCATTCTTCCTGGTGCAGATTCCGCAGATGATACTTTTACTTCGTTAGCTGCTCGACTGAAATCATGGAATGCTAGCAGCCCTGCAAAACAGCGAAGAAATCAGTCTCAAAAGAGCATTTTCTCTCCTGTTGTCCCCAAGAACTTGACGACCCCGCGGCGGTCAATGCAGGGAAACAAATATAGTCAAATACAGTCAATGCGACAGTCACTTGCGGCGAGACATTCGTTGGCGAATTCCGTGGCTATGGATGGTGATGAGTCGGATACTGTTGCTAGACAATCTCCAAGGGGTGTCTCCGATCCGGTTGTTGAGGCTGAAGTCTCACAATCAGAAATGGGAAAGATGAAACCACAGGACAAACCGCAAACACCGGTGTCAATGTCAATCACCCCCGTCAGAGTCAATCGTGATGAGATACGTACCGTGCACACAGTTTCAAAAGTGCCATTGAAACCAGAGGCTGAAGGGTCGCCTATCAAATACCCGCGTAAACGGACCAGGTCGATGTCAATTGACATTCAGCTCCCAATCAGAGCTTCGCCGGACCGTCTCAAACTGGTTCCTAAGAGCCGAAAACCGACGCCTGATTTTTCCTCTCCGAGCAAACGTGACCCATTGTCCGAAATAAAAAGCAAGTCAGAATCCGAGGATCGCGCAGCTCCCGCATCCACAACAACCAGCCCTGTAAAGACTCCTCGCCGAGAGTCAAAGGCCGAACAGCAATGTCTTCGTGGTGCAGTCGTCTTCGTGGACGTGCATACCACGGAGGGAGAAGACGCAAGTGGCATTTTCGTCGAGTTGCTTACGCAAATGGGTGCAAAATGCGTCAAGTCTTGGTCATGGAACCCACGATCGAGTCAATCTCCCGGAGTTGATGGTTCGGAGTCAATCAACAACAGCAAAGTTGGTATTACGCATGTAGTCTACAAAGACGGTGGGGTACGTACAATGGAGAAGGTACGACAAGCGGGAAACTTGGTGAAATGTGTTGGCGTCGGGTGGGTGCTTGAGTATGTATTCGCTTCTTTCTCTTGTTGATAAATACTAATCATTGAATGTCTAGTTGTGAACGAGCAAACAAATGGATTGATGAAGCGCATTACTACGTTGATAGTACCATTATCCCTCGCGGAGGCGCAAAGCGAAGAAAAAGTATGCAACCCCGTGCCTTGGCCAATGTCAATGGTTCTTTGATGTCATCTACATCTACATCTTCATCTTCAACTTCCTCACTGTCATCATCTATCGGCCCAAGCAACAACCCTCCCAACCGCCGCTCCCGCCAAAGTGACTGGGAGGATACAATGCAAGATTTCCGACGAATGAGTCCTACCAACAGCGTTAATGAAAACGTACCCAAAACGCCAACCAACACTAAAACACAACGACCGGAAGACAACGACAATGACGAATCAGAGTACAAGTTCAACTTTAATTTCGATTTCTCCGCAATGTCACCCACAACACCAGGTTTCCTGACTCAAAACTCAAGACTTGTGCAACAAACTTGTCCTCCGAAACAGACAAATCAAGGCTTGTTTTCTTCCATGTTATTGAGCAATAATCATGATGATGTTGGTGAGATATCGCCATCGGTCGCGAATCTTCGCGCAAAACTGGAAGCAGCGAGACGGAAGAGTTTGGCTTTTAAGCCAAAGTTTGGGAGTCCGTTGAGTCGGTCGTGATTACACTTTCTTTCCATTTTTTCTCCTCTTCCTGGATTCTTTTGTTTCGTAAAGTGATACCTATGTACAAGATTTATTGGTCTGGCTTTGGTTTGGGTGTGTATCTCTTTCTTTGTGTATGGTTTCTTATTTGGTATACCAGGACAGATTGTTTTAATGCTTATTCGATGTTATAAATATTGACCTGATGATTTTTTTTGGTCTTACAGTTAAGTCTCTATGGAGATGTATATACTATACCTGGCGGATAAATTGATTTTTTCCCTCTGTGGCTCAGAACTCTAGTTACAGTTTTCTATGGTGAATGTTCAAGTCTTTCTCAGAGGGTAGATGTACTGGCTGTGTCGATAAAGGATGCCCGCTCAGACTTCCAACCATCTTTCAAGGTTTTCTCGATGCCCTGCATTACCTGGATACCTATCCTCTCTTTAAACAAGGCTCTGGTCAAAAAAGAGCATTTATGCTCTTCTTACCTGCTATATCCACCGACCTAGGCAAACCAAAGTAGAGTGCTCAGCCAACATGGATAGAAGGACATCACAGTCAGAGGACGTGGGATCAGATGACTTAGGAGTACCCAGGCGGATGACCGTAAGCAATATCGGCCACTAATTCAAGGTCACTGTCCGATGGCCATACAGTCTTTTTGCCTTGCTGTCTCGTGGCTGTATCGGATTTCTCGCCTGAAACCGTGACGCGCTTGAGGGTCAGATTGTCCCTCCCAGTTACGTAGCCATGACAGGCTACATGGGTACCACAAAGGATTTGATTATTATTCTTGTAGCAGATAGTAACGTGCGGTCCCAAAGGATCTCTTTGGTGGACGCCATTGATGCTGGTCGTATCATGAACGTCGGATCTACGTTACGAGAAGTCAGCGCTGTCCATAAATTGCTGGTGTCCCATTTTGGTTCATACCTGATGAGAATTTTTTGGGGGTATAGTTGTTTGTCTCTTGCGATTTGATACGCCAAATTAAGCAATTTGTCCTTCCAGACTATGTTCTTTGGGACCGTTCCCTTATAAAAATAATACTTGACAAAGCTGACTGTAGAAGACATGGTGTTTTCGGCGGTGTTGTGAGCAATGGGGAGAGTACCATACCGGTAGAACTAGGGCTTGATAACTGTCACCTGACTCCTGTTTAACCAGTATGGGAATTGATTCTATAACATTATTGACTCTGTGGCCTTCTATAGCCTTAATAAAAATGAGAAATATTTAACACCGTATTACACAATTAGTACGAGAACTCCGTGGAACGAGAACTCCGTGGAACGAGCACCCGGTGGCTATCTTGTAAGGCGTGGAGTGAATTTCCGTTGCCAAAATAGGAAGTATCCCAGCATATATGGAGAAACGTTTATCCAGCGCCGTGTTGGCCCAAACATCATCAATCAATCTTGTTGATTGAACACGAGTCGCGGAATGGACATTTGATGTTAATGATGCGATGATGAGATGGCCCTGTTACTGTCCTCTTCTTAGCTCACTTTGGCGTTTAAAAAGAGTCAATCCATCTATACTCAACGGCCGACGGTCTCTCGCCTCAATGGAGTCCAAAGACGAAACGACGTCTCAATTATTATATGAACCACTGGAAGGTGTCGAAAGACTCGAATATTATCGACCCGGGGGCTACCATCCAGTGAAGATCGGCGATGAATTTCACGATCGTTATCGAGTTATCCACAAACTTGGCTACGGTTCCTATTCAACTACATGGCTAGCCTATGATCGAGAATTGACGAAGTATCTCGCGATTAAAGTTTGTACCGCCAACTCGAATCCAGTTCATGAATCAAGAATTCTGTCGCGTCTCACTAGTTCCTGTGGTCAATCATTGAATAAACCCGGTAGGAGAATGGTACCCTCAATCCTGGATAACTTCACCATCAAAGGGCCAAACGGTGAGCATGCCTGCTATGTAACCGTCCCAGCAAGAGGAAGTTTATCAGCCATGAAAGATGGTTCGTGGATTCGTCTATTTCAGCTTGAGACAGCTCGTGCACTAGCTGCGCAACTCGCTCTTGCCGTTGATTACATTCATTCCCAAGGAGTCGTCCATGGAGATCTTCACTTGGGCAATGTCCTGCTCGAAATGCCACCAAACTTTGACAAACTTTCGGTTGATGAGCTCCATGCGAAATACGGAGCACCGGAGCAAGATCGTGTTGTCCATCTAGACGGCAGACAGCTGCCACCTGGCGTTCCGTCTCATGGCATTATACCAATGTGGCTAGGGGAAGCAAGCGAAAACCTACTCCTCACAGAGTCAAACATCTTACTTACAGATTTCGGGGAATCTTTTTTACCGTCTGAAGAAAAGAAGTACGAGTCCCATACTCCACTGGTGATGCGACCTCCGGAAACATGGTTTCAGCCTGAACGTCCGCTATCCTTCGAATCCGATATATGGACACTTGCATGTTCTATATGGACCATTATAGCGCAAAGGCCATTATTTGAAGGTTTTCTCGCAACTCAAGACGATATAATATGTGAACAAGTCGATGCCCTTGGCATCTTACCACCAGAATGGTGGCAGAAATGGGGTCCTGCACGCCAGGAAAGATTTCATGATGATGGTAAACCCAAATACCGCAATCCGTTCCGATCATGGGAAGATAGGTTTGAGGATAGTGTTCAAGAACCGCGAAAGGAAGCTGGAATATCGGCCTTTGATGAGGAAGAGAAGAATGCTCTCTTCTCGTTGCTATGGGAGATGTTGAAGTTTAGACCTGAAGAGCGGCTTACTGCGCATAAAGTACTGCAGTCCGATTGGATGGTGAAGTGGGCTTTGCCTGAATACGATAAAATTCGAGAGTGACATGCCTATATCAAACATATCCCGACTAATCTAAGTACGCCCCTTCCTCGCCAAACATTGCGCCGTAAAATCACGAATCGTCTCCTCAAACCTGCGACATCTATACCCAAACTCCCTCGCAGCAGTCTCACCATCCAAACTGAAACTATCGTCAATAACCTGCTCCTCCAATTTCACCTCGTCACACAATTCCGGAAAGTGAGACACCATATACTTCGCCGCAAGAGCATAGGACCACCGTTCCGGTGCTGCAGGTGTATATCTCTTTCCACCAGCTTCCTTTCGAAGAGCGGCTTCAACGTGAGCAATGGCTAAATCCCTAGCATCAATCCAAAAGGGGACACGGCCGACGGGTAGCGGATCGACACCCTTCGCAATATCCCAAAGAGCAGCATTGGACTCATTCAAATGATCCAGACTATCAATCGGATGAGCAATAGGTCCGAAAACCATGGGAGGGCACAAAGTCACAATATCAAAATGCGGTTTCTTCTCCTTAACAAACCCCCATGCTGCTAGTTCTGCATATTTCTTAGATCCACGATAGGCGACCACGGGTGTTGATTTGGGATCTGCTGCTTCTTCGTAGGTGAGAGGATTCCAGTCTGCTGCTGTATAGGTGAAACCTTGTGGTCCTTTTCGGTTTGTGTCTATTACAGCTGCGAAGGAGGAGGTTATGACTACCCGTTGGACACTCGGCGCATTTGAGGCTGCTTCTAGCATGGCTCGGACGCCGTTTATTGCTGGGATGATGAGTTCTTTTTCGTTGTCTGAGGTGTTGAGTTTGAATGGCTACGTAGTAGCAGTCAGCTCTTGGGCATTTTTATCATTCATTCTAATTGATGGAGTGACGTACGCTGGCAACATGAATAACCGCATCAACGCCATTAACAGCTTCAGTCAAGCCTCCTGGGTTCTCAAAATCCTGTATTTGGACAAATTCTAACTTTTGCGAGTACTGTGGACGGCTGCGAATCATTTCTTCCCCTTTGGCGAGTGAGCGAGTTGCCCCTCGTACTCTGCGGCCTCGTGCAAGCAACGTATCAATGACATGGGCACCAATGAAGCCGGTGGCACCAGTGACCAATACGAAATCACTATGCAGTCAGTTGATTCTTTTAGATCAATATACAGGCCACTCACATCTTTGAAGCCATTCTCGGTTTTCTTCTCCAATTATGGGGGTTTAGAAATGATTGTTTCGAAGAAAAGACTTAGGGCTCCCCCCACAATATTTATACCGGTTAAATAGTGACCCGTCGGCGTTTACTCCGATATGGGACCCTGAATTGATATATAGGTCTGGATCTTCTCTCTGCATGTAATCGGTAATTCTCTAGCTGCTGCTCCGATATCCTTGCAGTCTCGATAGAGCTGTGTAGAACCCTCTATGGATCAATCGGGTAATTCCTACTTGGGTAGTTTGGGTTGGTAGGAGTCGTCATGGTTCATCATTCAAATACAGTAGAACCTGGCTATAACGAACTGGAGGCCTCTCAGTGCGCAAGTCAGTATCTCTAGAAGTAAGTTCGGTTTAGGGGTGAAGAGTACTCCAAAATATATAATCGGTTTTCACTATTAATACATAAGGTGCTCTCCATTTCTATATTAAAGTAATCAAAAGTGAGATTAGTATATACACCATGAAGAGGGCTTCCTTTCATTATAGTCAGGTTCTACTGTAATATCATTCACATCCGCCTTAATCTAAGTGAAGTGGATGTAATTCAGAACTATTTGCGGTGGTTGAGTGTTGGCAGACAATTCTCCGCTGCCCCTCATTACTTCTCCGTCTAGACAACTGCGATCTGTCTTCTATCCATCCCGAAGTCTTAAGAAAATACAATTGCATGAAAAATGGCAGACAAAGCCAAATCAACCGGAGCAGCAGAAAGCAAGAATGCGGAACAAATCGCACTGGCCAAATCCCTGCACCAAGTGCCATGGTGCGAACAATATGAGCGAATGATTTCGGGCATGCTGTATGTATACTGCGTCTCACTTATATACAGTATCACTTAACTATACTGCATAGATACGACGCCTTTGCCCCCGAACTAGCAACAGCCCGCTTCAAAGCGCGAGCATGGTGCAACCGATACAACACTTACTTCCCACCTCCGGAAGCAATTGAACTCCAATCCCACGAAGCCCTCCAAAAGCTACGCATGGACTGGCTCAAAGAACTCATAGGCGCCACAAAGGGGGATGAAATATTCATCGAACCACCCTTTTACGTCGACTACGGCTGTAATATCTCCCTAGGAGAAAGATTCTATGCAAACTTCAACCTGACTATTCTTGACTGTGGCCTCGTCACCATCGGAAATAGGTGCATGTTCGGTCCTAATGTTTCTATATACGCTGCTACACATGAAACGGATGTGCAGAGTCGGAGGGATAATATAGAGTATGCGAAACCGGTTGTTATTGGGGATGATTGTTGGATTGGTGGGCATGTGGTTATATTGCCTGGTGTGACGATTGGAAATGGATGTACTATCGCGGCAGGCGCGGTGGTAAGTCGCGATATTCCGGGTTGGAGTGTGGCTATGGGGCAGCCTGCGAAGGTGGTTAAGAGTGTGAAGCCTATAGATTAATGTTGGTATAGCAATACTGCCTATCTAGGCGGTCCGGCACCTCACTACTATCCCCCCCCCCTTGTTTTTACAACCGGGTCATCAATTTATTATTATACAGTATTACTGGCTCATCAGCTTGTTGGATTAGCTGTTCTATGAATCTAGTGCTAGCGACCCAGACGTAGATAGACCAACAATTAGACATGGTAGTTATTAGATATGGTCAGGAATCAGCAACCCCGCATATGGAGGACCCTTGCGCTCCTCCTCCGATGCAGTCCTTCATCCGTCATCCACTCCTCTATTTTATCCTCTTCAAATAAGAGCCTACTCAAGTTGACATACTGACGTTAATCTCAATCACGAAAGTCAATACTCAACAACCACCTAGCACCAAAGACAATGGCCACCCCGCACTTCCCCACAGATATCCAAGCATCCCTCCGCCAACTCCTCGACAACACAACCTCAGGCCCAACACCCTCTATCCCCGGCCTCGTCTACAGCGCCATTGATCGCAATGGCGACATAATCTTTAACCACGCCTCTGGCTCAAGGGGCCTCTCACCATACAACCGCAAGAATCCCATGACTCTCGACACCATCTTCTGGATCGCATCTTGTACAAAGATGCTTACGGCAATTGCTTGTATGCAACTCGTTGAACAGGGGAAATTAAACCTGGATGATGTAGAACAAGTTGAAAAGCTTGCGCGGGAATTGAAGGATGTAAAAGTTCTCGAGGGTGATTTGAGTAGTGGGTTCAGATTGGTTGAGAAGGAGAGGGGGATTACCTTGAGGATGTTGTTGAATCATACTGGTATCTCTTGCTCCTTGTGACTAGATCATCAAGAGCCATTTCTGATGTATTGGACAGCCGGCTTCGGATACCCCTTCAGCCATTCCCAGCTACGGGATTATTCTTTGCCTATCGGCTACGACGAATTCGCTGGCCATACAAACGACGTCCTGGGACTCCCACTCATAAACCAACCGGGCACAAAGTTCGACTATGGAGTAAACATCGACTGGGCCGGTGTTCTCGTTGAGCGTGTAACTGGTCTTTCTCTTAATGATTACTTCCAGAAACACATCTTTGAGCCATTAGGTATCAAGGATATCTCTTTCTTTCCAGATAAGGATATGAAGAGTCGATTGGCGTATATGCATAGACGAGAGGAGAAGGATGGTTCGTTGCATGTTACGGATCATATATATCGGTTTGCGTTGATGGAGAGGAAGAATTCTGATGGGCCCGAGGAGAGGTTCTGTTCTGGTGGTGCTGGGTGTTTTGGGACTGTTGGTGATTACTGCAGTGCGTCCTTCATATCTATATGTCCGAAGGAAACGTGAATGCTGACAGAAGTAGAAATCATTGCAGTCCTCCTGAATAACGGGACATGCCCCAAAACCAAAGCTCAGATCCTGAAACCGGAAACTGTCGATGGTAAGTTGACTTCTCCAATATCTTGGAATAACTTTACTTACACGTACGACTATGATCAGAGATGTACAAAGATCAAATCCCCAACAAACCCCGGTACATCAACCAACCCTTCCAAACCGCCAAACCACATCTCGCAAAACACATCCCCTTCCGTCCACTGGCAAACCCGGCACAAGCTGAACTCGAAACAGAAGGATGGGGACTTACTTTTGCACTCAACCACGAAGGCAAAGAATCAGGCCGGAAACCTTTCAGCGCTTCATGGGAAGGGATTGCCAATCTGTTCTGGTTCGCGGATAGAGAGAGTGGTGTGGGTGGGATGATTGGGAGTCAGATTTTGCCTTATGGTGGTGAGTTTTCTTTTCCCTTTATTATTGCAAGCGACATGCTGATATAATAGACAACGCGGTATTGGATGTTAATGATGCTGTTGAGAAATTGGTGTATACCGGTTTGAAAAGGACGGAAGATATGTACAAATAGTTCGTTCGATCCTGATAAACAGTTATATGGTATATGTATATAACGCTCAAGAACAAATCCTAAAGTATTCATAGAGAAGTAAGAATCATTGACCATCTACACCAACAGCAATCCCAGACCTCCCACCACTCCTCTCCCTCATCCTCCTGCCCTCCATCAACCCCTTGAGCCCTCGTTTTTGTAATCCAATCACACTACTAACATCACCCGTCCAGATCGGCCGCTCGGCATCGGTACCTCGTCGTCTACCGCCGCGATTACTACGGCCAATACCGCCGTTACCCCCGTCTTCGAGGGTATCGGAATCGGTGTGACTGAAACTATTTGACGTTGCAGATGATGCTCCAGATGCACTGGCATCGCTGAAGGAATCATCGTAGTAATTCTCGCGTGTGCGTGACATACTCGTGTTAATTCGTAAGGGTCTTTGTTGTTGACTCATGACGGATTCAGAGCGGCCGTGTCGTTGTTGTCGACCTAATTCCGTATCTGACGAATCGGATGCTGTTGAGAGAGATGAGAAGGAGGTTTGAGTTTGTAGGCCGCCAGGTCCAGACCCCGCACCGTTGGTATCGCTTAGTCCTGATCCCTTGTTATGTGCACCGTTGAGGACCTCAAGTGTTCCACCAATGCCACTGATAAATCCTGTTCCACGCCCGCCACCAGCTGCCATGGCCGCAGCATTGAAAACGGCGGCAGCATTGCGCCCATCCAGGACTTGATGGAGACGTTCGACCGTGGCTTCCAATAACCCATCAACTTGATACGGTCGCGCCAATTGCAGAATCGAACAGAGAATCAATGGCGTGCAAAGTGGTGAATTCACAGGCGGCAGTGATGATGTGTAGAGATAGTAGACCAAAAGCCGAACAGTCTGAAGCGTATGCGGTAAATACAACACACGAGGACGTAGGGACGGTGCAATTGAATGTGCAGATGGAACCTCCAAATTTGCGAGAAGACGAGAGTGCGGAGATGATAAACTATTGCTGCTGCCACTGACTAATGTGCTAGCATTGGAAAAGCCGTTACTCGAACCCAGAGAAGGCGTAATCGTGATACTCGAGTTGCGACTCGGATGACTTGCTCCACTGGCTGTACCACGCAGTGTCGCGGTGTCTGCAATCCCAGGATCAGATGCTTCACGAAGCAATTGAATGAAAAACGGTCCCCATCGTCTAGCCAGCATCCGAGAACTAACCGGAATCCGTTCTCCGCCTAACGCCTGTAATTCCATGTCTGCCATTTCCGACATCGAGAATGCAACTTTACCCAATTCATCAGACGCAGCTGAAAGCGGCCGGCCGCCGGTCGTGAGTTGCGTGAGTTTCAACTGTAAAGAAGCCGGGACTATAGGCGCACTAACGGAGGAATAGCCAGAGGTCGGCGATGTTCGACAGGGGTTGTTGTAGAGTCCAAACGCCTCCAACTCAACCATGCACAAATGCGAGAAATTGATTCGACGATGGTTGTAATCTTCGACCAAACTTCGTCTCCGGTTTCCAAGGATAACAAATGTGTTTCGACGTTCCCACAAAACACCCCTATTCCAGCTACCGCTACTAAAGACCGTACCTCCGCCGTCGATGCGTGACCACGTAAGTGTTCTCAAATCCAAAGCCCAGAGGGAGTATTCTTGTTTAGTTGATGTGAGGTATGTGCCGCTGACAACTAGATGGTTGTTGATGATCCCACCATTAGGAAATCGCAAACCCGGTGGAGAAGCCTCTCCATACATGGGTTTCTCCAATAATCGGCCATCTGGAAGTCGCACCTGGAGTTCCAGTTTGACGTCTAAGAAATTATAGTTGGAATAGATCAGCATTGAAGTGCCATCCTCGGCCCCATCAACATGCTTATTATTGCTGCCTGCGTTGTCTTCTGTTGCACTGCCGAGGTCCGAGACGTCCATATTGGTCAAGGGTGCCACAACGCTGCGATAAGCACCACAACTCCTTCCGAGCGGACTGGTAGAGGTCCACTTTAGGCTCCGAAGATTGAAAACGCTGATTTGCTCGATATAGTGATTGGAAGTATCTTGTCCGCCCACAACAATCATTTCGGCGCCACCGTATCCGTCAATATCGGGTCCAATCGAGCCTTGATGAGGATTTCCAGACGATGGATTGTTATGTATGGCAGATAATGGCGCATTGGCAGATGTGAAGCATGCGCTTGATGGTAATATTGTAGCACAATGGGCATATCGACCTAGCGGGGGATCCTTTGCCGGCAAGCGCGTCCACGTCCGTGTGACAACATCGTATATGTGTATATCAGACATTACTTGTACATCCGTCTGTTCATCCGAGCCATGCTGCTGCGCGCTTCCCTGCGGCGGATCCGCCGGCGACATTCCACCGAAGCATACCAACTTCGTATCCCCCAATGCACAAACACTATGAAAATAACGCGGAGCCGGTATATCGCCCGAAACCTCCACTTTCGTCCAATGCCGTCTTATCAAGTCCAACTCGTACAAGTCCGAAGTAAGTTGTACGTGTGAATGGGATTTGGACAGGGAGCGGCCGCCGAAGACGTATAACTTGTCGCCTAGAATAGTTGTGGTCGCACCGACGAGTGCACGAGGTTCGCGGCCGGTTGTCCTTCGCACATTACAGACCAATCCGGACAGATTCATGGGACTGGACATGGTTGGATTTGCTGAGTTGGGGGCAGGTGAGACGCCATCTTCTCTGGCGCTGTCGGTCTGGCTTAGACTGAGGCTCGATTGACTTCGTGACATCGCTATAGCTCGCGGATAGTGAATAGAGTCATGAAACGAAAAATGGCCGAGGTATTGTATCGACCGTGCAAAGAAAGACGCTTATCGCAACAGCACGGATGACACACCCTCTGATGCGCGCCTAAAACGCTGAGCGGTATCTTAACCAAAAGTATCTGCCTGCGAACCACTCGAAAGATATGAAAAGGGGAGGAAAAAGTAATTCCAAAAACTGAGATGAGATGACAACAATCCAATGTCAACCGAAATAAAACTAGGATAATAGACAGGGATTGTCGCCGAGATTAGACGGAACCAGTGGATTTTTCTCGAATATATTTGCCGAGCTTGGATGAATCTTAAAACAAGTTTAATTTAATCGATCAGACAGTTCGCATGGGAAAGGATCGTTCTGTTCTCAGGACGAGTCGAGATGGTTTGGCACCTGCATTTTCTTGTCGTTTCTTTCTTGACGAGGGATTAGATGAGGAAGTGTCGGTTCGTTCTAGGAATAAAACGAAACGGGCGGTATCCCAACAGAACCGTGCGCTCGGGAGATATATGGAATACCCCGTATATGAGTGATATATGCACAGAACAAAGCACCGCACGATATAATGATAGAGATCAAACCAACAGATGAAGTGAGCTGAAGAGCCCCCCCCTTCTGCTGGGTCAGAATGAGCGTTGTTTCTTTTTTCCGGCTGGTACCACACTAGTCTATACACAGTAAAGCGTGTATCTGTACGCTGACTCGCGCTGACAGCGGGGAACATGCGAAACCATGTTTCAGCGTCTCGGTATGTATTTGGTATTATTTCCTGCTCTGATCAGCTGTCTAATTGGTTGTCAATTGGTTATGACTACGTAATGGGTAATTTACCCCTTAATTAGCTTACCGTCTTACCGAACAGTTCGTTTCAACTTCAAACTTTCAAAGCACACTAACCGCTTCCGGCCTAATCACGTTAAACTGTTGTATGTTTAGGGCATTCAGTCCCGACACTCTTAACTCCTTCAATATGGCCTCCTCCATCACACGGCTCCTCGCAGACGCCCACCAGCACCGTCCTCCGGGCGACAACAAAATCCGCGCAGCACGATAGAAATAGAACAGAAAAACCAGCGCTCGTGAATCACGCTGGGGCATCAACTGCGCAAAGGGACCGCAGCAGAATATTGGAAAGCCATAGAAGAGCTGCTCAAGATCTGCTTCGAACTCTGTCCTGATAGTTGGGTCGCTTTCTGCTGCGGATTCGAGTAATGTTGCACAGCACAAAAGAGGCGATATCCGCCGGGTTATGTATTCGAACGATGAGCGAGGGGATTGCTGTGATGGGTTATCGTGGTCGAGAGAGGTGGATTGAGTGGTGATTTTTGTGACTGTGTCCCTGAGGCGGACTAATACCTTTTCTTTATCACGGCCTTCGTCACAGGGTATAGTATTTCTACCACGACAAGATAGTAATTCCGTCTCCAGCCCGAGAAGAAGGCGCCATGCATAAGAGGTTGGTCTTTCAGCACCCGTGCTGTCATGGATATCGGCCCTATTCGTCGTACAGCCAGCATTGTCATCCCAGATCTTCATAAAGGGCTCCACGAATCGCGTTGGATCCTCTCCCCTTCTAACCAGTGCCCTCTCAATATTGAGTCTTGGATCCTGTTGAGTAAGCTGCGTAAACACGCTTCCTTCCTTAATAAAGACCGGCATGGCCTCAAACCATACTCTGACAATACCAGGACTGAGAAGAAACAATTGATCTTGCGCAAGATTCAATCTTATATCAGCTGGCTGTGCGAATTCGGTGTTATTATTATCATCCAAGAATCCCAGGTCGGACCATGATATATAATTGATAAGAAGCGCGGTTCCCATCAAAGCTTCGCAGTTATCTCGTGTAAGAGGACGGGATAAATTCTTACGAAAGAGTTGAACCGTCTTGACGATCAGCTGCATTGAGGCGCGTGAGTATTTCGTGTTTTGTGGACACAGGGTTACGAGATGCATAGCTGCGACACATAATATGGCGGACATGATAAAGTCTTCCTGATAGTGAATCAGTATACACAGGCAGGACTGTAAACAGGGGTAGAACATACATTGAAAGCCCGTTGCATAACAACAGGCCAAATCTGGGGGAATACGAGCGTTGCTCGAGTCTCCTTATCCCAGTGATGAAATAACTCTAGGTGCAAGAGGCTAATCGTAGGATCCATATCCATCTTGCAATGAGCACTAGTCGTCGAGAGACTTGCACCAATGACATGTTGAGTAGGTGGTTGTAGGCATTGGATATTCCGCTTCGCGCAGCCAGAGCATGGTAGACGCTCATCACACTACCCAGTAGTTTTAGTTTCTGCGTCAAGTCCTGTCAGGCAGGTCTGAATACATACCTTAACCCTTCGACGCTTACATGCAACGCACCCTCGTCGACTTTTGGAATGAGGACGCTTCTTCCTTGGCGGGTCAAGGACTCCAATGGTCTGGAGAGTCGGGGCCTGGCCGAGTTCTAGCGGCACCAGAATGGTGTTGGTGAAGAGGGTGGACATTGATACTACCTTACAGTCTGAGTAGGTGAACATGCATGAGAGATGATTTTTTTTGTCGCAACGAGGAAAACGAGAAAGGATATGGTTCCTCATCAATGAGATGTAGTGAGTGGAGACTCGAGGCGTAATTGGTCATCAGCCCTCGCATTACCGATTGAGAATACGCATCTCGATTAGTCAAGGTGGAGACCCTGGACATTTAGGGTTAGAAAGTTAGGGTTATTGCAGTAATTACCAAAATAGGAAAACGAGTAAAACGACATCATATCAGTCTGCCAGTGGGGTACAACGCTGGGTCTAGCTATAAATCACCTGTCGCCTCTTCCATGAGCACCATATCCATCACCAACTCATACATCTCATATTCTATACAATATGTCAGTCCCCCCAGGAGGTCTAATTCTCCTCACCGGCGCAAACGGGTATATAGCCAGCGTCACCATCCACCTCTTCCTTGCTCGAGGCTACTCCATCCGCGGCACAGTTCGCTCCATCCGTCGCAATGCCTGGATGAAGACATACTTTGGCCCTCGCTTCGAGCTCGTCGAAGTCCCCAATATCCATTCTCCAGGTGTCTTTGAGAATGGTGATCTTCTCAGGGGTGTGGATGGGATCGTCCATATGGCTATGGATATGGATATGAATCCGCAGAACCAGGGGATTATTGAGAATACGATACAATCAAATCTAAGGCTGTTGGAAGCTGCGGCGAGGGAATCTAGGGTGAAGAGTGTGGTTATAACCTCGTCTCTAGCTGCGTGCGCACTTCCGACGACCGGGGTGCCGTACAAGATTGACTCATCAACATGGAATGAAGAAGCTATCGAACAAACAAGCAAACCCTGGAATAACGAGGGCAACCCCCGCTGGCACGGAATCAAGCTCTACGCAGCTTCCAAAGCGCGCGGTGAACAGGAAGCCTTCGCATGGGCCCGGAAGCATCAACCCTCCTTTTCGTTCAATACGGTCGTGCCCAATGTTAACTTCGGGATAGCCATTTCACATGAAAATATGAGTTATCGCAGTACGGCGGCTGTTCTCGATGGCGTTGTTAAGGGGTACCCGGCCGCACCATCCGTGCTGCCGTCGCAGTGGTACGTCGATGTTGAGGACACGGCGCTTCTACACCTAGCTGCTTTGACACTAGATGATGTACACGACGAACGGCTCCTTGCCTTTGCGGGAAAGTATTCCTGGACCCAGATTATGGAGATTTTGCACAGACGGTATCCGGGGAAGATTGGATTGGGTGCGTTGTCGAATAATGCTGAGCCCGAGGTTGTGGATGCGGGTGAAGTGGACAATCAGCGAAGTATTGAGGTGCTGAAAATGATGGGGAAGGAAGGATTTACCACGTTGGAGGATACGTTGGTGAAGGCCGTGGATACTATCCTGGAAAATCAGGCTAAAAATGTGCCCAAGACGAGGATTGATCTTTACTATGAGTCGGTTGCTGGGAGAGTTGTTGGGAGTTAGTGGACCACTTTCACGGTTATCGACAGCCATCATTCAATTAAAATATAAAAAGGAGGGGGATCTAGTGGAACTCGGTATGAGTTGTATGTAGAGCAGAATATACTTGTTTTTCTGGCGATGCATATTGAGGTATCAAATTCATTCAAGATCTACCTAATCTTGTTCGGTATCATAAGGGCATCACAAAGGCGACATTAGAATATCTGGAAACATCCGGTTCTCGTACAGCCACCCAACATCACTCCCAACACGGCAGATTTAGTCCTTGCCAACGTTGGTGAATCGGAGGTAACTAGACAGCATATTAGTACGAAATAATTTCACGTGGGTGGGAGGAAAAGACATACGGCTTGACTTCACGAATTTCGCCAAACTTCTTCTTGGCATCCTCGGTAGAGACGGTAGGAGGAACGACGACATCGTCACCAGGGAGCCAGTTGATGGGGGTGGTGACGCCCTTCTTGTCAGTGGTCTGAAGAGCCTGGACAACACGGAGGATCTCGGCGGTGTTACGACCAGTGGAGGCGGGGTAGGCCAAAGTGAGACGAATCTTCTTCTTGGGGTCGATCACGAAGACGGTACGGACGGTGAAGGGGAGACCTATGCAAGTCAGAATATACTGCATTCAGCGATGCGCTCAAGGGTGAAATGTGCATACCCTTCTGGTCAACGTTGGTAATGTCATCGTAGTCAAGCATATCATAGAGATAAGCAACCTTGCGGTCCGCATCGGCAATAATAGGGAACGTGAGGTTGGAGCCGGTGACCTCGTCGATATCCTTGATCCAGACGTGGTGGGAGTCGACAGTGTTGGCACTCAAACCGATGAGCTTGACGCCGAGGCGAGCGAATTCAGGCTCGAGCTTGGCGAAAGCACCGAGTTCGGTGGTGCAGATGGGAGTGAAGTCATCCTGTATTCGTTAGACGTGTTATTCGACGATGGCCAAGGCGTAGAACATACAGGGTGAGAGAAGAGAACAGCCCAGCTGTCGCCAATGAACTCGTGGAAGTCGATGGGACCGTTGGAGGTCTGAGCCTGGAAGTTAGGGGCAGTAGAGCCCAGACGGAGACTGCGATAAGAGTCAGTAAATAGTAACTCAGTGGAAAGAGAGCTACACATACGGAACACGTTGTTCGTTGGCCATTATGATGAGTGAGATGGTGATAGAGATGGTAGAGTAGAATGAGAGATTTTTATTGAAGATACCAATACCACCTAGAATGAGGGAAAGGGTCTTTATAATCTAGTAGCCCCTCCTTCCCCTCGTGTTTTGTTTGCTTGCATCAAATGTCGAGCTTGACTTCATCGGAGCTGCAATCACGCCATCGACACTCCCCGCCCGGCAGAGCGTGTCTCATTGGCTGGCGATGAACAATTGAAGTTCCTGATTACCTCATCATTAATGCAGCCAATCAGACTACAGTTGAGATCCACCAATGAGCTCTCTCGGGCGAGTAGTTCGCAGGTGGGGCCGCACTAGCCCCGCGCTAGTCTCGCTAGTCTCTTTTGGGCGATAAGGCAGGAGACTATATTTCTGGCGATATCTCGACTTCTGCTGTCTCGGAGAGGAAATACTCATTATTCCCTCTTTGAGAAGATGGCATCATTGACGGAAGCTTAGCTATGACTGGCCCTGACTCTATATACTGCGTAGAATACACGCATCAAGCAGTCTGCTTCTTACCCGAGAGTATCGGCCGAATATCTTATAGATCAACCAATCGAGTGAGAAAGAGATGGCGCAATTTCGATGTTGTTTCATTCGTACATCTAGAATGATCTCAGCTGGGATTCTTCAATATGGGAACTGAAGAGTATCCTAATCATCAATCCTAAAATATACTAGTAGGAGTGCCCTTCATGTTCAAATCTACTTCTAGAGATCTTATTGGCCTCAGCTCGGGAAGAATTTCTGTTCGGTAACTTAACGTTATTCCCACCGTGTATTACGTAAATTACGTAACATGGTAATTTAACTATGAGTGGTATCATAACAGAAATACTTCAAAGTCAAAGCAAAACATGGATGCCACTTCGTATCAATGATGATTAACCAGTTCCTAGAGAGAAATGATTAGTGACTGCTGCGTACAAGCCAAGGCATAACATACGCTGGCGAATTTGCTTCGAGCCCGAATCCTTGGCCCATAGAATACAAGCACCCAAGGCACAATCGTCAAAAGCGCGCCCTGAGATAGAGTATCAGTATTGGTAGAGGACGGTATCCGGAACGTACGAGGCAGCTTACAATACCGCCCAATAGGCTTGAAGCAGCCGGGAATCCGAGGTTGTTGAACATGGCATTAGTCACCAAAGGGAACACTCCTCCAAGCAGATTCCGACCTGATGAACAAAACACTTTTAGTAAGAAACAGGAAGTAAAGTATGAGAAATGCTTACAACACGACTGCGCCGCAATCGCAGAACTTGCATAGCGATGGTACGTATCTGCAAGATAATTAAACACGGCAAGATACACCGAGAAAATACCCATGGTAGCACAAGCCACAGCCATTGTAGGCACAATCCACGGCACAGAGGGAAACGACGACCATCCAAACCAGAACAATCCGACGGGCATCAGGATAGATTCAATGCAGGCGAAATATAGACGACCTTCGGGAGTATTTGACATTTTCCCGAAACGGATTGCGAGTTTCTCCTGGTAGATGCTAAGGAGCGTGGCGAGGATCGCGCCGATGGAGATTGCTGACTACTTAGCTCCTGTCAATCTCGAATCAAAGAAGTGCAAAACTCACCCGTGAAGACATCGCCGGACTCGGCAACTGTGAAGTGATGGCTGGTTTTCATAACGAGCGGAATGGAGGAGAGCTGCAAGTATAAAACAGCCCAGCTAAATGATACCCAAAGGGAGAAGAAGAAAACAACCGGTTCCGTGAATAACAGATCTGCATGCACGTCAGCTCAAGCACCAAAATAAGACATGGGATTATCTTTACGGAACGGTCGATAACACGAAACACTAATCATCTGGACGATCGATTGTCGATCTTCATCAGCCTTGACTTTCCATCGAATCCTCCGCACAACACGCTTTTCCGGCACGTCTTCTAACGGCAGTAAGACCCCAAAGTATCCAGCTCCTTCTAAACTATCATACCACCTGTTGAGTGCATGCGCTTTCCGACTTAGCAAAATACTGCCTCGAGTTTCCTTCAAGAAGAAATACATGAACACCACAAAACCGGCGCTGACGATTCCGTGCGACCAGTAGATCCATCGCCAGGACGCGTGCACCACGATGTTTCCGGCAATCAAGGGTCCTAGACCGGTGCCGAAGAGGGCTGCTCCGGCGAATAGTGCCATGGGTGTGTTGCGGTCTTCGGCGTGGTAGATGTCACTGATGACTCCGCCGACCATTGTCGAATACGTTGCTACACATTCGTGATCAGTATGTGTGGTTTCCAGAATGAGAGGGTCATGACATACATCCGCCAATTCCTTTAAAGAATCGCGCGACTAGGGTTCCGGCAAGATTATTTGCTCCACCGCAAGCAAATATACAAGCTACGAGAGATCAGCATTTCTATACCACAAAATGGCCACAGTCTACTCACCCGTAAACAAAATCCCACTCGCAATAAAAACAGGTCTTCGTCCATTAATCTCAGAAAACGGTGCTAGAACCATCGGCGCGATACCGAATCCAACAGTGAACGTGGTCACACCAACATTGTACGCGACCTGGCTCACGTTCCATTCGGAGAGCAACTGCGCCGATGCAGGCGTATATTCACCTGCCGAATATGCAGCAAGCAGCGTAACACCGCATGCCAACCATGTTGTCATTGACTTGCGACTACTCGACCAGAGGAACGGCGATGTGTATTTTTTCAGGTTAGGGCATGGAGGCGGTGATATCGAGAATTCGGGATTTGGTTCGGATAGTCCAGCCGGTGCGGGGAGCTCGGTGTCGAAATCTAGATATAGATATTCGATCTCCTGCGTGGCGTATTGTTCCTTGTCTGGCAGATTTATATCATCTTGCCAGGCTTGCCCAGCATTGACAAGACTTTTGTTCGGGTGTGGCACTGTCTCCGCTTTAGTTTCCGCTGGTGTTGGATTTATCGTGAAGTCATCTACAATATCCGACGAGGACGCATTAGGACGAGACACCGAATTTCCTCCTGTCATATCTCAGCCTAGTCCGAAAGCTGTCTTGAGACGTGATAAATAAGAGAACCCCAGGGTCTCGCCTGAGAGTGAGGGGATCCCAGAATGGATATCAGACCCTTCCCCGGCTTCCTGATATGATCACAAATCCTCAAATATAAGATACTGCAATATCTCAGTATCGATGTCTCTTCAACAATGTCGTTTTTAAAAATAATCCTGAAACGACGCAAGAAGATCGCCAAACGACAGAGCAAAGAGGCCTAACAGGCTAATCCACACAAAAAAAAACGTGACCCGTCAATGACTCAAAAAAAAGACATCTCGGCAAATCGGCCAGTAGAGCGGACATCGTTCCGCGATCCACCCTTACAAATCCTCGTTTCTCCAGATTCTGATAGCATTTCTGATCAGTCATCACGTCACTCGGTTCTTCAAGAGAACACCTTGGTATAATTCACGTGGTTGAATACTAGTCGTCGGCCGTCTAGTCGGTAATTGCATGAACAAGACTAGATTGTGGCTTGTCCAGGGAGCAGCAGCTGAAGGCATGTCTATTGTAACTAAACAGCAAGCATAAAAGTCATCAAAGATAAGAGTTAAGTAAGGGCTAGAAGAAGTCACGCCAGGTGGAATGGCCTGATGAGAAGCCGGAGAAAAGTATGCCCGGGAGCTGCTTTCCTCGATAAATCAACATCCTCTGCATGCGCATGCATCTGGTCGCATAGCTCATCCGTCTCCTCTGTATGCATTCCGTTGCATCAATTGCTCTTCACTCTTATCAATTAGTTGAATCATTCTTCATCCTTCACGCGCCATGCCGCCAAAGAAGCGCACGTCGACCGTCGCGAACGCCGACGCGACTGAGCCGCCGTCAAAACGTACGCGCAAACCAGCAGGCTCAGAGACCGCGGCAGCTTCGCGCCCCAAACGATTTTCCCAGTTACCACCACGCGCAGCAAGAATAAAAGCTGCTGCTCCTGCGCCAGCTCCTAAACCATCGCCTGCGAAACGCACTGTCTCTTCCAGCAAGGCTCGAGAGACTCCCCAAAAGAGAGGCCGTCCTCAGACAGCTGCGTCGCCAGCAGCAAAGAAAGGTATGTTTCGCCATCTGTTATGCTATTGTTGATATAAAGCGAGACTAACTGTTTCGGCAGGTAAACCTGCCAAATCCGCCGCACCCGCTAGTAAAGCGACTGTCACTCGCAAACCCAAAACATCCATCGTGAAAACCACTGCAGATAAGCCTGGTAAGCGACACGGTAGACCACCCAAATCCTCCGAACCCGCTTCAACCGAAGTTACTGGCAAGAAGAGGAAGAGGGCTACTGGTCAACCGCAACAGGCAGCTGGAAAGCCTGCCAAAAAGCAGACTGCTACCAGAGCACCTCGCGCACCTGCATTCTTGAAGGAGAAAGAGCCCGACCTAACAATTGAGGTGGCTGAAGAGGATGCATTCGGACCCGACGGCCATTCGTACTGGCTCATGAAAGCGGAACCCCAATCGCGAATCGTGAAGGGCGTCGATGTCAAGTTCTCGATTGATGATTTACAAGCGGCTTCAGAGCCAGAGCCATGGGATGGTATGTAACAATTGCCTCGTTTTTGTGATTTCTGCTAACCATATTTGATATAGGTGTTCGCAACCCTGTTGGTATGTGTCTGATTCAGCTTGGCGCATCCAATAACTAACTTGAATAGCTCGCAACAATATGCGCGCCATGAAGAAGGGTGATTTCGCGTTTTTCTACCACTCAAGCTGCAAAGTTCCCGGTATTGTGGGACAAATGGAGATCGTTAGAGAGCATTCAGTAGATGGTGTGTTTTAATATCAAGACGATGGTGATGACCATGGGCTTACGTGCTAATCCTAACAGAATCGGCTTTTGATCCCGCACATCCCTACTACGACGAGAAGTCCAGTCGTGAAAATCCCAAATGGGAAGTCGTTCATGTCGAATTCCGACGCAAATTCGACCAGCCTTTGACCTTGGAGACACTCAAGTCATATGCTCTTTCGGGCCAGCCATTGGAAAACCTGCAGACATTGCGCCAGTCTCGCGTTAGCGTTTCACGCGTTTCACCTCAAGAATGGGACTTCATCATGGGCTTGATCAATCAGCAAGAGGCAGACGCGAAGAAAGCTAGTGCAAAAGAAGCCCCTTCCAAGGAGACAACCGAAGTAAATGGTCAGCTAGAGACAGAAAATACCGACGAAACCCCCAGGGAACCTACGGCAGAGGCCGCGCCGAGAGCAGAGCATGGTGCTTCGGTAGGACCTGCTGCAGAACCCGAAGCTACTTCTACGCTTGCAGGCGAACCTTCAGTTCCGGCGCCGGTTGCCGACCAGACGGAAGATCAAGCCTCCAAAGCCGAAGAGGTGCAAGTCAACGGTGAGAAGTCGACAAAAAGCGACGTCAATGGTCCCAGCACAGCCGAACGTATCACTTCAGTATTCACAGGAGGATTCTTAAACTGATCTCGAAGACAAAATGGACAGATTTTTCATTCGTTGCGCGATGGCAACTGGATAATAGGGATCTCTTTCAAAAGGTACATGATTCATTATTCATTGGGTATTTTGTAGTTTTATTCTTCCGGCGCATCAACGGTATCATACTCGTTCTTATTCTAGCCTTCACGATTATCGTTCAAGTCCCCCCTTACAGGCCGTAACGCATAACTCCTAACAGGCAACAAGCCTAGATGTCTCGGAAACCCCAACTGCTCCTCCGCCTTGATTAGAGTCAGTCCTGCATCCTTGAATATTTTTCGGAAAGACTCATCCGTCCTCGTAACACTATTATCAACTTCATCGTATATATCTCTCCCTTCGGGATCCGTAGAATTATTCTCTTTGAGCACTAGTATCCCATGTGCCGTCAATGCATTCGCGGCTCGTTGGAGATATGTCGTTAATTGCGAGTCGGTTAAATGCCCAACACACCATTGATTCCAAATTAGGTCGTATTTTTCTGTCGGAATCCAGTTTTCGAGTCCGGTTATGTAGATGTTTTCTACCAGTCCTTCATCTTCTCGTTCTTCCGCGCTATTTCCCTCCTCTTTTTTCCTCGTCAAAAGACCGTTCCGAATAACCTCTGCAAATTTTTCAACCGGCTCAACTACATCAACCGTTTCGCACACATTCCTCAAAAATCCCTCTGTGATACGTCCAATACCCGCACCACAATCAGCGCCTCTTTTCAATTTTTTGCTCTTTCTCTGCCCGGATTGTCCCGCCGTTGTATCTGTATCAGCCTGTTCAATTTGAATAAGTCGTCGAATCTTAGCTAGAAAATTCGCTGAGCCGCGGAGATCGATTCGCGAGACTTGCGGGAAGCCGCCTAGCATACCGTTTACTGTCGCGGGCATGCTGTTCCAGTATTGTAGGGCAGAGGCATGGTTGATGTTTGAGTCTGGAGTTGATGTTGTTGAGGATGACATGGTGGATTTGGGTGGACTTGATCAGATCAATTCGTCTGAACTAACTAGATCAGATGAGATTGATGAGATGAAAGAGAAAAGATCGGATTGATAAGACAATGCTATTTAATAGTTTGTATTGATTCCCAGGTATTTTTCGCAAATGTAGTTGTATCATTGGATGAGAAAGCCGTTATTGTGTTCCTGGTATCAACTGTTACAATACATCTGTCTCTTCAGGTAGTCTTTGGTACTACTAGTATATTCGATTCATTCACCACCATCATTATTGATGTATCGATTCATAGATACATTTTTATAATGATGGTGTATGGACTTTTGGAAGATCTACTAGGCATATAAGCGTAACAAGCACGTATTGTCCATCATGGGGTACAACATTTCGACGTCAATACCTTGTATAACATGGTAGGAAAGTAGCCAGGCATATCAGAAATGACGCAAAGCAGTTTGCTTATCTGAGATTCGAAAGCAGCGATCTCATAGTATCAACATTGAAGTACGAAGGCGAATTGTACGAGACACATAGTCCGTCTCCCTACCCAAATATCACCATGGACTGTCCGTCAAATCTCGTCCCGAATTCCTGAATCCTGGCGCCTAGGGCTTCGGAGGAGCTTGCCCTAACTAGCAACCAGTTGCTCAGGAGAACGTGCTACTTTTTGACTGACATCGATCGAACGCAAAGCATTATAGTAATGATACCTCGATATCAGAACTTGACTTTGAATACATATCTTGTCCAATACAGCAGCTATCAACTCCAGACACGAGAATCAATGAAATAAACACTAAAGAATGGCTTCTGAAAAGAAGTCAGATGCTCAAGTCCTTCTAGAGCTGGTACAAGGACAATTAGAAAGACATAATACAAGAAGTGAAAAGGAAGAAGACACGATGATAGGAACCGAGAAAGCTTCCACTAACGATTCAACAGCGACAACAACCCTTCCCAAGAACCCAGAAAACGACCAACAAAAGGAGCCAAAGATTCCTGCACAGCCGTCAAATGGCGATACACCACAATGGGTTACAGGCTTTACCCTATTTTGAATTGTGGTTGCCTTAACTCTCGTGAGCTTCCTACTACTGCTGGACACGTCGATATTGGCTACGGTAAGTGGCAGTATACTGTAGATTGCGCATTGATTGTGATTGTTTTTCCCCTTCTCTCAGACACAAATCATTATTGTGCGCTAATGAGATAGGCCTTCATCTTCAATTCTAGGCAGTACCTTATATTACGAATCAGTTCAATTCTCTGTCCGACATAGGTTTGTACGGAGCTGCATATCAGGCTGTCGAAGTGAATGATACAAGCCCCATATTCCATACTACAAGGCAGAATCCTCTTTAACAATGATAAACCTTCTAGTGCTTCTCTTCGGCCGCTGGCAGGAAATATATTTACGAATTTCAGCAGGAAGGCAAGTTGTGTAGCTGGATGGATCCAGATTACAATACCCTTGTTGAAGAAAGATCGGGTCTGACAAGGGCTATCAGGTGACTTTTCTTTTTTTGTCTTTGAGTTGGGCTCCCTGGTCTGCGCACTCTCGAAATCGTCTAATATGTTGATTGTGAGTCGCGTTCTAGCTGGTATGGGTGTGTCTGGAGTGCAAAATGGGTGCTTCACGACTATTGCTGGATGCGTGCCGATGGAAAAGAGACCTAGTGAGTGGTGAGCCCATTTCAAACACTATGTTTGGCTGATACCCCTTTTTCCTGTGATATGTCGTGCTTTTTGGTATTGCAATGGGAGGTTAGTGCTTTTCCTTTTAAACCAAACGGGTCGTTTAATGTTACCTTTATGACTATGAGGACGCGCAGTGTCCCAGTTAGCGCTTGCTACAGGGCCATTGATCCGAGCCGCTCTGACTAAATACACAACTTGGCGATGGTGTAAGTATTATTGCTACTCTCTTTTCCACAACACGCAGATTTTCCTGACTAATTGATATATTCAAGGTTTCTGGATCAACCTACTTATTGGAGGGGTGGCAGCAGGACTGATTTTGCTGACTCTCTTCCTGGATAACATGTCCAACAAACCTCCCTACGCCATGACAGCCCCACGATCTCTACAGACAAAGCTCGACTTACTCGGTGTTGTGCTCTTTGCGGGCTGCACAATCCAATTATTGTTTGCCCTTCAATACGGTAACAACCAGTTCGCTTGGAATAGCTCAACCGCTATTAGTCTCCTTTGCAGTGCCGGCATGACCTTTCGGTTGGCTTGCGTGGGATTAGCACAAAGGTGACAACACCATGTTGTTTCTCTCGATGGTTTGCAAGAGATCCGTGAAGGCAAATTGTCTAACATATGGGTTTGGCACTGGCACCCTGACCATTGTGTCCTACTACTTGCCGACATATTTCCAGGGAGTGCGCGGTTCCTCTCCATTGGTGAATGGTGTCCAGCTCCTGCCGAACATTATTCCACAGTGATTACGGGTATTTTGTGTGGACGGCTAGGTATAAAGCTGTGATTCCTTCCTGATATCAAGTTCGAACTGACTTGTCATACATTGTCGAGAATCAGGATTGCCATCTCCATGAAATTATATCAATGTATTCGCCTACAACACCTCTGGGAAGACAAACCGGATATCAGATTCTGATGGGTATCGGGTACGGCTACACACAGCAAATGGTACCTACTGCACCCTTTCCCATTTATTTGACACTCAGAACCCCTGAAGAAAAATTGACATCACTGGATCACTGACCCAACCCGCGATAACCCATGGAAACCCAGCAGACCAATATGACAGGGTCGTCGCCTCGAGACCATTGTGGCAGAGACAAGCCGCATTGTCGTCAATCTGTGCCGCAGACGAAAGTGCGATTATCTAAAAAGATGTTTAGAACTATGACAACGTTATGTATACTAACGCCCTATCTCTAGACTACGATGTGATTGCTGCATATCGTGCGAGAACTGCTCTCGAAGGCGTCTGGGGTTATCATGCTCATTTCAGCATATTCGTGCCACTGCTTGAACCAGGGCCAGGCACAGCAATGGCATCCTCGTCGGATGGTGGAGATTCCTCTGCTGTCTTAGAGACCATTCAAGATAAAGTCAATCAGCTCGAGTCTCCGATTATAGCATTTATGGGTCAGAGTAATGTCTCGATAACTGCAACCCGCTAGTGATCATCAGAGCTCCAGAGATCCAGCAGAAGAAAGAAAGACCAGGACGGAGAAAATTGCTGCTGTGGCCGAGAGTCCCGTAGAATTGCCTCCTCTAATTCATTGGGAAGCATGCATACCGACAATAAGAGAATGACTTATTCAGAAGCGGCCCATTGGCCGACAATCCTTGAAGGGGTATGTCTTCCATCTATATCGGTATCAGACCCCGTTAGCTTATATTATCATTTAGACAACAGTGACATCCTTATAGGACAAGGAAGCCATCCTCTAGAAGAGATTCACGCAAGATCCGGGGTTACTATTGGGACCTTGCGGGCATGCAACCAAGCCGGAAATCCTTGCCGCCATTCCTTCGCGGACTGTGGTGAATCGACTGATTTTTCAATACCTTCAGAGACTGTCGATTATCCAAGGTATATGCACTATTGTTATTAGCTACCTTTGATATATTTATGCAGACAGGACTGATAAGACATAAACAGTTCCTGTGCACACGCCGACCTTTTTCAAAGAGGTGAGATGCCCCTTTATTTCAAATGTTCGTTTTGCCGATAATCCATGGATATGAGATATAAATTTATACTAACATGAACTGAAATTAGTACGAAAGGTTCTGGATTAACCCTACCGGGGTCTCTATGATGTGACTCGGCCTCCTTTTTGCTATCATGTGCATAGGGGTGATAACAGAACAGGACAGGTGCCGGTACCTTGAACGGTCGTTATCTTTGCAGGACAGATCCGACAGTCAACCTTTCATTCAAGCATTTCGGGAAAAGATCGTTCAACGCTTACGGCTGGGAAAATCCATCGATGCCCTCCCTACACAGTCAAAACGTTACTACATTGTCTCCTTCTGGAGTATCTCCACACCGGTGACAGTCCAAATGGCCTCTGGGCGCTCTCAGGCCTGATCAGTCGCTTTTCTATGCGCATTAGTTTATCATCGAGATGGATCTAATTTACCGAACATATTCCCCCGTTTGAAGCAGAAATGCGTCAGCATACATGGGGCCATGATATAGAACGTCGACTACTCTGTTCCCGCCCAGTTTGGACTGCCGAGGATGATCCACGCATTTCAGTTTGATACTGCTGAACCGCGAAATCTGGTAGACTCGTACTTTGATACCAACATAAAGGACCTGCCCGCTGCGCGACCCGATACTGAACAAACCACAGTTCAATATTTAGTCACTAAAACCCGTCTAAAAGCCATGTACTTTGTGAAACGACTGAATTGATAGAAGCCCAGGCGGCTTAAAGAAGTCGCGTTCTTTCAGTCTTGAGGAGTGCATATACTATTTGGAAACAGTCCAGCGCCTCGTCCGTGGAGGCCCGAAAGGTAGCTCGGGCAATTAAGATTGTTTTGAGAAATTATGATTCGCTACAAAGCAAAAATAACAATTCGTCAGAGCAATATCTATATCTCCAGTATGACAAATCGGCTAGTGTCTCAACGATAATGCCAGTTATCTTTCTCATCCTTTCATGAATGAATTTAACACTGTAAGTACAGAGGATGGGTTTATGATATTGATTCAAGCATCTGAGTCAACTAATGTTCGAATCCTTGATAGGGTGCTACTGATTCATGGGAAATACGCAGAGTATTGACGATTTGCTTGACTTTTCGCACCAACATTGGTCTGGCGGATTTGACTTTGCTATTTGACCCTGAAATTATCTATAGTTGCATTCCGTAACCTATGAAGCTAGCCTGTGAAATATTTCACGGGAGAGAAGATATGTATATCACATAATATCAAGTTACGGGTGAGTTGCCATCTCTTATATATTGAATTAAATAGTTCAGCAAGTGTGGGATCGGAATGAAACCTACTCAGTGAAGTTGACTGCAAGGGCCCCCATAGAAGCAGAGCAACCGAGAAAGAGAACGGCGATATAGTATGTATAGCTACAAAGGTAATCAAATCAATTTCTTTTTTGAATTGCGTTGCCTCCCCAATGATTAACTAAACTGACGCCTTGATAATACAACCCATTTTTCCCATATATGCCAATGTTCCCGTTTCACATATATCCCATTATCGCCTAATTCATTCGCAGTAAGCATACTCAATTCCTGTTCAGATAAGGATTGTAAATCTCGCTGGTGATGATTGTGACGGTAGTACGGGTAGTGGTGTTGCTGTCGATATGATGATTCTTCTGTTTCTGATGATATTTCACTATGTGAGTCGTGTACGGAGACGACAGACGAGGAGTCTGTATCTGATTGATGTGGTTCATCAAGATTATTGGGATCTTCGTCATGGTCTACTTCGTCTATATGTTCGTCTTCATCTGTCGTGCTTCCGGGCGGTATTTCGATACCATTCATGATTTCTGTGTTGATATGAGATGCGTAATTGACATGTTGAAGATAGAGTTTTTCGAGTCGTTCCATATCATCGTGGAGTATGGAGAGGACATCGCGCCATCTACTTCCATCAAGGAGATAGACGTACGGTAAGCGGAGTTCTCGGAGTTCAGACTTATGACGCCGCGCGATTGCGCTGATTTCGGACGAATGTAATCGCCAGCCTTGAATTCCAAGACTGCGTAGCCGTGGCCAGTGTATATGATGGAAAACATCTTCCAAATGCAAGTTCAAGGGACTGTCGGCCGGAAACCCAACGTTGATTGTGGCGAGGTTTCGCGCAGCTTGGAAGAAATCTCTGAAAGTATTTGATAGTCTTGACATCAGTGCGGTTACATCCGAGGCTGAGTGGAAATATATATCTAAGCACGTGAGTCGCTCCCCCAAGGCGGACATTGTCACCCGGGGAGCATTCAGTAGCCCAAGAGCGGCTTCGGGACTCAATTGCGGAGCTAAAAACCGGACAGACTGACAGCTAGATCCCATCAGAGCAAGTCCCAAT
This sequence comes from Talaromyces stipitatus ATCC 10500, assembly GCF_000003125.1. Taxonomy (NCBI): domain Eukaryota; kingdom Fungi; phylum Ascomycota; class Eurotiomycetes; order Eurotiales; family Trichocomaceae; genus Talaromyces; species Talaromyces stipitatus. The sequence continues at coordinate 1,792,521 of NW_002990117.1, read as the reverse complement.
GCTTCAATTGCGCGTGAGCATGCCGGCTCCCAGTGAAGTTTTACGTCCCCGGCAGCACCAAACCGCCTCGCTCGTTCCATGATATCTTCATCCGCCTTGTCCTGTAATCGAAGAAGCTTGATCTGTTGCAAAGACGGAAACGAGGCAAGTGCCCGTTTCAGAGAAAGAATATCTCGCGCATTCTTGATCAACAATGTCTGATCGGCGAGTCTGGAAATATGAATCTCAGCGAGAGAAGGATAATCACGTGCAATCTCTGCAAGGAATCGTTCCCAGTCTAGCGAACTCTATCAGTTTGGAGGCTACTTTCACTGGAGCAAATGGTCCAAGACGGAAAGATAACCACATACCGCCTCCTTGGTAATAAGGTCGGACCATATATGTAAAATATCGCGTATGATGAGCCAGTTGCATATCCACCAACTCATTCAACCGTCTAAACCCTTCGGACGAAAACCTTAACGTGAAGCGACGAAACTTCCACGGCGTCGCAATCCTCATAAACCGCGTGCATACAAGTCTGTACCTATCCAGATCGGATCTTTCCCCTCGCGAAGCCACCGCGTTCGTCCCATTGCGTTTATTGTTATACGGTGGAAACGCGTAGTCATGTACCACTTCGCGCCCATCCGGGAACTCGGTATCGGCGATCAGGAACGATAGTACCAAACTTAGCAATTCGTCGGCCAGAAAATTGATAGGGCCTGGCTCATTCATCATCTCAATCATCGGCTTCGTGGGCAAGCAGCCGACTCACCGGCTGTCTGGCGCGCGATAGTTGGCATAGAGGAAACAAATGGCGCGTGGACGCAGTTGGGGAGGGGATGCGGGTGTTTATGAGCAAGTCGAGTAATTTTTATTGTCGCAGTGTGTATTGCGTATACATCCCCCCCCTTTTCTCTCTGAGGACAGGACAGGGACCGTCGGGAGACTGAGCGGCCGAGATTGTCTTAATTCTGGGGGAGCCACTACTCCTAATATTAAAGCAGGCGACAGGGTATGCCATCATTCGAGGACATGGAATGGCCACGGGTTGAAGAAGCTGCAGAAACAAGCTGGCAAGGTCGGAATGGCTGGAGGGGTGGTCTCATGTCACCACCATAGAGAAGCCATGCATACCTAATTGCATTCGACCTGCAGCGAGCGGATCCTAGGTTACTTGCTCGAGCAACCTCTCAGGCGTCGCACAACCTCCCACACTGCGGTCACATGACCGAAATCGTCCCAGGGAGATCAGGAGCATCATGCAGCCACATGCACCAGCTGGGACTGGCAGCGACCGTATCAGAAAGAAGAGCGCAAATGGGATGAAGTTTGGCGGTGCAGCGTTCAAGCGGGACGGAGGAAACGATTGGAGGTTGAGTGGCGGACATGAAGAACCGGAGCCCTGTAGGTGCACGGCCCGGCGGCTACTTAGTTACTAATCTCTGACTCTCACCCCGCTCTCTCCTCTTAACGAAACAGACCAGCAGCCAACCATCTCGGCCTCTTCTTCGTTGTCAGAAATAAGTTCAATCGTGGCGTGCACTCTTCTCAGTGGTCCTTGTTGCCGCCCCGCTGCCGTCAACGGCCATCAGAGATAGCTGCTCGCGGTTCTGCAGAAACACAGATTGCCTATGATCACCACCAATGACGCCGGAGAAAGACGCTGGAAATTGACTTGGCAGCTACTAGACTCGACTGGTTGATCTGTACTAGTAGCCAATAATAACCGGATATCGATGTCGGATATTGTTTCTTGCTCACGGCTCATTGCTCTCACCGGCCTAACAAGACCGAAACGCATTTCAGACTGCCGACTCTGTCATACGGTGATAGATAGACTGGGCAGGAGTTTTACTCCTGAGAAACTACGACTCCAGTAAGATGATTTGAAGCGGTTCCTATCTACATGATTGGATATGGGATGCTGAACATGATATTCTTCGATAATAGCTAACTGTTGGCTTGTCTGCTACAATCATGATCAAATGCCACCTACGTGGCACAATCACCACCAGTGATTCAATATTTTATGGTCAGGTGCTAGTCATACAAATCCGGACTGTCAGTGCGGCGCCCGTTTAAAGATTGCTGGTCGCACTCTTCATTCGACGTTGTCGAATGTCAGTACTACTGATTTTGGATTCGAAGCTGCTGGCTGCCGTATCCGCCACTTCTTGTGCTTCTCCTGCCTGCAAGACGCCCACTTCAAACACCTCTAAGGATGGCCATCCTTTTTTATTCCTTTCCGTGTTTACTGCCTGTCCACCTGATCGTGTCTCTGCTGACACAATCAGTGCAGTGAATTGTTCCTCTGTAATCGTCGGGCCGAACGGATCACTAATCTGTACCAACCGCACGGTCAAGTCCGGCATCACCTGAAACGAGACCTGTTTGCCATTCGGACCTGGTTGTTCAGTGCGCTTGAGATCAACAGAAGAAATCTCTGGAGGATTGAAGTCGACAATAGCTCGTAGGAATGCCGCTGTTCCTTGCATTCTCTCTTCCCAGCTCTCCAGATACTCGGCGAACTTCTTGTTCACGAGCATCTCATCACCGGTTATCCCGACTGCAAGAATCTTATCGTCTCTCGTACCATCCAGTGCTAATGCGGTGGCCGTGAGCAGTAACTTGTGCCCAAGATGAAGATGGTCAAATGTCCCGCCAACAATGATTGCGGCATGGCTTGTAGAATGCTCTTCGTCGGCGTTGATGATTGACTCTGATATGGTTGTAGTGCCAGTAGGTAATTTATTGCTAGGAATTGAGGCTCCATGCGTGAACAGTGTACCTGCTAGAAGCTCTCCTTCTGTTGTGTCCGGAACATATATTTGCTCCCAAGGCCGCTGCGAAGTTGCCAATGTCCTAAAGTCAATGACGGGCCCTTGTATTCTCTTCCAATCCTTGGTCTGTTCATTCTCTGCATTATCAACAAAAAAGACACGGACATCAATGCCCCCCGGTGCGTCTAACTCTACATCGTTCGCAGCACTGATAGCTCCCACCAGGGTGTAGAAGTTGGCAAGAAGTTTTTGGAGACTAACAAAGGCCTTGGATCGAGGCTGATATTGAGCGGACAGTAACTGAGGAATGACTAATGCGACATCAAGCTTATATATGTTGCTGGAACCTTTTAGTTCAGCTGCAGTGCTCGAAAATATATGCGACAACGCTGGTCCGTAAACCTCCTTCAACTGGCGCACTGCGGGGGAGGGCGGGGCCGGAAGAAGCAGAAGACTATACAGAACAGCCATGTAATCGTTGGACAGCCTCGATGATGAATAATTCCCAAGAATGGGATGTTTTATGAAAGACTTAGAGAAATGAAGTCTTCGAGGGAAAGAAAGAGTCAGAACAGCCCAAAGGAGGAGGAGCAGCTGAATAAGCCGAATTCCAGTTGCTGATTGGCTACTTGGTGTGGGCGGCAGAGAACGCGGGGACGCCCAAACTGAAGCCCGCGAAAGGCAGACCATTGCTCTTTATTCACAGCTCCATTGCTAGTTTTCAGATCCAGTATGGATTCTTGAAAGCTCATGGTGTGCTAGAACGATTGAATTACAGGCGGCACAAGCTCTTGGTGATCTCGGGGCTCCCGCAGTGTCTTGTCCCCTTATGCGACTGGCCGCCAGGCACTCAACTTGATAATCGATCGTCCGCCGTCTCTTTCACCTCCCACAAAACAGCTTTACGCCCTCGCCCAAAATGTCCAATCCTCCTTCACAGCAACAGTACGAGACTTCCAGGCGGCCGGCTCCATTTACTCGTCAGTCGGAAGAGCTCCATATTCCGCTGTCTGGCACTGTCCCCTCGAATGCGTCGCGGTACTCGACCGGGCCAGATGTTGGTCACGTTCCTCCTGCAATCAGTATTCAGCAGTCGACACCACAACATTCTCAGTATGGAGCCAGTAGCAACGCACTTCCCGGCGCCCTACAGCCAGGGAACATGTCTGGTCGTCCAGCTCCCATGTCCGCCAACACTGCTCCTTCCGCCGTGCCTACGTTACCTCCACCGACCTCGCAATCACAACAAGTGACCACACCGTCTCGATCAGGACCCGTCAATACACATGTTCATTCACGGTCGAGTCCGGCAGGATTCGACCATCCGCGATATAAACAATATGGAACCACACCGGAAAGCGCAAAGTATTCCTCCCCGCCAGGCGGCTTCCCACCGCATACGCCATCAGGCGCCAAATATTCGCCGTTGGGTCTTGCAGATATAAGGCCACCCAGTGATTCGTTGTTGATGGATCATCCAATTACTCCAGGGTCTTTTGCAGCTTTCAATAATGACATTCAAATACCAACAAACAGCAACTATGTTGCTCCGTGGCCGATTTATGCGGTCGACTGGTGTAAATGGCCGATGTCATCGGGCAGTTCTTTCGCTGGTAAGGTGGCTATTGGAAGCTACCTTGAGGATAATCATAACTACGTGCGTTCACTTCATTCCATATTGATATTACAATGAGCTAATAGGAGTAGATTCAAATTATCGATGCCCATCGCAAGCAACCCGAGGCCGATACTCCAGACGTGGTCCCAGGAGATGTTGAGTTAGAGTACGTCAAGACAGCAGAGGCAACACATTCATATCCAGTCACAAGAATATTATGGGAGCCTCCGTCCTCTCAAAAACAGTCAACGGACTTGCTTGCGACATCAGGCGATCACCTCCGTTTATGGTCTTTGCCAAACTCCCAGGTTGTACAAACCACAAACTCGATAACTAGCCGAAACCAGGGCCCATCGCCAGCTAAATTGTCTCCATTAGCCCTTTTGTCCAATTCCAAATCACCAGAACACACGGCTCCTATAACTTCATTGGATTGGAATATAATATCACCGAGTCTGATTATCACTTCCAGTATCGACACGACATGTACAATCTGGGATATTCCGACGTTGACTGCAAAGACACAGCTTATTGCGCACGATAGGGAAGTGTACGACGTACGTTTCTGTGCAAATAGTGTTGATGTTTTTGTTAGTTGCGGTGCAGACGGAAGTGTCCGCATGTTTGATCTGCGGAGCTTGGAACATAGTACTATCATATATGAGCCGTCGGAAAAGAACGAGAAGCGTATGTATCGACCGAAACACGTTTTAATCAAGATATGTACTCATGAACCACAGTTATGAGCCCTGGAGGTTCCAGCCCAGGACACTCTACCGCATGGCCACCACCCCTACTACGTATAGCCAGTAAGTCTTCCTCACCCTCACTAAACACAGGAATCATTAACTTGAAACCAGCATCACCCCACGACGCCCACCTCCTCGCAACATTTTCCCAAGACTCGAATCTAATCCGCATCCTCGACGTCCGACAACCAGGCCAAGCCCTAGTCGAACTAAAAGGCCACTCTGCATCCGTAAACTGCATCGAATGGTCACCGACTCGTCGCGGCACCCTCGCCTCAGGAGGCGACGACTGCTGCGTCCTCGTCTGGGACCTGATCAACCAACACAACGCAGCACATATCCAACAACAAGCCCCTCCCCTCCCTGGTCCTACCACTACCGGAGCAGGAGCAGGAGCAGGAGCAGGAGCAGGAGCAGGAGCAGGAGCAGGTGCAGGTGCAACAGCACCTTCAACAACCGAACGCGGCCCAGCGGCAGCATGGCAATGCGATTATGAGATTTCGAATATCTCCTGGTCCCCTCAAGCATCCCCAACACAATCCGGACATTCGCGAGACTGGCTTGGTGTTTGTGGTGGGAAGGGATTCTGGGGTGTAGCAATGTAGACTTTTTTTTTTGCCTTTCTGTATCCATGTTCACGTTCATGACGAGCGCTTCTACGACCTGTGTCTTTTCTTTCCCTTCTCCATTTATTATATTTGTCGCCGCATACTCGCATTTCGGCATGTTATGTTGTTCTAAAGATATGCTATGTTGCGTTTATTGAAAGAGAAAAATGCATCATTGTTAGTTATTGTTGAGTTTTCACCTGAGTTTCTTTAAAGCATGACTACCTAGGTTGCCATCCTATTTAGACCAAGAATCAAACAAGAAATATGTATTGGGCATATATGTATATACAATTTAAGAAATGAGAAGTAGACGCTAGTACAAAGAAAAAAAAAAATCCGCTATGGAATGTATATACCCATGAACTGGAACCCATAACCGATAATGCAAGATGACTAGTAGTGATATAAACCCGGAATGAATCATAGGATTGAAATGCGGTGTAGCATAGAATACAGACAGAAGAAAGAGTGGCTCAAGGGGTTTTGATGGAAGAAGCGGTAAGGGAGGAGGATTATCTCGAAACCTGAAACTTGGCAAGCAATTCACTCTCCAATTGACGCGCAAATCGGACACTGGGGACATCCACTGCTCGCCAGAAAATATCTGCTAGCCAGAGGGCAATAGGCAAACAAATACTCCATCCAATAGCAGCACCGAACAGGAATTGAAACGTCGTCTCGCGTCCTGTGATTTGCCAGATATTGTGCATCAGAGTATAGCCTAGACCGTGTAAAATCGGGCCGTGGACGATGTAGAATGCGTAGGAGATTTGGCCGAGGTATTGGGATAGTGGGTTTATGAAGATTTTCTGGATCGTTTTGGAATTGTTGATGCTTGCGACGATCATGACTGCGCCGAGGGTTTGGGGGAATCGATGAGGTTCGGGATATGTTTTTGGGGTTATACGAGCAAGCCAGACATATCCTGGGGTATAGAGTCCGCCGATGTTGGGCGATGAGCCTATGTACAGCCCTAGGATGAAAACGCCTATCCAGATTGCCTTTTGTCGTCGGCGGAGAAAGTTTTGAATCGAGGTGGTGTCGGCGAGTTTTTCTAAATCTGGCACAGTTGCTGGCGCAGATTCAGGTTTGGAGATAGTGGTGGTGTCGGTATTCCAGATTCCATTTTCAAGGTCAATCTCAGCAAGAAGCAAGCCGCTCAGAAAGAGCACTACATCCCATCGGCCCCATCGTATGCAGAACCAGAGCGTCAAAATCTCCAAAATCAAGCGAACCTTGGTCCTGAACCGGCTGACAGCAAGAATCGTGACAAACAGCACAATAGAGCTGCGGAATTCAACAGGGATCGTCCAAAGATGAGGATTGTAGTTATTATAATAAAGCCCCCAATCCCAAAAATTCATCAACCGACATATCGTATTATACCAGTCCCAGAGTTGTATGTATGTCGATCGCAAAATAATCGGATGCTGTTCGTTTGTGCCGGTAATCGTTCGACTATTGTCCACGACCCATCGAGAGTAATTGTACAGACCTAGGCGAACCGCAACAAATACACAAAACAAACCGACAATGGACGGAATATAGAGACGCAGCCCACGTCGAAACGTTGCCGAAGAAAGCACGGCAAAAGTCTGTTCAAATGATCCACTTCGAATCGTCTTGAGCGGTCGATAGGACAGAACATAACCCGAAATAACGAAGAAAATGGCAACCATGATATGCCCCGAAAAGATCATGTGAATGAACGGTAGCTGATGCAATCCAAAATACTGCTTATTGAAACCCCAGCCAATATGTGTATGCCATGTATAAGTGAAAAAGAAGTGAAAGTTGAAGACGAGCAGACACGCCCATCCTCTCAAGCCATCCAACGCCGCGATATCGTGCAATTTCTTCGGTTTGTTCGGTTCGCCGCCCGTGACGTGATGTTGCAAGTAGCTCGGGACTGTGAAGACCATGAACTGCGAAAAGACCCGCTCGGCGTATTCTGGTAAATCTTCATCTTGTTGCATCATGAGTGATTCTGACCATGACGTTGATGAGTCAAGAGTGGTGGGATTGCGAGAAGGTACGGGTTCTCGATCAGCATCTTGCCGTCGATCGAGCTCCGGAAGACTGAATTCGAGGGATAAGTTTCGCGGCATATCATGAGAAGAAGAGATCAGAGACGCCCTGCGTCTCACAGAGTCCCTCCTCTGTGTAGTCATAGTATCGAATTTTGTTGTTTTAGGTTGATTTGTTTCAATTGACTTCAATGAGAAACTAGGATCATTGCATCCAGAAACTAGAATTCTGACAAAATGAGAAGACTCTCATTCTGACCTTAGTTCCCCATAGGAATTGTCCTTGGTTGTCCGACTCGTCAGGGATCGTTTTATCCCTACACAAGATGTCAACGCGGGCGGCTTGTCGGCAGTGGGCGATCAATCAGTGCTGAGAGTATCCTAGATGCAATTTGAGCAGAGACGATCAACAAAAAGACGAAACGTATGAGAAGACAGAAATCGCTATGCTATGATGTCTATGTATGTTATTGTTGTTGTTGTTGTTGTTGTTGTTTAGAGGTAGAGTAAGGACAGGAGAAAAGACAAGTATGTTAAAGCCTAAAGTTTTAAGGCTGCATTTCCCCAGGAGGCGCATTCTGAGCATCCAATCACAGCAGCCACTAAGTGACGCTGCCGCGGTCGAGACTCACAAGGAACTTCATGAACCTCAATATCATCACCTTTGCTAGCTATTTCCTGGTATACTCTGCCTGTCTAGAAACAAAGGCAATGAGAGGAAGAGTTGAAGGTTTTGATAGTCATTTTCTGGCCATTGCTTCTCAGCTATCAAGAAAACCGAGGAAGCCAAAACGCACCATATTAATATTTTAATAAGATCATCAATGTTCACATGGCAAGAATCCAAGAAGAAAAATAAATATATGAAGACAAGGTAGATGAAATAGGTGGGAAAACTGCTCATAAAGTGTGCATCTCTCACAGCGCGAGATACCATTTCAATAGACTCGCACTCTATATTAATGGTTAGAATGAAAAGAAATTCGTCGCGCCTGTTTGTAGAACCTCAACATGTAAACATGATTTTTTTTGCCCTCCTTTTTTTCTCCTTTCAATTTCTTGTGCTTTTGTTATTTTCCGAATAAAATATTGAAGTAGTGACTCATGCATTAGGAACGGCGCGAGCAAGGAATCGAACGTTGTCAACAAAGCCTTTGATGAGGTTTTCGTATTGATTTCTCTCGTTCCCTTCCATAGCCAGTTCGCCTTGTCGTCGTACCTCTGCTGCTGAAATCTCGACTTCAAGCTCGTGCTCGAAATCACCCTTGGTGGCACTCTATAGTAAAACTGTCAGTTACTACTCAATTTTCTTTCAAGGGATTGATACATACATCTGCTGTCCCCACCTGCGTAAGATCAATTTGGTAGGCCAAATGGCGATAGCTCATACGATCTTTGATTCTCTCACCACCTGCCCTCCGGGTCCCACCGTCCGCAATTGGGAAATTGCGCACATCTCGGTCGTAGTTCATTTCGAGGTTGACAGATATCCGCCAATCGACGTTTGTGCGTGGACTATATACATCCAAGTCCGCTAGCCGACATTTAATGATTTTTGCTAGTACTTCACCCGTTTTCTGATCGGTAGTTACTCGCACTTTGGGTTTGTGTCGTGGGTTAAGGTAGTTTTGTATGAGGGGTGGTAGTTCTTGAGGTGGCACTTCATAAAAAGTATCGCGTTCTCTCTTGTGCGCATATGTTAAAGGGATGCGATTGAGTCCAGCTTGCGGCATGGAAGCCTTGACAGCTTCGTTCAGGAAATGGTTCATGACCCGATGTTGTTCCTGCGCACCGTTAGTATATAAACTGATTAGCTCATTATCTCATAATCCAACTCACCAAACTCATAGAACTTTCAAAAGCAGTGTGGAATCCCGTGTTACCGGTTTGTAGTATACATTCGGTCATAACTGGTAGGCGTAGACGCTCTCTCCGGTCCTTATCCATGATTCGTCCCAACTTGGCTTCAATTTCTAGTATTGCCCCCGACCCTGTTGCTGCAGCTCCAGCGGCTCCCGCTCCAATATCTCGCCTGAGGACCACCTCTTTGAAAAGAAAATCGCACACAACTTTTGTGATTTCTTCGTACGGTATCTTTCCAGAAATTGATGGTTCCCAAGGCCCCAACGGTCCATATACCTGCTCTGGCTGTGGCGGAGGGACAGGACGGCTACTGAGAGGGGTGGTACCGTTGACAGGAGCGGGTCTCACAGGAGTTTGTATTGACCTGGACGGAGATGCGATAGATCGCTGCACGGACGTCGAGCGCGAAGGAACGGCGAATCGCGCGGATGAATGTTTTGGAATGGGCGGTCTGGGGTTTGGGATCATTGGGCATTTCGCAGAACCTCGAGGCACTCTTCGAGCATATATCGGAGGCTCAGTGTACCTCATCTTCTTCCGTTTCGGCGGTCGTCCTGAAATCTCCGATGGCTCTGAGATCTCGGATTTAATGGATTGAATATATGTTGTCGAAGGCTCACGAGACGGCGTTGGTCTCGCCATTGGAGAGCTGCTCATCTGCAACGTTTGAGAGCGTGGAGGATGATCTTGCTGGTGGGTGTGTGATGGGTACCTGTGATCTGGAACCGAGCTGTTGTAAGACTGACTGCCAGAAGGACTCTGACGCCAGCGATCGTCTTCTGTACTAGTCCGATGTAAAGCAACGGGGTCTCGATCTTGGGATAGACTCTGTCGTGAGACGATGGTTTTGGGACTAATACTAGCACTCCTTTCTCTGTCGGATTCCGGCGGATATGAATTATGGCTCTGTCTCAAATCTTTGGGTGGTGGAGGAGCAGCCTGATAGCCTTGTTGATAGCCCGTTCTTTGTTCAGATGCATGTGAGTCGTGAGGATTCCATGAATTAGCTGCTTGAGCGGGTGTACTTTCGGCGGATAGAGGACGCGTAGACTCAGATGGGGGACGTGGGAACGATGTGGCAGGCGGACCGAGTGGTGTTCCAGGTTGAGAATGCTGTGGAGGTGGAGGTGATAGCTGAGGTTGAAGTGGTCGTTGAGCATTCACCGGCCGAGGACTTTCGCTTGCGTGAGGCGGCGGGTAGGTGAAGCTAGACTGAGGGCCTGGGGTAAAATGGGCTGACTGCTGTGAACCAGGGTGATTAAAGTACGATTGTTGTTGTTTTTGCTGCTGTTGCGTTGCTGAATTGGCTTGAGGTGTATATGGCGAAGCTAACGATGGCTGTGTGAAAATTGCAGGGCTGACTGGAGTGGCCGGGTTAGAATCTCGGGTCTGGTATGGTTGCGGCGGTGGGCTTTGTGCATAGTGAGAAGGAGGTCCTCCATTCAGCGGTATAGTCGAGTTGTGTTGAAAAGGAGAGCGGATTGAACTGTACGTCGAGGATGCGCCAGGGGAGTGGTGAGGTGGCTGTAACGAGGGAGGTTGTTGCGGGCGCGCGAAATGATTTGATTGATAGGATGAACCTGGAGTTAGAATCTCGCTCGGTCTCGGGGTAATAACTGGTTCTGATGTCTGTCGCAGTGGGGGTTGTTGTAGTGTGGGAGCTTGAGGTTTCGCAGCACTGCTGGCATCATTATTCATGATGTTGCGCAGATCCATGGCGAAAGGCGACGGGACTGCCAGCCCCCAGAATGGCTCATCAATATCCAATCACGAGATCAAATTTCAGTAATCAATTATAAGATGATCGACGGGCGCATTTTGATAATGGCGTGTTTGCTGGTGGTCTCGGTGGCGGACAAACGGTGACTGACGGTAGAAAGGCGAAATGCGCGTCTGCGAAGTTTTTGGAAGACTGGAAGTTCATGCGCTGATGGCTTTGATAGGCGCGACCATGTCTATGAATCGTACGAACAAACAGATGGTCTTGCAGTTAGTAGTGGATAGACAGCTTAAGATATTGCTGTTGTGAAGCACATAGATTCGAGTCTACTCCAGACTCGATGCAGTTTTTCGCAGGTCTACTTCTCGATCCCCCGAATACAGTAGGAGTGAACTACGGCAGCCCGACAAGCAACCAATGAGAAGCTCCCATATACTTGATTGAGCCTAACAGCTTTTCTGCTGCTTGCAGCCTATAAGTCACGTTGTTGAGGAGTTATCTAGATATTACGGTGTTCAGTAGATACTTGATAAATCTTCATTCAACTAAACCTGAAGCTCGATATCATGCAAAAAGGGCACGTGACTGGCTTGCAATTTTGAAAATCTTTTGGTTTCGTGAAAATAAAAATTGCCATTCAAATTTAGGGCGCCTTGGCATATATATATGGAAATTCCAAAGAACCCTAATTTTTCTGCATTCCAAATTTTACTGTGCATACCTGTGGCCGCTTTGGGAAGGAACACAGAAATAGGATTGGTCATATGTGATTACTAAGCATTTCTCTCGATGCGTTGAAAATTGAATGAAAATTTCAAGTTCGGGTTGAAATACGATGATATTTCAATTCCATGCTAATCTTGAAAATTTCCCATCCCTAGCGTAGGCCGTAGACCATAACGGGCGCACTATCGTAGAAAGATGATGAACTTGATTGGTCCCTCTCTAGGTCTCCGGTGGACCGGCAACTAACTAAGTAGTATCACGTGACAGATTTTCCCAGTGGTCATGTGACATAATTTGCGAATGCTGATTGGACCGGTTTTCAAGCATGTTCTACTTCTACTTTATGGCCAACCCTGAATGCATATTTTTATATTGAACCCAAAGGTTTTGAAAATATCAACCGGATAGACAGGTAAAGCATCTAGATATATGGAACTCTGATCTGAATAAGATAAAAATACAAACATGAAGGTCTCTTTGTGCATCGTCGAATAGACAAGACTAGACTACTCCGAATCATCCAAATATGTCGGATTATCATCTCCTATGGCACCGGGTGTAGCAGCCATAGCTGGCGTGGGAGCATCATATGGTAATCGTCCGCCACCGACAGAAAGACCACCACCGCCGCCACTGGCGCCTGGTGTAGGTGCATTGAGAGCTCCAGGAGTTGGTACGCTTTCGGCCCAGCGTGGTGTAGCTGCTGTGCCTGAAGCGCCGGGTGTAGGGGCGGTTGGGTATGCACCTGGTGTGGGGGCTGAGTAGTCGCCTCCGGGGGTGGGCGCGTCGTATCTTCCCGTGTTGTTGCTAGTCGCGGCGGAGGATGAGGTATGGTTGGCGCTCCAGGCTGGCGTGCGACTGCCTGTTGCGGTTCCCCAGGCAGGTGTACGAGAGCCAGCTGCAAAGGCGTCGAAGCCACCACTACTATCGCCGCTTCCTGAGCTGTATGGTGTGCGAGCACCACTGTTCCAGGCAGGAGTGCGTCCACCACCCATAGCGCCGCCATAGGCTGTGCGAGAACCGTCGGCTTTCCATGCTGGTGTGCGTGACCCGCTAGCTGCAGAGCCACCCCAAGCAGGAGCTATAGCATATGTTAGTATTCTATTTGATACCTGTAGAGAAAAGGGGCTTACTTCTTGATGATAAAGATCCACCCCATGCTGGAGTCCTCGAGTCCATCGCAGCAATGGGTGTTCGTGAACCAGACCAACTGGGCTGTGGTGGTCCTCCAGCACCTCCAGGTACACGAGGTCTGCCACCACGTCCCATGTCGATAGTTTGACCGGTGACAGGACTATATGCGTATTAGTGACAAGATCAAGTATGTTACCGGTATAAACTTACTCCTTAACAACAACACCAGTTCGAGGAACCATGACTTTGGTTCCTTTGGTGTGCAACTCAACACGCACTAGATCTTCAGTGGTCTCTCGAACAATACCAATCAAACCCTTATAACTGCCTTTCGTGATACCGACCGTCTTTCCAATGAGTCGGTCTCGGCCTACACGTGGAGGGGGCATGGCACCTCCCTGAGGCGGGCGCTGCATTATAGCAGGATTCATCCGTGATAGGTCAGGACCCGTAGCACGACCTCCTTTTGCGGAAACAGTAACAACATTTGAAGTGCGAACCACAATGACACCAGTATTCTCGGCCTGTGCCTTGTTATGCAAGAACAGGAAAGATCTGTGGATGTGCATGATTACTCCACTGCGCTGTTCTCCATACATCTCACGAACTGTGTCGCCGTGGCGAATTTCTGCACCGTTGCGATCTGTGGCCACAGCGTCCTTGCGCTTGGCGATTTTTGCTGCTATTCGTGATGGGAGGACGTTCCGCACTGAGCCATTCTGATCAATAACTCGTAATGACTCGCGATCGACTTGAATGATACAGGCAACGGTAGTAGCACTAGAAGCTTGTTAATATCAAGTTGCCATCTTGGAAAAACGCTTGCAACACTTACTCAAGCTGGACCAGATCATGAACGTCAAACGTTCCAAGCTTGCCATCAACACCAGATTCCGTAGAAAGTCGCAAGTCCTTGCTAAAGACAGTGATCTCTTCCATACTCATATCACTGAGTATAGTAACACTGTCACCCTTGACCTGAACCACCATACCCAGTTCATCTTGGTAGCGACTACCGCCAATGACTTTGACATGGTCACCTTCACGGAACCGCTTTCGCAAGGTCTTGATTGGCGCATCTATTGTTTGTCCCTTCATATCACCCTCTGTGACCTCCAGTGTGATGATATCGCCTCTAGTTGCGACCGTTCGACCGATAATGCCTTGCTGTTCACCTTTGTACACTTCAACTTGGTCTCCCGGTCGATAAGCATCTTCTGCAACGGTGTTCTTTAACGTATTGGCCAAGGATGCTAGGTCGAGATTTGCAGCGCCATCCTCAGAGCCGCGAGCAAACATGGTAACTTCCTCTAGACGAGGGTTGACATTGGTCGTGATCAAATGCTGGATCTTCATTTCCTTGATCAGGAAACCATCGACATACGTGTCGCCCATATAGTTCCATGACTTTCCGCTCAAATTGGATGTTCCCACTAGATGTCTGCCGTGTTTCTTACTAGCCTCTGCTTCACTAAAGAGACGTTGAGGTGGCCGAGCTGCCGTGTTGTTTGCAGCACCAAATCTTTTCCTCTTGGCATCAGCAGGAGCAGAGAGGTCTTCATTCAATCCGTAGTCCAGACGAGGAACCAGACGAACAGTAACTTCCAGACCATTCGTTTCAACTTCTTCAATCTGAGCCAGATCACCCTGGTACTTGCCGCGCTTGATTCGCACCCAGTCACCAGGATTGAGTTCTGCTGACTTCTTTACTCGTAGAAGATCGGGCATTTCCTTGACAGGTACCAAGACCATTTTAGTCTTGGGATAAACATCGAGAAGACCGTCAAGGGCTTCCATGACTTCTGCTTGTCTTCTCGATTCGATGTAGACGTAACCAGTCATGGTCTTTCCACGTTCAAAAGCAGATATAATCTTCAGTCCGTGACGTGTGCCGGGAGGACGCTGCTCGATACGCTTCTGAATATTGAGCACCACATCTCTTTCCTTTCCAGGTTTACAGCGAACGCCCCAAATACTGGGATCGTCAACACTAGGAAGAAGAAGTCTTTTGGGTACAACGACTGAGTCTGTAGCAGCCATGCGATTGCGTCCATATCGCTCCTTGAGTGCGGCAGCCTGCTTCTCAGCATCCATGTGCGCCTCGAGCTCTCGTTGGCGATCGAGTTGTCTGTGTCTGCGGTCGTCTAGCTCAGCACCGACGGGGAGCGCATCCAGATCGTCGGGATGAGCTTCGGCGCCAAATCCATCACCCATATCATCTTCTTCTTCTTCTGCTTCTTCGTCATCGTCGTCGACACCGGCTTCTTCTTCAATGAAGGCATTAACACCCCCTCGTCTTCTGCGTTTTTTAGGTCGACCCTAGATTTATACCCATTAGAATCAAGACATAGAAATACATGCTGGATGGACATGCAACTTACCGAGACAGCATATTCATCTTCTTCATCTTCCTCTTCATCCTCTTCATCATCATCTTCCTCCTCGGCCTCCTCCTCATCCAGTTCTTCCTCTTCATCACCAGCACCTTTTTCTTCGTCCTCAGCCACTTCGTTATCATTCTCGGCTTCTTCATCTACCTCAACATCACGTCCTCGTCCGCGGTCGGGTCTGGCAGTTTCATCGTCGGAGTCGACAGCTGGAGCTGGGTTGAAGTCATCGTCTTCCTCGTCAGAGCCGAAATCTTGATCTAACACATTGTTCGACATGGTTGCGATATGAAGTGGCAAAGATCTCTTCGTGGGTGATTTTGGTGTTCAAAGGGTGACAAAATCGATATTCAAAGGACAATCAAGGACGAGACGAATAAAGTATGCTCCTCAAGCACGTGCAGATCACGGATGATAAGTGGAATTAGTCGAGGTCGCTGTCTGGTAAAAGGAAAAAGGTGGACCACGTATCCAAATCGTGAATCAAAGACTCGATACTAGAGGCAAAATAAAAACGGAAAGTGAATGCGCTGACTGGCTCTGTCCAAGTCAAACGGCTGGCCAGCGATAGACTAAGAGTCGCGGTCGCCCGAACTAAAGAAACAAGCAAGCAGTTTGTTCGGCGACAGTTAACTCTCGATTCCCGTATGACCATGGAATACGAAAGTAATTCGTCTCTGGATCTGTAGAAGAACTAGAAGTGAAGGGGACGTTGATTGAAATAAGTTGAGGCTGTCCACAATTAGTCCCGGTCTAGCTCTAGGACACCGGACTGCGTCTTTGGTAGGTCTGGCTGGCCCTATTGAATTTTTTGATTATCTAAGCCGGCGATTCTGTCGACCAACATGAATCAAACAAAAATCACCAATGAGCATCTTATCGATAGGGAAAGCTTGTAAGTGGGCTTTACTTTGTAACATTGAAACTATTGGCTACATTTACTATGGTCTGAGAAACTGTTGCGTACCGTTCAAGTTAAGAATTTCATCTAAGTCTATACCTGTTAAGCAAGTCAATTGGTAGTACACAGTGGACCTGGTTACACATCCAAGCCACCATATTCAGACAATCAAAACCTGTCATAAGAATAAAACAGAGCACATACATATGTGCGTATTGAAGCATAATGCAAAGAAGAACTCAAGTCAAGTCAAGCCAAGCCAAAAGTGAGAGGGTATCAAAGCCAAAACTACTACTCTCTACAGCTTCATACCAAACATCTGATAAACCCTCAAGCTTTGACGCATACTGAGATCAAGCATGATCTCTTCACTACCACCGGGAATAGCATAAGCGCGCACATCACGATACAAACGCTCAATCTTACCGCCTTGCCCGCCGCGGCTGTAACTAAGACCACCGAAGATCTGACTGGCTTCACGGGCACAGAATTCGAAGGTCTTTGTAGATTGTGCTTTGAGACCGGCAATGGCACCGCCCATTTTGAGCATGGCCTCGGTTTCTTCCATGGATTGGGCTTGATAGACGACGTTCTCGAGCCAGTTATAGGCAGCTTCAATTTGGCGGGCCATGTCCGCGAGTTTCATGCGGATGACGGGGTGGTCAATCAATTTCTTTCCGAAAGTGCGGCGCTTGTTGGCGTACTTGACTGATTCCTCGTAGCAGACGCGAGAGAATCGGAGAGATTGGATGACGATACCGATACGTTCGTGGTTGAAGTTGGTCATGATGACTGTACCAAGTAAGTAAATGGGCAAGTTGGAAGTATTATCGGGATGTATGACTAACCTTTGAATCCCTGGTTCTCCTTTCCAATCAAGTTCTCAACAGGAACCTTGGTATCTTCGAAAGTGATATAAGTAGTACCACTGCTCCAGACACCTTGGCAGTCCATGCGACGAGTGCTGACACCGCCGTTCTCGCGTTCCACAAGCAAAACACTGATACCGTTCATACCCTCGCCTCCAGTACGGACAGCAACAGTGAAGTAGTCAGACCAGATACCGTTGGTGATCCATTTCTTCTCGCCGTTAACAATGTAATGCTTCCCGTCTTCACTCAACTTGGCTTCACAAGTCAAATTGGCCACGTCACTACCGGCATCAGGCTCCGTGATAGCGAGACAAATTCGCTTGTCACCTGCTAATATACCGGGCAGAATTCTGTCTAGCAGCGGCTTCTTGCCAAACTTCACAAGCGGTGGACATCCAATACCAAAACCGCCAATCAAGTTCCAAACCAATCCACCGCTAGCAGCGCGCGAGAGCTCATCGGTGACAATGAGTTCATGGAAGTGATCCCACTTCTCTGGAGGTACCGACTTGACGCGATACTTGGTATATTCAGCGGGGAAGTGAACACCGAGCAAGCCGCCAAGATAACCGCGTTCTCCCATTTGCTTGTAAAGGCTGTCGGGTACTTTCTTTCCCTCATCCCATTCTGTTACATACGGCTCGATTTCGGATTCGACCCATTCCCGGACCTCGGCGCGAAGAGCAGCGTGCGTCTCGTTGTAGTAAGGTGAGTGTTGCTATGATAAAAAGAGCGTCAGCATACAATGTTCATAAAAAGTTGATATTTCGTCTCGAAACATACACCTTGATACCATGACGGATCTGCAAAGGGAATGAGATCTCCAAAAGGCTCCAAAGGAGCCTCTGACTTGGCGGGTTTCGCATCCGCAATAGCTTTGGCCTTTGCTGCACTGGGTGCAGCAGGAGCAGGAGCAGGAGCAACAGCAGGTGCTGGAGGTGCCGCAGCTTTTTTGGTATCAAGAGATCCAATTTGAAGCTGACTCTTGTACTTTTTCAAGATGCCTTCATTGTGGTATTTCCAGAATTGCTTGCTAGCGTCTTTGCCAGCGACACGTTGCAAGACTACAGAAAAGTGGATCAGTATGCCGGACAATACCGAGATAGAATTTCACGGAAATATACTCTTCTTGCCACCTATTAACAGGAGAAATTAGACTATGATCTTTACCATCAAGAAGCTAGCTAGGCCTTCAAACTTACCAGGATGCTCATCCTGAAACTTGGTCACATCATAGACATCTTCGTCGATGACTATCCACAAGCTATCAGACTTGTTATGGACAGCCACTTGCTCTTTTGACACTTTCTGCGACATTGTGATCTATCGCAAGCACTGACGATATATATTTGGTTGTTGCGACAAAGTATAATATACACCACCAAATGATAATGAAAAAGGAAAAAAGAATAAAATCAGACAGAGGCTTTATCGCAATTCTCGGCTGATTATAAAGAAGAAATATTAAAGAAACCCCACGGGGCTGAGGTAGGATTGAAATGTGTTGTTGGACTCGGAGATCTCGGTGCATTTACACATTCACATGCTTATTTTGTCTTTTGGCCTCCGGTGTCATAGGAGTTGTTTAGCGGACCGGCAGAATGTAAGCTCAACCAAGAATCAGGTCAACAACAACCGCCGCCTAGACTAAGAGCAGTAATTACTACTCGTGGAATGAGCCGAGCGATGAGAAATGAAGAGTCTGTGATGAATCTGACGGAGTTGGACGCCAGAAAGGGTCATCAGACCACAGGTCTCAGCTCCAGTTGCTGCGTCATGGTTAGAGGCTATTCCGAATTGAGGAAATACCGAGGCATTCCTCGAGACACACGTGACTTGTGTGGTTGTTTGAACTTTGTGAATTGTGATTCAGTTCGACCATCACATGATGCATCAAACAACTCGGCAGTTGATGGCATGCTGAAGGAATGCGGAGACTATGTTTATACAAGAATCGATTTCAGATTTATAATAAAAGTAGTGATACATGCAGAGACATATGCAACTAGCTCCATCGCATAGCTGTGAAAGTCGTCTACTTTAATTCAGCCTGTATCCTCCACTCTATTCCTCCATATTATCCGTCTCGTAGCCAAACTCATCGGGAACAGGGGCGTCCTCTGCACCTTCTTCATCTTCATCAACAGCAGTGAGTACACCCGCCGCCAATGCAGCTCCGATTGCACCACCGCCTGCTCCGCCTCGCTGTGGTGTCTCCAAGGCAGCACCGGTTCCACCTTGGGCCTGTATACGGTCTGCCAAATATTGCATAGCATCGGAGAAAGCGGCCTGCCGAAGCTCGGTGGTGGCTCGCAATTCGATAGTCTCTCGTGGTTCATCTGGCTTCTTGTCAAGAACAACAACCACTCCTCCGGTAGGCTAGTATAGAGTTAGTATATGAATGCAGAGCGTAGTACAGTAGGTAGGAGGAATCGACTTACCCGCTTGACAGGTTCGTATCGAGGGTCGGGGAAACTCAAGTATTTCAACTGAGCGGGGAGCACACGCGACATGTTCTCCAGCTCGTACCCAATCTTTTCCTTCTCCGCCTTCTTCTTTTGACCTTCTGCTGCGGCTTCCTCCTTAGCCTCCTTAGCCTCCTTAGCTTCCTCACCTTCCTTAGCCTCGTCTGTCTCCATCTTCTCTGGAAGCTGACCAGACACCTTCGGTGTAGTCGGAGTTTGATCGACGTCCATGCTCTCTCGCCTCTGTTGCTTTTCCCGCCGTTGCGCGCGTCGCTTGGCTTGATTGGTCGTAGAAAGTACTGCCGTTTTTACTTTCTCAGGGGCTTCATCAGCTTTCACTTGCTGTTCAGGAGGGTAGTCGAAGAGGCTGGGCCGTGTGTTACTATGGAAGGAGAATACGGGAACCTCAAGTTTCTGATCAACGCCGATGACTGCAGTGGGCGTGAAGCTCAAAGAAAGGAAGTGTGCAAGAGGGAACCAATACCAGTACTGCGTGAAGACAGCAGCACCGACAATACCAGGCATGTTGAGATTACCGGTCTGTGTTTGTAGGCTGATGGTGCAGTTGCGACCGCCTGCATCTATAATACCCAGAGCAATAGCACAACCAAATTTCGCCATAGCATCTTCATGACGATCCGTGATTACCTTATTCATCATCTTGCGAATGCTTCCTACCTTAGGGTTCATCGTTTCGTTCTGTTGAACGAGCACCATGGCAAGTGAGATGAGAGCACCCTGCCTTACAAAATCTGTAGGATCCTTGAGCATAGGCTCCAAGAGATCAATAGCTTCGTCAAGACCGGTGCCGGCACACGAAATACCCAAAGCCATTGCAGCACCATAACGAACGTGCGGGTTGTATGATTCAGACAACAATTCAACCATACGAGGTACGCTCTGGTGCTTGCGGAACAGAATAAAGCCCAAGCTCATGACTGCCACTCGACGAACGTCATCGTTGACGTCGCTAACTGCGACGTGGAGAAGTTTGCGGACAGCTTTGTTGCTGCCGGAGCCACAGTATGCCAGAGCGACAGTCATGATACCTCCGTACCGGAGATAGGGATCAGGATCACCGAGTAAGCCATTGATCAATTCATCGGCTGCCTCTTGCCGGCCGTACATGATCAAAGCCATACCCAATGCAAGACCTCGCACAATCTTCTCGTGCTGAGTCTCATGTGCGTATTGGATCATCTCCTCCAGAAGTTTCATATTACCAGTTCCCAGCATAACCAGACCCATAGCCAAGCCGACAGCCTCACCGTTCACAGCAGAGTCAGTGTAGAGAACAGACTTGAGATCCTCCCAAATACCCTCATCTCCGGTTGCCATACCTGCAACACCAAGACCAAGAGCACCTCCATGCTGAACAACCTCCTCTGTCGCCTTCTTGAAATGGTCACGGATAAGCTCAACAGCAGCACCACCGTGATTAGCGTATATCAAACCATATGCATAAAGCGAGCCACCCTGGCTGTAAACAGACCCCGTGCTACCCACTCCAGAGATATGTTCGCGAGGAAGGTATGGAGCGAGAAGCTTGCGACCTTCGGACAAATTCCCTTTGTGAATCACACCCAGTGCAGCAGTTGCCGTGAATTTTGACCAGTTGACAGCTTTTCCGAGCCACTCCAGATTGTCGCGGAAGAACTTATCATGTGTTGTTCCGGCATGCATAAATGCATTGGAGAAAGTGACAGCATTGTGGAAAATCGAGTTTCTAGCTTCGAGGCTATCCCGCACTTTGTTAAGAATAGAGACATCAGCCTTGTTGCTACGATAGAGGAACTCAAGATTGAGCTGGATGGTCTTGACACCCTGTAAGATGTCGCGTATATTGGTAAAAGCTGAAAGAGCCTCCTCTGACAATTCGTTCTTGGAAGAAGATTGATTTTGTAGCAGGGAGTCTGACTCTGTGGCCCCCTCGCCATCTGCCTTTGATTCTTCCGAGGTTTGCTCTGGAAGAAGCTCCTCAATTTCTGCAATAACTTTCTTCAAAAACTCCTGGGTGCTATTATCGTAGAGATCAAATGAAATTTGATAAGCGATCGTCCGGGCCTTAGTTTCGTTCTTGTCTACGAGTTGTCGGAGTATTTCGGTGGCCATGGAGTGCTCGTCGAGGTATACAACGCATTTGGCGATAGCGAAATAGTCCGGAGACGGAATTTGATTGAGAAGCTCCAAAATGAGTTTCAAGATCTAGACACCAGCAATCTGATTAGTATTCAAGGAGCAACCATGTAAGAAAAAAAGACGTGACGAACCTCATTGCGAAAACTTCGCTCCTGAATCACACTCATGCAGATATCCAGTACGTATTCGATTAACTCCTCGCCATGTTTGGATGCTTCCCCATATTGTTGTTTCTCGGATTCACTGCAACGAAGGATAGCCGTCCGTAGGACGTCCAGATTCTTTGCTTCAATCGCAATTCCGACAACCTGACGATATCGCTGTTGGCGGAAACACTGTTCGAATAATCGCTCAATGACAGCTTGTAATTGCTTCTGAACACCTCTTCGCACAACCAAGGAAGTCTCTTCATATTTGGCAGCGCTATCTTCTCCACCTGGATAGGCAGCATCTGCGCTTGGTTCCTCCGCACGGGACAAAAGAGATTTCGAAGGGAGGGCCGATTGTGAAAATGGGGTAATAGGAGATGCGAGGCTAGCAGATGTGTTTGTGGCGCCGTTCGATGAAGGGAAGGATGTGTTGAGAGACAACGGAGCATCGCCAACTGAAGGACGGCGGCTAGCAGACAATGAAATGAAGGTGTCGATGCATTTGGCTATGACTATGTTAGAAAGTGCAAATTCAAAGGGCGAGGAAATGTGTCCTACAGATAATCGTCTGCTCGAATTCGCCACCCTTATCCAAGTTCAATAATTTTCCAGCGCCTAAAGCAAATACCATGCTCTCATTGTATTCTTGTAGGTGATAGTAGACTTTCGATGCTACCAAAGCTGCAAGTTCGCGCTCGGGGAAGGTTTCGTCTTCGTATAACGCCTCTCTGCATGACAGCATACACGTTAGTGCTCCGCCATCGATCGCCAAATCGATAATCCCTCGATTGTAGAGAAAAATGGGATCTACAATGAAACATACATTTGAGGAATTGCGTCGACAATATCAGTCCATAGCACATCGACTTCAGCATCGAGTGTCTTCAAAGCAAACACTCTGAGCTCTGGGTCTGGCTCGGACAGGAAGCCGACGAGGCCAGAAGCTGACGTGAGGCCAACCATATTTCAAGCTTTGCCGACGACTTGATGGTAGATGTTCTTTATATGCGGCGAAGCTATGCTTCGTGACCCCGATTAGGTGATGGTTCAGACGACGAAGCTATTTGGAAATGGTAAGTAGGCTGGTTGCTGGTAGCTTCGATCGCATTAAAGGGCGACGCCAATATACGATGCCCCCGAGAAAACGGACGTACTCACTAATGCCGAGATTAAGAAAATTTATCAAAAGAAGCTAGGATGGAAAGAAAACAAAGTGTGACAGATGAATGAATGTTGATGATGAGAAGGTTGTCTTTTGCTTGGGTACAGAGCACACGTCAATACCGGAGCTGACAAAGTAGACGCTGCGAGGTCACGTGCAATGACGGGAGCTGTGGACCTGCCAAGAGCTTCCTTATCAGTTTACTGATTAGTCGGTCACCAGCTCCAGTCGTATACAACAAACAAGCTACAGCTCATGTGTTCGCCTCTGATCATGAGAACAACTTGAAAATTAGTTTCATTTCTCTCTGCTTTATAAAGCCTGTTTTTTTTTCTCAGTGTCGATTCCATATTTTCTTTGTTTTGGCCAGCACTCGATTTCCTCCCTATGAGTTACTCAGCTCAGTTGGAAGATATCAAACATGTCTAGATTGTTGCCATATTCTGATCCTCCCTCGTCAGAGCGACGGCTACGATTCGCTACGACGGAGAAACATGATGACCCTCTTATATATATCGAACGGGAGTCAAGACACCTTCAGCGACAGATACAGACTTTGTTGGATGCACAGAGCGATGGGCTGCTAGCTAGCTTGCAATCGCCAGGGTATGTGAATAATGATGTTTTTTCAAATGGAAGCTCTGCATCATCGGTATCTGCAGTAGAAAGCCGAGAGCGAAGCGTCCGTATGATACCCGTTCGACAACCGCCGAAGAAGAAGATCAGTTTGCGCGCTGCACGAAAGGGAATATTGCAGTCAATGAGCGATCTTCTCAGTCTCCGAGAAGTAGAGAATCGGCTTTTACATGAACGGATACAGGAAAGACAGGATGCAATTGAAGAAGTGGATACGTTTGCTAACAAGAAGGCCGGGCTCGAGAAGACGTTGTCGGATTTGGAGAACGATCGCGAGGGCAACAGGGCTCGGAAATTAAAAGGGGAAGCGAAGAGTTTAGAGCACAAAATTGAGGAATTGGAGTTAGAGCTCGCAGATATGAAGGCAAGGCATCGACATATTATACAAGAGGTTTCGCGACTAGAGAATGCCGTGGACGCCAAGCTCTCGTCTTACAAGGAGTCTCTGTCGATTCTCGATACAGAAGTCCGTCAGTATCTGGAAAGGCCTCCACTCAAGCCTTTGCAGAATGATAAAAAGTCATCTTTCTATTCCTTGCACCCGAACAGACGAAAACTTGAAATGGCTCGCGAACATTGGCAGACGGAACAATCAGAATTGGCAAAGAGACAGGAAGCTGTAGATTTGGAAATTGCTGCCTTAGATAATGGCGGACCTGTATGGCAGAGCGTGGTCAAAGAAATATCAGGTTTTGAACGGAAATTAAAGGACGAAATGCAACAATATATCATGCTATCGAAGTCGTCCAGGTTACCTTCTGATAACGAGGAAGTAGCGAAGAGAGAACAGGGGAAGAAGATTATTGAAGACCTAGAGTCTACCATGCGTGTCATCGAGGAGAAGCTCGAGTTGGCCGAACAGAAAGATTGGAGATTGCTCGTATGCAGCATTGGTGCAGAACTCGCCGCTTTACGAGAAGCACAGGATATGCTAAAGCAAATGTTCGATTACATGGGTCAACAGGACGCCGAACGTGAGAACGATGTAGCTACAGAGCCTACCACTGCAAGGAATAGTGTCAGCAATTTAAGGGGGTCTGATCAACGACGAGAATCTCAAGGTGCAGACCTAACTACCGCTAGCACAACAGGCAACCCTCCTACGATCAGTATGAGTGAGGATGAGCATGCAGATGAACCACCAGCAGATCTGTTGCAGGATGCGACGTCTGCAGAACTACAACCTGCAACATTTCGATCAGAGGACGAGGACGACGAACCTGACCCAGCCTGGCTGCTCTCTGACCCATAGATAGCCATCGATGTTTCCATTCTACATATATATTTACCTATGACGAAGTTTGGTTCATGCTATTTAGCGTTTTAACATTTATCATGAATGTATCATGTCGTTTATGACGAGAGCAAAGCTTGAATTTCTCCCAAACTCCGGATAAAGAACGCGTCTAAATACAGCAGGGATATCGCTTAAAATCCAAAGATTTAACATTAAACAATAGTTGAGATGTACCACTTCGTATTCTGAAAGGTCATGCAAAATAGTGTGCTACTGCGCGAGGATGATGACAACTGAAGCGTGCTCTGTTCTTCAAAAATATTGATTTCCACGCCCAATCACCATATCAAACAGCTCTCATGAGGTTTCGGAATGTAGTTATGTGGCATGAGGACCATCAGGAGGGGGATAGTACTCTTGAATCTTTTGTTGTGGCTGCTCTTGTTGTGGTGCTGGGTATGCTTCGGCCTGTTTAACAATAGGTTGCTTTATATCTTGTGTGTGTGTGACATCGGTACCAAATTGGAATGGTTGTTGAGCATTTGTAACCTCCGGACTTACTGGCGAAATGTAATGGGTCGAGTAACCAGCCTCGTACCGCTTGCCATCATGGTCAACTACCTGAAATCCGCTCCCTGGAACCAATGCGCCGTATGGAGTCATGCCCCCAGCCATGTAATGTTGTTGCTGGAGCATAGGGCTGGTCTGGTGATATGCAGAGATAGGATAGCCGGCCCATGCGGGTTGCCACTGTGCGTTAAAGGCGTTCGGAGCCCAGCGGTTGTGCATGTTATTACGGCGCCGTTTCGCAGCCTTGCGGCGGTTTCGGACAAGGCAGAAACAGCATAAAGTCAGTAAAGCGATGATGATTAAGAAGCCAATGATAGGCATCACAATGATCACTGTCAAGAATTTGTGAACTGTCGACGTTCCTGACGACGTGGATGTGGGAGTAGAGAATCCAGTGGTGGTAGGTAGCTGTGTAGTGTTGAAGATGCGAGAGGATGCAATTGAGAAAGCGATGCCGCCGGGGGTTGGAAAGTGGCAGTTATAGCGAATAGATTCCAAGACTGAAGAATGAGAAGTCGGTAAGCAACTCGTTCCTTATGATCCAAGCTATAGTGAAAGTACGTACAGTTTGCAAGATATGCTTGTTGTGAAGTCAAGGCATAACAGTTGTTGCATGTCGTAACAATATTGTCAGCAAAGGACGTGGAGCTACAAAAATTTTCAAGCGAATTGCCAACCGGTTCGGTCAGTTGGAGATTTAGTGCTGGTCCCAACGGAGTGCATGAGACTAGACATGGCGTGGACACGTTGGTAACGCTCACTGGGAAGTCATATACACAGGAAGAGAACGCATATCGTAGGTTGTCTGTTGATAGATAAGATTAGTTTGGAGACATCGTGAAGATAGTATCGGAAACATACACAATCCCCAGTCAACGTCAGTCTCTCCGATAGTGGTATTTTGGTAAGGACTCGAAAGTAGACACGAGACACATTTCTGGAAATTCTTCCCCGTATCCGTGGTATTGTAGAAAGAGTCAATGCAGGCGATCTCGTCGGATGTGGTGTTCGTTGTTACGCCGCAAGCGGCTGTACAGGGCGAACCCGCAACAGTTCGCAATGCATAGATGGGAGTCGCAAGAGTGAGGAGTCCCCAGACGGCCCATTGAACCGCCATCATCATGAGGCCTCACACAACGTTCACTTGTAGACCCCTTCAAAGTGAGTTATTCTGGACTGCTCTTTACACGAATATTCCTCCAGGAATTATTGAAGCTAATATCGCATAGGCATAGAGTCGGAAATTGGTCCGACTCGAACAATATATAGCTTATCCCACCAAGAAAGCCGACGAACCTGGTTCGTATGGGTATTTGATCGACAGTCGAAAGAAGCAGGCTCAAAAGTACGTTAGCCCACGCCTGAGAAAGATCTGGGTTGTTAGCATGCCGAGTACACAAAGAAAATAAATGCATCCAACATGGGTTAAGCGGACCCTACGTCTTTTTGAAAACTGGAAAAGAAGCGTTATTATCCAGTGTGATGGGGATCCACAGGGCAATGCGAGAAGCACTTACTACTACATCGACTGGACAGACCGCAATTGATAGGCATGTAAGTGGGCACGCAATTTATCCATGTATTTTCCCATTCGATAAGGCCGCTTCCGAAAATCCTGTGTCTTCCCAAGAGGAAAAGTCAACAGGACAGAGGAAGAGGGAGAAAGAGAAAGGAACAAAGACCGAAGCGGACGATGCATGAGTCCAACTTGGAGAAGCACATACATTTCTGCTGCAAGTTAGCAAATCATCACTAGAAAGTTTTAGGGAATAAAACATACAACAAATCAGAAGCTAGAAGCATGGCAATAAGAAAAAGCTGCCAATGGCCGGAAACTTAGCCATCTCCCTCGGCGGTTAGAGAAGGCTTCGGATACGCTGGATGATAGAGCATGCCGGGCCAGTGAGCAGTGGAACAGCGAAGAGCCCCGCTGTGATCGAGGAGAAATCGGTCCAAGCTTGGCTAGAGGAGGAGATGTATTGGGCAGAATCCGAGTAGGGCACATTGTGACAGTGACGGGCGACTTGCAGCTGGAGTGGATTTACGACGGGTGATTCGCGGCGTTAACGAAACTAAGAAGAGGGGGATTATCTTCAAGCCAAGAGGTTGGCTGATCATGTGCCCTCAGCCAATCAGCCTGCCGTTTCGCCCAATTAGTAATAGTGTCGGTTATCGGCCAGTACAGTCACATAAGCGCTAACCTCTTTTGTACAGAATTAGCCCTAATTTGCTGATTGCAGTACATTGAGTGTACAGGGTTCATGTTCCCTATCACACGCTATCTCCTAGTCCTACATGCATCTTTCATGCTGCATGAATTTGTATAGGTCTGCATGTCTTAGCGGGGTAGGCCATGTTACTCAGGTAGGTTTCTGCGAGCTTGTCTTGAACAATTAGCAATTTGATAAATACATGAACTGCGCCGCATTTTGTCCAGGGTTGAACACGGCTTCGCAGATCAAGTCATACGATGTGCATGTCGTTTGCTCATCTTAATGACCAGTTAGACCTAATTAACTTGAGATTAAGACCAAGGTAACATCACTCATGTTCTTCCAGTTAGAATATATATCCTGTTATCTATTCAGCACAATCTAGATGCATTTAGGTCTTCATGGCTTCAAGCTTTAGAGTTAAGGTCAGAAATGATTTGTGATACCTGCATACTTAGCTTGCAATTACACGGGTACCTGGCAGCCTATCAAGGGCATTCTTGATTACCGAAGTCTACAATAACGTTCTGTTATTCACAACGACAGTATATGTTACAACATTGAAGTGTCAAAGCTAAACTTTAAATATGAGTAATGTATTAACTGATCAATTCCGTGGTATTGTGAAATCCTATATTAACATAGTAAAACTAGCTGTCGTTGATGACAAGTTTAGAGTAGAGGAAAGGCAGGAAAGTCATGTCGTAAGGGAAAGGCCCACCCAGAAACGCAAAAAGCCTTGTATAAAATACTAAATACACCAAGCTTAAAATCGTCGAATACTGATTAGTACCCCCATAACTCATCGTTGGATGGTACCATTTCTTGTGGCCCAACAGGACGTATGTGTCGCTTATTATTGGAATTTCCCGTACGATGTTGCTCACGGAAAACACTGCGGGAAGCTGAATGGGGAGACGACGAGGTAGACATAGAACCATTCCTATCTTTCGGGATTGGTGGGACAGGAGGCGCATCTTTATCAAACATTGCTGCATACCCTTCTTCTCTGAGTAAGGGAGGGATGGAAGACGCGGAGAAACCATGCAGTCCGGGAGTCGTAATGCTGGATCTAAAAGTAGCCGTCGAAGGAGTAGAGGAATATGTACGGGTGGACTCGCTTTGAGAGCTGTACCGACGCATCACTGCTGTTGCAGAAAGCGGAGGGGATTTGTGTTGAATAGAGGACTGTTGACTATCCCGTTTAGTGCCCCTACTTTGTGCTCTCCAACAATCCTCCCGGGAACCATTTCGATTGGCATATTGTGGTTCAGTTTTCGTTTTACTATGAACAGCTTCCTGCCGTTCTTCCTCGTCCCTCTCGGAGCACGACGGCGACTCGCATGACGCTCGATGTCGTGCTTTAGGGCTTGGGCTTTGACGTGTTCTGCTGAGGCTTCTTTGCCTATCGTTTTGCTTCTTGGTTCTATCAACTGAGATAGACCGCTTTCGAGTTTGCATATCTACCAGCGGGTGGCGCGGAAAATTGATGTTGTCTGTACCACCAGAAAATTCAGATGATTCGACAACATCTGGCCGAAGACAAGTCTTGATTCGGCTGACTCGATTTGGAAGTGTTGCAAAATCTGCCATTCCGGGTCGTAAGTAGGGCATCTCATTCCACGATCCCTGAGTGGGCGCGGATATTGAAGGGTCTCCAAAGCGAGTGTCCATATTTGACCCGAGGGTCTTCTTTCGTCGCCAACGGAAGATATCCGTTTTGCCCATCCTGCAGTCCGGTAGACACATGTCTAGTCAAGAATATTATTTGACCATGTGCAGTGGCAGTGTGCTGTTGTTTGCAGACTTCTTGCGTAACGTCGGCGAGCGTATCAAAAGCCGTTGTGACGACGGAAGACGGTGCAGCATAGATTAAGATAGAATCAAGATCCCTCCAAAAAGAAAACAAGACGAAGACCACCGAATATCATCAAATTCTGGGGTATCAAACTTCAATCATCTGGAGTGCGACAAAACAAGTTATCAGTCCGGATACTGGAGCAATGTCTGTTGCCTAACCCTAAAAAGAGGTACTCCGTCTCAAGCCGCAACGGTTTTGATCTCTGCACTAGGGAAGCAAGAACGAGTCAACACAAAAGCAGTCGAGTAAAACTCAAAGAAGAAGATTTAAAGTAGGAGACATGCTTCATTTTATTTACAGTGAGGAAAAAGTCGGCAGGAGGGAAAAGAGGAGGAGGGGATGGAGGGGGACACAGAAGTAAAACGCAGGCAACCCTCCAGTACCAAAGTGTCGGGACCAAGAAGAAATGATTTACAGGATATCAGAGAAAGAAAAGCGTGAAATGGTCTTGCCTAGTCCGGCGGCTGGCCAAGTACCTACAGAACAGGGAGGAAAATTGTTGTTTTGTCTGAAGAGGGGACCCTCTTTTGTTTTCTCTTTTATTGTTTCTGCATTATTTTGCGGCACAGTCACTTCTCCTTTGAGACGAAAGCGCGCAAGCCAAGTGGATCACGCCGACATACTTTAAACAACTTTACCTCTGGGCCAAGTTAAAGTGGATATGTGCTTGTATACCCTGGTCCTAGACGGCACAGTATGATCTCTTAGCTCGTGATCTGTAGATTGATTACCCCTTCCTTGTATTTCCGTTCTATGTCTATAGAGAAGCAGCAAGACGTGAAAGGAGGTGAGGCATAGAACCTGGAACGAATCAGATGCTTTGGTTAGACCGTTCTGTTCACTCCTCTATCGAGGCATCTGTTCTTGACCTTGATGACATGATGGATTGACAACTGCATGTGAATCATGATTCAGCCATCTAAATGCAGACCACCAGCCAATGATGCTGTACACAGAATCAAAACAAGCTTCCTTTGTGGCTTTTTTGTCCATAACAAATCTATTCAGCCGCTTGTTCTTTGTCCTCTTTTGATGCGAGTACATACTACTTTGTTCCGCACTGCTAGGGGTTTCGGTGGGGATTGTCTGACTTATGCCGAAAGGGTGAAATTAGCTACAAAGCCATTCGAGTCCAGATACAAGAACAAGCGCCACAATAGATTAAAAATTGGTGTTTTTTGGACGATATGTATTTGATTTCGCTAAGACATGCATATATTTAAAATGTCATATATGCGTTGCATTGCTATCGTGCCCAAGGCCAATGCAGCAAATCCAGATCCGCACGATCTCAACCGCGAGCATAATGCAGTCCAAGGCCAATTATATTCATCGTTAATCGCCGGTTGGGAGCATCCGATCACAAGGCAAATATGCAATTGGCCAGTTTGATCACATCCCACTTCTAACAATTGCATTTTAGGCTATGAACTAGGCGTGTTCTCGGACAATCGTTGTCAAATCCGCTTATCTAAGATCGTCTTCCTTTAGACGGGGGCCGGGAAACCCTTTCGCATTTCCTTCGGCTTTTGCTTTTTGTTTTTCTCATAGGTCGATGGCTTTGTTAGCGCCTCTGGCCTAGCACATATCCAATTCAGTTCACACCCCGCAAGCCACAAGGCGTCTTTTGGGTTGTTGTTGTTGGGCGGAAACGTCGACGGATCTACGCTTAAGCACGGTGGGCGGGTGTTGGTCCCCGGGAGTGGTCGGTGCTTATTAGCATGCGAGTGCTAACGATCAAGGGGCTCCATAACGGGCGGCCAAGTACTTGCTAAGGATGTAAGTAGTGCTAACTAGGGCTAATTGAGTAATAATGAACGATATCTGATTGATTGATAATCTATTATCCCATTATTTAGTCGACATTAACTTATCAAAGCGATCATTTCCCCCTTTAATTTGTTTTAATTGCTCACGCACCACTGATACGGCGTCCAGTCAATGCAGCTGACCACCCGCCTCTCAAAGGCGCCAGCGTCTATCAAGCGACGTGGCTCCGTAAGAGTCTACTCGGACTCCTTTGGGTGCACACGTTGTTGACGTTATTAACATAGTTTGAACGAGTCTATGGAAATAATTCACGTTTTGATCTGCTTCTTTCCTTGTACGATACCGGTTGCAGTGCGGTTATACCTTGGCATACTTGCTAGCTAATTGGTTGACAAATGCTCAAGCCGGTCTGATTGAATTGCTTCAGCAAGATGCACCTCCTCCCCGCCTTCTGGACCTATCAACACCCATGATCGACGGATCAAGTGTCCGTCTTGCTCCTGTTAGGGCATAGTCGTGAGTTATGCCATAATGTATAGTCATCGCACTGTTCCCCGTATGGAGTGCTCCCACATAAAGTGGATTGACCAGAAAATGTCAAATGCAACTATTGACCGGGGTCCCTGGTGGCTACCAGTGAAGCTCTTGGCCGCACCTTTTGACTGTTACCTAGGCCCAGATCCCTAATTGTTGTCACGAGTGCAAAACCTACATTGGAAGGGATAAGCTTTATTCCCTCCGTCCTTTTTTCGTTGCAGGGATCAAACCGTAACACGGTGAAATGACGGGCAGACAGCTGACGATTAGACGAGATTTGTTGCAATTGGTCAGTGTCTAGCGGGGCTATAAAAGATCCTTGAACTGGAGTCTACACGGCCGAGATATTGATTGCTACGTGATATCAGTAGATCCGGCTGTGATTACATGTATGACAAGAGGTATAATATGTTGGCTAGGTGTGATTGGATTAGAACAGGTATAAGGGCGCTTATCAGCGGACAATATCGAGGATTTATATCTTACATGCCTGTGCTATAATTCGGCAACAATGTGGCAGATCGTCATCCAACATATGCTTGTAAACTTTCTCAATCCATAATTCTGTCTACACAGGTCTTCCACTTCGCAGTTTTCTTGGCTAGTAATAACTGATCGGTAATGAGGAGCGGTATGCATGCGGTTATTTTCTTGCGTCAATGCCCGTCTAGCCTCTATTGAAAATTGTAAACATAAGCCAGCTCGATGACATGCAATGATCATCCGAAACTATCAGCTTCTGCAGTACCTGGACAGCTTTACCCGCGGGTAGGAGAGGCGTTTGAACAACTGTTCTGACGCATGTTTTATATTGTATATAGCAGCATTCTAAGCCAATCAGTCTCAAACTCTAAAGTTACACGTCGGACGAGAAGCTTTTGTGCAGGCATGGATCATCAAGCAATCCCCTTGCTGTACTTCGGTGTTTCGATTCCCAGTTAAGCATTTTCTTGACAAGGTTAATAAATATCTTCTTCTCTTCTCCATCAATCTGACTAATAGCGGTCTCAAAGCTCATTACCGGTGTTTCCAATGGAGGTCTGAAATTCCTACCGAGGAATGAGTATAATGTACCTAAAATGTTATCTAATAGCTTCAGACTCTGAGAACTTACCTTCAGAGTCATAGACCATCGATGTTCTTCTTCCTTTCACAAAAAGATCTTCTGGCGGTGACCCTAATAGAGCTGTGATACATGACAGATGCTTTTGGTCATCGTATTCCGCCGAAATCGATCGCTTCAAAAAGTGAACGATTCTCTAGGAGATCCCACACCTATTTCGATCGTTAGACAACGAGGCCAAGAGGAAAGAAAGTATGCAGAGACAGAATCAAATCAGGAAAGTCTTACCATTACTCCTAAACTCCATATATCGGCACTATAAGTCCAACCAGCATCAAGGATAACCTCCGGAGCACGAAACGGTTCTACCTTGAATGGCACCATGGTGAGGGCCATCACCACAAACAGCAAACCCAATATCGATGATCTTGATTAAACCTAGGACTTTCGCAATTTTTGTAGGATGACTGTATTGATTCCGTAATAGATAGATTCTACGGTCTTTACAGATCTTTTGTAAAAGCGGGTTTTGATACTCGTCGAGAGCACTCCGCTCAAGGATGGCAGGATCCTCAAACCTAGCCATGATATTATCTGGTCTAATATCTTTAATATAAGCGTGTAAGCAATTATATTCATGTATCACCCAAGTCAATTGACAACAAAATTACCTGCGTGGATAACATGACACTCAGCGTGCAAATAATGGAGACCGTGAAACATCATCTGAGCCACCACTTTCAAAATCGATGATATCTGTGCTGAACCTTGTTTTTGTGAGTCATAATGGTTCGCGTAAAGGCTCAAACACAAGACAGGCATGTTTATGATGTGGACCAGAGACATCAAAGGAATCAAGAATGCTGCTGGACGAAGTGTCGTCCATGGT
Source organism: Talaromyces stipitatus ATCC 10500 (assembly GCF_000003125.1). Taxonomy (NCBI): domain Eukaryota; kingdom Fungi; phylum Ascomycota; class Eurotiomycetes; order Eurotiales; family Trichocomaceae; genus Talaromyces; species Talaromyces stipitatus. The sequence continues at coordinate 1,758,457 of NW_002990117.1, read as the reverse complement.
GCAACGAATTGCTCTTGGTGACGATATTAGAGATGCACAGCTCCTTTTCAGAATCTTGCACACCTTTTAGGTTGCCAGAAGTAATTTTTATCGCAACATAGCGTTCAGGTGACCATCGCCATCTGAAGTTTCCATTAGCAATGCAAGCAGAGGTTTGGAAGACATGGAATTATTTACTGGTAGAGGTCTCTCGGAAGCCAGACTGTAGAGCTGGTGCAAATCCAAGCTTGGTAGAAAGTTGATATCTCTCATTGATATCTCCCCTAAGTGAGCTGAATAGAAGCGCTTGGGATCGTAGTAAGGGGTATTCTCTTCCAATTGTTTACTCCCGTCCAGTAAAAATTGTGGAATTACAGTGGTTTCAGGCCACAGACGTGATCGAACTGCACTAAGAGGTTTTGTAATCCACCTTTTTGAGAAGTGCATTACCCCTGATAAATCCACAAAGGGAACAGAGAAGAATGAAGAGCGCAGAATTCTCCAGAATTGATGAATTGACTCCTGAGCGTCAACCCTAACCCTACGTATATATCGAACTTAGCCCTACAAAAATGTTCGAATTGGCTCGAAGCGAATAGAAGTTCTGAATCATGCCTAGAGCTCGTTTAATTTTCCCTCAGATAAAATACTCGTCCATCGACGTACATGTACATTTACTGTTACTGTTCAAGACTATCGTCATCTACGCTCAACGTTGACATTATCTACTAACGACTGTATGCATGAAAGGAGGTAAAAAGAAGTAAAAGGTAACTTTATTTCAGTATACCGCCCATAAACCTTATAAGTAATTAACTTCCTTCTAGGAAATTCAATTTCCGATACGCCATCGCTAGTATTAATCAAGAACAGAATGTGAATATGCAGTTTGATGCAAATGTTGCAGAGCAAGGTCATGATGTCGGATGATGATCAATCCGAGTGGTATCAAGGGCATGTCAATTGTGTGCCTAGGTGTTATTCAAAAGGATCCATATCCTCATCCAGGTTGTGCTTTGGAGGTCTTATGTATTCATATATGGGTATTAGTGAGAGGTCTAGTTGACCATCGAATCACACAACACTCTCGGGAGGCAGTCGATGAAGTATTGTTGGAAAATTGGACCCTATAAACCGTTCATCGAAGGTCGCAGATGCAAGCTCGTTGCAAAAAAGGCAAAATGTGTAACAGTCATAATGAGTGAGCCTTTGCATCCGCGCAGTCTATAGGTTCGTGATAAGACGAGTCAATGCCGGCTTTGGCTTTTTTGGTCCCTTAAGAGTTTGGTTGTTCGAAGAAGACTGCTGATCCAATGCTGACAAATTGTTCGGTAATTGCCCTGAGTTTTCAGTAGATGATTGAGTGTTGTAACCCATTGTCCCTTTCGACCTTTTGCTTGCTGACTTTTGTAGCCGTGGGACGGGTGGCATTGATGAGATGCAGATGTTATTTGAGATAGATGACGATTGTCTTTGGTGGTGACTAATTAAAGGTTCTCTCGGCATATCTATCGACAATCCTCGGGTAGAGTCTAGGCTATATTGATGTCTGTGAAAAGATGACGGGTCGTATTTGGGCATCACAGAATCCCGGGTTTGGTCTTTCGGAAGTGTAGATATCTCTAGCATCCCTTGCTCGACGTCACGCTCCCGCTGCCGTTGGCAGCGTTGTTGCCTTAGTGACATCCCTTGTTGTTGTTTGGCATCACTCTGTGCACTGTGATATGCGTTGATGGCTTCGTAGCGTTTGATCTTTTCATCCAATTTCTTCTTTCTTCGGAAGAAGAACACTATGCCACCAATGACTACGCAAGCAAGCGTTAGTACGTTCTATGATGGATTACAGGAACGGATATGAGGTGAAAGTCTGCGTCAAAGGGGACATACTCGCTCCGAGACCAATGGTCCCTACGACAACACCAATCGCAATCTGAGCTGTCTTTGATAGTCCACCGTTGCTGCCCGAGGCACCTGCGTCATTGTATGCTGTAGATGGCCCGCCTGAATTTGGTGATGAGCCCGGAGCATCAGTACCAAGGCTACTATCAGCCTGTACGGTAATAGCCAACCAGCTGGCGACCAGAGCCAAAGCCAGCAATTGACTTGACGGTTGCGATATGTTGATATGTTGTTTCATGGCCGGATCAATACGCGAGTGTTGTTGGAGGAGGATATGAGGAGTTGTATGCCGACTCTATACCATAACCGTACCATATAACGTTCCCCTCGGTCGAAAATGAGATGTTGATACTGTGACGTGACCGAGGTACAGTCGGGATAGAATGCGAGCCGTTACACGGCGTTCCTAGTTGCTGCACTCCCAAGCAAAGCCCAGATTTTCTTCCAGCCCATATATTCGTCGAATATTGTCTCCTCGACTCCTCTATTACCAGAGGGGGGGGAAAATACAAAATGTGGCGGGGAGAGGGGACCACAAAGCCTATGTATCCCTCGGCCACCCTTAGCGTGGGAGGTAGAGAGTTTCATCTCGCGCGGAGTAGGCTATTTTGAGATACGTCAACGGAAACGAGTCAAAGCTCAGCTTCCAAGCAGATTTCAACGTCGGCTAGTGTTGGTGCTTTAGGACGGTTTTGCTGCTCGGCAGATAACCCCAAACCGGAGAGTCGAGAAGTATTAATAGATGAGATGCGGAAACGGATATTTTATTGGCCACAACGTACATTAAAATGGGTAGCTAAGCTCAACGCTTTACTTATTCAAGCCCTGAAGAATTCTGCAAGCGAACATTGGTATTATTGAAGCGAAAGAGGTGGTTGGAGGAGCCTGTGCCAAGCACTGTAAAGCGCTGAAAGCCCTAATTCAGTTACCACTTCTAAGCCGTCACGGAAATGGTTGGACAGGAGCTCACGAAAATTTATAGACTAAATATTGATACGGTTAGTTTCATCATATTAGCTGCATACAAATGTTTCTATAATTGTATTTAATCTATTGATTCGTGATCGCTTTCTGCACCTCTGTCGTGTCTTCACATTGATTCTATTTCTGGCTGAGAGTTGGATAGGAAGACGTCTGATTGACTAGCCCGCAGATATGAATAGACAATTCCGCCAACACACTGAAATAGTGAAATTAAATAACTTGGGCTAAAATGGCTATCGTTTTGCAAAGGTTCATTTCAGTTGGCAGTACCATCTGGGAAGTAGAGAGGTGATGCATCATCCACAGACGACTTATCTACTGTCCTTGAAGAAAACAAGGATCATCAGTTCGGTAAGTACTGGAAAATTCATAAGCGAGGGGACAGCCCATATAAATAGGACCAGGATTGCAAATTTAGAAGTTGGAGGGCTATAGATAGGAGCAATCTAACAAGAAACACCGCTCCTATCAGGATTACAGTCTTTGAAGAATCGCTTACTTCTCCCTACACTACCTACGTGAATGACTAGGGTTTCATTTATTTTGAAGCTCATATTGCAGGGACGCCATCTCCAAGCAGTTTGTAACGTATCCAAAGCAGTTGACTTGTGTTTTTATAGAAATACTAGCATATGAACTTCCTTTTCTAATAGCACCGGCATTGAAACTAGAGAATATGCGGTCAAGACGCGGGGTTTTATGCTTTTTATCCTCTGCTGAACTATATAGGTAGTCTTGTATAACGAGTCTATATTTGGCTTTTCTAAGTATAACTATCATATCTACAAACCTAGATAGGAAGTAGGCTCGCGTCGGGGTCATTGTTGACGGGAGTCAGGAATATTACTAGGTCATATCTGGCTTGCTCTAAGTTCCATCCATCGCATAGAAGGGACAACCTGGAAGAGTGCGAATCAATGTTTCCAACGGTTATAATACTGCAGGCATATTACCCGATGACCAGAGCCTGCCACGTCCATTGATCCGCCAGGCATATAGATGTTCACGGACCTGGTATCTATCACCTTCCTAGGTATGTTTGGGAAAAGATACCTTAAGCAATAGCTTAGTCCGTTTTTCATATGCGTCAACCCTCATCTAAGCTTGAACCTACACTTTCATATAAGGCGTGGTCTCCTAACTAGGGCTTCTCAGATTCGCTACAATTTATTTCATTATTTCTAATCTATTTTGCCAGGTACACCGAACTATATGACAATGTATTTATTCTAGCATGAGCACAGGAAGAGTGAGCGACATTGTATATCGCATTCTAATTTCACTCCGCATAGGGCCTAAAGACGTCCAGTTTCTCACCAGTCGCCTCAAATTCCAGCTCAACACCACATGCCACAAAGAATACGGATCCTTCACTTAGTTTGTATGACTTGCCTTCACTAGCCTTGGCTGTCATCTTACCCTCTCCACTAGTGACACACAGAATACTCGGACCATCGATCGGGCTGATCTTTTCCCTCTCGCCGGCCTTGAGATGGGTTGCGAGGACATTGAACTCGCTAATGGGGGGTGCATACTCCTCGGTCTTCCCATTGAGCCCCTTGTTTGAAGGATGCCTTCCCAACCTAGCCTCATCGGGATCATGAGGCCATCCAGTAAAAGCTTCACAGAATAAGGCAACGTTGTCACGGTCTGCACGGGGACAGAAACCGGTGTTGAGCACGTTGTCGGATCGAGCCATACATTCCATGATGTTACCGGATATATACGCATGCATGCCGTCAGCGGGGACATAAACTGATTCGCCGTACTGCAGAATCAAGTAGTTCATGCACACGGCCGCGAAAAGTGTCCCATTGTCGACTCGGAATACTGTGAGGAAACCCTTTCGAGCATTTTGGGAATATATGAATATTTCCCGTATGCACTTTCGGGCAACTTGGTTAGCTCCCTGATTGTATCGGCAACAGTCTTCTCATCAGCTTCGAGAATATTTTGTGCTATCATTTTGAGGGTTTCGTCGTTAAAATGGGAGTCCGGTGTTGGCAGGAATTTCTTCAAAGGTGTAGTTCGAAAGAGTTGTGTTAAATCATTGAGCGGCTTCCAACCGGCAAAAAGCTCGAATTGTGAAAGTGCAACCGCAATTTCAGGTTTATGGTTTGTATCCGTGAACTTATCGGGATCTTGCTTATGGAGTTGTTCAGCGAGGTTGCGGTCCGGGTGTATCTGTAGAGGAAGGGCCTTGTCTATCGACAATATCTGTTCCGAAGTCAATAACGAGGCAGCCACAATAAGGGGAGATACTTACCTTTGGTAGGAAAGGTAAACCTCCACCAAACTTCTTCACAATCTTCTCCCCGACCAGATTCGGATTTTTATTCAAATACTCTTCGAGTGTCTCACCGGTTCCTACGACGTATGATGGGACGGAGGGATAGGTGCCCATCCACATCTGTTATTCTTGTCACCACCGAGGCTCAAAGGAAGAACCTAACGCATATAGAAGGGACGAACGCGCTACGAACCTCGGAATATGTCTGGTTACTATCGATCTTCCAGTCTGTTCCCGGTTGTTTGAAGCAGAGCCTGGCAGCAAGGGAATCCTCGCCTTTCTTTCCCCAAGGATCATTCTGTCAAAAGAGGTAAAAATCAGTCCCAGGCGACTAATATTGGAAAGAACATTCACATACTTTGCATTTGCAACGAAGCTCGACGACAGATTGTCCGCCCATGATAGATGTGGAATGTGATGGTTTCCAGAAACTGTCTGCGTTAAGCAAAGTAATAGGTAACAGCTTGCGTACGAGTTGAATTGAGAAACTAATTCAATATTTGAGATATACAGAGGAAAAGGAAAGCGTGAATATGTTGTCTGGTAGGTGAGGCCCGTTATCAAGTTAGGGCTTCGGGAGTGGATCATACATACGTTCACATGCCGTCATCCATGGGCAAAAGTTGCGCGCCACCAAAATCGGGCATTCCATCCACAATATTCTTTATTTTCTTGGAATTAGGGCTTGGACTGGGAAGCCCTAGGTTCTACTTTGAATAGAAAGGGATTGTTCGCCTAACATGCTAACCTATTAACTCCAGAAGAGGGAAGCCTCATACAAAAGAATTCGTCCAATCTGAATATAGTTGAAGGAAATGAGAATTCCACCATGACAACACGCCTCTCATTATGTGGAAGACAAGATATACTTTGAGTTCAACTCAAGAGGGAAAAAAATGAAATAAGAAAGATGTGACGGGCAGATATAGCACTGTGCTAATCTATCTCAGTACCATAGATCTTCCTGATCGCGGACCATTTCAAGAGTCATCGTTCGCCTTTTCACTTTCTTGACATCAGACTTTGATCGCTGAACAGTGATTACCTGAGGCTTGGTGTCAAGGCGGCGCATGGCGTGCCACCTTGGGCTATGTTCCTGCTCTCCAAGCCGAGAGGTGCTGTTAGCTCGAGGACCTGAGCTTCGTGACAAAGTACTCGATGACATGGTGTCTGACAGAGAGATAGTACTAGTGGGACTGTTTATTGTTTCGAGGGGTGTTCCGCGAAAAGGTCGAGGCTTTCGTCTCCCCGTGGTTACAACGAATGACCGGCCGCCAACGTCAGGGTCACAGGAATGACTCCGTTGTCGTTCCTGTCTGCCGCTACGACTCTTTTCTTTGATCTCGTTCTCGTCATCGGCATCATCATCCGTATCGTAGTGACCATAGGTGTTTTCGCTATCGCTCAACCGAATATCATGTCTCTTCAAATTATACAAGTAGTGCCTACTGGCGGGCACATAACGGAAATGAGGTCGGCTCTGCTGGTCGATCTTCTCTACAACCTCTTGTGCATAGTCCGGTTGCACGGGTCTGTATTGGAAATCATTAGCCTTCCCTTTGTCGGCAGACTTCCTTACGGTCGAATTGACACTTGAGGGCAGTAAGATTCGAGTCAATCGCTTGGCTTTTGATATAGCCTTTGAGTCTGCTTCTTTTCCCGTCCTCCCTTCTTTAATGTTCTTTTCTTTTGCCAGCTCATCGTCAGAGCCGTCGGTAGAAGACTCGAGAAGCAAGACCTCCTTGTTACTAATATCCAAACTAGGGATGAAGCCTGGCCCATACTCTCTCTCGTCACGGATGTATGGGTTGTCGAACTGGGACCAGGCTCCTTCGACTGGAGGCGTTATAGCAACATCGCCCCAGCGTGAGTGAAGGCGAGGGTGCCGAGCTTTGTGGCGGCGGATGATGTCGAGCGACGTGTTCACGATATTCTCCATAACTGAGTATTGATGATGGCGATGGAAGTTCTTATATCGGTCTTTTTTTTCCTTCTCGCAACTCGGATCAAACAATGTGGTCGAACAGCGAGGGGCCAACTGAGATGAAGTGACCGGATCTATCGCACAGAAACAAAGAATAATGCGGGGATACAGTCAATATCCCACTGATGACCAAGGCTGAGCAACCCAACGAGCAAGTATTCATACAGATGTCCTCATCACCCTGCTGATGTGCACGGTACCAGCCGGCGGTGTTGGGTCCCTGAACGAATTTCAAGTAGATGTGTCAAGTCGGGAATGTGACAATAATGGAGGGTGGTAGAGAATAGATTAAGTATCACTCGGAGGGTGTTAGGTGTTCAAGAAGGAAGTGCGCCGACAAGTTTGTTTTTCGTTTCGTTTCAAACAAGCTTCCACGGCTGCTGAGAAATAAGCCAAGTATGACAAGAACTGTCACAGGCTACACATGCACGTAGGCGAGTTGGCATGAGGATAAAAGAAAGAGAGAATCCATTATAATTAATTCTTGATAGACGCCTGGGATCCTTGTAGGTACATCGACACCCTACTCTAAAAGCGTACTTCATAAATTTACACTCAATAGGGCTAAGTGTTACGAATCCGGGGTTTCAAATAGACATTTTGGGATAGTTTAAGAAACAAATTATGAAGGTTAATTCCCGGATAGGGCTAGGTGCACGCAAGGTAGTAAAAATAGATCCTTAATTATAGTCATAAAAACTGCAAATAACTTACCATTTCAAGTCTAGGTTTATCATACTGCATTAATTTTTCTATAAACAGATAATTCTGCATAAGCTTGCAAACCACAGCAGATGATTGGCCGACTGTTTAACGCTCTCTTATATTAAAGATGCTGTACAACAAAGCCCGCAAACTTGCGATATCCCGGTACAATCACTCGTGCCATAATCTAAATTGCTAGGCTCATTGTGAAGAAGACAGGGTATTCTGCACGAACTGAGGGTGATTACAGCCAGGGAGAGGAGTCGGGTGATATCCTGGAGCAGGCATTGAAATCAGGAAAAGCGACTCCACAGACTATCCACACTCTTTCTTGTACGTACAAAAATGCGGCGCAGTCGTGCAAGCGGACAAATCGGTTGCATGAATGAGGAGTCCCTGAGTCAGTTTTACCGTATTTCAGTAGGCTGAAGCAATGCAATGGACGCGCTAATGGGATCGTCTTGCAGGAATCTGTCAACCCGGAGCGTGGTCTCGTCTTTCAATCGTTCTTCAAGAGTTCAACGTTCGAGGAGCCCAACCCGAAAAAAATCCCAGCTGACTATAGAGGGACATAATTCAACGTCTTTCAGTGAAATTTTCCGCGAATCATAACAGAGAATCTCGATCTTGGAGTCAATCGGATTGCATCCATAGCACAGATCTCGGAGGTAGGTATGTTAGAATCCTCATCGGTGTCCTTTAGGCGCGTATGTCACGAACAAGACATGTAGAATGTAGATCAGCCAGGATCAAGCCAGCTCAATAGCCAAGGATTTTAAGCATCGTGATTTGCCCATATCAATGAGACAAGTTAACGCCAAGTGAAGCGGATGATTACATCTAGGGTTCGTCTTAGTGGGGGATGGGCAGGGGTCATAGTTGACGGACCAATTAACACTTGAACATAACGACTTTTAAGCGCTGAGGCGTCGATATACAGCTCTAGATTGCATCTCTCCATATTAAATAGATGCAGACCAATGAAGAGTAAGAAATCGCTCCATATCTTCATATTCAAAAAGAAGAAGGGAAACAAACAAAGAAAAAGAAACTCTCTCCACCTTCGGGGAACTGTGTGCCATTTACCTAGTTCTAGATGAATCAAGGCCGAGGACCAATTAGAAAACAATTTCTTTGATTCTGAGTTCGCGCCTAGATGTAGTGTGCTGAAACCGAATGTGAGTATCAAGCAACAAGTCATTTAGGCTGAAAAAAGTGTACATCGACTGGTTGACACCCTATCTTTCAACATGATTACCGGTCTCAGTTCAGCCGGACCGAGGCTCTATGCTAATGTACAGAATTGTCCTTATACTCGATCGGCTAACTCGGAGGCACATTGTCCTACATGTCTGTATCTACCCGGATACGAGTTCAATTGTCCGGGTATTCTGGATGACCCCGGATACTTTGCCGCAAATACTATCCGTAGTCTATTCCGATCAAGATCGCCTAAACATTGAGATTGTTCATAGTATGTTTATCAGATAGTAGCAACCTAGATACATCAAGATCTAAACAATGGTAGACCAACATAGATGTGAATATTTCACGAGATCTGAGGTCCCCAACATCAGTTCCGGATGCCGGGATATGCTCTTACTCTGTGTTCGACTTGTTCAAGGCACAATCCACACAAATATCTGCATCACTATGAAGCATTCCCTTTAGGGTGCCCATACAGCAACCTTCTTGATTCTCTCAATTAGATGGTGGACTTTCCGAGCTGACTCAATCGACGGATACCCATCCTCATCCCCGGTAGCAAACGCCTCATATAGACGAGCCGTGTTGATGCCAAACTCAAGAACATTAGTAACATGAGCCGGCTCATCGCGTCTCAAATCAACTTCTTCCATCCCACCCTTCCATTTTCTGAGCAGTACCTTGCAATTGGGCCCAGATCCCTGGATATAGCCGCCAGCCGGACTGGTGAATTCAATTTCACCCTCCGAGCCGCTGATGATCCATCTGAATCCGGCTTCGTCGACTGAAGTTGGAGTACTGCGTACATTGATTGATGCCACGGCTCCACTTTCTAGCACACCTTGGACAAGGATATACTCCGGCGCTGTGGCTTTGTACGCAGGATCAATCACCGTGCCGGTAGAATTGAACAATGAAGTGGTCTTTTGGTATGTTTTGAAGATAGCCTGGACATCTTTGAAGTCGCCGAGTGTATCCAAAAATGGATCGAGACCTTGAACCAAGTCAGTTTCAATTCGAGAACCATACGTCAAAGTCAGATGGAGTCAAATACGTACCATGTCCTAGACCAATGTTGATTCGACCGGGTCCACCGTCCAACTCCACGAAATCTTTCAGAGCTTCAGGTATTCCAGACCAGGTCGAAAGAATCAAGTGACCTGTCCAGCTGGTGGTAACAACATCCCCTATCGCTCCGGACTTGATCAACTCCTTGACTTTCTTGAGTGCAGGATTGGCACGAGCTTGGGCGCCAACAACAGACTTTACACCTGCCTGTTTAGCAAGCTCTGCCAATTCCTCGGCCTCCTTGTAGGAGCCTGTAAGAGGAAACTCAACAAATACACTCTTCTTGTTTTGGAGCGCCGGTTTCAGGAGGGCATAGTGCTTGTCGACGTGAACGGACACGATGATGAGGTCGACATCCGGATCCTGGGCTAATTCCTCGGCTGAGCCGTATGCTTTGGTCACAGGGTCCAGTTTGTTATGCTCAATTGACTTGTGGGCCTTTTCAACTGTGGAATTGCACAGGGCCACAATCTTGTAGTGCGGAGAGTTGGCGAGACAGGCCAGATGGGCAAGGCCCCAACTGCCTGGGGTGTAGCCTTCGCCAGAGGGAATGACAGTAGTTAGGCCAATGATTCCAACACGGATAGGAGCCATCTTGAAGAATTTATCGAAACGTAGAAGGAACGAAGGGTCAAGACTTAATGGACGTCGTGGAATGATGTGGTTATTCTTGAATTCGCTGCCGGATACGCTTTGTGCGATAACTCCCTCTTTATATGACAAAGGCTTCCATGAACACTCCATCTTTTCCGAGACTTTCTTCATGGCAAGTATATCATGAGGCCGCGGAATTCCGAAGAGGCTGCGTCTTTGTGTATGTCATTCACAGCTGTTACAGGCTGGGCAGATTTCCGAAAAATTCGAAGTCGGAAGATAGCAGTCGTTTCTATAGCTATTATAGAGAAATCCGATCGACTCCGACTCCATTGGGCCAACATCTAACGTCTGATATAATTCGTACCCTATTAGTGTTGGTGAATTTCGATCTTTGACTGCATTAGACTGGGTCCACCCGAAGTCCAAAATTTCGTCCGCCGCGAAAGCGCGAATTGAAAATTATCAACCATCCCTACTTTAACAATCGGACTCATATTTGTCATAACTTGTGGTGAAGAAAGCGTTCACATACCTTCCATACATTTATCTTGACGAAAATTCCAAGAGTCAATAGTAATATGTCTGAAATTATCAACTCATCCCCAACTCACTTGTGATTCCGAGAGTCTCCACCTAAACTCCGCGGGCTTCTTGGTCGGATGGACCGCGATCATTTCAACCGCAACTGAATCAGCAAGTGCACGGAACTATTGACTTGTGCTTGAGACGGGAGATACACTATATGGTTACTGGCAATGCCAGTCTCGAGAAAGAAGTCCTGCGTGAGATGCAGGCAATCCAAGTTGAGATGTAATCAGGGAATCCCGAGCTGCTCTCGCTGTTCCGAGCGAGGCGTGCCCTGCGTCTACGACTGGAAGGCTGGTGATGCAGCCCCTTATGCACATTCAGCCGCTACTAGGCCAGTTCGAATACCTTCTACGCCATCAAGGATAATCGAAGAGCCTCCAGACAGCGCAATGCAATTACAGGGTCGCGACACTATCTCTGCTCCATCGGCCTCGACCCTCATACATCCCCTGTTCCAGGATACCGATGTCTCGTTTGATAATCTCGAGCTAGATTTTACCTTGGCGAGTCCCCATGCTGAGCGAGCTTTCAGTACGCTAAAGTCTGCGGACTTACTCGGCGTGTCGACCGAGTCAACTACGTTTCCCGCATATACTAATGCACAGGGATCTCCGGGAATAGAGACAATGGTATCCAGGGCTGATACGATTCAGATGATGGGCGGCCGTCTAAACGATCCAGGAACGTGGTCTTTAGAGAGGACAATGTTGCCAAGCCCTGTACTTAATGTCCAGGAGATGCCACTTCAGTTACCTTCGCGTCGCGGGACCTTCCAGAGGCGAAACGCAATCAAACATTGCCTAGCAAGCAGTATTGTTCTAGGACAGCTGACAAGCTATCCCAAGATGATGATTCAAGGCGATCGTCTGCCGCCATTCATCTGTGCGCCATGTCAGATGCATGAAGAGCTGGCATTTGACTGTGTAAAGAACAAAATGCATCAATGTCTTCCGCGGGACTTGGCAATATGTGTTGGGCTGGTGAACATGTTCTATTCTCGGACGCCACAGAACGCTGACTTTGTCTGGAAGGCAATATATGCTGAATCCGATAGACTGCATCGTGAGGTGAGAGCTGTCAAGCCCGTGCTACTTATCCGGATGTTAATTAGTTCTTATACAATTCAGCACGAAAATTATGATGTGTATCAACAACTAGTCGCTTTTCAAGCGATGACAATCTACACCCTCCTTCAAGCTCTGGATGTTGAAACAAGTGAGGCCAATGGAGCACACAATCTCTTGAGCAGCGTCATTGTGAGTTCGAATTGACGTCGCGGCTGCAAATTTTCACGTTTTTGGTTAATCATGGACTAGAGTATTTCCGTAAGCGCTGGGAAAAGAAACAAAGTAATCATCGATAATCTCTATGGGATACCCACACGACAGCAATGGGTTCATGAAGAGAGCATGAGGAGGTCAGATTGACACTCTTCCCACTTGCATTACCGTCTAGTTTTCTGACTTTCGATATGTACTGCTGCAGGACAATGATCGTACTCCTGATCGTTGATCTCCTTCTTGAGGGCCTTTTAGAACAGCAAAGGATCAAATATCGCTCGAAATGCAATGCAAGGTTCGACAATATCCCACTCCCGGCATCAAGAGATCTGTGGGAGGCAAACACTAACTTCACCTGGCGTACGGAGTATGAAAAGGACATTTCTCAACGCAAGGCGAAGAGGGCCTTGACAATAGCGGACTTGATGGAGCTGACTGAGGGAGGGTCTCTGAAGATATTGTTGGAAACGGACCCAAGGTTTGATCTTGTGCCAGATGCTTTCGCCTGGTGTGAGGGTTTGGATTCACTCGGCTCTTTGCTATGGATGGTCATTCCTTTCCAACAGAGACGGACGCAGCCTGGTATGAGCGAAGTGTGGTAGGCTTGTATGGAGGCTACCTGGCTACTCGCCTGGGAAAGTACTCATTCTCCTCCTTCTCTTCCAGCGAGTCCAGGCGAATATGATACTTGGGAGTGTCGGATGCCAGATTATTGGCATCTGGCAGCATGAAGCAGCGTCATTGGTGATACGCTGTGTTCATGAAAACATCAGAGTGTTGCGGAGAGCCATTGCGTAGGGTGCTTTTTATGTCCTGCAGTCCAAAATATCCTTGTGTGTACATTGCCCAATCCTAGCCACCTGTGTACGGCGCTGTACGATCTCCCTTTCTTATGTGGATATGGTGGACCCCCATACGGCTTCTGGATCGTTTCATTCCTCGAATCCGAGTCACTGAGTCAGTGACAGCTGAATCAGCGCACAGATAATTCGATACTACCGATACTCCGATAATAGTGCTTGTTAATAGATTTTTGGCTATACAGGCAGCGAGCAGCGAAATGCACGTCCAATTGCACCCATGTCCACACACGACCTTGAAAGCGTGATTTATGGTAGCACATATGCACACATACATGCACACTATCCAACATGGAGAGAGTCTGTTGCTCATGGTAGGTCTGCTGAGCTTAAGCGAAGATATCAGACTATGAAACTCGACTTGAGTCCAAGCAAGGGGCCTCATGTTGGCGCGATGATGCTGCGATCCTTACCCGCCAAGACATTGAATTGCCTCTTTGTTCTATCTATGCACTGGTAGCTCCTCCTGATTGTTCTCCTCAGTCACAATATGGAGAACGGAAATGCTACAAGCCGAGTCGATCTACAACCAGCAAGACCCTAGGTGGCATTATACATGCGGGGAGTGGGCCAATCCCACCATCCTACGGTAGACGAGCCAGTTATAGAAGGATATCATCATGGCCTTGTTTGACGCTAAAGTGTTGATCCTAAGATGGCAATATGGACATGGTTTGATGCAGATTTTTCAGTGTGCAACACATGCAGCTATCGGAACGTCTTTGACAGGCAGTGCCGGGCATAAGAAGATGCAGGACCTATAAATTAGTTGAGTTTGAGACCTGTCATGAAATATTCTGGTCAAGAATTCAATTCTCTAACAACTTAACCGCAGCATCATGCCTTCTGCAGGTTTGCCTATTGACGTCTCTTGGTGGGACGCTGTGAGCACATTTGGCTCGGCACAGGCTCATCTACCATATCTCGCAGCTGTTCTGCTGGCCCTTATGGTTCTCTCGTCCCTGGGCAACTCCAGCAAAAATGCAGTCATGCTCAATCCAAAAAGTGTTTGGGAGTTAACAAGCACAAGAGCCAAGAAAGAGTACATCGCTGGAGCATTGCAGATGATGGGAAACTGGTTTAATGCCAACCCCAACCCACATAACCCAGCACAAATGATTGCTGATACTGGAGTGGTGACTGTGCTTCCCTCGCACATGGCAGACGAGATTCGAAATGATGACCGCCTGAGCTTTTCTCGGTGGACCTTACAGGTAGGATTTTTTGACACGGGGTTATCAAATTGAACTAATGAGGAGACCTTAGGCATTTCATAGAAACCTTCCCGGGTTCGACGGTTTCCGCGAGGGTGGTAGCGACTCGGGGATTATTAAGGCGGTGATTGTGAAAGACTTGACAAAGCACTTGAGTATGTATATTCCCTTTCCGCATGCTTACTGTGCTTCCATGTACTGATAACATCCGGCAGACAAGGTTACAGAACCGCTTGCTGCCGAAACGGCTATGGTTATTCCTGAGTTATTGTCTGATAACGAAGGTATGGTGAACTCTGATATACACTCATAGATTTATTAACGAATGAATAATCTAGAATGGCATTCAATTGCTCTTAAGGATACGATCGTGAAAATCATTGCCCGCGTATCGTCGCGCGTCTTTCTTGGCGACTTACTGTGTCGAAATGAAGAATGGCTTGAGGTTACCCGCGACTATACACTGTATAGTTTTACAGCTGCTGAAGAGCTCCGGCTCTGGCCCGCTCCTCTCCTCCCTATTGTTCACTGGTTCCTTCCACAGTGCCGCAAGCTTAGGGCACTGGTCGCGAAAGCTCATAAGATTATTCAGCCAATGCTGGAGGAAAGACGCAGGATGAAAGATAGTGGCAGTTGAAGGTCATTGATGATGCCATCGAATGGTTTGAGAAAGAAGCTAACGGTCAGGACTACGATCCTGTGAGCGCGCAACTGATCCTGTCTGTGGCAGCAATACATACCACCACCGATTTGACATGTCAGACATTGACGCAACTGGCGCAAAACCCAGAAATCTTAGCTCCGTTACGAAAAGAGCTTGTAGATGTTCTCCAGGAACATGGGTGGAAGAAGACATCACTTTATAACATGAAGTTGTTGGATAGTGTTGTCAAAGAAAGCCAAAGACTAAAGCCAACTGGCATTGGTAATAGCATCCCTTCCAACTAAAAACCTTGCCCACTCTTGCCTCTTCCATGATAGCTGACACTGATGTTTTTAGCCACCATGCGTCGGTTAGCTCTTGATGAAGTAAAGCTTTCTGATGACACGGTTATTCCCAAGAATAGTCAGATTTGCGTATCTAGCCTCAAATTGTGGGATAGCGAAGTCTACGAGAACCCCGATAAATTCGATGGCTACCGTTTTTACAAGATGCGTGAACAGGCCGAGGGACAGACCAAAGCCCAACTTGTTACAACAGCGCCGGAATATTTAGCCTGGGGGCATGGCAAGCACGCCTGCCCTGGGCGATTTTTTGCTGCTAACGAAGTTAAAATCGTGCTGATATATCTTCTATTACGCTACGACTGGAGGATAGCTGACGGACAGACACCACAGTTTCGCCGCAATGGTTTTTCTTTGAACTTGGATCAGCATTTGAGAATGATGATTCGGAGACGCCAGGAAGAGATGGTTATCTAGGCGGAGTATGCGAAAAGGAAGTTTTGGGAAGCTGGCTCAGTCCAGGAAAGTCTCTAGTGGTTTGTTTTGCAGCCGGAAAAGAGATGTCTTATTAACGGCTAATTACATCAGGACTATTTGAACTATGCTGCCAGAATAGGCTTCTTGGTCTTTATCCAGAATATCCTTCAATTGATATAGGTAATAGTTTGAATCCAGTGCAGAAGCGTAGTACATGAATAAGTGAGCTTCCAAGGTTTTACAGATAAACATGTATCTGTAGTAAGATCTGCATTATGGTCCAAGTGAAGGTATTAAACCGCGTATTTAGCCAATTTTAGGGCTTTCTTCCAGCTCAAAATGACCCTCGAACTTGATAGGTGAATTGTAAACCAACCACGAACTTCTTGCGAGAGCAGACGGCCTCTTTACCAATGCATAGATCACGTCGTTATCTCGCTATAATCACTAGAGTCGAAATGTCTGCAACATCTGTGGGTGGTCTTTCATGAGAATCCGAAACTTTAGGTTATATTTAGATACAACGTATCTAATGGTGGCTTAGTTACCATGGGCATGGATGCAGTCAATGGTCCTTTTAGGGTTTAGAGGGGCACGTGAGATCCGTACCTAGAGGTAGGTAGAAGTATCGCCAGTCGACCCCTCAGTTTTTCTATGTGAGTTTTCCTCGGTTCAGATTTAAAAAAAAAATTCTATGTCGCAAATAGTGCATTCTGGACTAATGATTGTATGTACCTAGGTATGGAAGAGCTCATCAACTGTAATTGGGAATTGACCGCCGTTCATTATCCAAGCAAAATATATCTCAAAATCTTCGTTGAAAGTACCTGAGTTGGCGTAACCATTTTTATCAAACTTGTGTGGCAATACCTGGGCATAAAATGAAGGTCGTGGATGCGATTGGAGTAGATTGGGACGAGTGAGAGCCTGCCTGATCATATCCCAATCTGCTGGGATCACAATCCATATTCGTTCATAGGAGTAATCTTTGGAAATCGCTTTATAGCATTCCAGCAACAGCTACGACAGCCGCTGCAGCCATACCACCAACGCCGATACCCATATAACCCGTTGGAAGTGGTGCAGCAACAGCACCAGCGAAGCCGCTCGACGTATGAGAAGCTGCAGGACTATTCAATTTGTCAACACCAGCCGTAATAAGAAGTTGGTCATAATGAATCTGGCCGGAAGGTATAGTCGTAGTGGTGGTGATTGTTATAGCAGAAGTTTGACTTTGAGCCCCGATCGCGACGGTGGCCGTGGCAGTGCAAGTCGCAGCTTGTGTACTGGAAACCACATTGCAGGCGACGGCAACAGTGAGTGTTCCAGAATGACCTTCCAGATCAGTTTGAGTGACGATATCAGCAACCAATGTTGATGGTCCTTGGGTAAAGGTTACTGGTTTCGTGCCAATACCACAGCTTGTGCTGTTGGCGCAGTTCAGTGCAATAGTAGTGGCTGTTGAATCGGCTCCAACGATGCTACCAGCTACACCAGAAAGCGGAATGGTCGTTGCCCCGGCTCCGAAAACTGGGATATGAGTACTACTAGAAGCAGAATTTGATGAAGCTGTGGTGGAGATCGTTGACTGGCCTGAGGTGCCTTGGCCTCGGACGGTGGCGGCCATTAGTACAGCTGCCGCCGTGAGTGTGGAAAACTGTAGCATGGTGGTGAATTGACAGCGAAGACTATTTATAGTCCTATCAAAGATGATATAAAGAGATTTATGAAATTATAATGAATAATAGTGTGGTATTGATGTAGATATGATCCAAAATTGCTCTTTTGTTATGTTCTGAACAAGAAAATTTAGGTATGAGAAATTGTTGCGATCACTGTTCTTACATAGTGCTTCCAAGGTTTCCGAAAGACAGGAAGTCTCTTATTAATAGCGTACCCACTGGAGCTCTCGACCGGCAGGCTGACGAAAGCTGTTTCAAAATGGTACAAATGAGACAGAGAAGAGTAGGCGAATGAGGCTGTGCTGCGACAAGAAATCCCGAGTGGATGTTAAGAAGAAACAGAAAAGGTCATGGATGGCTTAGCTCTGTTACAGCTGGCAGGCCACGCAAATCACTGTCTTCACGTGACTAACTCCTAGCCCTAGCCCTAAATCTCTACTTTCACATGTGACATATTCATCTTGGAATCACCATATTGACTTCATTATTCCGTTCTATAGACTCGGTCTCTGATAATGATTGTCTCTCGGTTCGTTAATGACATCTGACGGCGATAAATCCTTTGGCCTCAAAAAAGGTGTCAATATGCTCTTTCAAGTGGCGGAATATACAACAAATCAAAATCGCTTGGTATACTGGCTCAGTCCATATTGCCGGAGGTCTCCGGTTTATGGAAAAGAGCCAAAACTAGTCTCAAGCAGCTTACCTGCAGAATGAGTGGTTACGCTTCATTCTTTGTTTGCTACGAGACTACCCCTCTAATACCAAGGACCTCAAAGGGTATACATGACCAATTTAATGAACTCAAAGAAGGAGGATTCAGACGAGAGGCCTAGCAGCAAGTATTGATTCCGAATCTTTATGGGATTCTGAACCTCGTCGGACTATGCCTAACTCAAATAACATACCAATCCTTGTTACCGGAATACGTACACAGAAAGGAGGTACTTGCTTGACCGTTGCCAACAACGGTAGTAAGTGACAAGCTATTTGATAAACGATATCCCGACCAATCCTACTCAAACACCAAATCTTGTTGTACAATTATGAGATACATCGAATTGTCATCGGACTAGCCCGTCGATTTCGGGATGTGGCCGTCGAGTTTGCACGCCCGACGGGACTCGGTACCCTAAGTAGTCTGCGTACTTCCTTCGCAGCTTCCTCCAAATCTTCTAGGAAAGTTTCTTTATGAATAGAATAAGACATTTTGTTTATATTTTATGGGAGTTGCCGACAATTCGATTGCTGGAGAAGCCGTATTGTTCTATTAGAAACTCGAACAAAGAGGACTATATTGAATCATAATCACTAGATATTTCTTTTGCTTTCCATTTATATTGCCTAGAACTTCCGAGATTTGTCTCGGGTGCCACCGAGTGCAAGGCAAGATGATCGACGAGCGGTGGTATAGTGAATTATTACCCGATTAGGAAGTTATCGATGATTTACTTATGGGGCTGTTGCATTCAGTGTCCATACCGAAGCTGGTGGATTCAAGACCGCCCGACAGTCAAAGACTTGGTGTCACAACCCTCAATCAGCGTGATATCATATCCATTAAAGTCCCCGCGTCGGTACCCATTTTGGTGACCGAAAGGCCTGCGAGTTCGTCATTCCAGTACCTTCCAGAGACTGGGAAAGGTATATAAAGAGTGTCAGCACCCTGCTTGTTCAAACTTTTCCTTTCTCAAAAACATAACAAGCTTGATCAAGATCATACACAACCGAAATCCTCTACAAATTCACTGAAAACCAAGGTTACAAATACATCTTTATCAAAATGTCTCGTCAAATGACGAAGGAAGATGCTGCACGCATCCAATCCGCCACAGTAAGGAGCCTCATTGTTACTTCCTGATATACATGTCTTACTGACACCTTCCCAGGCACGTGGAGGTGGCGACATGAGCTCAGGAGGCTTCCCAGCTCGCGCTCAGTCGGCAGCGGCTCGCAACGAGAACGCCCGCACTTCTTCCACCACCGCGAACACCAATAGTGCGGGTTCAAACGACAACAACAACAACACCGGTGGAAAGCGTAACTAAGACACCTTCATCTCGGCATGCTCTCGCCGCCAGTTATGGGGTGGACTCTAGCTTGGTATGTCAGGAGACTACAGTTTCCATTTTTGGTCTTTGATTGCAAGTCGGTGGCGGTAGATGTTCTGATGGAAAGGTCCCTTCGTGGTGAATACTGAGAACTCCATGAGATTTGTATGTTTCTGCCTAGGACAGTTTACAATTCAATCTCCATGACACCAGTATAAGTTTGGGCCTTTTCTACCTAGGGATATCATTCACAGCCCTTTCGCAGGATATAGCTACACCACACATGGCATACCTGTTACTTATACTCTTTGTACCTGCGTGTGGTAAATCCATAAAATTCGTTGTTTATTGAACTGGATCTTCTCTGCGTCAAGATGATTTACAGTTTCCAACTTCGAATAGTCCTCTCAAGGAACTATCAATAAAGTCTATCAGCAAAACTAGTACTAGATATGAGAAAAGCTCATCATAACTAGTACAGCTTTTTCTTTAGACAACTCAACGACAAGATATTCAGTTTATATATATTTGCTTTGCCAGTACTCCCCATGCCCATCACAACAAAACAAATCATTATAACCAGGTTCTTTTCATAATTCAATGATAGGCCCTTCAAATACCTTTCTCGCTCTGAGAACGTAGTATAAAATACTGAGAAGCATGACCCCGACTGTTCCACAAGCGCTGTAATTCATCGTTGATGCAGTGATTTTTGCTGTTGGTGGAAAAAAGCTAAAAAATGTGACAATAAGCAGGTATGCAATGGCAACTATATTCGCCACAATTCCGAAAATGCCTTTAAGATGGAATGGGCCCCAGACAATTTTTGCACCGGCCGTGTTGATGATATCTTCATCCGCTTCTGACACGACGCCGGAGCTGTTACGACTTCGGTAATCATTCATCTCCATGATTCCACCAGTGCATCGTCGCCAGAGTAGAAGAATGCAACAGACTATGTACGACAAGTATAGGCCAGAGGTCGACATGGAGGTCAAGTCGTTGAAAGCTACTGATGAGCCGAGTGGGATTAGTCCCAAGAGCATGGAAATGACCGCCGTTAGCCATACGGAGTTGACTGGTATATTTGTGCTCTCTGAGACTCGGCTCCAAATGCGCCAACCTGGAACGCCACGATCACGCGAAAATGCCCCTGAAGTTGGGGTTAGTAATAAGTAAAATGGGTTCTGGCCGTTTGTGTTGCTTACAGAATTGCCGAGAAGCTGTTGCCAATACGCCAGTCATAGCACAAATGGGCAAAAAGACCATAATGGAGGACATTGCACAAGCGCTACCTCTCGATTTTGTTACCTGGTAAAAGATTTCTATGAAAGGAAATCCAGTTGGTGTGTGGATGGCAGCCTGCAGATCTCCGATACAGAACAAAGTGGCAAGTAACATGGCAAACCCTAGGATGCCATTTATCAGCAGGCTAGACATTAGTGAGACGGGGATGAGCTTTTGCGGGTTCTTTGTTTCTTCAGCCATCTATATCAAGGTCAGGCGGTTTAAAAAATTCCAATATACAAGGGGGCTTCGTTCAGGATGTAGTTGATCCCATGAGAACTTACATGCACTGCTGCATCTCCGCCAGCAAATGAGAACACTGTTCCAATCATGCCAACAAAGGTCGAGAGAGTTTGTGTAGGCCACTCTCCACTATTCTGCCAGGTCGTAAACACATACTGTGCACTATTGTGATCGGCCATGTAAACTAGCGGAATGAGGACGGCGAAGAAACCAAGGACATGTATCACCAGAATGAGCCCTTCAAATCTAGGCAGTAGAGAACCACCCACAACATTGATCATCACACTAAAAGCCACGATAGCCCAAGATAGTAGAGTTGTGTGCCACGCATGCGGTATGTAATCTGGGTGCATCAGGATGATTATGCCCTGTATCATTACACCACTTATGTAGCAAGTTGCAGCATAGCTAGCTTGCCAGCCAACAACAGTAAGCCAGCCTAGTCGTGTGAAGATCAGTAAGTGTCAGGCGGTACAAAAATTCTTGTGTGAGATGATTTGGAAGGTAGCTGCATTAACTTACCCGTGACATAACTTGAAAACTTCGATGTACTTTTTGGAGCAAGCATTGAGCACCAATGATACTGTCCACCGGTTGTAGGGGCCCTAAATCGAGTTAACAGGTCATTAGGTCATTGTTTCAGATTCTCCTCTGATCATAGTTAATGCAATATTCCAGACAATGGCAACTTACATTGAAGCCATCTCTGACAACATAGAATACGTTGCTGCCAATCCTGTCCATACGAAGAAGTATCCATACACTGTACCGGCGGGACCACCACTATCGATTTCAAGTATATCAGTAACTATGTGTCAAGTAGTCATCTCGCCTTTCTTCTCCTCCCGGTAGTGGACAAACGTGAGTTCGAAATCTCGCTTACTTTTGTAATGCTTGTAAGAATGTGCTGTGTTGAGAAAGATTAGCTGAGGATGGAGATCCATCGAGGACAATGCATACCTCAGTATTCCTTCCCAGGTCATCAAAATTGTGGCACTGAAGCCAAGGACAGCCATGAACCCGAAGTTTCGCTATGTAATTCCGAATGTATCAAATTAGCGAGTGACTTTTCTCTTGCACTGTTGAATGACAATTCTCTCTCACAGTCAAAACCTCGCGTTTACCCAAACGAGCTAACTGGGCTTCATCTTGACGCTTAGCAGATCGAGACATTCCAATCTCTCTGGAAGCAGAGTGATGGTTCCAGTTATTCATTTTCAAAGCTTCCATAACTGCGTGCTATGCAAGGCCGCAGCAAAGGCTTTTGAAAGGTTTCCAGACAAAATGGAGAAATCTGGCCGAAATGTAAAACAACTGAATAAAAAGTGAGAAGAATTTAATACTGATAAGGGTATGAGTTACTGAACTATGAAGGCAAAATCATAGTTTTAGTCTCACAGAATGCAGCGGGTGTATCCAAGAGAACAATAACATCTACTTCTCAAAAGTTAGATCAATCTTTAGTTCATTTTCTACGTATTCCACAACGACTATCGAATCAGGAGTTGCCACAATAGGAATGACAAATTCCCCACCTAGCAGACATAATTCGTACACCAAATCCCCAGCCCTCGGTGCGAACTACTTCGGATGCCATGAGCATGCTCTGTATCCGCTACCAGGCTGCATGAGTAAGAGCCAGTATTGGGATAGAACAAACGAAAACGAGATCGTGTAACACGAATCAAGCTTGAAAATGCATAAAAAGATGTATCGATCTAGGAGTCATCAAGATGATGCCGGAGACTGTATCCGAATGACAATAATTGGCATCTCGTAACTCCTTTATGGCACGACATCCCGTTTGTACGCAGTTTGTATGCCGCGGACGCCTACAGTATCGACCTTCGTTTTAGATTTTGCAGTAACGGGATGGACTCTGCCTGAATCTGCTCATCTTGCCCTCTTTTCTACTGGTATTGCCTCTTCCATCTCCACATCCCGCATGGTACCTCCAGCTTTCTTTGTACCTCTCTTCTATCCAAGAAAGTTGATTCTAATATTTCAGTGGACCACTAGTAGACATATTTAGTAGCATACCGTATGTCATTATACATTATTGACCGGCCGGAACATGGTACCTATTTCATGTAGACACATTTCCTAACCTCTCAGGATACAGTCGGTGTAGCAATGCAACAATATTCCGGTACAAGGTCATCTCGCAGACTCGAGGACGAGTAGACAAAGGAGAAAGAAATATTCGACCAACTCTGATTAAGTATCTACCCAGACTTTGGGGTTTCTCGGACTAGTGACTTCTTTGTTTCGAAGAGCCACGTTTTTGCGTGGCGTAAAATGAGTCTTTCACACGTAACCTAGGATGTAAAATCACAAAGAAAAGCCCGATTCAGCTAAAAAGAAAAGTCCAAATAATTACCCATTACGAACCATTTAGGGCTTGAGATGACCGAAGATCATCAATTTGCCGATTCGTCTAATTCTAGTCATATTGAGCTAGCTCTTATACTGTAGGAAGATGCTATCAAATTGCAGGGGTTTTATCAGTAAAAACTCTTCTCCTATCTATGTTTTACAATCACATTCTGTGAGCTGTGCGCAACTTGAACCGCGATCCTAGTAGTGCCGGGGAACCTTGGAAGTAATTGTTTATGATTCTTCTGACTTGAGTAATATACTGCGAAAAGAAGTGAGAATGACATCCGCATCACGACGAGGTTTTCAAACAGTATCTTCCGCAAAATGAGCACGTCGACGTTCCTCAACCACCGTCACAGTCCTCGTCTCCATTATGATCCGTGATTGACTGTGCTGACTACTGATATCCCAATCCAGTGCAGAGTTCGGGGATGCGGACACGATAGTTTTCACATATGGCATATTGTCGTTCCGCCTTCCCCGTCCCGTAATGCTACGTAGATTGAACCCTTTCGAACCAGTGTATGAATCCGCGGTTCTGGTTCCCGCCGTCATTGTCGTATCTAATCGCATGCCTGATGACTGGAGGCTCTCGAGGAACGGTTTGAATTGAGGCGAGCATGCAGTCACGTTGCTTAAGCAAATGGCTATTTGACTTGCAATAGTGGCTATCCAAGTTTCGTACGTGCTGTCATCGGCTGCGAGGGATTTGTTGAGAGTAGTGATGTGTACTGTGATGGCAGCAATAACACTGTACAATAGGATTAACCCTGTAAATGGCTTTTCTTTCCCTGTTGTTGGATTGACTCACAGCACTCGCATGCCAAACACGATCGCAAGTCCTATTCTCCGACTTAGTTTGGTATGGATTCGTCCAATAATTATCATTGTATAAATCACAATTCCCACATCAGTGAGTATATCCCCGAGACTGAAAAAGTCATTCCATATCCTCTGTAAACGGATTATAAATGTCAGTCTTTCTCTCTCCTTTTTGTGCATAGACCGGGATAGATGCGGATAATTCAAGACAGAGTCTCACCTGATTGAAACAATTTTTACCCAGATAATTCCATGGCTCTGGGGCCCGACACTGCAAAGCCCCCGAGATAAGAAAAGCAATGGCCCATCCCCATGTGGCAGCTATCAGACCCAACGCCACCATATGATCCAAAGGGACAGCAGTAATGCTTCTCACGAACATGATAAATGAAATTTTGGAAAGCGTCATAGTCATAATGATGAGTTCATGCTGAGCATACTGGCATTTCTGAATGATCTCCACTTGCTCATCACTTAATGTTTTTATATGTCGACCGTAACCGTTTGCACCGGCGATAGAAAGGCAAACAATTTGGCCGATATCGAATATCTATACGTGAGAACATGGGTCAATTCTAACTTGCTGAAAATATTAATTTTAGATTAGAAAGCCTGGTTAGCTTACAGCAGAAGCGATGATGATGTAGTCGTCCTTGTGAAATTTGCGAAAGATCCATGTCTTTGTTCCAAGTCGTATAAAAACTGCTATCATTGCAACGACCAGCAGGAACCATGACACAACCATGATTGGAGATGTATGGACATCTCCTGTGAACCGAGACATTTTCTGGAACGTGTGTATATCGACGTTATACCATGGCAGATTTGAGATATCGTCTTGACAACGATCTGAGAAGACGTTGATATATCAAACATTCATATTAGGGAAGACTGATATGAGCTCATAGATCTAAACACGAGCGTCTTCCCATTCGGAAAGGTATGGTTTCATATTCAATAGAATGTTATGAACAAATCTAGCCTTAACTAGTCTCCCGTCACGACACCTGCGACATGGACAAATGACTTGAACATTGCCAAGCAGCATCGGCAATCTGAAATCAGAGCAATAATTTCATTCTTTGTATGGCCCAAATTCTTGCTTTGTTAATGCATCGTTTAGTGACTTTCTCCGCTTTCCACCGGTTTAGCGACCTAACACCCCAAGATTTTGTGGGGGGAGAGCAAATTACATGATTTGGCGTATGTGAACTGACTCGAACAGATCATGTTTTCTCTCTGGCGAAAGAGAAGTGGACAGATTCAGAGTGCTCTTGACACGGACCGTGCATTATGTGACGAGATTATAACATATCAACTATATGCGTACTACACGTGGCTCTCCCATTGTTCAGAGTCTCAACATACCTAATCCATGGACCATTTTCAATTTTCAAAACGAGAAACAGGAGACAGTAATAAGATAAAGAAAGTCAGTCTACTCCGATCCACGAGAGTCAAGCTCAATTTGGCGGCCTTGATCGAGGCCAGAGATTATGCACAATGTTACATGATGCAGCGTCTAGAAGCGAAGTGCCAATAACGCCTGCTCTTACGAATAACGTAGATCTCCACTTCAGGCCATGGTTATCGAAGCTGGTCTGATTTCCTTTGTCTCGTGCTTAAATTTTTCAGATTCAAGATGGAGTCATTTGGTCTAATGTCAATGCATCCGATCTTGTACCCTGTACTTATCTAGTCGAGTTCGGGGAAGTCAGAAGAGGAGAAACAAAGCTTGTCCCCAGAGACAACTAGCCTGGAGGTTAGGCCAGATCTACGGGAAAGTATAAATGTTTTCTTTATTCCTTATCATAGTTCGTCTTCTTTGTCTCTAAGTCGCCTGAAAGCCATGACTCTAATTTGCCGGAAAAGCAGAATCAAAAAGGCAACTATTGGCTCTCTATAATTGCCTAAGGCGGCGGTACCTCTTATTCAGCTTCTTTGTTTACAACTGTCTATCTGCAATATTTACTTGTACTCCGGAAATCTCTCATAGTGTTGTCTAACGTTTACTTTAGGGCTACGGCTGGCTTAGTGCTCTCTCCGCATAATCACCTTTTTGAGTCATTGTGCGAATCCAGAATGTCTGCCAGGATTACCAAAATGATTGAGCTAAGTTAGCTAGATTTCTATCTACCTAGATATGCAAAATAAAGTTTCTTTTCACGGTAATGAAATGATCATGCTGCGATTAAAGGTCAATGCCATGCAATAGTTCGTATGCAGATAGCCAGAACTCGACAGGCAATCTATTATTTCTATTCTTATCCAGGCCGTCTTCATTGTCAGCGATCCCACGGCTTAACCGTTTCACCTTCGACAAATTTACCCCCAAGTGGCCGCCACATTGTCATCGAGTCCATGGGAAGTATCTCCTTCTCTAGCTTCTCCCACTCTGCTTTCTCTTCCTCAGTGTATGACGAGGGCATAGCAGGATTAACATTGTTCATACGATACGGTACAAATCCCAGCTTTGTGTAGACTGGCCGTCCTTCTGTAGATGCATCCAGCCAGCTCTCCAGACCGAGTTCGTCGGCACGAGAGAGACCCCATTTTAGGAAGAGGTTGCTAACGCCTTTACGCCTGTGCTCGAATACAGTGAAGGCGATGTTGAGGACTATCAATATACATTGCACATATTAGTCGAGATGAAACAACAAATCAGTCAGAGAGCGGGTTGCATTACATGCATGAGGTCCTTGACCCATGGTCATTCTCGGCTTGTCAAGAGCATGCATAGCCGCTGTCGCAAACGTTCTTCCAGGTCCCTCAGGATACCAAACAGCCTCCTCAGCAGTAGGATCATGATCCGAGCCTGGCTTTGGCGCAAACGGATTCCTCTGGAAGAAATACCACTTTGCACCTCCGACTATCTTACCCTTTGAGTTTTGATTATCGTCTTCACGATAGGTGACTTTCAACCAGATGAGTTCCGGATATGAGGACTTGTATTCCTCGCGTTGTCCATTGGTAGCTGCCAGTAAGCTGGCCTCGCGATCATTGTTGAGAATGGGGAAGAAATTGCGCAGTACGCCTTGATACGGTTTTTCAAAGGCGTCCCAGAGGGCTTCCATCAGTTCCGGCATATCAGCATCTTGGGCTACTTCAACTTTGTACGGCATTTTATCAAGGTGAGGATTGTTGAGCTGTGATAGATTAATTCGAAGTGAAATGTGTCAGAATGGAAGCATTCGCTGACTTATTATGGATCAGTCAACTGCCCCACTACCTATTTAGGATCAGCCAGGCTGTTGCATGAGGCGCAGCGTTCGAGATATTAACATCCTTAGTCGTTGCAGTAAGCATGCATACGATAATCCCTGGATGATGATAGCGTACAGCTTGCACTTATGGCTGTTCACGGACTGCCCGGGCCCAAAGACGCCTGGATATAACTGACAGTAGGCACCTCAGGGCTTGGAACAGGCTTTAACTGTATAAACAGGCTCTGTTAGGGCCGAAGTCTCCGCCGCGTTAGGCCTGAAACTACCAAAGGGACTCATTCTCAATCCTTTCAGGCATCCATCAATAATTACCATACTTCATTCAACAAATCATCTATTCCACAATTTCCAACCTGTACCTCCTTGAGTGAGATATTGGCCGAAATTTCGAAGAAGATATTAATTTAATATCGACTGCGGTAGGGAGGGTTATCTCACTAACAGGCTAAATACCGAATCTTAGCTCTTTTGCCGACCTCGAAAACAACAACAGACACCAATAGACGTGCAAAGGACCAATTTGTATAGAAAATAAAAACAAAATGCAGAGATTCACCATTACAGAAGTATTTCCGAATCCATTGAGATATTTATGCGCTCATAGCTAACAGACGATAACAGCCATTCCTCGACGTCAAATGTGGGCTTTCGGAGGGGCCATTCTATGAAGAAGCCAACAATACACTACGCTTTGTCGACATTGTCAAAAAACATGTCTGGTGGGTTGATCTGAACAAGGGCCCCTCGTCCGCAAAGAAAATTGAATACGATATTCCATTCGGGTAAGACTTTCTTTCTCTGATAATTGTGCTCTTCCTGCTGACGAATTTACCAGCGTCACGGCAAATCTGTCCTCGTCGACAGACACCTTCCTCTTTGGCGGGAAACATGGAATCGGCATGGCGACACGCGATAGCAGGGAGTACAAATATATCGAACGTTTCTGGAACGAAGCCGAAATCTCCAGGAATTATGAAACGATCATGCGTGCCAATGATGGCGTGATTGATTGTCATGGACGGTTCTGGGTTGGAGCGATGAATGATCCGGCGTTTACGAATGGGAAATTCGATCCTGTCGGTACGTTATTTGTTCCACTTTAAATTCAGTTCTTGATGGTTAAATGGGTATAGGAATACTCTTCCGTCTCGATACGGACGGCACATTGCACCGTGTTCTTGAGAACGTAACCATTCCAAACGGTATGTCGTTCAGCCTGGATGATAAAACCATGTATTGGACCGACACTCCCACAGGCAACATCTATGCATTCGACTACGATGCTTCCACAGGAAATATCTCAAATCAGCGCGTGTTCTGGCATACAGACCTCGGCGGAGGTCCTGATGGTCATGCCATGGACGCCGAGGGGAATTTGTGGGTTGCTATTTGGGGCGGTTGGAAGGTTGTGCGAGTTTCACCTGAAGGAAAAGTGACTGCTGAGATTGAGGTGCCGACTAGATGTCCTACTGTATGTTTTTTTTTTTTTTTTTTTTTTTTCTCTTCGCTTACCGGTAATGTTGCTGACATGTTTAGGCCGTCGCCTTTGTGGGAGAGGATGTCTATATTACGAGCGAGGAAGACCCAGAAGCTGAAAAGTATCCCGAGTCGGCGAAATGGCATGGAGGGGTATTCAAGTGCCATGTTGGAGTCAAAGGAAGGAGATTGTATGATGCTAAAATTGCATCTGTTTAACTTCTCTTGGATAACCGAAGCGGAGATCAGTCATATATACACACATATATAGGCAAATACTTCGTGATATCTACTTCAGCCCCTTCACGATCTCATAGACAGCTTCAATATACTCCTTCGACAGCGGACTCCCTATAATCCCCTCACCCATTTTATTCATAACATAAGTAATAGTCAACTTGCTCTCTGTATCAACAATGACAAACGAACCACCCCACCCAAACCAGAAAAACACCCGTCCCTCAGGTATATAAGGCGTAGTAGCAGGATGCGACAGTCCGAATCCAATGCCCCAACGCGCGGGCACAAAGGCCACCAAATCAGTACCATCAGCTTGAACTTCATAGATCCTATCGATCGTTTTGGGAGACAGTAAGGTACCGTCTCCCAAGGACAAGGGGGTAAAAATACGGCCGAGTGCTTTCGCATTCGTCGTACCATTGACAGCACCGATTTCTGCGCGTCGGAATTCGGAGGTATTTGGGAGAGTGCCGCTGTCTATTCCCTGCGAGAGAGTCTTGACTGCAACGCTCTGAGGATCCAACTTTGCAAACGCAGCTGGATCCATGGGTGCAGGAGGGATGATCTCCGCAACGCGATGCCATTCAGACGCTGGTGCACCCAGACTGAAATCCGCATTTAGAGGGCGCGCGATTTCATCTTTGATAAACTCCCGCAGCGATTTTCCAGAGACTCGGCGCACGATCTCGCCTACTAAATGGCCGTAGTTGACGGCATGATAGCCCGATGCTGTACCGGGTTCCCACCAGGGCGCCTGCGCAGCTAGACGAGCAGTTGAATTTTCCAGATCGTAGATATCTGAATACTGGAATGGCTGATCCCAGCCAGATACACCAGAGGTATGAGATAGGACATGGCGGACAAGGATCTTCTCCTTCCCATTGGCAGCGAATTCAGGCCAGTATTTGGCCACGGGGGCATCAAGGTCTAGTAATCCTCGATCCACGAGGATCAATGCGGCCAGAGAAGTGACGGTTTTGGTGGTTGACCAGACATTGACGATGGTATCTTCCGTCCAGGGTCTGGTACGTTTCTCATCGGCAAAGCCACCCCATAAATCGACGACGGGTTTGCCGTCGAGACTGACATAGATAGCTGCGCCGATCTCATCTCCGTTGTCCAGATTCTTTTGGAGAATCTGTTTTAGGGCTTGGAATGCTTCTGTGGTGGTGCCGTGTACTGTTGCCATGACTTGTGTCGGGCTAAATTATTGAATAGAAGAGTCTGCGGTAAGAATATGATGATAAAGAATCTTGAGAATCGATTTACTCGTCTTACCTACCTAGGTACCTAGTTAGGTATTTATATATCAATTGCCCCTCCTCAGCTGAGCATCAAATTACCGAGCTCGACACGGACCTCCGGTGCTATAGCTTCCAAGGTTATAGGCAGCTTGGTATGGAGGTCGACTCACTACTTATACCCACAAAGGTCTTAAATACTGAAATAACGTTATCTCGAGAAACTGTCAGATTGAATATGTCGCTTGATTCGAAATTTTGAAAGTGGTTGCCTACTCGTACTTAAGTACCTAGCGAAAGACACTTACCTACTGCGGTATAAGCGACCGGTTATATCAGTTGTGCCCTAAACGAATAGATGAAGTGTGCATATGCTTCAATATACACTGTATGATCCATCCCGATAGTCATGCACTGGGTACGTAGCCTACGTTATCCAGAATGCAGCGATAGGCCAGGTGTACCTAGATAGATCTAAATGACTCACTTCCTAACAATGCAACAAAACCTGCAGTAGGTAACATCGAACAATCCCAATTCCAAGATACCAATGGCTGCTATCAACAAAATATAGACGAGAATGACAACCTACAAAATAACGCCCGCCATATTTCCAGACGACAAACAAGCTGTCACAGATCTATTCACCGCATACACCACCGCCCTCGGCATCGATCTTACATTCCAAGACTACCAGACCGAACTGGACACATTACCTGGAAAATACTCCCCCAAACAAGGAGGATGTCTACTCGTCGCTCGCGATGAAACCAATCCCCATACACTGGTTGGCTGCGTCGCTTACCGCGCCCTTCCTCCCTCCACCATCATCATCAACAACAACAATGGCATAGAAGAGAAGAAATACTGCGAAATGAAAAGATTATACCTCACTCCATCCGCCCGCGGCACCGGCCTCGGCACAAAACTCGTCGAAGCAATCATCGCGCACGCCAGAGCTTCGGGTGTATACAAAGGGATGAGACTTGATACATTACCGAATATGGAGAGTGCGAGGGCGTTGTATATAAAGTTTGGGTTTGGGGAGGTTGGGAGGTATTACGAGACGCCGGTTGAGGGGACGATATTTATGGGGTTGGAATTCTAATATTTCTCTTCTTTCTGGTTGGGAGGCGTGGATGGATGTATTCATTGGTATCTGTATTTGAATATATCAATTCACTACTCCGTACTGTGTAGGTTGCAGATGAGGATACGGCCAATCATCGCGTCCAGTGCATTTTGAATACTCATCCAAGGACATGACCAATTGAGAAGCTTCAGATGCTTCTCTAGCTATGATGCAAGTCAATGAATCTGGGGTAAGAATGTGAAACCCGGATTAACTTGAGCTTCATCTACACAGTACGTAGCTCGGATGGATACCATACGAATTGATCATTTATATACAGCAGGACGGTGAGAATGACAAAGGAAAGGATGAAATAAATATGATGAGTGATGCTAAATAAGTAGTACACAATGATAATACACCCACGGCCAAAATCGGTTGTCCAACTTGTCGAGAATTTTGTCGTGCCTTTTTTTTTTCTTTTCAATTATAAAATCAAAAGCAAATCAATGAGACCAGTTTCTATAATCCCCCCTCCTCTCATCCTTCGTTCTATCAAAAACAGACATTCCCCGCTTCTATACCTCTAGTAATCTAAACAGACAATGGTTTCTCTCTCTCTCTATGGGTAAGAAGGAAAACAGGTAGGAAAAAAGAAAAGGAAAATAGAATGGTTTCGATCCATAAAGTTTTCTCCAGTCTCATTGATCATGAGGGTTTCGACGTGGCAATAAGATACCAACCACATAATTCGTTCATAACGCAGTTGAGATCATATCGTATCGAAAGACTGTCGAGCATGTCAAATTCACACACAAAGTTGGGTCATCGATTATTGGTATTCCGTTCTTTTTTGATTCAAAAAAAAATGTGGCGTGTAAAATAAGGATCCCAAAGCCGAAACCCTCAAAAAGTCGGTGAAATAGTTTACAAGAACTTGGCCATCATGGCAATCATGAGGTCGAAAAGACCGATAGCCTCAACGAAAGCGAAACCCAAAATGGCGTAGGCGAAGAGCTGACCACGGAGAGAAGGGTTGCGGGCAACGGAGTGCAAGAGAGCAGCGAAGACGAGACCAATACCGGTACCGGCACCAGCAAGACCAATGGCAGCAGAACCCATACCAATGTTCTGGGAGACCTCAACGAGGGCGTTGGCGATCTCAGAGGAGTAGCCACGGCGAGCCTGGGCCTGGAAAGCCTGGCGAGCGACGGTGGCAGGGATGGTGCGCTTGGAGGCCTGGAAGGCATTGGGAGCAGCGAAGCGCTGACCCTGGGGGCGGACAGCGTTGGTGAAGGTACGCTTGGGGACAGCAGCGAATTGGCTGCGGACGGTCGAGCGAGCGACGCTGGAAGAGGCCATGGTGGCCATTCGGTTGGCGAACATCTTGGAGGCCATTGTATGTGTGTGTGTGGAAGAGAAAAGATTCTCTAGGATGGAATTGAGGATAGAGAGAGAGAAAAAAAAGGATGGAGTTTGAGGTATGGAGATTGGAAGGATAGAAGAGGAAGGAGAGAAGGAGAGAAGGAAGAATGTTTTTTGTTGATGACGAGAAAAAATTAGAGCGGTTTTTCGTGCTTGGCTGCCAGCGGAAGAAAAAGGGAAGGGCGACCTCCTTTCCTTCTGGCTGCCTTAGTAACTGGGAAAAAATACACGGTGGGTCGGTGACTTACACCGCAAACTGTGTCACAGATTACAGTATTATTGTCTGTCGGGTCGATTCGGGTCAAACACTGTATGTTGTAAGCGTATTACAATTGATTCGTACGTAGGAACCGGTTAATAGCTGCTACGTGTACTGTATTATTGGACCGTGGATGAGCTCTATCCACGGTCCGACTGTTTGAAGTGGCTAGTCGCTATAAATCAATTGATGCTTATTTTATTCCCGAGCATCTCTATCCATCGTATATACCTTCCATTCCTTATTAATATTCAAAGTAGCAGCATCCTTATGAAGCTGAACAGCGACATGATGAAAATTTTCTACCTCAGATGCGAGTTCTCCCAGATCGGAAACGAGCTATGGGGGCTGCGCCCAATAGGGCGAGCTTGGGTGGATCGGAGTGGGCCCTGTAACTGTACCAAAACTCAGGTTTACCCATGGCAAGTCCACTTATTCCAGCTTCCAACAGCCAATGGGAACCACGAATTGGGCCACTTCCGCCAAAAGCCAACGGGATCTCTCACGTCGGACCTGATCGGGATGAATCATCCACTCCTCAGCTCTGCATGATTGGCGGTGCATCCCACATATTGCCCCGTCGGGATTCCGAGTGACCCACGGCAACGTCCTGTTTCGGCTGCACTATGTGGGCGCGGTAATCTTACCATACACTTACCGGCTCTTTGGTCTTTCAATTTCCCTACAAAAGACGTCGAATCCCTTCCTGTAGAACGAGTAGAAATCGCAGATACATCACAAGATAGTACCTGCAAGAAAACTACATTCGATTTATTTAAAAAAAAATATATAAAATAAAATAAAAAATAAAAATAAAGAGAAAGAACAAAGAACAGAAAATACAAGAGCATTCCTGGTGCTATGGTAGCCGGTGACCTCACGGCTGCGTCGGATTGTGGATCCCGTCCACCGAGCTCATATCTTGGAATTTTCGTCAGGGCACAGCAACAGAACAGGCGGATTTCGCGGGTACACACAGTACGAATACAGAGACGGTATTTGACACTAGAAAATGCGGAAATCCTTGTCCCGAGGATGACCTCGGGTCTATTTAACCTGACGCTTTTCCTCTCGAATACTCAAAGACGAGCTTTTGGAAATTTTGCACAAATTACAGACCATTTTTATCATCTCCTGGAGCGTCGGCGTGTTCACTTTGTACATAATTTTTGCTAGAAAGCAGAGGATGCATTTTCCGCCGTGAAAGATATCAGTTTGCAGCACTTCCGTACCCCCGGTGATCAGTTCGGGCAAGTCCCGAGTCTGTCATTGATTGCCTTGTGTCCCCTTGTCCCCTTGTCCACGCTAACCCTGTCGGGGGTTTCCCGCCTTAATAGCCATCCTGACCCTTATGCAGTGAGTGCATCGTCCCTGGTTGACATGCTTGTAGAAGTTATCGTGGGATTTCAACGAGAAAAAAAAAATACAGCAGGCATTAGATGGAGTTGACGCTTCTCAGCTCCTGGCTATACTCAATAAGCGCGTGGAAACAAGAAAGAAGAAAAGTGGACTCGATGATACAGTGTTATGGACACGGAGATTGAAACGTCATTGTTCCGAGTCAGTAATATTACGGTAATGTCGTCGAGATGACAGCCAAGCCATGTAATGAGTGTAACTTTACTCGGCGATATGATGATCCATTTGAGCAGCCCTCCGTCCAATCATGTATCTCTTCTTTGGAAAACTTCCATGAAGAGATGGTAAGGGCTTAGGGCTTAGGGCAAGGGTTGGGCTGGGTGAACTACATAGAGATGTTTATAGAAGATGCAATTGAGAACCTTGGAAAGCTATTTTATCAACTGTCTCAAGAGTCTCGGGCGTGCCCTCTAAGAAGTTACTGTGCCCGTATCGAGCCACACTCCGCGACTGCTAAGGATCTATCAAACCGCACTGTTCACGGTACTAGGTACGATTCCTACAAGAAGTCGAGACATATCACAGCTGATATATATTTCGGCTAATGGTCGACTTGACGGTATCTGGGCATCACATGATATCACTTTCAAGCTTGAGGTTATAGTCTAGAGAGATATCCTTGGAAAAACCGAGTGTGTCTTATATTGTGCTCCACCCGGGCGGGATCGTCGATATAAATATATATGTCAAGTCTGGATGGCGGCATAGACGAGAAATCGTTGATCAACATCCTTGGACAGTGAGTGAGTATCTTATGGGGTTTATTGCGATTACAAAGGCCGTTGCTCAAACAAGCGTCTTCTACAGTGTCCGATGGCTGCTCCCGGATGATGTGTCTACAAATCACTGGGGGGCTCCGCGCGTAGGCTGGATAGCCAGCGTAAGGGTAATCCAGGGGAACAATCTAACCTTGAAGTACCTGCTCGGAGATTAAAACACGCTCGAAAACCACAATGATTCAGAGGGACTTGACATATCTTGCTCAGTCATCTGTCGTACGCTCAGGAGAGGATATCAAAATCGAAGCCTTGAATCTAAGGCGGTTCACGTACTGTCCGTGCCGAAGCGTACCCACAACTCGGAATCGGTGCTACCGCACGGATAAGGTAAATGTCAGACCCAACCTCGATATATCGCCGGGGGTGGAGAGAAGCTCGCACAGGCTGGCATAACGTATTTGGCGATGAACCAATCAGAACATAAACAGTCCGCCGGGATTTGATTACGTGACCAATCATAGCAGACTGTCAGCATGACTAAGCGGTGCCTGTCGAATAACTTAGTTGACTAACTTACTATGTACCATTGTAGTTAAGTTACAAAAGCCGATCGAATGCTTAGCCCCCAACTGGGTCCACAGTCGGCCAATAAGATCGAGCTGCATTGTCCGTATCCGGTAAGAGGCGATTCAGCGACCTGAAAGCCCCCCAAATCGCACCTGCCTAGTTTGCCGAACTAGGCTGCTTTGGAACGTATCGATATCTCTTTTTTGCTAGCTTTTACCGAATGCTTCATCTGTTCTTCTGTTTCTAATCCTCCTTTATTATTTCTTTCTATGCTGTACGATTTATGAGTTACGATGACTGTTGCACAGACTTGAAAAGCATACGACATGCTGATTATCCTCTTTATCCTCTCGCCGCCACGTTAACCGCATCGATTCAACTGTCGCCTGAAGCCATCCTGCTGGAAAAGGGGCGCAGTGACGACATCCACGATCTAATCTATATACCGGCGTTCGCGTCTCTCTATACTCACCGCTATCTAATATTAATATTTCTTCCTGGTTGCTTCGCGTCCTTGCTCGTACCGGCGACTTATCTCCTTCAGCCTCGTAAGGCGTCATCGATCCAAGGCCCAAACATATATCGACATAACCTTCGCCGCCGTCATGCGCAAACAATTTAAGCGATATCTACTCGCTGCATTGGCATTTTCGTTTATACTGGCCCTTTACTTCCGTGATTCATGGTATAATGCCTCGGGTGATAGGGCTATTGCCCAGATGCACCTCTGTATGTACTCCCCACGTTTTCACCCGTCCAACTTTCTCCTCGACGATCCC
Source organism: Talaromyces stipitatus ATCC 10500 (assembly GCF_000003125.1). Classification (NCBI taxonomy): domain Eukaryota; kingdom Fungi; phylum Ascomycota; class Eurotiomycetes; order Eurotiales; family Trichocomaceae; genus Talaromyces; species Talaromyces stipitatus. The sequence continues at coordinate 1,721,496 of NW_002990117.1, read as the reverse complement.
CCGCATCCTACATTCTTCCCATGTGGATATCACAACTATATAAGTCTGCGGCACTCACCGGCTAACATGCAATCTATTGCCACAGCTATGAAACAACCTCCTCCGACAGATCCGACTAGCACGCCCCGCGCAAATGCCGCGCTTATTTCCCTTGTCCGCAACTCGGAGCTCAAAGGCATAATTTCGTCGATGCGATATATGGAAAAATCGTTTAATTCCAAGTTCAATTATCCATGGGTCTTTTTCAATGATGTTCCTTTTACTCAGGAATTTATAGATAAGACGCAGGCGGAAACCAATGCGCCATGTACATATGGTCAGTTTTCTGGTCGCGTTGCTGTCACCAAGAAGATTAACGTTCTATAGAGCTTATACCCAGGGAACATTGGGACGTTCCCGAATGGATTGATCAGTCCCGGATGGAAAAAGCGTTTAAAGAAATGGACAGCAACGGTGTCAAGCATGCATCGCAGTTGAGTTACCACAAAATGTGCCGATGGTACTCTGGCTTCTTCTTTCGACACCCTGCATTGGATAAGTATAAATACTACTGGCGCGTTGAGCCTGATGTGAAGTACGTTGTCTCTCTATTTGTGCTACCGGCCTCGCCTAACAACTCTTTGTACGACAGGTATTTCTGCGACATCGAGTACGACGTTTTTCAGTTCATGGCGCAAAATAATAAAACCTACGGCTTTACTATCAATATTTACGACGACCCCAAAACTATACCCACTCTCTGGCCGGCAACAACGGCTTTTCTCGATGAACACCCAGGTTACGCCCTCGGTTCGGATGAAAACTCCTATCACTGGCTTACGGATTCCGTAGCCCGACCCGGCCATACAAAAGCAGCCAATGGCTACAGTACTTGTCATTTCTGGAGCAATTTTGAAATTGGCGATTTGGATTTCTGGCGCTCCAAAACATATACAGAGTACTTTGAGTATCTCGATAAAACGGGTAACTTTTTCTACGAACGCTGGGGTGACGCACCCGTCCACAGTGTCGCACTTGGTCTGTTTGCTGCCAATGAACAGATTCATTGGTTCCGCGATATAGGCTACCAGCACAGCGTCTTCAGCAACTGCCCCAAGAGCGACCAATGTCACGGGTGTCAAGCTAATAAACTGACACCTATCACATACTGGTTGAACAGCGAGGATTGTCGCGTCAACTGGTTTAAGCAGGTTTGCGAAAGTAGTCGCAACAGAGGGATTGTGAATGAGGAAATATGTGGCTTGCATAAATCTGGACATACTTTTTGAAGGTTAAGTAAAATTTAGGGTCGGCTGTTTTCTTGGAGATCGAATCTTTTGTGATGTGATTGATGTTTGACTATGTGTGCTAATCCCGCATTGATTTTTGTTTATGTATATTGAGATACCATGCCATGTATATAGTTACCCCGGTAATTGGGCTCTGGGTACCAACGTATACGACGAGACGACGACCTACCAACTACTTGCACCTATATACGTATTCATAAGATAGAGTTATGCATCTATCACTCCAGAACCCGTCAATGTGAGAAAAGCCAGAACATGAATATCGCTACGAAGCAAGGGCGACAGATCTAGCCATCAACTGCGCCACAAACTCCAATTCCCTTTTGCCATGCAGCAGGGGATGATCTATTCTAGACTGTACGGAGTATTGAATTTTGATTTTCGATATCAGAATGCACAACATACCGACAGTTCGTATCCTACAGAGTACGTGCTCCGTAACTATGTTAACTTGGTTATGTGAGTGTAGATAATGCATGACTAAGCAAACAAGCATTGATAGATAGTTAGCGAAGGAGCGGAAATGAGCCAAGCTCGTGGCTTGCTGTTAGCTTGTTTTAGCGTTGGCAGCATGGAGTTGACGTGCTGTCTCTATAAGTGTCGACATGGCTCTGAAGAGTCTACTGTATCAGTGTATACAGTATATGTCTATTGTATGTTGAACAACCGATAGTCTCCAGAGTATGCTAATTGTAAGTAAGACAAAAGAAGTATTGACGAGCCTCAGGCACAAGCCACAATGTTTATCGCGAGCTAGCCCGATGCAGCTAGCAGACTTCCCGATGCGGAAATAGTCAAGCAATCGTTCGTTCTCGGCCTGCTCCTTCCTGTTACGCGACCTGACAACCTGCTTTCATTCAGTCTTTCGCTCGCTTGACTTTCGCTGTCTGCTTGATATCTCTCTACTCTCTTGTATATTTCCATTCGTTCTAATTCATTCGTTCTTCTGTTTAATCGCTTTTTGCATCTTATCCTTCTCTCTTCCGTCCAGGTAGACGACGCCTCCTTTTTTCTGATCTCCTTTCTTCCCCTCCTCTGTGCCTCTCTCTATCCCCTTTGACAAGCAGTCGACCAGGGAACGGAGTGACAAAATCGAACATCGACGAATCCTCTCGCTTTATATTGTTTACGGTGTCAAACACCAAATTCTCCTTAGCACACCGTCAGCGAACGGCAGGGTTCAGACACTGCGGCCCGTCTCAAGTTTCAAACTGCACACGACACACCACCTGAAGCGGTGCGATTTCTTGACCAACCAACGAGGGACATCATATTCTTAAAGAAAACAAACGGCCATTCCAAGTGGTCGACAGGCAGCTATGGCAACCGCCACCTTGACCTCGCCTAGCTCCGTTCCAGAACTCACCACATCCAAATCCTCCAAATCCTCCTCCTTCTACTCTTCTTCGCATGATGCCGACCCCAACGTCAGTTTTGCGGATAATTCTAATTTCGAAGACATCGGTCTCGAAGATGACGCAGAAATACAAGCCTATCCCGCGAAACTTCCGTATCCCCGTTCTCGGTCCCGAGCTGGCTCTCGAGCTTCCAGTCAAAATCGTGTGATATCGCATATTACCAGCATAAATACTATGCAATCGGCAACTCCGCCGGCCAAACAAGGCAGGGAATTGACTTCTGGTCAGCGGAGACAAATCACTCCACCGTCGTCAAGAGCTCTTCAGGGTATGCCGGGACAATTACCAAGAGGAACGCTAGATCCGAGGACGATGAAGAGTGGTCGACGATTGACGCACGGAAGCGTATCAACTCCATCTTTGCCGTACCGCCAACCTCGATCACGCTCAGTATCTCCTTCTGCGCCTCCTTTGAACTCAGGAGTTTCTTTACCTTCGCCCTCTCCTTCCAGCCAGAGTCTGTCGCCATTGGCTCCTCGTAATCCTTCCGCGTCGCGACGCGGCTCGATACAGCGGAAATCGGTAAAGGAGCTTGAGGCCGAGTATCACGATTCTGACGATGACTTGCCGGATGATGCTAGCCTCTTCAATGTGCCGTTGTCGCCGCGTCCGCCTCAAGAACGTCCAGCTTCGCGAAGTACGAGCCCTGATCAAGTCAGCAGTCCCAGGCCCGTACCTTTACCGCATGCTGTTTCGGAAGAACATGTAGCTTCCTTATCGAAATCTCGAAATTCTTCTCGGCATTCGCCAAGCACCAAGTCAAGACTCACAGTGACTCGATCTGCGTCCGCGGGTCCTGAACGAGGTCAGATCTCTCCGCGAGACCCACGCACATACTCGTACAACCTCGCCATGGCTGAGCTGTCTGAGGAAGCAAAGGTCTTGACACAGACCCTGGAACACCACGCTGACGATGTCGATCGCAAACGCGAAGAACGAGTTCAGAGCGGTCTGTCATCGGAACGATCCAGTGTAGAATCTGGGTCAAAGCGACTCTCTGGCAGTATACAGGATTTACCGCCTGTGCAGAAATCCAACGTCATGATTGACCCGTTACCTGTCAGTAAGGAGAAGGAAAAGGTTCTTAGTCGTACGCGCCCCAGTTGGCTGCCGCCGAAGGACCCGTTGGAAGAGAAGAAACATTTGAAGGAGTATAGAAAGATGATGACTTTGGCCAAGGAAGCAGGTTAGTATACCAGTGCCTATGTGTCTGGGATTCGATACTGAGCAAGGATTGTAGAGAGGAAAAAGGCCGCCAAAGCCGCTGCCGTGCAGTGTGAAAAAGATAATACTAGGGAAGCGTTACAACGGATATGGGAAGACCATGTCCTGCCTAATTGGAACAATGCGATTGCAGAACCTCGGATGAGGGAGCTTTGGTGGCGAGGCGTAACGCCGCGGTGCCGGGGAGCCGTGTGGCAACGAGCTATCAGTAATGAGCTATCATTGACTCCAGAATCGTATCAAAAGGCACTTCAGCGGGCCAAAGACGCAAAGTCTCGAGGAGACGAAGATGCCAGTGATAGTAGTCGAAGGATGCGAGAATGGTTTGCAGCTATCTCTCGAGATGTCTCGTCCGCATTCCCCGAACTCCATCTCTTTCAAGAAGGTGGGCCTCTACGGGATACTTTGATTGATGTGTTGGAGGCATATGCCATGTATCGAAGTGATGTCGGGTACACCTATGGCCTTCACGTAAGTTTACCTCCTCGTTGTATTGGTAATAATAACACACTCACATTTACAGACCATTGCTGCTCTTCTTGTTCTTCAACTTCCTACCGCTGCTTCCGCATTTATTACCATGGCCAACATCCTCAATCGCCCACTTCCTCTCGCCTTTTTGACCCATGACCGTTCTGCGATAGCTCGAACATATGGGCTTGCCTCGGCTACACTACGCTATAAATTCCCCCGTCTTTATAGTCATCTCTACGAAACAGCGCAGCTTAGCGATGAAGATATCTGGGGCCCAATGTTTCGCTCTCTATTCACCAACGGCCTTGATCTCGAACATCTAAGTCGTGTATGGGATTGCTGGGCCTTTGAAGGCGACCGCATCATAATCCGCGCCGGAGTCGCCGTACTGGGCTGTCTACAAACACAATTACTCGGCCTCTCAGGAACGGAAGCCAAATCCCGCGAGGAAATAAAACACGTCGTGGGCTGGGGCCCTCATGATCTGGGTACGCTCACACGAGACAGCAAGACTCGCCATAGTTCCCCGACACCGATCATGGGGTACGGAGGTGGTCAATTTGCCAACGCCGGCGTTGGGCATTATTGGATTCTGAGTTTGGCGGGTGATGAGGATAGTTTTATGAATGAAGTACGAGAGGCTGGCAAAGTACAGTCTTGATTTTATCGACAGGGGTCCGTGTCCTCTTTTCTTTCGATTCTGTTCACTCGTTTTATCCTCCTGTTTTCTGGGCTGATATGGTTAAATGGGAATTTGTATTATTGATTTGATAACTATTTTCATCATTACTTTTTTGCTTTTCTTTTTGCTTTCTGATTTATAAACCTTTTTATTTTGTGTATATTAGCAATTGTTTCTACTGCCGTGTTTGTTCCAATGACTATACTTCTTGAAGATAACTTGGTGGTAGAATTTACGCTGATTCATCCGCCAACCATCGCGAGTTTTATCCCGATGAAATTCATCCGCGCACTTGAAGCAATAGTCTCCCTTTACCCATACCCGGCATATGAATAAGAACAAGGCCATGTTAGCCCATTTGCCCTGTTGTGTACGTGTTTCTGCCATATTTGTCGCCGGATGCGCTCGTAGTATTCGTCGAACAACTTTCGACGGGCAGAGAGCAGATTGCTATCTCGAATTTATCGCGTGTTTCTTGGCCGGCATTTTACGCGTTGCGTTCATAGGGTGTCATGGTATTTGTATCGGCTTCTTTCGAACGTACAGCTTCTAGGCATAATAAGAGTGATCTCGACTATATCCTCATGTTGGATGATATATTCCGTGATATTCTTGAGGAACTTGTTCCCCCATCTTGAGATATGGCGCCTTCTTGGCCTGTCTTTTTGGTGTGGACTACTGGCAGAGTATGAACCTATGAGGGAACGTTGTTTTAGTCTTAGCGAACTCGGATCTCGAGAGAAATTAGTGGGGCCTTCTCTGTTTATCAACTACCATTGGCAGTACCTCGACTTCATCTTTTTCATCTTCACTGACTTTTTTGATATAATTTGTACCTCTTATTTCCTTATTATCAACTATTGACCAGTACTATAGGTCATGCCAGGTTGCAATGTGACCACCAAAAAAACATCCAAAACCTCGAGCTATTTCGTCCGATCAAGGGGGAAAAAGTCAACATCTGGGAATGGAGATTTATTGCAGACTTGGGGACAAGTCAAAAAAAGGAAGCCTAGGAATGATGAGGTTAAGAAACTGAAAAGTACGATTTGTACTTTAGATGAAGAATCATTGGGTGCAGGTTCTTCGACATGTCAGGGCGTTGTGTTTGGGTCGGAGACATGTGAAGATTTGACGGCTCAAACTGAGCTGCACGATGGGGCTATTAAGATGGATTCCATGGACCATGGGGATACAACGGTTGATGCTCATGTATTGACCGAGCAAGTGATTCTCCGGCCAACGATCAACACAGCAGCGGTCGACGGTCGAGGAGACATTCTTCATAACAGCAACGGTGATATTACGAATGGAGCATTAACACAAATATCCCAAGTGTCCCAACCGGAGGAACACCAAGAAGAAAACCGTCAACAAAAACGAGCAAAATCTCAACGCAAACAACCCCCCAAGCTCTCCCCATACTTCCCCAGACCCCTCCCCCTAATAGAAACATCCTGCCTCCCCTTCCCATCTGTCTCAGCCCCAACTTTCGGATTAATTCAAGAACAACTCGCCCTCTCCCCCTTTCGACTATTAATAGCCACAATATTCCTAAACCGGACTCGCGGCCCAGTAGCAATCCCAGTTCTATTCAAACTTTTCGATTTCTACCCAACAATCGAAGACATGGCAGCTGCAAACCACGAGGATATTGTTCATATAATCCGTGGCTTGGGATTTCAGAATCAACGAGCTACAAAATTCATTGCGTTGGCAAGGAAATGGCTCGATTCTCCACCGGAAAGGGGGAAGAGGTATCGCAAATTGAACTATCCGTGTAAAAAGGCTGGGACGGATATTGCGGCTGATGAAGTCGTTCCTGATGAGGATGATGGGGAGCGAAGTGATCGGAGAGTTGCATGGGAAATAGCACATTTACCTGGTATTGGGGCTTATGCTATTGATTCATGGCGTATATTCTGTCGAGATCGGCTTCGTTACGGTTCTGAATCACCATCTGCGAGTTACGAACCGGAATGGAAACGAGTCTTCCCTCAGGACAAGGAGTTAAGAGCCTATGTTTCCTGGAAATGGCTCAGCGAAGGATGGGTATGGAATTGTGAAAATGGATCGAGGACAAAAGCGGACTCGGAACTGATGAAGAGAGCTGAAAGGGGTGGTGTTGCGTTTGAGGGTGGGGATGGGCATTTGGTTGTTTTAAATATTCGTCCGTCTTCTGGAGGTTCTGTAGAAGAAAGGGACGGGTTTGTAAGAAAGGCAGGTTTTAGTTTGGATTATTCTTGAAAGCTGCCCAGTTTTGGAGGAGCGAAGTTGGTTTGTGACCAACTATCTTTTGATATAGAAAGGTATAGACACTTGTATCCGGCAAGTCGACGCTGGAGAAAAGTACTGCGGGAAATATAGAGAGTCTCGTCTGTTATCGTGGTAGATCGAATTCTACCTCTTTTGAGTGAATCAGGTCAGAAGCGGGAGGTAATTAATGTATTTTTGTTACTGCAAGCGCTCGGTCAGGATTTTACTTAGGTATATCTTTTTGGTTTGGAGAATGGGATGGACTTTACCCACGACGTTACTAAGCGTGAACATTGGCTTGATATATATGACAAGTTCAAGGTCTCGCATCCCAAAAAATGCAGTTTTAGCGAGTGTGAGCAATGGTGTCTTGTATTATGTGATAAGGTTAGTAATGACCTGAAAGAGGGGAAAGCAAGTAGCGATTAAGGCGCCTAGCCAGTGGGGTATGTGTAGTTTTATTGTAGTCTGGAGAAAAATCCTGAGAATTGGGAGAGAAAAAGGCTTATGCTAGCCTTGGAGATGCATTATCATCTTATTGCTGGACATGGAACGTTGGGAATCTCGTTTATTACCTACACGTTGTGGGAGTTATCGCAACGTCCTGCCCTTCAAGTGTGTCTTTGAGAGGCACTCGTAGGCCTCTCCCTGACTCTGAGATAACAATCACCAGAGAAAGATGGTGCACTACCATCTACACAGTACTTGGATAACCTGCCGCTTCCAGACTCTATAACCCGAGACAGCTTCCCTGCCTAGGTGCTTCTCGAAATGCTTTGCAGCTTATTTCGGACTGTATTAAAGTGAGGATTTGTCAAGCCCTAGAGAATTGAAGCGATCACGAAGTTTTATCTTATGTATTTCTTGCGTGTGGTTTTGACATTGAGAAACACTCAGCTGAATGAATGTAATGTTCCTTGCGTTTGTAGTCAAAGTGAGTGTATCCGGGACCAGAGGTAAAACTAATGGCAAATGGCAATTCACAGTTCCTCTCTTCATTATATATACAAATTCAAGACCTATACCAACTTGTGTGTGTAGGTATTATAGAGCCAACCCAGTTCCATTCCTCGTCCACCGATACAACGCCAAAACCGCCTTTCGCCGATGCCGAATCTCACTATGATTGACCGGCCTGCCTCTCGCCTGCGCCACAGCACTACGCATAACCTGTCTGAAATTACGCTGATACTCCGTATTGAGCGTCACAACACACGATTCGGTAGCTCTGATTACCACTTCGCAGGCTTTCAAAATTCCCTCGCCGGCTTCCTTTTGTAGTCGTTCAACAATTAGAAGGAGTAGGAAACTTCCTTGTAAGAGTTGAATGCCGAAGAAGTAGGGCATGAAACTGACGTCCGGGTCGTAATGGAGGATCCGTTCTAGGGCGTTTGCGGCTTCGAGGGCGTGTGAGATCGTTGAAGCGAATGTTGGGGATGAGGTCCAGAAGTCTTTGTCTTCGAGTAGTGAGACGGGGTCCCATTTACCCATTAGGAGAATGTGGAGGACGTGCACGACATAAGACGCGTATGCGACGACTGTTTGCGTGTGCCATGAGTGATATGATTTATAATTGGCGTCGTCGATTCCTCCTGCTTCATTGAGTATGGGTGGTGATACTGTAAGTGGTTGTAGCGGCTGACCCAATCCCGGTGGCATTTGCCCGGCTGGTGGTACAGTGGATAATGACGATTGTCCTCCTACTGGAGGAGCCGCTGCTGTGGAGGAATGAGCCGAAAACGCCTGTAGTGTCGCCTTGTACGTGTCCAACTGACGCAGTACTTCGTTTACTTGAACGTCCCATGCAGTCTTGACTTGTAGACGGGTGCCTAGCATTGGATGGTTTTTCGCCTGGTTGAGATTTATCAATTCTCCTGTAATTGCCATCAAAGGCAGATAGAACCCGAACACCGAGTGGTCATTGCATGCGAAATTCGGGAAACAACGCCGCCTGTTCGTGTCTGGCGATACAGGACATTGCGGTCCATCAGCCTTGGAGCTGTTACTGTGTACATCGCCAGCTTGCCAAGGGCCTTCTTCAAGGGGTAAAAGAAGCTCATCGCATTCCGCATCGAGTAAAGCCAACGGACGATTGTAGCATAGTGCTAGATGGCGGTCCATGATGTATAGAAGCCACCATGTTCGACGACGTTCCTCTCGATGCTCTTCTGTGATTATACTTCCAGTTCGGTGTTGAAGATTCTCCTCGGTCAATAGATTCGGCCGTTGCTGCTGTCTCGTGCATACGCAGTTGAGACTTGCTCGACCGCTGGGAGGGAAATAGTTCCCATTAGTACCGTTGTGGTTTGCCCCAAAACCGGTACCCTCGGCGAATTCGAACGGTCGATTAGACCCGTCCACTGGGCTGCCGAGATTTGATGTAGCTTCAATTTCTTGGTTTAGTCGCAGCTCTCTCGCTAATGTGAAAGCTGCATGCCACCTGTGACTGACTGTTAGATATTTTGCAAACCAAAACGGGATTCAGAGGGAATACCATCGCATGCTAGCTGCTTTTTGTTCGCTAGCAGACACAATCGAGGCTACATGAATATACGTAATCACATCATCCAACGATCCGGCAGGCCCAATCAAGCCCCTATCATCACCGCCCTCCTCGAACGTACGAGTACGATCGTGTCCACCAAGTGAAAAGCTGTTTTCGTGGTCAATGATGGGCAAAGCTTCGTCGTCTTTGAACGAGACGTGGATCAACGGCCGTAGAAGTCGCACGGTCAACGCGCACAAGAATTGACACAGCTTCTTACGCTTTGGTGGAGATATTGACAATGAGAAAGCTCGATCGTCAAGTGCAGCCACCCAAAGCATGCTTGCAAGGAGAGCAGGACTGGTATTCCGTGGATTCTCATGACTGAGGAAAGATGCTTTTCGGACCACATAGCAGTGAATATGATGACAGACCGGATGCATCGCCGTTGAAAAAGCACTTGTAAAGTATAGATCTAGCAGATCATAAACCAGATTTCGGGACAGATAAGGTTCGAGAAAGGGCATCAGCGGTGCAAGCACCGGATATTTCAGAGGAGCTTCTGCTGGCCGTCCTGGCTGATCATTCTTCCGTTGTTGTCGCGATACAGATCTTGAAAGCTGATACCCATTCAAATTATTCAAACCCATCATTCCAAAAGGAATATTATCAAAAAAACTGTCCGAGAATGCCATGTTTTCAAACATTGGATAAGGATACGGCCCTTGCGGAAATCCATTTGAGCCGGACATCCAATCTTCCACCGCTCTGTCTCCTCCTGCCACAGTTTCCCGAGGTGATGCCTGTATGGTATCTCGGCGAGACAAATGTTCCCCGCTGCCATGAGCAGATGCGTGCAGCACATGGTCAGGCGACGCCTGCGCGGAACGAGGGAAATTGACAGGCTGCGCCATTTGTTCGGTAGGCAAAGGGTCTGTAACCATGCTTATAAAATCTCTCTGATGTGTTGCAGTGGATCTTCTTCCGGAAAAGTGTTTCTGATCGTCGTTTTTGCCCTCGTTCGCAAAAGTACTTTCTCTGCGCGCCGCGTTGTTACGGGGTATCCGCCCTCTCTTGCGTCTCTCTCGCGTGAGTTCGCATTGTGTTTGGCTTGCGACGCATCTTGAGCACGGAAACGCACGGTCACATCTTACGCGACGGGTATGGCAAGCGTCGCAAGCGACACGATTTCTGCGCCAGCGCTTCTTGACGCCGTTGGGCGGTGTGGTTTCTGGAGCGATGCTTTGGTCGTCTTGGTCCATTGATTCTCCCATGGATGCGGTTTTCACCTCTTCAGCTGACATTTTGAGAAGTCAAAAAGGTCCAAAGTGATCAGTTGGTAAGTCGAAGTTCAGCTCTGACCGGAACAAAAAAGGCTCACCAAGTACGGAGGTAAGCCGCTGTCTACCACATGATAAAAGCAATTCGAAAGATAGATGGCAGGGAAGACAATTGCAGCATCGCAGCATATTGATCAGGATGAATATGCAGCAGGGATCGGTAGTTGAATCAAGTGCGGAGCCGATGAGTTTAATGTCTCACCGGTTCCCCCGCAAATCCATTCTAGCCCCAGACCACGCTAGCTGACTCAGCATGTGACCCTAGGCAGCGACAGACGTCTTGACAATTTTTTCTCTCACATATAAACAACTCAGTAAACAGAGACACAACCAAGAACACAAGATGCAAAGATCTGCAATTCCAGTAAATCTCGAGCAGAACTCAAGGAAAAGGATGAAATCTCCAAAACTATTTACGAACAAGTAAGGAATGGCCGCCCAGAAAAGATCACGGACTGGGAAAAGCTAGAACCTATGTCTATGGACGAGGTTGAGACGGAGAATAAGCAATACACTCAGAAGTGGGAAGGTTTGTGGTGGTCGTCTACGCAGTTGACGCTCTGTCAGATAATTCATGTCCCGGACAGATTTCTGGAAAAGAACCGATGAGTCAACAGAGTCTGAAAAGAAGGCTGCTATTCGCGCCTATAGGTCAGCTTTTAGCAGATTTCAAGAGATATATCATCTCATAGGATGGCGACGCGAAGAGGACAACGATGTTATGTTTAATGAGTCTGTTCTCACAGAATCCCGCGAGCTTCTGATCGAGTCCATCTTCGGAGTTGAAGCATATCAAATGACTGGTTTGAGTGGTTCTCCCGAAAGATCAAGGATGCTTTTCGAGCTTTCTCGTCTCCCTCGTCTACTAATAATCCTTGTCCGAATCGCATGCAGGCAGATATATGTCATCAATGCTTGTGGGCCGGGTAAACCTATCAAAGAAAGACCATTTCGTGACCTCCAGACAGTGTGAGTGCTGGCGCTTGTAGCACACACATTACGGGGTAAAAGTATCTCCTCATTGACTATGGAGGAGCTTCTTCATAAATGTTACCCACGCCGAATTCTCAATCAGCCAGATGCCAGCGATGTCGACAGTTACACCAAACATTTTGATTTGTTATATGACTGCTTCACGGCTCTAGATTTTACGAGGAAATTCAGAGAAATCAGAGAGCCCTTATGCTCACTGTTTTACATGCAGCACAGGTCTGAAACGATCCACGCAATCTTTGAGCATGTGAGACTCCATAGTGAAGCTACTGTTGGAATCAATAACTTTCCAGAGCTCCCTCTAGATGAAAGTACAGACTCTATATTTTCACCGGAGGTCTTCTCCATTCCATATCTACAGGGCTTTGGACGGTTGAATATAGAGTGGACTGATTGCTTAGATGAACATTTAAAGATATACACAGGTCGGAATGCTTTCATGGCCTTTGCTCATCCCACATTTTTCTACAATAACGTTGATCTACATAAGTAAGTACGGAACCTTGCAAAGAAGGAAGTATTATATTCTAATCTGAAATTTCAAAGACATGAGCGCGACTACTTGGATCCAACACACAATGAGCTAGGTCTTACTTACGCTCTCTTGTTCCGTCCAATATCTTCCAATCATCTCGAACTTCTAAAACGTTATGTCACTGCTGGAAAGGATCAGCAAATACTATGGCACAAATGCGTGACATTCAATGGCCGTCAAATCTACCGTTCTATATTTCCCTGGGACAAAGAAGAAATACCGGAAACATTGAAAACACTGGACATTAACCCCAAACGGAGTCCAACAAAATATATTCTCTCAGAGAGCTTATATCGCTGTTCCCTTTCACCGGGCACACACATCGCGTTCAATCTTGCAAACCCATCCAAAGTAGTCAGAGGCATCCGTGGCGCATGGGATCAACATCAAGTAACGCCAACCTCAATGCAAGAAATCTTGAAGCTCGCACCAAATTATCCAGAAGATATCAAGTTCATGATGACTTCTGTTATGGGAAGCGAGCTGACGGATATGGAGACATTTTTACGGTTCCCCTATTTTGCGCCACGACTTCGCCGGCTGAAGATGTATCTGGATTCTCACCAGCCAAGCACGATCCGTGAGTTATGGATGGATCGCCGGGATTTTAGGTCGTGGTGTGTATTTTGGGGAGCTGGATTCTTTGGTATTTGTAGTTTGCTACTGATGGTCGTTATGCTACGTTTGCAGCTTGACGTTCACCGCAGAGTATAGGGCTGTAGCCAATTTCTTTTGTTCTTGAAAATTGATCCAATATTTCTAAGAGTGTAGACCTATTCTGGGAGTAAATGCCTGCAGAGATACCAAGAAATTAGTTTTCCTTCTGATGATCCCTCGATGCAGAGCCCTCCGCCCAATCCAGATCAATGGTAGAGCCAGTCGACTGATGTGAAACCGCCATTACAAATACGACGAATTGAAGATGCGAATTCTAGATTAAAATTGATTAACCGGGCAGATTAGCCAGTCAGTCAGATGTGAAAGGGTCAGACGTTGATTTATGACCGTGGTGAGAGTATGCTTGTCCAGAGACAGTAATTCTGCGGTGGAGCAATAAATCCGCCAATCAGATAACTGGAATCCCGTGACCCGGCCCTAAGCGAAAACAACCACGAAGAACCGCGGAAAAAGTTTTCGCCGACTAAGCACCGCACAGTCGCCAAATTCGAGGCTATCCACACACATCGTCAAGTCTCAGCAACCAACAACCTGTCTTTAGCCGACATCGAGTTCACAGGTACGTCTCTACACCTAGAATCTGACATTTCGGTCTCGTTCAGATTCTTTTCCTCGCTTCTCCCCGCCAATTCGATTTATCTGGGTGGTTGCGTTGTGGTCGATCGAGAATTTCGCAATTTCGTCAACAACGTTTTAAATCTATCGCTCAACAAAGTGCTGACTCGCTTCGAATTTACAGCTAGTCGAAATGGCCAAGAGAACTACCAGTAAGGAATTCTTTTTCCTCTGAAAATATTGCATCGACATACCATAGACAAATTTCATCAAACGACGTTCAACGTTGATGAAATCCCTTCCTCTTCTGCCGCACGGATATTCGTCGAACAGTCTGCTAACTGGTTCTCTAGAGGTCGGTATTACCGGCAAGTACGGTGTCAGGTACGAAGCAAATGCGTCAATCTCAACCCCGCGAACAATGACTAAACTATCTGATCAGATACGGTGCTTCCCTCCGTAAGCAATTGAAGCGTCTCGAAGTTGCCCAGCACGCTCGTTACACCTGGTACGTCGGACACAACAAACAGCTAGGATTCTGCGACGACATGCAATACTAATATCTGGATAGCACTTTCTGCGGTCGTAACACCGTCCGCCGTCACTCCGTCGGTATCTGGAACTGCTCCGGCTGCAAGAAGACCATGACCGGTGGTGCCTACACCCTCTCGTGAGTCCTACATCCATCCAAGTATTATCGACCAGACTGACTGATGGTTTTATTTTTTTTTTAGTACACCCGCTGCCTCCGCTGCTCGTTCGACCCTCCGTCGTCTCCGTGAAATTAACGAGTAAATGTTGAACGACATTGATTTGGCGCAGTTCTTTTAAATATGGGTTACGGGGTATTTGTTGTGACTTCTTTTTAAAAATGGCTTGATTGCATCTGGATGATATTCCTTCCACGGAAGAGGAAAGCGGTCCTGAAATATGATCATTGTTCACGAGCTTCTCCTTCCGGCGGGCATCACTGTGCAGTGTATGCGGATTCTCTCGTGTATGTAGCTTGGATTCGACGAATTAGAAAAGCTGAATACCGCCTTTGATTCGACTTGTTTTGTTTACACTACGTAGAGGATGCTAGATCGGTCTCTTTGACTAACGACAGAGCATAGGCTTGCTGAGCATGGAATTGTAGCCGCCAATTGATATGATTGCGTTTATTTTCAATATCATGCGCCAGCATTTACCTATTAAATGCGGTAGATTTGTCTTTCTGTGGTAATATGTTCCAAATCACTAACTATTGTGAGTCCGACTAAGAGCCAGGAACGTCTTTTGTCAACAAAGGCTACTCCGAACTCCGTCGTCTAACAAGCACGTCAATTCTCCCGCTTCTTAGCTTCATAGATAGGCAGCAGTAAGATATAAATACCTGCCGGCTTCCAAAAACTTCCAATTCCTGTCCTATTTTCATAACATATGTAAGCATGAAGGAATTACCCATGCGCGCTCAGGCGCCCTTCCGTCGCCGCCCCTTCCGAGTCGGTCGCTTGGTCCTTCCAGTTCTTATCGTGATAGGCTTCCTCTGGTTTACATCCGACTACCATACACCCCAGTCAAAATACATTGTTGAATTCCACGGAGAGCCGCAACTCGCTCAATCCCAATGGGATCGATTAGATGCGCATCTACAAAAATGTGAAGAGTACAATAGGCCGCTGGTATCTTACGCGCTCCCAGTCTCTGCGAATCGCAGTAACCCGCGGTGGAACCCAGTTTCTGGCCAGTCGCAGACTACAGTTTTGCGAAATGTGACTCTTTTCGATGGAGATAGTATTTCTGCGGAGCCAGTTGATATTCTCTTTGAAGAGGGTGTTGTACGGTCTATCTCATCGACGAGTGCTAATGATATTGAGATTGACTCCCACACCGTCGTTCGTCACTATAACGGCGAGTTTGTCACGCCAGGTCTAGTGGATATGCACTCGCATCATCTGGCTCTTAGCTGGCCAATCCTCAGTGTCTCCAAAGATGAGAATGAAATCAATCCTGAGACCGGACCTCTGACACCCATGGTCCGATCACTTGATTCCTTAAAACCGTATGATATTGCTACTACTATCATTGCATCCGGCGGTGTCACTACCTCGCTCATTCTTCCCGGCTCAGCAAACATTATGGGCGGTGAAGCTTTCCCCGTTAAGAACTTGCTTAGAGGTGGAGAGCACAGTGAAGAAGTCGTTGAAGATTTGCTTCTTGAACACGGAATTCCCAAAGAGGATCGACGCCGTTATTTGAAGATGGCCTGTGGTGAGAATCCCAAAAGAGTATACCACCATACTAGGATGGGCAATGCTTGGAAATTCCGTCACCATATGGCACGGGCTAAAGATTTGCGGGAGAGCCAGGATGCGTGGTGTGCTGCTGCTACAATTGCGAAACAGAATAGAGACTCCTCTGCTGCGGCAGGTTTACTTGCTGACGGCCCAAGTGGGAAGGGAGGACTACCGGAAGAGCTTGAATTGGATTCGACTGTTGCTATGCTGAGAGGGAAGATTAACATCAATGTGCATTGTTATGAGCCCGAAGACTTTGAGGATATGCTTCTTCATAGTGAAGAGTTTGGCTTTCATATCCAAGCATTCCATCATGCTTTGAGTGCATGGAAAGTGCCTGAATTAATCAAGAGTAGTGGACAGTATGTTAGCTTGTCTTATCTAAATATCTTGCTCACTAATTGAAAATAGGAACATTACAGTCGCGACATTTTCCGACTTTAGCCTATACAAAAAGGAAGGATACGAGGGCAATTTGCAGGCTGGTAAAATTCTGGCTGAGCATGGCGTACCACTTGCCTTTAAATCGGTATGCTCACATATGCACCTAAGATATTCAACCGTGTCTAATCCATTGATAGGA
This sequence comes from Talaromyces stipitatus ATCC 10500, assembly GCF_000003125.1. Taxonomy (NCBI): domain Eukaryota; kingdom Fungi; phylum Ascomycota; class Eurotiomycetes; order Eurotiales; family Trichocomaceae; genus Talaromyces; species Talaromyces stipitatus. The sequence goes on along the minus strand of NW_002990117.1, from coordinate 1,704,705 downwards.
TCATGTCGAGCCAAACACCAATGCCAGATATCTCCTGTAAGTTCACTCTCACGTTTCAGCTGAACTTGCATTGCTAAAGAGCGTAGGTCTCAAGCTGCCACTGCACATTCATTTGGACTTCCGGAAATTCTTGCTTTGCAATCAGTCACCAGTGTTCCAGCAAGGTCTTTGGAGCTGCACCATCGCGTTGGTTACACAAAGCCTGGATATGATGCAGACCTAGTAGTTTGGAATGAGCATCCATTATCTGCTGGCGCATCTCCGCTGCAAGTATACATTGACGGCAGATCTACGCTGGAGGAGACGGCCAAGCATTCAGAGCCTGCCGTAGTGCAAAAGCCCAGCATGCGTGCAGAAACTGCACCCGAAGATGTTCAATCATTTTGCTCGGATCCAAAGCATGGTGTTACGGTACTTATCACCGGTATCAGTTCTTCTTATTTGGAAAGTGAACACGTCAAGCAGTCTTCGGAAGGAAACTTGACAATGGTCCTGACGAATGGAAAAGTTGATTGCTTCGGAGAACATGCCGAATGCGCCTCAATCAAGTCATTTGACAAAGTCATCTCTCTCCGCAACGGGCATGTCCTCCCCGGATTGACCACAATATCTAATGGTCTAGGACTCGTTGAGATATTATCAGAGGACAGCACTGCTGATGGAGCTGATGACTCCAAAGTAAATATATATGACCCAGAGTCCGCTGTATATGCTAAATACGGCATTCACTTTGAAGGGAAAACTTTTGATCGATCACGTATTGGAGGCGTCACTCGTTCGATTACGTATCCAGCCACAGACGGGTTTTTGAAGGGCGTCAGCACTGGTATTAAGACATCTGAAGGTAGCAATCCTCTCAATGGCGGGATATACAAGGATGATGCCGCTCTACATTTCGTGGTTGGGCAGGAAGCAAAGGGTATGCTATTTGCCTGATTTTGTCTAGTGGTCTCGACTGATTCATACAGGCTCAACTCAAACACCGACTGTATCCAAGTCTGTTGCTGCTCTACGGAAGATACTCTCGCAGAACAAGGGCAAGGATACTTTATATGGAAAGGCTGCTGATGGGAAGATTGCGGTTGTCGTTCATACTGAGAACAAGGTACCACAAATCCACAACTGAAGATAATACCGTGTTAATCGTATTTAGTACGACATTCTGCAAATAATTAAGATTAAGAAAGATTATCCCAAAGCGAGATTGGTGGTGTATGGCGCTGCTGAAGCACCAAGTGTAGGTCCTCCGTCTTGTCTTGGTAAATGAAGCAAATAGCTAATTTGATTCTGCAGGTCGCCGATGAAATTGCCACGGCTGGTCTTCCTCTGATTTTCACCGCTGCTCATTCTGCGCCAGTGACCTGGGAGAGCAAAGATCTCTTTGTCGGGCCACCGTTGACAATCTCCCCGGTACAAGTTCTGGTGGAGTCGGATGTCAACTTTGCACTTGCGTTGCTTCCTGGATGTACGTTCACCTCCCGTATATCAATATATAAAGGTTGCTAATCTAGGTAAATTTCTAGTTGACTGGCATATCGCAAATCTTCCGGTAGAAGCAGCTGCAATCGCCAAAGAAGCAGGTCTCGAAGCTAAGGAGGTTGTGAATCTATTCACCAGAAAGATTGATGATATTCTTGGCTTTGAGGGTTCAGAGAGGAACACCGACTTTGTGATTTGGGAAGGAAACCCATTGGAGTACGGAGCTAATGTAGTCTTGACAGTTGACGGGGATGACAAGGCGATTGTTGGATGTTGGCCGGAGGCGCAATAATATAGTCTGGAAACTACGAGAAGAAGGCACCGTTACCTATACATGACTATAAATGACAAGGATATTAGATATTGAATAGTATCAAGACGAAGCATCCCAACTCGTCTTCCCAGAATGAAGATACTCCTGCCCCTTCTTCAAGACCTCACTATTCTCTCGACCAAGCCACTCAGGCTCCAAAGCCCGGATCCTATCCTCAATCTCATAACTTTTCCCTCCACCCACCCAGACAATCTTACCAGAAAAGGGCAGCACAGCGCCTTCATGGCGTTGGCTTTTGGATCGATTCGCCGTTGCGCAAATGAGGATTGCTCGCGCAACGTCTTCGGGTTCATTGGCTGGGAGACCGAGATTGTACCATCCTTGTTCGATGCCAGTGACCAGTCTCGTTTCTACAATATCATTAACCATCTATTCTCTGCATCAAAGAAAACCAGGGGAAAAAAAAAGGAAAAGAGGGACCTTACTAGTCATCCACGGACAAATAGTATTAATCCTAATCCCTTCCTTCTCCCCCTGCAACGCCAACCCTCTCATCAACCCAATAACACCGTGTTTACTAGCTGTATACGTCGTGAGACCCTCGCATTCCTTGAATCCGGCTATACTCGACACAAGCACTATATCCCCTTTATATCCATTTGTACGGGAAGGATCATTCTTTCGTAGATAGTGCAGGCCCAATCGAGTCGTATACAACGGTCCCTTAAGATTCACGTCAATCTCTGCTGTGTTTGGGGCTATGAGGATGCTCTCTTCTGAATCTAGGGTGGGTGCGAATGGGTCTCTGTGAATTGCGATTCCGGCGTTGGCGATTACGATGTCAATTCTGCTGTAGAGTTTGTACGCGGTTTGGAAGAGCCTTAATTGGTCAGTGTAGTTTGAGGTGTCGCAGTGAACGAAATGAACTCTTTTCGTTTCTTCAGTGTCATTTTGATTTAGGGCCGAGACGAGGTTTGTGGAGAGCTTGTCGTCGACGTCTCCGAAGATGATTTTTGCGCCGGCGGCTGTGTTTCATATGAGTGATTGTGGTTTCTTTGATAGGAATGATACAAAAGAGGCATACAGTGAAGCTGTTCTACGAGACTTTGGCCGACACCTTGTGCGCCACCAGTCAATACCGCGACGAGACCGATCAGGCTAGATGATAGCAGAAACTGATTCGGACTGATTCGGGACATTTTGATTGAAGGACTGTAACTTTCAATAAAATCAGTTTAAATCTCAAGATGAATACTAAGTATCCGATCTCATATTTTAAAGATATCTCAAGCCCCACATAAGCAAATCCCATTGTTGGCCTTGAATAGACATGAACCAGTAATATTGACGATATTCAGATCTCCTCCCCGCGTTTCGGGGATTCCCCGCTCCCCCGGATTTTCCTTCAAAGACGCTGCGATAAAGACTACGGAGTGTTGTATCTTACTTTCTGGAATCTTTCGTAATAGGGAGCTTGTGGATGTATCTAGAAGATGAAGCAGTCATGCCCTAGATTTGTCAAATTGGGCTGTTCGACATATCGTACCTACACACACTGGATTTCCTTTGACGCTCATGGGCTTTCCTTTTCCGTTTTAGACCATGGCCGCATATTGAGCTTGCTCTCACATGAAAATCGTGCCATACGTTGGCTATCTCGCTGCCTCTGAGCCTCCACTGAGGATTAGTAGCTTCGGACATGTATCAGATCTTGGCAATAGTGGTATTGGTATGTGAAATTTGGGCTGGCAGTTCCTATATGTCTGAAGCGAAACCATCCCTGCTTCCAAATAATCTCAACAAAATCCCCCATTGCTGTATTCCTGCCTGCATTTTCCTACGCATGTGGAGGACCAAACTTGACAGGTAGGTCATCCAAGTTAAATGCGTAACTCCTATCTAATACTTTGCATTGGTTCTATTAGACAAGCTAAAATAGTGTGCTCAAAAGTATTATAACTTGAGACTTGGCTTACTCACCGGCTTATTCTACCTTTGAAGAAGCAAATTATTCCAGCCATCGAATTCCAAAGAGCATTTTCGGGTATGGCGTTGTTGATTTTGAATTCATCTGTGGCGCGGCATTCTGCACATTTGCCGCAAAATATTTCATCTATCATAGCAGTGTATGGCTTCTCGGAGATGTGGTGAGCAATGCGACTGGAACGCGAGTGGGAGTCAACCGTAAACACACAAGGCCGAAAATGGAAAGGACGTTGCTGATTAATCAAGTCACATGATCGCCAATTTTATAGAGTCTATTACGTGCCCATGGCGGCTGTGAGCGTGAGTCCGGACTGAAATTTACTCAGTAAGCCTGACTGTGAGCGCTAAGAAATCCCCCGCCCGGCAAAGGAGATATGTAAGTAGAGTCACCTAGGTATTGGTGGGAGATGCCCTAAAGAGCAGCCCTAACCCTAACCCTAACTACATGCGATGCCGAAAGAAATTTTCATCTCATCATATTCCACCCAGTTGCATCGAAATAACCAAATACCTAATTTATAGTAGATAAGATCAGACAATGTTCTAAGTAAAAACATTGGAACTAATTGTATGGAGCCGCAAAGATAGAGTGCACGTGGGCTTGCTAGAATCGACATACTTTGCCTGGCGGACCTATTATGAGGGAATTGTTTCTACCATCCGAGATATTAACACAACAACTAACAATGGCCTATTTTAAAACCTCATACTACACTTTTGGATCTTTGGATTTCTATTACCAAACTATTTTTCACAAATGAGTCTTTTATTTTGTCCATTCTCCAAGATTTTACGACGGACATAGCACCGAGTCGCTGACGTGGTGGACGTTACGGTACACATACACAGCGTGATTTCGTGATACATTACTCTCATTTTCATGTTACGGCTGGAAGTAGACATTCTGGTTTATTTTGAATTAGGCAATAGTCTGTGACTTGCTGTTGCCTTGAGGCAAAACTGGAACCACTGCCTCATTTACATACATGGTAGTAGTGGCAACTCAACCTCGCCTCCTACCTAGGTACACCTTATGATCCACAGTCTTAGAATTTTTGAGTCAATCGAGTTTGAACAGGTCTGCAACGATCTCTTGATCACACGTAGCCGAGTACCCCAGAACCAATTCATGTCGTGTAACTCTCCCTGCCAAGCTCTGAAGGGATTGATGCATACCGACAAGTGGACATCGGAATATTACACGCGTCATTCCATCGATGTCATTCACTGATCGACTACGTACTAGGTAGTTTGTATGACATTTTAGTTAGATATGAAATATGCATGTAGAGTAGATCCAAATCACCCTACTTACATACGCTTTGACAGTGTCGAGGCAAAAGGCATGCCGAACATACCAGCTCTGGCTCACCCCATGGGGAGGAAATGTATATGAGGCATTTACAGAAACCATTTGTGTATGTTGTCAAGCTACCTGTGGACAAGGAGTGATATATGCGTTGATAGGGAATCCTGCATATAAGCTAGTAGGAAGACAACTAGAGGGGTTGCAGGTAAGCGCTCCTTTGTGGCTTGCTCTGACCGACTCTTATCATTACGACCTACGTAGCTTATTTATTCTATTTAAACCAGACTGCAATCAAGGACTGATAATCTACAGAAGCTCTCTATACACTATAGCAGTCGACCACATTTCCGACGAGAAAATGTTCTCGGGGTATTGTAAGGCTCATACAGACGACGATGAACAGTTGCTGTTAGCTCAGGTAGATATGGAGTCATTTTATCAGTTGGGGAAGAGCTTAAAGAGCTCCTCAGTTCGAAAAGAAGTCTGTGTCGGCCCTATTCAACGATATACGCAGCTCGAAGGAGGCAGTCATGAGCATTGCTTGCCTAAGTCATATCAACAGAGAAGAAGCAGCGGTAACGCTTTGAATGGACATGATCCAGACATGGACCTTCCATTTGACACTGTCTTATCAGCATCATCATCTTTTCTCAAGAAATTCAGGACGAGAAATCAACATGACCAACGACTTCTCTCCAGACAATACAGCTATCAGCGAGATCTTCTCGACGACTCATCCAACGACATTCGAATATGCCTAGTACGATCAAAACTCAACGTCCGGAACCAACCCACGAGATTATTTGCCGTCAAGGTATTTGTCCACCCTCAAAAGAACCGCTTTAGGCTGTACACGAGGAGAGTCACAGCCGAATTCTGCATTGCGCACACCTTACAACATCCCAACGTCGTCCGCGTTATTGAATTGCTACACAACGATCACGGAGACTTGTGCCAGGTCATGGAATATTGCGACGCAGGCAGCCTTCTCGATCTGCTGACGCAAGTCAATCATCTCACGCACGACGAAGCGGACTGTTTCTTCAAGCAGCTGTTACATGCCGTACAATACATCCATAGTGTAGGCGTGGCGCATCGAAATTTAAAGCCCGAAAATATCCTTTTAACGAAACAGGGAACTTTGAAAATTACAGATTTTTGCTATGCGGAATGTTTTAGGTTACCGTGGGCAGCGCCACTGAAGCGAAGTTTTCAGGAGAGAAGTATCCAGCATCGAGAATTGAAGGGAACGATTGCATACATGGCGCCAGAACAGTTTACGAAGGCGGCATTTGATCCTGCGGCGGGCGATATGTGGGCTATTGGGATTATCTACTTTGCTATGCGGTCTGGTCGCTTACCCTGGAAAAGAGCTACAGAAGAAGATGCGTTCTACCGGCAGTACTTGGCAGATTTGGAGAATGGAAGGGTTAACAAATACATGGACTTCGTTTCCACGGTGAGTCAAACGTTCGTTTCTTTCTATGACCCTGGACTGATCTTTCCCAGCAAACTCACCGACATGTCCTTTACTCGATATTGCAGCCGAGTCCTCGATACCGGTTCACAGCCACTCAAGTTTTAGACTCCGACTGGATCAGAGAAACCAAGCTTTGTGCGGCTGCTAGTGGAAGTATGCAATCGACGTGACCGACTGAGCTAACTCGACCATTCACTCGCCGTTTATCACATGTGAAATTATTCGAGGGGCATCGTGCCCCTTCATAGATGATTGATACTCATCGTGTTCAATAGAAACTCGAATTACGTACACGTTTTCCACCACGCGCGATCAGCGGTGAGTATATCCAGAGTCAGTTTGCAGTAGCTTCTGCTCATTATTCTCTTTGATTATGATATTGTAGTCACCGAGACTGAGGAGAAATAACGGTGGAGGTTAGTCTGCCGTCCGAATTTTTATGAGAGATTAATTTGGAGCAACCAAAATCTCCCGCTCCACCAGCAACACTAGCCCTAAAAGCCTTTCAAACCACGAGGGATTTTTTTCTACCAGTCGCACGTTTATTTTTCTCGCGCACGCGTTACATGGGATATCAGTTTTTCATGTGGTCCACTGCATGTTTAGCTTGAAGTTCCATGTTATCGACTCAGAGAAAATGGGGGAATTATACGAGTTATATCGTAAGAAAAATTACAGCGCGGCGAATCAATTCGTGGCGCTGTTTGCTGCTCTCCAGCGTTCGGCGTCATTAGGGCTAATTCTGGAAGACACTTCGGAGCCAACGTTAAGTCACAACGGCAGGACAATTCCCTCTTCTTCCAAAGCGTGAAAATATTTGCCTTACGAAATTGTTTTTTCCTCAGCGTGTACCTTCCTGTTATGGCTTACCATACATCGATTCCCACGGCCTACTTAAGACCCTGAGGGGCACCACACATTTCCATGACTTGAATTATTTTTCATTTGGTCTGCTCGTTTCACCGTCCGGATAGTCTACAGGCGTGACTACTTGTTTATCTGTACGGTCCCGGGGTGTATATTGAGTAGATTGCTCTGCTTTCCTCCACAAGCCCCGCTATAAGCAATGGACAACAAGCCATCCGACCCTGAAAAGATCCCCAACCCCAACTCCGAACAAGATCAAGATGATACCGATCTCGAAGCCCAAAACCGTACTGGGCGCATCACTTTCCTCCCAGATGAGAGGGACCCTGTAACTCGTCGACCCCAGACACGGGGCAGAAGCAGTCGCAGCCGTCGCCGTTCTCAAAGCCGGAATTCTATCTCCAGAACGCGCTCTCACTCCGTTTCTGAGGTACCTATTGAATTTCGACGTCTGAGTTATCAACTCTCAGAGTCTCAGAGGGTTCGCCTGGAAGACGATCACGAAAAGCCTCGAGTTCAAACTGCCAATAGCAGCAAGGATACCAAAATCGACAGCGCTGGATCCTTTGAGAACCTCGAGTTTCACAGTTTGCCACCTGAAATTTTGTGCAAACAGCTCGGTGTCAGTGACGCCGATGGACTTTCACCCTCAGAGGCCTCGGAACGCCTTGCCCGAGACGGTCCCAATGCCCTCCCCCACCGGCGAGAGAACTATCTCCTCAAACTCCTCACGTACATCTTTGGCGGATTCTGTTCTGTGCTCTGGATCGGTGTCATCATCTTCTTTATCTGTTGGCGTCCTCTCGGTGATCCAGATCCGCAACCATATAACCTCGGTCTGGGTATTCTCGTTCTCATCGTCATCTTCTTACAAGCCGCGTTCTCGGCCTTTCAAGATTGGTCGACTGCCAGAACCATGAAGGCTATATTGGACCTTCTTCCCGCCGAAGCTCTCGCCATACGATCTGGACAGTCCGTCCGTGTTCCATCATCGGATCTGGTGGTTGGCGACATTATCAAAATCAGCATCGGAAACAAAGTCCCCGCCGATATGCGTCTACTCACCACCTCTGGCGACGTACGTTTCGATCGATCCATGTTGACCGGTGAATCTGAAGAAGTCGAAGGCGTCACTAACATGACTGATGAAAATTTCCTCGAGACTCGCAACATCGCCATGATGGGGACACTTGTTACTAATGGTTCAGCTACTGGTGTTGTCGTATTAACAGGCAAGGATTCAGTTATGGGTCATATTGCGCTTACCACGACATCGGTGAAGAGTCAACCTACTTTGATCCAGCGCGAGATTAGTCGATTCGTGAAGATCATTGTCTGTTTGACTGTTTTCCTCGCTGCTTTGCTATTGTTCACTTGGGCGGGCTGGCTTCGCAAGGATCATCCCGCTTTTATGAATGTGGTTGCTATGCTGGACGATGTTATGGGCTGTGTGGTTGCGTTCATTCCCGAGGGTATGCCTGTTGGCGTTGCTCTGACGTTAATGATGATTGCTCGTCGCATGAAGGACAACAATATCCTTCCCAAGGGTCTGTCAACAGTTGAGACACTCGGATGCGTCAACGTCATCTGCTCCGACAAGACAGGTACATTGACCGAAAACCGCATGACAGTCGTCACAGCGGCTTTTGTGGACGAACGCATGTCCGCTGCCGACGCTGCTGCCGCTTACAAGGAGACGAACGCAGCGCCAATTCGCGAATTGCTCAAAGCAGCCGCCATCTGCAACGACGGTACTTTTGAAGCTTCGACTATGAGCATGCCGGCAATGGAGCGTCTTGTCCAGGGAAACGCCACTGACGGTGCATCACTCAAATTTGTTGAATCAGTTGAAGATGGTTCTTGCCAGCGACTGAGAGACGTCAACCCACGAGTGTTTGCTATTCCATTCAACTCCTCGAACAAATGGATGCTCACACTCCACAAACCGGAAACAGTCAAGACAGAAACAGAACAAGAAAACCAGATTGAGCAGATCGATCGACCCAGTTTCTTGTTGATTGTCAAGGGTGCATCCGATATTCTCCTACCGCATTGTACGCAATATTGGTCATACAAACAAAACAGCATCCAGAAACTCGACGAGAATGCCGAAGCGCAACTGGCCACGCTACAAGAGCAAATGTCTCGTAACGCCGAACGAGTCATTATGCTCTGCCAGCGAACCATTACCCCTGTCGAGACTCAGGGTTCAAATGCCTTTAGTGATGAGATTCGCGAAGAAGGTCTTTCAGATTTGACCCTCATCGGTTTACTCGGCATCGTTGATCCTCCTCGCAAAGAGACAGCGTCAACTGTGGCGTCTTGTCGCCGAGCCGGGATTCGCTTCCTCATGGTCACTGGTGACCTTGGTCTTACTGGTGCCGCGATTGCAAGGGACGTAGGCATCTTCTCCGGAACTGCGGATCCAGATACAATCGACACAATTATCAGCCGACGAGAGTCCAGCAGCAGCAGCGATGTCAACAGTGACTGGTCCCAAACAAGTCTTCTTCTCGAAGGCCCATCTTTATCCCAACTCACTGACGCCGACTGGGATGTCATCTGCGGATATCAAGAGATCGTCTTTGGTCGTACCATGCCTGAACAGAAACTGCGTATTGTCAATGAATTCCGAACACGCAACTACGTTGTTGCCGTCACCGGCGACGGAGTAAACGATGCACCAGCCATGCGAGCTGCAGACGTCGGTATCGCAGTCGTCTCCGGCAGCGATGTTGCACTCGAAGCCGCCGATCTCGTGCTCATGGATAAATTCGACTCAATCGTCGAAGCTATCCGACTCGGTCGACTCGTCTTCCAAAATCTGCAAAAAGTGATCAGTTACCTCCTTCCCGCCGGATCATGGTCTGAAATCTGGCCTGTGTTGATGAATGTCTATTTCGGTGTTCCGCTCCCTTTATCATCTTTCCTAATGATTATCATCTGCGTGTTCACCGATCTGTTCTTATCCTTGTCTCTGATCATGGAACAAGAAGAATTCGACCTTTTGGACCTTCCGCCCCGAAACCATCGCAAGGATCATCTGATCAACATCAAAGTCTATATCCAGAGCTACCTATTCATCGGCGTCATGGAAACCATCTGCGCCCACGCCATGTTCTTCCTCTACTTCCAAAAACACGCCGGCATCCCCTTTCATGCCCTCATCTTCGCATTTGAAGGCTACTCAGACGGATTCTATGGTTATACCGCCGACGAACTCACCTACTTCAACACCGTAGGCCAAAGCGTCTATTTCATTACTTTACTTTTCCTCCAATGGGGCAATATCCTCAGTGTCCGCAACAAACGTCTCTCAATCCTTCAAGCGGACCCCATCGTGCGCAAGGAGCGTCGTAATCCTTGGCTCTTGGCTAGTGCAGTTATCAGTCTTGCAATTGCAGTGTTTGTCACTGAGGAACCGGGCCTGCAACGAATCTTCCAGACTGCTTCGGCGCCGATTGAGTTTTGGCTTTATCCGATTCCGTTGGCGGTGGGGATTTTGTTGATGGATGAGATTAGGAAGTTGGTTGTGAGGATGTGGCCGCGTGGATGGATTGCTAGGATTGCGTGGTGATGTTTTCCTGTCGGTAGACTATGAATTGAAGAAATAGAGCTAGATAGATAGGCATTATCCAAAGTCTTTATCGTCTTTCCAGGATGCAAGCACGTACCCGGTAGATCGATGATTATAACGAGAAAAGAGACGAGTTCAGTAACTGGTCTAGCCATGTTTGTTAAATATGTACATTCCATATCTATCCTCCAGGGCATTTCTTCATATTCAACAGTTCACAATCACACGAAAGAAAAAGATTCTCAATAGAAGTAAAACACCTGCGCCAAATAGAAACTAAACGTACTATCGACCGTTAAATAATCGTTATTCCTAATGAAGGACAAAAAAAGCACCTCCAAGTAGCATAGATGCCCCAGCAATGAGAGCGGTGCTCATGAAGTCTGGAGTAGGAGCGATATTGGCGGCATTTTTTGAACTAGATGTTGACGTGGATGTCGCTGCGTGGTGGGTGACGCTCGGGAGAGAGACGGTAAGGGTCCCCGCAGTATCTGAACCGCCAAATCCACCCGAACCACTCGAACCGGTAGGAGAAGAGCCAGTCGCTACAGTAGCAGTAGGTCCGCCGAATTCGTTGGGATTGCCAGTTGCAGTCTGCGTGACCACTGCGCCTGTGACGACACTTGCAACGGGACTGGCGGAGGTGATTTCAACGACGTTGCTGTCCGTCGCATTGAAGACGGTCTGTGCTAGGGAGATCTGCTTGTTTTCGAGATCATATACCACATAGGCTGAACGAAGAAATGTATCGCCGAGGATAACGGGCAACTGTGATGAAGCTTGTGATCCGGTCCCTTGAAGACCGAGAACACATGCCAATGAACCGTCCTGGAAGGTCAACCACGAGCCGTCGGTGCCAATTGCAGGTAGCGCGAATTCTGAGAAAGGGACTTTGATAACCGGACCGTTGGCGCCACCAAACGTAAAGTCAAGAGAACCCTCAGCTGAGTCAAGAAGTCCACAATCGACGATAGCGTCCCCCTGTTGGTCTTGTTGGGCTTGGAAGAATTGAAGTAGTTCCTCGTAGATGTCATTAGGAATAATGGATAATGTGGTACCCGAGTCGAGCAATGCCGGGGATGCGAACGAGGAAGAAGTGACATTTTGGGTTCCATGGGCGGTTGTTATAGAGAGACCAGTCCATGCGACAGTCATACTGTTGAACTGACCCGACTGCTCATCGGGTTGCATATCAATCGTCAAGAGCTCGCCGGTGAATTTCTTGGTATCGTAACCACCGAACAGGCAGCTTCCAGAGCTTGAATCTTTCGGCTCGTCAGTTTACTGCATGTATATAAGAAGCCGGGATTAGTAATACCTAAATCATTTAACCACAAACTATACGCTTTGGTATCGATGACATTCTGCGATACTAGCACATCAATAAAGTTCGGATACGCTCTGCCGCCCCGTCCTACGATAGCCTCGTTGGTATCGAACCCAATCCCCATCACACCGGTGGGAACATAAGCGGCATAGGTCGCATATGCCATAGTGAGGTTCTTCACGCTCGCCTCGCCGACGCTGAAAGCATCTGTGATATAATTTCCGGTGACGTTCGAGTTCGGGGTTCCATATTGAATAGAAAAGGTGCCCATGGGCTGGTATGTCTTGACCGTCGAAGAATTAACGGGATTATCTAGAATAAATCAAAAATGTCAGCAAGGGAAAAAACGTGGATTGTTCGATAGATCTGCAGATCCACGTGCCAAGGAAAAGCGCACATGGCAGTCGGAATGCTAGGGAAGAGAAGTCCAAAAGACGTGAGAACGTACATATTCCGCCCAAACATTCGGTAGTCTTCGCGTCGCACGAATGAGGGCCAAAAAACCAGATATCACTGCTACCCGTATCCAAGACTAATTGCACCTTTTGACCGGGCGTTCCGACGGAAGCGTTGACGTAGTAGAGACCTTCGCTCACAGCATTTGTGACACCGACGGAAGCAGAGCCGCGTTTGGCCAGACGGTTGGCATTCGGATTGCGGGCCATTGGCATGTGTAGGACCTTGGGCTGTTCAGCAAGGGCGCTGGCAGCTAGACCCAGGAGGGCCAAGCTGCGTAACGACAGCATGTTGACGATATTATAATGGAGCGTCGAATATCGTCGGCGATCTGTCGTGGGAGAAGGGGTTTGTGATAAGGAAGAAAAAGGATAGAGGAGATGAGAAAGAACAATTAGAGGATGAAGTATATGAGACGACTAGCCGCCAAGCTGGAACTTATATGAATGACGCAGACGAATCAGCCTTACTTATATTTTTAGCCTGACGATACGCGATGTGTACATAAATTACGCCAAGCGCTGGAGAAACTGCGGGTAATTGGGGGTAAATAACGTAAAATAACAGTCTGAAACTCCGGCCAGATCGCAGCTAGCGGATTGGGTGGATGCTGACGAATGCGTTCGTCTCGATCAAAATGAAGGAGTAATCATTATGCTACAGCGCATAATAAGCAAATATCCTAATGTCAATAATGTTTCAAGCAAAAGGCAAAACATTTTGTGCGAGTATCAATACGTATGGAATAGGGGTCTGAATACGAACTGGTTCCATATGAGGCTGAGCTTAGGGAAACTTTATATCATGGAAGTTACAGAGGCTATGTCTCCGTACTCCGTACTCGCTCCCTTTTCATGCGTAACATCTAAGCCACTTTGGAATCGTGTTCCCTAGATTGTCACAAGAGGCTCTCAACTAGTTCAAAGTCTAAAACGACATGGTCCCAACAATAAAGTCAGTGGATTTGAACAGCAAAAGCCATCCAAAAGAATTTCTGCTTTGTCTCCCTTTCCCGCCAATAGCAATTCGCGGGATCGAAGCCTTATGAATTACGGAGAATTATTTTCCCGATGCCGGTAGGAGCAGGAATAGGGCTAGGGCTACCAAATCACATGGGAAATCTAAACCCTACTAGAATCAATAGCCTGGAATAGCGTCAACCAGTTCTTCGCTTTCTTTTTTCTCTCATGTTTAGTTACTGACTCTAGCTGCACAATGAGGATTAGGTCGAACTATCACGCATATGAGCATAGCTTCGCATAGTATCCTCAGGATTTCGGACATTGAACGCTAATGCAGGCATCTGTCTGTAGATTGCAGTGATAGGTTTTGTAGTATCATAAACCACAAAACTAAAGTACTTTCCTCTAGCGAATGCTCTGAGCAAGGATCATAGACATAGTTGAATAGACAACAATTAATGGCTTTCAATTCATCTATTTGATTACTCAAGTTGTTACCATGTTAGATAAGGGCAAATGTGGTAATTGTACATAGTCTGTGTAGATGAATGATTCAACAATCTACGTAAATCATGAATGAATGCATATGGTAATTGAGGGCTGAGTGTGTTGCCTATTTCAATGATCCGAGGCCTGTGTTGGAAATAGCGGCAAGATTGTTGCTTTCGGGCCTTCCCGAACAAGTAATATTCATCAGCACGAAGGACCTCGATGTAGTAATGTACCTAAGTATCCAGTGAGTATGATATCGAGAAATGCAGCTCTTTAAGCTGATTTATTTGGACGTGATTGATCTGTAATTCGGCTGTGTTCTATTTCTCTCTCTTTTGCAACCAGTTACCTATTCAACGGCTCCGTTTTCTCAGATCGGCCATCATGGGGTTGCTGTCCTTTGCAAAGAGTATCGGGCCTGTGCCGGTTGATTTTAAAACTTTTACATACTGGCATATTGCACTGGCTGGCATCGGGGTTTTCATAACATATGGCGTTGGGCTACTGATTTATCGTCTGTACTTCCATCCTCTGGCTGGGTTTCCGGGACCCAAGCTCCTTGCTGCAACAACCTGGTACGAGGCGCTCGTTGATATTGGTCCGCACGACTTTCCTCAGAGACTAGCTCAAATACACAAGAAATATGGTTCGTATTCTACGGCATTGAAAAAACCCGGTTTGTGGTATTGACAAAATGCCTTAGGTCCTATTGTTAGGGTGGCTCCAGGAGAAATACATGTCGACGACGCTGAATTCTTTCAAGTCGTATTCGCAACTGCCGCGAGGCACCGAACAGATATCATTCCACCTCGAGGACTGGGTCAAGAGGGTAAGCAACAAGCTTGCGTCCTAACTTGCGTCCGCCTATATAGCCGTGACTAACTTGTTGTATACAGATTCCATAGGAGCAACAGGTAACTTCGAGTTGCACCAACTGAGAAGAAAGCCACTTGAAAAGTTCCTATCTCGCCAGAATGTCACACGCCTCCAACATGTCATCGATGAAGAGCTCAGAATTCTAGATCGAAAAGTGGCCAATGCCAAAAATACGGGCTTACAGATTCGACTCGACCACATGTTTACATCATTTACTGGTGATATTGTGGGAGAGATTGCTTGCAGAGAGAATCCTTCATTGCTCGATGCCCCTGCATCTACCCCCGAGTGGTACGATATGATTCGAGGCGCTGCTCGTATCATTCCGGTCATTCGTCACTTCCCCCAAGTTGGAGAGTATGTGTATCCTCCTTGACCTTCTATAGCTATGGCCGCTAAACTATTCCTCCTCATAGATTTACGCAGTCCGTTCCTGCATGGTTGGTACAAACTCTGATTCCTCGTTCCACCGGATTTAAGATTCTGCAGATGGTGTGTATACTTCCTTCCAGCTTGGTTTTCTTTCTAATAAGCCATCCTTTTTTTCCCTGTAGCTTGGAGAAAAGCGCATAGCCAAAATTAGAGAAGAAGTGGCTCGGGAAAAGACTCGCGAGTACGGAGCAGGCGACTCAATGTTTCACAACCTCCTTCGAAGTGACATCCCCGAATCGGAAAAGAGGTCAGACCGTCTCAACGCTGAAGCCGTCGCTTTCCTCGGAGCTGGAACATACCCGACAGCTGCTACCCTTATCTTTGTGGCGTATTACATTCTTGCCAAACCAGAAATAGAAGAACGGCTACGCAACGAACTCAAAGATGTTATGGCTGGATTCGATAATGATGTGGTGAGCTGGGTCAAGTTAGAACAGGTCGACTATCTTACGGCTTGTCTCAAAGAGGGATTACGGTAAGTACAGTTTGCCTTATGTCAAGACCGACTTTTCCCTTGGGTGAGCTGTTATAGCTAAATTGCACTTAGATTGTTGAGACTGTTCCGTCGCAAATCGAGAATCTGCACGGATAAAGACTTGGTCTACGAAGGTTACGTTATACCGAAAGGCACACCAGTCAGCATGCCAACTTACACTATGCACATCGATCCGGAAGTCTTTCCCAATCCCTTGGAGTTCAATCCGGACAGGTGGTTGTCCCCATCTCTCCACCCCCGTATGGAACGAAAGTGGAACCCTTTCCTCGGCGGTGCAAGAAATTGTGTCGGAATGCAGTAAGTTATACAAACTACCATTTCTATTTTCACTCTCTAATATACCTCTCTAGTCTTGCTTGGGCTCAAATGTACCTTATCCTTGGTACATTGTTCCGTCCTAACAAGAACTATCGACTTAAGCTGGGAGATTGTGATGAGTCCGATGTCTTCCCCGTTGTCGACAATGAATTTGGCGTTCCAAAGTATGGATCGCGCGGTCTTAGTGCGTTTGTGAACTAGAATACTGGCTAAAAGCAGAAGTAACGTAGAAGGTAGAAGGAGAGTCAGGATGAAGCTCTAGAAGATCATGTTCTTATAGAGATATTGCTGCTTTTTCAAATTGGCCTTTCCCTGTTTCCAAGTTCTGTTTTCTTATATAGATATATATGCGATTGTGTGAAGTCTCTACACAATGGTACTTATTAAAACGTGCATTTGTTTATTGTCCTTGTTTGTCGAAACATCCCCAAATAAAATGCAATTCTTTAGGAACTATACATGTTGCTCAAGGCCCTGAGTACACACCTAACCTACGTAAACAAAATATACTCGATGGGGTGCTTGACTGGCTGCACGTAGCATATAACAAGGATTACGTACTTCAGACTAGATATGTCGACCAAAGACAATGATAATTACATATTTACGAATCATTCATGCTTTAAGAACATATATAGTGATTAAAATGAAGGCAATGTAATTCTTGTTCTCATGGAGACACTGTTATCGATACCTAGGTATGATACTAACAATAAGTAGCCAGCTTAGAGCACGATATTAGGTCCAAAACAAGTATGCTTTTTACAAACATATGCCAATATTTTTAATCCTCAAGGCCCAGATCTTCTCTCATCGATTTAGCCTTCGGGTCAAAGTAGGGCGCCTCTGCGATGGTGGCAACTCGGGTACCATGGCGAGTCACGCGATTCTCATAATCCCAACTAGCATTGTGCAATGTACACCTATACCAATTGTTAGTATCCTCTCAAAAATTGGTAATGGGGAAAGTGACATACCTATTGTCCCAAAGTGCGGAAGTTCCTGGGGTCCAGTGCCATCGACACTAAATGTCAATGCTATTCTCATAGATGTCGACAAGGTACTTGATAACCATGTCACTTTCGGCCTTCTCCAACCCTAGGATTCTCAGAACCCACGGGCCGTTTACATAAAGGCACTTCCAGCCTGTGGCAGGGTGAACTCGAACTATCGGGTGAATTTTTTCCACATATTTAGGACCGGCACCGGGGTCGTTTTCGTCTATGTAGGGGTCTCCTGACCTCATGACTGCCATTTTGCCGTCGATAAAGTCTCTGAAGGAGGGTGACAGTTTGTTGTAAGCGGCGTATCCGCTGGCCCAGAGGATGTCACCTCCATAAGGAGGGACGGTGTCGTAATGGAGATGGGTGATTCCGAAGTTTTGCTTCAGGTGGACAATGTCACTGAATAATAATGTACCACGATCAGTCGGCCATAAACTTTGCTATGGGTGGGAAAATATAACTTACGTATGCCATCCTTGGAATGGTGTTCTGAAGGTCGGCTTGCGAATATGGCTTGCAAAGAATTGTGACCAGATGACAGAAGCTTCCGGAACGCCAGGTACGTGAGGACCTTGACACTAACAAGAAACACAGAGAGTCAGATTATCCAGAAGTCGTCAAGAACAGCTAGAACAGGATAGGCAGAAGTAACATACGAAGATAGGCCCGAAGTGTCCTGTGACGTCCCTTTGCTGTTGGGGCGAAAGATCCTGATCACGGAAAAAGACAACATTTCTCTCAGCAACCAAGAGAGCCAGCTCATCTAGTTGCGTGGGTGTCAAGTCCTTGAGCTGCAGACCCACGATCTCAGTTCCGCAATAGTAAGTCAAATGGCGCACTTCCTTCGCGGCGCCGAAGAGAGCTTTCTTCTCACGGTCAGCGCGGGCACCGGGGTCAGAAAACTCTATAGGTCCTGGCTGTAGATTGTGAATATCCTTGAACGTCTTGAGTTCGGCCGGGTACTCAGGATAACCCTGGCTAAGATCTATTCCTGCCTTTTCCATACGTTTCGTGGCGACATCAGGGACGTCGAAAGTACCAAAGCGGCGCTGCTTGGGGACCGCATCGTGGGAAGCAGACTCAGTTTCGACGGCTGCAGGACTCATATTGATGGCTAAATCACGGTAGACGAATGCAGTGGAAAGAAATCCAGTTATCAGTTTGGATGCGAAGCATCAAAGGAAGAATTAAGAAGACCGTGATGGGTAATGGTTACCGCACTTATAAATCGGATTAGGGCACCACAAAAGAATTACGAGAGACATACTGTACTGGATCAAGTTAACTGATGGTTTTTAATCTAAATATGCTCACTGGATAATTGCATCTCGTATTTGTAGGTATCGTCCTTAGCTCATTAGACAAAGATGGACGTTCTCAGCAAGACATTCTACGACCAGCTTGTCCAGCTTGGCTCTCAGCGGGAGGAGATCACTCCTATAATCAAAGAGAGGGCTACGGATTTTATAAAGAGCCTGACTATTTGGCAAATACTAGCTTTAGTGTCCTGTCTTTACTGGGCTCTGACATCGTTCGCCGCGCGTACAGAAGAGTCAGAGTGAAAGGGGCGCCTGTTCACGGTTACTGGTCATGGTTTGAGCCGACATGGCTATTGCAATTGCGATACGCCTTTACGGCTCATAACATCATATCTAGCGGCTACTTGAAGGTAGATGATTCCTCAAACCCGGGCTAAGAAGAGAGTGGATAGATAAGACGACTTTGTTGGATCATATACTAAATGTAGGAGTTGTTTAGTACCGAGAAAAACCTTTCGTTCTTCGTCGTCAGGACCTTGACATTACAGTCTTGCCGACGAAGTACCTTACGGAACTTCGCACTATTCCCTAAGCAAACTATATTTAGAATACTATGCTAATTCTGGACTTAGGAATGGGGTGATCAATGGGCAATGAACACTCTCTGGAGTCACTCCGAAGTTCCAATCAAGGCAATTTCTGAGAACCGTAACGATCAAATGGGCAAATACCTAGAAGCTGTGAGGAAAGAGCTTGACTATGCTCTTGAGATGGAAGTCCCGGACGCGGAAGGTATGTCCAAAACATCAGCAAGTCAATCCTAGAGAAGGGAACTAACAATTAAACAGATTGGATTAGCATTGATGTTCAGCTGATGATTCAAAAGCTCCTGGCTCGCCTTGTCGGCAAGATGATTGTCGGCAAACCCGCCTGCCGTAGTCCCGAGTGGATGGATCTTGCCGAGCACTTTACCGAAGACTTTATCACGGCGTCCATTATTATGCGTCTGGTACCAAAGTGGATGCATCCTCTCTTGACAGAAGTGATCCCTCAGAGGCGACGACTGAGGAAGCGTCTTCAGGGAGTCTTCAACATTACCGACCCCTGCGTAGCCAGGCATGAAGAGGCTAAGATGAAGAGAAAGCAAGGTTTGGAAATTGAAGAAGAGGACAACATGGTAGCCTGGATTTTAGACAATATCAAAGATCAAGACTATGTCTTAAAGAACTTGAACAAGCTTGTCGTCGTCATGCTCGTTCCCGCCGCCCATACTAAGAGTCCCACTCTGCATGAAGAAATTTTGCAAGTTAACAAGGAGCATGGTGAGATTGGCGAGAAATTGCCAATGAAGGAGTGGGTGACAAAGCTGGAATTGCTAGACAGCTTCTTCAACGGGAGTCAGAGATTGAGTCAACCGTTAGCAAGTTGGTGGCCTTCTATCCTCTCTTGTGCTCGTTTTACCCTGCTAATACTGCTTTTTACACAGTCACTCCCAACAGATATGCTGTAGAAGACATTACTTTCAAAGACAGCCTCCAAGTACCCAAGGGAGCTCTATTGGGCTGGGTCAGTATTCACAATCAGATTGACAGCAATATTGCACCAGAGCCAGAGAAATTTGATCCCATGAGAAGCTACGGGAAACGACAAGTGGCGGCCGAGGAGTGCCACAAGCATCTTGCCGGACAGCCCAGTTTGGAGAATCTTACCTTCGGGTACGGAAGTCAAGCCTGCCCAGGGAGAAATATTGCCATCAGCATCTTGAAAATGGTGGTCTCACGACTGCTACGGGACTACGAATTCAAGTTCGCAGATGACCAGTCCAAGCCTAAAAACATTTACTTGTTAGAGTTCATCATCCCAGACCCTAAAGCAAGACTCATGATAAGGAAACGAAAATAGGGGCCAAATCGGAATATAGCGATCAGATTAGCCGGTATTGGAATATCATCTAAGTCGTGCAAATGAATGTGATAATGTTAGAAAACCTGAGAGTATGAGATATGTCTTTGCCCAAGTACTGTTAAATCCAACATATAGCAAACTTCAACATGTACCTGTATTGTCTACTTGGTTCACTCAATGCTGCTGATCGGGATATCAAAGTGCGAAAGATTGGGCAATAATTGTGCAAGGTGAATACTAAACTTACTTTCATGCCTTCGTGGATCGGAATTGCTCATAGTTAATTTTTATACGTCTAGTCGTTAGATAACGGGGAGACTCAGTCCGAAGCAATTTGATTTACAGTTTATAGATTTGATAAACATGTAGCTACTAATCTCTGCTCTCATCCCTCAAGCGCATTAGCTCGCGCAACACGTCTCCCGGTCTAGACAACAACGCGCCATGAGACATCGTGTTTCTCTCGAATACTTTGATTCCCTTAATCTTCGACGCCGTTTCCCTGGCCATATCTGAGTCTATAAACATATCATCAAAGCAAGCAGCGTATACGGAAACTCATTCTTAGCCAGCTGCTTCTCATCGTATAGGTACGGCCAGTCGTCGAACTTGGCAATTAGCTGAGCAGCTTCTTTTATCTTCACCAGACCTGCGTAGGTATCAAATAGGAATGGGTAGAGCATCCCACCGGAAAAATATAGAGGCTCATTATCAGAGCTCTGTTGCCAATCCTCAGCCAGCCATGGAAAGGTACCAAGTGTCTTGCCCACTCGATCTGCGGTCCAGTTGGAAGCGATGCCAGGACCGTTCACCATCCAACTATCATGCATTGCGTAAATTGGGACAATATCCCATGTCCTATTTTGACTTATTAGCAAACGAAACCACTCGTGGTCCTGCGCGACTTGACGTACATGCTCTGCTCAAAGGCGTGAAGACTCGGTCTGGTAAAGAAGCCATAAATATCAAGGTCCGCTTTCAATTTTGTAAAGAGATCATGAATTCTGTCAAATCCTCCATCGCCCCCGAAATGCAGCCTGAGTGTCATTAAGCGCTGCACGGTAAGTCGTCCAGCAGTGGGTAATAAAATACCCTCTTGACCGCCCAACTTGCGAATATGACTGGCGACGTCCTTGACCAACCCAACATCCGCTGGATATTTGGCATAATAATCCTTGTTTCGCTTGATGACTCTTTTATACATTCTGGCGTACAGTTCCTCTGGCTGCGTTCTAAGCGAGCCCAGTCCGGCAGTGATAAAACACTCTCGAACACCCTCTGGATAAAAGGAAAAGTAATTCAAGCTCACGGCCCCGCCGAACGACTGTCCAAAGATGGTCCATTTCTTTAGCTCCGGGGGATAATTATCTGTCAAGCATTGACGGACAACCTCGCAGTCTTTTACCAAAGCGTCGGCTCTGAACAATCGAGGATACTGCGCTTGTTCAGTTGGGCCGCCAATCAATTCCAGGGTTTCAGCCGAGATGGGAGAACTGTTGCCAGTTCCTCGGTAATCCAGATACACAATGTCATATCCATAGTCTATCATGAACGAAGTTATAGGGCTTTCTTGTGGTGCTGGATTCCCTGCCCCCGGTCCGCCCTTCATTCAGAAAACAAGAGTCAATTGTCTTCTTATCCTAACTACGTAATTATACTGTATGTGGATTTTGGAGTATTCTGCTGCGACGCTTACTTACCGTAAAGAATACCAGAAACGGCGGCTGGACCTTTTTTGCTGCAGTACTGGGAACAATCGGGTTACTGTATCTGGTAGCTGTCCTGGCAAATAACCTGATTGTCCGCGACTCTGGTTTCGAGTAGTCGAGAGGCACTTCAAACCAGAATTCAGTAATAGAGAGCTTTCCAGCCCATAAAGTTAATATTACCTTCCTAAAACTATATCACGCTGAAACCAGATACTGGAGATACTAACCAGCTCGAACGTGTGCTTCGCTCTTGGAAAGGAGCTGTGCGGGTGGAATAGGGTCCATGTCGAAATTGAGTAACAATAACAAAATTTTGATAGTTTCCCACAATTCTCAATAGTATCATTTCATTTCCAATTGCACGAGAAGAGCCCATTTCGATGTTGAGAGGACTTTATTCTAGCTCTAAGAAATCATTGATCTGATTTAGGAAAGCCCGGAAAGTCTAGACTTCCTACAGCAGTCACCCAGCGAGGCCTCGAAAATTCATTCTGATAGTTTTCTATGTGAATAACACATATATCGTACAGAGTCTCAGAGAATGGAATATCAGAATGATCAGTAGTGTTCATCTACACAAACACTTGATTCACAGACGTAATCCCATATATTATTTCATGAGTGACCGACGACTTTTGATATATCTAGTCACTTTCTCTCCATTTCCAAGAATATCCTCTTATATGCATATAATGATGAGCATACTCCCATCTACGGCAAAGGAAGCTCATCCTGGAGTTGAGTATATCAACAAACTGTGAGCGCGACCTGGACAGTACCCTCCTTGTTAGGGCATCAAAAATCACGTGACATCATGTCCATTTTTTTGACGAAACAACCTTGTTTATTTCACAGGGGGGAAAGCCCCCCTACTCTTGCAGGCGACTTCCTTATAATTACTCATATCAAACAGTCGGAGGCTCAAAATCCTCAACCCTCTCTACCACCTAGCTCCCAGGAGTGCAGCCTTTGACGCGTCTCAACGCGCCCGGCAACACCATGGCGCGTAAAGGCCCTGGTACAGACGGCCCTCTACAGACAGCCCTTCTGGAATCCACGTCTGCAGCCACAACAAGAGCTTCTAAAGGACAGAAGATCTTTAGCCCCATAGCTGCATTCCTTGATAAACACCGCAGCCAAACCACCGGCCTTACTCCTCACCTATTGAGAGCCCTCACCGCTCTAAGCGATGACCTCGCCTCGGTAGCTTAACAACATTTCAACGCTTATATTAGCAGTATCTCGACAACCTCTATTCTACCTGCCCTGTCTCCTTTCCCTTCCTCTTCCTCCATCCTAAATCCCTTACCCCCTTCACCCCCTCCCTCACGTTCCCCCTCAGGTCTTAACCAGTCAACTTATGCGACTATTACCTAATATGCCCTGGTCAAATCAACTCCCACTACTCACTCTAAAGCCTCCGTTAAAAAGCCTATGCCTCTGGTGAAACAACCCCTTCCTGACAACCGGCTCTTTGTACGCCTCCCAGCTGACCATACAGCCAGAAAAATGGAAGCCTACGCTATCTACTCTAGCCTACGGTCTCAACTAAACTTAAATAGTGCAGCACTAAAAGAAGTCCAAGCTACAAAGACTAGATTTGCACTATGCCCCTCATCTCCAGAAGCCCTCCTAGCCCTTGAGACCCAAAAAGAGATTATCTCTGCATTCTTTGTTAACTGCCAGATAGAACGCAGCTCCCAATGGGTCTCGTACCGAGTCACTAATGTGCCAAGGAAAATTGGCCAAATCTTGGATGGTTAATACTCTCTAATCCCTGTCAATCCTACACTACTATCCTTAGAAATTAGCGAAACTACAGGGCTTAAGCCTATATTTATTAGCGAGACCACTACGAGTGCTGCCAACCCTGATACTCTCTCCTCAAGCTGGTTTGTCAACTTCCTAGAAGGCATGAAATTACTACTGCCTATCCAGCTACGTCTTTTTAGCACTATCACTAATACTTGTCACCTCTCTAAGAAAACAATAGTTATTCAATGCATATGATGCTGGAAATAGCATAATGCACGATCCTATGCACGCCCCTCTCAATGCCAACTATATAGCTTCTCAGAGCATACTGAAGAGGGCCATGTCAACCACTGCACAGCCCTAAAGCCTCATCAATGCCCTCCTAGATGTATACACTGTCATGGACTATATCTAGCTAATTTTGTAGAATGCCTTCTACGCCCCAAAGGCAATACTAAATATACTAAAGCTTAACAAACAGAGATCCGCAAATCCTGTGCTATAAACCTCGCAAAAGCCTGAACTGAAGGAGGATGTAGCTCTCAGCTCTCCATAAGCACACAAGAAATACCTATGGCATTAGATGAGATGCCATCACAGCCTTTAATTCATGAGATTATCTCTCCTTTCCATTTAGTAACCTCTCCATCCCGCACCCTAACTAAAGATCCTCCTATTACAGCTTGTGCAGTCTATTTCATAACCTCTTAACTATAAAACTGGTTCGCCTCTCTTCTTGAACAGGAGCTATAATCTATCACTATCCAACTTAAAAGGCATCTTTCAAAATCCTACAGTTAAATGTAGGGCACGCGCCAGACGCACATGAAATAGCCCTCATATTGGCATACACTAGTAACATCAATATTATCCTAATCCAAGAACTATATACATTCAAAGACCTCAGCTAACAGATCATTAAAAAATATCCATTATATAAATGCTTCTCCCTAACTGATAGCTGGGCAATAAGTGGCCGACCACGAGTCCTCACCTATATCCGAAAGAAGAAAGGCATCCGGATCTCCCAGCTATGCCTCTTTACAACTGACACTAAAGAAGCCTCAGATCTCCTGTTCCTTCAGATTTTTTCGCCCACAGGAAAGTCTGCTCTGATAGTTAACATCTATAATGCCCCAGCAGGCTGCAGCAGAGCAGATGAAGCCACAAAAGCTTTTACAACCTTGCTAGAGGAGTATTTCCCTCAAACAATGATACTTACAGGCAATCTTAACCTACTACACAACAGATGGTAACCCTCGCTACAACACAGCCCTACAACTTTTGCAGAGCCATTTATCAACTAGCTGGATCTCCAGGGTCTAGTACTTATTTCCGACATAGACTGTCCCACACATGAAAGGGGTAACGTGTTAGACCTTAGTTTCGCCTCAAGCCCTCTGGCACTCGCAGGAGCCAAAGCTAGTATAGCGAGCCACTTAGATACAACCTTAGATCATTAACCACTAATTACCACTGTTCCATGGGATCAGAGATACAAGGAAACAGCCTAGAAACTGAGATTTGATACACTAGACTACACCTCCTTCCTCTCGCTCCTCACCTCTAATCTCGCTGGCACCGAGAGCTCAGCCGCAACAGAAGAAGATCTTAATGCCCTTGCTGAAAAACTAACATCTACAATTCAAGGAGCATATAGAGGCTCTGCTAAGAGGACTATGACACAAGGTATAGGATAATCATAGTAGAATGAAGACTGCAAGAAAGCTTTACACAATTACTACTTAGACCTCTGCTCAAAGATAGACTTCCGCAGGATAACTAGATAGTCTCAACGACAATTTTGGCGAGATAAGCTCTCTACAGCAATATAAATGAAGGATGTCTTTAATATGAGTAAATAGTATAAGTCCACAGGCACCTTCCAAAGCCCTCCACTAAAGGATCCACTGAGACCTAACAGCTTCCTAGCAGTTACTATACATGAGAAACGAGATGTACTAGTCTGTAATCTTCTCTAAAACTTGGCTGAGGCAGGAGACATACCTCTGGACTCCCCAGCAGTCCCTACCACTAGTCTCTACTTCCCAGATATAACAATGGCACAGGTGAAGGAGTCAGTACTTCAGGCAGGAAACACAGCCCCTAGCTCAGACAAAATCCCAACCTGCATACTTAAAGTGGCATGGCCTCTAATCAAGGACAAGGTACTAATGTTATACCAAGGGTGCCTAAAGATTGGTTATTACCTAAAATGCTTTCAACATGTAATCTTAGTAATTATCTAGAAACCAAAAAAGACTGATTGGTTCTCACCTAGATCATACAGAACAATCACTCTCCTATCAGTTCTTGGTAAAGGACTTGAGCGCTTGGTGGCATAGAATATGGTATGGATCTCTATACACTACAAAGTATTAGCAAGGCAACAGTTTAGGGCTCTCCCACTAAGATCTGCAAATAATCTAACTATATGCCTAACACATAATGTTGAACAGGCACTAAATCAAGGCATGACTGCCTCACTCCTTACCCTAGATGTTAAGGGCGCTTTTGATGCCATGCTTCCTAGCAGACTCATCTGTAGATTATATGAGCAGGGCTGGCCCACTAATCTTGTTCTCTGGATTGCCTCCTTTGCTACTGGGCGATCAGTCCAGATCTAACTTGATGGAGAGATTGGCCTCTCAATAGACATTGCCTGCAGTCTTCCACAAGGATCCCCAGTATCTAGCATTCTTTTCATGCTCTACATAGTGCCTCTATTCCATCTAGGAAACCCAAGGAACAGATTTGGTTACGCAGATGATGTAGCTAATCTGGCAATCTTAACATCTCTTGCTACTAACTGTGAAGCATTATCAGACTCACTACAAGAAGCTCTAAACTGGGGCGCTGCAGAGGGCATTATATTTACATCAGATAAATATGAGCTTCTTCACTTCTCCCAACATAAAATAGACCAGGACCCAATCTGCACACCTTCAGTAAAAGCTGGATCTATTATAATCTTAAAAAATACTAAATAGCTATATCTACATTGGCTAGGAATCCTCTTTAACAAAAAGCTAATGTTTAAATGGCATATTGGTGAAACAGTAGCTAAAGCCCTCACTGTGACTAATACCCTTCACTCTCTAGGGAATACTATCTGTGGAGTCAAACCTCATTTACTATAGTAGGCTGTATTAGCCTGTGTACTCCATAAAGCATACTATGGTGTAGAAATCTAGTGGCTAGGATGTACTTGCCCTAGGCCTTCTCAAATTTTAAATTGAGTTGGAGAACATTTTGAGAAACTAACTAAAGTAATACTAGCAGGTGCAAGAGCAGTTCTTTCAGTTTTCCGCACAACCCCAATATCTGTTCTATACCGAGAGTCTGGATTCTCTCCACCAGAAATTAAACTAGATTAAATAGCCCTCCAAACATTGGTCCGCCTATAGCGTCTTAATCTATACTACCCACTCTGAAGACGCGCAGAACAGATAGCCAGAGATGGCCGACAAACCAGTCAATTTGCCCGCTGAGTGCTGGCGCTCCCCAACTCTAAATAAATAAACCCTCTATAACATGCTCCCTGATATCCTTATGAGTCACGCAAGAGTGCCTTAGCCTAAATAGAAGCTCCCATAGGACGTACTAAGAAACAGGTAGCGGCTAATTTCATGGCTTTTCAACATACCATTTCTAGCTCGGATATTGTAATCTTTTCAGATGGATCTAGGCTAATAGACGGACGTGCAGAGGGTGGCTACATTAGATTTCAAGCATACCATCAGTTCCTCCACTCCTCACTCTCATATGGATATGGGAAAGAGGTCTTTGACACAGAAGCAGAAGCTACCTTAGCTGGTGCTTAAGCAGCAATAGCATACCTAACAGCTCAATTTGCTACCAATCTATGGATCTGTCTTGATAACCTGGAAGTTGCCACGCACCTTCTATCCCCCTCTACAGGATCCTCTCAAGAGGTCTTTAAATCCTTTCGCACTCTTACAGCTGCCTGGCCACTACGCGAAAGGCTTCCACACACCAAAAGTAGATCAATCCAAATCCGATGGGTCCCTGGACGCACTAAAATCCCTGAGAATGAAGCAGCTAATCTCACTGCTAAGGAAGGAGCTGTCTCTATCCCCGTCTCTCCATATAAGTCCTTATATGCCTCGCTAAAGAGATACACCAAGACTTAATCTCTTTCTGCTGCTCAGACACGGTGGCAGACTGTAGCACCACAGACATACCAAGATCTAGAAATAATTATATCTCCTAAACGCCCTGGAGAGCTTCAACTTAACCGACTTGACCTTAGCTATATCATAGTGGCCCGTACTAGTTATGGAGACTTTACGGATTACCACGAGCGCTTTAATCATGATGATGCTTATCTTCTCTATCAATGTAGAGTATAAAAAGCACCTCTACATTTCTTCTTCTGCTATATAGCTAAGAGATGAGCCCCTTGTCTACCTGAACCCCTTTCTGAAGTTATCTCTTTTCTTTTAGGCACTGCGAAAGGAACACGAAAACTAGCCTCATGGCTAGCAGAGACCCATTTCTTTGAGGATATCTGTCCTCATCAACCTCTCCTTAGCACCTAGCTAAGTCAGCCCTACTTTCCCCTTATATCTCTCTTTTCCTTTGTTCTTTTTCTTTCTTTCTTTTCTTCTTTCCTTCTTCCCTTTTTCTTTTCAAACTCACTGCTTAAGTATGATGGTGGTAGAATGATGGGTCATGAAGCGTAGGTGGACCATTGCAGCTGGCAAATACCTAAAACCCACTAGGAAGTGGATCTCCCTTTAAGACCACAGCAGCTATGGAAATGCGCCAAAGAGTCTCTTATTTGTATATAAATCTGATAGGACCTGAAGCCCGAGGCTTACCCCTCGGCGGCCTATGTCCCAGTAGGGATCGGTGGGAAGCGTGCATGTCACGAACCACGGCCGTTAAATATACACACACACACACACACATATTTCACAGGGGGAAAGTGCACTGTATTGGCCCTTTTAGAGGGTAAAACTTGAGTCCGAGGCAGAAGTGTTGAGATAATTACTTTCTAAATTGCAATTGGACTAAGGCAAGTTACATTTAGCATTACCATAGGGTTAGGGCTATAGAAAGGAGGTGTTATTACACTATGGGATGAGGGTCCGAGAGCACTCGGAACATCTCCTTCGGGAATTCCTACTACATACTACGTACTAAAGATATTTTTCGGCCCCTTCTCAGAGCTGAGAGTTTTAAGTTTAGTGACACGTTAATGGAATGAAGATCACTCAGCTGTGTTGTCAGCTCGTAATTGCTCAAAATTTGGTTCCGAGCTTGTGTGGATACATATGGATGCAACGAGACACTCTGGCCTTCTGGGCGACGATCACCGTTATATTTGCTGCGTTAAAAATAGCGGTTTCGAGATATGAATCTGAGAGAGAAATGGCCGGAGGCCTTTAATTAGGTGCTTGCCATATGATCATCCTCCACTCTTCGCTTTGTTTCCTGGTATTATGGCCACCTAGATAGGTCTCAGGTATGAAGATCAAAGAAAATGGATAATAAGACAGGCCATTATGTTGATTATCCAATTCTATCCTGGTGGCTTATTAGACGTCCAGTATCTTTCCTGTCTATAAACCAGCCCTAAGACCCGGATGGCTGCTTTATATCGAACTAGCTTTCATTACCAGTCAATCAACCCTGTAACTCTTACCCGCATTCCTTTTGTGTCCAATTTTGGCTGGGGCACCATGAAGTCATGAGCCAACTCAACGTCAGTGATATCAGTCTCATAAAGCTCAAATTCAAAACGTCGAAAAAGCATAGCCAGAGTTAAATGGAGTTCAATGTATGCCAAACTATGACGACTTGTTAGCAGTATGCCCGTAACCGAAAGAAAGAAATGCAAATTACTTACTTGACTCCAATACACATTCGAGGACCTTTGCCAAAAGGGACAAAGTACCGACTCAAGCTCTCTCCTTCTTCGGTCTTTGCGCCATCGAGCCATCGCTCAGGAATAAATGAGGAGGCATCTGGAAACACTTTTTCATCACGGAGAACATCCAGCGTAGTCATTGACACCGGCGTTCCAGGCGGGATTACCCAGTCTCCGTACTGAATAGGCTTCTCTGGCGAGACACGCGGAAGACGAACAGATACACCAGTAGATAACCGTATTCCTTCCTTCACGCACGCGGCGAGATATGGTAACTTTTCTAGGACCACCGACTTCGGTAAAATCGCCGGGTTCGGTATGGCTTCTTGAAGCTCGCTACGCAGTCTTTGGCAATGCTTTGAGTTGTCAAGAAGATGGAAAACGGTGGTGGTTAATGCCCAAGCTACAGTCTCGACCCCAGCTCCTATCATCTGCTGGGCTTCGGAGCCTAAGGCGACGTACCGTTTTTTCAGGAGGTGGGAGGTTGCTTTTGAGTAGTGCGTCGAAGATGGTCGTATTCCCGTCGGAGTTGACCTTTTCGTTGTGGATAATGTTGGCGATTCTATCTTGCAGATCCTGGTACATTTGTAAGAAGGACAGTGAACGACAAGAACCGAGGCAGCGAGAGAGGATAGGTACGTGCATACCTTTTGCAACACAAACATTTTGAACATATTCGGCGCCACCGTTTTTAACAATGCTCTAGGACTTAGCCCCAGTACCTATCAATAAGTCAATATCCAATGCTGTACAGATGCAGAGACTGAGAGGGGATCAACTCACGATAAAAACACTAGGAAACTGCAGCCCAAAATGTGCAAACTTTCGAACCGCCTCGTACGCAGCGTGAAAACTGTCATGAAAATCGGGAGACTCTAACTGATTGTACGAGAAACCAAAACAGTACGAAGAAATAACATCTCCCGCAACGAATTAAACGCATCGTTGAACGCGAGAATCCGTCCGCTATCTTTATACGCCGCGATCCCTTTACTCAATTTCTCCAGCATCTCGTGCACAATCGGCTCGAATTTGGTGATGCTTCTCTTGGAGAACATGGGATCCAAGGGTGCTCGGCGGATGTAATGGAGATGACTCGATACGGTTGAGGATGTGGCCGTATTGGCCCCGAATCTACCGGACATCCACGCATATCGTTCATATTCCTTGTGGCCGGTATACAACTCATCCCAGTACCGACTGTCTTGGATATGGACTTCGAACGGGTTTATGCGAACAATGGGACCTTATATAAACCATTAGGTAAACCTGAACGGGCCCATGGTGGTCATCCTCACGTACCATATTTCTTATGCATGCGCTGGATCTGAAATGTGAATTGCCCCCTCTTGACAACATCATAGTAGAATTCGTACCATTTGGAAGCTGCAGCTAGTTTTGGGCCTGGAAATTTAGCCAGTGGGCTATAGTATAAGCGGTACACGACGAGACCGACTAGGTAGAGCAGATAGGCGGCTGCTATTGCGCCTCCTACTTCGACCGATGGTCGTGAGGTGGAAATGTATCCCATGCCAATTTAATGATGATAATGACGATGACTGGCAAAACGGAAGTAGGACAATCACTGTTTGTCTTGTCTTTCAGGTCACAACGGTTAACAATTAGGGCACGAGCAGCGCATGAGTAAGTAACGAATCACCAAGGAATGGCCAAGCCCTATATGGAAACCCCGGGCCGATTGGCCACAACGAAGCCTCCAGATCTCATAGTCGGCGCTCCCTAACCTAGTTAGCATGGCTTTTAAATATTCATCACCGATATTAAGCTATTCTCTCTGTTTGGCCGTCATAAAGAAGAGTTTCATGAGATGCTTGGTGGTGTCACTGGAGTGCCGTGTCCTCGATATCGAGAACCACCACCCGCAAAAATAGTTCAGAGCCAGCACCTTATCATGATAATCGTCAACTTATCAGCTTGCTTCGATTTTGACATGATATCTTGGCTGGCCGATCAAATCTAAAGGCTAGACCTAAAATGATCTCGGTTGTCAACTTAGCGGCTGTTGCCTATTAATCGTCCACACAATACTAATAGAGACAGAATGTGCTTGATATATGTAATAATCATCTAAAGTCAACTCTACCAGTCCGATAAGACAGACACAATGGCAAGTAGTAATACTCCCTCATCATTATTATCACCACCGCCACCACGTATCCGTGACATCCTCCCCAAACTCCGCATCGGCCGCTACATCCCAGGACCCAACAACTCCCTAACCGTGTCCCTGGTGTCCTGGTACATACCGAATCCATAAACCGCCCCTCCACGCCAACCAGCCATGCAATCAACACAGGCGTAACCACAATCCTACCACGTCGTGACTGGTTCAATTTCGGCTGTTATGCCAGCTACTTCCGCTTCAATGGATCTGGCGAGATGACTGGTTCGCACTGGCTTGATGAGACGGGTTTATTGAGCTCACCGATTATACTCACAAACTCATTCTCGGTTGGTCCGTGCTATACGGGGATATTCGAGTATGCTGTTCGAGAGTATAGGGATAAGGAAACAGGACTGGTGGATTGGTTCCTGCTGCCTGTTCTGGCTGAGACGTGTGATTTATTTCTGAATGATATTGGTACCATGGCTGTTACGTCAGATATGGTTGTTAGAGGAATTGATCTGGCCAGTTCTGAGCCCGTGAAAGAAGGTAACACCGGTGGTGGGACGGGGATGATGTGTCAAGGCTTCAAGGGAGGTACAGGCAGTGCTAGTAGCGTCATTGATGGCGTGGCTTTTGGTGCAGAGACGACGTATACTGTCGCTGCTTTGGTGCAGGCTAATTACGGCGCAAAGAGGGATTTGCATTTTGGTGGAGTTCCTGTTGGACGATTGATTGAGCAGGAAGAAGCTGCTGCAGCAGCAGCAGAGGAAGATGTAAAGAAAGCCAAAGATGGAAGTATCATCGTAGTCATCGCAACCGACGCACCGCTTCATCCAACTCAGCTCCAGCGTCTAGCTAAAAGGGCCACTGTCGGACTATCACGGGTAGGAGGATGGGGCTCAAATAGTTCGGGGGATATATTCATTGCTTTTAGCACGGCCGAGCAGATCCCGCGAGCTCCAGATTTTAGTTGGAAGGCAACTGTCGAACAGAAAGTATCTGTTGTACAGGATGTGACGATTAATGCTCTGTTTGAAGCAGCAGCTGATGCTACAGAAGAAGCGATTTATAATGCTTTAGTAGGAGCTCGGGATATGGAAGGTCCTCGGGGAGTAGTTGTCAAGGCGTTGGATCATGAGAAACTGAAAAGTATCATGGAAAAGTACCTATAGTGGATAAGAGATTATCAATATGGCGAGAGAATATACGACTCTTATAGCCGATGGTTTTTAATGATACTAGCTTATTAGATTGATATTTGCTCTAATCTTTAGGGCATGAATGGGAGGCATAATAGCCAATTCTCATATAGACGTTGCCATGCAAGTCTGGTCTGTGTCAAAGTGTGTCTAAAATAGCACAATATGAGGTGTTTAGGCAGCCTTATTATGGACGAAACTATTGAGGACGTGCGTACTATGGAGACACAGAGAACCGTGGCTATGTTTCGTATTCTCTTTGACTGTAAACCACTGTGAAACGTGGCAATGCATTGAGCAACCACAAACGGGTAATGTGTTACTCTTCTGCATGTCTCTACATATAGATAGACAAGCATCTGTTAGATATATTGGGAGTATCAGGTGAAAGTGTAGTTTATTCCAGAGTCAATGGCAGTCAATATACACGCTGATAAAATGGCCTGATTTACGAGGACACCGCCATGGATACTTGTAAACAAATCATTGGGTATCGAACTTATCAATCGTAGATAAGTAATAAACATCATCCCCGAAACCGCATAAGTCATAGACGACTCCCCCTTCGTTAAGTCATAAGATATCGACCTGAAATATCGACCAGTCTAAACATGACGGAACGGCTCATACGCATCTTGACGGAATGTCTGCATAGGAACATTGTGCTGACCCGAGTAAGGCGCAGCAGGACCAGCAGGTGCACCACCGTACGGACTGCTAACACGCTCGTATGTATAAGGAGCCTTCTCAGCCATGACGCGGCTTCGACCAGCCCGTCCACCATGGTACGGCGAACGCGCGGCGCAGCAACAAGAGCTAAACAGCCAGAACAATGTCCCACAGAATGCGAACGCGGTGGCAATCCATGTAGCGACGTAGATGTTATGTCCCATTGATCCGTGCATACCGTACTGTTTCAAGGCAGTGTTGAAAGTTCCTGTGAAAACGGCAAACATGGCGGTAGCAGTAATCGAGGCGGCAGCAGTGAAGAAAAATGCGACTCCGGATATAATGCTGGTCACCAAACTACCCAATCGACTGCAGATAGCGAAAAGGCCCACAATCAACTCGAGCGCAGTAACGCCAAAAGCGATAATATAAGCGATAAAAATCCATTTCGAGACCGCTTTATAGGTATTTAGGGCTTTATGAAGATTACTGGGCAAGATATCCTCAACATCCTTGGAGCTACCGGTATTATTCAACCCCCAAACACTGACAGGATCAAATGCAAACTCGGCCTTGGGTCAGAGCAATAGTCGACTTCGAATTTTCCGGAACTGGTCTTGTTCCCAGCACAGTATCCCCAAAGACCGATGTCGTAGAAGTCCCGAATGTGGTTTTTGGCGAGAGCTTCGGCGAGAGCGGCTTCGAAGCAGGAGCTGCCGAAGTTTGTGAGGTCGCCGAGTGCGCTTGCAGCTTCGTTGGCGAGGGAGCTGCCTCCTGCGCTGGTTAGGTTGCTCAGGTCGGCCTTTAGTATTCTGTTAGTGGAAAGAACATCCTTCTGCGACAGGGTTGAGTAACGCACTCTGAAGAAATATAAATCGGTTTTGGTTGATGAGTTTGAATTCGTGCTGCCGATGCCGACAAAGATGAGTGATATCAAAGCACCGACCGTGACGGCATATGGAAAGACGATACACGCGATGCGACCTATCGAAGTCATTTTGACGGTATCGACTGAGAACGAAGTATCAAGCGAATGTCGAGACGAATATGTAAAGTGATGACAATCGATGAAAGAATGCAAGATGAATGAATCAAAAAGAAAGATGAAGGATAACACAATTAAATAATAAACACAGCTGAGATTAGCATCTGTCCCAGCCGCGTGTAGAAAGCAGTGTGATTGGCTGCGCAAGCGTGGCTGAGTGGTAGACACCTCAGGCCGTCTCCACTTTTTGCCCAGCCGCAACTCGTCCCAGCCTTAAATTTAAATTTAATCCTTTGTTTCTATTTTTGCTTATTGCTGTGTACGAGGCTGTGGTGTAAACTTTTACATTCTAGATTACTATTCAGAGTACTCCGTACGTACAGAGTACACTCTGTAACAGTCAATAATGATTGTCCAATCTAGGCATTTCGAAGGGAGAATGTATGCAGCAGAAGACCTTTTCTCGTCATCGGCGACATTCCCCTTCTGGAACATTTGACGATGTTCATTGCTCTTACCATTTGTGGTTAGCTTAGATACTGATGAGTGCCTGAGGCAGCAAGAAACATTTCAATCAGACCAGCGCACCATCTCCATCCCAACACCACCGAGAACCAATAATTTCTCTGTAGTGCCTGTCGCATTATCAGCAATCTCCATATCATCCATCGCCGCAATATCTGCTACAGGACAGTATCGGTCCGATTCCAACGTGACACTAATCACTTGCTCTTGACTTGTCTCCTTCACCAAGTCAATAATTACCGACCACAATTTGATCCGCTGGTCGTTTGCTGACGATGCAATCTTTAACGTCGCAGTTGTATCTGTGCGAGTACTCAAAATCTTGACTGCTGTTATGGCCGATGCATGCGCGTTAACAATACGTACACTGCTGACGACGCGGACACCGCCATTCAGGTCGACCAGCGTGATGGACAGAGAATTATCATCGCCGCCGCTGACGAGTACTTGATACCCCGGATAGACTTCGCCATTCTCCAAGGCCTTGATACTGCTAGCGTGAATGGCATGATGTAGTTCCCATTTCAATGTGTTGACAATGAATGTCGTGTTTACCGAGAACTGATAGCATCCTTCGTGCGTGATCCAGTCCACCGGCCAGAAAGCAAGATATCCATCAGTGGCTCCTGTGACCAGAAAAATTCTCGATTCTTGAACCATGAAATGAACTTCTGTCAGACAATTCGTCGAGTACGTTCCTTTCCCAAGAAGCTCATAAGTGTGCGAGTCCATCGAACTTGTATATGAGAATACCTAACTGAGTTAGCAAAACAAAAATCAAAAGAAAGCCGGGCGGCTCACCTTCACAGTAGAATTGGAGTATACAAGAGCCAGCAGAAACTTATCCTCATCGACCGATGACTTCATACGAAGCACGTCAAAACTAGTAACGCGAAGCTCTACTTCCGTCTCCTCTCGCGGGATTGCAGCTTCCATTAAAACTGCAAGACCGAATTTGGGCGCAGAACGAATTCTCCACGCCATGAACCCCTCTCCTCCGGCGCTGGAAAACAAAAAGCGACCGTCATCTGACCATTTGATTTGCTGTAAACCACTAACGTGACCGCTCAGGATACGCAAACATTGCGCAGCGTTCCATGTGCTGCTCTCTCCTTTTGACACCCGAGATGGAACCGATATACGAATCAATGTATCTTCTCCCCCGCTAGCTATGAGTGGAAGCGTTTGATCTCCATTTTGGATTCCTGCTTTAGTTACTGCTAAAGTCTTTTGTTCGCGCCCATGACTGCCCAGTTGCAGTGAGTGATGTACAACGGTATCCGCAACAACTGCGTGCAATGATCGTGCTTGATTCCAGACTATCGTGCCCGCTCCTTGTGTACTAGGATCTGGCATGAATTGCCAGACTCGGTTAACACCACCACAATCAAGTGTTATGATTTCGGTCTGGGTAGTCTCATTCCACAGAATTAGAGAAACGTCTCGGAAACCATAAAGAATAAACTGCCCTGTTTTTTCGTCGAAATAAGCGCCTTTAATCTGCGATAATGGAGCCGATGAACGGTGGATCTGTTGTAAGCCATAGGCATTCTCTGCATCAGACTGCCTGTGTAACCGATAGACGCAATAATGGCAATCTCCACCCCCGGTCAGAAAGTATTCCGTATCGGAGTTTTTATCATCATCTATAGAATTGATAAAGTTCACAGTTTCTCTCCCATGAGCTCGCCACTTCACAAACGAGTACTCCAGTCTCCCTTTTGTGGGATCTAAAGTGTACAGCAAAAGCTGGCCATCCTTACCTCCAATAGCAAGGCATTTGCCCCCGCCGATAATGGATCCTGAGTATATTCTAAGTGCTGGAGGCAATATCAGATTTGTCTGTTTCACATCATAGCGCTCGCCTTTGATTTCGACACTGAATAAGTGCGCTTCTTCTGAGTGGGGATACCCCACAAGGAATCTGAAATTTCGAGGAGATCCTGACACGCCATTTGTCACTGCATCCAACATCACAATTTTCAAGGGCCGACGAGGAACTTTGATCAAATCTGTCATTTGCCTGGTTGTTTGATCGTATAGACGCAATCTCCCAGAAGAGCCACCAATGATGGCAAGACCATAGCTCGAGAGAGAAGATATCGTAGCAAAAGAGCGCAAGTCCTCTTCCGTAGACAATGTTTCCCAGCGCATCTGCGGTTTATTACTGAGAGGAGCAAAGGTAGTAAAAGTGCCTAACTGTACGAGGCCAGTCGTATAAACCACAGCAACACTATCCTTCGACACAAACCCGAACACTCGAGGCATGAGACCATCAATCTCAACTTTTGAATATGCAGCTTTCAACAAAATTTTGGGAATGTAAGGTGAGACGTCGTTTCCTCCGTTATAAGTCAACTTGTACATCCTGACTGCACCATCATTTCCGCCAGTATATACTACTTGCGTATCGTCATCTCCTTTAGACAAGGCTAATGACCAGATATGCTTTCCGGCATGATGGCCCAAGGTCGAGATATTCCTCAACTCATATTCAACCCCATCCTTCGATGTCGAAAACGTCAAATCCAACCGCCACAGGCGACTCGTAGCATCCTCCCCTCTTGAGACAAGATTGACAATACGTGTATGGTCTCCCCTGGCAGGAAGAAAGTAGACCCCCCATACACGGGAGGAATGGCCCCAGCCCTTGGCAACAGCAGATTCAGAGCCAGTCGATATTCGTTTAGGGGCAGTAATTCCAAAGCCTGTACTTCGCAAGTCAAAACCATCGGTAACATATGCCGCGCGATCTGCCGAGGTAGCATGGGTACAATCTGAGATATCCCATATTCTCACAGTACGATCATCACTGCAACTAGCGAGAAGTCGTATTTGTTGCTCCTTCCCGGCTATAGTAAACCGTAGTTCGTCGGAAATGCCAACTCCAAATATTGACCCATCGTGCCCGGTAAAGAAATGATGGATTGAAGAGGAAAATGTAGTCGCATTTCCATCCGTACTATCACTTTTGAAGCACGACCAGACAATAATTTCACCAAAGACAGTCCCGGCTGCAATGAGGATATGCGAAGACGACAGAGCCACAATATTTGCAGAGTAGAGTGTAGACTGGACACCATTAACCAAGTGTCTTAGTTGTACGGCGTTAGGGTATTTTGAATCAGTGACTCTTTTCAAACTGACACTCAACACTGAGTTGTGCCCCGTAATCAAGTACGCAAAGTTCGGACCATCATCAACGAGTGCTGAACATATATCATATATCCAGTCAGGAGCAGCATGTTCAAGCGTCCCACAAACAATACGAACTCGGGGATCCTCCCCTTGCCCAAGGATGTGGATGAACCGTAAAGAGGATCCTCCCCATGCAAGCACAGTAATCTTATCCTGCTCCTGGCATCGTTGCTCATCAGTCATGAAACCGTGGACATTGTTCCGTTTGAAAATTTTGAGCTTATGGATAGATTCTCCGCTTTCGACATCAATGACTGAGACGAATGGTCCTTGGCCCTTGAGAAGATATCTTGATGAGCTCAGATGGATTTCCTTTAGAGCAGTGACCGGGAAGCAGCCATCAAAGTGCTGTCAAGACTGTTAGCATACATATACTTTCCAACGAGGTCTTGAGGAATCCTACCTCGGAACACGACATTGATTGGCATGCACATGAACTGTAATGTTTCGAACTACAGACTCGAACAGTATTGGTAGTTGTTTCTATCCTCTGGAATAAATATTCTCTAGATGCAAACATAGATGTAAAGTGTAAGTCCCGCCATCCCCAGAAAAATCGTCTTTACCGCCCCACCTTCCGGAAGACATTGTGGGAAAGTGCAGGTGCAACTTCACAAGAAAATATCTATATCAGAAACTTTCGTCTTGTCCAATATTTCTTGGCGTATCTGGTGTAAAAAAAAAAAATACTAGAGCTGCTCGCTGAAGTTGGGTGGAATTGTCAACGGAGCTATTCACACAATGATTTCTCTATCTACGGACTACCTTAAGTCACCTAAGTACCATATCCTCATCGATGTCCTTTCAATTAGGAGTTTCTTCCTGGTCACAGGGTTAGGAAGACTGGGTGAAAATAACCTCATACTCATGTCTTTATTAAACCAGTCGAATATTCTATATGTACAAAGCTTTTTATTGCATCATAGATGTTTCTCTCACTTCATTTCCACGGTCTGCTCCACCACACCGTCATTAAACATGCCACTGTGGACCTGGCGCACAATATCATCTGGGTTCTGTTGAATCACATCGAGTTTCCTCCTGGCATAACCCTTCAGACCAGGGACCTTGGCCAATGCCATAAGGATACGTTCACGCAGGGTACGCTTGCCCGACCGTTCCTCCCAGAGCATGTACCCGACGGTAACCATGATGAAGATCCAGTAGACGATGTATGCAATGACAGATCCGTAAGTACCCGTGTTCTCCCAGCCCAAAATGGCATTGAACACATCCCAGCCATTGTCAGTCTCTGCATTGCAGCAATTAACATGCCAGACAGTCTCTTTAATATTGTATGAGCCTGGCCCACTGCCTTGCTCGCTAACGTCTGCTCCGACGGCGAGTTGGAAGCGGTAGTACTGAAGATCCCAAACGACCTTGGAGAACATTCCCGCAGCAATCAGGTAAAGTATACATGTTGAGGCGATCAGGAAAAGCTGAATGGACATGGCATTACCACCACGGTAGATCAGATATCCGCACCCCAAGCCCGCGATAATTCCAGTCACGACGGGCAATGGGAAGGCAGTCGCTGGGTATCCCAGAGAGACACCAGCAACGAAAACAACACCCTCAACACCTTCACGCAAAGTGGTGATAAATGGAAGCAAGAACATGGCATAACGACGGGCCCAGTCTCCGAATAGCTTCGACTTCTTTGAGTTTTTGTTTTTCTCGACCAAGGTCTTCGCGATCTTGATACGCCACTGCTCCTTGGTTTTATTGATTCGCAAAAGAGCCAAACCCATTGCAGTCACAATAATGCAGGCAATTAGATAGAATATGCCTTCCCATAACTGCTCTGCCTTGGCCCAAATATTATGGCCCAACCCATAAAAGACACCGACGAAGGCGCCGCCGATAATCAGACAAATGAGTATGCCTGAAAATGAGCCGTACCACACCTGGCGAACCAGTCGTTTATATAATGCATGGTCTTGGTGTGGTTCGCCGAGACTCTGCTTGAGGAAGGAGAGGAGCACTGAGATGATGATGGAGGCTTCGAGGCACTCGCGGAAAACGATGAAAAAAACCTGCACTGCAAAGACATTTGCCCCCATCTTGACCAATTGACCTTTTGCTGTGCGTGCGTGTGTGTGTATACAGGTGTCAAAAAAGTGAAAGTATTGGGGTTTCATCCCAGGAACAGGAATGGAGACATATAGGAAAGTGCTGACAGAGTGTCTAGGCGAAAGTCGGGTCCAAACTCTGCATCAGGTGACATCTTATCTGATCAAACTGATCTCTCGGCGGTATCGGCGATACCAAATCCGGCTTAGCGAGCGCTCAGTCCCTAACGCTAAGCTGAATAATTACGCGCTAAAGAACCTTGTCTGAGGAATCAGCCAATGGCAGAGTTTCATCTGATAGGATATGCTGTGGGGCGTTATTATCTGATGCAAAATTTTCATTCGTCAATGCCGAAGTCGCACCTCGTGTTCTCGCCTGCTCGGCTGGATTGGACGCCAACACCTAGCAAGAAAAAGATCTGATATGGTTGCGGCGGGGCCTCTCACTCTCGTCACTCCGTCACTTCCGCCTTTCTACTTGCTGTGACGGCTGTGGAAGCTTCCGAAGAAAGCTCGGCAAAGCGTGATCGTTGATCAGGCAAGACATTATTTCGCACATGGCCATTCTATCGGCCCGTATAAGTTGCCAGCCACACACCGAGAACCGATCCCAATTGACAAACTCCCAAGGGATCGTGTAGCCAGTGCCCATAATGTTACACTTGCTCATCTTTCTCCTGCTGGCCCTCGGTGACTTTTCAGCCGCCAAAGATGTCGTCTACAATTTCAATGTCACATGGGTGACAGCGAACCCAGACGGCCTGGCCGAGCGCAAGGTTGTGGGCATCAATGGCCAATGGCCGCTTCCTATTATCGAGGTTGACAAGGGCGACCAGTTGATTGTCAACATGTACAATGGCTTAGGCGACAAGAGTACCAGCATACACTTTCATGGCATGTTCCAAAATGGGACGAATGACATGGATGGAGCTTCGATGGTGACCCAGTGCCCTATTCCACCTGGGTCGAGCTTCACATATAACTTCACCGTCAATCAGCACGGAACCTACTGGTATCACTGTCATACAGTAAGTGGTGGGAACTGGCTGAAGAAGTTACCTGGCTGACTGATATAACCGAACAGGATTACTGCTATCCAGACGGATACCGCCAGGCACTCATTGTCCACGATAAAGATGCGTACTTCGCCCATCAATACGATGAGGAGCTTTCTGTCACCTTGTCTGATTGGTACCACGACATGATGGAGGACATCAAGCCCAAATTCATGTCACTGTACAACCCAACAGGAGCGGAACCGATTCCGAATGCGTTTCTGTTCAACGACACGACCAATCTCAGCCTTTCTGTGAAGCCGAACACGACATACCTGCTCCGACTTATAAACACTGGTGCCTTTGTCTCACAATACTTCTATATCGAAGATCACACCTTCAAAATCGTTGAGATCGACGGCGTCTACACTGAACCGACCGAGGCCGATACCTTGTACATTTCAGTAGCTCAGCGGTATGCAGTGCTGCTCACGACGAAGAATACCACCGATAAGAATTACCCGATAGTCACCGTGGCTGATTCCACGCTGCTTGACACGATACCTTCAGATCTACGACTCAATTCTACCAGCTGGCTAGAATACGATGGCTCGGCACCTCATCCGCAAGCCGACATCACCGTCGCTGAATCGTCAGACCTTGTTCCTATCGACGATAGCACACTTGTTCCTTACGACCATATGCCGTTGCTAGAGAACCCGGTGTTATCAATCCAGCTGGACGTGGTCATGGGCATGCTCGACACTGGCAAGGGCTACGCTTTCCTCAACGACATCAGCTATACGGCGCCAAAGGTGCCGACACTGTATACTGCCTTGTCTGCGGGCAATCAGACGACCGATGCAACCGTCTACGGCGAGTTTACGCACCCGATGGTGCTAGGCCATCATGACGTGGTCGAGATTATTATGAATAACAACGATTCGGGCGCGCACCCATTCCATCTGCACGGCCACAACTTCCAGGTTCTGACGCGGTTTCCCAGTTATGGTGCAGACTTTTTTGAACTGAAGGGTGGTGACCCGGTTCCATACGATCCATCTAATCACTCGGCCTTCCCGGCATATCCACCGAGACGAGATACCCTCGTCCTACCACCACAGGGACATTTCGTGATCCGTTTCGTAGCGGACAACCCCGGAGTCTGGATTTTCCATTGTCACATCGACTGGCATCTGGCACAGGGATTGGGAATGTTATTCATCGAAGCGCCAACTCAGCTTCAAGAGCAAATGACCATCCCAGCCGACCACCTAGCCGCATGCAGTGCTGGGGGGATTCAATCAAAGGGCAATGCCGCGGGCAACACGGAAGATTACACCAATCTCAAGGGCCAGAATGTGCAGCCAGGATGGATTCCGGACGGATTTACGGCACGAGGTATCGTTTCGATGGTGTTTACCGTATTGTCGGCGGTGCTTGGGATGGGGTCGATCGTGTTGTATGGCTTGTCGGATCTCAAGTTTTCGAGTACGGGTTCGACGGATGGGCAGGACGTAAGCGACGAGTATCGTGATTAGAAGTGTTGGTTTCGGGATTTTATCTATTCGCAGGTTACGTGTTGATGATACCCTAAAATGAAAAAGGTCATTGAATTAAAATGGTCTTGTAATCGATTCGTAGCGTTAGTTAAAAACCTAAGGCATCAAAACTATTCCGTATTTGTATATATTAGTCAC
This sequence comes from Talaromyces stipitatus ATCC 10500, assembly GCF_000003125.1. NCBI lineage: Eukaryota > Fungi > Ascomycota > Eurotiomycetes > Eurotiales > Trichocomaceae > Talaromyces > Talaromyces stipitatus. Next base: position 1,661,375 of record NW_002990117.1, on the reverse strand, counting down.
GTGACTTCGTGACTACTTCGTGTCATCATCATCATCCATCAGAACTTTCCACCTAGCATCCCATCTATCTGACTCTTCACTTGCTAGGAGTCTGAGATGCTCATCCAATCGAGAAGTACTATGGGAAGCAAAACCCAACCATGGGAGTTACCGGACTTTGGACAGTAGTCCAACCCTGTGCCCGCCCCGTCAAACTCGAAACACTAAACCGCAAACGACTCGCCGTCGACGCGTCGATATGGATATACCAGTTCCTCAAAGCCGTCCGAGACAAAGAAGGTAATGCGCTCAGAAACGCCCATGTCGTGGGGTTTTTTCGTCGAATATGTAAACTCTTGTTCTTCGGGATTAAGCCCGTGTTTGTGTTCGATGGCGGCGCCCCGATTCTCAAACGGCAGACTATCGCGGCAAGAAAGAAGAGGCGCGAGGGGAGAAGAGAGGATGCGGTGAGAACGGCTGGGAAGTTGTTGGCGATACAGCTTCAAAGACGGGCGGAGGAAGAACAGGCAAAGCGCACGGCCGATGAACATGATGTTGAAGAACAGGAGCCGCTGGGAGAACCTAATTATGTCGACGAAATCCTCATGACGCCGCAGGAGAGGAGACGGAACCGGAAATTTCGAAAACAGGATCAGTATCATTTACCTGATCTCGAGACCGGTTTGGATCAAATGGGAGCACCGGATGATCCTCGAATTATGTCCCAGGAGGAGTTGGAAGAATACGCACGACAGTTTCATAACGGCGAGGATATTAACATGTATGATTTCTCAAAGATTGACTTTGACAGCCCATTCTTTATGAGTTTGCCGGCGACCGATCGCTACAATATCCTTAATGCAGCGCGTATTCGCAGCCGTCTGCGAATGGGTTACTCTAAAGAACAGCTTGATTCCATGTTTCCTGATAGAATGGCATTTTCAAAATTTCAGATTGAGCGTGTCAAAGAACGAAATGATCTCACTCAAAGGCTGATGAATCTCAATGGTATGAATGGGGCAGATGTTGCTTTTGATTTCACTTCTGGAAGAAGAATTGCAGGAGAACGTGGGAAGGAATACGTTTTGGTCAAAAATCCCGACGTTGAAGGTGGATGGGCGCTTGGAGTCGTGGGCAACAAAGAAGGCACGGCTATCGATCGTCCAATCGATGTTGATAAGTACGGTCTACCTGATGTCCTGCCAGGGAAGGATGACGAGGATGATGATGATGATGATGCCTTTGAAGATGTGCCCATCGAAGGCTTGAATAGGCTTCCTAGATTACCTTTTCTTCAGAAAGGCGTGTTTGATGAGGCTGTTCGGCGACAAGCAACAGAGACTATGAACCGAAGGAATTCTACAGCACGGCGTCACGCTGTTGATCGGGAAGAAGAAGACGAGGATGCGTTGTTTTTCTCGGCGCCCGGAGACACCGACGATCTGTTCGTGGATAATGAGGATGAGGATCTCCAGAAAGCGATAGCTATGTCTCTAGAACCGCACCAGGATGAAGCAAGTACCTTTCCGTTGGAAGACAGTCTCAAAGCAGTCCAAGCTCCCCATTTCGAACATGAGGGCACTCCTGAAAGCGGTGATGACATGGACTTCACCGCGGCTTTGGCACGATCTAAACAATCTCAAGCAGAGCCTAAACTCAAGTCTGCCAGGCCAGAAGTTGCGCCTGAATACAAGTTCAGTGGACCATTACCATTTGAGTCGTTGAAAATCAATAAACGAGCAAAGGAAGAATTACCCGAACCTACACTTGACGATGAGGCTGGAGGCTTTGAGAAGCAGGCAGAAAGCAAGCAAAGCAAAGCGAAAAAGCAAGCCGCTGCTCTTCCGCCGTGGTTCAGCAAAGAAGATGGAATCAAGCAAGATTTCATCGCTGATGAAAGTGAAGAGGAGGCTGAAAAAAAAACCTACGATGATGTTATTTATAATCACGCAGAAGACGTGAAACAGCGTCTGTCACCGAATATCATTGATGTCGACGAGTTGCCGGACACTAAGGAGGTTATCGATCTGGACTCTGATACCGAAGTACCGAAAGAACAAGTTCGGACTGTAGATGCTGAACCAATCACGGAAGAGAATCCTGTTTTGATGAATGATATTGCTGAAGATGTTCGAGCGAATCCTCCAAACCCGCCTGTTGATGTTACGGTACCTCATGTGCCTCCCAGAGGTCATTCGGTAGCGGATGCTGCCTCCGAGAAGGTAGTTTCTGACTGGGAGCCTACTGATGATGAGCGGGAGACATTGCAGGCAGATCATGCTTCCGCAGCCGATCAGCCGACGACAAAACCAAAGTCACCTTCCCCAGAGTTTGAAGATGTGCCATCACCGTCTAATGTAGAAGAAGTTGACAAGTCAGCGCCGCTGGTATATGAACATGATGCCGCACTTTTCGAAGAGCAAGACCATACTGCAGTCGGCAATGACGACTACTCCGATCCGGAAGAGGAGGATCTAATGCTACAGCTAGCAGCCGAAACAGAAGAACATGCGCGTTTTGTGTCTGAGTTTAATAACAAGACACAGGTCGAGAATGCACGAGACTTTGAACAAGAATTGAAACAACTACGAAATCAGCAAAGGAAAGACCGAAGAGATGCGGACGAAGTGTCTCAGATTATGGTCTCGGAGTGTCAACAACTACTCCGTCTGTTTGGCCTACCATATATTACTGCACCTATGGAAGCGGAGGCACAATGTGCTGAGCTGGTGTCTTTGGGACTAGTGGACGGGATTGTTACGGATGACAGCGACACATTCCTCTTTGGAGGCACTCGAGTCTACAAGAACATGTTCAATCAGAGCAAGTTTGTAGAATGTTTTCTGTCGAGCGACTTGGAAAAGGAATATGCGTTGGATCGAATCAAACTTATTCAGTTCGCTCATCTGCTCGGGAGCGATTACACAGAAGGTATCCCCGGAGTGGGCCCTGTCACTGCTCTCGAGATCATCACCGAGTTTACCAACCTCGAAGAATTCCGTGACTGGTGGATGCAGGTGCAGATGGGCATGGAGATACCAAACGACCCTCATCAACGATTCCGCAAGAAATTCAAGAAAATGGCGACCAAGATATTCCTCCCCCCATCGTTTCCCGATCGACACATCGATGAGGCGTATTTACATCCCGCAGTCGACAACGACCCGTCCGAGTTTCAATGGGGTGTTCCAGACCTTAATGGCTTACGGAGTTTCCTAATGGCGACTATTGGATGGTCTCAAGAACGCACCGATGAAGTTTTAGTTCCTGTGATTCGCGACATGAATAAACGAGAGCAAGAAGGCACGCAGTCAAATATCACGCGATTCATGAGCGGCACACAGGGCGCGGGCGCGTTTGCGCCGCGAGTCCGGGGCGAGGGGAAGAGTCGGATGGATAAAGCATTTGGGCGATTGCGAGTTGAAGCCGAGAGTCGCAAACGGGGCGCCTCCGGTGCAAATACTACTGAACCGGCGCAAACTGACGAAGATTCTGGATCTACGCGAAAGAGACGCAAGAAGAAGGAGAAGAGCCAGAAAGATACCTAAGTGATTGATGCCGCAATATGTACATAGATATATGATGATACGATAATGGACGCATGGGTCCTGAAGATCGGCGTTCTCCCACCGCATAGTACGTGGAGGGATCATACGTAGTCCTCGATATGAGATCGCAACGCAAACTCAATCGAGCTGCCGCAAGGGGGAATAAAGTAGACGATCATTTCTACTTCAGATTGTTCTAGTTGCCAATTCAGGAAGGCGGAAGCATGGACAAATCCCGAAAGGGGAAGGAGGCTGTGCAGGTTGTTGTGGCTTGCCGATTGCGAACGATATCGATGACGTCGACCAGCTTGTGGATGGTTTAAGTTAACTAAGTTAACTTACTCGAGCCATACTGGGTGATGACGTAATCAGTTGAACGTTTTGTGTCTTTAAGCACTACAGAGTGATAGTTTAGTTATAGTGATGGCCATGATAAGAATTGATAGATTGTAGACTGAATGTACGGAGGTACATCAAAGATCAAAGATTATAGTATACATAATACTTATGCGCCAATGTGGAGAGAGTCCGAGAGACAGCTCCATTCTGATCGTCTGGGGATTCCACCGAGTTTGTGCCAATAATAATACGCATTGATCATGAAATTGCTGTTGGAGATACGTACGTAGTAGACTTCTCTACTATGCATATAACTCAGTACGGAGTACGTAGTAACTAAGCTAGGAGGTAGCAGTAAATAAGCAGCGAATGCCGTGGCTGACTACAGCCAATCAGCATCTAGCGCAGGGCGAACGACGTCACCGCTGACAGAGCTCGGATGTTTATAACAACCACACATCCTGACAGAAATAATTAATTTCTATCAACTATCGCAGTCAATTCTCCTAGGACAACGAGAATTACATCCATCCTCCGCCTGACTTTGCTGTGTTGTGTCTGCCTTACTGTAAGTATTCCGCTACCGCCGCTTTTCCCCTTCTGAAACTGGCTGTTCTCAGCTGTCTCCTACACCATTTCCGTCGCTGCCCGCCTGTGACTAAGTCACCTTCACGTCACCCTCAAAATTCTATTCTGCCCAAGCTATTCTGTCGAAGAATTAATCGTCCTACAACAATCAATCTTGGGAATACTGTGATCTCTGACACCACCAGGAAAACAGACCCGGTGCTTCCTTATATCTCGGCCATCATGCATCGCACCTACTCTATGCGCCAGTCGCGAGCACCGACTGCCTCGCAAATCGAGAATCCTCCCCCACCGCCATCCAGCACCAAGTCCGGTCGATTGTTCGGTCGCAACAACTTTGGTGAGTCGATTCAACTATTGCTACGTTTCGCTTATACCGATATCGATCGATCGCATTGAAATTACTCAAATACAAACAGACACTTGCTAACAATGGTCCGTATAGGCCATGCTTTCCGCAAAAACGCCGCGGGTGCCTTTGGCCCTGACCTGGCCAAGAAGCTCTCTCAGCTCGTGAAGATGGAGAAGAATGTTATGAGGAGTATGGAACAGGTCGGTCGCGAGAGGATGGAGGTTGCTGTACGTTTGGTGCTCTTGGCCGATTGGACTGGAATACTGATTTGACTAGCAACAACTCTCAATCTGGGGCGAAGCTGGCGACGACGATGTTTCGGACGTCACCGATAAGCTCGGCGTGTTGATTTATGAGATTGGTGAATTGGAGGATCAATTCGTCGACCGATACGATCAGTACCGTCTTACGATTAAGAGTATTCGAAATATTGAAGCTTCCGTGCAGCCTAGCCGAGACCGTACGTTTTTTCTTTTCTTTTTTTTTTTGGTCTATCTCCTATGGGTTGTTGAAACATACTAAAGACGTACAGGCAAACAGAAGATTACCGATGAAATCGCAAAACTCAAGTACAAGGACCCCAACTCACCCCGAATTGTCGTTCTCGAGCAGGAATTGGTCCGTGCCGAAGCCGAGTCCTTGGTCGCCGAAGCACAGTTGTCAAATATTACTCGTGAAAAGTTGAAGGCTGCGTTCACCTACCAATTCGATGCGCTCCGCGAACACTGCGAGAAGATTGCCATTATCGCCGGATACGGAAAGCATCTACTCGAATTGATCGACGACACCCCCGTCACACCAGGAGAAACTCGCCAGGCCTACGACGGCTACGAGGCCAGCAAAGCCATCATTCAGGATTGTGAGGACGCGCTCACGAATTGGGTCAGTTCTACCGCTGCTGTTCGCTCAAACTTGTCCACACGATCACGTACATTGTCTCAGCGACGACGAAACAATATCAAACGTCATACTGAGGATGCGGAAGAACTAAAGGATCATGACTCCTGGGTCCCCGCTGACCAACACGCTGGTTATCATGAAGACGATGTGAGTGAAGACGGCATCGTCGAAGATGACGGCAGTATTGCCCACAGCGGTGCAAACGGAGAAGTCCGTGGACGAGCTGAAGAGCGCGAACCTGTTGCTGCTTAATCTCTCTCTCTCTCTCTCTCTCGTTTCCAACCAAAAGCAACAGAATAATTACTCATTAGTCCTGTCTATACCTGCGATCTACAAAGTTTCCCCCTTTCCTATTCTTTTCTGGGTTGATGCGATGTGAAGGAGTTGCCATCAACACCGGAAGGCGTTTTGGACCTATCAACTTTTTTTTATGTAGTATTTCTTTTTTTTTTCTTTCTCTCTCTTTGTTGACTTGACGAAATAATGCTTTTGTTTGTACTCGTGGGCGCTGACAGACAGATTGTTGATCATGTACGGTCTGATTGTAGGACGATTATCTTGTCTGGTCCGGCTGGTTGCCCATTGCTTTGTGGTTATTTGCTTCTCGTTTCAGTTTATTAATTATTAATATGAGAAGTTACGAGTCGTCTGATTCTAGTATTCGGGTGTATAACACTTCCCCCCTCCCCCTCCAAATCATGGAATAAGATGTGGTTCTTGAAGAGCAGATAAAATGAGATGGCCCTGATCCGACGACAGTCGATATTCGACAAACCATTATGATTCTAGCAATCAACAAATTCGTAACGGTCGTATAGTAACAAACGAAACAAGAAAAATAGACCCCTGAAAACATAATCCTTGTTGACGACACAGCAATGCAACTCCCATTCCTTCCATTTAGTCACGAGACAGAACAAGACTAAAGAAAAAACAATTGAGTATGATAGAAGGAGAAGAAACTAATGATCATCATCAGTCCCCACGCCAACAGTCGGTTTCGGTTTGATCGGTTTCCTGGCAGACAAAGTATGCGAATCCGACTTCTTGGAAGACGAAACCTGCGTCAAAGTCGACGACGAAGTCGACGAGACACTCGAGTCTTGTTGATTCTGTTGCTGTTGCTCCAACTTTTCAATATCAGCCGGCTGCAACGCCGCCAGTCTCGACAGCAAATTTTCATTCTTCTCCGTTAGCAAGTTTTTCAACCACCTGTTCTCCATCTCCAACTGCGTCACGCGCGCTTCAAGCGAAGCTTTTACCTCTGTCGCTTCCTGCACCGCACGCTCCAGCGCTTGTTCGCGCTGTTTCTTCTTTACGCGGAACCGCGCACTGGCAGCTGTATTTCGGCGTCGTTTATCTTCTTCTATTGCCAGTCGGTTCTGTTCCTCGATACTCAGGGCGCGTGCTAGGCGTTCTCCGGGCGGGATTGTGCTGTATTTATTGTTGCCGATTTGCCCGTTTGGTGGGCTTATGGAGGAGGATATGTCGGATGGGGTACGGTCTCCTCCGCCGCCGGCTCCAGGTGCCGGATGACCGCCACGTGGATAGCCACTATCTTCGACGGAATAGGAGTTTCCCGGGTAGAGGGAGTTGGCCATGTAGGGGACATCGTGGTCTGGGGCGTGATAGTTGATGTGTTTGTCTCCTGGTAGATGTCAGTGTATCGTCCAGTCTTAGCAAGCGTTGGCATATGTTCAAGAAGAGGATAAGAGATGGAACAAGAAATTGATTTATTCACTCAGTAGCATACATTGCAGCCCCATTCAAAAGGGGCAAATAAATGCTATACTATAGCAAAATAGCAAAATAGCAAAATAGCAAAATAGCAAGATGGGAAGATGGGAAGATAGGGAGCAACAAACCATGATGATAAGGATATCCACGCATAGCTGGATCTATCCGGTCGTCGTCAATACTATCGTACGAGCTCACTGATAAACCCCCTAGACCCTCAGTCTGGTCATATTCCACGGCCGGTACGCTTCCCAACGGATACCGCTGAGACTCGGTATCGGTATCAAATGAATAATGTCGTCTTTCAGGTCCAACACCACCAGCTGGGAAGTGTTGGGCAGGCGGTCCTGAGGTCGCTTGTTGCGGCGGTGGAAGCTGCCCGGCTGGTGCCAGGAAATTGAAATGCTGAAGCCGGACAGAGCTGAGATTAGCTTGGGAAGTGGTAATTGGCGGTGGATGAAGCTGCTGCGGCTGCTGCTTTGGTTGATGATCCTCAGCCATGATGATGGACAGGAAACAAGAAAAAGAAAGTTTCCGTCTGTGGAAATCGAATGAGGGAGGAAGCTCTTCTATTCTATTGTCAAGAAGCTAGTTTGTGGGATTCTGGCACGAGACACTCTTCTCCAAACGCGGCAAGAGCGAGTAATCACGTTATTCCCCGGCCGTCTGTCGACATGTATATGTTGTATACAACCCCGTCGATCCAATGATCACGACACCATACCGGTTTTCTAACAAAAGAGGGGACGTTGTCAGCCTGTGTCAGCAAATCAATCAGGTAGACTAGGGTCCCTGAACCGCGAAAAAGAGAGTGAAAAACAGAGGAAAAGACGAAAAAGAGGAAAAGTGATGCTGAACAGCTCGCGTCCATTCATCTCGCTCGTAGCCTCCAGCCATGCCGTTTTGGGCGGATTGTTAATGAGATGGGGAAATGTCGTGATCCCGGGTCATCTACAGCCAACCAGCGTGCGCGATCTAACCTTATCTTACCGTATCCAACCGGTATCGATATTACCGTCTATGTAATTTTGTCATGTACCTCGATGTACCTTATATTCAGGGTCGTATCTATTCAATCCGTTAGCTAATTAATTGCTTACAATACGACCTCAATTCGTACTCAATTATCCATCTATGGCTGCGTTGGCCTGCGCCAATATATCAGCGACATCTTCAACCGACCTCCCCCTTTCTCGTCTCCCAATCTTTTCCTGCCCCAACACCGTCTCCTCAGCAACTCGTCTATATACCTCTGCAAAGGAATCAAAGACATTCCCTCCAAGACTACCCCAATGGCCCTCTGTATCAAACGCCTCACCTATAGACCGCATCTCCTCAACCCATCGATACGCCTTGGGTGACATCCCCACGACTCCTGCAGCAGCCAATGCGCCTGTTTTTGGGGAGTAGTCCTCCAGATGCTGTAAAAGATGAGCCAGGACGCCCTCGGTTTGCGCGGTTGTGAACGACAACAACGACAAAGCTGTTAGTCCCTTGGTGAGTGATGCAAAGGAGAGTTTGAGCGCTGACGCGGAACCAATCTTGGTTCCGACGAGTGTCATGTTTAGTGTCGATTGTAGTAGTGTATGGAAGGAAGATGGAAGATCGTCCACAGGGCCGGAGAGGACGATACTAGGCTTCTTCCATTTTTGATCGATCTCGTCGTACGATGGAGGTCCGCCTATGATACCTCCATCTATAAACTGGACAATCGTTTCTCCTGTCGCAGAAGGCATGGAAAATAAATCGTCAATCTCCCGCATAAGTCGAGGAGAAGACGCATTCAGATCGAAAAAGTACACTTTCTCCGAAGCACCATGCTGTTGAGCCTTCCTCTTGGAGAGCGTATCCGGTAAGTTCAACGCTTCCAGGATCCGTCGCGCCGTCGCCAGGGAGTCCCGCGGCGGCACAATGGAGAGAATGTAATCGGATTGAATAACTAGGTCTTGGTCTGTAGGCAGTGCTTCTATGGAGGCTGCTTGGATGCGATCTAGCGTATCTTGACTGGATGGCATCAACAAAAAGGTTTAACTCGGAAATCGTGTATCAGGATAAATACCTCCTCCCAGTTCCAACTGTAACGACACGGTACGAATTCGCGTTTAGTAAACGTGCAATTCCCACTCCCATGTCCCCTATTGAGAGGATACCCACTGTCACCGTCATGTCTGAAATTTTGCGCAACGAGACTTTTAAAAGTTGTGTCGTTTTTGTAACAGTCAAACGGATTATGTTGTGGGCAAGAGTTACACATCGTCTGATTGTTGAAGAATATGCGGGTCAATATATAAGCTAAGCGGCTATTTACATAATGTACTACGACCACACCTTGCAGTACGATGCACGACCTGATAAGATGGCCTTTCGTGTCTTGCCTTTCCTATTTGGGTAGTTGAACAAGAATAGCCCTAATCGTTGCAATTGTGCCGATAAACCCTGGGAGGTCAAAACACACTTTCTATTAAACGCTAATTTTACTACAGAGAACCTGGGTATAAGTTATAACAAACAGAAGGTCTCTCGGTATGTAGGTGTAAATTGTCGTTATAGCCCAGCTACTGATCATTCGTGTTTTCGATGTTGCTTTCCAGCGAGATATGTGTTTTGGTCGTGTTGGATGTCACCACACACGGTGCCTCATGCACCTACTCTGAGCACACTCGATTGTTCTCAACTTCCGGGGTCGGTCCAATCCCTCAACCCTTTGCAGGTAGAACTCAGCCGCGGAAATCATATCCGACCTTTGATACAGTGCACAAGAATACTAATGCAACGTACTGGATTCGTTCCTCTGATATCTCCCGGCGAAACTTCGTATGGGGAACAGGGTACCGATGACACAGACTCTGGCACTCGATACGGAGCTGCAATGTGCACAGCTTCGGATCAGAATATGAAATAGATCCAACATGAGTGGTGACCGAGGCCGCCGTCACATGGAGATGTCTCAAACACCAGCCTGATAGTTCCTACGCGAGAAAGTTATTTGGGATTGAGTTCAAGATGACTGAGGGCATAAGTGGATGCCTTGTGGCCTGGCTTGGGTTTGTAGGCCTCTGTCTCTATCCCAATTTGCATCTTTCCCCTGTTCTTCTTCTCTTCTCTCTCACTCCTATCACCAACTTCCCTCATCCCACCTCTCACCTGCCTTTCTTCCAGTACCTACTATCATCCCAAACATCATCGAGAGAAGGCCACCTATTCTCTATTACTCTGATTTAACTCTTCCTTGACTGTCCTCACCCTGTATTCTCACTTGCCCTCTCGCCTCCACTCAGTCTCCATCGATATTGACTAGTACCCGTTGTTTCCCTTCACTTTCAGAGCTTTCCTGTCAGCTTACATTTGATCTATTTGATCAACGCACTCTTCTGAAAAAAATGGCTACGCGTCCTCGACTGGTAGCACTCAATATGAAGCATCGAAGGCCTCAACACAGTTGGACGCAGGAGGAAAGGCTGCTTCTGTGTTGTGCAAAACGATTCTTTGATCTCAGAAACAAAGATATCACGAAGATCTTCAACTATCTCTATAACCCAAAGATTCGTGCGGAGGGCTTCACTAATGGATTGCCTACATCAACGCTCACAACTCAGTGGGCAGATATGCAGCGCCGATCCCATAAAGATTGGCACGCGGTTCATACGAATGTCAGCTTTGCCCAAGGACCGTTGGTCTTTCAGGAAATCATCGAAAAGATAAGACATGCTTGCCGTGTCCTTGGAATTGGTCTTGTGGCAAGGGCAATAGATCTCATTGTGCATCCTCAACAACCCATCCATCGACGTGTGTCTCAAATGATCACTCAAACAGGCGACTCGACAAACAGCAATGAAAGGCCTAGGATGGCTCATAATACCATCTTGCACCCTCCCGTTGTTGATCAAGACAGAGAACCAACACCAATGCCACAAACCCAAGCGTCTCGAGCACCCCAAGCTCCAACAGATACAACGTCGAACAATCAAGTCTCAACACAAGCAATATCACGAATCAGGTCTTACACATTGGGTAACAGAAATGAGCAAGCAGTTCGATGCGGTCAGGTGCCAAATATACTGTGGCGCTTCTCCAATGACGAGTCAATGGGGATCAACCACCGCTCTGGTTACGTTGCCAACACCTTTATCGGTGACCTTGGCAATATCCCAACTCCCGAAGAAAGGGCTCAAGAATTTCCCACCTGGGTGGAAATTCATGCCAGACCAAGAAAAATCCCATCGCCGTTCATATCGACATCGACTGATCCTCTGGTTGCTGTCCATCGAGCACTCACTCGAGATAAAAATGCTTTCGTTTCCATCATTGATGCCACTCAGATCAAATCCCAAAACATATTCTATATGAAAGACTTAATGCAGCAGTACAACATTTATACACCGAGCTATCGCGGCGCGAAGGAGTATGTTGTCTGGGGTTCGATATGTCGACCGGCCATTGTTACGTCCGTCAGAGCCGATGAACTTCTCCAGATAGCGGAGGAAAATGCAGACATTAAAGCAGCACTCCAGCTAGACATCATCTCCAGCTCCCCGAATTGCAAGTCTCAACTTTATAATCGGCTGAGATTAAAGACCTTCGATAGTGATCTCGCCGTTGGTCGAACGATTGGTACGTTCCTTCGTCTTATCCGGCTACCAAACGACTATCTAGACGATGTTGCGAATTCTCTGAACACCTCATGGTCGTTCACAACGTCAGGGGATACTTCAGAATTTTGCCGTGGAGTCCATCAAGGTTTCCAGGCAACGCCAGCACCCCCAGATGAATTCCTGGAAACAGCGTCTCTCATTCAGGATACAGTTATGCAAGACCACGATGAAAGTACGTCGGATAGCAGTAACCACCAAATCACTCATGATATTGACATCCGGGATTACGTTATAGTCGATCATCCCCAGCAGGAGAACGTTGGGACCAGTCAGGCGTTCCAAACAGAAGTTCGCGAGCCGATGGACAGGCTGAGCATCCACGACGATACTGAGGAGCTCACGCATAATCAACCTTATGGAGACGTTCTCTCGTTACCTATTGCAACAGCGACTGCGGTACGAACGATATCACTATTCAACCCAGACTCCGAATCACTGATCATGGTTCCTAATACCCAACGATCTACACCTGTTCTAGAGTCCATTGAGTCCGCGGAGCCGCTTTTGGCACAAAAGGAAGAAGAGGAAGAGGAAGAGGAAGAGGAAGATGAAGTCAAACCGCCAATTGTGTCCAGAACTCTCACGCCTACTCCCAATATCTCATCGGAAGCTGTTCCCAATACCTCGACTCAGAGCCACGCTCGAGCTCCTAGTGAGAGCAGTGAATCCACTATCGGCCCCCAGACCCCATCAAGCAATCGATTTTCAATGGAGCGCTCGCGTATCGACCGGGTGCTAAATTATGACTGGCAGTCCTTCTGGGACTACCTACATAATGTTCCTAACCAGTGACGAGAGGGGTCAAGTCGCTCAGTCAGATGACAAGCACCGCTGCGGAGAGTGCCATGAGGAGGATATCGAGGGAAGGAAAGAGAAAAAGAAGATATGCCTCTGATCGTCTCCATGTACTTGTACTTGTTTCTGTGGTTTGTCTGCTTGCGAAAATCTCTCAAAGAGACCGGATCAAAAAGTTTTTATATGTTTGCTACAGTTCTCCCTCTTGATTCCCCTTATTGATAATTTGAGCAGGTCTCAATTTATCCACTGATGAAACAAGTCATGTAGTGTCTTCTCGAAGACCATCGCTTCTCAATTTTCTTTTCTTGGCCTAGCAATCCTGTCAGTGTATGCATTGTTCGAATGCAAAAAGATCAATTTCGACCATGAAACGTTTCCCAAAAGTATTCCGCAGTAGCACGATCTAAGACTACAGTAATTAACAAAGACGGAGAGAAGAGATGAACAACGAACGTTTAATTCACTGTTTAATGCATAGATAAGAGGTTATTTACTCCATACCAACCAGATGATCAATCGCAGGCTGGAGAACATATCTCCTCGGGGAAAGAGAAAAACACACAATAAGGCTCGCCTGTGTCCATTCATACAATGACGAAAATGGGAATTCTATTTTGTTTTCGTAACCAAGCTATGCGATGAAGAAGCGAGATATCATTTCAAACTTCCCCCGCATTTCCAGCCTTTCCTTTGATTCTCTTTTCGATGTTCCCTTCTTTTTTTCCCCCATTGTTTCCTTAACATTGATGGTCGTAAAAAAAGATTCCCACAAAAAATTCATTACACCGCAATTGTTTGGAATGAAAAAATTTTTAGAACTTGCTGAAAGACTTAACAGCCTTGCCAGTGCGGGGAAGCACACGGAGGACGTTGAATCGGACCTGTGGATTGTCAATGTCAGCATATTCACCGTTGGTTGATTTCGAATGTCGTTCATGGAAGATAACACATACAGTCTTGCTGAGAGGACGGCACTGGCCAACGGTGACCTGGTCACCTTCTTCAACACGGAAAGCGGGGGAAACGTGAGCGGCCAGGTTCTTGTGGCGCTTCTCGTAACGGTCGTACTTGGGGACGTAGTGGAGGTATTCACGGCGGATGATGAGAGTACGGTGCATCTTGGTGGACACAACGGTGCCGGTCAAGATACGACCACGGATGGAGACGAGACCAGTGAAGGGGCACTTCTTGTCTGTAGGGATTCCAGTCAGTATTCAATACATCCTTAAGCCGACGTGAATTATATGTTGAGTTGGCGGGTCCAAGAAATCTTGAATATCTGCTTCCAACGCAAATCGAGTACTTCGAGAAAGTAGACGGCGGTTTTTGCGTAGACGCAAGTTTTCATCTTTTTCCAAGACCTTCGATATCTCTCAATCTCATCCATTCCCTTGCGTAGACCACAGATTCAAGACTCCTTTTCACCATTTTGCACTCCCATTCTCGCACGCGAAAATCTTCAAGAAGTCAATCCATACCAATGTAGGTACCCTCAATGGCGTTCTTGGGGGTACGGAATCCAAGACCAACGTCCTTGTACCATCTTCGGCCACCCTTTCCAACTCTCTTGCTCTTAGCCTTGGTCTTGGTGTTGGCGAAAATGTGAGGCTGCTTCTGGAAAGCGCGCTCAGACTGGACGGTCAACTCGGTCGCCATGTTTGCGATATATTCAGTCCGACACACTGCAGATTGAAGGGTGTTGTCGAGCTGGGTGGTGAGTGGTCGTCGGTCGCGAGGAATGATCGAAATTGAAGAAGACTTTTGTGCGGAGCCCAGACGGTTTGCCTTTTCGGATATTCACTGTGGGAAAGTGTGCGATTGGTGAGCTAGACCTAATACAGACTAGCGTAGTTCGGCTAGGGTTTTTAGCCTTTTTGGGAGTTTGTTTATATCAGAGCGCGGGCCTCCGAAAGCGGTGAGACTATTCCTTCAGCATGAGACGCGCCTGCTTTGTATACATACAACAGGTCTGTTGATATTGACGATAGCACCTGCTTCAACTTGAGGGATCAGTACTTCAACTTTTCAATTCGACAAAGCATGTTCAAAAGCAGAATATGTTTACCTTCTTAAGAGTTTGAATTTCTCTATCCGCTAGGTTATTCTCTGTCAGCAACAATGGCAACGCGCGATAAGGCGGGGACTGTACGTCCACGCTCTCGGCGTTCAATAGCCTATGTGCCAAAGACTGGCTCAACTCCAGATCAAGAAAATGCTACAACCGACATCGGCGCAATGAAGGGGTTTACTGGCGAGGGAAGAGGTGCGACGAGGGACAAGAAGTCTCGCAGCAAGAGCCTAGGGCCTGGGGGCTTAGACGCTCTTCAGTCATTGAGTGGTAATAGACGAAAGGTATGAGCTCACAATAAGGACGGGACAGCAGTCTGTATAAATTACTAACTCGTGTTTCATTAGTCCACTATGGCAATTCCTCTCAAGTCTATTCTCAAACCAACAATTCCAGTATCACCCCTTCGCACTATTCCGACGTTTGACGAGGCGCGCAGACAAAGAGACACTGCGAACAAATCACAGGCTGATGAGGGTCTACTGATTGACTTCTCTACGCCGGCGAAACCACCCGTGACAGGTACAGAGCAACTAGATAATCCCTTTGACGGGTTCAATGTCTCCTCGGCGATTCGAGACGCAAAAGAACGGGAGGAAAGAGAACGTAAAGAGCGCGAGAAGAAGGCAATTCTGGAGCAACGTGAAGCTCGCCGGAAATCTATGGGTGAGTAAGGGTTACCATGATCGCGATTGTTATGACTAACATTTCCTAGCCAGTCGCAGAGTGTCGTTCGCGCCCGAAGCTACACTACATACATGGAATGTTGTAGAGCTTGCAGAGGATTCAACATCATCATCTGCAGCTAACTCAACCAGACGTACATCCTCATTGGCCAATTCTAGGAACCAAGCGCCCACTGAACCTCAGGAATTTAAGGCAGAAGACGAAGAAGATCCGGACGCTATATTTTCTCCTATACAGCCTTCATTACATCAACAGCCACACGAACTATCTTCCAGCCCATTTAGTGGTAGCTCTGTCGGAGGTAGTGATGGCACACAAAGCCCGGTCAAAGATGTGGATGATGCAGACTCCGATAGTGAGGATTTCGATGCTGAAAGCACAGCAATGAGTCTCGATGATATTACTTCTCGAACAAGCGGCACGGCTCCCATGGATGATAATACAAGTTCAAGTGAGCGCTTGAACGAAGCATTGCGACAAGCAGCTCGGGAAGCTGGAACCAGGGGAATTGATCTCGAAGATGATAATGACGTGTCAATGGAAATCGCGGATCAAGAGATAACAGGTGCATTCAAGCCATGGATTCAGAAAGGACAAAGAATCAGTTTCGATATGGAAGATATGAGCGCATTGCAAGACCAGGAAAACATCAACCCCTTTTCGCAATCACCCCGTTACGATCATGCTGGTTCAAGCGACAGCGCCGAAGACGATTATAACGAGAATGAAGAGCTAAGCATGGAAATCACGAACGCTGTTGGGAAGATTCTAAGCAACTCTCAGGTCAGCCGAGGCCCTAGAAAATCGATAAGCGAGCAGACAAACTACGATGAGCAAACAATGGAGTTGACCAAAGTTGTTGGTGGTATCGAAGGGCAGCAGTCTCCCGATGCTGAGAGCAACATGGAAGAGAATGAAGAAATGACTATGGAGTTCACGTCTGTAATCGGTGGTGTCCTTAGCAAGCACGTCCCTAGCACCGTAAGACCCATCGGCGGCAGAGTTGCTGATGCGCAAGGCCAGGAGGACACTAGTCGTGATTTCTCTGAATGGGGGAGTGGTGATGAAGATGAGGATGCAGGAATGGATATGGAATTTACTGGAGCAGTTGGTGGGATTTTGTCCCCTATCATGGAGGAGAGAACAGGATCGCAGGACGGACATACCGCTGGCATGGACATAACCGCTGCAGTAGGCAGGATTCTTTCGCCTGGACTAGCTACTTCTGACAGGAACCAGGCGAAGGAGCTTATGGAGCTGGAGTCTGAATCTGGGCAGCTGCTTAGTTCACCTTTCCAGGTCCAAGTGCCACCGTCTCCTGCTAAACCTTTACCGTCTCATCATATTGCTCCTATTGCGTCCGAAACTGGTAGCCCCAGCCTTGCCAGCGTTCGTTCTCGTCGCTCGAGAAGAGGTTCTGGATCGCCCGCTATCCACCTCTCACCTTCACGACAACTCACTCCCAGCAAGAAGCCTCGCACTCCATCAAAACAAGCAACGCCTCAGCCCCCTCGTCCGACAACACCGGGAAAGACTCCTCCTTCTAGTAATATATCTCTCAGAAGCGCATCACCCAAGAAGCTGTTTAGGGAAGAGATCAAAGCGTCAGCATCAAAGTCGCAATCACCAGGGCGTCGAAGTCTTTTTGAAGCCAGCGCAAATGGTGACTCTACTCCAGTCTTCATTTTACGGCCCCACCCAAGGCAGTCTTCCGGGCTGGGTATTGATAAAGAAGGTCTCGGTTCTCCGAAAGTGGCCGAGATATTAGACCGCCGACGCTCTATAGGCGAGGACGCACAGGAGTTTGTTCCCCAAGAGCCATCACCTAGGCGGCTTCGCTTTGAAGATCCCATCAAAATCCACGAGGAGGTTGACCGAGAGAGAGAGGAAGAGGAAAATAGAGAAGAAAGAATTTCAGTTCTTCAGGCATCTGATCTTGACCCTACAACAAACTTGAGAGACCTCAT
Organism: Talaromyces stipitatus ATCC 10500; assembly: GCF_000003125.1. Lineage (NCBI taxonomy): Eukaryota > Fungi > Ascomycota > Eurotiomycetes > Eurotiales > Trichocomaceae > Talaromyces > Talaromyces stipitatus. Next base: position 1,643,760 of record NW_002990117.1, on the reverse strand, counting down.
CTCGAGTTTGACCCCGAAAAAGAGAAAAGTGGGAACTCGAAAGAGTTTACATGTTGGTGCCGCAAGAGGTTTACTGGGGAAGCGCCCTGCTGAACTTGATGAGGACGAGGAAGATGAGTCTCCCAAGAGAATCCGGGCCGCTAACGCGAGTCCTGTCAAGCCAGTAAAACTTCCTGCACCTCCGTCGAAAGATGAGACTGTTCGACACGTGACCCGTGGCTCCATGGGCAAGTCGTCCGATCTTTCACCAGTCAAACAAGGCACTTTTACTCCACGAGGGCAGCCTCTTGCTAGGATAGAAAGTCCACTGAAGCTCAAGAGCCCTTCTCAGGCTCTGTACAGGAGCAATGACGAAGGGACGCAAGAACAGCAAATTGAAGCGGAACCAGTCGTATATGAAGCTCAAGACGCGCCTGAGGAAGATTTGGAATGGGAGCCTATTCAACTTCAAGATTTTCTGAATTTGACCAATATCCATTTCATGGAACTTACAACAACTAAGCGACGACATACTACCGTTGCCGGAAACGATAGGATGACCGACTTCCGGGGAACTCGTCAGACAGATAAAAGAGTAGTTAGCTTGGAAGATTGTGTTGCAGCAGGCTTCTGCACGGTGCCAATGCTCGAGTTGTATCAGCATGTGAGTCGTTTCTTAATACAAGGGTTTGTTGCAACATTTACTGACTTCACTACCTAGTCTTGCCGCGAATTAAAATCATACATATCTGAGGGGCGCCAAATCATCCACTCTATTGAAGAGGAGACCTTTGCCGACAACCCTCCCTTGTTTCGTGAATATGTTACTGCTCGACCTGACATCCGACTACTTATGGACAATCAGTTTCGCAATGTGAAAACGCACGCTAGACTCCTCAGCAAAGCTATGTGGTATGAATGGCGAATGAAATTGCTCGAAGGCCTCAAGGAAGGATTGGACCGTCACGTGGAAGAGATGCAAGCAGATGACGCTCTTCTCTCTCAACAGGAGGCCATCTTACAGAGCGTAGTCCCTGGACTTGTCGAAAAACGTTCCCTGTTGGATTCCGAGGCCTCAAGGATCCAAGAAATTGTGGACGAGATGGAAAATATCGATCCGAACGAATTGCGCATGGCTCGTGAACGGCTTGCCAAGGTCGACACTGAGATCGAGAGAAAGAAGAAACAATTGGAGCAAATGCAAGAAGATCTGCAGAACAAAAACGACACGATTGAAGCAGGGGCCGAATTGAAGGCTGAGTTCTTGAAACAGATTCGTGAAGCGGAGCGGGTACAAGAAGAATGCCGAGGATGGAGTATCAAGGAGGTGAATGCTCTGAAGGGTAAGTTGTGCCGTATTCTTCATATATGAGTGGACTTGAGCTTAAGATTTCTACTAGATTCTGTTCATGCGTTGGAAATTCAGACTGGTTGGTCTATTGTGTCCGCCATCGATGGGCAGGAACCCACTGGGCCTGGAATGACTCTAAGATACAAGGGTGAGCTCGAGGTGAAAGTCTATCCGAAGCTGTTCAAGTCAGCCACCGAAACAAAGGAAGACAAGAGCTTTGCATCTTTTGAGCTTGCATACAACTCGCAACACAAGGGACAATCTCATACGCTCGCTCATGCAAAGTCCTTCATCTTTTCTCATCTATGCACCGCGGTGAGAACCATTCCATCCTCGACCCCTCTTAAGCAGGTCTTTAGATTTCTCACCGATGCTTGGGACTTGACGTATCGATTTGAAGAAGAAACTCGTTTCCTGAACTTTCATGGCGTCACCAAGACTGCAGTCACTGACGCTGCTGATGTTGGCGTGACTTCACGCGCCAGATGCATTCTCATTGGAATGGTGGACTCAGGAGAAGGACCAAAACAGGCCCGAATTGACGTCGATTTTCGACTTACGCCCAGAGTTAATGACGTTAAAGAGGACAGCTCCAACACAGTGGTTGAGAAATTGCAGTTATACACGGACGTTGCCGTCAGCAAAGTATACGGGTTTCCGAAAGAAGGGACACGCAAGAAAATCCTGTCGGACGCACAGATGCGGGATGTCATTCTACGGAAGTTGCGGGGACATAAAGGTAAAGGAGCGGACGTGACATCTGGCCTGATGGTTAACCTTGGTCAAGGTAGCTGGGGCCGATCAGTGCAAGAGCTGGCGTTGAAGGTGTTTTCTTGAAGTTATACTGGCGCTTTTGATTTTACACAGGAGTATAGCTTATGATGGTTCGGGGCGCAAAATGGATCAAGTAGGATTTGAACTCTAGACCAGTATTGAGTAGACCATCCAAAGTGAACAGTACTGAGATTGTTTCGAGGCTGCCTAGATCCTGAACTGCCGGTGGTGCATATCTAGTCTACGTATGCAAGCTACGTAAGGCCGCGTGGCTCAGTTCATCGAGGCTCCATGTTTGTCTACATTCATTTGTACCATTTGTGATCTCGGTCCGGGGTACCCAACAATCAATTCCCCCGACAAAGCGCGGATCTCCGCACATCAGCACGGACCGATAATTGTGCTGTACTATGTACTCCGTACCGGTTCGAAGAAATGCCTGCCTAGGTAGACATGCGAGAAGAGGCATGGGGGCGAATGGACGGATGCAATCTATGTATGTAAATGCAGGTTGTCATTGTACCAGCAGACAGTCAATAGAAGTGAGTTGTTTCTAGAAAGGCACTTAACGGCATATCCGCGTGGAAGGCCACAGATCGACGGGTCAATGACTTGAGCTAGTCTGTATATAGAATAGTCAAAGTCTTAGTGTTTTGATTTTAGATCTAGTGGATGTTTGTGCGCTTTGGAGGATGCTACAGTCATGATTGGTGTAACGAGTGCTCAAGCCTAACAGATCCTGTTGAGAGGGTAGCGGTGTTGACGGAGAAAATTACTATGTTAGTAAGCATAGAGGAATCTATCTAGCTAGGGGATATGGTCCGTATTTATAGCCAGCTCATGTCCCTACATGCCATGGCCCTACATGTCATGTACACAATCTCAACAACAAGAATAAGCTGATTGATGTCCCCACGCTTTAATTCACCGGACAAGAAAGGGTTCCCCGTTACCGTTACCAAAGGACACGAAGGATTTCCTATCAACAAAGGGTTTCCTAATCGGGATAGCCTGTGGAAGCTAGGGCTAGGCCGTCACAATTGGACTTTTAAAGAATTGCATATTACATGTTATAGTTTAGAAGAATATCTATTTCCTATATTGTCATTGCAATTGGTTATAGTATCTTGTATATTAACAGTAGATGACATTCCATCTGAATTTGTAGAGATAAGTGACATACACTTTACCCCATTGGGGACTATTAATATGCGGAATCCGGAACTTCATTGGATCCGCTTCATGATTCCGATGCCCCAGTGAAAACAACACACAGGATCATGAGCAAAGGGCAAGTTCTGAACATTTATGTGAGGAAATCATATAGTATAGTGTTTTGTTTCTCTTGATGTCTGCTTAAGTGCGTAGTTGCATGCTTCTCTGGCTATATTTCTCCCCATCCAATCGGAAATAATCAAGTATATCCGGGCAGACACATCCCGTTGATCCATTACCCACAAGCCCAGTATGAGCTTATGAGGTCAGTGAATAAATAAGGCAAGTGAGGCCCAAAAGGCGAATCAATACTACAGAGAATAGAGACCTATAAGAAAAAGAAATGCAATGCAAGAGAGAACACCGGATAGAAATCAAGCCGTCTGAATGCTTATTAATCCATAGAAACACTTACATAGTAAACTCAGGCTAATTTAGCGTGGGGCCCGCTAAGACCGTGCTAGTTCACTCTCCACTCTCCACTCTCCAGCCGCCTCAACTCTTTACCCTGATCGAATCGAATAATAACCTCACATTGCGACCCCGTCTGACATTATCATCATTGCCTCTGACTTACATCTCATCAGATAGTGTGCTCTATATCTATCAAAGAATCATCATATCTGTGAGTCGCTAAAGGCAGCGGGGGGAGGAAGGCAAATCGAGGAGCATCGGCAAATGGAAACTACAATAACAACAAACTCACAATTGACGTGACAACCATGTATGGCAATAATATTCAGGACCCTTTTACTGGGTCACAATCGCATCTTCGCCAACATTTGAATAAGGAGGATAATACAGATACAATACGGCGTGCATTAACAGTACATCGCCTTTATACAGACGTTCTGGATTGCGGGGAGCTGACACATAATAATCTAGGTCTGTGATGCCTGTCATCAAAGGAAATCTCAGTGCATCTACCAAGTTGCTGGTCCTGTATGTGTTCAGTGTTTGGTACATAGCACAAATTGTTCTACTCGTGCACGAAAGACAAGGGTCGAAATGATGAAAAGGTACCAGTTTCCACTGCCAGCATGGGACGACTACATGCTAAATGAGAATTGTACAGATCCCAAAAGACAAGAGCGCTAGAAGCCCAAGTTCGGCGAATGGAAGAGATTCTGCGAACTGCTGGCATCGATCCAGGAGAAAGCGTGTTCGATCCCGATGCGATAGATGACGACGATGAGCTGGAGTCCGAGAATGGTGATTATGATAGGAGCAATCACTTGAGTAGTGACTATTCATCGGCATCACCAGAAGACAAAAAAAGCTTTGAATCAGGTACATCTCCGCAATCTACGTCTAGTATTAGCGTCGAAACTCCTAGCCAAGCACTCGTCCTAAAGACAGACCGGGGCCGTGATGGGATATTTTTCGGTAAGCAGATATACCACGACACCAGGCAACAGGCTCAAGCTTACATATCAAAGGATCTTCGTCAAGCTTACACATCCTGTCGCAGGAAGGAATTCGATTTATCCGTGAAAAATCTGGCATCGAAGACTTTCCCAATGGCTTACTAGCACAACCTTGCTGGTCAGCTATCAACTTTTCACCTTTACCCATCGATATATACACCGATTTATTTGAATGCCGCGTTTACAAGGCGCTCCCACCTCGATCCGAAGTCTTTTCCCTGCTGCGGAACTACTTTGGCACCATTAACCGCATATTTCCCATCATTCACGAGGCAACATTCATGGAAATGGTCGAGTGGCAGTATACTCAGCAAAAATGTACTGATGTCGGTAGATGGGCCAGTATTAACGCTCTGTTGGCTCTCAGTTTCAGATACAAGGGCGACCGTGGCCCGCGACCTGAAAAGGACACTGAAAGAGCTTGGCTATACTGGAAAAATGCGGCAGCCGTATACACCGAGTTGTCATTGCGACCTAATGATGTCCTTGGCATTCAAGCTCTTCTCGCTATGGTTAGTGGATAGGTCGTGCTGAAAATGGGTGTCTGACTTATACACTAACATGTTGGGCTATAGGCAATATTTGCTCGGGTCAATGGCCACCCTCAGCTAGCAATTCCATTGATTACGGCTGCGATGAAGTCAGCTCAAGCTTTGGGCTTACACAGACGCAACCTAAATCCGGATATCAGTGCTTGTGAATTAGAGACTAGGAGGAGAGTGTGGTGGTGTATATTCATTATGGACCAAGGGTGAGTCTTGCCGTTCGTCGCATGAAGTTATTATATGCTTATTGAATTTAGTATTGGAATCAAAACTGGACGAGGATACTTGCAACATCCGGATGACTCCGACGTGGCCTTGCCTGGAGAAGACGCTAAAGCCTTTGGTGATTTCCAGAACGGATGTAGATGGAGCATCAAGTTATTTCGCTCAATTTGTTCTCATTCAGTTCTCGTTTCCAACATCTACCGCGAGCTGTACACCACCAAGGCATTCTACAAGTCGTTCCCTGAAGTCTGCGAGACCGTGACCAACCTGAGCGATCAATTACGTGAATGGAAACGAGAGTACTCATGTCTCTCGTACACGCCACCCAAGTCAAAAGAATCCAATGATCTAAATCGAGAAGAGGAAGTGAAAATCATCGCACACATTTCTGAAAAACTGACCTACCTTAATTCGCTTATTTTGATCAACCGCATGCCGCTCCTGTTTGAGGTTGCAGCACAGAAAGGAGCACATCCCGATCGTGATGCAAAGACACGCATCAAAAACATATCGGCTACTTCTCGGCATCACCATTTGATTTGTTTGCATGCTGCACGGGACTCGTTGCAGTTGCTCGAGCGGTTGCCATGGAGAGATGTTGGCTTCAGCTGGTAGGGTTTATAATAACCTTACATTGATCTCCAACCATACTAACTAGATGTAGGGCAATTCTGGATTTTCTTTTCTACGCAGCATCGATTCTTTTCACGCATATTGTTGACCAGCCCTTGGTGTCCGAAACTGGATCCGTCGAGGAGAACTTGGCTATGTTGAACCTTGCGACGAATTATTTTTTCACGCTGGCTTCGTTACACGGGCGATCCAAATCAGTCAAGTTCATGGCTAGCATGAGCTCCATTATGGAGCGAACGGCGAAAAAGATCATTGACAGAGCTTTGAAAGAGATCAACGTTGCAGCAGGGAACAAGAAAGAGGAAGCAACAACTGCACCGGCGCCAAAGCAGCAACCGCCGCCGCCGTCTACTACAGTCGAGCAACCCAACGATATACAGATTCCTGACACCAACCTACCTTCGTCAATGTCATTTAGCGTCCCATTTCCTGATGATACCTTTTCAACGGGACTTGAAGATATGTTCTCTCAGAATAGTGGCTATCCGTACATGGATCCCATGTCAGAACAAAATATACAAATGACGGGTCCTTACACGCAGGTATACAATAATCTGTATCAGTATGATATCCCGTCGTATATGATGGCACCGGTTCCGGACGCGTTTTGGGGACAGGAGACTACGCCGGACATGCTAGGCAATATTCCGATGCAAGGAAAGTACGGTCAGAATATGGATAATGATGCGATGCTTGAATACATGTGGAGCAATAATAGATGAGGTGGCGGAAGTTCCTCGCTGTCATTTCATCTATACAGCTACCAGTCCAGGGGAAAGCCACCCCGGCGGTTCTTCATCGAGTCGATTAGAGCAACACCATGAACAACACCATGTAGCCTGGGCATTACTCGGAAACGCCTGCGGTACGATCGAACGAGCTGTCGGTGTAGTACACCTTAAGTTGCACCTGCTCATACTTTCTTGACGAGTGTACACGCCGTCGATCCGTGTCATCAACAGAACCAGAGGACAGAGCAAGCAAGCATCCTGTACTGATCAATATACATGCAGTATAGCTCGCTTTTAATACTCTATATTCAATTCTGAGAGAGTTACCCAAAATAACGTTCAACTCCTTACGTTCCATGATATAAAACATAGTCACAACGAAATAAATTAGAGTCATTAAGCAAATAGTCTAGACTGTAGATATACACGTCAGACAGTGAAGCTAGACGATTAGCGTCGGGTCTAGGGCGGGCCGCTGGCCGTAAAATTCAAGGTTTCATGAACTCTAGGATCGAAATAACTTGTGATTTCTTCTTCTCACATCACATATCAGAAATATCTTCGGAATAGAGGCAATCTCTCCTCATTCAGGTCTTCAAAGATGTATACCACACGCATCATATCCCACTCATCCATACAAATATTCTCCCCTTGAGAGAGGGTGATAGCGATCAACTACTAAGACGCTTGGCAAATACAAAGGAGAAAAAAGAAAGATGAAATCATCAACGACTTCTTCTACCTCCAAAAAACAGTCCCAATTCATCTTCAAAGCACCCATATCGAAACCATTACCAAAAAGACAACAAGTCACTAGGGCATGTGATTGGTGTCGAAGTCTACGGATCAAATGTGATAGTCGCTATCCATGCAGGAATTGCCAGGCCAAGGGGAGGACGTGTAATATCCGTGGCGCGAATACGGCGCAGACTTGTAATGGGGCTATTAGGTATTGTACTTTCTGAAATTATTTTGCGGTTTGGATTGCTGATGCTGTTAGTCGTATTGCAACGCTCCAAGATCGGATTAGAGATCTTGAAAGGCAGGTTGAGATAGCACGGTCGAAGGTTAGAGAAGATGTTATCGATATCGATCTTGATGAGGAGGAGGACGAGAGCGATAGCAATGGCATTGATTATGAGGCAAAAGTCAAATCCGAACCAGTGCCATCTGCTTCTCCCGATTTGAATCAGCTGGAAGATAGTCAACGCTGGAATTCAGAACATTTCGAATCGATTCACATGCCAACAATTCACTCAAATCAAAGACACTTTTACGGCCGCTCTTCTTCATTCTATTTCATCGGACGCCTGAGTTCGTACCTCGGACTACCACCTAATCAACTCACCCCAGACGAACTGATGCAGATGGACTCGGACGCTGAGTCGTTCAAAAACTCCTTAAACTCCGATGTGTCCATTTCCGAAATATACTTATCAAAACCACAGGAAGAATACTTTTTGCATTTATTCTTCCCATCTTATAATGTCTATTACCCGATTATCGATCATGCTGAATTCATGAAACACTACCAGTCAATATGGACGTCACCCACGTCAAGAAAACCATCTGCCCTTGTCGATATTATACTTGCTCTATCAATGCAGTATGCCGATGCTCTCATGCCCCGCGACTATCCAGCTTTACGTACCAGCATAGAAGGAATTGTCAATATCGATGCAGCCGTTGTAGGCCGCAAGTTTTACCGACGATGTCAGCTTCTACTGATAGACGAACTTGATGGCCCGTCCATTACCACATTGCAGTGTCATTTCTTCTCGGTGATTTACCTATCGAATGCTTCATTCCATAACGCTGCGCACAGCCGTCTGGCAATGGCTATCCGAGCAGGAATCATTCTAGGTCTTCATTGGGATTCGCCGGAAGGCCTCCCGGATCAAGAAGCAGAGTTTCGGAAAAGGCTGTGGTGGACGGTTTACGCGATGGAGTTGAAGATGGCGTTAGCTCTTGGTCGGCCGCTGGCGGTTACCATGTCTCAGATACCGTGTCCCCCCCCTGATCGTCATCAAGATGATCCATACACTCACCAGGGTACGAATAGGTTTACGGCAAATAGACATTTTATTCAATTGATGCTCGCTGGTCGAGAGGTCTATGCTACGTTTCAGAGGAAGTGCTCGGAAGCTCTGGCTCAGAATAACAGTCACACCATACACGAAAATCCTGCATCACTAGAAATAATAGCAGAAGCAGTCAGATCAGCCGCAACACAATACTTCCTCACATGGCGACAAGAGCTCCCCGAACCCTTGAAAACGAAACGACTAAACAGCGGCGAATCACTATCAACAGATCGATCAGCACTCAATCTCAAGGAAAGTGTACCCTTAGGCATGAGTCGACAACGATTATTTCTCGAATTGCTATATCACACTCTTTGCATGAATATATATCGCTCTTTTATCTGTTTCTATCCCTCCCGCCAGAGTGACGAGACGCCACTTGCCGACTCCAACGCGGCATTGAGCGTGAATCATGCCATCAGTATAACGAACATCGTGCATCAAGTATTGAAAGAATCAAATTTTCTGGCTGGGTTTCATGAGACGTTCCAGTGGCAATGGAACGCTACTCTTACATTGATTGGGTTTATAGTTGCGTTTCCGAATGGGTCGTTGACAGGGCCGGCGCGAGATGCATTGATTACCGCAATTGATGTCTTTGATGTTATTGGTAAGTATTTGGGCATTGCTTACAGTGCGGCAAGAGTTGCGCGGGAATTGTTTGCGAGGATAGACGTGTGCCCACGCTAGTTACAGGAAAGACTTCGTTATAACATCGCTTTAGTATGGTACTGAAGAGCATCCGATTGATTAATGCTAAACTAGATCTGAGAACATCACTAATGCGTATCCCCAGTTTGCCAACTCAAGTCTTGTAGCTAACGCTTTTCCCCATTCTTCTGCGGACTCTGTAGGCTTTCTGCAGATCGCTCCCTTGTGCTTGGAGAACCTGCACGTCATTGTTAAGACCTTGTCGATTCTTCCTTTGTCTTTGGCACACAATCGATGAAATCGATGGTTATCGTGTGAAAGGGAATGTCCAGAGTAATGATCGGTGTCTCCTGGTCCTGTGCTTAATGCACGTAAGGCATCCGCTGATGTATTCCTTGACCCGTTCAGTGAGTTTCCGTATAGAGAGACCGTCGAGCCGGTCGATGAGGCGATCCTCTCCATCATGCGTAACCGTCAGTACCTCGTCGATTGTGATCCTGCGAGGCTCCTGGCAGTGTATACGAGAATTCGAATGGAAAAAGATAGATCGATATATTAGGGTGCTCTTCATCCTTAGATTTACCTCACATCTGGACATATTGACTTGCGCCCTGAGAGGCCTTCTGTCCGTTATAGTCGGGTTCTACGGACGAGTTTTGTTGACCTGCAGAGGCTTTCGGTTCCTGATTATTGCTCCCATTCTGCGTAGTGCTGTACGATGGAGGTCCTGTTGGAAGTAATATGAGCGTATGGAATAATTCAAGAGCACTCATCAACTACTCACCAGAGATTCCCTTCTTGGTGGAACGGTATAAATTGTGTTCGAACATGTCCGGCTATGACACTCCATCTATAACCGTTGTCAATCATTTAGCCGACAAGAATTGGGAGATAATTCGTGAGAAGTTCGATAGTATCAAATGAGACTTCACGTGAACCTCGCAATGTCCCAAGATCTCGTAAGACCTTATCGAGTTTCTCGGCCATGCCTGCAGCGTGAACACCAAGCAATACGGGACTTGCAAGCTCTGTATTTTTATTCGGTGACTTCGTAAATGTCACAAATCTTTCCCCATCAGCATTAGGCGCGCAGGTAATAATTTTTTGAGAATGTCTTCTGCATTTGGAAAGACCAGAATCATGTAAATATTCAGAGTAGACTGGTTTAATCGGTATAATTTCTTTTGAGACTTTTCAATGAGATACTCACAGTTGGTTCTAGCGCCATTACAAACCGATCGAATTCTGCATAAAACAAGTGCCAGACTGTGTTTGAAATAATATGAGCCCTAATATGGCTCTTGGAACATTCAAAAACCACTTACCAGATAAACCCATCAAGAAGATCTCCTTTTTGGCGGAGTTGTATAAAATTCTTTCCAATAGACTGTTATTATATTTCATGGCTCATTGACCGAACTCTGTCCGATGATGTCTTTGAGTTCTGGGAATAGAGCATAGATAGTAGTCCAAAGACGGACTTGCTCCTATAATGGACTTTAGTAGAAATATGCAAAGGATAAATAGAGACTTACTCTAGCATTATTGGTGAATTTGCCAAGTTTGAAAGGAATAATATAAGCGGCATTGGTCCTCACATTAATACCCTCAAAGAGTTCGGCAGGAAAATGATCTTCGCATGTAGTATCTGGTAGTTTCGTAACCACACAGCTATACTGATCCGTTCTGAAGACAGGGTTTTTAGTAACCCCTGGTCTGATCAAGAGGCTGATTCATCCTCATCTGGCTATTCGAAAGGACTTTCAAAAACAGAAGGAGTTCTGCTTGTAGAAGAGACTCTCGCTGAATTCAATCTGCAGGTTAGCCATATTCAGATCTAATAAAAGGTACACCTACTCATGACAACTGCATTGAGCAAGTGGTCTGCCAGTGTTTTTAGCCCATTTTCGTTAGTTTTGTCAATTGTCTTGCACAGGACTTGACGGCCACGATGTGGTAAGTAAGCGAGAAAGCTTTCTAGAATGGCAGAAGTCTTATCGCTTGTACCAGAAGGGACGATATTGAGATATCCTCTGTCTAGCTGTCCGTTCTAGTGATTCCTCCAGTGTTTCCAATGATGAGAGCAAACTGCTCATCTGACTCAGGATTTCACTCATCTGCGAATCGGTGAGGTCCATCGTGATGATGTCGGACTGGTGATTGCTGGGTATATGGAATGGTGACGAAGTCATGGTATGGTCGAAGATGTAATTGTACCGTTACCTAAATTGGAACGGAACCTGACCATGGTAACGAACAGAAGGCCTCTCAGGGCCCAAGTCACCATATCAAGAAGTGAATTCGATTTGGGGATAAAGGGCACCTCCTACTGAGTATATTTGACATTTTAGTATTAGCAAACTGGATGCTTTTCAGTTCCATATTAAAGGAATCCGGATGAGAGTTCTCATCACGTCGTGCATTGTACAGAATAGACAGTAGACATCAGTAAGTAGATAGCAGGAAGTAAGTAGCCGCTTAGCTTATTGATGTCGTTGATACTGTACCCGTGGCGTCGCCTCCCCTCACCCTCCAGGTAGTGGTCGGCCCGGGCTCAAGGGCCACACCTGCTCAAGGGCCAAGTTGAATTTTGTATGTGATCGCTAACAAACCTCAATTATAACGAATAACAACGCAACAACGAGATATAATGATTTAAAGGTATTTAAATAGAATACAGAAATATAAGGCTATTGTAGTTATAGGAGCCTTATACGCGGCACGCACGTGCCACGCCGGACTAACTAATATCCGGTGCCGAAACGTGTAGGGATGATATTTATTAGATTTTACCTGGGTTTATTTTACCCTCAATCTCGTGAAGTTGATAGAAACAAGATGATCTCGTATTTTTTTCAACTAAAAAGCTTCACTTTTTCTCTGCCTGCTTGACAAAGTTGTGCTGTTTCTAACAGGGAATTGTCCTCTATAATGAAGAATCAGAGGCCCTCTCACTGCGCTGTGCACTTCGCCAATAATATCTAACAATATTCACGTTCCGACAGAGCTCTTCATAGTCGATATATGGAAAAGGCTGCAAAGCTATGGGTTAATATCTAAACACTACCTAAAGCAAACCCACTGGCCAAACTGAGACATCACAACCCAAAGATTTGTGTCCCCGCTGCAAAGGATATCCAAAGCACTAGACGCAACAGCAACTGATTAGATAGAGACTATCTAGGCATTTATAATACCAATATGGACAGCACTAATACAAACAATATGTGAAAAGGATAGGGAAAGAGCCGCTGTAATAGCTAGTAAGGCTATAGGTATCCTAATTGTAACAAATGTATCTGCTAGATTAGGTATGGTGGGCATGGGAGACTATATGAGAGATACCCAAGCAGGCAACAACAGGACCGACATATCCAGCTACTCTATCACCCTAGGCAAAAGGGCAGAGCAAAATCCCTATACGGCAGAGTTAGAAGCCATGGTAGCCGCGCTGAAATGCATCCCAGCTGGGATATATCAGAGATAGATATCAATCCTTAGTAGCAACAGATCCGCACTGGGAGCAATCGGCCAACCCCGGTAATAATCTAACTAAGTGACCATCCAACATATATATAAACTAGTTCAATGCTTGCAGCAATGAGGAAACGCGATTAACGCAATTTAGATCCCAGCATAAATTGATAAGGACTGGAAACAGGGAGTAAAAGCAGAAACACAGGATCAACAAGCGCACGGCGTCGACCAGGAGGAGGTGGGGCCCGCTGGTGGAATCGACGCCTAAAGCAGCGTCGCTCAACGCCCAAAAGGGCCACGCTTTTACCAAAACAGACATTTAGAGAATATTATTATACTCCAGATTCGGAGATGCACTTTTATCATGATAAACATACAGGATTGGCTCTAAGGGTCGGGCACGTTGGGCCTTGGGGGGAAGCCCCTGGAGCAGGTGGTAATAAGGGTAGCGCTGGTGGCTCGGTTGGATTAGGGTTTCCCGCAGTCACTGATTCATTGTCCTTGAGTAAGATTGATCTAGACCAATCAGATAGTTTGGAATACGAGAGGCTGTTGCCTTCGTACAATCCTCTCGACGACAAATATCATCACCAGAACCGAGGATGTATACAATCGAAATGTCTCGCACAGCCATCTTCGCAATCGACATCCAAAACGGCCTCGCAAACTCCGCCACTGAGATTCCACATGCTCCTCGCATCCGTCAAGCAGCCGAGACCATTCTGAGCAGTTTACGTGCAAGGTCCTCGGGACCAGATATATTCATTGTTCAGCATGAAGAAGGTCCTGAGTCTGGGGACTTGGTTCGTAGCACGGAGCCGTGGGAACTCGTCTTTCCGCCTCGGGGTGAGGAGGAGAAGGTTGTGTACAAACATACATGTATGTTCGGTAGATATCAATCATTTATAACAAATCAGGTAGAATTGACCGAATCAGGCAATACTCTCGACTCCAACCCGGACTTGATTAATCAACTTCGTGCCCAGGAGATTGGTACATTGGTTATGTTCGGCATACAGAGTGAATTCTGTGTGCGCGAAACATCTCTCGGTGCACTTGCGGCGGGGTTCAAGGTTATTATCTTGCAAGGAGCTCATTCTACTTATGATGATTCCGGAACTGGGAAAAGTGCGATGCAGATAGAGCGGGAGGTGGAAGAAGAGGTGAAGGCGAACGGTGGCATCATAATTCCTTGGGAGAAGTGGTTGGAGAATTAGATTGTTTATATCTGTATAGGTCCTGCATACCTAATTACAATGGATTACGAAATACACAATGTGAAAGATGGTAAGTTATGTTAAATTTGATTTCCATCGGAAGGTCGCTAAGGTATGAATGTCAACAGTGGCAATTATGTATGTTCTAAAGAAGCTCTCAATGAGCAAATGAAGTGTATACATCAGAAATTAAACAGAAGAGAAAGAAATAAGCGAAGGAGAAATAAATGCATGCGCTAAAAGAGAGCAAGGAGACATTGAACAAGATTAGCCCTCACTATCCATCCCATGGAGAGAGAGAGAAAAAAAAGGGAAAAAATTGGTGCCACTATGTACTATTCCTTTCCGATAATAAGATATACTATGCCATTCCCGGTCGAGGAAATACCGGTACGGTCCCCAACTGTTCAAGACCACCCATTGTTCCTTGTTGCCCGGCGACTTGCCATCCCTGACCAGTCTGCTGATTGATAAACGCGCTTTGACGGAAGGGATTTGTACTTCCTGTGGGATTTGGGTGGAGAGGTTGAAGGGTCTGTTGCTGGAGGCTTGGTTGAGGGGATGGCGATTGCTTTGCGAATGGATTGGTTCCTGTGCGCTGCGCTTGTAGGGATTGTACAGGAGATTGGGTTTGTTGGAATGAGGGCATGGGGGGAGGGTTTGACGGTGGAATGGCGGATAACCGTTTAGCAAAGGGGTTGGTGTTTTGTCGAGTCAATGGTTGAGTAATTTGTCCGGGTTGGTTGAAAGCAGTTTGATTCGTAACAAGCATAGATGCTCGGAATGGGTTGGTCGTCTGTGGTTGTAATCCATTTGCCACCTGTTGTTGAGGAAATGTGGCAACTCCTTCCTGTGGAATGGCGGACAGTGTATTCTGAAAGGTATAAGATTGAGGACCATATCCACCGAATCCGGCTCCTGTGGGTTGTGGCTGCAATTGTGGTTGCGGCTGTATAGATTGAGCTTGCATGTGGTTGAACGGGTTTGTATTTGGCTGGTTGAAATCACCCGCAAACCCAGTCTGTTGCTGAATAAAACCTGGTTGGGCCGGTTGAGTAAAGACACCTTGTTGATTGGGAAAGCCAGTTGGCTGCGCCTGGAACATTTGTTGACCAAAACCAGCTTGTTGGAAATTTAGCTGGGGTTGTTGAGGCGCAGGCGGGATCGTGGTCTGCTGCTGTTTCGGTTCGATGCTTTCAAAAAAGTCGATAAGATCTGGTGCCGGAGCTTTGGTTTCAGTCTTGGGTGCTGGAGCCGTTTGAGGTCTGTTGGAGGAGCTGGAAATTGGCTCCTTCTTGGTCAAGATTGGCGACCTGCCGCCAGCTGAGCCGGGACCTGCTCGACCCGCTGTCTTTGCGCCCCTTTGCAGTTGATACTCTCTTCGCCGCTGCTCAAAATCTGGATCTTTCAAGTCGTCCTCGAGCAATTGCGTAAGATCTGTTGAAGCGTGTTTCAGGTTTGGAATCTCAAGTCGCGTAGCATATTCAAAGTGTCGAGCGACACCAAGGAATTTCACTACTTCTTCTGTCTGGGCGCTGAAAGTCTTGTATATCTCCAAGGCACGCTCACTATCAGGACGGGACATTTCAAAATAGTGTTCTGCCACGCTGTTAGTAACTGAGCTCCATATTGAACAATGAGCAATTTACCTAAAACATTGATCGTCCCTTCATTCATGACAGAGTAGAGAGCTAACAAGTCCATAGTCAATAGCCGAAATGCCGTTAACGTGATTTCATTCTCGACTTCATCCGTCAGAAGCTGTAAATGGTCAATACATGATGATAATGACAGATCATAGAGGGAAGTGTATACATCACACTTGAGCAACGCCTTAATCTGTCTCTGCACGACTTCTGTTTCTCTCAGCAGACCCTTGCTGACGGTCAACCGCTTTAACCGGCCCTGGCCGCTTCGTACATGATCAACTTTGGTATCGGCGTACGCCTTGGCGCGGGTGATAAGATAGTCGAAATACCGCCGGATATTATGCCCTTGCGCTTGAACTGCATTGAAGTTAGCACGAAACATAAGCGCAGTCCTCTGTTGCCGGACTTGCCTTCTGAAAAGCTGCTGATGGCGACCTTTCGGGGATTTTCAGCCAAATATTCAAGCGTCGCATTTTCCGCTCCTTCCCGCATCATCAAATGAAGAACTATAAGTCCTTTGAAAACGATGGTCCATGTTGAATCGCGCAATCGAAATTGTAAGGTCCGGAATATTTCTCCAACGCCGGCTTCTCCGCTGCGCGTCGCTAGTAAGATATGTTCGATGTATTTTGATTTCGGGGGAGCAAGCTGTGAGGGAGTCAGTTAGTCAATGCTTGTCAGAAAGACAAGGTCATACTGAGCTCGACGCACTTTAATCTTCGTGGCCCCTTTGACCGACTTCTCAAAGTTATTCGTCATTGTTCAGACGCCTCCTGAGCGTGGCGTACAGTCGATGCGTACTTCGTAGGTATTGCAAATCGTCGGAAATAACTCGAAGACGCAAATTGGTAGTATGAGGATGTGATATTGGGGAGGGGCGTTGATCAGCTTGAGTGGCCAGCACAAACCGCCATGGTTGAATGATTGGGCGTGCGGTGAACGATGAGGCGGCTCCTCGGCCCAGAGGTACGGCGGAACAGTCGGGATTTAAATCGCAATGTATTTTATGGACGATTATCGAGCCAGCGGTGACATAAGCCGTTCGAACACACGCGAGGATTGCAATGGCCGGGTGAGGGGGATTTGGGGTGAAGTTGATTTAAGGGCTGGGAGCTGGCTGGAGATGTGCTTTGGCGTCCTCAGGCCGACCTTCCGAAATATCTTGGCGCTTCGTCCGTTCGCAAATCAGATAAAACTATATCTGGGAGTTATGATCTTGTTTCTCTATTCATTTATTGTGAGAGGCTTATAAATTATCGTTATAGCCCAGCTCTGATAATTCTTGCCACCATTTTGCTCTTCAGCGAGATATATATTCTTCTTGTGTCGAACGAGTTGTATCGACAGTCAAACGGGTGCTGATTGCTGAAGAATATAACTACCCATCGCGCCGCTCCCCCTCCAGGTGGCCAGCCCAGGCTCAAGGGCCAGGTTGAATTTTGTATACGATCACTAACAAATCTCAATATCCTCTTTTTATGAATAACAACGCAACGTTGATATTATTATCTTATTAATAAGATATTTAAATTCTTTATTAGAGACAATATATAGTAGCAGTAGTAGTAGTAGTAGTAGTAGTAGTAGTAGTAGTAGATTTGATATACCTGCTGTAGCTAGCCACGGTCTAAAGAGCTATACAGGTATGTGCCTAAGCCTGCAGGCACCAAGAAATCTGCTGCACAGCCACGGGTGGTGCGCCATAGGGCGCGCCACAGAGAACGGAAGCTAAGGAAACAAGACTAACGAATGCAAACATATCAAACAAATAAAACAAATTGTCAGATAATCCAGATTACAAACGAGGCAGAGAGATCCGACGTTCGATCTTACAGGTCTAAAAAAAGGCACCTTAGGGCATGTATCTGGGCACCTAGATTTCAGCCCAATGTTTACCCCTCATGATAGCTCACAAATCACCCCGCCAAAGATATTTATAAAAACCCAGCTTTGGAACCTGATGGAGAGAGAAGGGAGAGAGAACGGAATACATACAATCTTGCTAGTCACTTCTTTTTCCCTTGTAAAACTGCTATTCAGGATTGGCCTGAAGTTAACTCAGCAATCCGACAGTTCTTGGAGAGTAGTCATGTTATTAGAAAGCAGAATAATATAGGCTCATCAGCTTGTTGGATTAGCTGTTCTGCGAATTTAGTGCTAGCGACCTAGACGTAGATAAACCAAGAATAACGTTTACTTCAGGAGTTCTATTCTGTTTTGTCTATGTGCCGGGCTGCAAGTCAAGCATAACAATGAGGGAATTAGGGCAACTAATTCCAAGGCGAATTACTAGATTCCTAACGTATAATGTCACTGCCACATGCCTGAATCCTTGTCATTGAACGATGATATCATTAAAGATTGCCCTTGATTAGAACTCTACGAAAAGTTGGCATTAATATCACCTGATCGACGAATAGAGCTGCAGCACGCTCTTTGAAGCAGAGCATAATCTGCCTACCGGGTGCTATTCGATCTTTGGAATGAGTCATGAAACTATGCTGGCCCTATACATGTGCTAACGCTCGGTTATGGGTATTACTTGGGTATTGTTGACGAACAAGTCAATAACCAGAGTTAGCGACGGTATTCATTCTTCATCACCAGCTAGTTACGGATTCGACTTTGGGGCACTGACTTCTCGTGAACTTGTACCTAGGTACAAGTCAGTCCTCCTAAACAACCAAGGAATTCATCAATCCGAACAAAGGACAGAAAATATGATAACATTCACGGATAACTATTCTATCCTCAGTCCATCCAGGTGATAGTCTTCGTCACTAAGAACTCCTTCAGTCCTTCATCGCTGTTGAATCGTCCCCATCCGCTGTCCTTTACTCCTCCATGCGGAAGCGCCGCTTCATCTTGAACGGTCATGCTATTGATATGAACCGCCCCTGACTGAATTTTCTTCGCCATTGCCAGTCCCTTGCGAAGGTCTTCTGTAAAAATTGAAGCCGATAGCCCGTAGCCGCCTTCGTTGGCCAGTCCAATAGCTTCGTCATCACTTGTGACGACCACGTATGCTGCAAGGCTAGCAAATGTTTCTTCCTTCCAAATACGCATGTCCTGACTGACGTTCCCCAGGATTACTGGGGCCATACTTGCCTTTGGTACGTCTGAGTCTGGCTGGGAGGAGGTGGTATTGTGGAACACTCCATGGACCACTTCTGCCCCTGCTGAGAGAGCACTGGTGATCATTTCAGTCACCCGCGCCTTTGAGGCCATGCTGACCAGCGTCGGGGGTGGTGCAAAGGAATTTTCGTTGAGCAGCCTTTTTACTGTGCTCTTGAAGTTGTCCGCAATCGCTGAGTGTAAGATGATGCGATCCGTCGCCATGCAGGTTTGTCCTGACTTTAGAAAACTTAGCACAATAGATTCCTCCTCTCTCGAAAATTCCGACTTACATTAAGAAATGCACCCATCAGAACAGCCGGGGCAGCAGTCTCGATGTTGGCATCCTCACAGACAATTGCACTGTTCTTGCCCCCCAGTTCCATCAAACACGGCTTAAGATGCTGTCCACAAAAGGCAGCAACTTTTCGACCAACAGCCGTGCTGCCAGTGAAATTGACCTTCCGAACTGCTGGATGCTCTATCATGCTATTGACCACAGCGGCTGCATCTTCGGCCCGAGTCGAGATCAGGTTGAAGCACCCAGCAGGAAGCCCTGCATCAAGAAAGGCACGTGCCATGACGTGGTAGCAGCGAGGTGTATATTCAGATGACTTGATCACGGTTGTGTTTCCTCCTGCCAGAGCAGACGCTGCAGCACGGACACCGAATACATATGGCGCATTCCTAGATCTGGGTTACTATATCACAAACCGACACCTTTTTCTCTGGCGTTCTTACCAAGGAACTATACCCAAGATCACTCCCATGGGTTCTCGATATACGATCGCGCTCTGCCCTTCTGTTTCAACTATTGGAACGCTACCACAGATGGAAGTAATCCTAGAGGCAATATCACGCAACATGCGAATTGCCAGTGGAACGATAAACCCAGTTGAAGAAGGAACATCAGCTCCCATCTCTGTCCGCATGAATTCACCATTCTCCTCAAGTCGTGATTCTAGTATATCAGCAGCTTTGAGTAGTATATCTCTCCTAAGAGTTGGCTTTGTGTTTGACCACGCTGGAAACGCTTTCTGAGCAGATTCCACAGCGCGAACAGCATCAGGCGGGGTCGCGGACGCAGCTGTCCAGCAGACTTTGTTCATGTAAGGACTGATAACGTCGAAAGCCTTTTGCCCAGGCTCTTCGCGACCATCGATGATTAGTGGCACATGGTGGGGAGCGGTGCCAGTCGCTTGGTGTAGATGAGACATGATGGTCGTCACAGGCGAACGGTTGAAAATTGATGGAGAAAGGAAGACAGTTTCGAGTCGGGCAGTAGAGTCATAGTTATACCCCAGGGTGCAGCCTTAGCTCGTGTAACAATAAGAGACGGAGCTCAGATTTTTCCGCATTCGGGACCAAATAGATAGGTTTACCAGAGACAAAGAGCAGATTATACGGAATGGTATGAGGAACAGTGCTACTGTTGTACACATGGGGGGTTCTGAATAAGTGATGAATACCGTATGCCCCATTACCTGAGGGTTAGAATTACAGTAACTGCCTACTCTTCATTCCTCTCAATCTTGAATAAGCCTAACGAGATCCATGGGTGATTTTGAATTGATACATGGTCATAAATGCGAAGGGTTCACCATACTTGATATCTCTAAATGATCCCCGTGTCAGAGGAATTAGCCCACTGCTCTGCCCAGGCAAAAATCCGCCAGTAATCACGGCACACTTTGTCCGATCCCCAACCGGTTGTGATGTGCGTCTCTGGGCTGACCTTTTCAAGATTGGTGTCGGCCGCGCACATCAGCGCCTGGCGGAGATAGTCAAAGCAGTGTCGCATATGAACATCTTCAGGGGTTATGGCCATATGCTCATCGAAGGATTTCGACGTGTTTATCCCATTAAGTACGTTGAGCTGATACAACTTCGTATAATACCCAACGCGAAGTGTATGCTATCTTGATAGTCAGATCGCCGACTGAAAGAATATAGAAACAATGCAAAAAGGTATCCTTACCAGGCAGTGAAGTTGGTGAAAAACTGCAATGTTAGCCACGACAGGGGTTACTTGAGGATGATAGACGAATCCCCGACCAACTAGCATCATTTTAGTCTCATTTCGATCATGCTGAAGGATCGAAATTCTTACTAGGTATGACTGAGCTCCAAGCAGCTTCGGACTCAGGTGTCAGATCTTGGGAGAAGATGGGTTGGTGCTCCCAAACCTGATGAATTGTTCCAGGAGGTGCTGCAGCAGAAGAAATACTTAGCAAGAGAGATAGCAAGCGGATATGATACACGATACCGAGAAGACCATAGTTCTCCTTTGAGCACGAGATAAATGTCGACACTCGCCTTCCAGCCCAATAGCTAACCAGTAAAGCGATGGTAGCTAGCAACATCACACCCACCCACCCAACCCAGCGATAGGCGGAGGATAGTGTCTCCTTATCATCTTCTGATCGAAGACCACTTAAAACCTGATACCTGAAACTTGACCTTGATGGTGACATTGTCCCGGTAAATGTTGGGTTGAGACACCGTAACCTTTCCCTAGGACCGAATTATTTCTCTATTACACTCACGCACTCGGGAAGGTTGCGTTGGCTCCTCAGAACATTTACAGAATGATTTGAAAAGGTATCAGGCGCAGTGTTTTGCCGCTGGATCGATCTGCACGCCGCAATAGATTATAAAAGACACAAAGGCTGACTACAGTATGTCTATGCCAACGTAATACGACCTTCGCCCGGTTAGGATCTGCAGGACGCCTGAAAGCTCGGCTCGCGGATCGCTGCATTCAGCTCTAATGCCTATCATTTCCCCCAAAAAGTGGAATACAGCCCAGAATTTGGGCTTGACAAGAACTTTTGGAGGCTGCCATCTTTTCACTTGGTGTTTGTGCCTCTTTCCGTACCGTATTAGCCCTAACTAACCATTTGTGTAACGTACCTCTATACGGGTACGAGTCTGTTTTATGCCACCGATGTTGTGACATCCCTGCTACCTAGGTAATTGGCATGGATTATATTTCCTCCAATTGCTGCGTCTCTAGACTCGACTTTCCCTTTGTGCCGGCACAGCTATATGGCTCGGTGGTGGGTATATAAACCATCGCAAAGAACTCATCATTCTTCTCCAAGAATCCAACTTTGATTACAGACCTCAGACTTGATATTTCGCTTCTATCTTACCCCAAGTCGACCGATCTATAGAAGATTAAAGAAAAGAGGGAAGATGTTTTTCTCGAAATACTTTGCTTCCATTGTCCTCCTTCTAGGAGCAAGCCTGGCTGTACCACTCCGTATAGTATCTCTTGAGCTATAACTTTGAACATATAATAACTAACATGATCAGTAGCAGAACCAGACCGCAAGACTACTGTTATAACCAGAGGAACCAGTGCTACTTGGGGATCTGGAGAAAATGCCAACCCCGATGTCATCGACAAAAGACTCGAGAACACATGGCAAGCTGGAGAGGTTGTCACCCACAGTGTCTAGGACATGACAAGCAACCTGTGGTCTTATTGAATACACCATCAATCAGGAAGAGCTGGCTGAAGCCGAAGTGTGCTCAATGCGACCAGTAAGGATATGTCAACTTATTGTCTAGATATGTTATGTATCTGGAGTGACGAGGGAGACGTTCATTTACTATGGATAGAAAGATATCGATCGAATTAGGAATAGTAGTGAATAAACCCATTTCACCTTGCTTTAAGTTCATATACAAAAGCTTCCAAGGTTGAGTTTATGTACAATGGATTCACAAATATCAAGGGATGAGACTTGGAGGAGAAAGTACCGCAAACCAACTGTCATAACTAACTGTGAAACTTCTCATCTTGCTGTCTCTGCTTCTCTTTCGAGAAACGCGGTCCTTAGGCTATCTCAGACCAACAGTCAAACGAATAAAAACAAAAATGAGAAGTTATCCCTTGAAGGTCGATGTTATATGCACTAAGGAGGTATATGGGAATGTCTTTGAGTTATACACACAGCTGAACAGTACTAATGCGTCGAAAAGCAGGATTTTGCACTGTTCCCGGCATAACTGCAGGATCTATGCAAAGAAAACACATGACCGCTGTGAACAGTGGTATTACCTCTCTACGGATCGATCACGTACGAGGGAGTAGTACTACCTGGTCTGAAAGTCCTTCGGCGGCTTTTGATCAATGTCCTGACATAGTGTAGTGGAAGTATTATAATACCCTGTGAAGTATACTCTGTATTTTATTTGCTATCATTAGAACAGAGGCTAGAAGTAATGACCTTGGAAGTTGATACTCTGGACGACTGTCGATACTTCGGCCGGTGGCTACGATTCGGCCAATATGGTTATCTCATTTAATGCATGCAGAATGATCAGAAAACTGTTAGAATCCCTTCTGGATTTGGCCTACCTCAAATGGGGGGCTACGGGACTGCGTAACCTACTACCCTCAGCTTGTCCTACATGGCCGGGGGACCTGAAATCTGCCAATGCCTACCATCGCGGTCTCACACACTAACCGGCCTCTCGAGTTGTGGAGTCCATGATAATCGTGACAGTTTCGTATGTTCTGGTATTCGTTGAGCGTGCATGTTATAATCCAGGCGATTTATGTGAGTTGACTTAAAACAACACCCCAACTTTGCCACGAACCATCCAAAGTAAAAATTAACTTAAATTATTACCCACGGAAATTTGTGGCCAGAATTCGCCCTCTGACTACGTCCGGACTGTTTTTTCTTTTTAAGACATCATAATTGAACACATCTACAACCATGGCCCCGAGCGCTCGAGGATGGGAGGAAATCAAAATAGGCATCGCATTGTCAGTCCTTGCCACCATTGCTGTGTTCTTGCGCTTTGTAGCTCGTTTCGTCAAAAAAGTGAAACTAGGAACGGATGATTGGCTAGCATTGGCGTCTCTCATATTAATCTCTGCTATGCTCATTGAGTTGATTATTTGTACCCTCACCTCATATCCTTCTACATCGTCTTTCAGTCTATCTGATGCAATATACCGTATAGGGGCAGCAATCGGAAACAGTGGAAAGCACCTCACGGATCTGGATACTGATGAAGTTATGATGTTTTACAAGGTATGTCGTCTGCTGTGAATGAAAAGACAACTGATGCCTCATTAAACTCATTCGGATCACATATCTTTCTTGTCAACGAGTTCACTTACGCAGTGGCAAGCCCGCTTGTCAAGCTAACCATTATATTTTTCTATCGCCGCTTGTTCATCAGCTCTGGTTTCCGCACTATTATCAATATGTTATTCATCTTGTGCATAATATGGGCAGCCGTGGCTATACTGGGTTTCGCTCTTCAGTGTCGACCACTTGCCCGACAGTGGGATATGACGGTTTCCGGTACATGTGATGATCAAATCGCATTTATTGAATCCATTCAAGGGATCAATATCTTCCTCGACGCTTCCATATTCGCCGTGCCTTGGCCCATGATTTGGAAGCTGCACCGCCCTTGGCAAGATAAGGTTGGGCTTTCCGGTATATTCTTACTTGGTGGATTGTAAGATTCCTTACTTTTGTTTTAACTACCTACTGAAAATAAATATCTGGACTAATCATGAATGGTGGAACAGCGTTGTTGGTGCCAGTATCTACCGCATGATCGCACTAACCCAGATCAAACTAGACGATATTACATGTGAGCACTATACCCAGTCAGTCAGTTTCTGCTTGTTCATAATAGCTAATGCTGGCGTACTCTACCCAAACAGATACAATCTACAATGGCGTAATCTGGACCTTTGTTGAACCTTGCATTGGGCTGGTTTGCGGCTGTCTTCCTACAATTCGGAGCCTTTTCCCTATCTTCAACACCAAGAAAAGAAGCTCCGAGACCTATCCTAAACCGAAAACGTTCGGTAGTCGGCGAAGAACACCGTTTGACGGTGACAGATCTCAGTTAAACACTATTGAGCAATACCACGAGATGAATAGTTCTTGTGCATACGAGGGCTCCGCTGAGTCGGCTAGCGGTCTGCATGGAATCATAGACAATCGCCATATACAGGTCAGCACTTCCATCGAAGTAGTATAAGTGCATTTAGACAAAAGAAAGGAAGAATACGATATTAAAGATATATAGTGAAGAAGTGAATGTGGTGAACCCCATGTTACAGGCTAGTCTTGCCCTTGTGAACACACTATGAGGTCATGGCAAAGTAGAAAACACATATGAGAAAAAAAAGAGAAAGAAATAGACAAGACATCAAAACACGTACAACCATATATAGAAATCCAGGTCAGTCCTGTTATGAGGGCTCAAAAAATATCATATTGGCAGCGGTAATCTAGAAATCTAAGCATAGGAAAAGAAAGAAAAGAATATCTACATGACGCTATTCCCAGCGGTCTTTATCCGGAGAACGGACTCAATTCTTGGATTCAGACTTTGTTTGAGGAAGATTTCTAAAAAGGTAGCTGCATTGAAAACGAAGAGTGCTGGAGGTGAGATGGAGGGAGATCCGGCCATAACGGCGCATGTAGGACGCGTCGTAGTGCCCTCAACTACGGCCCGAGAGTATCGTGTTTGACTCCACAATCAACAATCAACAAGGCTTGTCCGATTCTCGTGAATCGGAGATGACATCGGATCCTGTGTAAATCAATTGCAATCACCATGTATCTCAATAGTCAGCCGGTGTGGCAGCTATATTTCAAGTACAAAGAGTCTCTATGGTTTGTCATCGACTGGCCTCGTTCAGCATCTCATGCTGCGATTGCGAGTCCTGTACCTTTTGCTAGTTTTTACGAGGCAGCAAACAAGATAGAGATACAGAGCAAATTTCCTGACAAGACTATTAATTGAGTAAGCTTGGATGATATCCTACAGACACTGCTACCGTTTGAGGCAAAGTCAACGTCTCTAGACTCTACAAAGCATTCAACACCAGACGAGACCGGATCGGTAATTCTCCTGAATCGATTTGTAGCGCCAAGGATATCGGACCATTTCAATACAGCCAAAGGTGGGTGACGAAAGCATCACACAGACAACGGCCGATAATGAGGTGCCAGCCGGATTACCGCCATTACAGCCGTCGCCCGAAAACGTGATTCTGGCTGCAGATGCGGTTGGGGATTGGATTGAGCTAAGTCTTTTTCCATGTGTAAGTTGCAAGTGATAGCAAAATCTCGCAAGCGGAACTGGGCTAATATCTAGTGTAGGAACTGGACACCGTTTCCGAACCGATCTATGAATATTGGAGACAGGCGGCGAAAGGTGAACTTCCTGTTCCACTGGCTGCTTGGCTATCAACGGTGGCTTTTCATGCTTCACGGAGGAATTTCATGGCAATGAACCATATTTCTCCAACATTTGAGAACATCACGAGCAGGATACTTAAAGAGAAGGAGAGTGTAATTCTACTTCAAAGGCATACCACAGCTTGCCTCACCGCTTGGTGGTCGTTGTACTGGAGGAACTACACTGACCACTATAGGCGTGTTGCTCCATAGTTGTCGGTCTAAACAGGGTCAGCAGACTATTTTGCCGGACGCCGGATTGAGAGACTCCACGGTTCTGATATTGACAAGATTCACCAGGCTATTTTGCAGGACGCCAGATGGAAGCAGGAACCCGCGGATATTATACGACCGGACATGGATAGTCAGCCAAACATGGAAATTTTCGATGATGATCTGACCTTTGATTTGATGCTGAGCATGCGCAAACTACTGGCTTCTAAGGGTGCCATAGCGGGTCTTGAAATATCACAAGACAACGAGCATATCTGTGAGTCCTTGCTGGCGCCCCTCCGCACGTTTCTCCGCGATAATAGCGAATACGCATTTATTCCGTTTCATTTGATGTATGGATTGGAACTGTTATTAACGATCTACAAGGCCTTTCTATGGCAAACAGGTGATATTGAAAAGCCCAATTGTCGCAATCTAGCATTGGAGTTTGCCAAAGAGGTACGAAGGAGTATTCTAGAGGCTGGATCCGCACTAGAGTCGTCTGGAAATCAAGAATACACTGCCAAGGAAAGTAGCATACGGCTCAAGGTGCAGGCGGCTAAGCTCGATAAGTTCTCTTGCGAGCAGCGATCTGATCTGTATTATCAATCTCCATGGACAGCAGGATGTCACATGGTTGAGATACTTGATTCATCCATAAAAGTATAATATTTCATATATTTTTTTTAGACCTTCTTTCAATGCAGAAGCAATATCAGGATCTAATTCCTTGAAGAACTCTTGTAATTCTGAACCTTCAGATAGATCATAAAGTTCATAATAAACTGGGATAGCAAGGCTGATTTGTGGTCTTCATTTTGACACAAATAATGTAAGTTCATTGAACTTAGTGAGTATGCAATGAATCTGAGGTAGACGTCCTAATCACTATCGGTAAAAGAAGGGATATCAGTCTGTAATGATATAAATTGATTGATTTGAGCTTTAGCCTTGAGGCCATCATCAAGCATCTGGTATGTTGAATTCCAATAATTTTCTACATCATATTAAATATATTTTCCTGGAAAACTTATATATTCACAGATAGTGGATGCTTCATTTGAAGTGCCAGATTTCAAAACTTGAAGGATATCCTTGACGATTAAATTCAGGATATAAGCTAGATAGCGGATATAGCTGTTAAGTCCTTTGAACTGAATTTTCTCTTTATCTAAACATGTCTCACTAAGAAGAGGGAACAATTCTGAAGCCATAGTCTTATTATTACTGGTGTTATCACCCATAATAGTGATTAACTTTTCTCCAAGGTTCAATTTAGAAAGTGTTGTCTGGATAGCAATGGCAATATTCTCACCACTATGAACTCCTTGAAGCTCAGTGAACTCTAAGACTCTTTCTTTACATAAGACATCCTCTGTAAGCCAAGACCGATAATAGCAAGAATTGGAAGATTATTTTTGCTTGTCCAAATATCAATAGAAAGTACAATTGATTTACAAGTCAAAGTTAATTCTTGTATCAAATCTTGACACTATATATTAAGGTTTTCATCAAGCCAACGCTTCACTGTAGAACTGGATTCGAACGGAAGCATAATTCCTGGGATATCTTTGAAGATCTGTCTAAATGACTATCTTTCAATTGTTGTAAAGGCCTTATTATCATCAATGATCCAGTAAATAAGATTCTTTTCGAGTAATTGTTGAGGTGTGAGTGTCTTTCTAGCTAGAAGATCAAGGATGCTAGGTTACTCTTTTTAAGTGGTCCTGCCACTAAGATAATGAGGTGAAAAAATTGAGTGTTTTTCAAGATGCCATTGCATATTAGTGGTAGATGTTTGGCATTGCAAATCTGTTGTTTTCCAAGCACATTGTATTCCAGTCTTGCTATCAATATATGCA
Organism: Talaromyces stipitatus ATCC 10500; assembly: GCF_000003125.1. NCBI lineage: Eukaryota > Fungi > Ascomycota > Eurotiomycetes > Eurotiales > Trichocomaceae > Talaromyces > Talaromyces stipitatus. Next base: position 1,615,381 of record NW_002990117.1, on the reverse strand, counting down.
CATCAAATATCTTGATCTGTCGATTGCAACTTCATGGTCCTCTTCATTATCCATTCTCGACTCACTTGGGTGACCTAGAAAGTAACCCTATAATCAATGTTATGAGCTGACTTCATGTCGATATGGTTCGGGTGAAGCCCTCACTAGAAAGTCTGTATCGTTTTTATTCGCTTCTGCACCCTGTACGCTGGAGCGTAACCTGGGAGCTCGAAGTCATTCCCAGATGCCGAAGGTTCATTCCGATTAACTGATCTGCCCCTTAACAGGACTTCATGTCTTGGCACTCATGTGGTGTCTATGATTATACGGATATCCGGCGCCGAACCCAGCCCAGCATGAGCGTTCCCCTTTTCTATATAAACTTGTATGAACGACGAAATCTTGTGTCCTTTTCTCTTTCTCTCCTCATGTTGTGTTTTCTATTCAAGTATGCCCTTATAGTGAGCATTAGGCGGGACTAGCCCGTAACATCAATTTGTAATAGGGGCAGGACGCAAACGTTTCTAGGAGCGATATAGAGGCATGTTTGAGGAAGAAGAGTTCGGTATAGTAGTCGCACTAATAACTGTCTGTGAAACTAATTCTGAAGGTAGAATTTCAGAGGAAGGGATACCAGTTAAAGAATTAATCTCAGATTGAGCTTCTGATATGTAATCTTCAGGTAGGGCTTCATCATCAAACCCATCATTAAGTAAAAGGTAATCTGGTCTGTTTTGGCGAGTAACCATGCGGCCAGGGGTATTTGTAGCCATTCTATTGCGTACAGAACATTAGATATGAGCCATAAGTTGAGGATGAAAGGAGATTCGTAATATCATAATCGGTAACTAATTCGGTTAAGCATTTTAACACGTGATTATATTTGACTTTCTAATATTAGCCTATATAGTATCGGCTAAGCCAATTTTTGACTATATAATAGGCAGATATCGGCGAGGCCTTAGCTTTGCCGATACTATTCCCGATATCGCCAAATCTGGACTAAATAGTATTGGGAAGAGCCCTTTACGGAGGTCACATGACTCTCGGATCATAGTTGATCCGCACCGGAGGGAGATCCACGGGTGTAGCACGCTGACAGTATTCTGCTAGTCACGTGATTTTATTTCCAACACAACCCTTTTCGTCCATGCCTAGAACAACTTCCCCGCTTCCGAATAACCTCAAGCCGAACCGTTACACCACATCTTTCTTTGCTCCACCGTACTAACGTTATTTACCGGCCTGACCATAGTAGTTATTCACGGACCGGGATCCTGCTGAATCCTGCACTGAGAAGCGCTGAGCCTAGCTAGGCTCAATTAACCGAACCTGAGCTTAATTAACCGAAGGCTGACCGTGCCCCAACAATAGCTATCCTTAGGTCCCTGCAACGTCAGGTAGGAAGGTAGGACTATGTCCAAGACTAGAATCAGGGGCAAGAGGCAGTGCTGCTGGAGATGCCATCAGGCTATACAAGGGATAGCTATAGCGGCTTAGAACTGAGAGGCGGATACAATAGGATAGAATACGAGCGAGGCTAGGGCCCCCAGAAAGCCCAGGGCCCCAGATGAAAAAGAAGCGGAGAAGACGCAAGGCGGTGCTGGTGGCCTTTCCCCCCCTTTACCCCGGCATATTACGGTGTAGCCGCGCCGTTCGAAGGCAGGACTGTGCACCAGCATCTCCGGCTAATAGGAGGTCGCGCAAGGGGTCGGACCCCTGTACACTGGGGAACTAACCGAGTGAGGAAAACCAACAGGAAAACACCCCGCAACTGACACTGCGGGGAAATATGGCGTGTGGGACCGGTGCATCTACTCCCGACTAGTATCAGATTACTCAGCTCGACAGAGAGCCCACCATAATTAAAATTACGCCAATTACACGCAGGCCCTAGAGCAACTCGGCAGAAGATGCACCGGCGTCCGCTACGGCTAATAAGAAATCTTGATCGAAGCGATGGCGAGGCGAATTTGACGTTGCGAATGCGACGCTGCTACCGTGGTGCCCGGAAAAATGAGTCATGACCCTAACGAGCGGAGATTTGGGGTTGTGGAGGTCAGAGTCCGGAGCAAGCTTCACTCAATTGAGTTAAGATCGGATTACCATCACGAGTTTGTTGTCGTAGGGATAAAGAGCTGAAAACCCAGTCGTGCTTGCCTCTTTTTCGTTCTCACATTCCTCTCAAAAATCGTTAACATGGATAACGTCGTCACAGAGAAGCCGACCTCAGCGTTGGAGCTCGAGGAGCAGCCCACCTCCAAGGGCGGACCTATCTACGATGGCGGCGAGAAGGTCGACTTCGACAGAGCGGGCGCCATCAATGCTGAGGATATCGAACATAATATGACTGTGCTCCAGGCTATCAAGGCCTATCCCGCTGCCAGTTGGTGGGCATTCGTCATGTCATGCACCATTGTAAGCTCTTGCCCATGATAGGCAGATCATTTCTCTAACGCTGCGATAGATCATGGAGTCATACTGCGTTTTCTTGATGGGACAGTTCATAGCCACGAAGAGATTCGCCCATGATTTTGGTGTATGGAGCGACATAAAACAAGATTGGATTATCGAAGCTTCATGGCAGTCAGCATTCCAGTGTAGCGGACCAATCGGTGCCTTCATCGGTGTATTCATCGCAGGCCCCATTACCAGTTGGATTGGATATCGATGGGCAACCATTGGCGGTCTCATGTTCCTGAACGGCTTCATCTTCATCTTCTATTTCGGCAACAGTCAGGGGATGTTTTTCGCGGCCCAGATCCTGGAAGGCATCCCGTGGGGCATTTTTATCGCTAATGCACCCGCCTACTGTGCCGAAATTGTGCCACTGAGATTGAGAGCTCCAGCGACGCAGATGTTGCAGATGTTCTGGGCTATTGGGTCGATCATTGTCGGCGGTATCACTTACCACTACCAATCCAAGCCTAACTCCACAGCGTACAGGTTCGTCCGCTCCCCTAGATGTCATCGAGGAGCACTGTACTAACAGTCGTACCAGAATTCCTATTGCACTCCAGTGGATGTTTCCTACTCCTCTCGCTATCCTACTCTTCTTTGCGCCTGAATCACCCTGGTGGCTCGTACGAAAGGGCCGTCTGGCTGCGGCAGAGAAGGCTGTCAAACGCCTTGGACGCGCGAGTGCAAATGATAATCCCGCTGACGCAGTCGCAATGATGCGTCGCACGATCGAGCTTGAGAAGACCCAGAAGAAGCCCAGTCTCATTGAACTGTGGAAAGGTACCGATCGCTACCGCACATTGATTGTGTGCGGTGTGTACGCATCTCAGAATCTGACGGGCAATCTGATTGCTAACCAAGCGGTTTACTTTTTCAAACGTGAGTCCAACCATTTCCTGCAACCTCATAGCAGACTAACACCAGCTCAGAGGCCGGCATGGCAGACAACACCGCATTTGCACTTGGTCTCATCACTTCTGCCCTCCAGTGGATCATGGTCATGCTCTCTTGGATCCTCACAACATACCTCGGCCGACGCACCATCTATGTCTATGGTCAATTCATCAACTGTGCATTCTTGATCGCGCTCGGTATTGCGGCTTCAGTTGGCAAGAGTAATGCGGCTACCAATGCGCAAGCATCACTTGGCTTGATCGTCTCCGTCCTGTTCTGCTTGGGACCCGCCCCTGCCTCATGGGTCATCATCGGCGAGACATCTTCCGTTCGTCTCAGGCCACTGACAACCGGTATTGGACGAGGTGCCTACTACTTGGTCAATATTCCTTGCATCTTCCTTTCCAGCTACATGCTCAACACTGATAAGTGGAACCTGGGCGGTAAGAGCGGCTATGTCTGGGCTGGCACCGCCTTTGTCTGCACCGTCATGGCTTGGATTTGGGTTCCAGAGATGAAGAACAGGTCCTTCCGTGAGATCGACATTTTGTTCCGGCGTCATGTCCCGGCTCGCAAATGGAAGCAGACGGTCATCGATATCAACGACGATGAGTAGATGGAAATTGCTGTTCATAGAAGCCTGAGTAACACTACTTGTACAGGAATGGATAGTAGGGACGAGTTTCTTCCTAGATAGAGGTAATTATTTTCAAGTCGAGTTGAAGGGTGAGGATCACATCGGAATGTGCTGCATCCTCTACCCTCATCGATAATAGCTGCTACAGTTCCAGGCTTGCTTTTGGTATATCTGATTTAAGAGGCTATGTAATGCCGGAGATTCCTAGGCATTACTGAGCACCGTATATTGGCTTATACGTACGCATTTAGGGATATCCAGCACGCTACAAGTGGCTATATACCAATGAGAAAAATACCTCAAACCAAAATGTGTCACCGGTGTGCACGCTAAGTGAGAACATTTCCACTGTTTCCCGGGTATGACAGGGTGGTCGACCAGGAGGGCTATCATGCAATATCTTTGTATGGGACTCCTTTTGGTCTCTTTCCTATTCTAGGTATTACCTATCCCGCCTATGTGGACTAATTATTGATAGAAAGTCTCGATATGATTCTTAGAGATGCTAGACTTACAAGCTAAATAGGTTCCTTTCTTCTCTTTTTAGCTGATTTGCTTGCTCGATATGCTTACATTGAAAGGATCTTCTATCAGGAGAATCATTCCGAAACGAAAACGCCGATGGGAAATGCTATTGTTCGAGTCTATACTGCTATATTACAGTATGCAGCGGAAGTCCGGAAGACGCAGCAAGCCAATAGGAAAGAAGGTGCTAGGAAATGTTACTGTGATAGCGGATCAACCACTTTCGAAACTGAAGTCCCGCATCAACGAGGAGGAACAGAACTTCCAGAAATAGGTTCAAGTCGATCGATATCTCCGGCACAAAACAGAAGCACAAAATATCCTAGTTCGAATTGGCGAGATGATTGTATCGATCTACGATCTCCACCGGACCTTTGATCTGGTGTCGAGGGAGCTTCCTTTAATTCATACATGGATCAGCATGAAAACATATGCCTTCTAGGAACACGAACCGAGCTTCTCCAGCAGATTGCAGAGTGGGCGCAACGTCAATATATATTATCTTATTGATAAGATATTTAAATTCTTTATTAGGAACAATATATATTTGACAATTGGTTCTGAAGGCGCGCGGAGCGTAAAAGCCCTACGACTTGCGTCTCACCCACTTCATGGCCCAGGATCATGAGTGACCCAGTATCAGTCAACTTTCGCTGTGCTAAATCTAGTATGCCGATAAGATCTCCAGTTTTTGGTTGCGATGCTTTCAAAATCATGAAATCAACAGGTTCCTTTAGCTCGCTCTCAAGGACGGAGATGTTTGATTCAAACAATATGAACTGAACCTCATCGATCCCTTTATACTTACCCTGCGCGTCAAGAAGTGCTTCCTCTGTTGATAAAGAAAATCAAAATTCTGGGCATGACCCACGAAGTAACGGGTTGAGCAGGAATTGATTGAGCCAGACGCTGTCTGACTGCCCAGTCAGGTTGAGCTCCACCACCCTCAACGCCGGCTTTTGTGTAGTATTAGTTCAATGATCGCGCCTACTTCATTGTTGGAATGAAGATATCTTTGCCGGCCTTCACCGTTTGTTCTGCTAATATATTCACTAAATTGGCCTTCAGCGAGGAACGAGATGTCCGGTTTCCATTCTATACGTGTATAAGAGTGAAGGTCATGGATATTTCTTCGAGTATTCAAAGCACTATATCAGAAGCTCTGCATCTGAAAGAGAGGCTGACGAGTCTTCCAGTCATACACGGCTGCATGGGACTTGTAGGTTGTCGGGTCTTCAGGTCTACTAGGTCTTCCAATCTCGGCTGAAGCGATGCCTATACCTATCTTAGGCTGTATGGACCAAGCATATACCGTGCACTCATTAATCATAGCAGGCACCAAGACAGCATCAACGGCACTGCGATTTCCTTGCCATACCGCTAGACCGGTAGTCTGAAAACATCTATCAATCGAGACAGGGTGCATAATGTAGGGGGATTGAGGAAAGGAAGACTTGGGTTCTTCGAGGGAAACCAGCGAACGGTTCCTCCGCTCTCCTGCCGTAGACTCGACAGCGATCTGGGTTTGGAATTCCTTTCCAAAGCTATACCCAGCGTCACTCAAAGCCTTATACCACATTGAAGCTGGAATGCTGTGTTGTAGAGGCTTCAAGTCGGACTCTTTTACCACTAATAACAGGTCAGTTTCGCAGAATACGTTACTCTGAAATAAATGGGAAAAGAAAAAGAAAAAGGAAAAAAACTCACCTGGACCAGGACTCTCCGTGATGCGTATAAGTCCCCGGCAATGCTCATTCGTAATGCCGTCAGCTGCTGATAGAATCTTGCATTCGTGCCACGAATCTTTATACCCATAATACGGATTCAGAGACAGCATTACTACGGTATCGGCGATCTCATCAAGTACAAGGGCTTTAGAAAATGCGACATTTCGCAACAACCAACTAATTTGATGGATTTGAGTTTCCTCAAGGATCCCACCTGTAACTGTGCTCTTCTGAAATAAGGCATCGATTGCCATGGCAATATAGCAAGACGCTGGGAAAACAATGTTTTCTCCCAACTAAATTGAAGTTGATTAGATCAGCGTCGTGTTTAAGCTAGAACATTTCTTTTCTCTTACATACCTTATGATCCATTAACCATGGCAAGCTCTTGACGCTCAATGTCTTCCTGAAGCTAGGGGTGGCCTAAGGGGCTCCAAGAATCTTACTACCTAGAAGATCGTGATGTACGAAACGACGAAATCGCCAGTCTTTGCTAGCATCACTCTCGTACCAGTATTTTGTAGAATGGTCCCAGATATAATTAGAAGATCCACAACGACAGCTGGGCGGCTAGGATTCAGATCGTTATTGACCTCTGCAATATTTAGACGGCTTCCTAAAATGAATAGTCGCCCAGCGAAATCCAACATTGAATCCACGGATTTCTCTCCTCTTTTTAGGCAAGCATAATAGTTCCCTGCTGCATGTGGGTTGTTAATGAATTGTTTGATCTGTTTGACTGGGCCTGACAGAGCGCCGCTAGGTCCTATCTCAAGAAGGATATCAAGTCCATCTGGCCGAGAAAGCATAGCCTGTGTTGCTTGGCTAAATAGCACAGGCATGATCATATTATCTCTCCAGTGGGACGTATCACAAGCTCGGTCTAGAAGCTTTCCGATTACCGAAGAAAACATAGAGACTGTAGTTGGTTTCCGAAATAAGAAATCACGATTCGTATCTAGAAGTTCTTTATATTGGGCAGCAATGTCTGTCATGAAGCTCGAGTGGTACGCAAGATTCACATGCAATAGCCGAGCAAAATGGCCGTCTTGCTTCAGAGTTAGGAGGAGAGACTCCAACATGGCGAGGTCACCTGATAGGGTGACACTCTCAGGGCTATTAATGCAGGCAGTCTCGACCTTGTCGATACTCTTGAGATAGTTGTGTACTGTGTCTTGGCCAAGTCCCACCGCGAGCATGCCAACGAGGGAATGAGAATTGCAGTAGAGAGAGACTCGTCCTCTATAATATGCCACCACGATTGCCTCTTCGTAGGTGAACTTACCTGCCGCTACCGCTGCCGCTATCTCCCCAGATGAATGCCCGACCACACCGTGATATTCAACGCCCCAGCTCTTCAATAGCTCAAGAACTGCAAGCTGGAGTGCGGTGACGAGAGGCTGGAAAACTCGGGGAGACGGAGATGCTCAGCGTCTTGCGGTTCAGTGAGCTCCCCTTCACGAGTTACTTTTAGTGCAATAAACAATTCTCGAGTTGATACTACTTACTGAAGAGAGACCATTTTGGCGCATCTGGAAGATGCTGTAGAATCTTATCCAAGTGTTGCACTATTGATCTCGCTACTGGGAAGTTTGACAAAAGTCTTTTCCCCATCTCGGACCACTGTGCCCCCTGTCCAGTGAACACAAGACCGAGGCGTGGAGATCTTAGTAGGGTTTTACCAACGACGAGAGATGCGCGTCTTAGATTAGAGTTTTTCGTTAGGAGATATCTTTGATGGTAGTGCCGGCTCTTCCTCTCGGACAGGGTAAAGGCAATGTCTCTGAGTTTGACTTTAACCCTTGGATCTGCCAAGTGCTTGTCAAGAGCCTTGGGGTATGATTCGAGGGATGGCGTGCTGTTGGCAGAGAAGACTATGACATACGGCCGATTGCAGACCTCGTCTTCCGCAAACAAGTCATCAATTTCTGATGCAAAAGATGATGTGTGGTCGGTTACAGCTGTGCCCAGAAATCCGTTTGCTTTATCGACGATTGTGTAGACGTTGGATCCTCCGTAACCATATGAACTTATACCAGCACGGCAGAATGGAACATCCGGCCAGGGAAGAGTGAAGCGAGATGGGCGGATACCGAGTGCATCAAGTCGATGTTAGGGTTGGGATCTATGAAGGTCGGATTTCCTGGTATGATGCCATTTTCAAGTGCTAGAATGGTTTTCAATAAACCAGAGATTTCTGCAGCAGGTTTGGAGTGCCTAATATTGCTCTTTATCTATCAAATCCCATACATATATGATTAGTGCCATGCATGCCAAAGACTCGCAAAAGCGTGGATATACGTACAGATCCAACGTGCAGTGGCCTGTTTAGTGCGCGATATGCAGAAAACACAGAAGCAATTCCTTCTGCTTCTATAATGTCTCCAGCCCTAGTGCCCGTGCCATGACATTCTAAATTGCTCGTTGCGCTGAAATCTCAGATTCATGCATTAAGATATGCTTGATGAATTGCACCTGCCTGAGCTTCCGAGCTGGGACTGGCGATTCCTGCCGTCCATCCATCACTGTTGGTGGCAGATCCTCGTATGACAGCCCTAATTGGGTCCCTGTCTCTAATAGCGTCGTCTAATCGCTTCACGATGACCATATTGACGGCTTCCGCTTTGATATATCCATCTGCCTTGGCGTCAAAGGTATGACACATGCCAGACGCTGATGCTGTGCCGCCATAGGCAACATGATCCATCACATGTTCTGGAGAAAGATAGAGATTGCACCCAGCAGCAATTGCCCCATTTATCTCTCTTGTTTGGAGATACCGATTGGAGACATCAAGAGCAATCAAGCTGCCAGAGCACGCAGTGTCTATTGTCATGCTGTCATGCACTACATTAACGTATGTTCCAGTATTTGGGAGAACCTGGCATGCCTTGGCCCTTTGATGTTTAGGAAATGGCTAACCCTATTACTCAGCATGGCACAACCTATTCCAATTGACGTAGCATGAGCTCGGTCCTCGGGGTCTCCAGATTGAATGTCCCCATAATCTACAGACAGAGTCAGCAAGATATTCCAGGCTATGAGAGGGCAACTGTTGCTACCGGAAGCAAACGAGCCAACAAAGCAACCAAAATTTGTGCCAGCCAGAGCCTCAAGGGTGAGTCCAGCGTTCTCCAGGCCTTCATATACCCCTTCCAGAAGCTGTCGCTGCTGCGGGTCCATGGATATTGCTTCTACCTTTGAAAGTGTGAAAAATTGGGCACCGATATCACGAGGATCAAGGTTTTCGATAAACATGCCCCCCGGGGATGCCACTGTCTTGGGTCTGAAGGATCCATCATGATGGCCCGTATTGTTGAATCGCGAGGCAAGCGGCGTATTAGCGGCTATGCCTCCTCGCTCAAGAAAATCCCGAAGCTGAGTGGGACTATTATTCTCACCTGGCAAGCGGCATGCAAAGCCAACAACTGCCAATGGTACCTGAACGTAAGTTGATGTTATGCGGTGCTGTGGTTCTTGCAGGACCGTACCACAATCCAGTCCTATTATAAATTGCGTATATGGCATCCTTCCGCGTTATGGAAAAACCTCGATGCCACTCCGGTGTTGTTCGTTATACCGGAGCTGGACATAATGTGTCCGCCTGCGGTGCAGCTACGATACTATAACCCCTTGTCGGGACTTAAACGGTGGCATCTAGAGAAGGGAAGAGGCCATATGGATATCACTGAGGGCGACCATCTTGCAGACCTAATGAAGGTTCAAGTTGCTTTCGTGTATGATGCACTTCAAGGGAAGGTCACGAATCAGCTGGCTAGGTGATTGTTGCAGTCTCTTTCCTCGACGAGATCAGCTCTAGGACCTTCTGTGTCAGACAGCGCATAAATTATGCAGTCCATTCCAGTATTTAGCTACTTAAGGTGGAATGGGGGGTCATTCTGTGAGTCCGTATGTAAATACCATACGGAAAATTCAACACTGGCTAATCATCAATTTCTAGACCGGGGTCCCTTGTATTGTAACGTTAGTAGATTAGGAATATATTTTATATCCCCCGGTCATTTAGGATGCGAGGTGGCTTAGGGTTAGTTAGATATATGTATTACATGTAAGTGGTGTATTAATACCGTAAAGTAAATTGCCAAAAGTACAACTATACCCGATTCAACACATGCCCGTTTTGGGAAATAAAGAAAAAACAGTCGTCGCATGACAACAAACTTGTCGCCTTTAGGTCGGATGGGAGACCATCTAATTGGCGATTGAGTATTTCCTTCTCGGATTTACTCAGCATTTCTGACGGTTCCTCACCGGCCCTGTTGTGGGCTGCAACCTCAGTCATCTTCTCCATGACTAAGAATTGCGATAAAGAACCAAAAGGTCGATGTATTGTTGGAGGGTCCCGGAGCCTCACTTATTTGATGAGTTAAAACGAAGCCACATACGAGACATGCTCTCAACTAACGATGCACGTAGGCGCTAAGCTACAGCTACTTAACAATACTATCGGACAATACTACCTATTTATATCCCGTATTGTAAGCTAGGACCCTGAATCCACAGATCCCGCACTGGCCCGCCCCGGGGCCAGGAGCTAGTAATCCACTAGTAACTAGTAATGTTACCCCCTAAATGATTATTATCCTACGTATTACTGTTATCAAACCCCCTTGACATGTATGTTGAACCTAACCATTTTTTTTTAGGTATAAAAAGTTAGCTATATCGTTATAGATTCTGTAAGTTAAGCCAATTGTATCTCATCAATGAGACCCATAGTGTAATCCATGCGTTTCTATTAGTTGAGCGTTAAGCGAGGTAATTATGCTGGCAGAAAAGCTAGACTTCTGAAAGAACAAAAAGGTCTTTTCGAAATGTCGGTATAGTCCGCCGTAGAAACCCTTTGTTGATAGGAAATCCTTCGTGTCCTTTGGTAATGGTAACGGGGAACCCTTTCTTGTCCGGTGAATTAAAGCGTGGGGACATCAATCAGCTTATTCTTGTTGTTGAGATTGTGTATACGGCATGTACCGGACATGGCTGGCTTTAAATACGGACCATATCCCCTAGTTAGATAGATTCCTCATGCTTAGTTTTCTTCGTCAACAACGCTACCCTCTCAATCATGATATTGTTAGGCTTGAGCACTCGTTACATGCTGCGCTGATGAGGGCGGCGGGCACAATGGCCAGACTGGCGGCTGGCCAGAGGTGATTGAGAGAGAGCATATCTAATTGATACTCTAGATAAATAATAGGTATGCAATTGACCTAGGTCTAGAGAGCGGTGTCTAGTTGTCTATATATATACAGTCAAAAGTTGCACAACAATCGTATGTAATTCCTTATCAGGTAACATTCCAGCCTATCAGCCAAGCCATCTAGTTAATTTCTTAATTTATTGGCATTTTTTTTAGTGAGCGCCGAGTGGATACATAAGTCAGTGCGTATCTCTGCAAGTCAGGAACAAAATCCACAGAAATATGCGCCAGATAAGAATAAGAGTTGGATGAATCCGGAGGAAGAATTTCTGGAAGGACGACTGATGCGGAAGGTCTTTTACACATAGCACTACATTACTACATCGGAATTCGCCGATTTTGCTCTTTTTCATTTCTTGGTGTCAATTCAATTCAATAAATCCACTGTTATCTCGATAAATTAACTATTCAAAGAATTGACGCAACAATTCTCCCCGGCCCAGCTTCCCTCGCCGCAACCCAACCTCAAATGCTTCCTCCCACTGCTCCAGCCCATACCTCTTCACACTACTACTACCACCATCCAACCTCAACCTCCCACTTTCCACCATTTTGATCAATTTCAGTACATCTTCACGCTCATACATCCATTTCCCCTTAATTGTCATGTTGCCATGCATCACGTACCCCAATGGAATCGCGACATCGCCTTTGATTCCGCCCATGAGCGACACGCGATCACCGTGTCTGACCGATAATAACCCACTCCGCAGATGAGTCGACTCTGCAGCCATGGGCGGCGAAATGTCAAAATACACGTCTACCGGCATACCGAAGCTGGCGATTGCAGCTGTTTCTTGTTGGATGTCGTTTGTGATGAGGACTGTTTCGAGATGGCCATTACCACCATTGGGGTGACTAACTTTTAGTGCTTCAAAGCTTCGCCATTCCGGCCCATGGCAATCACATTTGCGCCCATTGCAAGGGCAACTTTGACAGCGGTGCTGTCAAACATGCCCGTCGCAGGAGCGATGAGGACTGCTTCACAGACATCAAGCCCAACATCGCGTAGGCCGTAAGGGACGGCAAAGGATGTGATATGTAGTAATTCTTCTACTGAATATCCCATCCCTCCTCCTGGAACAATACCATCGCTAGATACTGGGCTCAAGAGCTTCTGCTCATCCAACTTGAAACAATTCTCCAACAGCAACTTCACATATTCCGCATACGTACTATCCCTCCATTCCCCATGCACCATCCTCTTCGCCCCCTCAGTATGACCATCATGAACCCCCAACAACGCACCAACGTCCCTATCATCTCTGCCCCTCAAGTAAATATCGCAAAGCACTAAATCCCCTTCCCGTAGAGATACAGCGTCCCCTCCGACGGCGACGATGCGACCGATTGTGGACATTTCGTGATGGAATTGTTCCAACAGTATATGCCCGCCTTTGCAGACTATCAGGCCGCCGTCGTTGGGGCCGCAAAGCGGCAAGGCGGCAAGGGTTCAGGTTTATTAGTCCCTGGAGACAGCGGAAGCCGGGTTTGGAGGGGTCTTGGTCTTGGTGAGGCCAGGGTTTGTTTTCGGGGAGATCTGACCGACCTTTTTTGTTTCTATCAGCATTCATTGCTTGAAAATGCTAGGAGTTTCTAAGCCAGGAGGGATGGAAGAGGTACTTTGCGAATCCAACATTAGCCACATCAAACGAAACAATCAAATCATCATCCTCATACACCTTGGCAAATGCATCAATAACAGCCGGCTCGCCACAAATGTCCCATACCCATTGTTCATGCGTAATGCCGTAGTTGAGAATCATTCCCTTTTCGTTGATGACGGGTAACATGTCCTGTTTCACGGTTGATGGGTCATTGCGGTTGAATCCTAGGCCACTATTCACCCCATACTGATTAGAAAATGCGCATGTTCTTTAAACGGCTGAGAGGAGAGGGGGAAGTACAAATCCTCAATATAACTCAAAAACGCATCCGCGTATTCCTCTGCGCGATCACGCGGAATGGCGCCTTTGATGACGGCGTATACGTCACGGTTGAGTCGGTCGCAAAAGTCGTTGTAGTTTGTTGGACTACTCGTCTAGGGCCATGCGGGTTTTGGTGCCCTGGAGGGTGGTTTGGGTTTGGGACTGGGTGGTTGTTGTAGACATGTCGTATATATTCGCTTAGATATCTAGTTTACTTGAAGAGTTTAAGCTGGCTTGTTGTGATGAGTAAATGTATGGGTGTGTTTCAGCACGACTGGTGTTTAAATGTTCGCTTCTTTACTCAGCTCTAGAATATGATGCTTACATCAAACAGGAACGGTTCCTGTTTGATGTAAGCATCATATTGAACTCCGGTCAGTTGATGATCATGGTCATACTCAGAGTATGTAGATGCGCCCACTCGGTAGCTGTCTCCTCGGGGCTTGAATTAGGGCTTACTTCGGAGGCTTAGTGGCCGAGATGTTGTTCGGATGTTGTCCGACTCAACGTGCATGCATGTACACGAAGTAATGTGATAGATGGATCCTTCTATCAACCCTATTATGCAGTCTACTGGCAAGTTTCCCAGGATCAAAGGCCATGTGACGAGAGCAAGGACGTGGACACCGCTTCGGAATGTGGAGGTGGCGCCCGCGGGAGAATAACAGTTACTGAAATAGGAAGTTTTGCGGATATGTATGTGGAGGAAAAAAAGTCGGTAGCTGTAGAGGAGACATACATCTAGTTGTGAAAACATTAAGAAAGATTAATCAATGACACGAATCATCTCAAAGGCCAAACAGTCACAGATCATTAAAGAATCAATCATGACAGAGCAATTCAAAGCCATCATCGTGGGAGGCGGCATCGCCGGCCTAGCTACAGTAAGCACTCACTTAGCTCTTTGCTATTGTCACTGCATTATAACGTACCGATTTGAGAACAGGCCATCGCCCTCCGCGCACCAAACCGCAAAATCACCATCCTCGAACAATCATCTCTAAACCGCGAAATCGGCGCCATCGTCTCTCTACAACTCAACGCCTCCAAAACCGTCGAAAAGACATGGAATCTCGCCAAGACCTTGCAAGACAAGGGTCCAATGATGGATGAAGGATTTCAAGTTTACAATCTTGATGGAGAACGGCAAATGCGAATTCCGCTTTCGACGACGGAGAAATATGGTGCGGAGCGTATGCTCTATCATCGGATTGATTTACATGACGCGTTGAAGAAGCGAGCTACTTCGGATGAATGGCCTAGTGAACCCGCTGAAATATGTGTATCGAGTCGTGTCACGCACTGTGACTGCGAGGAAGGCGTTGTATATACCCAAACCGGCGAAATGTTCCAAGCCGACCTAATCATTGGCGCGGATGGCATCAAAAGCGTTGTTCGAGGCTCAGTCTTGGGGATCAAAATTTCAGCTTTGAGGACTGGTCATTCGGCGTATCGAATGATTTTATCGGTTGATAAACTCCTGAAGGACTGCAGGGCGCTTTGTGATGTCGTCGACCCCAGGGCGCCATACACGACTATGCTCACAACAGAAGAATGATCATGGGTCCAGCCCGGAATGGATCGGTGTATAGCATCGTCGCTATGGTACCGGATGAAGATATGAATGAAGACGCCTCAAACACGAGTTGGACGACACACGGCGATATCCCCAAGATGCAAGAAACCTTCGCCGATTTCCCTGAATGGGCGCGTGGCCCGTTGTCGTGTATTAGTGATGGAGAAGTCGGAATGTGGCAACTCCGCGACATTGATCCGTTACCAACCTGGATGAAAGGGAGGGTTATAATTGTTGGTGATGCGGCGCATGCAATGTTGCCTACTCAGGGGCAAGGGGCGAGTCAGGCAATTGAGGTTGCGGAGGCAGTTGGTGCTTTTTACGCTGATATTGATGTTGGCAAAGATGGCGTTACCTCTTTATCGTTGGAGCAGATCAAAGCCATTAATGAGAAGATTTTTGCGTGTCGGTACAAGCGAGCTACGACTATACAGCGGTATAGTCGACAGACTGCTAAGCCCGCTACGGAGGAAGGCAGTGTGAAGGTCAAGATGAGTCCGAGTGACTTTATGGATTATAATTGTAGTTATAATGGGGCTTTGGAGTGGGCGAGGCGGCAGGCTGAACAGGACAAGGTGGTGGATGATATAGAGAAGATGAGGATTGTGGAAAGAGAGGTGCAGGCAGAGGAGGTTACGATTCAGGTTCAACCATGAATAATGTCCAATCAATCTCTACATAACTAATCGAAATCAAGAATGTTGATGTATAAATCTCACAATGGTCAACCGGCGTATATAGACACAAGAAAAAGAAGTTGGATAACGCTACAGCTGCCTGCTTTTAGAACACTAAGCTACTCACATCTTCAGATACAGCATTGACGTGTTTGCCTGGAAACACAAATGCATGATCTTTGATTGAAACTTGTAGAAGTGCTATTAAAAATCACTTAGGGTACACTAATCTAGTATAAACGAAAACTCCAATATCCCAGCAGTCATCAAGTTTATCTGCTATGCAATAAGTTGGGATAGTCTTTCTTAACATATAAACTTCCCAGCTTCACAATTTTGTTGTTGTTTCTCACTGCCCATTCAAAGACTTATTTTAGCCAGCAGCGGCTTTTTCCATGAATAATCGCTCACGTCGCATCAAGACACCGCAAGTAAAACAAACTGCTCCCGCCACCAGGATCAAGATGTATACCTTCTGCATGGCATGAACAATGGCCTGGGTCGCCAAAGCTTGTTGGGCAGGATCAAGACTTTGCAGTACAGTGCTGTCTGTCCCCGCAATGGCAGACTGGATTTGTCCAGTAGTGAGATGAAGATCTGCAAGTGCTTCGCTCACATATCTGAAAGCATAGTTTTGAAAAACCGCTCCAGAAATAGCAAGTGAATGCATGATACCACCAATTTGCCCAACGTTAATGAATCCAATAACAGGAGGAATATCCTCCCACACCGGAATAACTTTTGCGGGTCCAATTGAATAGGCAGCTTGCATGATGGCACCACCTCCACAGCCTATAAGAACGGAATACCCATAGATCGCAGAGGTGGCAGTGCTGATATCCACCGTATACATCAAACCTCCACCAACTGCGATCAGAATGCCCGAGACGACATACCAGGGGAAATAGTATCCCACGTACGGCATTGCTGTGCCCGAGGCAATGCACCAAAAGACAAAAGTACTGACAACAGGCAGGAGGCGAACCGCCGACTTTAAGCCACCATCACTATGCACAAACTCAAAATAAATAGGCAGATAATATACGATGACGAAAAATGATGTTGCGGCGCAGTTTGTAGCAATGAAACAAAGAACCAAGGTCCGGCGCTTGAGAAAATGCCCAGGGAAGATTCGTTGCTTGGTGCTGGTGAAGACCAGGAAATATTGCTGGAGGCAAAAGGCAATTAACAAAACACCGAATACAACCCAGAGGGCGATTTCTTGTCCTGCATTCCAGGCGTACGTAGAGCCGCCGAATGTCAAAGCCATTACCCACTACATTTGATGAATAAAGTTAGAGATTATCTCCTTTCCTTTGTCACAATTTGGGTTGAAAAACTCACTGTGAGATAGATCCCAGCGTTCAAGGTGATACCCACCCAGTCCATTGCGAGGAACTTTCTTATAAAGGACTTCTCAGGGATGACGGGGATAGAAGGCAGCCAGAGAAAATAGATAGGCGAGAAAACCCCATAGATGACGAGATTGAGATAGAAAGCCCAGCGCCAGGTCGCCGAGGAGTCGGCAAACGCGCCGCCGATGACAGGACCCAAGATTGTACCGGCTCCCCATGTCAACCCAGTCATCCCCATGTAGTGAGACCGCTCTTGCATCGTGGTGAACCGGGTGATTAGATTGAGCACTCTAGGTCAGCGGTTAGTTCAGGTCGACATCTGAGCCTAACATGATATCACTGACCCTAAATATTGTCCAGCGCCGCCAGCGCCTGCAATAACACGTCCGACAATCAAGGCGTCCATATTTGGAGCTCCACCGCAAATAGCACTTCCAGTAGAAAAGATGACCAGGCTCATGATATACACCCACTTATTGTTGAAGGTTCCAAAAGCAAAGCCACTATACAAAACGTTAGCCTGACAGATCCATGTTCGTGAGTGGCTACGTACAATGGCATAATGACCGCGACGGATCCAAGAGGAAAGCCAGTTCCTATCCAGCTCAGCTTCGCAACTTGGCCAAATCTCTCTACCACAGAACCTTGCACATCGGCAACGATAGTGTTGTCCAATCCGTAGAGGAAAGTTGTGCTGTAGATGGCCACAAGAAGCAGCCACCACTTGAATCCCTTGACTGGATGAGGATCTTCTTCCTCGGCGGCGGTGGTGACCGGCTCAATATCGTCGCCAGATTTCTCAATATCAGTGTTGTTGCCTGAGGAATGTGCTGGGGACGTAGAGGTTGTATCGCCCTTCTCATACTGGTCCGTCGAATTGACGGGTACTGCGTCCGTTACTGCCATTGTTGCTGCTTAGCACTCTCAGGCGGAGAAGGAATGGAGGAGACGGAGATGGATAGCAGTATTAAAGGAATGAGAAGGAACGAAGAAGGACAGTCAATATAAGCCAGCCTCGCTCATCGGTTCTTCAAGCCTGCACTGATTTCTAAGCGTATTGAGCCCCTGTCTCGAGCATTTGCCGAGTTCAGAAATTGTGGTAGGAATAAACCAAGCCGGAAGATCTACGAGACTAATCATCGATTTCAAAGCAAGAGAACCGGTGATATTATCTCGGTTGGGTTGGAAATCACGAAGTAATTATTTTCACTGGACAAAGGGAGTATGTAGATAATTAGGGCTTCGGCGTATTAATACAAATAATACACAAGAGTAGCCAATGAGGAGGCGTATTCCGGCGACTTACGGTAACACTAGGTGGATTATCTGGTAATATGTATTTCTGTAGGCGACTTTTTTATTCGATGGGACTCATTTTCTAAGAAAAAGCAACATTAAAAATCGATCGAGCTGATTAATCAAAGGGGTAAACACAGAAAAAACCAAACACATAACAAACACATAACAAACAGCTATTTGATATATCTAGCATTATGCATGTGATAACCTTGGAAATCAATTGACCCTGCGCAGCTTCGTTACAAGCATTTTTTTTTGCTGCAGGATTGAAGCACACTCATAATCAACTTTGGACTAGTTACAGATAGGAGTATTAGTTGTCATACCGTTCGGAGCTTCGTGGAGCCAGCGCCATGTCTGATCTGCCTGTATGTATCTAAAAGCCTGCAAAGGAAGGTTGACTGCTGAAGTATCTCCCCCACCAACTGATAAGGACGGAATATAATGAGAGTATGGTGTTTTGGCTCTGTAGACTCAGCCAAGGTGCTTACTGCTTAGGTAGACCTGCCTTAACGTAGTATTATTTCTTGAAGAAGTCATATGCGCGAGTAGAAATTAAATTTACATATGAACGGAAATACGGACCGAAATAATCTGGAGGACCTAAAATCGGCTGTTTGAAGAAAACACCAAATCGCTTCTACTAATCCACTGTATTCTATCGACTTTGCTATCATCTAGGGCTGGTTGTAAAAGACAGAAGATAATTATCATTGCGTGTATGGAACCACATATTTCTACATAGCTTCTTTCTCAAATCTAAAATATTCTCCATTGTTGCTTACTGTCCCTCAAGTCATCTCGCATTGCGTCTGCGACGGATCGACCTAAGGACTTGCTCTGTAAGATGCATCGTTAGTGATAGACCTGTGTTTCAATCAAGGACGATTCGTGATAGAACATATACTTTGACTTACGTTCAATGCGTTGACCATGGAGAAATGGTTGCCAGCCACATCAGTCACCGAAATGGGTCTCCCAGGAAGCAACTTTTCCCACCCCAGGGGGCCAGCGTTTGCCTCGCGCTTAAACAGCCAGTTTGCTACTCCATGACTCCAGTCAACGTTCCCTCTCTCAGCATCCTTCAAATCCTCACTTAACCCCTTTTCAGCCCATATAATAAAAACTTCAAAGGCGCGGGAAGCATCTATTTCAGTGGGGGAGTAATTTTGGAGTGCACGGATGGTAGATCTGAAATGGTCAACAATCCTGTTCGAAGCTTTGAAAATGGTACTAGACACGAGAAAGTTCAACAGGTTGATTGGCATGGGCTCATATGTAGATCGACAGGGACTGTCGATGAGTATAAGCTTTGATACAGTCTCACCAGCCTGAGTGAGTTGTCGGGCCGCTTCAAAAGCATACATGCCCCCTGCCGACCAGCCCGCAAGAGTGTATGGGCCATGGGGTTGAATTGATTGAACCGCTTGCAGCATGATATGAGCTATTTCTTCGATGCTACAGTCGTATTTGTCGGCAGACTGCAGAAATGGACTGTTCAACCCGTACACCACGAGGTCAGGAGATATTTCTGGTAGGGCAGCGTATGCTGCCGGCGACCCACTGCCATCTGGAAACATGAACAAAAATCTAGAACCTGATCTGAGATTTCCCTGTAAGAGTAATGTTGAAGCAGACGGGCCCAAAGAAGCCCTGTGCGAGGTGGCTGGTATTCGTGGCTGGGGAACTGATAATGGTACTGTAGGTGAGAGACCGAGAGCTTCTTGAATGTTTACCAAGGTAGGCAACTTTGCGGTTCCATCAAGTTGTAGCTCTACTTTAAGACTAAGCGCTTCTTGGATAGCTCCTTGAATGCTGAGGCTCATTAGTGAATCCAGTCCAAGGGAAGAAAGATCGTCGACAGCCAAGAGCTCCTCTATTTCGACTCCGATCTGCTGTGCCATGATTGAATAAACAGTATTTAGTATGTCACCTGCAATGGTTGTTTCATCATCTGGAGTAGGCAAAATAGGGGACATGGAATCGCTGCTCGGTGTGTCGACTTCGTCATCATTCGCATTGTCAAATTTGTCAAGGAACCCTCTTAAATCTCCAATAGTTGTAAGTTCCTGAAAGATATCGGATGGGAGATCTAGATGTAGTGATTCTCGAAGCTTAGACAGTATCGTCAATGCCATTAACGAATCCACGCCCAATTCGACAAACGTCGCATCGTCGACGAGTTCGACTGCTGTAATTCCTATCTCCTGGGCAATCGTCTCCAAGGCCATTGACTTGATCCCGGGCTGTGATTTGGTAGAATAATACTCTGGTATGACTGCCTTCCTTTCTGGAGCCACTCGCGGCTGTTTAGAACTCAAAGATGTTGTGCGTTGACTTGGAACTTGTGTGTTCGATTGCTGTTGATGAGACGGCGGTGCTAACAACATCTCCATCAACGAACGAGGCACTTTTTGAAACTTGATACTGCTGCAAAGCCCAATAATGGTACCTCCCTGGAAGATAGAAACCTCACCGGCAACAACGTTCTTCTCAGCTGGATGCATCTTCACATGAACATGGTATGGTTTTGCGGCATCTATGTCATCAGCGAGCTGGTAAGATCCCCAACCATGCGAGATATACACGAATTTACGCGGATCGACCACGTTGACACCATTCATAATGAAGCCAGCCAATTGGGCCAGATTATCGAGCCACAGGGGAGAGCAGAAAAAATTGCCTGCGTCAGTACCCTCATAGAGCCTCACCAACGCAACCGCTTCCAGCTCACTGCTGTTAATCATAACTTCTTTCATGCCATGGTACCTGGGATCATAATCAACGACAGCCGAGAACAGTCTATAGATCGTCTTCTCGAAAAGTTTATCGACGTCGCCGGTTTTGACGCCTCTCTCGAGATCTTCTATCCGTTTCTGTATCAAATATGCGCTTCTTGACCAGTGATTCAGCCACAGCTTAGTATCACCAAATTCAATTATGCATTTTGCATTTTGGTCTGCTTTTCCACTTTGGGCAGAGTATGAACCGAATGTGACTTCGACGATACCTTTTTGTAAATCTGCCGTGCCGCTTATTCTGAGAAGCTCGGGGGTCTTAACTCGTGGCACTGTAACAGTGACAGGTTTCACGATTTGCATATCAACGATGTTGGACCCTGAGGAGGCAGGCAGCTTGGTTTGGTGCTTTCGTCGAATATAGTCTCCCACTGTTAGAGCCATATCTGCAAACACCCCCTGGCAATACATTCATCAGCACTTTTTCGGCTCAAAGAGAAAGAAAGGTAAAACTCACCGAAGGACAAAGAGCTAGTCCGTTCAAACTGTGCCCAGCAATCAAGGCATGCAATTTCGGTTCGGATAGGTCGGACTCAAAGACAATAAAAACTTTGTCATCCTTGACCTGTTCTGTGATTAATGTTTGCACAGTTGTCGTGGCTGGACCTGAGTTTATTCTTGGAGGTTCCTTTTTCTCAACAACCTCTGTGCCCTTGTGTAACAGCCAATCATTCTTATAGTCGATCCAATAGTTCTTCTCGTCAAAAGCATAGGAAGGAAGATGTAAGAGACGTTGGCTGTCTTCAAAGTCACGATGATACTCTTTCCAAGTTACATCAAATCCAAGAGAATGCAAAGCAGAAAGCGTCTTTGCGGACGTTCTCCAAGGACTTTCACTCTTACGGAGTGTTGGGAAGGCCTTTATCTCACTTCCCAATATGCTTTTCACCATGGCGAGACAGATAGGCTCGGGCCCAACCTCTAACCACACAGTTTGATTGTCTACCAAACCATCCAAGTAAGATTTTCGAAGTGCCCCATCGAAGTTGACAGGCTCACGTGCATGTCGCCGTAGATAAGATGGACCGAAAACGCTTGTCTCCTTAACAACTGTACCGAGCAGTGTTGACACGACTGGAATTTCTGGTTTCAGAAATCTGACAGATTGCGCAGCTTTTTCCAATGAATCAAGGATAGGGTCTGTTTGTGATGAGTGGAAAGCAAATGGGACCTTTAGAACTGTGCACTTGAATCCTTGCAGTTTGAGATGTTGATTCAATTCTTGAATATCCTCAACCAACCCGCTTAGAACGATATCTTCAGGTCCATTAACGCAAGCTAGTTCAAGCCGATCCAGTTTATTACCCGCTGCGGACTTGACATCTTCGACGGTGGCATGCACTGCTAGCATTGAATGGGTATTTTTCGTGCACAGGTTCTCCAAGAAAGAAGCTCTAATACCAACAAGATATAGAGTATCGGAAATAGATAGTACTCCGCTCACGTTAAGGGCAGCGTACTCTCCAAGGCTGTGCCCAATAACGAGATTTGGCGTGATACCCCATGATGCCCACAAACGGGCAAGAGCAATCTGAACAGAGACCAGTGCCAGCTGCGTTTGAGTGGGCGATAGATTGTTGATATCAGCAGCACTTCTATTTATCACTGGTAAGAATGGTTTAAATTCATATCCTTGGCAAATTTGATCAAAACGTGTTAAATCAGCTCGAAACTGGCTGTTGGATTGAAACAATTGCTGTCCGAGCGACAAATATACTGATCCCTGGCCTGTAAATGCGAAGGCAACACCTGGCAATTTACCGCTATCTGGCTGGGAGATTTTGGTCTCCAAAAGCTGGATTAAGTGTCCCTTGAGCTCATCAATATTGGAGGCAATCACGGTTGCACGAAGAGGATGTTGGACGCGACGGGCTGTCGTGGTATAAGAAAGATCCGAGAGTGACACTTCAGGATTTTGCTCCAAATAGCTAATGAGATTGCTGATATTCTTTTGAAGCGACGAGGCAGTTTTCGCAGTCACGCTGATAACATGGTCCACTCTTGAATCAACAACACCGCGACCCTCATATGCTGGACCCTCCTCCAGAATGAATGCAGAGTTTCCACCGGCAGCGCCAAAATTGTTGACCATGAGGCGACGCTTTCGAGAATTATTCCTGGGGAACGCAGTAGCCTTCAGTGGAATGTGAACGTTGCGTTTCGCTAAATCTGTGAACGTGTGATTGAGGACGCCGCTTCTGATACCAATATGAGGAGGAACTTTTTGCTCCCGCAAAATCAGCAACGCCTTGATGAGTGAAGTTATTCCCGAGGCCGATTCTCCATGACCAATATTGGGCTTTACAGAGCCAACAAGGAGAGCTTTATCTGCAGGACGCTTTGATAAAGCTGGAGCAAAGACGTTGCTGACGGAGCTCATTTCAACCGCATCACCTAGCTGAGTCCCGGTGCCGTGCATTTCCACATAGTCAATATCAAAGGGATGAAGACCAGCTTGGTTAAGTACTTTCCGATATAGCATTTCTTGAGTTGGACCATGTGGCTGAGTTATTGATGCAGCATAGGCAGAGTAATTAGTCCCGGCTCCGAGGATAACAGCGAGTATGTTATCATTGTCAGCTTTGGCAGCATCCAGTCTCTTTATCACAATACTAGCCACGGATTCGCCCCTACAGTAACCATCGGCAGCATCATCAAATGTCTTACAAGGCCCCGTTTCCGAGATGAAATGCCCCTTGCTGAGGCCAGCGTACATTTCCGGGCTCCCTAACAGCAACATGCCCCCAACTACAGCTGTATCGCATTCTTGGCACCAGATAGAGGTACAGGCTAGGTTTAAAGCCATTGCACTTGATGAACAAGCCGTATCAACACTAACACTCGGCCCACCTGGACAATGGTCAGTAACTATTTTAAGAAAAAATGCGTCACAGATTGTTCTTACCAAGTTGATTACT
Organism: Talaromyces stipitatus ATCC 10500; assembly: GCF_000003125.1. NCBI lineage: Eukaryota > Fungi > Ascomycota > Eurotiomycetes > Eurotiales > Trichocomaceae > Talaromyces > Talaromyces stipitatus. The sequence goes on along the minus strand of NW_002990117.1, from coordinate 1,591,387 downwards.
TCGAGACACTCGGCCCTATAGCATTAAATGTCAGCATTTTGCATGTTCGACCTGAAAAGTGAGAAAAAGGAGGATGTGTCTGACGCTAAGGCCAACTAAATCATTCGAATAACGTGTAAACATACCGGTCCAAAGGCTCTTATGACACTGGAAACATAATAGGTATCAATGTCTTGAGACGTATTCAGGTCTTTATAGTCGTCCGTTGTTTGGCCGTAGAATGTACCAATGCGATCTAACTGTGTAGATGGGGTACTGTTTGGGACATATCCTGCCATCTCCAATGCCTCGTATGCAGTCACAAGCGCCAGGCGTTGCTGGGGATCAGTTTGGGCAGCCTCCTTGGGAGACATGTTGAAGAATCGGGGATCGAACATCCCTGGATTTTCGATGAAGCAGCCATAGGGTGATTTGCTTTTGTTTCTAGAGTTTCTATCTTGAGATACATAAAGAGATGCATCGAATCGATCGGCGGGTATCTGAGGGACTATCAGAGGATATTTTCACTCATCTATGTCGATTATACATAGAGATCTTCTTACCACTTTGTGACAATCAATTCCCTGTTCAAGAAGCTTCCAGAGCTCACCAGGGTTTTTGGAGTCGGGAAATCTACCGCTCATCCCTATTATAGCAATAGGCACCTTCGTAGTTGTTGAAACCTGATCAGTGCTGCTTGAGACAAATGTTTCATCAAGGATGATGTCTGCATTTGCCTCCGAGTGAATTACATATAGAAGGTTTTTCGCGGCTTTGGATGGCCCAAAAGGACGAATCGTCCACCTAGCTGGTTCTGAAGATGTCACGAACGAGGTACAACCTTCACATAGCTTTTCCCAATCTATTGGTTTCAGCAGGATGTCATGAAGCGCTTTCTTCATGATATCTAATCTATCCGATACATCATAGAATGTACCTGTGGTAGGAGATATCACTTTCGTCTGATCGAAAGACCAGGTGTCATTTGTCTTCTCGACAAACTCGAGTCCCTTCAAGATCTGAAGGACGGAATCTTGATTGTACAAGTGTGGTGCGTGGTAGGGCGCATATATTGGTATTTCAGACGCAAAATAGCTAGGTGATGATCCGCGTGTCTTCTGTAACCAGTCGCTGACGAGTCGTAATGTGGACGGCGGGCCCTGAATTGTCACTGTTTTAGGGAAATATGCTGTGATATAAGGCTTCTTCCGACCTAATATTTCCTAGTATCAAGTTAGGCATTCTGATATCAGTCGCTGTCAATTTGTAACTCCTCACCGACTCCTTGACAATACCATCAAGAACATCTTCAGTCGGTATTGTTATGTCTCGTGGTATAACTACTGCCCAAGCTTCATGTAGACTTGCTTCCAGGTCATTTCTCGCGGTTGTTGTGAGTGTGCCTAGGCGAAATGCTATACGCACTGCATCCACAGCCAGAGGAAGTAGCTCTGTCAAGGATTTGGCGAGCGAAATCGCTGTCGCGGAAATTTGACCAACGCAAATCCCAGCGATGAGGGTAGAATCTGACTCTGGGTACCGTCTCTCGGGGTGCTCTTCATACCATCTGGTTGTTATTGGATTATTAGTTTTACCTTTCAGCGGCTTTCTGTATGACTGGAATTTGAACTCTTACGATATAAACTGGCCAAGCTGCAGTATGACCAGCAGTGCAGGAGACAAAATTGGATGATCAGAAGCATTCCCGTTCTCTGATTCTGACAAGCTGTATAAATCTGTGAGCGACGGTAGTTCCTTGCGCTCAATCACAGAGAGATTCGTGGCTTCAGCCTGCAGAGCAGACTTTGCTTGGTTCAGGAAGTTTGAGAGAAGGGAGTGTTCCTTTTGGCTTCTAAGGAGTTGAGAGAATGCAGGGTGAATCGAAAGTGATAGATCACCAAAGAAAATGATGGACCTCTCGCGAAGCATCTTGCCTTACAATTGCTCTTACTATCTTGTCTCAAACAGTGGTAGTGACTGATCCCTATGGCCAGAGAGGCTTCCAATTCTAAGGTAGGGAATTGAATTTTATTATAACGTTCTCTAAGTAACCTATCTATCACAAGCCATTCTTGGGCATCCTTTCTCCCGTCGACAATCTACTGAAACATGTCGCATTTCTTGCCAGACATTTCATATATCGGCGATTTTCATGATAATCTGTCCTATCTGAGGAGTTGCACTTCTCAGTATGTTTCATTTTAGAGTTCCTTAAAGAGTGTAGAAAACACGACATAGGGCTTCGGATTACTGAACACAGAACATGTAAGCCAATCAATTTTTACCGGTGTATTTATATGTAGGGGGCTAGTCAATGCGTCTACACAAACAGAAGAGGACTAGAACGAGGTCGCGCTCGGCCAATTATTGTTAACGCTCTATAGATCGTATATGCAAGATACATGTATGCAACACATGGAATTTAGCACGTTTTTTGAGTAAACAAGGTTATTTATGCAGGGCTTATCTCTGCTGAAACCCAAGATAATAAAAAACGCCGCTTTAATTACACAAGAAATACCGAATAGTAGGCGATGTGAACGGATAAATGTTATGGATCATCGAATCCAAATGTAACAGAGGTGCCTTATAGTAAACTACTGTCTTAAAAGTTACGGTTTGCGCGTATCATAAAATTCAGTAACTGTAGGGCATGTGAGGAAGTCTTAGGCCAGTGATGGCGTCTATAACATTGAAATTACGATTATCCGAACATACCTAATGTAGTCTCTACGACCATTTCGTAATTTGGGGGCACATACAACTGTGTTACCGGGAGATTTTTGAGGATGTATTGACCATTATATTCTGTCCAAGGTTTTCTACGAACGCACCTAACATCTCCACGCTCTCTAGTATTACTCAGATATTCGTAAGCATCGAATGTTTTATCCTAATAGTATTGAAGGTACACACCAGCCAGATACAGAAAGAAGTAAAGGCAGATTTGTTTTCTTCTAAGAATTTGCCGAATGTATCAGAGCTGGTTGGCATAGATGTTTTGCTGGAGATATATTAGTTTAGAGAATCTCCTGTGCTAGGTCGACACGGTAATTTGTCTTCAAAGACTCGCTATTTCGGACTAGGCTTGAAAGCATACACATTTCATGAGGCATCTCACGAGGCATCAACATGGCTACGACAAAGACTTTTAAATTCGGACCAAGAGAGACCCCAGGACTCATACATGCAGACACAGTTACTGAAGAGAGCTCTCGCACATTGGAAGAGCTCTTGGAACAGAACCATTCATTTCACCATATTTTCACCACCACAGAAGACCACAAAGGGGTAAATAACACGAGCTCCTCTGTCCTTCCACTCTAGGATTGTTGCTGACATCGCTCAGGTTTATTTTCATAATCATATCGCCCATCACGACATTACAATCTGGGCTCTTGGTGCAACACCTGCCACTCTGCGTTCTCAACATGAGCGCAATGGACTCTACCAGCGTGGGCCGATGGCAATTCAGGAGCCCTTGGTCAAAGATATGGCAGATGATCGAGTCTTCAAAAGGTGTTTAGGCCGCGAGGAAAACTTTTTGAACTTCTGCGGATTCTTTGAAGATTACATCGACACATACGGCTACCAAGCATTGTTCCAAAAGTATCTGGTGGGAGGGAGTGAAATTGCGGATGATATGCTTTGTTGTATCTATATGGGTAAGTGCCATTTTATTTATGAATGAAGTTTTATAACCGTCTGCTGATCTATCTTCCTCACTTTCAGGATATGTTCATGGGATCATTCATATCGGCATGGCCCTTGAATTTGACCAGCCGAGACTCCTCGCAGAAGGCTTTGCACAGGCAGCTGTTCATCACGACTGGTGGTACACATTATATCTACAGTCGGCTGAGGCCCTAGCTGCCAAAGCCGAGGAGCCTGCTGTTCCACTTAGTGATTGTGTCGACCTATGTCGAGCAGACGAGAAGATTCGCACTTGTTCTAGTGCAGATTATCATACTCAAACTCGCCCTATAACAGGAGAAATGTGCCTTGACCGCGAGCCTGCCAGAGATGGCGTAATGGTAAAGGCTAAAGATGAGATTATTCGAATCGCAGCTCGATATCGCGTCGATCCTAATGATCTTGAACGTGCAACAGCTGAGCTGCAAAACACTGCTGGTGACAATCCTCTTTCTCTTGTGTCCTTCCCGACTCTATATGTGGCGATCACAAACTGATGGAAAATTAATATAGTCTACCTTACTGCCGGTGCCCAACGACCTCCATATGTTTGTGCATTCGACTTTTTTCTCTTGCACAGCGTAACGTCGAGCATTGGTCATACCATGTTCTTGAACGAGCCGTCTCTTACTAGGGCCCAAAAGGCTCGTTTGCTTGAATATACCGGCCGTGTATACCTCATGTCATATGCTGGACAGGGGTGTCCTGAGCTAAGGTTGGACTGGTTGGTGTCCCACCTGCCAAAATTTCCCAATCAGGGCTGGGCAGAAGTCTTCGATCGGGCAACTTATCATGAGGACGATGGCCACATGTCCAAGCTCATCAGATGTATGGCTCACACGCAGCAAACATCGAAGCCTTATGACCATCTTCCCGAGTTTCGATTCAAGCAAGACATGTTCCTAATCGCAGGAATTGCGGCTATCGACTCGGGATCTGCCCAGCCAATGGAGGGCACTAAGCATTATGACTTTATTCGAGGAGCTGGCTTCGAAGAAGCGTGGAAAAGATTCCCAATTCGGTCTACTGTTAGCTCTGCGGCATAATATATGTATATCTGAACATTCGCTGCAGGTCGCTTTCAACAATCGGCTTGAAGTAAATGGTTACAAACCAATGGTCTCTCCTGTACTGATTTGCTAAGACTGCGATCAATGAATATATAACATGTTTACTATTTCTTTGAATTTAAAGTACTAGACAATTAATTTGTATGCAGCCAATCCATCCATGGATTGTTTGAAGGATATCTTCAGTGGAATTCTTATCACTCCCATCCATGCAACACTAATCGACTATGAAGGACTTCCGAACGATGCCTAGAGTGTGGTAGACAAAAACAACAAACTTGAACTAAGAAACCGAAAAACTCATGATACCTCTTCTTTGCCTATTAAGTTTATTTACTTTTTGCTCTGCATGGTTGTTATTGGTTTGAAAATATGGAAATGTAGAAAAGAGAGGACTGCTGATGTCCAGGAAGAGCTCAGATGCTCCTTCTAGGCTTCATCTGGCGCACCGTAGAGCTTCCAAATCAGCACGGCTAGTACCACAAAGCAGAGCTAAAAAAAAAAAAAAAGTCTAAAGACTTTGCTATTTACAAATATGTAAGCAGGAGAAAATCGAAATGAAGCATCAAATATAGCATGTAACGGAGAGCAGCAAACTTGATATATGCCGGAGCCACGGGAGAGAACAAACCCTAAGGTCAACCGACATCATTGACAGCTCGTAACCAATGTTAGAGCATCAAAAAACAAAAGTACTCAAATTGACACTGATCAAAACAGCGAGTACAGTCTCATTTTACCCTATATTCAATGCCCTGTTTTTCTCTTAGGTTAAGCGATGGCGACTGGCTTCGCGAGAGCCTCATTGCATTTTCCAATAAGGTCAAACCTAATAACGATGTTAGGTACTGTTTACATTATCTCGGAGATCAAAGAAAGAAGAAACAAACCCAAAATCATGCATTGTGCGCTCTGCATGGGATGTAGGAACCGCTATATGATTCGTTAACCCGATTGCTTCTCATGTAACTGCACAGCAACTTACCTGAGCCTGGTGGATCAGCATATTTTTTAAGCTCTTCTTCGACGGTCTTTTCCTGTCCAACTCTAGCATTTGATAGTATCTGTACCCTTGAAGCTCTTTTGCGTCGTACTTGCTCAAATAAAGCAAGTCTACTGGCAATTTCTGCATGATTGTCCACGTCGCGTAGTAAGTATCCCAGCGCACCACCATCTTCTATTGCTTGATTCGACCCTTGACCACCAAAGGGTAGCATCTAAAGGAGCAATCATTAGTGACGGGACGAAGCCTCAAAACCAAGTTGATACGAAAGGGGTTGTCAACTCACTGGATGAGCGGCGTCACCAATAAGAACAACTCTACCATAAGACCACCGAGGAAGAGGGTCATGAATTGATAGTGGCCAATATGTAATGTCTGTAGCAATTCTAGACCCGGTATTAGCAATCTTAACTTACTTAAAACTGAAGGATGATCATCTGACCTGATCAACTCGAGGAGATCAGGGTGAAAATGAGCAAACTCTTCAAGCATGGATGCTTTGGTATCTATGAATTTTCAAATTTATCTGTTAGTAAACATCTTAGAGAGCTAACGTGCTGGAAATACACGCGCCATACCTTCCAGATTGTCACCATTACCAGGAATGGTTCGTGTTGGGTGAATTCCCACTAAATTTTGCACTTCTCCACTGGCAGGTATCAATGGTAAAGAACTTGGTAATCAAGTAGAGTATATGCATAAGAGAAAAGTACATACTTGCGGCAGTCATACCAAACCATATGCCTTTCGTTTACAGTGTCCTTTGTATCAGCTATGATTGTCACTCCAGGCTCCTTCCATTGCCGCAAGTCAGCCAGGCTGGGTTGACTTTCTAGTGTCGAAGTAGGAATCAGAAATCTGAAAGCGCTAAGACCTGTTGGTTTTTCATTAACATCTTTGCCCCTAAAGACAGCTTTCCTCAAAACTGAACGTAACCCATCCGCAGCCACGATCAAATCTGCATAATGCTTAGTACCATCCTCAAGCTCAATCATACCCTTCTCAGGGTCAGTATCCACTACTTTAGAGTGTAGATGAATAGTAGCTGGTTTCTTGGATTCTTGGCTTATTAACCGCAACAGCTCATTGTGCAAGTCAACTCGGTGTATTGCGTAAAGCGGCGCGCCGTATTTCTGTTCAGCCTCTCTGTGATCTATCTTTCCAATAAGCCCCAGATTCGTCCCATCAACAGTTTCCCACATCTGTAACTGACGGGCTTGAGCCCTCTCGCACGAGAATCCGAATGTAGAAAGGACTCTGACAGCATTGGGGCTCAGAACTACTGCAGCACCAATCTCTGCTGCAAATTTGGACTTTTCAAAGATCTAAAGAGTTTTAATGGGTCAACCAATCTTAGAGGACTGAAATAATTCTTGAAATCTTGGGGGAATATGCTGATAAAGAGGCATAACTTACTCTAACGGAATGTCCTGCTTCACATAGAGATACTGCTGCGCAGAGGCCGGCAATACCAGCCCCAACTATGATGACTTCCAAAGGCATGATCAATCACAAGGTTGCTTGCTACACACGAATTCACTCTCTTGATCCTAGGAGATCTTGGTAGGTTTTGTGTCTTACCTGAGGTGCCTGCTCAAGTATACATGGTTTGCTACGATATCAATTCGCATATGTTTGTAACGGAAAGATACACTGGCGACTTTTCTCGGGGCTCACTTGGGTCTGGTATATTACTTACATGTACTACAAATATCTCCGATGACATATGTAAAATAACTTACCCAGAGTACGGCCAAGATCAAAAGAAATGAAATACAAAACATTACTATCAACAACAAGAAATATAGCCGTACGCCTGTCGGGATCTCGGCCTTTTACGCCGGTATTTACTACCTATGCCTACGGAGCTTTAATTACCTATCCCAACTGTGAAAGTTCAACTTCTAAACATAGTGCAAAGCCGATGAATATTAAGTTGAAGACGCGAAGCGGATATCGATTATATAGTCATGAAATAATCAGAGAAACCACATTATCGTTCAAACTCGAGTTCATCACGGATTCGTCGACTACAGACCAGATAATAGGATAGAACAATCCACTTCACCAAAACCATGAATCAATCAGCAACTCTACAGTCTCTTTCTTCTACGATTGGTCTGAAAGTCACAGAATTTTCAAATCTTCTCAAGGAAGCTGGTCTCCCAGAGCCCTCATTTGCCGAGAAGAGTTATGCCGACTTTGCTCATGGAACAGCAACTTCGACAGAGAGTACCTTACGCCAGGTCAGGAATGACCTAATCGATGCAGCAAAAGATATAATACGCTTGGCTATGGGGCCAATTGATCAGGTTTTATCATTGGCATGGTCGGTACGTATTCTGAGACATTTTTACTGGATGGCTGAGACGGGTTATTACGTGCTGGCAATTTCATTCATTTACATTTGACTTCATCGTTACAAATTGCCAGACGTATTAGATCAACTCCGTTAACTAATCGCCATACATGTATCTGCCGAGGAGAGGAAGACTGCACCACTAACACCATTCACACCATAGGCCTCCGATACCGCCAACATCAACATCATCAATACATTTTCCATTGCTCAGAATGTCCCCTCTGGCTCATCTATCTCCGCCGAAGATCTCTCTGCCGCAACAGGTCTGCCCGTGGACGAGCTCACCCGTACTGTTCGTTACGCAATCACGAACGGCATCTTCACCGAGTATACACCAGGACTTTTCGCACACAGCGCTGCATCTGCGGCTCTCGCACACAACAAGCACCTCAGGGACATTTGTGATTTTAACACCGACTTTCTGGCCTCAATCCAAATCAAGCTAGCCGAGGCTTTGAAGGCAAGAGCATCAGGAGCAAGCGACGCGCCCCATGCTGCATTTAATGTGGCATATAGAACGAAAGACGATCTGTTCCAACATTTCCACAAAGATGCGGATTTGAACGCGAAATATCATGCGTACCTGGCCGGACGCGTGAATACACCACTTTGGTCCGTCGATCGCCTTTTGACAGCTTGGAATTGGAGTGCATTAGGAGACGCCACTGTTGTAGATGTGTGTACTCTCACTATCCCCTTCCCTTTTACTTATCTCTTCACAAGGCTAACTCTTTTTCAAGTGCGGTGGCTCGTCGGGTCACACTTGTGTCTCATTAGCATCTATCTGCCCGCAGACGAAGTTCATTGTGCAAGATATGTCTACTGATGCGATGGAGCTTGGTCGTGAGAGCGTCGCATTCCTCTCGTCATCGGATTCATCAAGTCCATATCACGATCTAAGTTCCCGGATCACATTCGCTACGCACGATTTCTTCACTGAACAAAAGACCCTCGCTGATGTGTATATTTTTCGACACATTTTGCACGACTGGAACGATGAAAACAGTGTCAAGATATTGAAGGCTCTAGTTCCAGCTTTAGAGAAAAAGTCTGCTCAATGCAATGGGCGACATCCTCGAGTCCTTATAAGCGAGGGGATTGTTCCTCCACCGCCTGAGAAGAGAAGAGGAACAGTAACAGAAAAAATGATCAGGTTAGTATTTTCTTTTACCCTATTTCTGCTACTATTATGCTACACTGTTTTTATCTTTTAGATTTCAGAAAGGGAGACTAATAGCGGCTCGAATGCAGAATCGAGGATTCCATCATGCTCGCGGCTCATAACGCTTGTGAACGCAACGTTCAAGATTTCATTGACATTTTCCAGGCCGCAGACCCCCGCTTCTCTTTCATTGGGGAGACTTCTGGGGCCAAAGAAGGAGCGTTTCAATCCCTGCTCGAGTTCGAGTTTGTTTAGGACTTTAGATGCAGGCGGGGACAGAAGTGGTTTCTCGTATACCATGCAGTGAATCCCGATGTCATACGTATGCATGCATGCTATACAAATAAGTCCCCGAGCTGGGGATTCCATCATATACATTGTACGTAGAAACTTTTGACTTCTATACGCAATGAATTTAAAAGCCTCGGCCTAGTTTTTCTTGATTACCTGTTTTAATCGAACTGTCCCGGAGCAGAATTCCGCTTGTTTGTTATTGACTGTATCGAGATGCCCATACTTCCGTTTCACCACAGAGTGACTCTGGAAGCCAGGGAACAAACTACCAATCCCATTGAAGATGTGAGGATTTTATATTTGCGTACCTTGTGCCGTGTTGTACATCTGGGCAGGTCCTTGGGACTAGTGGTAAATAGATAATGGAGAAGGAGAGATGCCTTATCAAAACATTACCTAGGTAGGTAACACCCCAGGGATGTCTGAAGAAATAACTATACATGAAAAACCATTAAGACCATAATCTAGTGCACTGATATATCATTGTGAAGAAGATAATTATGCATATAATCTATCTATTTATGCAACTAGCTAGATATATCCATGCTGCTAGGTATTCCTCGAGATCACAGAATAGTTCCGTCATACAAAGAAGATAGGCATACAGTGAACTACATTGCAGAGGCTCTCTTTCTATCCTATCGTATGTGTAATTGCCTATGATTGCATGCTGTCACGCAGTCCTGTGCACTTATCTAAAATTTTCATTTTTGCCCAATGCCGCTATTAGCGAAAGTAGTAAGGGTTCTGGGTATAGGGCTAGAGCTAAAGAGCGTTATATAGTTTGAATATACCAGAAATTCAATATACCATCAGAATGTCTTTCCGCATGCTGGCGTTACTCTATAGTGCACCCAGAGCTCTCGATCCAAATCCCTAAGCTTAAGGCTGCTCCGTAACAGCAATAATTAGCTAAAACAAAGTAATGTGAAAAATGCGATAACTATGAGTTCTAGCCTTATTCCCTGAACACATCCCGAGGTATGTACATGATGTACATGTGATCGCTCTTGGGGGCCAGCGGCGACTTATCAAACCCGTGTTAACCATACAAGCAAGTAACATTAAGTGGAAATACGCTCTAATAGAAAGTCACTAAGATTGACACAATCACGGTAGCACTTCTATGTTTTGCAGTATCGAGGTGGCAACCAACTCGAGGCCGCGACGGCAATAAGTATCATTGGCGGTCCAACATAGAAAGCAGGTCAGCCACACACTAAAGATGACTAAAGTTGCATCTTGTCGCAATCAAAGGCTCACGCTAGGTAGTGTGTATATGTGTGTCATTGTTTAACGGCCATAGGCCGTGAATAATCACTGCCTACCCATTCCCTAGTGGGACAAGGCTGCTAGGGGGTAAGCCCTGGGTGTCAAGAACTAGTTACAAGAAGTGACTCTTTGGCGCTTTTACATGGCTGCCGTGGTCAAATAGATAACCTCTACATGTAGAGGCTGGATGTTACTGCCAGCTGCAGTGGTCCGCCTACTCCCCATGACCGAATCTAACATGTTCAACACTGATAGAACTTAAGATGAAAGAAAATAAAATAAAGAAAAGACAAAAGGAACATGATAAAGGTAGTGATGATTGCTTAGCTTAGGTGCTAAGAAGAGGGCGTCGAGGACAGATATTCTCGAAGAATTGAGACTGAGAACCAGGTAGCTGGTTTCATGGCACCTTTTGGAGTGCCTAGAAGGAAGGGGATAATTTCAGATGGGGGTCCAGGAGGTCCAGGGGGCCGGGAAATCTTTCTCTTTTGCAATCCGGCAGAAGAAGAAGTGTATTAGTGACTTCCTCGTGCCACATCGGCAAAAGAGGTGTGCATCTTGATGGTTAAACCGTTCGTGGTAATCAGCGAAGTCATCATGCTTGGAGCGCGCAGCTAGGATTCGCCCTAATATAGGGCGCGGAAGTTTGAGCTCTTCCGGGCGGGTTGGAGACGTGATAATCTCGAGATCTTGATAGGCCTGCGGTGCGACTTTCTTCCATTGAGTGTGGGCTCGGGCAGTTGCTGATGATTTGGTATGCCGCTTAAGGGCTGCATATGACCATAAGTAAGGGGAGGACAGGGTTTGATCCGCGGCTTCTTTAGCGGCCTGGTCTCTCACGCTAGGTAGTAGTTGGCAGTTAGGTACGGAGTACATTTCAGCAAATCAGAAGCCACCTTCTTATCAGGGCTCAATACTCAATACAGCCCTCAATGTTTACCACTCATGATAACTCACAAATCACCTCACCAAAGTGTCTATAAAAACCCAGTTTTGAAACCTGATGTATTCGTACAGACAAACAATTCAATACACACAATCTTGCTAGTCAATTCTTCTTTTCCCATCCTTGTAAACTACTATTCAGGATTGGGCTGGAGTAAACCCACAAACCCGACAGTTTCTTGGCAGCGGAAGCAGTATTAATAAAGTGACCCCGCTGTGTAGGGAGCTAGAGCCTAGCTAGAGACTGCCTGCTCCGGGCCAGGGATCAAAGCGAGATACATAATATAGGAACAGAGAGAGAAAGACAGCGGCCATGAAATCCTCTTTGCAACCCCGAAAACTGCGCCTGGCGTGCGACACCTGCCACCAAGCAAAGACTCGGTGTTCCGGGGGCATGCCATGCACAACTTGCCAAAATTCTCGATACGAATGCGTCTACAGCATCTCCAATCAACTCGGCAGACCCAAAGGCACAACCAAGAATCGCAGGGAAAACAGTGTACATGCGAGCAATGGCAGGGAGGCCCTGTCAAACAATAATGGGCCTCAACAACAGCGAACACCTCCGCATTCCACCTCTGCCACTACCACTACCGCAACTACCACTACCACCGCCGCCGCCGTCGCCAACTTTAGCAGCGCCAATATTTTCAAAGACCTAACAGCTTTTGACAATATGCTCCCTGATGCATCTGTTGAATCCAACCCGGGAATGTTTTTCGCCAACGGGAAGGGCTTTCCGGACCCGATCGGTCTTGATTTGATCTCGAATCTTGCTTTCAACCAGGATAGGAATGATCTAAACGTGAAGGTAAATACAACTACCGACCCTTGGTGCCGCGCTGCATCAGAAAGCTAAGCTAATAATGTGCTTTCATTATTATAGGCACTGAGCAAAGGTTCGTGTGCCATGGGGAAGCCATCAAGCATCTGTTCGACCGACGATGTAATGGATACCGTAACTGAGGACACACAATTCTACTCTCCCGATGCCTTTGGCTTTGGCGTCCATCCTCTATCTTCGTTTCATCATGCCGGAACCAATGGTATAAACAAAGTTAGCAATTCTCTCTCCGGGGAGAGATCAATGACGACAAGGGAAGATCTATATCAACCTCAATTGCAGAAATTGGACGCTTCGCTTCCACGGACCAATACCTGTAGTTGCCTGCAGGATCACGCTGATTTACTATGCCGCCTGGGCGAGTTGGAAAATAGCAACGGCTCGCTCTCTGTTGACGTAACCTTGATGTGTGTGCAGCAGGCCCTCGTCCCCTGGAAACAGTTGTCTCAATGTAAAATTTGCAACAATGATGATGACCAAGGTGTTCTGATACTATCTGCCATGACTATTCGCGCGGTCCTTCGTCGCCTCCAACGTCTCTGTGCCGCAATTGTGTTATCTAATGATGATCCCTCTCACAACGACACCAACTTTTTGCTATCCCTCTCTGACGGCGGGCGGCTCGTGATGGGAAAATACGAAGTTCCTTTCGGAGAGCAAATTGTGGTCACGTATTTACTTATTTCCTACAGTCTTGCCAAGATTCGATTTGCTGTTCTGTCATTGAAATCCAAGCTCGGCCACGCCCCGGCTAGGGCAAAGGAGAATTTTGAAAATAACAATCAGCCCAGCGCTACTTATGACGCTAACAAGCCTGCTGTTGATGCCGGCAGAGGTGCTGATACGACTCATTTCTCCTCATCTTCAATCCCAGCTATCGCCTCAGCAAGTGAAGACACCGGTTGCATGCATGCAATGCTACGCGGCCTAGACGCCACAGTGGAAGCAGTAGGGAAAGCTCTACAGAAAGCCAATATTTCTCTAGTCAAGAATGCCGGGCATATCTCATGAATGCAGAAGTATAGCTGGCAAGGAATGCTGCAAGGACATTGATTGCGCAATCTGCACGTTTGTCTTGGAGATACATATCATAGATCCATGGATGTCTCCTATCCATTTGATATTACGTCTTCTATGGGTTTCCTGTTTGATTATCAGTTATAAGATTTCATCATTTATGTTTTTTTTTTTGTCCCTTTGCGTTTTTTAAGCCCCGAGTTTGTCTTTCAAAGGATGGGAAGGTACGTCTTGACTTTTTTTCAAAGTTATAGATCATACAGCAGTCCGTTATTAGTTTAAACTTTGTTGAACCCACTAGAATCTTACAGATGATATCTAAGGAGCTTAAATGATCCGCCTTGACCAGTACTCAAAAACTTAAACATGACTCGTGATCAAGAGTATATAAACGGCGTAAACTTTATGTTTTGTATTGTGTATACGTATTCCAAGCTTCTCTTCTACAAAAGTTGTGATATCAATTCGAAATTGACAAGCAGAAGCGAGAATAACTTCAATCCTTGGTTCCCAAGAGATCCTCTTGCAACATCCTAGACCCGAACATGATCGACAAGCTAAAAAGGCTCGAACCACAGAAACCTCCTCAATACGTCTATCCATTCGGATCCATTTCAGCTTTAATTAATGCATGGTCAGAACTTGGGGCCCAGGTTCTAATAGTTAATATATCCTAAATTGCAATTAGATATTAACTAATTCTGACTATTTCGATTGCTATCAATGTAGCACTTGAGAACATCTGGAGGGAAACACTGACTAAAGTAAGATTATTTGGCCGAAAGACCAGTCAGAAAACAAAGAACAAAGACTCTGGGGCTCAAGGAGCCTTGATTTCAAAGCAAATCACTCCTGCATTGATTTCAAATCACCGGAATATGGATGACGAGCATCAGTTGAGATTTTTAATTCGTCATTGATAACTAATGACAAATCATAGGTCCTTAGTTTCATGAAGCTTATTATTGATAGATAATCAACCTTGAATAAGTGATAAATAATAAGCAAATGCATAGTAGATTGTCCAATCGGCGGATTTTCCAAATAATACCCCAAGGGGTAAAGACCAGAGACCCTGCTGAGTAATTGGAAGGCTTTGTAGAATCTAACCAACTTCGGCTAACAATACGATATCTTGTGGCATTACAGGGGCCTTCTTTGCTTTAATCTGAACGGCTTAGTTCTTCTTGTCTTTGCTCGCGTTAGTTCATCGAAAAACGATGATAGCGAGAATCCGTATGAAGGTGAAGAAACCATGCCCATATTGAATTGGCTCATAACTGGGGCCTCCAATGGCCTTGGCCTTGCCCTCGCTCTAGAAGTACTGAAAGCAGGGCACAAAGTCATCGCCACTGCCCGAAACGTCACCAAAGCGTCCGCCGCGCATCCTGAAATCGAGCAGCTCGGCGGATCCTGGCTGCAACTGGACGTGAATAAGTCAGACACGAAACTTATCGTGGAGAGTGCCGTGTGCGACTTGTTCGGCGGTAGAATTGATGTCCTCGCCAATAATGCTGGGTACTCGATATTAGGCAGTATAGAAGATCTCAGGTGGGTTGACTGGAACCATACCCAGCTGCTACCTAGCTGTGCAACAGCATAGTTCCTTACACAAATCTTGTCATGGCAGCGAGAAAGAGATTGAAGACCAATTTAATACCAATTTATATGGCCCCATACGTACGATCAAAGCGGCTTTACCGAGCATGCGTGCGCAACGAAGCGGTGTCATTGTGAATGTAAGCTCAATTGCTGCACTGGATCCACGACCGTCTGGAGGCATATATGGAGCAAGTAAATCGTCCTTGGAAAGTGAGTGATGCGCCCTTGATTTCTATTATCGTATTTCATATCGCACACCTAGAATCCCGTACTGACCGGTGGATGCTGGCCGAGAATAGATCTATCAGAAGCTCTGTGTTTGGAACTTGCCCCATTTAATATTCGTGTGCTGATCGTGATCCCTGGCGGATTCCGAACTGATTTT
Source organism: Talaromyces stipitatus ATCC 10500 (assembly GCF_000003125.1). Lineage (NCBI taxonomy): Eukaryota > Fungi > Ascomycota > Eurotiomycetes > Eurotiales > Trichocomaceae > Talaromyces > Talaromyces stipitatus. The sequence continues at coordinate 1,575,759 of NW_002990117.1, read as the reverse complement.
CTGTCCGGCAATCTCGAGCCAGAGGCCCCTATGACAAAGGACTACGAGGGAACTCCGCTGCATGCTACTCTTAATTCCTTCCGCGCTTACAATGGCAACCAGCCTGGTGACCCTGCCAAAGGGATGAGACGGGTTGTAGAAGTGGTGGAAGGTACTGGATTAGGAGAAGGCAAACAAGGGCTTTTAAGATTACCCCTGGGCGCAGATTGCCTTGAAAGGGCGTATTCTAAAGTTAGCGCTTTGCAGAGAGATTTAGATGGGTTCGACAGTATAGCAAGGTCGACGAATTTGGACTGAATGAGAGGGATTCTGATGAAGTTCTACTACTTGTGCTATCAATTGATATGTTAAAGTAAAAGTTGGGTAAATTTCCCCTATGCACCTGCCAATGACCGTACGAAATATCGTTAACCTTGGACGCATCTCATCACGCCAAATTGTACTGAATAAGCCAATCGTAGGCTATCCATTAGTGACAGTTTCTATGTTCCTTATGCTGATATATTTCAGGTGTATTTAAACTTCTTCTTCGCGTCATAAGACCAATTAGTGGTTTAAATGCTGGTCGGGAATCTACCTAAGAACCTGGAAGCTAATTAGATATCTCGTCCCAACGTTCCAATGGAAGAACAGTGGACAGGACTTCAAGGGAAATATACTGCCTAGCTACCTAGTTAGTATTCCACCCAATGGTAAGATCAATCTCTGGCAAACCGACCGGTTACATGGCGAATCTTCTTTCCCCAAACATAAACCGGAATACCCAACAATCTCATGGCAGCTGCCAGAGCACCAAAAGTTCCAAAAGCCCCGTCATATCCATGACTGGCAATAAAAGGAGCAGTTCCTTTAATACGATAATGAGACAACAGGCTAATACTAAAGCTAGCTTTTTTGTCAAACAGAAGACTAAGGATGGGCGTAAAATTACTGTAGATAATTTATGTCTGGCTTTTGAGGATGATACTCTAGAAGGAGAAGCCTTATTCAACTCTATTACTCACCGATCTGGGATGCTTTGAGGGATACGTCCTTTTTAGACGAATAAACACCAATATTTAAGAGCAATAATTAAGAATATTGGCCCATCGCATCTTTTCTTGACCTTGTCAGCTACTGATTTACATTAGGCCGATCTCATGCAGCATCTTCTAAGCTTTGAATGATGGAAAGCGGCCATAGGACAGGAACGAATCCAAATCGCTCGCGACAACTTAAGAGATAATCTACATATTGTCGCTCAATGGTTCTGGATTCGATATAACATGTTTAGAAAGGAGGTCTTGGACAAGAGCTTCAATGTCATCGACAACTGGAACTGATTTAAATAGTAAGGACGTAGCTTAGTCCATAAATATGGCCTCTACTGGATTAATGGTGCTTCTAACTTAGAAGTTGAACCTTTGTCCCTTAAACTATGTCAAACCTTTGTTAACTTTTGGGGTATCTATATCTCTGCATTGAATCCCCAACCCAATCAGATGGTAGCAGATACCACTGAATATTCTCCAATAGCCTTTCATTAAACACGCTCCAAGACACTAATACCATTATTTTTATTCTATTTGTAATGATGCAATGATAAATGCTTGGAACCGCTGCATACTTATAGGATGGATAGCAAATATCGACATTGCACTATGTACTGGGAGCAGAGCTCTATTGGATTACATTGCCAAGTATATATTAAAGACCGAGAAAAAAACGGAATCTTACAAGGATATGATGAAAGGTTTTTTATCTAAACTCAATCCTCAAAACCCTTTCCTGTCTGCTGTTAGTAAGATGATGAACCATCTGATTGGCAAACGAGATTGGTTGGCCTAAGAAGTATTGCATTTACTTCTTAATATACTACTTCAATCTGCAAGTCAAATCTGTATTAATGTTGACTGTCGACCTGAGAAGGTTCATGCCGCCGCATTTGTTCCCGTCAAGCCTAAGATTGAAGGTAATGAAACTGTCCAACGAGGACTTTCAGTATTAGAGAAATATAAACGCCGTTCTGAACTATTTGAGAACCCATATTACTTCATATTCCTGCGTGAATTTGATTTCCGGAATTGGAGACAAATCTATAGACGTGATGCTCCAGTTAGGGTCCTTAACTATTTCCCATTGTACGATTCAGAAAAACAGCCTGAGAATTATACACGTGTTAAGTTGATGATGTATCATCCCTCTTGTGAGATTAAGAACTTACTGGAGATAGATGGTGACATATTTGTTATATATTGCTGTATATGAATTCTGCCATAACACTCATACTCATAATGAAGATTTTTATGATAAAGGTTCTTACTCATCCCGAAGTAATTCACAAGGATTTACATTTAGAGGATGAGGATATACTACAATCATGGGAGGCACTTGTTCGACAGTTGCCTAATCAAGATAACGCCACGAGAGTTGAAAATCCCAATGAGCTTGGAGATCGTTCTATCGACAGAGAGATGGATTGGATCCCACATATTAGTTGTCATTTAGATCTTGAGGATAATTTCTGGATGACAATGAAAGCAGATTATCCTGCAGATATGACTGTCGAATTTTCTGCATCTTAAGACACACTTGAAATCTAGCAGCGCCAAATTTATGATATAATTTGCGGTCACTATCAAATGTAGCTTAATAGAGAGAACCCCCCTCATACTCTTATCAATCTTAATGGCAGGGCTGGGACTAGGAAGTCCCATGTTCTTACATTAATCTTGGCCACTTTGGATTAAATGGGTAGAGACGCTAGTATCGAAAAATCACCTGTCATTCGTGCAGTGCCAACAGGTGTGGCTACATACAATATCACTGGCTATATGCTTCATTCACTGTTCTGCCTCCCAATTGGATAGGGTCAAATGGCTGATCTTACTCCTGAGAACCGACAAGCTCTGCAAGCTACTTTTCAGGGTGTGAGTTAGCTGATTATTGATGAAAAATCTATGATTGAACCTAAATAAGTTTACTAGATCAATCAGAGATTACAGGAAATATTTCCCACTTCAGATTCCGAGTCTGTTCAGCCTTTTGGAGGGCTTAACATAGTATTAGCTGGCGATTTCTATTAGCTTCCTCCTGTCAGCCAACAAGCTTTGTACTATAATAGGAGACTTGACAACCTGGAGGAAATTCATGAATGTGCTCTTTATCACAGTTTTTAGTTAACAGTTGAACTTGATATTATATAGCGTCAAGAGGGAGCTGATCCCACCTCTATTGCATTCTATGATGTTCTAGATTATCTCCAGGTAGATAAGTTAACTTTCAAGGACTGGGAGCTTCTTTGCACACGTATACAGGCGATGATACCGACAGAGGCTGTCAACTTCAAGGACACTATTCGACTTTACTCTAAGAAAGCAGAAGTATATGAGTATAATCATAATTAGCTGCAGGATATAGGATAGCCTGTACTCTGAATTCTGGCAACTCACCAGGGCTTAAAGGCTGACAAAGCTTCTACTGAGGAAGCTAGCAATTTACACTCAGAAATCCATATCTCTATTGGATGCCATGTCATGCTTTTAGAGAATATATAGACGCAATATGGGCTTGTGAATGGAGCCATTGGTACAATTATGGATATTATCTGGTATCCAGGGATTACTAACCCCCAAGAGACTCCTCCATTTGCTCTTCTTATTCATTTCAATTCGTACAAAGGTTCTAAGTATTGTACGATCAATGGTAAGAAAGTTGTGCCAATCTTTCGTTCAAAGAGAGATTTTGCTATAACATCAACTGTTCACAGACGCAATTTCCAATCATGGTGGCTTATACCATTACTGTCCATAAATCTAGGCGTCGTTATATTTGAAGAGCCATTCAATTTCAAAAAATTTAAACGAAGCAAGCCTCATAAAACTATAGTTATAAGACACAAAGATGTAAAGTGACAAGCAGAAGAACATATATGATTCTACAATTCCTTCCTATCTATTGCTTTGAAGAATTTACTAATCAATGACTATAGCACGACTACATTCTTCTTCTACCTCAGCCTCCATCTATGCCTGCATCCCAAGTTCTGACCATTGATCTCCCAATCTGGACATCCTCACCTCAACAAGCGACCTCTGTCGTACCATGGGCCTCATCCCAGCACCCCCCCGGTGATGAGTTCGACTAGTTATTGTCGTCGTCGCATCGTCGTACGGAATCGTCCGGAATCTTCTTTCAATTGCGTCGTGTTTATATCGTTTGGGTAGTTTGCTTAGTTTGTCTTGCTAGCTCAGGGTATAGATATCTCCCTCTCCCCACCTAAAAGCTTACGCTCTGCTATGACTTCGGTGGACAAATGCACTGTAGAGACCTTGTACGAATCGAGCATTATTTTGTGTTGATGCGTCCATAACGTTGTTGAGTTTCTTAATTAGAGTGCCAACTTGGAGTTGGATTGAAGGGGAATTGACTGTCCCTTTGAGTTGTACGTGTTGTATGACTTCACTTTCAGTCTATTTGTGAAATTTAGGTTGGGCCAGTGTATCGATTAGGGCCTTCATTGGCTCACCACGTTTTGGCACATATACGCTATTAGCACGCAGTATCTGGCGTAGATCTATAAGATATTGTATGCTACACTTCTCGAAGTCATCTGTGGTCCATTTCTTGAAGTTATTTTTGAATATGAACCAAAGATTATTATCATATCTCTCAGTGTAGTCTTTATATCTTGCAAGCATGTATTTCTCAATTTCTTTGCGGTCTTTGTCGCTCGGATCCCAGTCTATATAATCTGTAGTGGTGACCATATTGCCGGCTGTTTAGTGCGTATATCGGCGCACCGGGGTAGTAATTGACATGAGGTCGAAGAGGGTTTGAATGAGTGAGAATAAGGGTAAGGATCTGATCTGTGGGCCTCACTGATCAGTGTTGGTTTTACTATGGTCCGTATCACGAAGCATAGACGGTAGTAAGGCGCGAACACGAAGCGGCCCAACGAGCCTGACAATATGAAGCTATCTTGATTCCTAATATTGTGACTAGGACGGGGGATAGCTAGCTAGATATATACGCGGCACCCACGTGCCACGTCAGACTAACTAATCCGGTGCCGAAACGCGTAGGGTTTGATATTCACGTTCCGACAGTTATTCTATCTGGAAGGAAAAGCACAATCTGTCCTAGAGCGATAGCAATCAGATATTCAAGCGGTACGAACGACACTCAGATATGCAATATCGATAGGAAGGCTTGATATAGAATAGCAATATAAACTAAGTTAGTTATACTAGAACTAACATTAACTAACCGCTCCCACTTTCATGTATGATAGACCCTGCTGCAGCTGCCGAAGATAGGATGCTGCACATTTAAAGAAGATAGCCTTTAAGCCGGTCTATCATCCTTAATCCACTAGGTGTTGGGAACCCTAGTCCAATGAAGTCTAAAGTGCAAATACCAAGTCACCACGCCAAAGCAGGGAGAGCATGGGGCTTTTAGGAGGATAGGTCGGAAACACACGAATTGCATGTATTTAGCGCACCAGTGCCCTATAGGGGAAACCCCTCCGGGCGTAATAAATATAATAAATATCATTCATTCATTCATTGTAGATATCATCAAGACAAAAGTACATATACAAATGCTCGCGGCTGTACCTACCTAACTAGGCAGGTAATACGCCCGAGATAAGGTTCAATACCCACCATCTACGATTTGTTATCTTTGAAATCTATCACTGGTATATAACCAGCATCAGATCCTCAATTCGCTTCATTTCAAGAGATTTTCAAAAAGGTATCGAGATATTCTGCAGAATCGAAATGTCAACTCCCAAAACATGGCTCATAGTCGGCGCATCTCGCGGCATTGGTCTCGAGTTTGTCCGCCAAATCATCGGTCATGGTCACCGCGTCATTGCGACAGTGCGAAATCCCAACTCCGATATCGATGCGTTGGCTAAGACTGCGCCAGATCGAGTACGGGTTTTGACGTGTGACGTTTCTCGTGAGGAGAGTATCAATGTAAGCGTATTAGCTCCCAACAGATCATCAAAGGAGAAGGACGGAAAGAATAGTCGACTAAGTAGGGCGATTAGGGCTTCATTGAACAGTTCGTTCAATCCGGGGAGCGGAAAATAGACTATGCAGTCATTAATGCCGGGATATTGAAATACCCGAATGTAAGACACAAATCTCTTCCTTTGTCCATTTGAGAGACTGACTCTATCAGCGAACTCTTGAAATGTAGGTCTCTAGCGCGAACACTGTCAGTCTGGTCTGACTTTATAGGACATTCGAGCGCTTCGCAACTCACCTACACACAAACACCATCGGACCCATTATCGTAGCTCAGAAACTACTACAACTAGCCAACGTCACCATCGGGACAATAGCTTTTATGTCAAGTGATTCCGGCTCAACGACGCGCTTCCTTGCTTTCGAAGATGGGTAATAAGCCCCCCATGATCATCGGCAGCGGAGAAGATAAGAAGTTAACATACTCACATGGTCAGGTTCGCTGCATATTCCGCATCAAAAGCTGCTTTGAATCAAGCTCTGAGGGTATTTATTCCCATTAAATGGATGAAAGTGAATGTAACTGAGAACGAGACTGCAGCACATGGCCGAGGAACTCAAACGAAAGCAAAGCCAAACGGCTATATTAGCTTTGCATCCTGGAGAGGTGTCGACGTGAGTGTTCTTATACCTAGGAAGTACGTAACTGAGAAGAATATGCGCTGAATCATACAGTGACATGAGCAAGATCGATATTGCGTGGGAGATCAGCGGCGGACAAATTACGGCCGAAGAGTCGGTGTCTGCCATGATTGATGTTATCCAGAGCAAAAGTATTGAGCATACTGGGACGTTTTGGACCTGGAAGAACGAGGTATGTATCTTCCTGCCTAGGTGATGAATGAATCGGTTGGCTGACCCGTGGACGTTTATCCATGCAGGAATACCCGTGGTGATGCATATACACTGAGTAAGCACTGTACCTATGTATAGTTAGGTAGATAAAACACTGCCGGCTTGGGCGGCTAGACGTTGATTAAAATAGGAATCTATAGCATACTTCATACATAATCTCAGACAAAATAACTGATTGGCTCTTTCATGCTAAGCAAGCACTTCCGCAAAACAAGCATTATTTATGGAGCACCGCGCTAGCCCAGTCGTTGCTCGTAGAATGAATACGGAGTATACGAGAGGGACAGTGATTTAGGGCTGGGATTGACCTGCTCGTTCGGGTTAGTCTAGCTGAACAGCCCTGAACAGCCCTGAACTGACTCGCTGCCTGCTGCCTGCTGCCTTGTGCCTTCGTGATAGAGAAGAATTGAAGACTCAGGCTCTTGCGGAAATTTAATGCATACGACGACACGCCATGTGCTAAGCCACGCATTCGAGACCCGACGGAGTTTTGAGACGGCACAGCCGCCTTGTCGAGACTATGTGACTATGACTAAGGACAGGGTCTAGAAAGGAGAAACACACACTCATCAATTGTCACGGATCAATTCACCCGGTCATAAGTCTTAAAGCGACAAGCCTAAAGGTCAAGTCGTTAACTAAATTGAATTGCGGGCGCCACCAAATCTCAAACGGAACTGCCTTCACTACCACAGACTACATAGTGCAGACTACTCGTCTTTTATCTTTTGTCATGATATCGAGATATATTTGATTTTGGCATTGTTCTGTTATTATCATAGATTGTGAGGTCAAACATCTCGGATGGATGCCAAGACGGGCTCGGTCGCATCTGACGACACTCATCGCGCTGCACACTCCAGACAACATTCCTACGAACAAGTCTTTACGACCTTTGCGACGCCCCAACAGCCTCAATTTGTCCAGTGTAAGTGCATCGCTTGTTGATGGAAAGATAGATGCTAATCTAAACAGCAATATCGCCTACGCAAGATGACCCTTCGAATAAGGAAGATAACGGCGACGATAAGAGTCCAACAATGTCGCAACAACCAAAAACCGGCGGTTCTCGATCACCGTTATTCTGGGTCAATTCCGATCCACAGACCGTACGGAAGGGATCGAGAGAAGAGACACTCAAACGGATTCGATCGCATGTAATGTCCGAGCACAATCGCAAGAAGCGACTGGAGAATACACGACGGTACAATAAGAGCAAGACATGGAAGAACCTCGCCTATCGGCCGGAACCGATCGCGACATCTAGACTGTCGCGCGCGATTGAGTCGTCGATATCTCCGCCGTACTCGTCTTCCTCGTCGTCGGACAGATCGAGTTCGAAGAGCTCGTCGTCCCCGGAGATCCGGGAACAGTCGCCTCCGGACAGTCTCAAAAAATCGAGAAGTGCTGGTTCACTGACATCGGAGACGTCTATTGCATTTTCCACGATACAAGACTTCTCGCAGGAGTCGACGAGTTCGACGCAGAGTTCGCCGCAGGAACAGCAGCTATCGCTTGTACGGCATGAGGCAAGCGTGCCTGTTGCGCCTCGTGTAGGTACTGACGAACTAGATCCGTTTCACGCGACACAAGTACAACTCTCCGAGTCGCAATATCAGCATTTCAAATTCTGTACGTTTCCGCCTCTCGTCAAGTGGCATATTGCTAACAAAAAGACATTCAAAAGTTCTGTACGACCTAATCCCCCAAGCGGCACCGTTCATGAACCACGGCATCGCAAAACTCCGCAACCACTGGGTCTCCCTCGCACAATCGAATCCATCCGTACTGTACTGCTGTATCACCTCGGGAGTGACAAATAAATCGTTACGGACCGGTGACTTTTTTGCCGATCCCGCGACTCGACGGGATAGTCCCTTGGTGCTGGATCGGCTTCGGAATCGGGGCTTGACGATTAGTTTGATTAACCGGGATTTGTCGTCTGCGTCGTCGGCGGCGAGTGATGCTTCTATTGCTGCGGTTTCGATGTTGATCTCTGTAGAGGTACGTCTGCTGCCCTTGTATACTGCAGGATGAGCTGACTGGGGTAGATTACTGGGAGCAATCCGCAAGATATTGCGCCTCATCTTAATGGGTTACGGAAGATGGTTTCACTGCGAAAGAATTTTGCAGATATATCCAAAAACGTGCGGGTGCAAGTCGAATGGTTCGTACATTCTACCCTCTAACTGGAGCAACCACACTAATTCTGTCAAGGAACGACATCCGATCCGCATGCAAAACAATGTCCAAACCCCTCTTCCCCTTCATCCGCTACGCCATGCCAGCACATACACCACCACAAGTCCGCGTCGAAAATGCAGGCAAACTAGCCTCTACACTACGCCTCCTCAGCCGTATCCCCGGCGTATTCGGGGTAGAGATGTGTCGCACAATCGACGATCTCACCTCTGTCACTTTATACGCTGAGATATTCCGACTACAACCAAAACTCGCCTCGGTACTGTTCGACGAAGATATAGAAGAATACTTTAACAACGAAGCCCTCTACACGGAATATTGCCTCGTCAACGACCGATGGATTCGCGCTTCTTCTACAGCAAACTCGACATTCACACTCCGCGGCGACGACACAATCGAAGGCGCCGTCCGACTAGCCAGTCTCCTCTTCCACAATACCACAATCTGGCCATTTTATCCTGCCATAGCCCCCTTGTTCCCTTTACCAGTCATTGCACTCGAAACCGCACTCCGTCACGGCATCGCAGCGGGTACATACACCTATCTCCCCGATCTACTCATATGGCTCTTATTCATCGGCGCATCAGCCGCAAAATACCTCCCCACAAGTCGGATTTGGTTTATGGATGAATTGTGTAAGGCTATCGATACTTATAACACCACCATACCACTCACCACATCAATATCTCCTGGCAGAGGAGGAGGAGACGGGGGAAATAATTATAATGAATACGAATCAACCCAATTCATGAGCACAGTGGATGATTTCAGGGATGTTTTGATGGGATTTTTTTTTGTTGATCGTTGTTATGGAGCGGACGTTTCGGAGATATGGAGGAGTTTGACTGGGCGATAGCCATCGTCACTTATCCTGAAGCATGTTATGTAGATATCCTGGCCCAGCAGTAGTTTGCTCGTTGTACATGTTTATGATGTATGTATGTATGTGTGTATATGATTATGATATTGATTACTTTCTGATAGTCCAGATCAGGATTGTATTACTGCATTAAAGAGTTGACTAAGTTCAGTACATTAGGATCGTATCATGCATCCACAATCATCAATATCATAATATCGATGAACCAGTCATTTCATGTGGATGTTTGAGAAGCAAAAAAAAGAGGACAGCAGGGTATCTGAGGGACAGAAAATAGAAACATGAAACGTTCAGAGTTCTACCCCGTTTGTTTTTCATTGCATAGTTCGAGTGTCAAAACAGTGCTGCGTGAGATGTCATTTGTCATAGACTAGACAGTATCGCGAGCAACCTTGGCCCGACGCTCGCGCCCCTTCTCAGACCAGGGGAAATGAGCAACAGGAATAATGAAGAAGCTGTTTGACGAATCCGCAATACCAGCCAAGGCATTGTACCAGGCCAAGAAGGCAGCCAGAAGCGCAAAGAAGCCTCCTGCCTTGATGATCTTTGGGTCTGGTGCGCCGTTCTCGCGGACTAGATAGCCAATGCCAAGCAACAAGAAGGCGAGATCTAGAGTGAAGAAGAGCGAGAAGAAGGCCACGGTGGAGCGGAGGGTGCAGAGTAAGAGGATGAAGGTGAAGATGAACCAGCCCTGGAGACCGTCAGTGCTTGTTTTCTGGAAATGTGGACAGGGGAAGGGAGGGTACCATTAAGAAGAGACCGAAGGAGTTGTAGAACATGATTGGGCTGTTGTGGTCAGCTGCTTCAAGCGCTCCCACGATATTGAATCCACCAGGAGTCAAGGTGATGGCGAAAGCGAGCCAGAAACCACCATAAGAAGACAGAGCGGTGGCACCAAAGGTGTTGCCGACAGCCATTTCCCTTTGAACAATTAGTGAACGCGTCTCGGGAGCTAGTCATAGAATTAAAGAGGAAGAAGACATACCACATGCCAGCAAGCAACTGGACCAAACCACCATACCCAAACGCAAGTCCGATCACAATATTAGGCTCAGTAATATCCCTGGCGCCCATATTGATACAGCCAAGCACAAAGGTAGTCAAGGCGAAAGCACTCAAGCCCAAAGGAGCAGGATTGGCAATCTTGCGATCGCTCACAGGACGATACAGACCAGGCTGGAATTCACCACCAAAGGCAGGGAGACGGGCCTCGTGAGTGTTGACTTGAGCCAAGGGGCCGTACCCGAAACGGGCAGCGGCGCGAGCAACGTCGTGCTCTTCGCGAGACATTTGAGGGTATGCTGCCGGGGAGGCGCCGTTGGTGGAGGCGCCAGTGTTGTCGAGGTTGGTGGTCTCCTTGTCGAGGGGAGGCGCAGCGTCAGGTGCAGATGCCATGTCTGTGTTGTTAGTTTTAGTAACAGTAACGAGTCGATGAATTGGGCGAAGGTGTATGAGGGAGAGGATGAGGGAGTGCGATGTAAGATGTAACGGGGTGTAGATGGGAAAGCAAGTGTAGGAAGAAGGATTTTGCGCAGAGCTAGTCAAGCTAGGTAACTGCGGGCCGCCTCAACAAGATCTCTAAAAATACATTCCAGACCCAAACAAAATAAAATAAGACGAACCTTTGTCTAATAATATCAGCAGACCTTGGGCTTGAAAGGACTCGCGTCTGGTGTTGTCTGTCTGAGGTGAGGTGAGGTGAGGTGAGGTGAGGTGAAGGAAAAGGTGAAAGAGGGCTCAAGCAGGTAGATATAACGGGCTGAAATTAAATGGACAGGGAAGCTGGATAAATAAGTTCCATCCGTGCGAATCCCTAGTCCCAGAAGAGTATTCGGTTCGGGGATCTGGGGAACGTCTAGGCGGGGGCAGTCCCTTTTTCGGCCATTGGCAGACACCAATCCACCTTGTATAATATAATAATATATTACATATTACACTAACCTACATAGTGGTCAACTACAAATGATTATAAGATGATTATTTTATATATTTTATATACTTTTAATTATTTTATTAATGTTTTATATATATTTATAAATGTTTTATAAATGTTTTATAAATGTTTTTTAAATATTTAAATATTTAAATATTTTTTAATTATAAGATAATTGGTGTTCCAAGACTGGATGACGGGAATTACTATTAGTAAGCTGCTGACTGTGGAGGAATTTTGGCGTATTTTTAGTGTAATAGCACCAGAATTAAGCAACGCGCATTCTGGGGTACGCCTGCTGGCAGCCAATCACATGTCCGGCATGGTAAACGATCTGCTATTTTACCGTTATAGCCATACGGAATAAAATACACGAGCAACGGAGCACATCGTATAGAGGTCTGTATGCCGATCAGTCCACCCCATTTTCCCGTCTGGACGATCTCGTCTCTCGGTTTCAAGAATTTCAAGAATTTCATGATTTCATGAATTTCATCTCGAGAATCAAAAATGGTCCCACAATGTTAGCAAGCAATACCGTTGTTCGTAATTGATCGATGGCATATGTAGAATCCCGACGTGGTCAATTCAATAGATCGTCTGTGTCTGTGTCCATGTCTGTGTCCATGTCTGTATCGCGGAGAAACGGATATCTCAATACGGTAACATTATGTATGATTATGTACAGTCTAGCCCTGTTGGGCACTGTCCACCGATGGTTAAGTATTTAGCCTGTCAAATTGCCAATTGTCAATTGTCAGCAATTCTCTACTCAATCAATTAAAGTACAGTCTATGTGGTGTGAATGCATAATGCACTGTACATACATGAATCAAACATTCTTCACTGTACAGGCAGTTGACCACTAGTTAACTACAGCATCAAATAAGTGAGTTGAGTTAACTAGTTAACTGACATGTGAGTGAACTAAATTATAGTTATGTTACTCCGTACAGAGTAGCTGACATAATCGACATTCCCCAATTAGGCTGATTGGCCGGCGCCAAGTCTCACGTGAATCCATTGTTTGCCTAAATTTGGGGGCTCCCTTTTCCCTGCTCCGACATTCATTGGCATGGAGCATGGAACCCGGGGCCTGGCTCCATGCCAACAGTTTCAGCATACGAGAAACAGTACAGAGTAAACTTCGCTCTAAACAACAAAAATACTGCTAAAGTTCGTTTCAGAATCGCGCTCTGTCCTCCAACCAAACTACCTCAATCCGTTCGGCGGAGCGGAAAGTCTGTCTCCATACTAGTAGACCAACATACTGGGGTACTACTACGTACGTACGGACGGACGTAGTTAAGAGGCGAGAGACCGACGCAAATGCCGATTCTATAGTCCGCGACTTCGGCTTCAGGATTTGTGTGGATTACATGGGTGATCGCGATATGCCGAGATATCGGGATTTGTGGATGTGTAACTTGGCTAACGTTGTACGGACATAACATTAATTGAAATTGATGCAATATGCAAGATGCAATACCAAGAGCCGCATAGCATGGCATTGGCATATCCCGAACCCCGTACTATATTGTTCAGCTTCATATAAGTCTTGGTTGGCATGAATGCGGAGAATCTGGAAGACTGACTGACTCGACTTTCTTTGATTGCTCGGTTCGGGCCTGAGGAACCTCCCCCCGGATTACGCGGCAGCATTGAAGGATCTCGGCAATGCCCATAACAGGCTTCCATGATCTTATGATCTTACGATCTGGTTTACCCCGGGTATTAATTCTCATCTCGATCTGGTTCCCCCGGATTTATGGGCTGTGAGTCTGGGGCCGAGGATGTAAGATCTGGAGTTGGATCAGGTGTTGTGTGCCGGATAAGGGGGTTTCCGGACGAATGGATATTGTATACTTGTTGTATGCTGATTGTATGCTGATTGTATACTTGTTGTATGCTGATTGTATGCTGATTGTATACTTGTTGTATGCTGATTGTATGCTGATTGTATACTTATGTTGGGGGAGGCGGGTGAGGTCTCAATTGTCTGGTATGTTGATGTACCTGCGTGCAGATGAGCAGTGCATCCAGACGAATAACAGGTACATGTACCCATGCATGACATCAGGTATAATAGTATATAATAGTATAATAGTGATATACAGACTAGACAGTAGTACTACCCTCCAGCTTCCTCACAGTCATCTCCAACTGCGCATTGAATGCCTTGGCCTGCTGCAATAATCCACCATACGATCCCTCAGCAGCCGAACTCACATTCTCCGAGACGCTGCGCAGCAAGAATTCAAGGCCTGCTATACCGCTGCTTTCATTCTGCCTGTCGTCATCTGCTCGGACACGATTCCGGTCTAGCGTCAGATCGAGGTTGTGTAGTGTATTGTTAATAGCGTTGCGTGCCTAGACCATAAATTAGCAATCGAACCACTAACAACAGAACAAGGGACAAGACCATCTTCGCATTCTCCTCCGCAATATGTCTCCGTCGCACAGCATCCATTCGCAGCGTAATCTCATGTCTCTGCTGTCGTATCTCGAGTAATCGATTCCGCATCTCGGCAGCTTCACGCTTCGCCTTTTTCAGCTGCACTCCCAGCGAGAAATTGCTATCAAGTAATTCGCTAAGCTCGAACAGTCGACCCTCCAATTGTGTTCCGTATGCTTCGATGGTTTTGCGCTGTCGAGCATATTCCGATCGTTTACTCTGGTTGCCTGCGTCGTTGGCGATGTTGTTGTCTAGTGTTGTTAAGTGTTTGTCTAGTATCTCTTTGCAGATTTGAGATAGCACGTCGGCGGCGTTGACGCCGTTTCGGCTGGGGAAGTTTTTGCCTACAGCTTCGAGTTCGTCGGTTGAGTCCTGCTCATTATCGGACGGGTCGGAGGCTGCGCCGGTTGAGTCTAGGATGTGAGCGTTTGCGAGACGGTGGACTGTGATTGCGACGGTTCCTTCGCGTCGTCTGGTTGGCTTGTCTTCACTAGTCACACCGGATGCTCTTCCGCGCCGACGTTTTGGTGCTTGGTCTGGCTCAGGTCTTGTTGTAGTTGTTGTCTCTGCTTCTGGCTGAGAATCCTGTTCCTTGTCAAGGGATGGACGACCCCTGCGCCGGGAACTTTCGCCATTTTCTTTTGACTTTTGAATCTCTTCAGCACGCTCTTGCGTTTCCTCACCAGGCATCTCAGCAACAGCTTCGACCTCTCTGTTCTTGCCTTTTCTTTCCTTCCTAGGCTGCGGGGCTGTGTCTTCACGGTCCTCTGCTTCGTCTTCTATCGGAGGTCTAGTCCGCTTCCTCCTACCGCGTGGAGCCTGTTGTGTCGGTTCTTTGCCTTTGTCTTGGCCATTTTCAGGTTGGTTTTTACGTTTTCGTCCGCTTTTAGCAGTGCTTGCCTCCGGTGCTTCATCTTCTTGTACTGCTTCGCGGTCAATTTCTGGCTCAGCCTCCGCCGCTGGCTGGTTTTCCGCGCCTCGTCTGCTTCTCGCTCTGGGCAGCCTCGGCTGCGTCTCTTGGTTGCTGGTATCTTCAGGAGGATCCGAGCTGCCGGCTTCCTGTCTGATAGAATGTCTCCTCGTCTGATTGTCCTTTTGTCTTGATTTTTCTTTTCTGTTTTCTTGCGATTCTGCAGTCTTCGGCCTTCCTCTTCTATTAGTCGTGATGATTTCCTGCGGGGGCGCGTCTTCGACAATTGTATTTCCTGGTGGCTGATCATCCCTTACATCTGCTGTAGGTACTTCCGGGACTTCTGCACTATTATCAACGCTGTTTTGTTGCTCGTCGTTTTGCGTAGTATCCTCATGAATAGCCAGTGACAGGTTTACGATCTCGGACTGTGACGTAGCAGGAAGGGTAGAATCGTCATTTCTAGTACCTAACACCAATCAGTATACTAACCGTAATCCTTTTCAGTCACTTACTGATCCTTCTCCGCTTGCTACTCCGGCCTTCTTCTTGCTCTGTCGTGTTATTCGGAGTTGAAACTCTACCAACCGAGACTCTATCTAGTCTTCGAGAGGACCCTGCAGCCGTACTATTGCGCAATACCCTTGTCGGGGTCTCCCTCGTAGAATGTTCAGTAACCGTCGCAATTGCGCTCGGAAGTGTTGTTGTTGTTGTTGACTCCACCACGTTCGTATCCTCAGGAACACTTTCAAGTTGTTGCGCAACTGAGGGCGCTTGAGTACTCTCAGTTGGCGATCCAAAAGAAAATCCAAAGTCAAGTGCTTGAACTTTGCGTGTACTGTTGAAAATCAACTTCTGTCAGCTGTTTGGTTGCAAGTCGCGTGCGGGGAGAAACATACCCTGCGCCGCGCTGGCGCATTTGCAAGCGCTCCTCTCGACCTGCGAGGAAAAGTTAGCTTATTATCATTGTATCAGAGACTGGGGTCACGTACTCGCTGCCATATTGTACTATTGCCCCTAAACGCAGCTTGTCGCGCAATTCTACGCGCTTGGAGAGATGATAGAACGCGGGCCGTTGAGATGTTAGGTAGTGGGCTGCTATTTGCGGACTAGTGTGGACAGCTCCGGAGCCTTTCCGCATCTCAAACTCAACTCTTCAACTATCTGATCATTAAAGATCATCTCCAAAGTGTGCTCATCTACAGGCCAACTGTTAATATATCTCAAATCGTGTCTGGAAAATCCACCATCTACAATGGGCTGGTTCTGGGGCAATTCGAATCAAGAAGATCCGACAAAAAAACTCGATCCGGAGCTTCAAGACTACCTCAAGAAAGAAAGACCAGCTACATACACGACGGTCGTCAGACCCTCACGAGAAACTCCCACAGAACCTCAAACACCATCCTCACAGCCAGACACAAACAACGCCACCGAAGGCAAATCCGCAGTCCCCGCAGCTTCTCTCTACCCCGACGGACGATATGCGCACCTCTGGAAAACCTACAAACCTCTAGCAGACGTCGAGGCCACCGACAATTCAAACTCGGCACAGCGAGTAGTTGAAAGACTCAAACGTCGGAAAGATTCAGTACATTCAGCGGCTATGGAGAATTGTGCGATTGAGCATGAGGGTCTGACGACATGTTTTAACAAGAGTGACTGGATGTCGATGATCAAGGCTAGAGCGACCATGTGCTCTGATGAGAA
This sequence comes from Talaromyces stipitatus ATCC 10500, assembly GCF_000003125.1. Lineage (NCBI taxonomy): Eukaryota > Fungi > Ascomycota > Eurotiomycetes > Eurotiales > Trichocomaceae > Talaromyces > Talaromyces stipitatus. Next base: position 1,558,797 of record NW_002990117.1, on the reverse strand, counting down.
TAGGAAGTTTTCGCGGTGCTATACCACGCAAGCTGTACGCATTCTCTCTTTCTCCATATATCAAGAGGAAATTACTGACCTTTGAAGAAATTTCTACAAGCCCTTGGCTACGCCAGCTCATTAGACTACGACGAAGAAAGAGAAGAACGCATCCAAATGCACGCAGACAAACTATACCACCAAATGCTCGACTACGAGAGCCGAGTCGCAGAAGCCCGAGCCGCGGGACAAGAACCTCCGCCGATCACATCTCTATTCAACCCCAACGCCAAACCCGTTCCAGCGAATGATGGCAAGACAATAATAATACCAGGGGCAGAACAACTTCCGGAGGGATATAAACTACCTGCATCATTAGACAAACTCAGTCCACATGAGAGAGAGCTCGAGATTCAGTCTATCAAGGCTGAGATTGAGCAAAAGGAGATATACTCGGAAGCAGCGGCTCCGTTTGTTAAAGTGCAGCAAGAATCACAGATGAAGAGGCAGGAGAAGGCGAAAAGTTGGTTTGGTGAGACGCTGGGGAAATGGATTACATAACTTTAGTCTTCCTCATCTTCACTGTATATTATTCCAAGATACTCCTATGCACGATCCTTCGGAAATATGGCCGAGACTATCCGGGGGCTTGTCAGTGGCATATCCATGTAACAGGAGTAGCTTCACGCATCTAATCATGTGATACTCAATGCAATGCTTCATTGATGCAGACAACGAATGGGAAAGGTGATAGATCAACACTAATGCCATGCCAATCAACAGAGTCCAGAGACTCCGGACAGAAGAAATCTGCACGTGACTGATGTGTTGGCAGCTGTCTTCACAAGCTGATATCCAGACATCTTTTCTAGCGTTTGACTGCCTCGCAAAGTGTCTGGAACGAATCGGATCAGAGACATTGACAATGCCAAAGAGTATGAACGTATCCTCAGCTCGAGGACAGGAGTCTGTAAGCAGCGACCTGATTGGCTCAGCCCGTGGGAACGCGTATTGATTGATTCGCAAAAACGCGTGGAATTAATTAATACCTGTAATTTACGCTCTCGTACTCCCTTGGTGAGGCTTACTCCTACATAATCTTCGTGACTGTAATGTAAGAATGGTTTCGTGACCGAACACGGAGTATGTGCTACGGCTGTCTGATCACTCCTTCTGCGACGATAACTTCGATTCAGGCACTGTCGAGGTTACAGTGAGAGAGGAATTGTTGTATTCATTGTGGATTCCTCTTTTTTTCTTTCCTTTCTTTCATTCCTTGTTTCTGTCGAGACCGACTGTTTCGTCTGCTTATCTACGTTATAGCCGGCCAATATCCGTGGCTCGACTTCTGGGACGACCAACCAGACTTCATTTCTTCATTCCTTCGACATACAGCTTCTTCGGACTCCTCACTACATAACCAACCTCTCTGTCGCTTATTTTTATTCAATCAACACCGATATTCTCGACACATCACATTCACTCGAATCTACACCAATTGAATCGCAGTTTATTGGGCTACTTCAAGCAGTGCTCTGCGGAGCACTGTACCTGACTTGCTCAATCATGAAAGCTACACCGTTGTTGATCGCCTGGCACAACGGCAACGCTCCTGTCTATTCTGTACATTTTGATCCTCATGTCAAAGGTCGATTTGCAACTGCTGGAAAGTGAGTTTTATTTATGAATTTCTACTGTAAACTTTTTTTTCGTGTTACTGACTATCGCCCCGCTTGTAGTGATAACAATGTCCGAGTACGTCGTACCTTTACTTCCTTAATCGTCCCCGCATCATTCTAACCTCGATATTTAGACTTGGAAACTGGAGTGTAATGGAGAGGAACGAAAAGTCACATATTTGAGCACGTTGGTGAAACATACCCAGGCTGTAAACGTGGTTCGATTCTCGCCAAAAGGTGAATCTTCATACCTTCCATAGAGACGCAAATACTGATGGAAACAGGTGAAATGCTTGCGTCAGCAGGAGATGATGGAAATGTCCTGTTATGGGTGCCGTCTGAATTATCCATGGCGCCGCTGGGAGAAGATCATTCGGATGATAAGGAGACCTGGAGAGTGAAGCATATGTGTCGGTCGTCGGGAGCTGAAATCTATGATTTGGCTTGGTCACCGGATGGTGTTTTCATAATTACCGGTAGCATGGACAATGTTACTCGGATCTACAATGCTCAAACAGGTCGGTCGAGCTTATGCCGTTTTCTGGTGTCAGCGCTGACAACACTAGGACAAATGGTTCGACAGATCGCAGAACATTCACACTATGTCCAGGGTGTAGCCTGGGACCCCCTCAACGAGTTTGTTGCGACGCAGTCGTCAGACAGATCCGTACACATCTACAGTCTCAAAACGAAAGATGGCCAATTCTCTTTGACCACACACGGAAAGTTTTCAAAGATGGATCTTCCTGCACGCCGAATTCCTGCAAGCAGCCCTGCTCCCACAGATACCAAGACTCAATCCGTTGTCGGTGGATTGTCGATTGCCTCACCAGCACCATCCACGCCGGGAACTCCTAAAACAATGACCCTGCCGATGGATCCACCTCCAGTGTCTCATAGTCGACGCTCCTCGTTCGGGTCTTCTCCTTCGATTCGTCGGTCAGCTTCGCCGGCTCCATCACTACCGTTACCTGCTGTCAAGCCGATGGAAGTTTCGTCACCAAGCTTGTTTGGAGGCTTGGGTGTCAGAAATGCAAATTTATATGCAAATGAGTCTTTTACGTCTTTCTTTCGTCGATTGACGTTTACTCCAGACGGCAGTTTGTTATTTACTCCAGCGGGTCAATTCAAGACGACGCAAGGATCTACAAGTGATTCAATGAAAGCGAGTGAAGAAATTATCAACACAGTCTATATCTATACAAGAGCAGGGTTCAACAAACCACCCATTGCGCACTTGCCTGGCCACAAGAAACCGTCCGTTGCAGTGAGATGCTCCCCGATATATTACACACTCCGACAAGGATCCCGACCTACGAATCACATTACGCTTGATACGTCTTCTGGTGATGACAGCTTCCCAGCATTACCGGATCCTGTTGTGAGTGCAAATATTACGAGTCATCCGTCCATGGAACCACCGCCACCTTCTAGCGATCAGACGAAACCGTCTCCGAAGACTGAGAATGATTCTGCTTCTAGCTCTGCGTTTGCTCTACCTTATCGCCTTGTCTATGCGGTAGCCACGCAGGATGCTGTATTCATATACGATACGCAACAACAGACACCACTATGTGTTGTGAACAACCTTCACTTTGCGACGTTCACAGATTTAAGCTGGTTAGTCTGAAATTCGGTTACAGTTTTGATCCTTGCTAATCTATATTAGGTCGTCCGACGGATTGACGCTGATTATGAGTTCATCTGATGGATTCTGCTCGACTCTTTCATTCGCTTCAGGAGAATTAGGACAGCCCTATACGCCTCCTGTTCCTTCATCGAACTCGACGGCACATCACCACACTCTATCTGCAAGTTCCTCATCGAACAACACACCTTTACCCACACCCACACATGCTCCATCGCCTTCGTTGACAAAACAAAGTCCGGCGCCGGCTAGTTCAGGACCAAATGGTGCGGGTCGCGCTAGCAGTCCTGCGCGATCATCATCGGCTTCTTCAATCCAGACACTCCATGCATCTCAATCAGGCAACGTCATCAATAACCCAACGCCTACTCTCGGCACTGTACCACCTTTGACTGCTACCAATTCACTTCCTCTAACCACCCCGCCTCAAACCCCATTACCGGGGATCTCACATAGCGCTACAAGCTCGTTTAGTAGTACTGTTCTGGGCAAGCGGGATATAGGTGCGGCCAGCGAATCCGAAAGGGAAGAGCCCAGGCGAGATGGCAAACAGGCTTCCGAGACTGAAAAGCCAGCGAAAAAGCGACGGATTGCGCCTACTTTGGTATCAAAGGATTCTGCAAGCTTCGCTAGTGACGTTGAAAGCAAGCCGGTGCCGCCTCAGGCTTCTGACAAGGTTGAACCGCAACCTACCGAAGATGCTGAGCAGGTTGATCAATGAGCAGCGGAAGCAGCTCAATAAAATGATTTATGTGCATAACTGTCTTGTTACGAAGCATGATGGATGGAGTTTGGTGTTCGTTTACTGGGGGCTCTACTGAGAGATTGGTTGCTTTATGCTGTGCCACCACAGCACACCTGCGTAGGGTTTAGTCTCGAGATATATGTATGAATAGAATTGATTTATGATGCAATACAAATGTCACAGTACAATCAAGTCTATATATATTCAACAATGCACGCTAACCTTGATGAATGAAACATTGAACGGCAACTTGAAACCGATTAAGCCTTGACCTCCACAAACCTCTCACTAAACGGATAATCAACATACCCCTTCGGATCCTTGAACAGATAGAACGTATCCCTATTATACGGCGCCAACTCAATACCTTCCTTGATCCTAAACGGCAAATCCGGGTTGGAAATAAAAGGTCTCCCAAACGCAATAACGACCTGATGATCCTTGTATCTGGTCTCAACCGCTTCTTTCGCTGAGTGAGCCTTGTATCCTCCCGCAAGGACAAGCGGGGACGCATCTCGATACGCATCGAGGAAGAATTGTAATGATCCCTGGGGTTGTTCGACGTCCGCATTCCCGCTAACCCTGGACTCAACGAGGTGGACATACGCAAGTTTGAACTTGGCGACTTCCTGCGCGAGATATGTGAACGTCTCGTCGCGGTCGGAATCAGTCATATTCATATCATTATAAGTACTATACGGACTGAATCTGATCGCCGTACGATCCGCACCCACAGCCTCGGAGACAGCCTTGACAATCTCGAGAGCGAACCGGGCTCGATTCTCGGCACTCCCACCCCATCGATCCGTGCGATGGTTGACGATATTCTGGATGAATTGATCAATCAAATACCCATTTGCACCGTGGATCTCAACACCATCGAACCCAGCACGCTCAACCGCGTTTTTGGCGGCGGTGGCATAGTCACGGATATATTGTTGAATTTCTTCCTCGGTAAGTGCGCGTGGTGTATCATGGACTCTTTCCTCGTTCACCAACAACGTAGAACTACTACTCACAACCTCAAACTTCTCACCACCTGGTTGAGCCCTAAGTGCCACTGGGTCAGCGGCACGGCCCAATGCCCATAGTTGCAGGTAAATATATGACCCCTTGGCGTGAATAGCGTCGACGATTTCTTTCCATGCTTTGATTTGTGCCTCGGACCAGATGCCGGGTGCGTTGGTGTAGGCGCCTGCTTGAGGGGTGATTAGGGTTGCTTCTGAGATGAGGAGGGTACCCGGTGTGGAGGCGCGTTGGGTGTAGTATTCTTTCACTAGGGAAACGATGGGGGTGTGCGTGTTGTCTTCGACTCGGTAGCGGGATAGGGGGGCTAGGGCTATGCGGTGGGAGAGTTGGAGACGGCCGACTTGGAGGGGGGTGAAGAGGGTGGGCATTTTGCTGTCTGTCTTCGATCTTTTGAAAGACCTTGGGATAGTTTCAAGATGGGCTGGCTTGTGGGTTGGTGATTGATGTGATGCTATGTGAAGGCTACATCGAGAGAATATTGCGAGTATTTATATCAATAGATCTACGTACAACTAACTCATGAAATACAATCCAGAATAGGAAAACATCAAAATCATCCCATGGATGAATCCATTGAATGATTAATAATATCACCGGAGACTTAGCCCTAACTGTGTCACGGATGGAATGTCTGAATCACCAGGCTAGTAATACACAGGACTCGAACGAATACCAAACTCGGCACAAAATCTCTCCATTACACAGTTCCTGATTACAGAAATATTTTGATATTACCAAGCAAAAAGAATTAACGTGCCAGAAAGTTTCTGGGAAATTAGGTGCCTTGCTGCCTTGGAAGTTGGAAGAAATTGTTGATGACAAACCCCCTTTTTTCTGACTCTTCGCACGGAAGACGTATATGCAAATAGGGAGCGCAGCAGCTGTGGTATGATTCCGTCTTGGCTAACTTAATAATCATATACATCATTGGATTCATACTAATCAAATAAATCAAAATGTCAACTATGAAACTGCCTAGGTATGTGATTAGTATGCGGTGTAAATCTCTGCATGTTCCAAGATCATGACGTTTCGAAAGGATAGTTAGTTTTAACCTTGGAACAGAAGTGGTACTGCATCTAGAATACATGATTAGTCGATTCTATCAACTACCTGCATATCGTGTATGTGTATGTGTATCGTTTATCATTGCTCATTGCTCATGTCAAAGTCATAAATCACTGAGAAATCAATCCCGCCAACCCATTCATCAATGTCTCATTATCATACAAAACCGTTGCCGCCGCCGAAACCGCCTGTGTACCTCCCGTCGTGACACTAATGACATTCTCAACCCGTCCTTCGCGCTCAAGTTGATTCGCCCATCTGAATAGAGTTTCGCTGCCGCGAGTATTACCCGCAATGAATAAGAAATCCGGCGAGTCGTGGTCTGGATTATTACTGAGTCGTTCCAGAGCCAATTCCGCTGTGGTCGCTTTTGTCACGTTCGTAGGCTCAACAGTCACCGCGCCGTCTGAGAGGACGGCTCGGATAGGGACATTTCCGCGCGAACCGTTGATCTGATCGCTCAATTCGGCTGCTTGGCGAATGGCGAGCTCCTTGTCGACGGCAGCTTTGTAGTTGAAGGTTAGTGAAAAGCGTCGTTCCTCGAGTGATGTGCCTTCTGTGCGTTCTTGAAAGTATTCCATCACCCGTTGGATACCTCGGCGCCAGTCGCGAGTGTCGCTCTCATCGAGTAGTTGTTGCCATTCGGATTGTCCAGGTTCCCGCAAGAACGCGCCGTTTTCGGCAATGAGTCCAATGTTCGGGGACTCACCCATAGACAATTCGAGTTGTTTTGGTGTTTGTGAACTGGTAATGTATACCACGTTCTTCGGATCAGCTGCCAATGCTGAGAGGATCTCGTGATTCGAACTGACGGCAACTTCCTCCTTTTCTTTGAGCGACGGGAATATAGCTTGGTCTCCAAGGATAAAGACGTGACTCTTTGATTTGTTGTATTTTTCTCGTACCGACTCCAAGGAAAGGGATGAAATGGTATGCAGCTCCCGCGATGAATGCATCTCATACACCTGACGAAGCGCTTTGAGATATGTATCACACCACATCGAGGCAGTATGTTTTGCCATCCGGTCCGCTAGGAAACGCCAATTCTTCTCTTTCTCTTCAGCCGGCATAGTTAAAGCGCGGTTAATGGCGTCTGCACATTGCACATAATCCCATGGGTTGACAAGCAACTCGTACCCGCTCCAGATAGAGGCGCTGCCCGTAAATTCACTCAAAATAAGGGACCCATACTTTTGAGACGCATCTAAAGCCCCGTCTTGACAGACAATAAAGTCGTGTCCGGCAAGGTTCATCCCTTCACGAAGACTGGTAATCATGAAAATCTCGGCAACAGACATCAAGGCAAGGAACTGCGCGAATGAAATGTCTTGCTTAAGCAGAACCAGTGGTTGATGGGTCAACGTCGAGTACTTGGAGTTGATTCTCATCGCAATCTTGCTTATTTGTGTCTCGAGATCTGTCAAATCCGGTGCAGATGACGATGCAACTTGAACCAGCACAACCTATTCAAGTTAGCCTTAATCCGTTGTCAAGGGGAGAAAAGACCGTACGTTATCTCGCCATTCTGGGTATCTTTTCAAGAACTTTTCATAAGAAAGAAGCTTCTGTTTGACGCCACCAGCAGCGTCCAACCTATCTCTTGCGACAATCAAATGCTTGCCTTCGTACCGCTCGCGGATCTTCGACACCCACTCCTTGACCTCTGGCAAATGTCTTTGTTCATTCATGAGATCCAAGTCAATGCCCATTGGAATAGCCTTGACGGGCAGTAACCGGTCTGGTAGATGAACGCTATCGGCAGACACCTCCAATCGCAAGATTCGACTGCATGTATGCACGAAGTGATAGACATATTCTGCAGTCTGCAAACCAATGATATTCGCTCCAAGGAGTCCCTCCAGCAACGTCTTTCTCGTAGCCAGGCACCGAAAGATTTCCGATGATGGGAATGCAGTGTGCATGAAGAATCCAATCTCAGCATTGGGAAGCCTGTCCCTCAGCATCCGAGGAAGTAGCATGAGATGATAATCATGGATCCAAATGCGGTCACCCGGTTTCCACTGAGCAGCAATTGTTTCTGCGAATGTCTCGTTGAGTTTAACGTATTGTTTCCATGAATGATCATCGTACTCTTTGTGGCGAGGACTTTCTTGCATCTGGTAGTGGAATGCTGGATAGAGAACATTCCGACAAAAGTGGAAGTAATGTCCTTCAAACTCACTGTCTCCTACAAATACTGCAAGAGATTCAAACTCCTCTTTCAACTTCGAAGCAATGTTGTTGCGCGTGTGTTCCTGTAGCGAGTCTGTCGGCATACCCAGCGTACCCACCCAAACCTTTTTATCCACGATGCCAGCTTTGGCGGCTGCATCAATCGCGTTGCGAAGGCCTCCATTTCCCTGCACGGCCGACTTTACGACCCAATCGACGTCAGACAGCAACACCCGCGGTGAAGATGGTTCTTCCGAGTCAGTATCGTCAGCCTTTCGATGATCTACCGGACCATCGACAGCACCAGGACGGCTGAGAATTGAAGAATCTGGTGTTTTTGCTGCCTTTGACATGGGCTGATTGAATTTTCGACTAGAGCCCCATGACTCCACTGGGTTCTCGGTGGGTGCTGGGCCATTAGGGCCATCTGATGCTGACTGCGGCGCGTAGAATGGTTTGAAGATTTTTTCGTGCTCTGTTGTTGCCCCAGGAGTCATGGAAAGCACTTTTGGCAGCGTCTCCTGATGCAGCTCTGCTAACCGTCCTTCCACCTCGCTGGCGGGAAGAGGATTAGAGCCATCGAAGTCACTTTGGCCCAGCCGAACACCGGCGGCCTCAAAGTCTATGGTGTATGGCAGGAAACTAAACGTATTAGCTTGCCATATCCACTTCTTGGGTATGCTCAGACCACTTACAGAGAAGCTACGTAGAGAGTCATGGGTGCAATGGACTCTTGCTACCGTCAACGACTAGATTTGATGTTCCACGATATCAAAGGGTAATAGGCACAATGTCATGCAAATGTTTAGAAAAAAAATCATATGATTGATAACGCGTAGTGAATTCGTGACAGCTGATAACCACCAGGATTGTGTCGAGCGATTTTTACAGGTAGTTCGGTGTTTGGGAAAGTCGCATCGTCACGTCCTTTGGGAGATGGATATTATCCGAGCATTGACAATATAGCTGCAGGCCGAGAAAAGTATAGAATGTTCTGAAGCTTTCGGCGCGAGTCGTGATGGATGGAAATGGAAAGTTGAAGGAGTTCGGCGGGGAGCCCCTTCCGCAGCCAATCAGAACCAACATACCAAAATCAAGGAAAAGAACCCAAGCCTGAAATTTAAGGCTGGAACATGACAGAAAGCGATGCAAACATTTAGCCCGGTCTAGACTGTGCAATTCGATTCTGTTCTGCTTTGTTCTGAGCTCCAGCTGATACTTGCTGATTGGCTGCCTGGAAATTATGGCAGAAACTGGGAGACCGCTAATTAAACGACGCTGCTCCCCGCCAACGAGAAGCTCGCGTTGGCTTGGTTCCTGGGCACAATGACATAACGCGATATCTGACATCAGTTGTTGGTTTCCATTTACCCAGGACTCGGAGTTTGTTTCTCTTCTACACTCATACATACACATTTTCTTTGACAGTTTGATTAAGCCGGCAGTGTCAGCCAACGAAGGAGAAATAAGACTGGTTTGATAGAATATCAAATGTCGCCTGCTCCTGCAGTAGCCGCGCCGCCTGAAAGCGGGCGCCTGCTTCTCGTGTCAAATCGACTTCCCATCACCATTCGACGTTCAGAGGGCGGCAAATATGAATTCTCCATGTCATCTGGAGGTCTGGTGACTGGCTTAAGCGGCCTGGCAAAAACTACCACATTCCAATGGTACGGCTGGCCTGGTCTGGAGGTACCGGAGGACGAGATTGAAACAGTCAAATCGAAACTGAAGGAGGAATACGGCGCAACGCCAGTATTTATCGACGACCAGCTTGCAGACCGCCATTACAACGGATTTTCAAGTGCGTTTATCAATCAGCCCTCGAATGAGTTGAATATCGACTAACCTCAAAAACGACAGACTCGATTCTATGGCCTTTGCTCCACTATCATCCCGGAGAGATAGTCTTTGACGAATCTGCGTGGGTAGCGTATAAAGAGGCCAATGCACTCTTTGCGCAGACCATTGCAGACGAAGCCAAGGACGGTGACATGATCTGGGTACACGATTACCATCTCATGCTTTTGCCTCAACTGTTGCGGGAGCGTTTACGAGCTCAGGGGAAGAAGAATATCAAAATTGGCTTCTTCTTGCATACCCCGTTCCCAAGCAGCGAAATATACCGAGTTTTGCCTGTTCGGGCAGACCTCCTCAAGGGAGTTCTATACTGTGACCTTATCGGATTCCACACCTTTGATTACGCGCGTCACTTTTTGAGCAGCTGCACCCATATCTTGTATGTACCGTCAGGTCTTATCCGGATGGAGTCTTTTGCTAATGACATGACAGAAATCTCAGCACCACTCCAGGCAGCGTCCGCTTCGAAAACCGATCTGTATCAGTAGGCGCCTTCCCGATCGGCATAGACCCGGAGAAGTTCCTCGATGGGTTGAAGAATCCTAAAGTGCAGAATCGGATTGCCAGTCTCGAATCGAAATTCCAAGGCATGAAGCTGATGGTCAGTGTTGACCGTTTGGATTATATTAAGGGCATACCCCAAAAGCTGCATGCTTTGGAAGTGTTCCTTTCTAATCATCCGGAATGGGTGGGCAAAGTCGTGTTGGTGCAGGTGGCTGTTCCCAGTCGGCAAGATGTGGAAGAGTATCAGAACCTGCGGGCTGTAGTAAACGAGTTGGTTGGACGAATCAACGGCAGGTTTGGTAGGTCTCCCCTAATGCGAGAGAGACATGCGAAATGAGAGAATGAGAGAGTATCTGACAGTGAACAGGTACCGTGGACTACATGCCCATTCACTTTATGCACAAATCCGTCAACTTCGAAGAACTCCTCGCCCTTTACGCCGTCTCCGACGCATGTGTCGTATCTTCCACGCGCGACGGCATGAACCTGGTGTCGTTTGAGTACATCGCAAGTCAACAAAAAAGACAAGGAGTTCTAATTCTTTCCGAGTTCGCCGGTGCTGCTCAGAGTTTGAACGGAAGTCTGGTGGTCAATCCATGGAATACAGAGGATTTGGCCAAGGCATATCATCAGGCCGTATCCATGGAACCGGAACAACGAGCCGCGAAGTATCAGAAGTTGTGGAAGTATATCTCCAAATATACAAGGTTCCCATCCCCCTTATATTCCTTCAGCTTGTGCCTATAACTAACTGTATATAGTGCGTTCTGGGGTCAGTCCTTTGTCGCCGAACTGTCCCGTTGCACGGCTCATGAGTAGTCGACCACAATAGATGTCATCGCTCGGTAAGAAATGACGGGAAGGAGTTTCAAGAAAGCATTGCCTTTTTCTTTTAGCGAAACAATTATTTTAAGTCCATGATCATGGACGAATGTTTACGAAGAGATGTAGCCGAATGATTTGTCTTTTCTTTTTACACTTGTTTTCCATCATCAAATACATTCAGCAGATATCCGATTTTGTTGCGATAATGGAACGATGATTATTCCTGCTTAGCTACTTATATAAGCATTAGATTAGCGAATCAGCTTGCTGCTTAATTGTATATCCTTCAAATATGATTGGTCTGTAAGCAGTGCAATAGACCATGTAACCGAGATAAAGTCTCTAACCAGTTTAGGAAGATGACTAATTGCCAAGACTTTTGATCTCCATGTCTTTCCGCTCAGCTTGCGTGTCTCCGCCACTAGAATCTTTCATGTTCATGCCCATGTCCATGTCTATGGTGTGCACATGATTGTTTTGAACTTCGATACGTTGAGGAATTGGGAATAACTTCATGATGACCATCTCTCCGGTGTTGCCTCTCTGACCTTTTGAGTACTACGTAGGACGTGTACGAACTCCAAGTTCTGATACAGACAGAGTACGAACAACGGATTGTGACACGACTCTTATCTTGTGACCTACGCCTACTTACATACTTCGGACTGACCGTTTACGTAGAAGGCAACGTACCCACGACTAGTAATCGCACATACACAGTACGTTGTCAAAGAAATGAGCCGGTAGACGTGTCGCGCATCCCGCTTGCAGATGGCGTCAGGGGATTATTAATGTGCTTACTTCTGCGAACTGCCGTACATGCATGCTTGTCATTGGCAGTGCAAGATAGCTGCGCACATCGACGGCATTCTACCGCTTCGATATGGTGAGGCCAGATCCTACTATCCAAGCGGCAGAACATCCCCAGTCCCCTATTTCTTTGCGTAATCCGCATACAGGAAACAGGCAAAGTGTTATCTGATGAACTACTCATGACATTTCCAAGACAAGTCACAGTATGTGTCAGATTGACAGATCTCTATGTATCGAGCCTGAGTTCGTAGGGCATACGCGGCCTACCCGAATCTGATTGGCCAGGACGACTCCATGGAGTCCATGCTGACGACGCTTCCACCAGCCAGCTTGCGTGTTCATCTGACCGTTTCCCCCTTCCGCTTGTCTTTTTTCTCTTTTTACTTTCTCTTGAGCTGGTGTTCTGATTCTAGAGAGGAATAAGGAATTTTATATGACCAGTCCGACTGTTTACCAAGACTCGCGCTGCATCGTCATTCTTCTCAGGGTCTGGATCGTTCCGATGCCAAGACTCTGTCCGATTTGCATTGGGGCTTGGCACTTCAGCCCTCATTACCTAACACACCGCTTAGGTAAGACAGATTGGCAGTCGATTCATATGCCAGGGGATATGTTGTATATTAATACGAGCTTCTTGAATTCAAACCATAGTCTTAATCAAGCTATATAAACTCTTTCCGTATGGTTTTAAGGCAGTATCTAAAATTAGGCTGAGCCTGACGATCTTGGCGCACCCCCAAACCGGAATAGCGTCGAACGTCGAGGCGTCGTAATGACTCCGACTTCAGCACCCGCACTTTACCGCAAGAAGTTAGCCCCCACCAACTGACCCGTCGCGCGCAGCCAATCCGCGTTGAGGTTTACGTCTGCTTCGTCTTCCTCCGACCATCCGAGTCTTTCTCTCTTCTCTCAGTTCGATGCATTCGTGGTTCCTTTTTTTCCCTTTTTCTACTTCCATCTGACCTGTTTTCGACGATAACGACGGCGACGAGGACGAATCGGTGTTGCGCGTTTTGGTCGTCAGCGCTATCTCGCCTGTTCTTTTCCTGCTCATAAGACTGCCGCACCAGTACACTCGCTTCTCAGCTTGCCAGAGTGGCGCCCCATGAGACATCCGTCTCGGTTGTGCACCGTCTTGCTCCTTTGCATCTAAACAATCAGACGACATAGAGAATTACAATAGCATCAACCGAGCCGACAAATTACGGCTGAATTCATAAACGAAAGAGAAGCAGTGGCAGTCTTGAAGACTGCTAGCAACACAAACAATGTCCCACAGATCACAACGACCGACGGGGTCGACACCGGCCAATTTCGATGCAACAGAGCTATCCAAGGAATTCGAGAACTTGATGCGAAATAAACGATTCAATGACTTCCAGCAACAATCGTCACATTCGAAATCACGAACGTCCTCTCCTGCCCCTTCACAATCTACTACTTTGTCTTCAGACTCTTCACAGACAACGACAACAACACAATCGAGGATAAATCGACGATTGCCTATTATGCCCCGCCGTCCGCACGATAGCGCCTCAGTCAAATTTTGCAATTTACTACATGTTTTGTCGGTTACTCCGACCAAGTATGAGAATCCGGGGTTATTGGATGAAGCTTTGACCGTCATTCCACTTGATCGCTTGTATGCAGAGGCAGATGATGAGCATCAAATACATAAAGCTCGATATGCGAGTATGGGGAAGAAACCGCAATGGGGATATCAAGATTTTGTCATACGGTCGCTCTTGAAGTATGTGAGAACTTCTGAACTGCGTTGTGCTCTAACTAATTGATTAGATGGTTCAAAAAGTCATTCTTCACATGGGTCAACAATCCTCAATGTTCCAGATGTCTTATGCCGACAATCGCTCACGGAATGGTTCCTCCCACACCGGACGAGACAGCTCGGGGTGCGACGCGGGTTGAGGGTTATAAGTGTTCGGGATGCGGATCTTTAGAACGATTTCCACGGTATTCTGATGTGTGGCAGTTGCTGCAGACTCGGTGCGGTCGCGGGGGTGAATGGGCCAATTGCTTCACAATGCTTTGCCGAGCTTTGGGTAGTCGGGTGCGTTGGGTGTGGAATTCAGAGGATTATGTCTGGACAGAAGTTTACTCTGAGCACCAACGGAGATGGGTGCATGTCGATGCTTGTGAAGGTGTCTGGGATCAACCCCGGCTATATACAGAAGGTATGTCTGACAGCCATGAACAAGGTCATGGCCAACTAACATCTCCCAGGCTGGAATCGTAAACTCGCATATTGCATTGCATTTTCTATTGATGGCGCAACTGACGTGACACGACGATATGTTCGAAGCTCCTCAAAATACGGTGCGCCACGAACTCGAGTTGCGGAAGACGTACTTTTATGGGCCATCTATGAAATCCGCCGAATGCGACGGGAGAAACTCTCTGAACAAGATCGCAGACGACTGAGGAAAGAAGATGAGAGGGAAGAGCGGGAACTTCGCATGTTTACCACTTCAGCACTTGCGGCGGAGATTACGTCTCTATTCCCAGGCTCGCGACGATCAGCTCGGGGCGATGAACAGAAAACGCCGTTGACCCAAGACGAAGCTGCCGCGCAATGGATTCATGGAAGGCCGCAGAATGAGAGTGAACAGGGTCCAGACTCGCAGCGAGATTTCGATCGTCGGTGATCAACAATTTGTTGGAATTTCTGTTGTCAATCCATCCTGCCTCTCGGCACAGCGCCGAGACCAGAAGATCTGGCGGCGTCGACTATGCTGAGCAGTGCAGATCCCATCTCCTCACAACATCCTCACGGCTTACTGGCGACTCTTAGGACTCAAGCGGTCCTCGTCTTTATCTATCTTTTTTTTTTTTACTTCACTTCTTGTGTATACTTGAAAGCTAAATGCTTCTCACCTTTTTACTTTATCGTCCCCACCTGGACTCTTCTTTCTAACATCTCACTTCTCTCATTTCCTTTTCCCCTTTTTTCCCCAAACAACCATGACAAACCTGCGACTGGACACGTTTCTTTCTTTCTTCTACATTACACTATATCATTTGATGGCGTCTATTTCTTCTCGCAAGGAGTGAGGTTTGGGCTTTATGCTTGGAGTATCGGGTTCTATATCGTACGGATTGCAATCATATTCTCCTTACCCGATTTCCCTAGTTTTTTTTTTGACTTTTTTCTTTGCTATGGACTAGGGAGGGCATGTCATATCATACATCTTAAGAGGTTTTCTATTTTCTGGCATGATTAGGATTGGGATGTCGTTTCTTGCTTATTGAATTGGGGTTTTATGTGAGTTCCATGGCTTTTATGACATATGTCGAGATATACCATTTTCTTTTATTTTTACAGCTCAATTTTTCAGTTTGGATACTAAAAGTATTCTCTGAGACGAAACAACCATCTATATACACAAGCATTCGAGCTATAGCCCTAGGAAAAAGTGCGTATTGTCCTAATAAGTAAATCGTAGGCCCATTCCTGAGATACATATGCCATATCCCCCAATGTTGGAATAGGAAGGCACGTGTCCACCGAACAGACTTCCAAGTTATAGTCGGAAAACATCTTCATCTCACCAACCTGGAAGTGAGAAAACATACAACATCCAGCCTAATTCGATATTCTCTTTCCGGGACTTTGTATAATCCAAGGCCACCAATTGCAACCCGCGCATCACACAGGGCTGAGCTCATACGTTGCGAAAGAATGCAGCCACCCCGCCTTTCCCTGATTTCCTGCACCCCAGATTACATGATAGCAGCAATAACAGATGGAGAAAAGGTCTCCGCAGATATTTTCATCCACAACGAACCCGATTCATATTTGGTGTCAGACTGATCGGCCAATAATTATTCAGTTCTGCTGCTGTCAAAGCGAGTTATGAGTAAACTTAGCCGTCGAGTCTGGACTGTTTTTTGATTGATTATAGGCTGATGATAAGAATTAGCAGACTCTGCGGAAGTGAATGAAGGCTATTCTTCATTGGAAGTTCAGGCTTTTGTGAATAATATTTTTGAGCAGTATGTAATATGCAGGGCAGTCTTATTTAACTGGTCTATAGTGTGTGTTGCTGACGACTGGTCTGTAGACATAGAAACGCTGATGTCAGACTTGCAAGGAGACTTGGGGAACTGAATCTCAGAAATCGTCAAAGGCTGAATGAGCATTCCAGTGTGAACAATCCGGAGAAACCTGCTCAGACGCATGTGAGGGTGTCAGGGTTTAATAGTGTCGTTACATTCGACGAGTCGGATGAGCAAGTCCAAGTTCCGATACCGTATCATTATGGCGATGATTGGAGTCCCAATAACAACGGATCGAGGATTCCAAGGAGGAAGGAGAGTAATGCGTATATGCCGCCGGCGCCATGGCAGGTGCAACTTGAGGCGCCGTTTAAATGTGCCCTTTGCAAGAAGATTGTTACTCTTAGGGGGTACGAGGCATGGATGTAGGTTATGCATTTCCTGAGAGTTATATGATAAGTTTGCTGACTGTAGATAGGATACACGTATATGCAGATCTAAAAGCATACGTCTGCATCCATCCATCATGCAACCAATCATTTGAATATTTCCACCTCTGGGCCGAGCATGTCTTGACCAGTCACTTCCCAGAAGTAAAACGATACTGTGTCTACTGCAACGCGGAAATAACCAGCACGCCTGAAATTTCCACGCGGAACGCATTCGTGGAACATCTGGTTCATAACCACTGGCACAGCCTAAGTGACGCGGAACGCACCGCTGCGACTATGAACACTGAAAGATTCGTCGTCGCTACCTTCACTTCGTTTCCATGTGGGATATGTCGACGAGCGAAATGGAGGACATGGTATGAGTTCGTGGCACATATGGCCCGTCACTTGGAAGAAATCTCCCTCGCTGCTCTGTCGGAAGATATGTATTCTCTCGACGAAAATCCAGCAATGAGAAATGAAATCTTACCATCCGTGACAAGGGATCATCGCTCAAAAAAGCGAGATGCGCCAAGAGAGAGAACTAATACTTTGGAACTGAGTTTTCATCATCATCATAGAAGACAGCACAGACACCACGAAAACAGGGAAGAGACTGACTTGAGTCAAGGAGAACCCGATTATATCAGAATAGACCACGAGATACCATCAATATCCGTCAAGAAGCCGCATCGAGACAGTCTACGACCTCGAAAAGTGCGTGAAAAGGCCAAGGAGAGGAACCCAGATCCAGAAGAACAGAACCAAGAAG
This sequence comes from Talaromyces stipitatus ATCC 10500, assembly GCF_000003125.1. Taxonomy (NCBI): domain Eukaryota; kingdom Fungi; phylum Ascomycota; class Eurotiomycetes; order Eurotiales; family Trichocomaceae; genus Talaromyces; species Talaromyces stipitatus. The sequence continues at coordinate 1,541,261 of NW_002990117.1, read as the reverse complement.
AAGGGGAACCTGCTTCATCTATTCATGTCACATTTGAAGATAATGACCCGCACCGACACAATCGACGACATTCACCACTGACCAAGGGCAAAAGTTCCCGAAGTCATCACCACCACCACCCTGTGCAACAATATACCACCACCGAAGACAACATCAGACCCAATCCAAGATCTTATTATCAACAATATCAAGACCAACAACAACAGTATGAACAGCCCAATCAAGGAGGGCAAGGTTTCGAGATGTATGGATACCCAGCAACAACAACAACAACAACAACAGTATACCCGTATGCGAGTTGGTATGGGGTGAATCCTTATACCAGAGAAGGATATGAGTATAGATTTGTCTATCCGAGCCATGGCACGGATCATACTAATTGTCGATGTCCGAAGTGTGCTGCGATGAGGGAAGAGTATTTTGGTGAATGATGTTATGACGTTTGATGCATTTTGTAAGTTATGTGGTTTTTGTATATTTGATACCTCAGTGGGTTGGCTGTGAGCGTTTTTTTTTTTTTTTTTTTTTTTTTTTTTGAGTCGAGATGTGTGATGTATGTTGTTATTTAGCTAATAAATCCCTGCTCTTGCCTACTTAGATATTCGACTGGATTATAGTCTGAGTCTACCAGTCGTAGACAGTTCGCTGATTATAAGCTGTGCAACTCAAACCGAGTATGATCATATCCAAGGTAAATTAGCACATGTACAAAGAATATACAGCCCAAAATAATATTTCCTTAAATACATTTAACCTCTCCCCGGGGACCAACGACATGCTTCAGCTTATATCCCTCGGACGCCAGAGCCACCTACTAAACGACGACACTCTCTCTTGGCGACCATCAATCCGTGGCTCAAATTCTTCAAAAACAATATTCCCATCCTCATCAAGAGGAACTCTGTATCCACCTCTTCGACGACGCTCGGAGACAATGTTGTGTTCGTAACGAGCCCATATCTTGAATGGTGTGCTTTCATCTTGTTCTTCGGGTGGTGGTGGGATATATGTTCTGAAGAGCGCCTGTACGGCGTGGCTGTTGTCTCGACGCATTCTAGGGATTTGGTTGAATCGTGCTTCTGCTTCGATGGTATCTGGATCGTTTCTGTCGTTGTTTTCATCGTCAGGAGAATGGCTGTCATTTTCCATAGGTGCGTCGAGGACGAGTTCGATACTGGCTAGGTCATGATAGTCGGTTGTGAGGTCTTTCGTGCTATCTGATATGTGTTCATCCGTGAGGATGTTGTCAGGAGGTTGAGTTTCTTGAATTTCTCTTGAAACGATGTTTTCGTCTCCATGTCCTGACTGTCCATTGATGAATAGACGAGGAGTAGGTGGATCGATATTGGCCTGCATGCCGCCGTCATTTGTACTTGGACGCTTCCTTGGAGTACTAGGTGTACTCAATTTAACTCCAATGTTCGCTTGATGCGGTCTATCTACTACTAATAGGACATTAGATGGGGTCGACTGCGTATTTGGTTCTCTCGACGCGGATTTGGATCCCTGGTCTACTACCAACGGTGAACGACGGATGACGGAGGCACTCACTGAATTGTCGTCGATGGTCTGCACCCCTCTATCGACAGTGGTAGGCTTCTCAATGGAAGGTTCGGACTTGGAGACAATCATCTTGAGCGTCCGAGGAGTCAAGTTACGTTTTCGAAAAGATGGCTTGGTAAAATTTCTGGTAAAAAAGTCCTCGTAGCTCTCATAGTCCTCATTGGCAGAAATGCAGCTTTGTACATAAGTTCCGTAATCGACCCAGTTTCTCATGATGAAGTCGTCCCATAGAGAAGAGTTCTGCAACATCTCGCGACGGTGTAATGATTGCAATTCATGGCACAAACTCTGGAAATGGTCAAAATTGCCCGCATATTTGGGATATGACCTTTTGAACATGTCGTAGACCCTCAAAGCATCCTGGATGAAACAAACATGTTCCTGACAGTCTTTATTGACTAGACCATGGTTAACGTCAACCACGTTGTCCACATCTTGCGTCCTAGAAGCATCAACATCCCGAGTCGGGGACCTTCTAGGCCTCTTGCATGGACTTTCCTCGCTGACTTCAGCGTCGAGATCTGCTGCTCTTCTTTTTAGTCTATGTTCAATCACCATGCCCGTTGATGGATTGGGATCGTCCTGAGGCCGTTCTTCTGGTGATGCATGGCGCTGCGGAGATGTCTGTGTACCAAAGTCAAACCGTTCTTTGGGCGATGCATGGCGCTCCGGAATTATTTGTGTATGAAAGTCTGCTGACCGAAGCGAGCTCTCCGGATTAACTTCCAGTAGACGTTGATCCTGATGGGACGGAATGCTGGAGCTGTGTAGATCCCAATTTGTATTCTGCGAATCAGCGACAAGAGGTTTTTGAGCATCCTGCAATTGATGGTCTTGATCTGATGAGCCTGCGGTGCTGCCAAGAGAGTTGGCTATTATTTGTGAAGATGATTTATTACTACCCGAGGAGCTTTTTTGAGCTGCCCACTCTTGGGAGTGACTCGGTAAATTTTCTGTCCTTTTTGTAGCCGCACGCTTCAGACCCCCCGCTGGTGTGTCAAGTATTTGAACTTGTGCAGCAGGAGCGGATGTCGAATCGGACAAATTCGGAGCTATGAGTCCGGAAGACTCTACTTGGCTGAGAATATCTTGTGTGCGTACAGTTAAACCTTGAGGAATAGATGTCTCCATGTCGGAGTCATCGCTGGGTTCAGCTACTTCACCTCCAGGCCTGGGATCTTCAATCGGGACGTGAACGATAGGTCGAGGCCCGTTAGCCGGATCTGATTCTTGACCCTGATCAACAGTAGAAGCAACTGGTTCCCGAGTAGGTTCATCCCGCTGGCTGGGTTGAGATACTGGTTGGGGCGTGACAACTTTGCGTTGATGTCCCGCTTCCTCGACAGGCTCAGATGGCCGATCGATTCCATCCGCTGAAATGTCTGGTGGTTGCCGGCCATCATGTAGCCGGATCGGGCTGCTATCAGGGGGTGCAAGAGGTTTCCGTAAATGCTGAGAAGGGCTCTGAGACCAAGACGTCTGAGATTCCGAGTCCGAATCACTGTCGTCGTCTGAGAGTGGTTTTGGCGAAGGTTCATGGTTTTCTTCCTCTTGCTCACGTGATGGCTCGTCTTTCTGGCTGGATGCATGTGCTCTCCTGGCATCGCGAAACAACCGAATCATTTTCGTATTCCACTCCTTCAGTAGACTCGGTGGCACATGCCCTCGCGGATAAGGATGACCTACATCTGGAGGAATCCAGCAGTCCGGACGATCAAGAAGCTCTTCTTGATCGTCTGGAATGAAAACATCCCTTCGGCGTAGCTTCTTCATACCAGACCAGGGATCATGGCGGGTATTTTCCTCTCGAGCAGGCTGGGTTAACCGCGAACGGTAAATACGTGAATTCTTCTCGGGAGGGCCCATGGGATTATTGCCATTCTCCGCTATGGTTGCCGTTGTCTCTAAAGAGGAAGGAGGCTGAACCTGGAAGCTAGTGACGTCCTCTTGTGAGTTCGTGCCCGCTTTCCCGAATCTGTCTCTAAAGGATTCGTCAGGCTTTTGAAAAGATGGTAACTGGCGACGAGGAGGACTTGACATTCTTTGTTGCCCGTTAGAAGAAAACCTGGTATGTTCCGAATGAAGTGGTTCCGTAACAAGTTTATCCTCTCCGTAGGTCTGTTCGTGATTTGTGCCTAGCTCTGAGCTAGGTGTGCCTGGGTGCGAGGAAGCTTCCCCAACTTGTTGTGATTCTTGCTGTGGAGGTGGTTGCTTTGATAAAGGTCCCTGCCGATTGCCATTACCTAGGAGCTTTAGAAGTGATGCCCCATTCCGAGTGTAATTCGACATCGTAGGCTCGGCAGGAGTTGCTCTAGGAATATTTTGCCGTGGAATGGACTGATGAACTTGAGTTGCCAACCCCTCGTGCGACTCCGAAGAGGGGGCAGTATGCCCACCGATGTCACCATCTTGGGATGTTATGGACTCTCTCGAAGGAGGCCTTGATGGGAGTTGAGTCGCCAAATGGTCTTCCGTATCGGCGGCTCGGAATGGGTCCGATCCTGAGCTGTGCCCACGGCCTTTTTCAACAGCCACAGTAGACGTCTTACTATGAGTATGTTTGGTGGTTCCGTTTACGCCATCGGCCTTGACGCGAGTCATAGTGGTCAATGAAATCCGCTAATGTTGATAAATGCTATTTCCTCCGACCTGAGTTCGAGCCAACCATTCCTGACATACAGATCGCATTATTCGGGGCGTTATTCAATGGTAAGTCCTGGTGGTCACTAGATGAAGTCCGGATAATCGAAACATGTTCTTGGCGGGGTTCGATCGTACGTGTCTGTAGGTATCATCCGGGTGTCACATCACAAGGGAACCTAGCACACTCGAATCAATTAGCATTGACCGTAGAGTGTACTTGTACCATGAAGTTTAGTAGCATATTGCGGAGTTAAAGTTCCAAAAAGGGCGGAGAAAAGCATAACACGATAGACATGAATGTGATTGACAAGAACTCAGGTGAGACCAACCTTGAAGCCAAGTATTTTTCACCACTGTACCCCAATCGAAGTATATGCTCGAAGAAGGACCGAAGGCGCGAAGCAGTCTAGTCTGAGGGGTTGCGGCGCGGAGATTTGGAGAAGGTGGTAGTCAACCACGCGTTGAATAATACCGATCGTTGCTCACTGGATTGAGGGATGTGTCCTATGCATTGGCGTAAAATTTGTTGTTTTCGTCTTTTTTGTCTAAACTCAAAGATGAGCGGACGAACGCGCTCTATACAGACGCTAAACCAAATAGTACTCCAAATTGTCCGAAGCGTCAGCCACAGTTTCGTGTGTTGGCCGCGAGGCAAGCCACAGCATGCACGCGCCACCCCACGTCATCACATGCCACTATTGGGCAGCTCCATCTCTGCATGACTCCGCATCTTTACTTATCGTGCCTAGTGAGGGCCGTTTCTTGACTCTCGACTCTTCATCGACTCTTTTCTCTCTTCGGATGCCTGCCTGCTCACCGGTGTGTCTTTGATCCTCTATCTCTTGCACTGAGAACAAAGAGAAGGGGAAGAAGAAAGATAAAAGACCTCCAGTACTCCACGACTCTTCCTAGACATTCGCCGAAAAAGAACCAGGATGATATTCCTCTGCTCGGTTATCGGTTTGCTCAAGAGGCTTCACTAAGGTCGTCCAAGATGACTTCCCAGAAGGCCAACGAACCCCCGAGTCCTTCCGCATCGTCAATATTCTTGCCTCTAGGGAGACGGGGCTCCCGCAGCTCTCTGTCTACCCAAGCCGAACGCGAGACCTTAACGGAGGCCCTGGACCAAATTCATTCTGCTGCGTATCAATCACACTCCCTTACAGTGTTCAATGAGTTTGCCAATCCTTCAACCTCGTCGTCAGTCGTTGAAAACAACAACGTGCAGAATGATTCGCAAGGTGGACTGAGTGGACTATATAGCCGGTTACGAGCGTCGGTTGGCGGTGCGAAGGAAAGTGGTACCTCAGGACGACGAGTTGATGGAGGCTCTACTCCTGTGGTCAGACAAGCAGGGGGCGAAGGGAGTGTGGTGGCTGTGAATGATTTTCAAACTTCAAACCCTGGTTCGGCTCATGCTTCTAAAATACACACCCCTTCAATTGGAGCTCTGTCACCCGCGACAGAGTCGTTCAACGCCGCCCCAAGCCTCAAGAATAGCAAGCTCGTATCAAAACCGAGCAGTATTTCTTCGTCCAAGACATCCGTATCTTCGACGCCCGCAGCCAGGTCGCCTGTGCCGCCCCTTACTAAAGCGACAGACCCTACAGTTACCGAGTTGAATGTCAGCGCTGCTCACGATAGTAGCCGAAACCTTGAATCAAGCAGTGCAAATCAGTCACTCAAAAAGGAGCAGGGCGCTATCCAGCAAAGTGATCCTCTACGATCTGCCGAAGCCGAGAATGTTGACGGCATATCAAGCCGGCGGTCTTACTCTCCTGTCATGTCCTCGAAATTACCCAACTCCAACCGTGATATCTCGAACCCGAAGGATCCGTACCTTAAGTCGATCTCCGGAAACTCTGTGCCAGCGAATGATAAGTCGGCGAGGATGTTTGATCGTCGAGATCTTACTGAACTGGACACATCGGTCGGTGGTTCGCGAAATCTGTCCGAAAGCAATGACGAAGTTCCTAATACAGCACAAGAGGATGTCCTTACGACTTCTTCAAGCTCTATTACTGCCGATGGGTCGACGGCTCCAACCTCTGCGGGTGGTAGCATGTCTCGGGAGTTAGATGATCATCCACCTTCGCACAACTGGCACGTCTCGATCACACCGTCATCAGTCGTTTCGCTTGAAGATCGCGACGTGAAAAGCCCTGTCCCTTCGAAGCTTTCTATTGATAGGCCCCAGGATAAACTCGTCAACAGGGTCAGCACCAGTCGTTTACCCGGATATGTTATGTCTAGAGCATCATCTAGTGAGACGGCTACTACCAACTCGGCAGTAATGGGTTATACTGCGCAGCCTTATCGTCACCAAGCTACCAACAGGGGCACGAGTACTCCGAGTAGCACATTCAATCAATTGAGAAGCAAACTGCTGAGCAAGGAGTTTTGGATGCGAGATGAGAATGCCAAGGACTGCTTTTTGTGTGGAGAGCCTTTCACCACTTTCCGTCGAAAGCACCATTGCCGTACCTGTGGACAGATTTTTGATTCAAAATGCACATCTCTTATTCCGGGAGTTTATTTTGGCCAAGGCAGCTCCGTCAGAGTCTGTAAGCCTTGTGAAGATATGATCAATTCGCGCGAATACGACTCATCGGATCTATCAGACATTGAGCAAAGCCCCATAACCACTGTAAATCCGGGACATCTGGAATTCCCATTCGTTGGGTCGCCGGTAAGGGACGACGAAGACGACTCATCTTCGATCCGATCTCAATCTATAGAACACGTGTTGAAGACACCAACTATGGCAATTCCTGCGACAAGGCGTGTTAACGAGAGTGGTAATCGTCGCTCTGCAGTCCTAGAGATTGGCTCTGAACGACCTTTGACTCGCCCGACATCGTCTAGGTCCCTAAGATCGTCGGCAAGCCTAAGGAGCCATCCAATGGGGCACAAAAGACATCATTCACGGCAACAACATATACGCGGGTTCAAATCTTACCATGAAGATCGAGCGCCATTTCAACAACGCCGTCATTTAGAAGATGCCAATAATGCAGATCGGCTACCTGCTTTTCATCGTGACAATATCATTGACCCAGATCTTGCTCAATACTTATCAGATGATGCCTCTAGTGGCGACGAGCAACCAAATTTACTTAGCGTCACCTCAGACACTAATCTTGCTAAAAGCAGTGGGGAACACGAACGAGCTACTTTTGGTGGTCTTCTCGCAGCTGTAAAGAAAGGTCGCTCCCGCTTCAGTGACCGCAGTACTGCAAATGGTTCGGTCCCTATACGGGATGGAGATGATGCTAGTATGACCAGCTCCAAAGCCGTCAACTTACCACGCAATTCTCGAAGGCGAAACCTCAGCATTGCTAGTAGTGTTCACCAACGGCCGTCACCTCGATTGTCTAAAGATAATCCGTTACTGTTCCACGACCATCACGCGCCTAGCGCCTCCCAGCTAGTTGGCCCGTCATCAACGAGCGGCTTCAAGATGACAAGAAGCTCATCTATGAGGGGATCTAGTGCCCCGGCCATTGAATTGAACCGGTTGAGTCTAGAGCATGTCCGAAAGCTACTTCGTCAACTCTTGGAAGACTCGTCAATACCACACGTCAATAGCTGGGAAACTGCCCTGTTGCCGATCCTACTCAAGGCTACGGATGACGTTGATCCTGATGTGCAGAGAGGGGATGATATGGATATCCGACATTACGTGAAACTCAAGAAAATACCTGGCGGACGCCCTGGTGATACGTCTTATGTTTCGGGGTTAGTCTTCACGAAGAATCTGGCCTTGAAGAGTATGCCACGTAGCATTCCTCAACCAAGTATTCTCATTATCACATTCGCCATAGAGTATGCTCGTCACCAACAGCATTTTATGAGCCTGGAGCCGGTTATCCGCCAGGAACGAGAATTCCTCGAGAGCCTCGTCAGCAGAATCGCTGCACTACAACCCAACTTGCTCCTCGTTGAGAAGAGTGTCTCCGGTCTAGCACTTGAGCTTCTTGAGAAGTCAAACATCGCCACGGCTTATAACGTTAAGCCATCCGTGCTAGAAGCCGTTTCGAGATGCACGCAGACGAGGATAATCACATCTATGGATAAATTGGTTACATTGCCGTCACCTACAGGGCACTGTGGCAGCTTTGATTTAAAGACTTACGTTTATGGTGGGCGGAGAAAAACATACATGTATATCTCGGGCTGTGCTAAAGAACTCGGTTGTACAATTGTGTTACGCGGTGCGAATAGTGATGTCCTGTCAAGGGTTAAGCGCATCACCGAGTTCATGGTATATGTTGTTTACAACTTGAAACTCGAAACATGTCTTATGAGAGACGAATTCGCAAAACTGCCTACAGTAGAGGATTTCAGCAATGGTGTTTCGTCGGCTGGGGTGAAACCTGCAACGTCCAGAGGACTCCTGATTACCGAAACTACTACTGTCCAAGAAGATGCTTCTTCATTGGATGCTAGAGAGGGGAGCATTGCCACTGCGGCTGTGGAAGTGCCCGATGATGTGCCTATGCCCACTTACTACGATGATCTAGTCGAGAAACACGAGACAAAATTACTCTCTGCGTCGCCGTGTGTCAAATTCGAGCCTCCGTATCTCCTCATGCGAGCACGAGAGCTAGAGCGTCGAGTTTCATATCTGGCACGTCTGCGGGATAGAATTGTTCAAAGCTCCGATGAGAAAAATAAATCTCAGAAATTCGTGTTGATTACGCCTGAGCTCGTTCACCAGAACCCTGATAATGCCTCCGCAAAAGTGAGAGAAGTTCTGCGAGCAGTTCATGATGCGGAGTTGGATAGAGCTACGCACAACTATTTGACGCAGAAGCGTCAATGGGAAGCCTATCTTTCGGGAAACTCTAATCTTTTCGACCCATACGCTCATCAGAATATCGTTGTTCTCTACAGCCTGGTATGCACCACAACTTCTATACCGTGCTCTGGTCCCGATATTTTCGCGTTAGATTTTTACAATGAACACGAAAGTGATGACCAGGTCTTTGAGCCCGACTTTACATTGGGTCAATACGTGGAAGATTTGTGCCTCGAAGCCAACTCAGTGTGCACTGCTAATGGATGCGAGAACCGCATGTATGAACACCATCGACAATATGTCCATGGGGAGGCGCAAATAAGTATATTTGTGCAGCCCTATCCTTCAAAGCTGCGTGGTCTACAGGAGACAATTCTCATGTGGAGTTGCTGTAAAATCTGTGGCAACGAGACGCAGGTGATTCCCATGTCTGCGAATACGTGGAGGTATTCATTTGCAAAATACTTAGAGCTGTCATTTTGGAGTAGAAATCTCCGCGCCCGGGCCGGGGTCTGTCAACATGACATCCATCGTGACTATTTACGATTCTTTGGTTTCAAGGACATGGCATTACGGATTCATTACGACCCTATTACACTGCTAGACATTATTGTGCCTCGCACCCGGGTCACCTGGAAAGTCGATAACGACTTGCGCCTACGCAATGAGGTATACAACAAGTTTGAACATCGCATCTCTAAATTCATGTTGTCGGTGAAGAGCAGACTGAAGAGCATACATGTTGAGAGTGTCATGCCGGAGAAAGTTGAAGACTGCAGGAAGGAGATTGAAATACTTGTGAAAAAGGCAAATGATGACCACAACGGTTTGATAAGGCACCTGCAGGAGCAGTACATGAATTCCCGTTACTGGGAGGTTATTCCGTTGAATGGGGTCCTTCGTGCCGTCCAAGAGAAGGTTGTCGAATGGGATACGACCTTTGCCGACTTTGAGAGAAACTTCTTCCCTTCAGAAAAGGATATCAGACGCTTAGCTTCATTGCAACTCAAAAAGATTTTTCTCGACAAGGATGCTTCCGCCACCTCTCTTACCTCCACCGAAGAGGCACCGACTACTCCAACCGAAAAAGATTCTACTGCAGTTGAAGGGGAAGTGGATGGAGAAGCCGAGAGACCAAGATCAGTGCGCCGCATGACCCTGTCCCCGGAAAAGGCGCAAGATGTGCTTGTGTCGGTTGTTGAAGAACATTCCGGAAAGCCTGACGCGCAGGATGAAGTGGCAGAGACCGCGGAACCTATTCCTGATATTTGCCCAGCGACGGCTCCGATAGTACCTGAACCAAATGTGGCTGACCAAGAAGTAGAACATCTTGATCTTGCCGTTCCAACTAACTTCTCCTCGGAGGAACTTCCACTTGAACGCCAAATTTCAATAGATCTACCACAAATATCGCGAGTTGCGACGTCACCTCCAGATGCTGGCCGAATGACACCGTCTCCAGAACTGTCCAGTCGACCTGGTTCGGGGCTGCGGAAAAGGAGTCTCAATGAATTTGGAACGAGTCCCAAGCAGATAGTTCCATCCTCTGGCATTCCTCGACTCGCTGACCAAAACCTCCGACAGCGTGGGAAAGGGAAATCGCCTCCCATGATTCGAGCTTACTCTCAGCCTCTGCAGACGTTACGAGACAAGGGAGCTAATGGGTCCAGGAGTCTATTGAAACTGAACTCGGGTAGTTCGACCAAGAATGCAACCCCTCTCCCAAGCCCTTCACAAGAGAGACCGAAATTTGGAGATAAGAAGTTTACTGAACGGATTTTGAATAAGACCAAAACTGCTAATGGCCACTCCATGATTCCTCGCTCAATCACGCCAAAGAGCAAGAGTCCTCGTGTATCAAGTCTAGCGAGGCATTTTGAACAGCTGAGCAGGGAGTTTGAAAAGGAAAGACAACGTGAGAGATTACAAAGAGCAGCTAAAAGCAAGCATTCACGTGCATACCCTATCATATCTTCCAAAGCGACCGTTGAGGTCTACAAGAATGTACGGGAAGCTGTCGAAGAGCAGGAACCATCTAGAGAAGGCGAAGATCTCATGTCTAACGCAGGACGCTCGTCGTCAGAAGGAAAGGCTGACAGGATCAATGAAGAAACCCGTGAGAGCGAAGCTGCAGCGGATAAGGAGCACGTTACTGAAAACCCAGCCTTAACTCCCCCCGAAAATGAGCCACATCCCGTCGCGGAAATTGCGTCAGAGGCAGAGGACGTCCAAAGCGATGAGGAGCAAAGCTTGACCCTGACTGGATCTCCTGAAGAATCGATAAAATTGGAGGATGATCTGGATCTCAAAGAACTCCCCAAGCATGAACGGAATACTCTGGTCAAAATGCTCGCTAATTTCTGGGCTGAACGATCTGCCAGCGGATGGCAAGCGCTCGATTACCCTTTGAAAGTATCCGATCACGTATTCGCGGATTGCGACATCATCGTTCGTGAGGATGAGCCTAGTTCTCTGATTGCATTTGCTCTGGATTCCTCAGACTACAAGAACAAGCTAGCCACTATCCAAGATCACTACGACAAAGAAGATCGGTCACACGACGATGTTGCTGGAGTGGAGGCGCGGGACCAGAATAGAGTGGAAAGTGCTCTCCTACGGCCTACAGGAACCCATCTCAAGTACCAGTTCCAAGAGGGCCAGGCAAAGATGTTGTGCAAAGTATTCTATGCCGAACAATTCGACGCGTTACGCAGGAAATGTGGTGTCGCGGATCGCATTGTCGAGTCGCTTTCTCGATGCGCCAAGTGGGATTCTAAAGGCGGAAAGACGAAGTCTTTGTTTCTTAAGACACTCGATGATCGATTCGTCCTTAAATCACTCTCACAAATCGAAACACAAGCGTTCTTAAAGTTCGCCCCTGCCTATTTCCAGATCATGTCTGAAGCTCTATTTCACGAGCTCCCTTCAGCAATCGCCAAGATGTTTGGATTTTATCAAGTCATTATTAAGAATCCAGTCACCGGCGTCGAGTTCAATTGGTTCTTGCTTCTAATGGAGAACCTTTTCTACGATCGAGTACCAACACGCATATTCGATCTCAAGGGTTCAATGCGAAATCGCAAAGTCCAGAGTACCGGCGAACGCGACGAAGTTCTCCTTGACGAGAATATGGTCGACTTCATCTACGAGACACCATTATTCACACGCGAGCATTCCAAGAAGCTACTCAGCCAGAGCGTTTGGAACGATACACTATTCCTAGGCCGACAAAACGTCATGGATTACTCGCTGATGATTGCAATCGACGAACCGCGCAAGGAACTAGTTGTCGGTATCATTGACTGCATCAGGACGTATACCTGGGACAAGAAACTGGAGTCCTGGATCAAAGATCGAGGTTTTGCCGGTGGAGGCAAGAATAGACCGACAGTGACCAGTCCAAAGGAGTATAAGAGTCGATTCCGACAAGCGATGGCTAGATATGTTCTTCAAGCTCCAAAGTATGCTTTTCCCCTTCTTTCACCTGACACTTTCCCTGAAGTCGTACTAATATTGAAATCAGCTGCTGGCATGAATTCCATTCCACATTCTCAGACAACCGCCGCATCGAAAATCACCTTTCTCACATGCAGACACCGATCGAAATAGAGACCAGCGAGTTGACCGTTGCAACGAATAGCGAATAGACCTTTCTTTTGATATACGACTTCCTCAATCTTTTTTGATCGTTTCACAATCGATTTCTCTTTCACACTTCATGACGACAGATTAGTCATTACTATACGGCAGAGCATACATAATGCATGCATAGCAAACGATACCCCTTTCACTGTATCCCCAGCTATGAGGAACTTTCAATGTTACATACAACATGATGAATATTATATTAGATTATCGTTCATTTCAGAATATGGACTACATTCCTCTCCAAGATTTCCTTCCATTCTCGGTGTGTACTCGGCATTAGGTTTGTGGACCAAGCCCTAGGTGGCTGTAATAAGAGTTTTTTAAAATTGAGCAGATATTGAAATTCTTGATAAGGAGAACAATCACTGCACTACTAGATAATACCTGGTATGTAATTCCTAGTTGGGAATAGCTGTAATTCCGTTCGACACCACTTTGTTCCACTCAGGCACATCTGCTTCGTAGTTGATCCGAGCCCCTGTGATCCGTTTCCACATCTGCGATACTAGAAATTTGAGAATGTACCACTGCAAGGGAGTATTATCCTCTCGCTCCGGCTGAAACCGACCAAATTTTCCTGCCATCGTGGCCCATTCGTCGTCTTTCATCATAGACCTCAGAATATCTTTGCAGCTCTGCCGGTAGAGCCCCTTGCTGAGTCGAGCAAGATTGTTGGCATTCAAGACTGTCAGATAAGTTACTGTTGACAGGAGGACAGTAACCACTATAAAGACTACAGTGTCAGAACTATAATCTACGGCCCAGGCCGCCGCGCAGAAACTTAGTGGTGGTAGACGATTCTGACGTACGTCGACAGCTTCACATTCTGACCCAGTTCCGTCGCGCTCCGGGATTCAATGACCGCATTGGCATTGAAGAGCTACATTTCATAAGGATCAGAGTCAGTTATATGTGATTCCAAGTATCCAGGTAGTTCAGATTTCCAACTTACACCATCTCGAAGGGTCTTGATTTGATCTCGCAATAGCTCTAACCTAGTCTTCAACGCCACTAAACATGAGGCTTGCTTCTCCACCCTTTGTACACAGAGTTTAAAGTGAAGTCCATCGATCGTGTGTGATACGCCAGGCCGATCGTCATTCCTCGTAATCCGGAGCAAAATATGTCTTGAGTGCCAAATTCTCCCATTGGGAATGAATAGTTCTAAGCTGTCAATGGCCCAGAAGTATAGCCGCGACCGTGAGAAAATATTGTCGTCAAATAACAGTCGATCGTGCAGGTCTGGATCAAAAATGGCCCCGCGCTGGTTTATATGGAGAGTAAGGTGGTCTGCAATGCCTTCCCAGGAATGTGCAGCATCCTTAAGAGCTACTGTAATCAGTCGGAGCGGTGCTAAGTGTCCCCCATATTCCAGCGCCGGTTGAGACTCATTGTGAATGTCAACCGCATCAAAACAGGGGGAGCCAAAACTATAATACACCAGTAACTGTCAGGGTTTTGGAGGCACCGAAAATAGCTTGCAGCGGTCGAAAGTTCGTTTGAACCATCCTGGAGGATGGCATTCGGCGGGTAAAAGGACATTGTGAAGGCTACTTCTTCCAGATAGGCGCCATCAGTCGCACCGTACAGCCTGCCAGATTTCCAGGCACTAAACACTAGCCACCTCTTGTCGGGACCAAGTCTAAACAGAACCCCATTCCGATTCGAAACGGTTTGCAGCCTCGCTACGGCCTCTGCAATCAATATGAAGGTCCCAGAAATCACTGTGCAAACTCTTCCGCATAGAGAGCGGCTTCGCTTAATACGCGTGGCTCCCTCAGTTCTCGCTGCTGTTAATGGGCTTAATCGCTTTGATATTTATAGTTAATGAAATGCTTCATGTTACCGGCATCATTGACTTCGAAATCCCCGCCGTGCTTCTGTAGTAACTCAAATAGAGCTTATGTCGCTTTAAAGTGGTCAGAGAATGACCTCGAATGAAACGAATGGCTACCACAATCACACAGTCTATGCTTCTCAAACGAGAAATTTATCGTGTGAGCGGGAACATGATGGAGGTCCACCAAACACTCACTCAGATACTCGCGCTGATCGTTCAGTCCGGACAGATGAGTAGAAATCCACGGCTTATCCCGCCAAGTCAGTAGGGAATATGGGACCAGCCGTTCTTCCTCCTCGAATTCGGAATTAGGCATAAATTCAATTTCTGGGTCGAGTTTCATCCCGTCTAAATGGTACCACTCTCCCTCAACTTGAATGATTTCCCATTCGGGTACGTAATTAGGGCAAGCCCTTCCCCGGGGACCCTGTCTATCCTCGACCATCTCCCCATTGAAGTCGACATTGGAGTGTATGGTCATGGGTCTCCCTGACGGTAATATATGTCAGCAACATTCAATAAACGTTGTTTCGATAATCACAATAGTTCCAACTCGGTCCCGCGGTCAGCCTTGGCTCCCTGATTTCTACGGGACAGGGTAGCGTATTAAGCGGCCCAAAGGTGACATACCCTGGAATCTGGATGAATTTCGTAATACTTGGTTCTGTCCGGACCATTAGGGCGCGAACTATTCTTGAGCCCAAGAATGTCAATGGAGCTCTGGGTGCTATTGTCATTACCAGAAGGCTGAGCTCCGGACGTAGTACTCTGATCTTGGCTTACCGATGTCTCTACAGCTTTGTTCAATGCAGAAGAGGGCTGTTCTAGAGCAGGAACAGAAGAACTTTCCAGCTGATGGTTTCTGGTCTTCAGCAGCTTTTTGATCTCTTCTAGGAGTCTAATGACTTCGGCACCCGGTACGACTGTTGATTCTCTGTCATTAGAAGCCATTTTGCTGGCATGCGACTGTGCGCGGCTCCAACATTGGAAGTTTGACCGTATATTCGATTTGCTCGATCCGTACATATATTACATCATCCACCAGCCTTCGTACTATTGAATTAAACGCCCAGGTCTAACAGCAACAGACGACCAGGATTACCTAGGTAGGCGATGCCTACGGCCGTAATTGGTATAGACACGCGAGGCTGATCTTTCGTGGCCAGCTGAAATGGGCCGAATGGAAAATAGATCATGTGGGACTGTACGACTTTGGAAGGCTGACGAAAGGCTGCTATAACGTAGGTGATGAATATTTCTGATGGAGGATAACCCATGACCTAGATATCACCAATGAACCGATTTCGATTCCCCTTGCAGGTTCTCATATTTCATGACGAACAAGCACAGAAGAGAGCCGTCATGTTTGTCATCAAACGAGCTATCCGCCATCGCGTCCAGTTTAGAGTTGGCATTACTGAAGGTTAATAGCAAAGGTAGGCCGTATGGTCTAGGGTATACCGATATTTAAGGATAACCCTAATCCTAAGACAGATAGGAAGAGCTTAGAGAGAGCCTCCTGTCAGCAGGATGCAAACACCTGAGACCTACGACTTTAGTGTAGTGTGAGAGCATGATAGGTTGTAGTAAACTACATATTTAAGATATCGGCAAATATCGGAAGCAAACCCCATACATATGTCCCCAGTTACACTCTTCGGGACCTCGGTTCGAAAATGGCCGAACGGAGGTCCAGAATATCACATATATATAGCCATACATGTGCGCTCCAAATATTAAATAGTTAATTATAAGATTTCCATGTCAGAGGTTTGTCCATGGCTTCGGATACAGTTTGGTCTGATGTTTGACCCAAGTTGAGAACTGGTGATATCCTCGCAAACCTCTCAAATTCTCAACGCGGCTCGACAGACAAGAAAGAATTAAGGATTGGCACTTTATTCGAGAGGAAAGGAAGAAACAAGAAAGATTCTAAAGGACGCATTTTGGAAAGACTAACTTATATTTCCAGGGAAGAAAAACTGGCACAGGCACATATATTTTAAAATCGCCAGATCGTACTGACACTATCTATACAGGAAATTCAATATCTAATGGACTCTAGAGAGCTATCCAAAAGAGAAACCGGACATACGGATGGAGCATGCAAAAAGGAAGGAACAATTCATAAAATCCTCTAGACATGAAACATGATGACAAAAGAGACAAGGAAATCCGAAACAAAAGCGAATTATATCCAAATGTTGCTTCGTTCTTTTTGAACTCTCTCTTGCCGGAAAGTATTCAGGAAGAGAAGAGACGAGAGCAGGTCATCGATGCCGCAGCTAGTTTCCATCATGCTCATAATTACCTGTGCCATCCTATTTTTTCGGCATGGACAAAGAGTAGTCCATGACGCCGGAACTACATGACTCCTCTATTTCGACGGTTTCCTTGGAATCGTTCGAACATGTTTATTTTCGATTTTCGGCGCTACAGTGATGGCAAAGGAAACCAACCAGCTGGGGCAAGAAGGCGTTTAGATCTCAAGACCCAAGTCGTCTTCGGCAGGAACCACACGAATGGTGTTGGTGTGGCCCATACCACCGCGCCATCCCTGGACGCAGACGACGCTGGCACCCTTCTTGATAACACCAAGCTTGATACCGTTGGAGATACCCCACTTCAAACGACGGTCCACATCTTCCTGCCAGATCTTGACGTGGAAGTCCGGCTTGGACTCGGGGAAGTAGAATGGGTAGACACCACGGTAGAGGTGGGAATACCGAGATGCGGCTTCGTTACGCGTGATCATGATAATAGGGCAGACGGGGCGGTATTTGGCGAGCAGACGAGCGGTCTTACCACTATTTCAACGAAAGAAAGGTCAATTATCTGAACCAAGCGAGATGCGATATATG
This sequence comes from Talaromyces stipitatus ATCC 10500, assembly GCF_000003125.1. Taxonomy (NCBI): domain Eukaryota; kingdom Fungi; phylum Ascomycota; class Eurotiomycetes; order Eurotiales; family Trichocomaceae; genus Talaromyces; species Talaromyces stipitatus. The sequence goes on along the minus strand of NW_002990117.1, from coordinate 1,523,905 downwards.
GGGATATTCTTACCTGGTGGTCAAGACAAGGATGGCACCAGCGTTTAGTTCCAGACTGGCGCTGACAGCAGACATGGCGATAGCCTCGACGGTATCGGCAGGACGGTGGCAAAGGGTTCGCAACTCATCAAAGATGCTGAAATGGGGAACAGCGACTTCGGCCAACAAACATGTCTCGTGCATCATGGAAACGGCCTCGTTGGGGTAGTTACCCTTGGCAGTTTCTCCGGACAGCATGACACAGTCAGCACCGTCAAGAACGGCGTTGGCCACATCAGAGACTTCGGCACGAGTTGGGCGAGGGTTGTATGTCATGGACTCCAACATCTGAGTAGCGCAAATGACAGGCTTGCCCTTCAAGTTACACTTGGAGATCATCATCTTCTGGGCAATGAACACCTTGGGGGCAGGAATTTCGATACCAAGATCACCACGAGCGACCATGATACCGTCAGTTTCTTCAAGAATTTCGTCAAAGTTGTTGACTCCTTGTTGGTTCTCAATCTTGGCAATGATCTGAATCTCCTTGCCTTCCTCACCGAGGACCTTACGGATCTCCTTGATATCATCACCACGGCGAATGAAAGATGCAAAGACCATGTCGACCTTGTTCTTAACACCAAAGAGCAAATCCTTCTTGTCCTTCTCGGATAAAGCAGGCAAATCGACATCAGTGCCGGGCAGGTTGACACCCTTGCGGGAGGAGATGTTGCCGTTGTTCAGGCACTGGACGCGGATGGTCTTCTCGTCGACGACTTCGAGGACTTTGAGAGAGAGGATACCGTCATCGACATAGATGAGCTTGCCGGGTTGGATCACCTTGCTGATGTTCTTGTAGTCGACATACCTGGACAACTTTTGTTAGTCATCGATCAACGATCCGGCGTCTACTCTTCCAATAACTGTCAATGCTGGAGTGTAAACATACATATTCTTGTTGTCGCTGGCAGTAGCATATTGCTCATCGGTGGTGACATTGAACACTGTTCCAGCAGATATGGGGTAGTCCTTGTCGTCGACTGTGTTTCCGGTACGGATCTCAGGTCCTTTCTATACGATGATCAATCGATTGTTAGAGAAGGATGTCGAGCAACAACATCTTTTGAGAACCTACAGTGTCAAGAGCAATGGCAACTGGGCGACCAGCCTGGGTGCGCTCGGCCTCGCGGGCATTGTCAATAACAGATTGGTGGTACTGGAATTGACAGTTAACAAGATACTGTACGATCATACGATGAATTACGGGGCGGATAGCCAACCTCGTATGAGCCGTGAGAGAAGTTCATGCGAACAACATTGAGACCGGCTATATTTGTTTCGGTCAGCGATGACGTTCCAAAACTATCATCATTATTTCTATAACGAATTTTAAGTAGGTGGATTGGTACCTTTGCGAAGCTCATTGATCTTCTCGACGGAGTTAGTCTTGGGACCTGGCGGGAAGAGTTGTTTAGTACGGGCTTATCGGAAGCAGCAATCACTTAAAAGACCAAAGCATGATGGGCTCATACCGATGGTGCAAATGATGGAGGTGCGACGGTAGTTGCCCTCAGGAGCCATCTCGGTATTAAGCTGGGAGTACCATTCCAGCTTCATACGGTTGGTAAGGTGATCGAATGCGTTGGTAGCCATTGCTGAATGGGACTCTCTTTTGAAGAGGGGAACAGAAGAGCAGATCTGACTTCCGACGCGGGGATCAACGACTGCTGCAAATACCTGGACAGAAACGATCTATCCAAGAAAGAATGCAGGAGTGAGGAATGCAAGGTGAGATGAATTATGAAAGGAGAAAGAGGAAAAAGAGGAAGAAGAAGAAGCAAGGGAGAGAGGTTGAGATAGCAAAGTATTAAGATTTGTCGCAAGCTGCGGAGGGGAAAGAACCAGCGTGGGCGCTACCAAAAATGCAAGTGGTCCGGCGCTCAAATAGGCTTAGTGCCAGATTTTCTTTTTTTTTTTCCCTTACGATTGGATACCTCAGGCTTTTGGATTATTTTCTTCCTGATATCGTGCATTCTGACTTTTTATATGAACTATCGTACTTTTATATCTCCTCAATCCATTGACGATCATGTTATTCTCTCCTGACAACTGCTCTCTAAATGCAAGATTACAATGTCCCCAACGGTAGATAGTTGTACCGCTCTCCTGATCCGCCAAATCCGGTGTACGGTCACTCGGTGACTGTGCAACTCTACAACCAGCTAGCCTCATACATACCCTGTAGACTGTATCATGATCATCAGATCATGAAACTTGCATCTATAGCTTGGATCTCGACAGCTGCCAATCAGGTTGATATCTCCGTCTATAGCCGATGCAAATCACCCAATCGGTGTCCCAACTATGTGGGATATGTCTTGGTGATATACAAAAGCAATTGACCGAAGAATATTTTTATACAGATATATAGACATGGTTGCCACCTTGGCATACTGCTTGCTCATACAAATTGACACTCTTATCGTAAAGCCAAGTCCAGGACTGCAACAAAAAAAACAACATGGTGGGGGGAGGGCCGTGCAACTGATGATTGGTTGCTCTCTCATCTTCTTATCGATAAGGGATATGTCAGATCCCAATCTGGTCACATGACCTCAGGCATCCAAATCACATGGTTCGAGACTGTTGGTTGCCCATGACCGTCACCGCCTTCCGAGGGTCACCTCCGACGATTGGATGTGATGATCTCTGCAAATCAGTGAACATCGAGTGAACAATTTCAAACTCATTATCTTGTTATACCCATCCATATCCAGAACCTCTTCAGCTTCTGTACAGTCAAAATGGTTGTACGTACCTCTGCCGAAACTCCGCAACAGCAAGCGAACGACACTAACCTAGCTATGCAGCTCGGTCGTCTGACACATTATGCATTTGATGCAGTATTGAGTATGTACAAGCAAGAGATATCCACTGGCGCATCGACAACTAACAAAGCATCAAGTCTCTGCCTTCCTCGCAGGAATTAAGCGATCTACTGGCCTTACGTATGTTCCAAATAACCTCTCTCCTTGAACGACATCGACCCGGCTTGATGGACCACGAAGGAAAGAGTACTAATTCTCGCACGTCCGCCCCAAACATCGGTCTACCTTTTGCTCCATTAACCTTCTTCACCTTGCTTTCTCAAGAGTGAAACAGATTGTGAGAGTAAAAGATAGATTGGTGTCTTTAGGACTCAAGCGCACAGCCCCAGTCTCAACGCAGATAAGATTACCGATAGCAAGGATATCAAACGATGGATAGAAAGTTATTTGGGTGTCGGAGAATGGGTGATGGATCAATCCGTTGCCGTGTTAGGATCGACCTCCTACTTTGAGCGACGACGTTAGTTGCTGTTTTTGGCAGCTTTCTGGGTGCCTCTTTTCCCTGGCTAAACGTAAAGTCGGGTCACGAGATCTTTTCGCATCTCCCTCTTTTAAGTTGGAATTCGGTCGAGCCGAGCTCCCTGGAAAGACGTTATACATGACTACGAATCGAAGCCGAGAGAAATGAGGCGACCGCTGGCATATTACTACTTTCCCACGAAATCGCTATGAACTATATACCTAGGCGTTTGGTCTTGTATCTTCGTGTTTCCCTGGTTCTCTTGTACAGCCGTTGATTGTGGTTATTTGCCATTGGCAGCATCGTTGTTATTGTTACTCTTACAGCCATTAACCATTAAATAGTTTAAGTCGAGAGTTGGGATATAGATTATTGCAACGTCCTCGCTAATGATTATATCTGTTCATACAACCTGCTGTAAATGCAACACTATATTCGTCATATCTTGGTGAATTGATCGATATCCACACGTCGAAAGAACGATATATGCCGCATCGGTTCCCAGTACTGAGCCACATAATCCGGCGAAATTAGGAATAGTTGCGTATTAACCCATTGGTCTAGTCATCATTAGCACGTTGTCCATGCATTGTCTGAAGTTGTACTCACCATCAGTATAGTGCTGAAATGCAATATGTCCCTTACTCTGCACAACTCTTGCACCACGAAACTCCCCATCCTGTGAAACACCAATCAACCCCCTGGGTCCAATATCTTCTGCCACAAACGATATCTCTCCGCGAGGAATGTTTGGGTCTCCCGTTAATTTAATCCCTTCCAAACGACCCTGGAATCTGGTGCCGTTAAATTCTTCGACTTCATCGCTCGGCTGCGTAACTGGTGGACTGGCGCGCTCAAAGGCGTCTTCGAATCGGCCGTTGAGTAATGCTACTTCTTGTTCTTCTTCTTCAATTCCGTCATCATTATCGTCATTGTTAGTCTCCTCAAAAATCCGTGCGCCGCCTATCATGGCTCGTAAATGTCTTCGGGCATTATTCAACAATGGCGCAGGCTCCCCGGGATCTCTCTGCAGAAACAAGAGGAATTCACATTTATGGAAATTGTAATCCCCAACCCATATTCCTTGAAATGGTTTATCCTTTGTAGGGGTATATAATGCCGGATCAAGCGTTGCAAAAATATATGTCTGATCAACAGGCTGTCTGGGGATAACCGGCTGCCCTACGCCGAAATGTAGCCATTTCCGTAGATAGAAACTGGTTTCAGAAATTCGTTCAGGGTCTTGACAAAGCTTCTGAATTTGCTGATATGTGTTTGATTTCTCGTCAACGAGGTGTTCGTGGTGTCTACGAGCCGACCTCTCACCGGGTATTGTGACAGGTGGCCAGAGGAGGTCATTTTTGATTTTCGGAGCGTTGCCGAGGTTTCCCCTACATAGCGAAAATGAGCTGCAGACTCTAGTATTTTGACCTACCATGGTCATCCGAAACTGATCCGGGGAATACTGTCGATCTCGAAAATGCAGCAACTTAGGGTTGCGCAGCTCAATAACCGGATCATCGAGCCATAGGCGCAATCGTGGATTAAAAGGTTGAATCTCAACGTCCGGATGAGACCGCCACGGAACAGCCGTTTCCTCCCTGTACTCGGCCACAAGTCGAAAAGCTTCGACTACTCCACGCCTATTGTCGTAGCGGCTGATGATTAATGTCCCGGTATATTCACCATCCGAGAACCAGATCTTGTTCCTCGGAAGAAACCAGTATGGATGATGGGCAGAGTAAAGGTCACGAAAAGTATCAAAAACGCCAGGTTTGTCAATCTTGTGGGGGATGTTGGCGTTGACGAGGCGTTGCCATAGCTTCTCATCTTGGGATAGCCGATATAATGTTCGACAAGTTGCGGAGACTGATACTAGGTCTACCGCGGGGAGAAGTGAGAGCACGTCGTGGAGTAACTCATCGGGCAAATCTGTCAGCTGGCCCATTTTGTCCCTTAAAAATACCACTCAACAAGTGTTGATCGGCAGTAAGATACAAGTCCTACTCCAGTTTCACTCAATATTTAACTTAGATCCAAGATTAGGATGACATCATCTCGAGTGAGCGATAAGAGACTTTGTGAAGCTCATCCCATCTGATATTGCATGTCCCTGTCATGAGATGAACGTAATCCAACCAGTAGACCGAAGGCGAGCTATAGAAGACAGGACTGCATACACTTAATAATGGACATAGGATTGAGGTTAAGCCGAGTTGGGCAGTCAAGGAAACCTTGCTGATGTCAAGCGAACTCGGCATGATACTACAGCGAGCCAATCATATTCTTCCCAAGACGTGCTGACCCACTGAAGGTCATGTGAGTGTTTCAAGCCCTAACCCTAACCATATAAGTTAACTCCTTGGAGGTGGAAGAACCGGAGCATCCTAACCATGCAACAATCTTCTATGGGCCATAATTTAGATTCAGCGTCAATGCTGTTGTATTATATGTGGTTACTCTATCTTTCTTCCCATTCAATGGAACCATTACTCAGCTATATTGCCTCATGCTGGAACTGCTTTGATGTACCTACAGCCGCAAGGCTGTTGTGTTTGTCCATCCTATAAACAACAAGAATGCTATTTACTTCCACGACAGCTTGCCAATGCCCGCGTTTGACTGGTCACATGAGACAGCGCTCGGGCGTCTACGGCAATTCCCAGATGTCAAGATCGTATGCTCGCACGACTTGGTGGCGTTAGTCAAGCGAGGAACTATGATATCACTACCTGAGTTCGGCTCTCTGATAAGTGCGGAAGATATCATCGAATAGGCAAGAAGCTTTTATTTCGACCTCGCGCTATCAGGGAGTCAGGAGGTCCTCTCCATTGTTCCTGGGTTCGCCAAAGAAGGGCACGTTTTGCTTGGTAGTGACTTCCCACATGCAACAGTCCCTTTCAGTCAGAGCTTTACCAAGTTCATTGATGTGTACAACATGGACGATGCCATGAGGAAGAATATCTACTTTGGAGCTGCGGAAGAGCTATTCCCGAGGCTGAACGGTACCTTTGCCTGATTGTAGACCACCAGTTATTTTTTTTAGCTTTCTTTATTTGCATCCTCCTCCAGGAATGGAAGGTATGCTACATGGGTATCCGCAGGCACATTTTCAGGATCGCGATATTATCGTTCAATTCTCTAAAGTGTACATGAGAGTATAGTTTAACCCATTTGTAACATAACAGATTAGTGATTCTATACTTGCTCTTTTCATGTTTCTCCCAAGGGTAGACCTTGACAATTCCTTTAGAGCCTCCTCGAAGCACTATCCACTGCTATGTCTATACTTCAATATAGATATAATGGCGAGGGAGGTGTACGACTCCAGATCGCATGTGATCAAGGGGCTCCAGACAGCTCAGTATTATTATCAGAAAGGCCCGTCAATGGGGCCCCCTTATCCATATAGTCGTATCTGGGTAAGCTATTATTCCCATTTTCGAGCAAATGGCGTTTTCTGGAGCTTTGGAAGCGATTCTTTGACCCAGTGGGAAAGTAGGAGATATATGCCCTCTTAAGGGGGATCGAACGGAGGAGTGGGAGATTTGCTCCAACCACAGCAAGAGAGCTCTCGATGACTGTCCAAACAAATACTGGTGTTGTAAAGTCTGTATACATGGTTAACTATTATCGATGTACCATCTTTGGAGGGAGAAGTCCTACAAGTGATGTCGTTTATATTAGCAAATATGCCGTGACCGATATTGACAAAAGTCACAAATCGTGCGATTCCTGCGCCACAAACACTGCTCTTGTTAATAATAACATGACATTCATCCAGGTATCTACTGGGGTGGGGCACGCACACTGTCCCTAGTAGAAATATTCCTGCCACGGCAATTCGACTTTTCAGGGGTAGTCGTAACCTGTATATTACGGGAAGAGGCGATGCCAAAATCATGATGTCGGTGATGAACCCACTGATTGAAACGGCGTAATAGAACGGTATGGTGTCGACACAGTTCGTTCTCGCATACTCAAAAGTTGACCAGAGCGTAGTAGGGTCCCTGCATTGGAATGCCGTAGCGAAGAAGAAAGATACTGCCCAGAGCACCACTACCACTATTAGGACTGTATTCACAATCATAAATCGGTGGCTAATGAAGAACACTCGGCGGTAAAAGCATAAGACGGAAGTCTTGCTGAAACCCAACGATGCCAATGGTAGAAGTTGGAGAATGTAGTTGCACTAGAAGATAAAAAGTCACCAACCAGTCCGTCTCTGTGAAGCAAGAGTGGAATGCCCCTTACTTTCTCATAGTTAGCTAGAGTCTGCATATATATTGGATGCCCACTGGAATCATATTCGCTCATCTGATGCTGTGCCATCTCGCCGATTTGTGTACCTTGAACAATCAGAATTAGACAGACCACGCACGTACTTCAATCGACTGCCATTACCTACCTATAATCATGGTAACAGCAATACCTACCACACATATCTGCAATATTGTTATATTTCGATTTTGTCCGCCGCCTGAACGGGTTTCATGGATTTGCTTACCGCGGCTGGTATAATCAAGACATCATCGGCACCAAATTTGGTATCGCAATTTGCCCGAGCCCAGAACCTCAAAGCAACAGAGATTATTGCAAGCATCATAAAAGTCACGCCAATAGCAATGAAATTCGTGGCTGTCCAAGCCATTTTTGATTTAAAATTGTGCTTATTTGAAAGCCGGTGTTATCAGGTCGTCGCCGTCCCAATAGCAGGCATGTAAACAATATTGGGGGCGGCTTAGTAGTGTTGAGACGTCATAAACAAGGTATAGCAAGAAGTGGACATAATAGATTGGCTCTTTTCTTCTGCCTCGTACGCGCCCTTCTCTTACCGGCCTTGAATTCTGTAGGCGTCAGTGGAGTGGATGGGGATGCAAATATCGGCGGAATGTTCACAGCGCATCAAGATTCGTATTGCCAATCAGCATTGGTAATTGAGTAATTACCACTCTTGGTAACCTGTCATGGTAACTCCGTGCTGAGGAAGATTGTTGCATTGTGCATACGGAGTTGCATATGCATGAGCGACTTAGGCTGCGCTATTATGCATACTCCTCCCTTTTCTAGAGAGACACATCCCTGCTACATTTCCTTGATGAGCCAATGCATGTCCAAATGCGACCACACTCAGCAGCTGAAGAAGGAACATGGGCGATTCACTCACCGATGCGAAATGCGCGATATATACATAGGTAGGCAATATTATCATTACTTCAATGACTTCTTCACACTTACCGAGCTTGCGATCCGACATGAATTTTTCTACCTCAGATAGAAATTACATGTTAGACCCCAAAATAGGTGCGAGTTGTGATAACCAGGAATCTCAGCAGTAACAATCGCGAATGCACTCCTGCATGCGCAGTAAAAATGTTGAACGGGGACGAGGATGATACTGCGACTGCGCCTCTGTACACAGCCTGCGACGAAGAACATGACTCTGCCCCGGAAAAGGAAGTACAATACTATGACAGAAGACGTTTTCGCTCTATACATGTCTTTACGGCAATTTGCTATCTCATCCTCATGGGTATGCACGTCAAGCTCTGGATTCATTCCAAGAAACTAGAGTCTGACTTGCGTACCATGAAACCCGATCTCTTTCCATGTATGTATAGCATCTGACGCTTTCTATTACGTTGCGTATGTTCTTATCTGGTTGGACAGCTCTGGCACATTCTTCAGCTTTCCGCAAAGACAATCGGGTGTTCTCCTTGACAGTGGCCGATACACCATTTGCGGGTGACCCGAGCCTAGAACTCGATCAGGCGTGGCACAATCTTCTTGAAGGTTTGTGTTGGTTGTTATCTATATGGGTGTAAAAAAATTGTTTTCTCACGCGGACTGTATATCAGATTCTACTATCAGAGTATCAAAAGAAGATTTGGATTACTACAATATCACTTCTTTGCCTCTGGCGGATGGTTCAGGATTCGCATCTGAGCTTTTTGTGACTCATGAGCTTCATTGTTTGGTAAGATTAGTTCTTCATTTGAGTTGTATGAGGATAATCAAACTGACAAATGCTCAACAGAAGAAAATCCGTCAATACATCTACAAGGAAACTTACTTCGAGCATGTGCAAGGGTTTGCTCGGAATGAGCTCAAAAGGCATGTCGGTAGGTAGCACCTATCCTATTGTCATTGGCAGTGCCGCGTCGACGTTTATTGCTGTCTACTAATCTTCTCTCCCAAGATCATTGCATCGAGACGTTGAGACAAGGTATAATGTGTAGAGGAGATGTCTCTCTGGCTACCTACACATACCTACAAGGAAGCAACGACGTGACAGCCCGGAGTTGGGGCTCTCATCAGTGCATTGATTTCGAATCGCTCACTGCTTGGACTCGAGAGCGCGCTGTTGACATATTCCGACCAGGGGTATTACCGAATCCAGAAAGCCTGGGACCAGAGCATATTACAGCTAAGAAAGAACCACATTGATAAACTACATAGAACTGCTATCACCATCAAAGTGCCCTTGACTGTCCCAATTGTGTAGAGCGTCCTCCTTGGAGATACCCCAATCATCAGCCCATGATTTTAACCGCTCAAAATCCCTGCATGTCCGTTCAGTTTGCCATCCGGAGACTCCCCGAGTGGTGTAGTTCATTGACTCAAGATTTGAATCCGCGAGACAAATCAATGACTGCCGAAGATATTCAAAACAATGACGGATGTGATGATGGCTGGTGCGGTGGTTCATTTCCTCGCTTTCTGCTCCCATTTCCTCCAGTAATCCGTCCACTGATGCAAAAAAAGCCATCCTAAGGATGTTCTATATATATGTTCCCCCTTTATCAGCTCTTCTCCAACCTAATACTCATATTTCTCGTATTACTCACTAAGCAATGAAGTTCATGAAAAACAGCAATTCCAGCAACATTCGGAGCAAGCTTCGGATGTTTAACAAAGCCTTTCTTTTCTGGAAATAATGAGTCCCATAGAGCATCACTTTGTAGACTCGACCTTTGAGGATAGGATCCATTGAAGCGCATATAGTAGTGCAAGTCGCCACCAGGCTCTGCAAAAAATTGTCGGTCAAATCTATGTGGTTCCGTTTTGGGGCACTCAATACGTACCGATAGAGGTGTAGCTTGACATATGTCCGTACCAAGAGCCAAGGATGAAACCAAGAGTAACCATACAAATCATACCTATTAAGATAATAGATGAGAAGAAGGCTTTTTGTAGAGCCGATAACCGCCATTCCCGCCGAGGGACATTGAGAGAATCATCTTCCGATGAGGACAGGCGAGAGTAGTCTTTTGTGTTAACCATCTCGATGTTGGGTAGACCATATGATTGATGCCTTAACAGTAAAGAGTGACGATGGATAGAACACAAGTGTAGACACACCTGTCCCTCTGGTGGTCATATACCGTAAACACATTGTTAACTGTATTTTGCATGACTGCATGGTTGCTGTTGGATGCCTAAGCCCCACGGATTGCATTTTGGATTGATCGGCGCGGTGTCCATAATCGTACGTCCGTGAACGAATAGTTGCACGAAATTCTTCCTGTGCGGTAATAGGTTGACCGGGGTACATGTAGGACTACTTTTTGAGAAATCAAGACAAGGGGTTGAGCGGGGTTTCTTTTCAGCTCAGTCATTGAACAATATCGGTGTCCGAATTTTCCGGCTCAAGCAAAATGACCTGGTAGATGCAATAGTCTGGGTATCAGGTTGCATTGCGCCATTTAATTTTTGGCCAGCTCGCAGCGAGGCTGAAGAGATTGACCTGTTGATGTTGCTTGATTGGGTCCTGAGAACAGGCAAATATGCCGCTCGATCACGAACGAGGCCCTGTTTTAGAAGTGGGAGTTTATGTAGATTTCCTAGGCTTTTTGCGGCTGACAGGTCTAATTAAATCATTACTGTAGTGAAATATAGCTTGTTATGTATGCTTGAAGTGGCTGCTGCCTGAGGCCGCTTTCCCTTTGTTGGACTCAGGGCGGTCAATCACATGTCTTGAGTCACCTACTACCATACTTCTTATCGGTTACTAGTACATTCTCATTTCTATCTTCATCCTTTTTCACATTTTATGGTGTTTGAAGCATCTAACCCCAGCTGAACCGCCATGGCTTCCGCTCAGAGCAGGATCGCCGAGCTGGCGACCACAGTGGCGCAACACACTCGGCGAATTGACAGCTACCTTGCCGAGAAAGACTTACCATATCCATCGTTTGATGCTGGTGGCCCTGTTGATCTGGGACTACCACCGGAAATCGAAGAATCTCGCACCATAGTCCTTGAAGCAAGCCAAGAGCTGAACGACCTACTCCAAGGACCACGCGATTTACTTTTCAATCATCAGGTCTGTAATCGATGCGGTTTCCTTACAAAGATAATTGCTAATGCTTTAAAAAGCATAACCTGCTGGCTTATCTTAAACTGATTTCACGCTTTGATCTTGCCAGCAAAGTACCCATAACTGGAGAAATCACATTCGTCGATTTGGCAGCCACTGTTGGCGTTGATCGTGCTGCGCTTACTTCTATTCTGCGACTTGGCATTGCGCACCGCATCTTTAGGGAGCCCCGCCCAGGTTTTATTGCGCATTCTGCAGCTTCTAGACTTATTGCAGAAGACACGCGTGTCGCGAGTTGGGTCGGAGCAAATGTAGACGATATGTGGCCCGCAGCTGAGAAAGTTGTAGATGCTCTTGTGAAGTGGCCACTAGCTGAAGAGCCTAACCAAACTGTTTGTCTCTAAAAGTTGAGTTCTGATGTTGATGATTGGCTTATTCTGGGTATACAGGGGTTTGCACTTGCGAATGGGACAGATCAGTCTTTTTACGCTGAGCTGGAAAAGAATCCCGATCGAGCGCGCCGATTCGGTGGAGCGATGAGTTTTTTCACCACAGGTGATGAATATTCCCTCCGTCATCTAACCGATGGATATGACTGGGGTTCGATCGGTTCGGGGGGAACTGTTGTCGACCTAGGTGGATCCCATGGCGATGCAGCGTTTGCTCTGGCTCGTAAATACCCCGGTCTCCATTTAATCGTGCAAGAACTCCCTCAGGTTGTCGCGAATTCCAAGGAAGAGTTTGGCCTGGATGTCAAGTTCATGGTTCATGACTTCTTCGAGGAACAGCCTGTGCACGGTGCTGATGCTTATCTCTTTCGCTGGACGTTGCATAACTGGCCCGACAAGTATTGTATCAAGGCACTCAGGGCATTAATACCAGCTTTAAAGGCGGGTGCGCGTGTCCTGATTGCAGACTTTGTTATGCCGCCTCCTGGCGTGCTCCCTAACTTACTGGATAGAAAGTTGAGGTAAGTTGTCTCAAGATCTTCGTTTTTCCGGGGTTTGCGCTAATTGATCATTCAGAGCTATGGACTTGACAATGTTGGAAATCGGCAATAGCAAAGAACGGGCTCTTGATGAGTGGATTAGCCTGTTCGCACAGGCCGACTCAAGATTCATATTCAAAGGCATGAGACAACCACCGGGATCCAGACTCGCAATCCTCGAGGTTACGTGGGAACTAGAGAACAAGTAGCAATAGGACTTTCTTGGAGTACGAAGGAGAATGAACTCATATCGAAGTCAGCGAGAAATACCATGTTCTATTTATTACGGCAAACCAACGAAGAATGAGACATTTGTATCCGTATAAGTCTATCCTTTAGTTGTATTTCCCCAGGTTCCATTCATAAAATACACACTGAAAATCACTTCTACAGTCCTCCCGTTCGACGGAGATTAAGCTATCCGACGCCACTGGTAGCTGAACGCATCATCCGAATCATCTTCCTTCGGTGGTGCTGGATCTTGCGAGGAGGTCGTGTTGGTGTTGTTAACTACTGCTGCTGCTGCTGAAATGATGTCAGGACCTGTTAATTAATACTCTCGGTATAACCGATCTGGCCTGTGACGGAGGAAAGAAACATAGTCTTTGCTTACAGGATTCTGGAGCGGGTAGAGCTCTTGCGTATAGGACACAAAGCCCTAGAGCAGAGAGGGAGAGGCTGAGGAAACGCATATCGATAGATATTTGAAGATAGATCGAGAAGTTCTAATGTAGCGAGAATTTGTAAAGATTTTGGGCCTTGAAGTCCGAGCTGATATCTTGATCTTTATGCTTACCGGGGAAAGGAAGTGAAAGGCAAGATTAGAGCAAAGCAGAAAAGCCCAGCATTTTATGCTTCTCTCTAAGGTTGAGATGGAGGGTATGAAGACATGCATAGCGCGCCATTTTTTTTTTTCCCTTCACTGGGCCACCCAGCCTGAGAATTTTACATTTGAACGTACCATGTAGTATTCTAATTCGCGGAGCTTTTTCGGTTGCACCAGGGCTGAATGAAAGGCTGAGAATATAGATGCAAGCCCCTGACACTCCCCGGCCAACTGAAATGATAGGCTCGCTGGAGTCTTAGCCAAAAGTAGGCACCTGCATTCGAAATCCCTGCATAGTCATCTGCAGAGAATATCCGTTCCGTAGCGCACTTTAACCCACAAGCCGCTCCCCCGTATTGGTGTGCTGCGGCACGGATATGGCCGGGTTTTCCATGGAAGAAACAATGCTGGTTCTGACCTCGGGAAGTGTGGTGATGAAAATACTGAACATGAGGTCACTGCGGTTGCACTGATCGAGGAACTAGTATGATGGCGTAAAAGGTTTGGTCGGTATGACCAAGTAGAATTGTTAAACTGTTATGATGTCAAAGTGTTCCGTTATCCTCTCAATGTGATGTCAAAACCGGTCCTCAAAATGTATCGTAGAAAAGCCAGCGTTGTTAATCGGATCTAGGTAGCCTAAAAGTCCAAAAAGTTCATATCTTGACAATGGATGTATTGGAAGGCTATTTGACTAAGAACCTCCAGAGACCGCCCCTTCCCCGGTTCTGTGGCGGTTGATGAGATGATAGCTAAAAGTGTAGAGCCAAATTGCACGCTCCCGCATACCATTAAGACGAGACCACGGAATGAAATGATAGAAAAGTAGGGTGGGATAAGTAATGAAGCAGACAAATCAACCAGTTCAGAGAAGGAAGAGATGCTGAAATATGATGATGATGATGATTTATTACGCCCGGAGGGACTAACCCTATAGGGCACTAGCGCTCTAGATATATACACCTCATGTGTTTCCGACCTCTCCTCCTACAAGCCCCTGCTTTTCCTGCTTCAACATAGTTATCTTGGTATCTGGAGTTAAGGTCTCCTTAGCTTGTAGATCCCAACATCTTGTATGTTAAAAAGAATTGATAGACCAGCTTAAAGGCTGTCTTCTTTAAGTGTGCAGCGTCCTATCCTCGGCGGCTGCAGTGGTATCTATTGTATGTGAGGGTAGGAATAGTTAGTTAGTGCTAGCTTTGCTGTGACTGACTTGGTTCCTATTTCTACTCTATATGAAGTCTTCCTATTAATATTACATATCTAATTGTCGTTTGTACTGCTTTAATATCTAGTCGCCATCACTTGGGATCAGATTATGCCTTTCCTCCAAGGTAGAAAGATAGACTCCCTTTTCTTGTTTCTGTACACTGTAGTATGCCTTCTCTCATTCCTGCCCACCTTGTACAGCAAAATAGAAAGTACTCTATAGTCTCGCTTGTCCAGCCACAAGCGCAGAGGTTTAACTCTATAGCTCCTATCCTATTTAGGTAGCTGTTAAGCCTAGTCATTCCTGTCCGGAGTTGCGCCAGAACTACAGCTTCTTTCCACTTCAGCCTATTATATAGGCTATTGGTATACTTTCCTTGCAACGCTAAGTCAATGGTCTTTAAGTATCTACCCACTCCATCTGGAAGGGCTCTCTTATGTCATTATTTAGCAATAGCAAGTCTCACTGCGGTAGATTTAGCCTGGTATGATTGCTTTTCTGGTTCACATCCTTCTCTTGTTAATCTTTGAGCGGCCATTTTTGCCTTTAATCTTAATGCAGAATTAGTATATGCTAGGACCCAAAGTAGGTTGATCACATTTTTCCTTCCTTAAAGAAGCTAGGCTATTATATATATCTATTGAATTACACTTTGGCCAGACTATTGACGTGGTTGTCCAATAGCAGCTAATACTGATTAATTGCTGCTAAGAATAGTCACTTACTTATTAAAGACCCATAGCGGAATATGTTTTAATCCTGCAGCTATTGCTTCCAGCTCAGCTGTGTATAGGTTCTGTTCTGTTCAACTTAATAGTATTGTAGTATAGCTAGTCAGTACATTATTTGCACTGTTAACCTAGATATCCTTAATGCTTTCTCTCATGCCTACTATGTCACCCTTTGTATATGAGCTAGTGGCAATAAGAATACCTTCTGTACTGTTGGTAATTCTAATGGCTTTCTCTCTATCATGTTCACCTCTTATCTGCAGTCGATCTGTCTATAGAAACACCGCGTACACATTAATGGTTTTCATTAGGCCTCGGAGCACACCCCAAGGAACCGGGACCAAACCGCACCGCACCGCAAGATGGTGCGGTGCAGTTCCAACTTTTTAAGAACCGCACCGCTTTGAACGCGGTTAGGACCAGCGGTTCTACAAACAGTACAAACAGAGAGATTCTATGATATGCATATTTTATGCAAATTCTAGCTGTATTTTTGGGTAATCTGTTTACCACCTAGGTCGAATAACTAGGAGATACCTGCTATAGGATAAATACATTCAGAAATTAATGCAAGAATTAATTAGTTAAACAAGTAATCTTGACATTCTATACTAAATTGCTAAGGAGTCTCATATACAAAGTCTTCATCTCGCTTGGAACGCTTCGGTTGACGGCCAGACGAGCGTCTCTGGGTACTGCTTACTGTCACCAGATGCCTATTGTAAGGTAAAGGAACCTCATCTTCCTCATTTCCATCCAATTCAATCAGTGGCTCTTCCTCCCTTGCTGGTCTTTTACCAAGCGAACGCTGACTGCGTGCTTGGGAAGCTTGAGGACTTTAAGGTAGTACTAAGGATTCATCCTTACTCTCAGCCTCCTCGCTATCACTGATTGGGTCAAAATCATACTTTGTATTCTAAGCTTTGAGTGCTTGCTGATCATCCCTTTCCTCCCTAGCTCTTTGTATCTCTTATGTTATAAGATACTCATCTATAAGGGAAAGTTCTTCTGATTCAAGGTCGAACTTCGTTGTGCACATGAATAACATGAGCTCCTTAATAGTATAGGATTTCAATAAGCCTCAACAATAGTGACAGATATCACAGGCAGAGTTGAATAACCGTTTAACACCAGAGCCACTAGCAGGAGTTGTGAGAATATCCTAGGCAAGACTTGCAAGGATAGGGTATCTAAATTGATGATTCTTCCAAAATATTTATAGATTCATTAGCTAAGTGCCTGTACAGATGGAGGTTAGTAGGCAAGTTATAAGAGAGTGTAAAGTATAGCTTACTGCTCCCAAGATAACATGATATCTCGTCATGGGCGGTTATTTGTAGCTATAGAGATGTAGCTGCTGTTACGAGCATATCAATATCAGATATACGACCAGTCAATATCTGGCGTATTGGTATTGACTAAGTCTAAGTCTCTAAATAGCGTTTCTCATAGGGCACAATATACTCCTCAAGGCTCTTGCGGTATCGGACACGCCATTCTGGCTCCCACTCAGAAGTAGAAAAGAATTCTAGCTTATTTTGTAGGGCTAGGATTATTCTAATAGCATAGAGATTACCACCAACATGATCAGTTATTGCATAATATTCTGAAAGCTTCTCCTTTGCTGAGTCCAGAGCAGCCAACATTACCTTTTTCCAGCCAACTCTTTTCCGGCTGAGCTGTGCCGTACATTTCTCGAGATGTGTAAAGAGATAGTTGTAGATGGCAAAAACACTATGAATAGTAACTTCTTTTGTCTGTGAGAGAGACATTGTGAAGGTAAAAAATGGCTTTGTTATTGATAAAAGATAGTTAACCTGCCACCATTCCTCCTTTATAAGCTTAAGATTAGGTTGACCATATTTAGAACAGTACTTATCAAAGATAGACTGTAGCTTTCTAGCATGGTAGAGCATCAGGAATGTTGAGTTCCAGCGTGTATGAACATCTTGAATTAGAACAAGCTTTAGCTCTTTGCTCTGAAGATCAAGGAAATTCTCACGGCGTTATGGGCTTCAGTTGATGAAGACTGCAAGCCATCAAATCTAGAAACTTATAAGTCGTTGGAAGTGTATATAATAGGGGGATTTTACCTTCTCAAGGGTATAAATGATATCCTGGTTCTCTGGCTGGGCACTTTTATCTCTTTCAGTCCATTCTATCTCCTCTCTGTTGTTTCTTGGATTCACTTCCATCCGGCCAAGAAACTCGTTCAAGCTCAGTTAAATTATATAGGCTATACATGGTATGTGGACCACTGGTATCTGGTTTGGTAGTTCAATCGATTGAAGGGACTCGCTAAGTGAATTCATTAATATTAAGTTATTAGCCGCATTGTCTGTTGTGACTGTCAAGATCTGAGCTTCGATCTGATGTTCTTCGAGTACTTGTTGAAGAACTATACTCAAATAAGCCCCAGTATGCGAGCCAGAAAGTGGTTCAAAGCCAAGTAAGATCTCGCGGTAATTCTAATCCACATCCAGAAAGTAGCCTGTCACAGCCATAAAAGACTAGCAAAATAGGGATGTCCAGCAATCTAGTGCAATAGAAAGCTTTACGCCTTGTAGTAGCTTCTGAAGAAGAGACTTCTGTCATTCTTGAACCAATTCTTGAAGATGATTTTGGATAGTTTTTGCACAAGGTAATATGGGGAGCAAAGAAGCACGTTGCGCTATTTCAATAAGTGCACGAAACTAAGGATACTCAACAAGCTGGAAGGGTAACCATGAAGTAGTAATAAAGGTCACTAGCCTCTCCATCCAAGCTTTCGCGGTATAGTGCGTTTTTTGAGGAGCGCTATGCATCTAGGTAGGATTAGAAGAGATCTGAGGACTATGGAAATAGAATGTCTAAATCACACTTAACATATCCTATCTTGTATGAACCTTTTAATATCCTTTGAGATTAGTACCAATTTCCAACAATTTACCCCTGACGAATAGTGTTTATTCATAGATGATGTTCCACGGTGGCGATCTGCAGAGTGGCTCAGTATATAGTTGCACACTTTACATATAACCTTAGGAGACCCATCTTGGATCGCAGCAACCTAGTGAAAGTGTTGCCAACATTCTGACTGGTGCTTGCCTTCAAAAATATTGCGTTTCATCTGACTTCTATATTCTATGCTGAGCCACCACGTAACAAAGTCGTTGTTCACCATCTCTGTCCAAAGGACGTAAATTTTCTTGTTTCGAGGGCCAACGCGTTCGAGAGTCTCAGGAGAAGGAAGTAGGGGCGCATCCTGTGTAAAGTTAAACTGATACGTATAAGTCAGGTCTGGTGTAAATGGTTGTAGGCCATCGGACGGACATAATGAGACACTAGTATCATCAGAAATACCAAAAGAAGGAGGGTAGTTGTCAGAGATCTGGGTACATTAACCATGCAACATTGTGATTAATAGAGCTAGAATGAGAAGGTGATAGTATCAGAAGCATACCAACAGGATACCTTTGAGTATAGAATAATCCATCATCCCTGGGGGGGATTCTAGAAATCAGGGGCGTATGGCTTCAAAAAAAAGCAACGCGAAGTTATGATAGATCTATTTGTATCTCGGATAATGATTCAATAGTAAGCCCCACGATTCTGCAGTTCTATGAGGTTCGAACCGCAAAGAGCTGGAACAAATTGGAAGAGGAACCACTTACATTGCAACAAAAACCGCCTTTCACATTTGAAGCCCATCAACTGTATACACAAGGTTAATACGATAGAGGGGCAAGCATGGTCTGGTTTAGTTTTAACTCTTTTAAGAGACATATATCGATTTGGCAAATAGTCTTGTTATCTAGAAAACTCAATATGTGTTTATATCAGTAGTTAAATATGGATTCTTCATGGAAAAGTTAGTGAAGTTGCAGTATAGAGCTTATATGAGTGTTTTATTGGTGACCTCACTCAGTCAAGATAGGCAATGTATATATAGTTTGGCCGCACGGGTCACCTGTTGTTGAGGTCTTACGCGCAAAGCGTATGACCACAACGTCAGAGAGGGCCCCGTCCGCGCTCCCTTGGGGAGGCAATTTTCTGTATTGTAATGGCACTATGAATCTATGTACATAGGGAGGTGGGTGGGAAAAATCAAGTCTTGACTGCGTGAGAGATGACGAGCAACTTGCGGAGGGGAGCGGCTGACTCTCGTGAGGCAGTTGTAAGAAGGAAGAACCCCGCAGTACGCAGGACGTTAGGTGAAGACTAATCCGCAGTGTGTTGGAACGCAATACGCTATCCCTAATTGGGAATCCATCATAATACTAACATGAAGAAATTTCGAGAACTAGATTCACATACTGACGAGATATAGACATCCAATCAGCTTTATATGCCTATGTCTAGAAGGTTCGACTGGACGTCATCTCATGATCTAGTTTGTACAGGACCTCACATATAAAAGAGGTCAACATTCCTGACAAGTTTTGTATTAGGGAGTGTGCATCAATACGAAATTCTCAACTCTAAGTTCTTATTATTTGCCTATATTCCGTATCCATCCTAGCGTAACCGAACTCCAACACAGTGTGTTGGAACTCAGAATGAGCTAAACCAATTTGGGAATAGGACAAGATTTGCGTATCAAGAAATTTCGAGAATTGGCATCACATTCCGACGCGATATTGGACATTACAAATCAACTTTACAGCTTATCTCTAGAAAGTTCGATTTGCACAAGTGTCGACTTTTGGTGATATCACTTCTATGGAATCTTGTATATAAAAACAGGTTCAATACTCCTAGATAGTGGTTTTAGAGGAGTGCCGGAAAATAGACCTAGTTCCTTATACGTATTGTTTAGTGCTCGCCTTCGCTTAGTCATCGGTCTAGTAAACCAACGTTCCGACACCCAAATAAAACAATCTCACTTATCTTCCGCGGTATATATATTGTTGGGAATATCACCTCACATCACATATCACCTTTGCCAGCTATTTACATCCATACTAGATCATCTAGTATGTGCGCAGCTTTTTGGTCTAGTTGGTCAAAAGCCCAACATATATCATACTGTTGGTTTAGCACGGTCCCAGAACACGAAGCAGGGATTGGTGCAAGGCTAGTCCAACAAGCCTAAGGGTGAGTTCGATCAATATAGTAACATGATTCCTAATTGATAACTGATAACTCGAACTATCTCATGGGGAACGCAGGCATAAATATGCCTGCGTAGGAACCTACGTTGGGGATTGAGTAAGGACTCAATCCGGCAATTGAGACATGTACAAACAACGAGTGAAGTATGGATATGAGCTCACAAAGGATTTTGTGAGCTATCCCGAAATCATGAAACACGTATAACAGAAACTCCCCGCAGCTTCTTGCAGTGGTGCCAAATTCCGACAGGATGTTGTGCGCGTACAAACACATACCATCGACATAAACTAACCTCATATCATTAAACCATTAACAAACAGCTACTAGAGATCATCAGAACTAATAATAGACACTATTTTTGATTCTATAGAATGTATTTGTAAGTAAAAGTTTCACGGTTCCAACCCCGAGCCAGGTTGACACCCCAGGACGTACGAAGGCGGTGGTTTCACAACGCCAAGGAAACCACCGGAGATCTTTGTTCTATGAGTTTCACGTCTTGGGAATAGCTTCACCAAGCGCTTTGTTATTTGTTTTGTTGCATGTCTTCGATTATTGATCTTTGTATGGATTTGCATCCCAAAAAGGAAACTCTTGGCAGAATAATGCATCTGCGGTTCTATGTGGTCCAAACCGCGTCTAAACCGCACGGTTCTGCAGTGCGGTGCGGTTCAAAAGTCCAGGAACCTCAGAACCGCACGGTGCGGTGCGTGGTTCTCTATGTTGGAACCGGAACCGCACCATTCCGAGGCCTAGTTTTCATACTATCTGTTGCATCTCTCCCTTGTGACGGTGCCAATCTGCTTGGTTTGAGTACGCTATTCTAGCTAACTATCTCGTACAAGAGGTGCTTGTCGACAGGTAATATTAAGCATAAAGGGGAAAAAGGAAGAAATGAAGTAAAAGGTCTGGTTCTCGCTTCTCATGTAAATCTCTGTGCAACGCGCCTTTCCCTATCCAGTTCCGACGTCTGATGTTGATATCACTTCCCAATACGGCGCGGATAGGGTTACACGGCTCCTAGCCCTATCCGTGAACTGAAACGGGAACGCAGAGCCATGCCCAGCCGTCACATCCCTAGTGTTTGCGCTATACTCTGTAGTAGAGAGGAAAACCTCTAAGTTAATATGACTCTCAGCTTCCTTAGTAGGTTTGTTCCAGGAAGTGCGCAGATATTAGCCCACAGTTTTGTTACTTTCTCTATATATTGCTCTTAAAATAAGCAAATATTTACTTTAGCTTCTACAACTACCATCACAACTGTCTAAAAGGCTCCCATGACTGCTATACCCCCTATCTTCTGCACTCTATTCAGGCACCGCATTCCATGGGTCTTATAGGCATGTATCCACATACTAGAGGCGTAGTCTATTATAGGTGCCACTATTGCTATAAATAGCTGCCTTGCAGTTTATAGGGAGAGTGCCTTCAGCCTCCTTAGTGCCATGGCGGCCTTTAGTCCTCTTGTTGCTGCTCGAGCAATATATTATTTATAGCGTAGTTGAGAGTCCATAACTACCCCAAGAATCTTGGTATACTCTTTTAGTTCGACTAACTCTTCTTTGACTATGAATGCGGCTCTGCTTAATCAATGCAATTTTCAAGTAAAATATACAATAGCTATTTTATCGCCTTCGAAAGTAGCTCTACTTCGCTTCTCCTAGTCGAGAGCGCTATTAATTATAGCCTTAATGCCTGATTGATTTGCCTCAGTAGTTAGGCCTGTTACCCAGGCTGTAAAGTCATCTACAAAGGCGATTAAGCCTCCTGAGGCACTGATCCTGTATTACACTAGATCCACATTAAAGAATAGAAACAGTATTAGGGATAGTGGCGACCCTTGTGGTAAGCCTACTTATAGTAATTCTTGTTGTTCACTCATTAGCCCATTGACCACAATAGTTGCTATGTGGTTAGAGCAAAAAGTATCAATCCACCGAACTATATACTCTGGTATCCCTCTTGCCTTGAGTCTCTGAAGTAGCCTCTCCTTGTAGACTCCATTGTATGCACCTTTGATATCGAAACTGACCATGCTAAGCACTCTTTTGTTCCTTCAGGCCTTGTAAATCTCTTCCTAGAGTAGTAGCAACGCTTGTTCTGCTGAGTACCTCTTCCTCGCTCTAAAATGGTTTGTAGGCAACAGTCCGAACTCTTCAATAGCATATAATATCCTCTCTGCGACAACCGCTTCAAGTATTTTACCTAGTGTTGAGAGCAATAATATAGGCCTCCATGATTTGGCTAGCGCATAATTATCCTTCCCTGGCTTTTTGAGTAGTATAATCTTAGTGTTCCACTATTAAAAAGGGATTTCGTCATCTTTAAGTGATGTCTGGAAGGTGAGGAACACCCTATCTTTGACCACTAGCCAGAGCTACTTCCACACTATTACTGGCAGGCCATCTTCTCCGGGTGCTTTCCATAGTTTAGCTTTAAACACTTTCCGCTCAATCTCCTCCATAGTTAGATTTGGCATGTATATTAGCTCTCTTTATTGCTAAAACCTCTCATCCTCAATTCTTACTAGTAGAGGTGGGAAGAATGTGGCAAGCAGCTCTTCAGCCTGTTCTAGTTTATATTTAGTAGTAGACCTATCTAACCACATTAGTGGTAGTATTTTATCGCTAAATGAGCTCCCAATAGGCTTTAGATACTTAGTTGCCTGCTATATATTAGTATTATTAGCAAGGAAGTCTTCCCAGTGTACCTTCTTCTATTTCTAGATTACATCATGGTATTCTTTTGCTACATTTTTAGCTTGTTGTTTAAGCTCAGGATTTATATTTCCCCTTCTGCATTGAGATCTGGCCTAATTTCTCCAGTAGGCATATATATAGTGAAGTTGTGTTAGATCTGTTGTCCACCATTGTTTGGCGTATGATAAGGGCTTTGCTTTCAGTGTTAGCTCCAGGACTGCTTTCATGACTATTGCTATAAGACAGTCCATCTGCTCTTATACAGAGCCATCAAGAGGAACCTCCTATAGATTGCTAGCTACTCTAGATCTGATCTCAGTCCAAGGTGCATTTTTCCAGAGCAGCCTCTCATTGACTAGTCGATCTAGAACTGATATGTCAAACTCCGTCTCAATTACTTGATGGTCTGATCTATGGTTTGTATAGTGTATGCCACACTATACCATATCCTCTGCTAGCTCTATTAATGCTAGTACTAAGTCAATTGTTGTCTCTCTATCCTCTAATTGCTATGTTTTCATACCTCTAGATAGGAGGCTATGTAGAGATTTTTCGCTTATATAGTCAATTAGATTGTCGGCTTCTCCTTGTCTTGTAGAAGATATCTCGTCTCCGTCCTAGAGTTAGTTATGCCTGTTGAAGTCTCCTATTATTAACACATCTATCTGTGTTTCTCCTCTACCCTAGATATCTGCTACTAGGCTACATAGCAGTCTAATAGTGGATGTCAATGCTTCTTCACTGTTCCCCTCTACATAGACCGACACTGCCCAGTCTGAGAGTTTGTGACAGCCAGCCCTGCGGCTTGACAGCTCTACGGCTTGGCGACGGAGCCTTCCGTACAGTGTCATCCTAGGAGGCTTTTCCCGCTATCTCAAGATAGGGCTTGAGCCCTAAGCAATGCTATATTGGGAGCGGTACTGTATTGGGAAGTTCCGTCCACACAAAGGATCATATGAAGGAGCTGTGCGTAGAGGGGCGCTGTGTTTTTTTCTTCTTCTTTCCTTCTTCATGCTTGTTATTCTTCGTAGATAGGCTCACCTAGTTAGCAACAAATGCAAGGTATTGGCCAGCGTCACAGTTATAGTATTATGGCTATCAGATCTGGAGATGCTACCATGATCTGTTCAGCCTCAATATCACTCTGAATCTATAGCATGCTCCTAATTGGCCAAATTTCATCATGTCTCTCTATAGGTATTATCTTTATCCAGTATCTGTGTCCCATTGGGCTTGTCACCACAGTATTTTTGATTTCCCATGTGTATAGCTCAGATTATTGGAATCTTTTGGTACTAGTCCGAACGGGGTTAGGCTCTGATAGGAGCGTACAATCTGGGTGAGGAATAAATTGAATCTGATTTGCACGCTCTCTAAAAACACAGCTAGCTACGCATCTTGATCCTCTTTATATACACAATATAGTGGCAAAATAGCAATCCTGAATCCAAAAGTAGGGCTGTCGATATTGTGCCAAACCTGGGATCGGCAATTGTGTTTTTCCGGGGATTCACCGATTAGTAAGGTCGTCCAGAATGGGATTAGCGTATCAGATATCCAACACAGATACCACCACTTTATAGTCTCTAGTTTTGTCGTCATTTATTAGGCTTTGTTGTACTATGTCTTATTTGCTAACATTCAGTTGTAGGATGCAAAGTGATTTATGCATCAGACTGTAAGAGGCAAACTCGATAGTTTCTGCTAAATGACTTATGAGGTCCATTACAAGGAATGCATTTTAGGACTAGGGCCTGGTAAGTGCTGTGATGGTGTCCCTCCTTCGCACATTTTCCATATGTCTAAGTCTTTCTATATAAAAAGGCCTTATGTTCTATCTCTTAATAGTTGTAATATTTAAATGGTCCTATGCATGGTTTAAAGGTTCAAGTATATGCAGATTCTCCTGCTATATCGAAGTAGTTACCTTCTAGTAGGCGTTTGGCGTCTGTTCCTTTGGTGATATATACCACTATAGATCCATATACTTTATTGGAGTCCCTCTTGCTAAGCCAGGTAATCTTGGCAATATCGACGTTGTTCTCTTTCCCTAGAGCCTCGGCTACTCCTAATAGAACATTACTATTCATATCTAGGATTGCTGTCTGGTTAGCATTGTCGATTTTCACTAGGTAGAGCTGGTCTTATAACACTCTCTATCCTGGTATATTTAGCTTTTGAGCAGCCTCTTTAACATGTAGGATTTCATTCTCCTATCTATAGATAATTTTAACTCTGTTAGCATTCTTTAGATCCTTAATTACTGCCACACAACACCAGATCTCCATTCCTTCATTTCCCTGTATCTCTTTTTCAATCATTTGTCTGATGTTAGCTATCTGCGCCTTGGGTTTGTCTTCTTCTCTAACCCGAGACGTATCAATTGTGCAAAATAGTGTATTAGCCAATGTAGGAGGCACTAGAGGGCCTAGGGGGCCTAGATGTGTACTATGCTGGTAACCAGATTGGCTGTTGGTTATATTTGCGAATGACGGTTGTGATTTGCTCTGCATAGAAGCTGCATTGATTAACACCTTCGCGATAGTATCCAGCTGCTCCCAGAATTGCCTGCAATCCTCCGTAGATTGGTTTTGGATTACTTCTATTTGGGCCTGCAGTCCCTTGATCATGTTATTTTGTTCCTGGATAATTTTTTCCTGTTTACTAAGCATTTCTTGTAAACTTTTGACCTCCTGATAGGTGCCCTTCAAGTACTGACACATCTTTCTAAGCATCACTTGGTTTTCATCCTGGGCGCACTGTCTCTCCTCAATCTGGCTAGCAGCCTTCCTTACTGCAGTTGGCTTTGCTTTCGACGTCATCTTCCTAGTCGCAGCAATGGGGTCGGTGCTGTCAGCGCCTTCCAGAGCTTCTCGAGCTCTAGTTGACGGCACTACGACGCGTCCTACACGCGTCGTTATGGCCGGCTCTTCCTCCATCTCGCCTCCGGCCCTCTTCGTCTTCACCCAGCTACCCAGGAAACTCTCCTTTAATCACGCGGATCGTATTTCGATAATAAAAGGTTTTTTCCTCTCGTCCTTCCTCGTCATTTTTTTCTCTGCTTATTCCATCTGTATCTTCTCTCAGAAGTCGTTAAGTGGTCTGCCTCAGGCATACTCGGCGATCCTCCGAGTCTCCTACTACGTACTGTTTGTTGGGCAAGTCTATTTATGTATTAGCTCCAACAATATTGGTTTTATGATTCGCGTCCCTTACATGGCTATGCCTTATTGAGTAAAGTGTAATATTGTCGACTAACCTGAAACGTCAAGTCGCGTCTTCAGCCAATCAGGGAGCTTACAGCATAACCATTGTGTATCATTTTGCAAAACAAACCGTCTTCTTCCACCATGTCGAGCTCGAGAAGGACTTGATAACGAACCTTAGGATGAGCCAATCGATTGGCCCACAGTGCTCCTTTTCTTTACTCCTGGACACGGCCCATATGGGTTCTTCAGGAACTTAGGGAGCGGTTTGTTTACCTTTTCCCAATTGGTCCATGCCCGTGCTTTTTCAATAGCATATCTCCTGTATAAGTGGATTATGGAGACTCCAAATTTGCTTAAACTAGCATTGCTGCCTGCTGTAGCACGAACTCTACCGGCCATTTTGATACATCTGAAATATCCGCTAAAAAGCTCATCTGCTTTGTACGCCATAACACCATAACAACATAACACTATAACACTATAATGCGCACTTAAATTGAGGGGACCTCCCATAATTTTCCTTTGAGAATTGCCCTGGTGGTTCCTTTTTGGGCAACTTGGTGACATTAAGCTCCATAGAGAACCGACTCATGTTGATTTTCCAAACTTGTGATTCGACAATTCACTCCGCGTTTGCCAGTTAGGGCTATTTGTTTGTTTGCACAAAGCTATTGTCTTTGCCACTGTCAGTTGTATATAAACTGGGGCGCTTGCTATCAACTGTTCTTTCTCTTCTTTCCCATAGCATCTTATTTCTCAACTGTTTATGCATTATCAGCCTTTGAGACGCGTCAACAAACGAATCTTGCAAGCTGTTATCGTTCATGTAAGTATAACTAAAGATCTTAACAACATGGCATTTCAGTCACTGACTAAACAATAGCATCTTAAACGCCATGGTACAACCTAATATGAGTACGAGGCGCACTTCGGCTGGAAACGGCCAGAAGAGAGCCTACGCGTGTTCCCCAAGCATTGAGGCAGCGGGTGCAGCATCATCAGTTCCAAATGAGACGGGTAATATGACACGCGGTGGTAATCAGGCTGATGATTCATCTTGGACGCCTCGAAACGCCTCGAAACGCGTCCGCTTCTCGGACCCCGGTCCGTCCCCGGATGACAGAGCTTCTGATGCGTCCACGGGACTTACCCCAGGCTTAAAACGCACGTCGCTTCTCGATAGACTGCGAAGCACGCGTCGTCGATCAGGTCCTTTGGCCGAGATCCTTTCGGACGCCTCCATCGGTTCTGTAACTACCAGGCGAGCAAAACCAACCGCCTTGTTGAGTGAAACTGACGACAGTCGGACCCGTCGCCGGCTTTTCCGAGCTCGTATCAGTGATGAGATGAATAAGGCCGAAAACGAGAGAAGAGACCTGAGGAGAGCAAAGGCGCAAATTGCGTCTCTATCCAGGCAGCTCGAAAAATACCGACCCGCTTCAGATAACAACTCATACGATCCGTCCGACAGTGATGAGGCAATTCCTCTAGATGACTATACCATGGGCGATTCTATGCTCATGTCGAGTTCACCGGCATTTAGACGCCACCACGACGGTCGTAGTTCGGATTCAGATCACTTCCCAAGCCCGGAACCGTTCTCTCCAATTACTCCCACGGCCGGATCCAATACCGAATATCTCATCGTGGATGATCATCCGTCGGAGGAGCTGGCTTCCGTAGCGGAAGAGTTAGCTGCTGCGCGAAAAGAGAAGCAAGACCTCTTCATTGAATGGCGCAAGCTACACAGCCAGTCCTCTGCTCAACCGGGAGCAGACGACACCGACCCTCCAGCTGATTTCATGAAACAAATTGTGCCACAACTGGAAGCTGCTATTAGAAAGGAGTCAGACCTTCGCCAAACCTTGAAGACGGCCCAAGAAGAACTCACCAGCATGGGGTTCTCAGGACCCAATATGCACGCGATACTTTCTGAGATTCGTAGCGCTTTCGCAACCGCACGATTGGAACTGGAGAACATCGTGCCTGGCGAGACAGCCGCCGGTCTCTTTGACTGCAAAGCGACACTCAAGGCCCTAGTCGACCGTCTTCGACAGATTGGTGGTGCTCTACTCACCGAGCGAAGGCGTGCAGACTCAGCAGCTGATTCCCATCGTTTACTCACGGAAAAGTTTCAGGAGGCGCTCAAGGAACGTGACGATGTGCAGAAAAAACTGAAGAGGAGTGAAGAATCTCCGGAGAGAAATGCTGAAGATACGCTTCACTTACGAACTCGCCTACAAGAGCTAGAGGAAGAGATCCGCGATCAAGCAATATCGATCGACCGAAAAAACAAAGAGCTCAAGCGATATGATGCAGAAGAAAAAAATTATGAGCGACTTATCGAGGAGCTAGAACAAGAGATCAAAGAGAATCATGACAATAAACGAGAACTGAGTCAACAAGTTGAGGAATTAGAAGAATCACTGGCCGCTGCCGAGCATACGGCCGCTGAGTGCCTAGGAACTATCGAAATGCAAGGAGATTCTCTCAAGAACAAACAAGAGGATATCGATAAACTTGCCGCACGTGTCGAGGGAGTGCTTGCTGAGAATGCGCTCCTGATTGATGCGATGACAAAGCAAGAGGAAGAACTTGGATGTCTCAACGCTCGCCTCGCCGAGCAGGCGACAGAACTCTCTGCAGTGAGAGATGAACTAGCTGAAACAGAAAATGTCAATGATATGTTGGAGGAGCTCAACAAGCAGGAAGCTCGCACCCGCCACCGTATCGAACGGGAGGTCGCTGAAACATTTACGAAACTCCAGGGAATCTTTGATCACGAGAGGAAGGAGGAACAACGCCGACAGACAACGAGCAACATAATCAAGGGAGAAAATTCCAACAAGGTTGAAGGATCTGAACCTAGTCTTCCTACAAATTCTCCGTTCAAGAAATCTGGAAGCGGTCCCTCAGAGAATGTGCGCTTGGGTCGCGGGAAGGATCGTCGAACTCTGTTCAGCAGCGATCTTGATAGCGGTATTGGCCCGTCCGACCATGCAGGGCCCAAGACGGATCCACCTGTGGGTTCTGATGCTTTCTTGACTGCTGTTGGCCAAGAAGAGCTCATTAATGAAGAACATGTTGATGAAGAACATGTTAGTGAAGAGCATGCTAACGAAGAGCTCGCTCACAATGAGAATATGGACAAAGGACTTCCTGATGATATCCTTTGGGGCAACGTTGGCGCAGAATATCATGTCGATGAAGACCAGAACATTGAGTGAATACAAAGATTAACAGCTATATCGTCTTCTGATCATACATATTGGTCGTAGCCACTTGTTCAATGAGGCTTGTCCCTTCCTTTCGAAATTTCCTTTGTACAGTTTCGGATTTCTTCTACCTCTCTTGTTCTTTGTATAATAAGGGAAGCGTTTTTTTATCATTTTAGTGTACTATCCTTGCCGATTTTTTCTCTCTGTTGCATTTTCAGACGCAATGGTCAGGTGTCTTTGTTTACATACAGATTGACTCATGTATTTGTTATGTTGCTTTTAGAACGCTATTACCAGAATGGAAACTTTACATAGCCTGCACAGCCCTGATAGTAAATAAACCTAAGTAAACGACATTCCCGATCAGGAATATTCACCCCTTCCTTATCAGGCAAGACGTAGTGCAAATAAGCTTCTCGACCAGCGGGGAGATCGAGGCTTGAGCGGCATGACGTCGTCATTCCCGCCGATTGACGTGAGGCGGTACTTGTAACATATTTGACGATCTCGTTTGATTACATCTTGAAAGTTAGAAACTACTATATATTTGACTCGGTAATCCATATTCAACTATCGCTTGAGACGCAGAACAGTTTAAAAAAGAGTGTTCTACCATTTTCGAAGCTACTTCAGCATTTCCAGGAAGAAAGAGAGAAGGAAAATGCCGACTCCGGGGTCCAAATCCCCTGTAAATTATCGTCTCAGAGTAACCGCAGGACCTGAATACGCCCTCGACACGCATAGAGTCGTGCCCGTCAACGCAGACAAGACATTACGCATCGAGAATGAGCTTGCAATAATCTATCTCTGCGTACGCATTCAAGATTACACCGGTAAGCCCTCTCGCCTCTGACCAACACGAAAGAAAACATGACATCTCGACTGACATAAACGAAGGCCTACCCAACGGCTCCCCCAAAACAAGCAAATACTTCTCCCACCCCCTCCACGAATCCGACCAATACTCAATATCCTTCATTCTCATTCCCAAGCAAGACATAAGTGGCAACGACCTAGTCTGGGGCAATGACTTCAACCGACCTATTCGCGACAGTATACCCCCCGGCTTCAACACCGCATTGCGAATTGTGAAGTGGGCCATTGATCCGGGGCTTGATGGGGATCCGTATGCGGATAAACCATATCTGTATAGTCCTGGCCTCGCGTCGTGGAATTATTTCCGGATTGGTGAGAAGGTCGGTCCGGAGGAGTTGTCGGCGGGCGATGAGAAGAAGGAGAATGTGCATGATCGTATAAGTGTGGTTGAAGAAGGCGCCGAGGGGACTGGAGAGAAGGAAAGGGGGAGATTACAGATTCCGAATGATGTGTCCCAGAGGAAGAAATATTTCCTAGATGAGAATGTGCGCAACGATTTCGTCTTTGAGAAGGGGAGGCAATATTTGATCGATTTTGGCAATCCGTACTTGGGGTTCAACGGTATGTTCATTCCATTACCAAACTAGTGCGAGCATCTTCTTTAGCAGACTGCTAATATGTTTCTAATAGACTTCACCCTCCGTCTCCCTGGCTTCCATCTCCATGTCGCAAAATACATAGACGCGCGAAAACACAAATTACGATACACTCTCAAAAATAGAAAACTAGACAAGACACTTCTGGTGGTCTTGTTCACTCTGTTGGTTGAAGGCTCAGAAGAAGAGATTAGTGAACGAGAATTGTCTGTTGGTAGTGGTGAAGATGGAAATGCGGGATCCTCGTCAAAAAGATGAGAAAGATCAGCGCGAGCAACGGAAATCATGAGGAGGGCGGTAGATGGAGCTTTTGGGCGTGGAAATAGAATTTTTTTTATATATGTTATTGCATACTCGAGCTTTTTATACACCTCAGCTTGTACATTATAAGAACAGGAATTTGACTTTTGTGCACCTATCTAATGCAGTTCAAAGACTTCAAGTGTACAGGCACTTTTATACTTACAACCTCTTCAAGACATCTTCAAGGACCTCCTGAGTAGTAGCCTTCCCACCAAGATCAGGGGAAAGATACTTGCCCTCGTCAAGGTTGGCATCAACAGCAGCATAAATCTTAGCAGCAGCAGGCTCCTCACCAAGGAACTCAAGCATAAGCGCCACACTACGCAAGGTAGCAATAGGGTTCGCAATTCCCTTTCCTTCAATGTCCGGAGCACTTCCATGGCATGGCTCACCAATAGCGAAACCATCGCCAACATTAGCGCTAGGAACTAGACCCAAACTACCAACAAGAGCGGCAGCTCCATCGGACAAGATGTCGCCGTACAGGTTAGGTGCAACAATAACATCGTAGTAACCAGGTTGACGGAACAGTTTGTACACCATAGAATCGACGATTTGTTCCTCGACTTCGACGGTGCTGTACTTGGGGTTTGCGAGAGCCTTCCGAGCGGTTTCGCGGAAGAGACCATCGGTTTGAGATAGGACGTTGGATTTGTGGGTGATAGTAACCATAGGCTTGGACAAGTGAGATGTGCCGGGGCTCACTTGACGAATCTTTTGTCGTCGTAGAGCAATTTCTCCGGCCATGGTAGCGATTCGGGAAGAGGCGCGTTCCGAAATACGCTTGATAGCCTCGGCAACCTTACCCTCAGGGCCTTCAGTTGTCTTTTCT
Organism: Talaromyces stipitatus ATCC 10500; assembly: GCF_000003125.1. Lineage (NCBI taxonomy): Eukaryota > Fungi > Ascomycota > Eurotiomycetes > Eurotiales > Trichocomaceae > Talaromyces > Talaromyces stipitatus. Next base: position 1,491,676 of record NW_002990117.1, on the reverse strand, counting down.
TCTTTGACATAGAGATCTTCGGTATTCTCGCGGACAATGACGAGATCAATGGGGGAGCCAGTTGCGCTGCCACCGGCAGTGGTCTTGACAGGACGGACATTGGCGTACAAATCGAGACGCTTACGAAGAGCGACGATGGGGGAAGAGTAGCCGGCGACTTTGGTGCTTGGTGAGCTGTAACATTGTCAATCATTAGTTCCGGTCCTTCTTAAAAGGAAGGAAAGTCTGTTTATACCTGACTGCGCCGAACAAAGCACCATCACATTCCTTCTTCAAGATATCGACTGTCTTGTCGGGTAACGCATTGCCGGTCTTCTTGAACGTATCAAAGCCAGCATCGAGGTCAACAAAAGAGAATTTAAGACCCAATGAAGTAGGAAGAGATTCCAATAGTCTTCGGCCAGCCTAGATATTGAGATCAATGCCAATTAGCTACCACGTACTGAATTGTCGTATTGCTGATATGGAGAGACACACCGGAATGACCTCACGTCCGATACCGTCTCCGGGGATGAGACCTTTAAAAAAAAGAACTCAATTAGTCTCACCAACACATATATCACACAAGCAGACGCAATTAACCTATCCGTAGTGTTCTGGCAGCCATATTTGTGCTGCAATTTCCTGCTTTTGTTCAATGAACAGGATATGCTGGCATCCGTTCTCGGAGCTGGTCGCGGTCACGGAATATCTGCCCGCACGTTTTTTTGCTGGAATATCGTTTGTCCGCACCGAGATCGACCCAATCGGAACTAGGTAAACAAACCGACGTCCAAAACTGTAAGTGATTTGGTGATGAGATTGAAAGACCACACAATACGTATATGGATTTGATCAAAAAGAAAAGCGAAAAAAAACATCTCCCCAGCAGGGAGTCGAACCCTGTTCTAGCGCGTATTGCTGCTATTGCAGTGACAAGCGCCAATCATAATCCGGTAGACCACTGAGGATTGAAGTTATTACTCTGGAATAGCCATATCACTAAGCATGACAAAGTTTCCCTTGGCTTCTGGAGTTACTGGAAACGTTTACAAGCAAGGTAATGACCATAATATTGTTGGTTACTTTTCTTACAGATTACCACAGATTTTACCTTCTTCCTTAATGTAATTTTACGGCTCAACTAAGCAGATATCTATTTCCAAGATTCCAGTGCCTCCTGGTCTACCGATGTATGGAACCCCCATTGGGAGCCCAGTACCTGCCACTTCAGATTAGCATGTCTCCATATGTAGGTAGGATGGACCTTTGTGAATATAAAAGATTGCTATTGTTAATAGGGATGACTTCCAAAGCTGAAAAGTAGTGCAAAAATGTTTAAAGCAGCCTGGACAGTAATCACATATGTAGGTATATCATAGGTCATGACAGAGCCGAAGACTAAAGCCGATACCTAGGTAACTGACTAAATCAAAAGACATACATTTAGCGTCACTGTATATCTATCCCTTGATAGCCGATCGACTGGTGGGCTGTTGTTTAACCAGTTGTGTTTCATCCGATGTAGTTTCGGGTATGTGGCTGTGTTTCCTGTATACCATATTAGCCCTAACTCCTACCCACACCTCCTGGTCCCATGGTAATATGTAACTACCAAATCTAATGACTTCTTATCTATACTCTATTGAAAAAATTTCATCCCCAAGATTCTGATGATCGTAATGCACTCGGAACTTAATCATATCCGATTGCGCTAACGTACTCTAGAATTTATGGCTGGCGATCATCCTCGATCGTTCTTACATCATGGAGACTGAACAAGAACATCCACTCGGAGTAGGTGTAGTCTTTAGAAATGTCTGAATTGTGCGCTTAAATCAATGTATAGGGTTGTATATGCTGACCTGGGTCCGACAAACGGGGCCACGTGTTATGATCGTCTTCATCTTATGCTGTAAGTGAAATAACCTTGCCCTAATCAAAAGATCTGCAGTGTATATGTGTGCCTACTAAACGAGCCTGTTTATCATGATAAAGTGCCTAGCATATTATAGACCATTTAGCTCCTAGGTATTTAGCAAACATTTAATATCGAGCAAGAATCGGGATGAAAGATACGTCCGACATTTACAATGGCCGGGGATGGGGTTGAGTTGCAGTGAAAAAAGATGATAATCAAGACTTGACCGTTCTAATTGTAAGATGCTAGTTTCTAAGAAGGTGCCCTCGGGGTGCCCTCGGTCTATAAACTTATAAATACTCCCCTTAACTCCTGATTCGGCTAGGCAAAAACAGAGTTCTATTCTATGACGATGAGGGTTGGTGGGGAATTGCGTGGTTGGCTGTATACAACTTGACTGAGAATCCGGATTATTTGAATCTGGCGATTAGCATCTATAATGATATCCAAGGGGGTGTGGATATGCCGTGTGGTGGTCTCTGGTGGGATAAGAGTAAAGGATATATCGCCTCGATTGCCAACGGTGGGTTAGCACTGTCATTCAAAATGACGGCTCATGGATGAGCATACTGACAACGTCAAACTAGAACTATACATCGCCCTCGCCGCCGGCTTAGCCAACCACGTCTCCTCCGACCAGGCACAATCCTACCTTGACGCCGCAACTATAGGCTGGGACTGGTTCACCAATATTGGCGTCGTTGGCGATGATTGGCTCGTCGTTGACGGTGTCGATACCAGTTCATGTGAACCCACCGGAGCCAAGTGGTCCTACAACCAGATGTAATCCTCAGTGCTGCAGTCGAACTCGCTCAAGCTACCGGCAATTCTTCCTATCTCGACTATGCGGGAAACATTTCGAACGCAACAACAGCCATAAATGGTACGTTTCCTGATGCCAATGGGGTAATCAAAGATTGCACGGGCGGCTGCGATATTCAATCCGACATGTTCAAAGGTTCTCTCTTCAGGGGGCTGCGGCAGCTGCAACTCGCTGACCCACATGACAACTGGAAGAACTTCATTGAGACAAATGCTCAATCGTTATGGAATTACGCACTGAAAGTTACGAATGGTGGAGAGTGTAATACTGGCATGATGTTTTGAGGGACCGATGACTGATGGCAACGAGGTGACTCAAGGCGCGGCTCTTGATTGTCTGATTGCGGCATGGGCTGTTACATCTTAGTCGAAGCACTTTTATGAGGTTGTGTTATAAGGTTTTGTATTATGCTGTTAGCGTGGATTATAGCAGACCTTTTAGAGGTACTTTCGGAAATCATCTCTTGGTATCCTTTGGTAGGGGATTCCAAACGTTCATGGTTATTTCGCCTACAATTAAACCGATTGCTTCTTATAAAGGATAGACATGTGCATATAAAGTGGAATAAAAACCCATGAGTGAGTGAGTGATGTTTATTACGCCCGGAGGGGTTTCCCCTATAGGGCGCTAGTGCGCTAAATACATGCAATTCGTGTGTTTCCGACCTATCCTCCTAAAAGCCCCATGCTCTTCCTGCTTTGGCGTGGTGTCTTGGTATTTTGCGCTTAAGACTTCATTGAACTAGGGTTTTTAACACCTAGTGAATTAAGATTGATAGACCAGCTTAAAGGCTATCTTCTTTAAGTGTGTAGCGTCCTATCTTCGGCAGCTGCAGTAGGGTCTACCGTATATGAAAGTGAGAACAGTTAGTTAACGTTGGTTCTAGTGTGACTGATTTGGTCCATGTTCCTGTTCTGTATTAAGCCTTCCTATCGAAATTGCATATCTGATTGTTGTTCGTACTGCTTTAATATCTGGTCGCCATTGCTCTGGGTCAGATCGTGCTTTTCCTCCAAGGTAGAATGACAAACTCCCTCTTCTCATTTCTATACACTGAAACATGCCTTCTCTTATTGCTATTTACTTTGTGCAACAGAATAGAAAGTGCTCTACTGTCTTACTTACCTGCTTACAGGCACAAAGGTCTGACTCCGCAGCCCCTGTCTTATTCGGATAACTGTTGAGCCTTGTCATTCCCATCCGAAGTTGAGCCAGGGCCATAGCTTCTTTCCGCTTTAGCCTATCGTATAGGTCGTGGGTGTGCTTTACTGGTAATGCTACGTCAATGGTCTTCGAATACTTACCCACCCCATTCGGAAGTGCTTTGTTCTATTGTTGCTTGGAAATTTCGATAGCTTTCTCTCTGTTATGTCCCCATCCTATCTGCAGCCAATCTGTCAAAGGTAATACCGCGTACGCATTGATGGTTTCTATTCTGTCTGTTACCTCTCTTCCTAGTGTCTGTGTATGTAGTGGAGAGGAAAGCCTTCGAGTTAATGTGACTCTCGGCTTCGTTTAGCGGGTTCGTTCTAGGAAGTGCGCGAATATCAGCCCACAGTTTTGTTGATTTCTCTATATGTCGTTCTCCGAATGAGCAAATATTTGCTTCAGCTTCTACCACCGCCGTCGCGACTGTCCGAAAGGCTCCTGTGGCTGCTATACCCCCAATCTCCTACACTCTGTTTAGGCACCGCGTTCCATGCGTCCCGCAGGCATTCATCCACACACTGAGGTGTAATCTGTTACAGGTGCCACTGTTGTTGTGAACAGCTTCCTTGGATCATCGCCTCTATAGCGCAAGCGTCGTCGTCTTGAAGAGGGATATGGTTTTCGATAGTTTCCTGTACATATTAGACTTAGCCAGCATAAGAGGTCTGCAGCCTTACCGTCCAGTCTCCTTAGTCGCATTCGACGTGTTCCTGTTTTCTATTCATAACATTTGGTGTCATTGAGCTTGTACCTGGTTCCTGAAGATCAAAAGGCACTAGCAGAGCGTAAGCTCTGCTAGTTAGGTTATCTAGGGTAACCCGGCTTCATCAATAATCTAGGGTTGCCCCTAGAGAGAGAGCTAGTAGTGAGGCTGTGAGCGCATATGTCTACTATGATTGGTCGGATTAGCTTCACCGCCGGTCATAATAAGTATCAACCCTAATGCGCCTGCTTAACAGTTGCAGCTAGAGTCCTCAACTCCACAATCTGGACACTATTTAAAGGCAACAACATTCTTTCAATGTTGGCAATTCCATAAAATTTCTGTCAAACATTGCTTATCAAGTGTGTGATTCATCGACCTGACGAATAATGTCTTCGCGACCTCGCATTCGAGATCTTGGATACAGTCCCGGAAGATTCAAAACTGGGGTCAAAAACTCATTGCTCGATGTAGAGGGTATGTTTACTCAAACTCGCTTAGAAATTTTGATGATGCTTTCGTATTTCGCAATATGCTAATTCATAATTAGGAGTCGCGGTTGGCCAGAGTACCATCCATAGAGGCCAAGACATACATACTGGAGTTACCGTGATCCTTCCCCGCGGTATCAAAAACACACGCTATTTGCCCTGCTATGCAGCAACCCATGATCTAAATGGGATGGGTGAAATGACGGGTACCCACGGTCTGACGGAATGGGGGTTTATCAGTGGAGTATGAGCTATACTGTCCCGACTTTGAAAATATTGTTTACTTACACTCAAACCGGAATTTAGCCAATTGCTTTGACCAACACAGTCAGTATAGGCAAAGTATATGATGCCCTATTTCTGTGGCAATTAGAGCAAGGAGCTCTGGCCGGGGACAATGAAGTCGAAGTCATGCGCCGGGTCAGCATCCCCGTTGTGGGCGAAACTTTTGACGGCCTCCTCAATGACATTAGTGCGTCGGTCATTGATAAGCATGTGGTTTATGATGCTATCGAAGCATCAAAGACTCAAAGCGATGTTCTGGAAGGCAATTACGGTGGAGGCACTGCAATGAGGTGTCATGGCTATAAAGGCGGCACTGGAACTAGTTCTAGGATTGTTCCGGGGGTAGATAAAGATTATACCCTCGGTGTCCTCGTGCAAGCGAACCATGGTCAGAAAGATGATCTCCGTATAGGAAACGTACCGGTTGGAGAATTTCTTGTCAGAGAAGAAGCTCGAGCGGCTGCGGAGGAAAAGGGGACACAGTTTCCTAAGGGAGGAAAAGCGGCTGAAGGAAGTGAGTTTTTTTTGGTCCTTTTGAAACATGTCGAACTGTGCTGATATTCAGAAGGTCTCTTGGTCGTTATCATGTAAGTTGCAGTACTAGGTTGGTATGCATTTCACTGACGGGTACTCACAGTACCGACGCCCCGTTACTCCCACACCAACTGCGTCGTATTGCGCAACACGCTGGAATGGGAGTTACCCAGGTAAAAATCCCGATTCCCCTCCCACAATAACTAAAGTACCGTGTTGACTTTCTCCATCTGTTGTAGGTCGGCGGTCATGCTGCAGGACGAAATTTCTCCGGCGAGATATTCCTCGCCCTATCGACAGGAGCTTCTCCCAATGAGTTGGCTACATCCTCAAGCGGCTTCGATTATCTGCCTCCTCTCGAAACACAGCCAGTAGAGACACTTAAAAACGAGGTCATTGATTCATTGTTTTATGCAACTTCGGAAGCGACAGAAGAGGCTATTTTGAATGCTATGTGCAAGGCCGAGCCATTGACAGGGTACAAGGGACGTTCTCAGGCAGCATTGCCTGTTGATCGGGTGAAGGAGTTACTGGATAAATATATGGTTAAGTTTGAAGATGAATGAACCTTGATCTCAGATCCGGAACTCCAAATATGATCCGCGACGACAGGAGTCTATGCCAATGCCAATGCCGAATGTCAAGTTATCGTTTTCACGTTCGAGACTTTTTTGGCGTCCAATATACTGGCTATCTAGTCAACGTCAGTACAGGGTGTCAGATCTGAGATGTTCGGGGGCTCACCAAGACCCCGCAACCCGATATTTCCCCTATAACACCGTCGCCATTCTGAAATGACATCTCATAATGACACCTTTCAAGTTCGTATATTTGTAGCCTGTCGTAAATGTTAAGCTTTAGACCGAGGCAGTGAACCAGAGGGACGGAATGGTTCTTGAAGTGGGGAAGGTTGGAGATCTGCCGTCGGAGACCCCTGGCTGACCGGAGAGTGGATTATCCGGCAGTAAATAGTCCAGAGTCGATGCCCCTGGCGACAACGTCCCTCCTTTCATTATTTATCATTCATTCATGTTTCAACTCGCGGTGGACACGTCGTTCGTATCGGACCTTCTGCGTCTTAACCTTTATCTCCTCCGTACTCATTCGGATCCCTATATGACATACGTGCCAGTCTCATTTCTCGTCGTCTTTTTGCATTGTTTACACTCCATCCACAACCCTTCGTCGACTCCCCCGTCCGTGCGACGGTAGAAGCTCAACTTGCTGATCTAAACGAACACTCAACCTCGTATCGATAATCCATCGTGCACTACACACAATGACCGCTCTTCCAGCTTCTGGCGGTGTTCGGAGCCTTTTGGCGAAATTCGAAAACACAAACAATAACAGTAACAACCCCGACGTGTCTCCCTCCCGCGGCCGATCTTCCGTTGACTCCCAAGACAATGCAACCAATAGACCTTTATCCAAAGTGCGAGCAAGCTTTGTCTCTGTTGAGAGAAACGGTCAGGGCTCACCTACACCTGGTGTATTGCGAAGAGCCGAAAGTTACAATAGCGCAGATGTAGACTCGAACCATAGATCGGCCACCGTGTCACCCACCGGACAACTCGAAACCGCCTCGGCGTCGCCCTTCAACCCGTCTCCCCACAAGATTCGCACCGCACTGGCGACTTTTCAAGGCGATAGAATCGAGAATGCTAATGCGAAGCTTGCGTCTCTTGTAGCGAAGGATAATGCGCACCCGCCGCCAAAAGTTACCGAGAAATCAGAGACCACACCGGAACTACTACAACCCGCAATTATCGAGAAACCGGTGGACAAACCAACAAATGCTGCATCTACAAAGCAGACAGCCCCTTCGAAGACAATCAAGAAGAGCGCATCCACACTTTCAATTGCAAAAGAATCATCGCAAAATAAGAACCCAACCAGAGCCCCCACTGTGAAGGAAAGAAAGCCCGCTGTGACCCCTACTAGATCGGCTACTACCACAACTCGCCCCGCAGCGCACTCAGATAAACCCGCCAGTAGAAGTACTGCTGCCAGAAGCTCAACCCCGGCGACGCGCGCTGAGCGTGCCAGCACGCCTTCTCACGATATTACCAAACGTCCTCCTGTCCAGCCGTCACCCAAGACAAAGCCCGCTTCGAAGTCTCCTACCCGTCCTGTACGTCTTCCAGCGTCTCTTGTGACACCTACTGCTGCCTCAGCTGCGAGGACGGGAACTTTGGCCCGCTCACAGAGCCACGTGAACCTACGAAGCTCGCCCAAAACTGAAGCAGCCAAGACCCTATCCCGCAAGCCATCAACACTCAGACCAGACACATCTCGACTAGCAACTCATACCATTCCTGATCGACCAAAATCTCGCGTGAGCACCACGTCCTCGCGTGCTCCCCAAGAAGAAAGTTTTCTCGCTCGAATGATGCGCCCTACTGCCAGCTCTGCGAGCAAAATGCACGACAAAGTTGAGCCAAGGAGTCCACCGAGACTCGGAAAGGCCGCAAAATTGACTCCAAAGAAGGAGACTCCCACCAAAACCGCTGAGGTCAAGAAAGAAATGCATGAAAAGCCCCTACAGGACCCCACACCGGCTACACCAAAAGCCAAAATCGAGAAGGTGGCACCGGATCAAACTACTATCAAAGAAGACGATGCCCTGGAGAATGGTCATCACGTTGCACAATCGGCAACATTAGCAAAGGACGAGTTTCCAAAGGAAGCTGGAGTCTCTACTGCGCAGTCTACTTCAGATTCCATTATGACAGAGAAAGCTCCTGAAACCACAGCAGAGCCATCCTCTGAGCTAGCTGAAGAGTCGAAAACAAAAGTTACTGCAGCCGAGCCTTCACCCGAGCCAGTGACTGAGCAGAATATCCATAAGGAAGCAGTCCAAGAACTTGAGACCCAGGCTACCCAAGCAGATGATGTGAATGATATTCCTGGCAAGGATCTGGAATCGGTCCCAGAAACAGTTCCCGAGGTACCGGAGAATGATGTCAAAGAGACCGCCCAGGGAACTGCAGCAGAAAGTGATTCTTCCCACGACAACCAGCCAGAAACTATTGCCGAACCCGTTCTAGAAGCCCCTGTTCCATTAGAGGGGATCTGGAACAAGACAGATGATGTCCCTGAAGACCAAGATGTGAAACATGCCGAGCCAGAACAACCCACGGAAAAGTCAGTGCCCGCTGCTGCAGAGGAGACACCAGCGGAACCCGTTGAGAAGGCCGAAGAGCCAGTGCAGAACACTTCGGTAGACAAATCTCTCGAATCTACTGCTGAAAAGACAGAAGAAAAAGTCGAATATGTACCGGAAGATGATAACTGACGACTTCTTTCTACCCCTTGTGAGAAGCGTCTTCTCGTTTGCACTTTTTGAAAGCTGTATCATGTGAGCGAAAACCTTTTCCCGTCAGCTTGTACTAACTTCTTCACCACATGAAGGGATCATGTATCCCTTTTCTTCTACTTAACTAATCTGTTCTGGAGTTTTGGGAAACAAGTTCTATTTCATCATCTCTTGCAACATTCTACCCTTGACACTTTCTACTTTGCATTGATACTCCCTGTCTAGCGGTTCTATTTCTTCGCAAAATCCATTCTACTCTTTCATCAACCTGTTAAAATTCTAGCAGTTCTTCATCCATCAAGCTGCATCCCTTTATTGGAATTTTTGAAAATTACTTTCGATTCTTGTATTTACATTCCTTTTTACTTATCAGCTTGTTTGTTCACTTTTGGGCTGAATGTTGAAGTTATTTCGCATATCTTCTTTTCCTGTTCACTTTGAATGGTCTGAAATTTTGTCCTTTTGAGGTATAAGTTGTGATAGTCTGATTCTGCGTGGATGTTGTGTATTATTGTTGTAGCATTAGCTACATGTAGCGTATTGCAATATCAAGAAGAATTTTTGGCACATATCTGACTGATAATTCCCTATCTCATATGTCCTTATTCTATAAATACGATTGAGAGTCATACAATTGGAAGTTTACATCAAGTCTACTGACCATCTAGATGTCAAAGCCACGACCCAGGTGACTGGCACGATGAATATGCCAGAGAACTGATTAAGACTGACTACTCTCCACTCCAAGAAGTCAACGTGGGTTGCTTAAATGACTAGAGAAAGTAGAACCATTTAAGAAGTCTCTCATTTCTGGAATGACCTCGGAAAAATCTATCTCCTGTATAGACTATCCCTCTTGACACCTGGGCATCAAACTTGACTCTTCCCAATCTTGAAAGAGATAGGAAGATTATATACTTATGGAGTCTTTGTCGATATTTCTCTTGGAAATGGCTCTATAACCGTCTCGGTATCCTTCTCGGGAATCCTTCCCTGAGTGGAACTCTCAGTAAAACTACCAGTAACACTCTCGGTATCCCCATATTATCCTCTGTATAAACCTCCCTTGTATACCCCTCGAAATCTTCCTCAGCACCACGTTCAATATCCCCTTCAGTACCTCTTTCAATCTTCCCCTCAGTTTCCCTCCCAATATCCTGCTCAGTACCCCTCTCAGTATGCTCCTAAGTAATATCCTTAGTAACATTCTCAGTAGAGCTCTTCATTACCTTTTCAGTGTCCCTTTCAGTACCGTCTCGATGGGTTTTTCACGCGTCTTCTTATAGGTCTTTCCATAAGACTTTCCACAGGTCCTTTCACAGGTGTTTCCACAGATGTTCCCACAGGTCTACCATTGGGCCTGCTAGTATCCTTCGTAGGCCTGACAGTAGTACTATCAGCGGCCCTCATAGTGCCACTCTCAGTAAACCTGAAAGTAGTCTCCTCCATATCCTTTCGTCAAACCTGTAAACTCTTATATAATCCTTCTGAGTTGACCTCATAGTGGCATAGTCGGGAACACTATTGTCTGACTCTAGACAGATAACGTCGGTAAAGGCGTCCAGACAGTCAGAAGCATAATCCTTGAGGTTTCTGTGTTGGCCATCTAGCTTTTGAGTGCCTTTGCTAAGCGTAATCCACTTCTCTTCTCCTTGATGCATTTGTTTAAGCTGTTTCTCTTCCTCGGCCCAGTCTCTAAGGGACGCTTTTAGAAGAGTTAAAATAGAACCGATCTTTTCGAGAATGCCAGTGTCTGGTGCTTTTCAATCTTCCGTGATTCCATGTACGTTAATGTGATGTATGAAAATTTTGAGCGGAGTTGATGAGAATTCTTGTTGACCAAGATTGATTCAGACGTGAGCTTTGTTGGGCCATATCATGGCAAAATCGTGAAAGTTGCAACAGCGTCGTGACTGAGTCTCCTGCAAAATATGCAGTATACATAGACTTGGCCTTTCCGGTACGACTTTCCATGCTGCAAGCTGTTGGAAAGTAACCAAGGTAATTTTTGGATGAAGGTATGTGGAAGGTTGATGGTGCTGCTGAATGAAGACAAGTGAAAGAGAGAAATTTATAGACTACAAGAAATGAAGTAGTCATAGGAAGTATAGAGTCACAAAGTGTTAGAGCCATTCATGAATCACTTTATTATGAATTATCAGACATTCATCCCATCGAGATAAGGGAACGGCTGGTGGTTAGGAGTCATGGTTCTAGATGGATCAATAATCCAAGTCTACTCAAAGTCTGTTGACTGATGCAAGCGTGCCTTCTGAGAACAATTTAGACTACTATGTTAGAAGTTTATGGTGAAATTAATACCTATGCTACTCATCGAGGCTACCTATGTGGTTTGCTACTATTTAAAGCCCTTCCCTTGAGCTGAAGGAAGAAGGTGCCTCCGGGTGATCGCAAGGGTACAAATTTTTGGAGTGAAGAGTCATTGGAATCGTAGAGTGATGAAAGAGTTTGAGTCATGTACATATTGTACATAGGTATGAGGTATCAAATAGTTATAACCCGGGGCAGAAATTGGATAATATCTTGTGCTTGAAGCAGGAAAACTGACTCTGTTGTGTGTGTCTCTCTAGGAACCTAGGTTCCTAGGAGCGGAGATATCTAGCTACCAGCGCGCTAACTACATCTGGTAGGCGGTGCTGACTGTCTAAGGGCAGAATCCCAACATAATACAGCTGGATTCCCATGGACGCTAATTTACGTTCTTGCTCTTTTAGTATTATTGAATTATGGATTTTGTAACGTCTATTTGTGTAAGGATTCTCCAACCTCACGAATTATGTACAAGAAAGAGTTCAGAGACAATCCACGTCGAAATTCAAGCATAATCGATGAGTAAAATGATGCTATGAAAAACACTTCTACAATTCAAGTTTGACGACAAGTTACGTGAAATAGTCACTAGATATCAACAGTTGCTTTCATCTCTTGTTCTCAGCGATATGACCTCAAGGCTCAATCTCATGTGGCCTCCTCTCGCAAAACGGCTTCTATTTTCACTACCCCCTCAGCAAATCCTAGAGATTCTCAATGGATGACGCATTCGAATTATCCTGACCTTTTCGGGTCGACGGCCGTTCTTGCGGTATCACGTCCATCATTGTCGAACAGTTTGCCCTTATTCTGTTTATGCTGATGCAGACGTTACCGTGTCTGGAGAATGCTCTTTCTTCCTTGGACTGAAAATTTTTGAGTACTATCTATGGCGGGATGTTCGAATTATCTGCATGACCTTAGGATTTGCGAATGTAGATAGGTAAGTCTGTGCAAAAATGATATGTGGAAGATTGATAGTGGTCTTCAATGAAGATTCGGTAAGGAAGCCAATATAAGACTCTATAATTATCCTCATAGTTACATAGAAGTAACACTGTGGTAGAAGTCTGAGAGTCACGTACAATCACACCCCTCCGGTCGCCACATGGAGAAATCAGACGAATACAGGTGGCCAGTCCAAAATGACACTAGGCCTCAATGAATTTACTGATTGAAATTACTATGCTAAATTTTGAAATGGAAGTCATACAGAATGATACCAAGTTCCTATGTAGCCGGATTTCGTCGAAAATTATCCCGGTACATGGGATCCCCTTAGAGTCAAATACATCGGCTGTTGCGGGAACTTGACTCATGCTTATCTGTCCAGAGGTTATGGGTACTTCCACTCATAATGGCTGCTTGGTATCATCTGCGGAAGAACAGAAAAAAAGGGTATTTCTTACACGTATCGGAGCTAGCTCTGTATATACGAGGCCGGGGTAAAAGGTCCTTGGGGATATTGTGCGGTGTTTCCGGGGAGTAACTGGGTATTGAGAGAAATAGGAAGCCTGGAATTCTCCAAGTGTGGTTCAAATATTTAAAGCAAAAAGATCAAAAAAAGCAGAAAATGGCGCATCCTTCATTGTCCTCATTATCATTCCTTGCAACATAAGGTTTGGTTGGTATCCTGTCACTCCCTCATGTAATATTGGATAGTCAACAGCTCGCATTGAGTCGACCTCAGGTCACGTATGTGTGCGTATGCTCGCACTCAATCTCCCGGGTCTGTTGCGGTTCTGGTCTGTTGAATGTTTGCGAATGGCGTGAACAAAGGTGACTCAATAATCTTCCTACGCAGATGGCTGTCCCGCATTGACATCTCGTCCGACACCATTCCTACAGCTTTGGTTCCAATGACTGACCGTTTCTTCTTGGCTCTCCTCATGGAATATCCACATGTTCGATTGTAAAACAAGAGCACGAGACAGAAATAAAGAAAGGCACAAAGCTTGGCGGTAGATATAAGAAGTTGAAAGAATCAAGAAAAAAAGGCCTTTGGGTAGAAGTAGAAGGTTCCAATTGTCCAAAAGGGTTCCAAAGCTGGACCAATCTAGACGATCCCTGTCCAATTTCAAGAGGCAAATTTGACACGACGGTTCTGTCGTTCCTTAATTCTTCGTTCGGTTTCCTGGTAAAGACGGTCCAAATATTCCATGGCAGTGGCATCCTTGAGGATCTTAGCAACCTGGGTTCCAGCGGAAACAAGTTGCAATACATTCCGGTCATCCTTTACTGGCCTGGACTGATGTTTTGCGGCATGACGCATCTCCAAGGAATTCTCCAAAACGGTAACAAGCTGTTTTATCTGGCCATTATGAAGTACCCTGGCAGGAATCCGGCGTTTGGTGGCCAATCTTTTCAACAAATACACCCATTCCGTCCATTCACGATCCGCTGGTACCCTCACCTGTCTTTTATCCGGTTCAATGGGAATTGGGAATTGATATTTGGCAACAAAGTCAAACGCACATCGAGAGAGGCGATCATTAACCTCACACAAGATGCGGTCTTGCTCTGAGACATCGAGGTTAGTAGGTAGAGTGGGCAGTTCACGTTCCTGGGCTGCAATGGTCTTTGGTGATGGTGGTTCCAGGAGTTGATGTGGCCCATCAAATTCATCGCGGTTGGATGGTCGCCTTTGTGAATGATATTTTACACTACCTGTCTTGCTAGCCTTGTCACCATGACGGGATTTGCTGGTTTCTACCACGTATTCGCGAGTTTCATAGGATCGAGGAGAGTCCACATCATGCATGTACACATCGGGGGAGATTCTAGCAGCCGTGTCCCATTCAGAATGTACCGAAACATGACGATGCGGCCGTCCAATAGGGGCCTGGGCGATGGATGCGCTGGAATAGCGTCTATGCCTTGATGAGTTTGCTGGTTGGGCATAGTAGGTCTGATAGTCAACCGGAGTGGCCTGCGGCATAGGCCGGTTGGATTCCATATCTGTATAAGCTCGGGAATTTTGAAAACCATGACCTCCACTACGAAGAAGAATAACATCTCAGTGGGGATAATAAAACATTCATAGATAAGGGAGTCACCTTTGCTGGTAAATCACAGGAGAAGGCGCTGCGCTCCCGAAGTATGAAGATTGCGAGGATGAAGACGAAGTTCTAAATAAATCTGTTAATCAAAGATGGGATATGAATTCTAACATGACTGTACGCACCCATGCCGGGAAAACCCATCCATTCCTGGAGTGGGAGATATATAATGATCAACCATTGATGTTGCTGCTCCCGGAAGAGATTGAAAACCCATCGAAAGTGGCATGATCTGAGTAGTGATCACCGGAGGCATTAGAAAGTTGAAGGAAGAGGGTGAAGTTGAGGAGGCGAACGATTCGAGAAACTCCGTTTAGAACATGGAACGAGAAAAGATATGTAATACAAGAGACAGAAATGTACAGCGATATATCAGAAGTTGAAGAGGAAGAAGAGCAAAGCAAGGTAGATCACAGTATAAATAAACCAAATTCACTAAAGCTTGAAGATTCGTGATTAGAAGCATACCAAAACTGATTGAGATTCTAGTTGGCCACAACTCATCTTAAATAAGTATCAATGGTTCACTTCATAGCGCTAGCTCTGTTTTGAATGATCTGTCCTCTCCAGGAGCATAGACCTGTATCAGTTACTAGCCGAATCCGATACTGATAATAATGGACAATGATCTCTTGTTCCCAACTCCTACTGGTGGCGAATTGAAGCAGTGGTCGTTGTTCCCTTCTAGGACTCGAGCGGGCCGCAACCCACATAGATACATAGGTAGGGCAGATATATCGATCATTCTTTGCTGTCCAACGCCTTTGCACCTTGATTTCCTCACCGCCATGCCGAGGCGAAGAGGGGTCTCGATGGCATGATAATGTATGATAGGGGCCAAGTGGAGTGTGAAGTCTACAAATTGACGGGTTGATGGCGGATCCTCTGATCCCGGAAGGCCGTTTCTTTCAGGGATGAACCCAGTTGTGAAAAGGATAATTCCGGGCTGTCTTTCCAGTTGGCGCTAGGCATTGCTTATGCTGATTGCTGGCAGACATGGTAGTACGTACTACGTACCAGCTTGTTTGGTGAGGGTTTTAATTGACACATGTAAGGTTTGTTAGAACGAATGTAGTCGGTCATGGCCTTGGGCAGCAATCCGGTATCGATGGAATGAGGTAGGACTGGTGTTACCTATGGTGTCAGTGGCAAACAGATGCCAACACTTCGGTTCATAAAATTGATATAGATAAGTGATGATTTGATTTTGAAATCATGGATGTCTTAATCGCCGTTTAATGAACATGGATATAGGGTTATTTGATCGCGTCCGTAAATAGAAAAAGCTGGCTCAACCCAGTTGTGATCTAGATATTATCGCAATTAGCTAGACTGATGGTTAGCAATTGACCAATAATTTAATGCAATTGACAGATCTTTACTACCTAGGAATTAGTATTCAGTACGTATTGACCATCCATCGATCCACCCAGTACCCTGTAGATGCTGTAGATGGCCCAGTACAGACTACTCTGGGGCATAGACAAACCACACGCCCAAATATCATGTTAGCCTCAGTCATCACATTCATAAGTCGCTATTGGTATTAAGATATAGAAGTGATCGGCGTTATTACGCGAGGAGAGAAAAAGCAGGATGGTATTTTGAACATTTACCCATACGTGGAATCGGGCATGAACCCAATAATCAATGTCGATGTATCGAAGCGAGTACTGTAGCACTTACATTTTGAGCTCTACAGTGGATTCTGGAGTACATTAGTGTAACGAGTGGTAGCCTTAATTAATATAACTTTTAGTTTAGACGTCGAATAGAACGTTGGAATAATCGACAATTGGGCATCAGGCATAAATGCGTGCAACGTGGTGTACCCAACCCCCAGTCCTTTCTATTCTAGCCTCTACACTAGGCTGATCTCCACCCCTCTCTAGATTGATCAAATATCACTTTACGATAGATGGCGGAATGCTCGGAGACTCTGTTTTTGCTTTGATCCTCGCTCTTATTCGATGATTTTGTTATGAAGAACGCGTCAGTGGCGAGTGAAGCCCCGTGCGGCCCAAACGAAAGCATGACCGCGCTTGCCCTAACATGCCGATTTGGGAAATATTCCATTGCCTTCCACTTTCTTGAAGGGGTAATAGGCGTTGAAAGTCAAAAGGGATAGCTTTGTACTTCGTACAAGCTTACGTCATTATTTATGTCTTGTATGCCTTTAACTAATTTATACTCTTGACTAATTTGCTGTAGGAGGATCGTTCTAATGAGAAGCACTAAGCTTGCCCTAATTTGTGCATTGACAGTTCGCAAGGCTCCTTATATACAAATAGGATAGTCGTTAGATACGTAGCATGTGTCGTAAAAGAACGATTTAACGTTTTGGATAGACAACAAGTCGCGAAAAACAGCCTGATATAGGTAGAATATTCGAATACAAATCGATAATACCGTCGTCCTTGCGTCAACCGCGGTTCGCATATGAGCATGTTGGGATTGGGCAATAGGCCTTCCTCGAGCTCATTTACCGGGGTCTGGCAGATACATCACTGAATGAAGACAGGATGAAACCAACAAGGAAACACATAGCCCCAAGAGTAATCACTACCTGAACGGCGTACTTCAGATGGGTGTTAAATATTGTTTGTTTTATTTTAGTCACCACCTCTTCGTGTTCATACTTTGGCCGATTCGAATGCCTGGTGCATCGGGTAGCTTGATGCCTATTCGACGAGCATAATCCTGGAAATACCGGCAAGAAAAATTATATCGTTAGAGATCTCCAATCCACATTCAAATAAGATTGCAAAACAAAGGAGTGAGCCGACGCAGCCGCCACAAATAATCTTTTTTAACTATTTTCTAAAGAACTCACCTCACAGCTAAGCCTTATACCCTCCTCAAGGCCGAACCTAGCTTCATAGCCAAGTATACGTCGCGCCTTTTCACCACTGGCATATCTCATATGACATGCATCATTAACACTGCCCCTGCTAAGCGTAGTAGGTGTACCGGTAAACCAAGTATAACACTCAGCCACCAACCCAGTCAACCACGCAAGCGACCTGGGGATATGCACAGTGAAAGGGGGGATATGCCCAAAATTTCTCCATATTGCCAGACAAAAATCACGAAAAGTCATGGGCTCATTGTTCTGAATGAAGAATGCCTCTCCAGCGGCAGTCTTCTCTGTCGAAACTAAGTTCTCAGCCGCCAGTACATGGGCATCGGCGATATTTTCGACCAGGGTAATGTCCCAATAGTTCAGGCCGTCGCCGACTACCCATGGAGTTTCTCCTTTGGCAATACATGCATGAATTGCTGGTAAAAGTTGATAGTCACCGGGGCCCGTCAGGACCGAAGGTCTAAGTGAACAGGTAGGCATCTCAGCGCAAGAGGCCTGTAAAACCAATGCTTCTGCGGCTGCCTAAGAAATGCAAAAACAGCAGTCAAACGGCATCCAACCATCAGCTCACCGGCTTAGTATATCTTTTATCAAGCAGGATATACACACCTTTGATTCGCCATAAATCAACGAACTCTGCGAAGTGGGCCACTCTTCAGTGACATTTCTGTATGATAGGCGCATGTCATCTATAAGCACGCAACAACTACTAGTAAAAACGAATGCCTTGACCCCCATTCTCTTCGAGACGTCGAGCATATTCCTTGTACCTTCAACATTGATCTTCCATACCGTACTCTGCATCCGCCGACCGAACCGCTCTGCTAGAACGGGTACAATGCCAGCAGAATGAATCACGATAGCAGACCGAGTTTTGCTTATAGCTTCCTCAACTTGTGTCTTGGAAGTAATATCCACTTTGATGAAGCTGGCCTGAGATGGTACTTGATGGATTGGGCCCGGAGGGTTTATGTCTATGATGGTGATTCTGCATTCCGGGTGTTTTTCTGCGATGGCCCTGGCGATTGCTGCACCGACGAAACCGCAGCCGCCTGTGATGAGGACGTCTGGAAGTGTCATGACTTTGCCCGCAGAGACAGATTGCACATATAGGAAAAGGAGACTGTTATTATTTCGCCAATAGAAAGATGAAGCTATCAGCATCCTGAGAGAAAAGTCGACGTTACACGCCGGAAAGGTTATCTGTATAGGGTATCAATTTTGCAATGATTGGTTCGGTATGACATGGGGTAGAATTGTATCAAAGAATAACCAATGACAAGCGTTTTATTCGTTCGGAACGACAGACAACGTCGTCGGGGATGGAAAATGATAAAGTTTATAGAGTTCTTTAGCTGTTTGAGTGTCGTTTTATAGTAATGAGATGCATCCATGGATTGTCAGTTTATTAGGGACAACAACCCTACCTAAGTAACCTCAATATATACACCAGCCCTATGTGTTAAGTTAGGTACTGTAGTTATAAGCTTACTATTTCTTACAAGTCAAGGCTGTATCTTAGTTTTCCGCTTGCTGAGGATGCTATCCTTACCACCTCGCGCTCGAAGGTTCTAGGAGGCTGAACAAATCTGGGAATACAATGCTAGAAGGATCCTATACGTTGTTACGTTAGCGTGCATTTACCGAGTCAAGCAAGCAAAGAGACACTTACCCAGTCATCAGTAGCAAAGAATGTGGAAAGGTCAGGCGTCTTGTCAGGATCACTCGCCATGTCACCCACAGGTTCCGGTAGACTTTGATCTGAAGACTGTCCACTAAGATAAGAATAGTACTCCCTCAGCGCCGTCATTATGTCCCCAAAAATGGTCTGCTGAATCGGTAAACCACAATCAATAGCACGAACCAAGGAGAGTAGCCCCACAAGAAAAATGACACGCTTGAGGGATACCCTTCCAGCGACAATGATCTGCTCTAGTTGATTTTTTATGCGGTCCAAGCACCGAATTAGCGGTGCTCGATTAGCCTTGTTCATTTCGCTCAGAGGATCAATTGCTGCCGTATGACGCGAACTCATCGATCGGAGCGAAGTATCCTCTTCAACTTGCATCACTAGTTCAAGGCCCAATACTGCAATGACATCCATACACAATGGCCCTTTGAACGTTCCAGAACCGACACAATTTAGTAGGCGTATGTAATTACCCATCTCTAGGGAAGGGTCTGGAGCATCCTCACAATGAGATGCAATAATTAGACAAGATTCAACGCACATCTTGCGCGCAACATAGTATCGAAGATTCTTACGAGCCTCGATCATGAATGGACGATAGAGAAAAAAGATATACCGATGCAGGTACATATCCAGCAGTTTGCGATGAAACTCCATTTGGCCACTGGCCGAGCTTTGTGGTGTGGAGGTATGCAATTGGAAAAATGCTGATATTTCGCGACATGCGGCACGCAGTTCCTGTCCTAGTTTCATAGCTCTGTCAAATGTAAGATTCTTGCGCAATGGATCATTCAGTAAGCGGGCAACTTCAAGTCTCATATTGATAGATTTTCTTAGCAATATCTGAATCGAGGAATCGGTGAATATATGTTCTCCTTTTGGTTGAACTTCCGTATTGCTCTCTGGAGAGATATCATGGTCGTTGATATTGCTTGGGCCCCTACTGTCGAATTCATCCAGCGAAAGAGGTAGCGGTACACCGGAATCCAACAATGCTTGAACACTCAATTCAATGATAGTAGCCCATAGACGATTCCTCGTCTCCACTTGAAAGGGCGTCAGCGAAGGAAAGAGCGAGGAATCCCGGTGTAATCCCATCATCAAGCCCATCTGTAACAGCGAAGCTGTTGATATCCACGTCGGAGTACTAGCAGGACCAGTCAATCGAGACAAAATCAGAAGACAACCGATTTGTAGCCCATCGTTGGTAAAATCTGCATGACTCGACGGTCCAACCAGCCACAACTGCCCTGCATGCACCCAGTTCTGCACCGTGCTCTGATAACAGGTCAAATCATCCTGGATCGAATAGAAAGCCGAACCGATAGCTAATACCAATGCTAACTTGATCTTGAAATGATCCGGAATTAGTTGTGGGTCTTCCCAGAAGATATATACTCCGTCTTAAAAGAGGGTACGTGTAATACGCGATATACAGGTTCGAGCGTTTTAAGATAACTTTGAACAAGCTCATCGCATACAGGCTTTTGGGGGAAAGTGCTAGATATATCGGTGGGCGGAAGAGCAGCTTCATTGAAAACCTGCTTTTTGAATGACCGCCTTAGGCTGATGCACTCCCTGAGAGTATTGAGCAGATCAGCTCTATCTTTGAATCGTTCTGCGAACGGCAGATCCGAGGCGATGAACTCTCCAAGGACTTGAAACTGTCTGAACATTAGCATAAACTGCCCAAGCCCAAAAGTAAGTAAAATTGCAGAATTCACCTGTTCTGCAGTTTGGAGCCAATTATTTGGCCCGAATATTTTGGTCTTGCTCCAAGCATTTCGCAGACGCGGTGTAGGAGCCTCGAGAGGTTGCTCCCGGGGCATGTGTGCCTCTACAGACAGCCCTACTGAACCCGAATTTTTCGCGGTATCTGTAGTTTTTAAGACTATTTCTTCCAACTGCCGAACTCGTCGTTGAAGATCCTCAATTAATCTATCGCCTTGCGCGGTTGCTCCGGGCTCAATGGCGACGACTGCAGCGTCTTCGCCCGTCCCATCATTGCTTGACAACGAGAAAGGCGTCCCTTGTCTAGCGACTGACTGAATATTCTGAACAACTGGCCTGGGCTCTTTTGACGTATTCCGCTTATCGTAGGAGCATGATAACGAGCTCCTGGATCGCAAGCAAGGAGCACATGGAAGCTTTCGGTCACAGCGAACTTTGCGCAGCCGACACTGGACACAAGACTGCGCTGTGCGATTCCGCTTATGTTTTATAGAGGATCCATCTTGTGTTGGAAGCTCCATCATGAGCTAAGTTTGATGCGATGAATCCATTGCTCTTAGTTGATGGACTTGAAACAATTGGTGTTGTGGATCGCGTCGGATGTTGATGTGGGGGCTATGACTAACCCTAACCCTAAATAGACTAATCTTTCAAGGCTTTTGTTTCACATGTCAATGTCATCATCTCCCGGTTGATGATTTTCCTGACCTCAATCTCTCGCCACATCAATTCTCACCTTCTTTTTTCACTTCAATAATACTACAAAGAGGACAATCAAACATGACAACGGCAGCAGTGTTCGGTTGTACAGGAGCAGTTGGCTCTCAAATCCTCGCCTCTCTTCTCAACGCCGATGGATTTTCGTCCATCAAGACTATATCGAGAAGACTCCCATCCGTGCAGTCCCCCAAACTACAAGCTATTGAAGAAGGCGATACCTCAAAATGGAGCGGAATGATTGCATCTTTGTCTCCCAAGCCGAAATTAGTGTTCAATGCAGTTGGTACCACCAAAGCGGCTGCTGGGGGAATTGAAAACCAGTGGAAAATCGATCATGATCTGTGCATAGAGAATGCTCGGGCGGCCAAGGAGGCTGGAGTTAAGACATATGTTTTTATCTCTAGTGCTGGTACTAGGGGCTTTCTAACGGGTTATGTGCCATATTCGAAGATGAAAGTTGGGGTGGAGGATGCTATCAAAGAGCTTGACTTTGAGCAAGCTATCATACTCCGGCCGGGTATGATCCTTGGTCGGGAGAAACCCAAAGCTCCCTTGTTTGAGAAAGTAGTGGAAAACCTTAACAGGATAGGACAAGGTATTCAAGATCGATTGGGTATGGTTATCAATCCCTCGAATATGGTTAGAAAACGTGATTACTGATCAAACATGTAGGCCAGGATCAAACCGTTATTGGTAGAGCAGCCGTGGCAGCCGCTCGTATTGCAGAGGAGGGCAAGGCTCCTTCAAGATACTGGGTAGTAGAAATGGGTGATATTATCAAGTTGGGAAGAGATGAGTGGAAGGAGTAAGCTGCTATTGCACATCCATGGATGTTACATACCTGTACCATATATAAGGACCTGAGCAGCGAAGGATACCTAAGTAGATGATAAATACTTTCAATTGACCATAAGCTAGACACCACGCAAAAAGCTGTGTGAATTTGCTCTTCCTATATATATAACTCTCACCCCAATGGCTTCACCTCGCGTACATTCAGTGACAACTCCTGGTTCATCTCTTTTCCTCTTCTCAAGAAGAATCAAATCACCAAGCTGAGTTAACTCTTTGCCAGAAAGCCATGGCTCCTTCTGCAGCGACTGGAGCCGATATTGACTCTGAGCTATTTGCAAATGTCAACAACAACACCCATCAACTGTGGTGGAAGGACCCCGGCCTCAGAAGGCTCAATATAGTTCTTCTATCCACCTTTCTTGGACCCATAGCCAACGGCTATGATATCTCGCTCATATCCGGGCTTAATGCTATTCCGCAATGGTTCGAGGACTTAAGTGGACTCGAAGACGCGAGCACGTCGGGACTCCTAATAGCGGTATACTCGTTTGGATGCGTCATCTCATTTTTCCCAGCTCCTTAGGTGGCTGACCGACTGGGCCGCCGATGGGGAATCATTATCGGAGGCATTAGCACAATTGCACCCGTCATAGGCCAGTCTTTCTGCAAGACAGCGGTGCAGTTCCTCGGTACTCGGCTTATTCTTGCACTGTTTTCGTTGCTTAACTCCACCAGGTCTATCATGCTCCTATTGAAGATCGCACATCCGCAGTCGCCGGAGTCCTCTTCAATACATTTTTCTTCGTTGGCTCCATCACGGATGCGTGGGCTTCTTTTGGAAGCCACTATCTCAACAGTGTATGGGCCTGGCGGACACCAGTCATTACGCAGCTCCTATGGACTAGCATCCAGCTCGTCTTCGTCATATTTATTCCGGAGTCTCCGCGCTGCCCATAAACAACAATCGGCCTGGAGAAGCGAGGAAGATCCCGGCGAGGTTTCACGCCAACGGCAATGAGACTGACGAGCTTGTTGTGATTGAATTCTCAGAGATCTGCGCTTCCACCGAAATCTCGCGAAACACAAAGGTCAGCTGGGCCTCATTGTTTGCCACCCCTGGTAATCGGAGGCGCGTCTCTGAAGATCTGCCTGGGCTGGGCCTGGGCCTCGCGACCCAGTGGGTCGGCAACAGCAATATAAGCTACTACTTCGTCCCTGTACTGGAAACAGTCGGGATCTCCGATCCAACCAAGCAACAGGGAGTCAACGGCGGTCTGCAGGTATATAGCTGGATACTTGCAATCTGTGGCGCTCCACTCGCTGAGCGTTGCGGACGTCGAAGACTCTTCCTGGTGTCCGCCTGCACCATGCTGTTATTTATGATTCTTGTCCTGGCATGGTCGGCCGTCTTCGCCAACACGGGGAACCCCGCGTCCGGCGCTGCAGTCATTGTATTCCTCTTCCTGTTTCTGGGTTGGATACGTTATAGGATTTACACCGATTCCAATCCTCTACGTCAACGAAATATGGCCCACTGAGCTGCGTGCCAAGGGGGCTTGCGTATACTGGTTTTTGCAGGCCCTGGCAGTTTGCTTTAATCAGTATGTGAATCTAATTGCGCTGCGTGAGATTCAGTGGGAATACTACTTTGTATATGTTGGTGTTTCAGCGGCGGTTATCTGTTTCGTTTTATTCTATGTTCCGGAGACAAAAGATCGTTCCTTGGAAGGGGTAACGGGTGTATTCGATGGCCGGTATGCAGAGACTGTTGCCATACCGGTAAACAATGCATCGAGAAAGGAGGCTGCTGAATGAGTCGTCTTATTGTAACTGGTAAGTCAGTCTAGGGCTAGCTAGGGATTTATACCAAATTACCAATCCTAGCCCTAATTAGCTTAGACTGTAGAATCCGTGAATACTAGAGCATGAGAAAGAGGATATAATTTCAGGTGTTAATTCTATCACTATTGGGTATATTAACGCTACATTCATGCGTAGCACATACATACCTATCTATAAACCCCTTCTTCCTAGGGATGACTCCGATAAGCTCCTATAGACATTGTAGGGAGAGTGCAATCAAACCTGGTACCACGCCAGGCATCGTGCACTGTGTAATTCCACAGAGACTGAAAGGTCCTCTTCAAGTTCTCTACGAATCTCTGGGGGCCCTAAAACCCATGGCAGAAAGTTAAATTTAGGCCTAACGTTAAATTTCTACGAATTAAATACTTCACTATACGGAGTAATGAGGGGTGGACCACTTTTCGTCCGTTCCAGGTTGACTTCCCCGGATGTATCGATGCGAGGCTTGCGAGCCGCGTAAAAGACGATTCAGTGCGACATGAGCTGATAAAGCGCTAGAGGTGGGTTAGATTAGAAGCTGAACATACGAGTTACATTCGTGACCTATTTTCCTCTAACCTAGCTCCGACGTAGGTTTTCATACGCCCTTCATCTGTGGAATTTGTTTCCGGCATGCAATAGTACATGGTTACCATGATGTGCCTCCCAATTTCTGAAACCACCGCTGAATCACCGACAGTGAGTCAATCGTCCCACGAGGCGCATTGTAACTGCGATAAGGATTTCATTCTACCTATTTATCTCCTCCAAGGGTTGCTTGCTGCCTCAGTTGAATCTGGCATATCCTGCCTGTCATTATACCTGTTACGGTCATGGTCTTCAGAGGCTTGTGAACGTAAAAATGACTTCTAGGCTGTAGTCAAAAAGGTTCACCTATCAGTTCCAATTTCAAGCTCGAGGCTTTCCGAGCTCTCTCCTATTGGTGCTGATACTGACTTGCATACGTACACTATTCGTCCGAGAAATATCATAGATTGCTATCATAATTGCTTTGAAGAGTCCACGGAACGTAGATATCCTCAATTGCCGGTTCAACTAAACATTACCGGGGTCCTTAATTGGGGTATGCGGTTCAGCAACACGTAGTCAAGACTCAAAACAGTCCTAGAAAGTCAAATTTCTAGGAAGTGATTACGGATGAGAGCTAATGTAGCTTGCCCTGTAAAGGGATCTGGGCTTCACGCCTGAGTTGCTATCGAGCTTGCTTCGTTTCTGATATGCCGCAGTTACTAGCTGTCATGTCCAATGCCATATTATGTTGGAACCAAAATCACGTGACTAACAAAATACAGAAGTCGAACTACGGAGCTGTTCGCAAATACCACAAAAATACCAAAATCCCTTGAAGGGCGCCCTTTTTGATGAAATGGTATTACGTTTAAGTTCCGACATATTAGGCATGGCACGTGGATTACAGGCCTAAAGAGACCCATGCCAAAGAGCCCACTAAATGGGGCTCTCTTTGTGGGATAGTGGTATTCAACAAAACGCGGGGTTAAGTTTGAATCCACATCGAGCGTTACTCGATGGACAGCAAAGAGCAATAGTCAGCCACCATAACTTTTCAGCAGCTAATACAGATATTGGCTTATCAGGCATGAATTGCAGTAAACATCGAAAGTTCGGGACTGTTTACGGGATATGGTTCGCTGAGGTGACGCAGGCGACAGTAGCTGGCAGTATAAGCAAGACTCATATGCCGCGGCATTCGAAGCTTGGAAGCCGTGACCAAATACCGTAAAACCAAAATCAAGCAGTCTCTGAAACTCTTCGAGCTTATTTGGTATACATGATGAATGCATTCATAATGCTCGAATATAAAATCTACCGAAGGCGTCCACTCTCCCCGCCAAATCTACGCAAGGAGTATGGATACAGTAAGAAAGCTTCCTACGACCATTCCACTCACAATGACCACGGAACCAAAGAGCGACTCTGTCGCTGAGCACATGGAGGTGCAAGAAATTCAGGAGCCTGACCCCAAGGTCTCAGCATCTACAATCATGGCCGTTTTTGTGAGCGGTGCCCCTGAATCTCGAGTGAAGCTCGTCCTGACCATTTAAACCAAGTTTATGGGAATGACATATGTCCCTGCAATCACGTGCGGCCTAGTCTTGTCGAGCTTTCTTCTTGCCCAGATCGGAGTTCAGCTCAACGATACCAAGAACGTTTCCTGGATTCCTACTGCATGGTCTGTTGCTTCGGCTGTCTCCTTCGCCATTGCTGGTGGCTTAAGCGATATCTTCGGGAGGCGCAACGTCTTGCTATCCGGACAAGTAATAGTTTTAGTCGGCTCGGTATGTTTTCTATAGACTAGCATTCGCTACCTGGGAGTCGTGCGATTACTGATATAACGTAGATCGTTGCTGGAACGGCGAAAACTGTTCTAACTATTGTAGCCGGGTCAACTATCATCGGCTTCGGAGCAGGAATCATCTTCGTGTCGTATCCTGGTATCTCAGAACTCCTGCCTAACAAGTATCGGTAAGGTCTCTTCTCATCGAGTATACAGGCAAAGGGTGAATCTAACTTGGCCAGTGGTATCGGCCTAGGATGGACCGAGTTCTGCATTGGTTTCCCGTGGATTGTTGCCGGTGTTCTCCTTGCAAACCAGCTCAACGAGCATGCCACGTGGCGGTGGATCTATTACATTGGTATTATCTACTCTGGTGTTGTCATTGTAGGAACGGCGGTCTTCTACTTTCCCCCTTCGCGGCCACAAGGGGACTACGAAAGGACACGCTGGCAAGAGTTCAAGGACCTAGACTTTATTGGGCTCCTTCTTTTTACTGCCGGCATCGTTCTCTTCCTCGTTGGATTCGCTTATCTCGGACAACCGACATACTCCAAGTCCCTCGTTGCGTCGACCACTGTTATAGGAGGCTTAGTACTCATTGGTGCTTTTGCTTATGACTTCACCATTCCCAAGAATCCTATCTTCCCCTTCCATTTGTTTTCCATGTTCCGTGAGTACACCGTCCACCTGGTGGTTTTGTTTATTGCCGGAATGATCTGGCAAACCGTCACGACATGGGCTCCGCAAGCCACCCTCTTTATTTTCACCCATGACCCAGTCCAGATTGGCTTAGTTCAGATGCCAAATAATTGGGCTGGTTTTGTGGGTGGCTGGGTATTCCCTTCGCTTGTCCACAAGATCAAAAATATCCGCTACCAGATAATTTTTGCCCTAGTTTTGCAGACTGTGTTCACGGCCCTATATGCTGTCGCCATTCCCAAGCACAAGTGGATGTGGGCCGTCTTCCAGCTCTTTGGCCAATGCTGCTTTACCTGGGTTACAACTTTAGCCTATGTATCTTCAAGCCTATGTGTGCCGCAGGAAGAATTGGGTGTATCAGCGGGCTTGATCGGAACCTTTCGGAGTGCCGGCGGGAGTGTTGGGAACACGATATTTTCGACAATCATTACCTCTGTCTTGAATAAAAGACTTGCTCCAAACATCATTAAAGCTGCCTTGGCTGCTGGATTCCCGGCGGATCAGCTGGAGAAGTTGGTCCCCGCCGCCATAGGAGCAGGTATGGGCGCCCCAAATACGTTTTCGAATATTCCGGCTGCAACAGCTGCAGTGATCGCGGCGACACAGGCAGCGTTTAAAGATGCGTATGCCCACGCCTTCAAGGTGGTCTTCTTAGCCACTATTCCCTTTGGAGTTGTTGCCATAGTCGCTGCTCTTTTTCTGAAAGATGCTAGTCACCTTTTGAACAATAAAGTTGCGGTACGACAGGAGAAGGAGGTTTTAGCTAGGAAGAGTGTCACAGTCTGATATGCAGCACTAGTCTCCGGCCTAGGCACCAGAAATAGGGCCGTTTGCATTGTTATTTATCGGGACCGCGTACCAATTGTAAACTCTTCACTCAAGAAAGAATGATATGCCCGGGAGATGCGGCCGTAAATGTTTAAACGAGGATCATGACTCATGAGAAAACAAGATGCCCTTGTTCAATGTTAACATGATTCTAGTAGCACTCCAATCGGACTTCTGAGCGAAGATATGCGCCAAGCCGGGTTCTTAAGCGGCTGCGGAAACGTGGAGAAGCCGTCGACATCCTCTGCATTTTCTCCGATTTTATTATACATAATCGCTAGTTGTAAATAGTTTCATCCGTCGGGTATACATCCATATGGCTGCAGTATTGGCTAAGGCAGCTCCAAAAATCATAGCTCGATCTTGTCTGTCTTGTCGAAGTAAGAAGACTAGATGCGACAATGAGCGGCCACGTTGCTCAGTCTGCATTAATCAGAATCGGGAGTGCGTGTATCACCTAGAAGCGCCGCGGAAAAGGTAGGTAAACAGTAAAATCGATCGGCTCGTGGCTGGCACAAATATTAGTATGTAGCGTGGTGGCTAATGTTTGACAACCTCGATAGGCCTACCTTTGCCCAGATTGAGAAGTTACAGGGTGAAATTGCAAGGTTCAAAGCCTTCATATCGTTCCTCAAACAGTCTTCGACACAGGCGCGGGCCAAGCTTCTGGAAGAAACAGAAATTAATGGCAGCCAGGTTTCGATCCCAGACTGGTCGAAGACGAAAGTGAGGCCCAATGCAAGCGAAGAAGCACTAGGCTCATTGCAACCGCCCTCGGTAAGCCCGAGGAGCGCAAGCGATTCATCGGATGACGAAAACGACGTCGCGCCCTTCGTCTCTCTGGACGACACCGGAAATCCGAGCACGTTTGGGCTATCGTCCGCATTCCATTGTCCGGCAAGCAAAGAACAAGCTCTTTCACGGTTGCCTCACCCAGTAACACCGGATTACGCCAGGCATGAGCTAGTTGCAAATGCAGCATTGCAACGGCAACGTGAGTACAATATTGCTCAGCTACCCGATATTGACGGAGTGCCTACAGAACTTGCCATGCATTTGCTAGACCTTCACTGGACCAGGCAGCATCACACCTTCCTTCTCACTTACAGACCGGCTATAATGGCCAATTTGCTTCAGGAGAACGGCCCGTATTGCTCTAAATTCCTGTTGAACGCAATTTTTGCATGCTCGAGTAAGTTCTCCCAGCGTCTAGAGGTGCGCGACGACCCAGGCGATTCTATGACGACGGGTCAACGTTTCTTCCAACGCTGCGACGAGTTACTTGCTCAGGATTCTCTATTTCTTCGTCCAAGCATACCAACCGTGATCGGACTACTTCTTCTTGGATCAACATATAATGCACGAGGTGAAACCTCCAAGGGTTGGCTTTTCACAGGGTATGCCCTCCGTATGGTGTATGACCTTGGTCTTCACATTGACCCAAAGGGCCCTAAATACACACTGGAAGATATGGAAATACGACGGCGAGTGTTCTGGGGAGCATTCATCTGTGACAAGTTACAGAGTCTGTACCTAGGACGTCCTGTAGGAATCGGACTCCGAGACTGCCATGTTTCGCGGTGGTTCCTAGACGTCTATGAGGAAGAAGAACTATACTTGCCTTATCTCGATCCCAAGTTCCCACCTGCCTCCACTCCGAGTATTCCACCACGTCTGCCGTCTCCTATCCACTCTGTAACAACATTTCAATCATTTTGCCTATTGTCACGAATTATGACCAAGATCATTAATCGTCTCTATGTCGTGGGTGCTAAGCTATCCCGTGCGCACAAAAGCTTGCAAGTCATCGATAATACGCTCCAGGGGTGGAAGAGAAATTTGCCCGAGAAAATTGATTACGAGCCAACAGTTGCCCTATCACAGGATGAGGGTGTGCCAATTCGATACCCTCCTCCAAACGTTCTAAATTTGCATGGTATTTATTATTCGCTGATAATTCTTCTCCATCGACCATTTATCGCCGATGGCCATTTACGATCAACAGGGACACCTGCGTCATCTTGGGAGAGATGCACAACTGCAGCTCGGTGTATCACGAGCATTGCATTGGCGTACAAAGCTGCTTACAGGCTCGAGGCAGCCCCCTACCTGCTAAGTTATGCTTTATATGTTGCCTGCACCATTCACGTCCGTAATGCGGCCGCCGGTACAAACGGCACCGGCCAGGAGTATTTCTTCTTAATGGAGAGCCTTCAGTGCTTAGATGATATATCACAGGCAAACCCCGGGGTCAGAACACCAGCCAATATCATCAGACGCTTGATGGCGGCGACTCGCTTAGACAGGATTGATACTGGTAAGCCGTCAAATACTATCGCTCTCAATTATCATCTTCATGACTTACCTCTTTGTTTTGCAAAGGTATACAAAACACGTCGAGTATCGATTTCCATCTCTCCTCAATCGATCTGGATGCAATTCTAAATATGTTCCCGTCAAAGGATCCTAATGATGCAATCGATCACAACACTAGTACCTCCATGAATATGTTTGAACAATTTGTTGCGGTTGATCCGTTATTCGGGTTGATGAACGCTCGGCTGCACACCCCTTCAGATGTGGCGGATTTCGCCTCCTTGGATGGTTCAAATACAATACCCGAAGTATAGACGATATTGATGATAATGTTGCAAGTTGATGTAGACTGCCTTTTTCCAGATCCCGCTATCATTTACATGCTCGTTCTTCAGCATGGACATTTCTAGGCTTGATCGAGGAATTGGCAAACTCTAGCTCTAGTTCTCCGTATCTCTGCCGGTGCTCTCCGCCATGGTTAGACTGACTGAAGCCAAAATGGATCTGGACGTTGCAAGGGAGTTGTGGAGGATGATGTGTCGAGACGACCGGGGAGACTTTCATGATTTGAAAGATGGGGATTTTGATCGGCGAATCATGTTCTGGCCAAGGTAATGCTGAATATTCAGTAACCCCATGCTGTACCAGGTATTGGCAAGTCTGCTCAGCTATATCAATAGCTCAATAACATTCGCTATTAGTCCGATGCAAGTATTAGAGATATGGATTTGGCAAAGCATCCGGGAGCAGTGCAGTACAGTTGCATGATTCGGAGGGAGGTATTCCAGTAGTACGTAGCATATTGATCTGATAGAACAAATACAGTAACTCGCGCTGGCCCTACTCTTCTCGGGTATATCGGTTTCTCGGCTACCACATCCATAAATAGTATGGCTTAGGACTTTATATAAGCCAGCCAATAGAATTGTCTCCCTGACCGGGACCCCATCCAGGGCCATGTTTTCCGTCCGTCCATACAATGAGCTTATTTTATCTCCGCCATAACAGCAGATCTCCCGCGTGTCACCCTGGACCTTTTGGGGGCTTTTTGGTGATGCTGCATCAAAATTGCTGGAAATATTCGTACTCCGAAGGTGCGGACATAACAGCTCTTGCGGCGGAGTAAACTCACGATAAATCCGACATATCACGGCCCTAACCAAGGGGCCTAAAGTCCAGGCCTGCTTCAGGGGGGACTCCAGCCTGTTCTTTTACTATTCGACAGTTTATGTATGGTTTAGGATGCTTTTACTCTTGCAGTAACAAGACCTCGCATGCCCGCAATTGTGAAGCGGAGATAACATGTTCGACTATGATTTGCTCATGGCATAAATCCCGGTGTAACCCCTGGCCTATTTTTGAGTCGAAGAATTTTCGATTTCTTTTCTCGTTTCACTCAGATTCCACGGACAAGTATCACTGCAGATATTTAGTACTTACTTTCACTACGTAGTAGTACTATCACAACACCATGGCAGACCTTATGGAATCCAGGAGTCACACCGAAGTCGACCTCGAGAGCTTAGAAAATAAAGAGGCACAAAGGGATAATGACGAGCCAGAAAAATCGAATGTTACCTCCACCGCTACTGCTGCACCGGCGGCTCGTGCTGCTCCGGAACAACCTGAAGGTGGTACAAAGGCATGGTTATCTGTTCTAGGAGCATCTGCTGCGCTATTCACTTCCTTTGGATGGACGAATTGTATCGGCTTGTTTCAAGATGAGTATCAGACGCATCAGCTTAAGCAGTACTCGAGTTCGACTGTTTCGTGGATTACATCGGTACAATGTATGTCCTTCTCCCTTATCGTCTGGAAAATGGTTAGATTACTCATATACGACAAAGTCTTCTTTATGCTGGGCATGGCTCCAGTAGCGGGCAAGATATTCGATAGTTACGGTCCCCGCGTTCCTGTCCTAATTGGATCGATCTTGCACGTCTTTGGAATTATGATGACCAGTCTGTGCAAGGAATACTACCAATTCTTCCTCAGTCAGTCTGTGGTATCTGGTATCGGCGCAAGCTTTATTTTTACTCCGGCACTTTCAGCGGTATGTCCCTGTTCCCTGTCTTCTCCGTCTCTATAGATACACTGACTGACTAATCTGGACAACAGCCGCAGACATACTTCCGTAAACGACGTGGTGTGGCCGCCGGCCTGACTGTAGCAGGTTCTTCTTTGGGCGGTGTAATTTTCCCTCTTATGGTGCAACATCTCCTCCCCGAGGTTGGGTTCGGATGGACCATGCGAATCTGCGGCTTTTTGATTCTGGGGATGCTTGTGATTGCAAATCTTTTCATCAGTTCGGCCCTCGCACACAAGCATCGTCCGTTTCACATTATGCAATATATTGCGCCGTTGCGAGAGCTTAACTTTGCGATCCTGTGTGTTTCGGAGTTCTTCATGTTCTGTACGTCTACCCTGTTTGGAGCCCATGCCAGGTTTAGCTACTAATCTGATCCGTAGTGGCCATGCTCATCCCTTTTGATTACATCGTGACTGCCGCCATCACATATCGTATGAGCTCGTATATGGCATGGGGTCTCGTTCCAATTCTGAACGGCGCAAGGTAATTGACTCCTCATTTCTCGTCTGTAAAGAAAACAGTGTACTGATAATAATTAGTCTTCTCGGCCGTACACTTCCCAACTACATTGCAGACAAATACGGCCGTTTCAACGTCATGACCATGATGTCCCTAATGTCTACAGTCCTTACACTCGCCCTCTGGCTCCCTGGCCACAATAACGCCGCCATGATCTGTTTCGCCGCATTTTTTGGCTTCAGCTCTGGTGGTGTCATTGGTCTCGGACCCAGCTTGATTGGTACCATCTCCCCCATGAACGAGCTCGGATTTAGGATGGGTGTCTTTATGGCTTTCACCTCCATAGGTGCTCTCGTTGGACCTCCCGTGGCCGGTGCCATTATCTCTGCGGATAACGGTAGTTATGTCTTTGTTGCGCTGTTTGCCGGTCTATGTTTTGCGATTGCGACAATTGGCATGGCGTTTGTAAGGGTCAGATTGGCTGGTCCTGGTCTTACTGCGAAGATTTGAGTCAATCGTCGGCACGAAGGCGGTTGTTGTGTGTGAAATGTTTCAGTTATAGATCGATAAATTGTAGTGCTCTCTTTGGATATGGTTGCATATAGACAAGTAGTTCATACATCTCCTATCTTTAATTCGGCTATTCAACCAGACGATTTGCTACCTGGGTAGAAGAATTAAGAAACCAGTTGAAGGTCAGTGAAGTGAAATTGTTATTGTACATAATATACATACAACGCAAGGTATAATAACTATATAGAATGAAGCCACAAAGTGTATGACTTCTACTGTAACCATCCAAACTCCTAATCGATGCTAAAACAATAAAACCATTTCTCGAAGGGTGTGGAAGTAGAAGAGTATCTACTCGACCCGACATAGAACCAACCCACCAACTTTCTTCTCGACGCACTGCCTAGCCTCCATAATACCCCGGTCCGTAGCGAGGAACAGACATTCACCAGGTGATCTCAATCCATCCACAGTCCCACTCCGCGATCCTCGAATCACTCTACGCAAACCCTGGAGATCCATAGTAATCCTTCGCTTGGGTTTACTGACAGGTGTAATTTTGCCTAGTACAGGCTCACTTTGCCAGTATTTAAGGCCCAGCCAGAGCCGTCTGGAGGCGATGTTGGCTTGGGTGACGGGTTCGGTTTCGACTATTGAGCTGCCAGCAGCACTGCTACCGTCGGCTGCTACTGATGTTGCTGTAGGTTGTCCGAGAAGTAGATGAGGAGGTGGCGGTGACCGTCCGCCGCGGACGATGGTGCCTATAAGTCCTTGTTGTTGCATGGCGAGGATGAGGTTGCGATGCATTTTGGTGTCGACGATGGATGTGAGGCCGAGACGGGCCTTGCTGACATTGTTGAGGTGAGAGCACATGTTTGAAAGGTGTGTGAGAGACATGGTGATGAGTTAGGCCTCGCGCCTTGGTGTTGATGTCGTAAGCGATATGGTTGAGTTGATGATGCTGGGATTGGGAGCTAGAGATAGGAGTTGTTAGTATGGCGACAAATTTGAAAATTCGACATATTGCGCGGAATCGGCGTGTAAATAATACCTTTGATTGAGTACAGCAGTGTGTCGATTCCTCCCTGAGCTCCGTTCAACTTAAATCTCCGTCGGAGTGATGATGGACTGTTTTTTCTCCAGGTACGGAACGCTCGGAAAAACTGTCCAACCGAGCCGATGGACGCCGAGCAATTGTCCAATCACGCCAAGAGAATCACGGGACATCCTAAGCGCCGACCTTCTCTGGCGAAATTCAAGCTTAAGCAAATCACATGCTGCATCTGCCTCATCGTCCATCCAGATCGCTGCTTTAGCCGCTGACAGCTACCCAATCGTCCTACTTCATTTGAGCAATACCACAGGTAAGTGCTCCCCGCTCGTTATCTCACCCTTCTTGATCAAATCGCTGTATATGAAAAGCCACCTTTTTCCTGTCCGCAAGTCGAAAAGTATCTCGTTGCTTGAGTGTTGTCCTGTACCTTGTCACCATCAATTACTGATTTGACTGCGCTATGCCGCCGTTCCCAGGTGAAGACCGTTTACTGACGCTGTAAGTGCTAGGCATACTATCAGATAAAAGGAAACAAGATTAAAGATGACATCGCATCAGCTTCGCCGACGTCCACTACTATTTCACAAACCCTACGCCCAATCCCGCTTATCACCGATTCGATAAAGGATCGTATCTGTATGTATACCATGATGTTGCGCGGGGTAGCGCCAGATTAGAGGTTGCGAATAACCCAGGCACAAACGATCAAGATGCTTTTCAAGGAGGTTAGTTGTCATCCGCAGTAATAATACGGTGAATAAGAAACTAAGTGATGACAGCTCTCGATCATATTCACATGGTACATTCGACCAGATTTCCGACATTAGTTACTGTGACCGTCGGTTCGCAAGTTGAGAACTCTCCAGTTTCGGCCCATAGTCCTGTTGGAATCCAGGACTCATGGCTCCTACCATTTACAGACCCCAGAGATCAGCGTAAACACAATTTCCGTTTACATACCTTGGATATATATTTCTGGACTGTCGAGGATGCGGATCAGTTCCTGGACGCTGTTGCACGGATTCTCCCCCCTCAGCAACTAGAAAGTGATCGCCAGGTTCAACAACCTCAAACCGTTTCAGAGCCTGCGGTAAGCCGGGTGGTAGAACAATTGGAAAATGTCGCGATTACGGACCCCGCGTATCAGAATGGACAAACGAGAGACTCTCGCTCCGAACCGCAGCCGACTAGCAAAGAGCAGCCGCCGGCCAAGGCAGAAACAACAGACTACACCCCTCTGGCGTATAATCCAGCTGCTCCTGCGGCTCCAGAACCGATCAAACATAGAGAAAAGACTCCTCCGCCTGAAGATGCCGGAGAAGGAACCGGTCTTGTTGCAGCTGCTGTAGCAGATGAAACTCAACATTACCCTCCTGCACAAGGCTTGAGCAACTTTTCACACCCGCAAGCGTACACAAATCTTACTCTTGCACGATACGGATATAGCTCCCCACCTCCCAGCGCTGGATTGTCGATGTCACAAGGCATCACGGGACCACCAAGCTACAGCGCGACAACTTTGGCCGGTCCACCGCCCACCCAAGCAGGCGGCATGACATTTGCACCACCACCCCAAAATCCGAATGCTCATCTCTTCTCACAAAACTCCTTCGACTCGCAACCCCACCACGCCCCCCATCCTCAATACGCAGATTACCTCCAACAATCCCACAACGGCAACAACAATCATAGCCCATCCACCCCCGAAGATGAACGCGTTATCTTAAACGGAGGCTACTCAAATTACTCCTATGCACAACCTGTGCAACATCAATACGGTCAACTAAACACCGAATACGATATTCACAACCAGATCTATATCCCCACAGAAGCCGAACTGAAGGGCTCGAAACATGGTAAAGCTGGTTCTCAAAGCTCAAAGTCGTCGTCGAGGGGTACTAAGATTGAGGCTGGACTGGGGAGGATGGATAGTAAGGTCAATGGGTTTTTGAAGAAGATTGAGAAGAGAATTGGCTAGTCCTTTCTCTATATGTGTGCAACATTTGTGTATGGGATCATATGTAATGGCCGTCTAGCATGTTCTTATTTATGCGTCGTGTTGTGTTTTCGTAAGCATTGTCATGTGTCTTTTTTCTTTACTTGAAATTGTATCCAAATATCATATATCGTTCATTTTCTTGATGGAAAGCGTTTTTTTCATCTATTTTCAGAAGGACAATAGTATCCTATCCCCATCCAAAGTGCACATGCAAATAGAAACCAAAAGAGGAGAAGATCTTTATAAGATTCATATTATACATATTAGTTTTTCATAGTGGATTGAAACCTGCAACCACACCATCTATGTACGTCTATTTTGGGATACCAGAACCTTCGACTGGACCCATTAGTAGACAGGTCCATCCCCTCTTTTTCGATTAGATTAGTGGGGATATATTGCTTTTGCTTTTCGGTTCTATTCAGGCCGTCGGCATCGATTCCATACGATCATCTTCTTCGTGCAACGTATTTCAATAATCCATGTATCCCAGACTGTCGTGGATGATTCCACATAATCGTCCCTCCGAGCGCAAGACCAGCGACAACAGTCGCAAAAACCGCCGTACCAAGACTGGCAGTCAAGAGAAGACGCTGTCTCTCAACGGCTTTCATAATCTCCGAGTATCGCATATTACTAAAACTGACTCGCGAGTATTGTGTTCGCCAGCCTAGTTCCGGCATATAGCGGTCCAGGTTCTCTTCGATGAATTTGCGGATCTTGTACCAGCGGGAGTTAACGCCGGCACGCATTTCGATGAAGTTGCCTTTGGATAAGTCGTTGATGGCGTATGCGTCTGCTACTCGTGTTTTGGTGTATGCCTCAAAGGCCGCGTTTCGCGCCTTGTCTCTGGAGATGGTATCGAGTGACGGGTCGTATACGCCGTGCGAGTCAAGAATCTCGAAAAGCACCCTGACATCTTCCATTCCGGCATTCAGTCCCTGTCCGTAGAATGGAAGTACAGCATGTGCTGCATCACCAATGATGACGACGCTGGCATCATAGTGGTGAGGCTTGCATTTAATACTGATAAGTGGAAGATGTTGATTATGAGTAAATTGTCGATATAGCTCTTCAGGTGAGATCAGCTCTGGGGACACTCCTGGGAAGTATTGTTGGAAGGACTTGCACAATGCTTCAGGGGTATTTCCAAGGCGAGCATAGTGATCTGCAGGCGCAAACAGTGTGCATGTGAATGATCTATCCGGTGAGGGCAGCGCAATAAACATGAACTCTTTACCAGGCCAGATGTGTAAGTGATTGGGAGAGATTCGGAAATCGTTATCTTCGGTAGGCTCAATCCGGAACTCGCACCATAGCGCATCAATGTACTCCTGTTGATAATCCACTCGCGCGTATTTCATCATATGATATCTTGATGCAGAATGTGCGCCGTCGGCACCAATGAGGAAGTCAAATGACACCTCAACTTCTGGTGCGCGATCGAAGTCCACTGAGCCGGGTGCATGGGTATGATCTATTTTATGTTCGTCTTCGGGTATGCGACGCTCAAACCAAGCTTTGCGCGCATGAAAGTCCGCTCCGGTGAGTTTGTGATTGAAGAACAATTTGACGTTGGGTGTTTTCTCGAGTTCGTCAAGAAGCGCATTATTCAGTGTTGCCCTGTCAATTGAGTTGATGGCCTGTATATTGTCAGCACCGATATCGGACATTGTGACATTGTCGTGCTTACTTGTCCATGAACATCATACGCTTGAGCGGCCTGCCACAACTTCCCTGTCAAATCTCTTCCATGAATCATTCGACCATGCATTGGAATGGCCTGGCTCATTATCACATCTACCACGTTCTTGCGGCCGGAAAGATGCATGGAGTGAATGCCTCGTTCGGAGAGAGCCAAGTTGATCGATTTGGTGAAGTTCAGGGGGACCGTCGCCGGATCACGTAGATCTAAAGAGAAACAAATTAGTTATTGCATAACTTTGAACTGTCCGGAAAATAAAAGCCCTACCAGCTCGAAGTTCATAAACCTCGACATCGTCGCCCCGGGAGGCTGCATAGAGCGCGGCCAACGATCCGACTGGACCGGCGCCGACTATAACTACCTTCTGGCGTGTTGGAGCTGCCATCTTAGCCACCAACGAGTATTTGGGTGTGCTATGTATGCATTGAGCAGTAGGACAATGGTCTGTAGTCGTATGATCAAGAGAATGAGAAGAATTGTCCGGAGAAGTGCGGGCCAAGACCAGAAAAAGTTCCCCGCTGTCAGAGCTTATCTAATCGGGCAGGTTCCTTCCTTCCTTCCGTTCCCCACTTCGGACGAAAAGCCGCTAGGGAGCCTGAGGCACATAAGACCCGCCTAGCGATCTTTTTTATCCGACCTCATTTTTCACTTATTGCTCCTCGCTGCTTTACTTCCTACCACGCGACCCTGTGGCTTAATTACTGGTCTTATTTCTATCATTCCGAACCTTAAGCCGTCGGTCGTCATATATTTCGGAATAATTCATCCACCATGGCAGCCGTCGAGACTCGAAAATGCATTGGCGTCGATTGCGCCAACAATGCGGGGACCTTACAGTGTCCCACCTGCTTGAAGATGGGCACCGACAGCTTCTTCTGTTCGCAGGACTGCTTCAAGCGTAGCTGGGTATGTGTGATGTGTTCCATGCGACCTTCAATAACCCTGTTCTCTGATTGCTAACCCATCGCAGGGCTCCCACAAGGCAGTCCACAAAACCAAGAGTAATATCCTCAGCAATATTTTCACTCCCAAGGTAGTTTCTGAACCAGATCCAGCTACCGGCCAGTTCAATCCATTTCCTACGTTTCCTTTTACCGGATCCCTGAGACCAGTTTATCCTCTTTCACCGCGCCGAACCGTTCCCGAGTCCATTCCGCACCCTGATTATGCCAAAGATGGTATCCCACGATCCGAGCAGAAGTTTGTCGGCCGACATAATATTACGATCTTGAATAAAGAAGAACAAGAAGGCATGAGGAAAGTGTGCCGCTTGGCTAGAGAAGTTTTGGACATCGCAGCAAGAGAACTAAAACCGGGTGTCACGACGGATTACATCGACGAGGTCGTCCACAAGGCATGCCTTGAACGTCAAGTATGATTCCTACCCCTGTCTCGTTAAGACGAAGCTGACTCTGGGACTAAAGTCATACCCCTCGCCTCTTAATTATGTACATTTCCCGAAATCCGTGTGCACATCGGTGAACGAAACTATTTGCCACGGTATACCCGATCAGCGACCTTTACAGGACGGCGATATCGTGAATATCGACGTGACCCTATATCACGGCGGATTCCACGGCGATTTGAACGAAACATACTACGTTGGCGATAAGGCGAAGGCCAATCCGGATGCTGTCAGAGTGGTTGAAACAGCTCGAGAATGCCTGGAACAGTCCATTAAGCTGGTTAAACCAGGCATGCTGTTCCGAGACCCTGGAAATGTCATTGAGAAACACGCCAAGTCACGTAACTGTAGTGTTGTGAAGAGTTACTGTGGCCATGGCATTAATCAACTATTTCATTGCGCACCGAATATTCCTCACTATGCCAAGAACAAGACAGTCGGAGCAGCTAAGCCTGGGATGTGTTTTACCATTGAACCCATGATAAACATTGGTACACACAAGGATAAGACCTGGCCGGACGATTGGACCAGTGTCACTGCGGATGGTTCATTGTCCGCACAGTTTGAACACACTCTTCTTGTCACTGAGGACGGCGTCGAGGTCTTGACAGCTCGTTTGCCCGATTCCCCCGGTGGCCCTGTCCCAATGCCAGAGTCTTCCCAGACTGTAGAAGCTACGGCCTGATGATAACGATGGAATTATATACTGTATCTTGCATGATAGCGACCACGGTTGATTTTGATTGCATAGCGCTTAGCAAATATCAAGATTCCGTGTCTGATACCCATACACCATGACCCTGCTACTTAAGTTGTATGTATGTATACTTATGTTCTAGAAATATGGACCATCTTCGTTATTTTGTCCAACCTTGGAATTTGCAATGAGATTTCGCAGAAAATGCCGACTTACCGAGATGGGCATATCAATCCGCTCTGATTGGCCAGTTTTATCTATGTTGGCAGATTATTAATTTCGCTATCTGTTCGCGCAAGAATAGATCAACTACTAGTCAGTCGCTTCTTTTAAACGAGATACGACGTTGGTTTATTTCCTACATAGTCATGATTGATCAATTTTCCTGGGAGTGAATCGCCATCTAATTCATTGCATTTTATCCATGCATTCCGACATCAGAATTTTGATATATACATTTTGACCATATAGTATCAGCTATTTCGATCGGTTAAATTCGTAGCAGCAGAGATGGCGGCTGCAGGGACAGATGCAACGGAGAATACGCCTCTGTTGCGTGAGGATGTCAGCTCCAATGGTACGATAGATCCAGAGGAAGTGTCCAATGGTACTTCTCTGCCGGAGGATGATGGATCACAGAAAGGGTCTTCTTCTCATTTGAAATATATTGTTCCCGCGATTTCCATAGGCGTGAGTACATTTGCCTTACTCTGCTGCCAGAAACTTCATAAAAAATGGTGTTAATGCTTTTGTAGGTCTTCCTGGCTGCAGCCGACCAGACTA
Organism: Talaromyces stipitatus ATCC 10500; assembly: GCF_000003125.1. Classification (NCBI taxonomy): domain Eukaryota; kingdom Fungi; phylum Ascomycota; class Eurotiomycetes; order Eurotiales; family Trichocomaceae; genus Talaromyces; species Talaromyces stipitatus. The sequence goes on along the minus strand of NW_002990117.1, from coordinate 1,450,517 downwards.
TCATCGTCGCAAGTTATGGAAAAATCGGCAGCGATCTGAAAGCGCTAAATTTGACAAGCTGGATCGCGACTTCATATTTTCTTACTTTGACTTCTTTTCAGCCATTGTATGGCAAGCTTTGCAATATTTTCGGACGTAAAGCATGTCTACTTTTTGCCTATATTGTCTTTGGGACAGGGAGTTTGTTCTGTGGGTTAGCGCAGGATATTAATCAGTTGATTGCTGCAAGGGTATGATACTGATCTCATATCAATTATGTTTAGCGTCTTAAGGCTAACAATAGACCAGGTTTATCAAGGGATTGGAGGTGGAGGCATGACGACTGTCGTCAGCATTCTTATAAGTGACTTGGTGCCTCTGCGGGACCGCGGCTTGTGGCAGGGAATAATTAACATTATATATGCCACCGGGTCAGGAATCGGTGGACCACTAGGTAAGACTCTTCCACCAGAGCCTCAAAGGCTTCGGGTTACTGACCAAGGTGTAGGTGGTATCTTAGCCGATTACATTGGCTGGCGTTGGTAAGTGAAAAGGCATTTAGCCATCGAAACATCGCTTACCATTCCATCAGGGCTTTTATTGCGCAGGCACCTATGTGCCTATTGGCATTTCTACTTGTCACTTTCTTACTTCATGTGCCCGGTCCCGACTCAGGAGACTGGATTGCAAAGCTGAAACGTATCGATTTTCTCGGCGCTACAGTTTTAGTAGGCGCCGTTCTGGGTTTCTCCATCGGTCTAGATAGAGGAAGCAACGTCTCCTGGTCCATACCAGAAAGTTACGTCTCCTTGATTGTTTCAATAGTCCTATTCATCGCTTTCATCCTCGTTGAGATCTATGTTGCACCTGAACCATTCGCTCCCGGTCACCTCATCTTCGATCAAAATCTACTTGCTTGTTATGCATGCAATTTCTTCAGCTTTGCGGGTTTTATGGGAATTTTGTTTTACATCCCGCTATATTTTCAGGCTGTCAACGGCGTGTCAGCTAGCGTTGCCGGTGTACGACTCTTACCCCAGATTATTTTTGGTGTGTCAGGCTCCCTGGCTGCAGGCATCTTCATGAGACGATATGGAACGTACTACGGCATTACCATATTTGGGTACGGACTTCTACTCTCTGGTTCATTCGTCCTTTTCCTCTTTTCTGGAGCCATTGCCGATGCTTATCAGTTGATGATTGTGGGAGCGATGATATCTGCTTTTGGGAATGGAATAGGCGTCACTACGACGTTGATTGGATTGAGTGCGTGTTCGAACTATCTGCCATCCGTATCTCTAGAAGAGAAAAGCTACTAACACTGTTAATACAGTTTCAAATGCCTCCTCCGAGGACCAAGCAGTCGTAACAGCTTGCTCCTACCTGTTCCGCTCACTCGGAAGCGTGCTTGGTATCTCACTGGCATCCACTGTTGAGCAACAACTACTTCGTGATAGACTAAAACTTTCACTCCACGGCAGTCAAGATATAGATCGCATCGTGGACGGTGTGCGACAGTCTCTCGACTTCATCAAAACTTTGCCCATTGATCTACAGGCTGCAGTCCGTAGAGCTTATGGTTGGTCTACAGACATTACCTTTGCTGTTCAGACAGGTGTAACGCTTTTTGCACTTGTTAGCAGTATTTTCATCAAGGAGACGAAGCTTTGAGTGAAGATGCACAAGCTCATTTGGAGGTATATCACTCAACGAGGCGGACTACTCGTTGTTATATAGAGGGTCATTACCCATGAGACATGGCCATCGCTCATAGACTCTAAGTCCTTCTAGTGTAGATTTGTATATTTATATACATACAAAATACAAATATGACTTTGAATAAGAAGATATCGTTCCTAACATAAATGCAGAAATCAGGGCACATATGATACTTCCGAATTGGGAATAGTGCATGCTCGGAGCTTAGGTAGAGTGCGGCCGATGTTCATCTCAAGCTTCAGAAAACATCTCATAGTCGTCAACTCGACATCCAAACTTCCCTGGGCCTTCTAACTCCCTTAGCCCAGGGCTTCTTGGTGTTCATATTAGATTCATTCTGGCTGAAACTTTCGATGTCGCAAGGTGATTCACTGCTTCTTTGTACAACGTCTGATCAAAGCTAACCTGTCTATTTCCTTCAGGGTTTCTGTCATCTGGCGCTTGCTTGTCCGCACCATTATAGATCGCTCGAACCAATCCTATAAGCTAGCAGTTGACTTCCATGTGTACAGTACCTAATCAAGAACTCATCGTCTTCGGCGATCGTTAGTGTTATGCTAGACGAATACTCCCGGTACCGACCTGCGCTCTTCGCAGCTGCAGGCGTTGCATTATTGGGCGGCATATTCTATTTCCATTCCCACGCAAACCCTACGACAACTGCAAGTTCTCCGCAATTACATCGTCGCGGTGCTATCCTTCGCCGGCACCGTCGTGATAACAGCGACCGAACTCAAAATGAGGCGGCCGACACCCCCTCCGCTCTGGCAATTGCCCATCTCGAACAGCTAGAGAGAGAAAACGGTGCATACGGAACGTTTAGGATTGAGACGGAAGATGGACGGATGGTGGAGAGTGGGCTGCTTCCCTCGTTGCTTGTCACACGAGATCAACTCATGGCCGAGGTTGGAATGCCAGAGTCTCACGCGGAACGAATGCGAGAGATGATGGAAGATACCTTTCTCGAGTCATTCTTTGCTCTTGATTTTCCTCCAAACCATACGATACCCGAGGGCTCCGCAGAGAGGGAATACCTGACTCGTGAATTGAGTCATCGTGGCATTTCGAATGAGGGAATACAACGAGCCCTTAGCGCGTTCAATGGGGACCCAGCATTCGGTGAAGCTCTGCGTGTTCGGCGTCAGCTTGGAACTAGAGTCACATTGTCGGCAAATGCCCCAGCTGCGGAGCTTGAGGAGGTAAATGAAGTGAACCCTGTTGTCGCAGATGCAGGCGAGACGGAAAGTGTTTTTTCTTGGCGCAATGATAACGCAGACGGGGAACCAGCTCGTGAAGGTCAAAATCTGCTTAATCTCCTCTACCATATAGCCGAGGATCAGGCAAAGAAAGATGGATATATCCACCGTGGGGTAACCTGCAATAACTGCGGTATGCTGCCTATTCAGGGAATCCGATACCGCTGCGATAACTGTGTCGATTTTGATCTGTGCGAGAATTGTGAAGCTCAGCAGGTCCACAATAAAACCCATATATTTCTTAAAGTTCGCATTCCGGCACCATATATGGGAATACCTCGTCAAGGACGACCGTTGTGGTATCCTGGTAAACCCGAAACTCTTCCCAAAAACCTGCCAACAGCTCTGGCTCGGCGCCTAGCGAAGGAAACCTCATTTGAAAATACAGAACTTGACGCATTGTGGGATCAGTATCGATGCCTAGCTAATACTCCTTGGCCTGCAGACCCTAACAAACTAGGTATGGCTATTGACCGCAAGACTTTTGATCGCTGTTTTATCCCAAATACCTCTTCCCGACCGCCTCCGCCAAGCTTGATTTTTGATCGCATGTTTGCATTCTATGATACCAATGGAGACAATCTTATCGGTTTCGAGGAGTTTGCAAAGGCAATCGCCAGCTTTAATAATAAAGACGCAATAGATGAGAAGATGCGCCGCATCTTCAAGGGTTATGATGTTGACGGCGATGGTTACATAGAGAGGAAAGATTTTCTGCGCATGTTCCGTGCCTATTATGCGCTTATCAAAGAATTGAGTGCTGATCTCGTGCAAGCATATGAGGAGGACTTTGGCCCTGGGGACGGAACTGCTGCACGCGACATCGTTACGGGTACACGACCCATTAGCTCTGCTTTCAGTGGGAACTTTGGTAATGCGGAAACTCCTAGGACCGGGGAAGGTAAGCGCACAAATCTTGAGGGCGATATGGAGGTCGTGGACGGTGTGGGAGTCTTGCGACCCGATGGCTTGGATCATGGTGATATGTACACAGTTGTAGGCGATGCTGCTTTCCGTCGACAATTCATTAGGCGACAACAGGACTTGACAGGCATTCATCCTGATGTGTCACCGCCTTCATCAGTGTCTGGCGGCGTAGAAGTAGAGGGCGAATCGCACAACGAAGTGACAGGCGAGCAAGCACGGCCCGGAGAGGCGAGGGAAGAAGACGACGAAGAAAGTACCGATGATGAACAGGACGAGACTACCGGTTCCACTTCGGCCGCAGAAGCTCGAAGAAGGGCTATCCATGAGCGCTGGCGCCGTCGTCAATTTTACACAGATGAGGAAGATGGCGCTACAGCCCCAGAAGGTTTCGAGCAGGACGCGGATGAGAACGAGTCTGAAAATGAATCTATCTACCCGGGGCAGTCTTCGCGGCCTCCGTCTTTAAGGTCACGCTCTTCTTCGAAAGTGCGCTTTGAAGATGATGAATACGACGTACGCTCCAACGGCTCCACGTCGGTGGGCGAGCGTTGGGGCGGATTTGAGGTACCTGAACCGGAAAGAGATATTGGTAAAGAAATTCTCTACCAAGCAACTAAAGAAGGAATGAATGAGCTTCTGGATGTTTTATTCAAAGAGAAAGAAGATCTTCTGATGGATCTCCGCAGGACGCGAAATGACCGAATTCGATGGGCTGCTGAGATAGAGTGGTTCAAAGACCCGAGCAAACGCTTTGAGAGAAATGATCCGGAGTTCAATCTACCCGGCGGCTTGGATTATGAGAATGCCGAATTGGACGAATTACTAGGCGCTGCTGGTTACTCTGTGATTGAGGATACTGAACCCACGCCTAGCGCTCATGTTCCCCCAACTGCTGAGGAAGCAATTGAAGAAGATGAAGAATATGAAGAGATAGGAGAAACCAGCGAAGTCGAAGCCGTCGATCCAACGCTTCCTCAACATAGGCCAAACGAAGCGCCAGCAATCCCCAGCTCTGCAGCAGCTGCCTCCTCTCTTCATCTTCGTCTTGATAACTCAACATTGTTCCCTGTCCCACAGCCAGATAATTCAAATCAAGCAGAAGCAACAGCACCGAAATTCTCACCTGTCTTGAAACCTACTCCATCCACCGGCTCGCCCGTCCATCAATCCCCCAAGCTCCCTCCACACAAACGAACTGCTCCACGACGACCACCATCAAAACCTTCTCCTCGCCAACTCACATACTGGGCAGCTTTGAATGACGCAGAACGCGAGATTCTTGTCCGGGGCGGCGGTGCGAAGTTAAATTATGACGAGTTCCGTCGTATTATGAATACTGAAGAAGGCAAAAAGTTGAACTTTCTGAGCACTTATATTGAAATGGCTAGTTTCTGAGGCTGGGTCCATATTGTGATGGCGTCCTGCTTGTTCTTCAATGCATTGTATTACTATAAACCATGTTTTTACCCTAGCATCGACATTTTTATGTGTAAATATTTGTTCATGTTTAAGGTAACGGCGCGTGAGTCTTGACAGACATGTTCAGTTGTATGATTAAGGGTCGTTACCTACGTACTGGATTTCTTTGGACGCCGCTTGGCTCTCCCTTCCCATTCAAGTGCTCACCTCCTTCGATACCTCAGAATTATTTCTTCATAGTTCTCATCAGAAGGAGTGGCTGAAATTTTGATAGATAGAGCGAATAGTTTTTGCGTTCCTAAAAACTAATATGGTGCTTCTGGGATATGGGTCCTAGAATCAATCTTCATTCGCAAGATCTGTTTCTAGGAATGCATTCATTATTTGTAGGTGGTTCTAAAGATACCTAAGATGATGTGGCAGTCTGGCGGCTAAGCCCTAGTTTCCGCAGGGTTACCGAATTAGGAAATCCTTTGTTGATTGGGAATAACCGTTAAAACGCATGGAGCTCAATGACTTCCTCCGTTATTGCTTTCCCTATTGGATACCGACTCTGTCCTATGATTCTGTATGGAGATTTGTGTATACGTCAGGTTGGGATATGGCTGTCTAGAATTGATTCAATTCAATAACAAGACGTGCTCCTAATCATGGATAATTCGACAAAATAGTCGGTGGTAGTGCTCTTCATTCCTATATTACAATAATTTCTAGGTATTACCTTGGGACGTCTGAAGACCTTCGGCTCGTCATAGCTAGGTTCTTCTGTACATTGGTACTGTAAAGATGACACATTGACCTTTCTTGCTTCATAGAACTTCGAGTCAGATTCTGCTACGACATATATGTATTGAATCAGTATTCAACGACTGGATTATTCTTCCCGTACACCATGTTTCAGTTACATGCCTTGCCAGCTGCCGACCGGCTCTTCTTTTGCTTGAGCTTCACCGGCTCCAATTCAAGTTCCAATTGACGGATCTTATTAGCTTCATCGCCTGCGACAGCATCAGCTTCCCCCTGTTTATCATCTTTGGATTCGTCATCTGCATCTGGATGATCACTGTCACTTCCATAAGTTGAGTGTTCAGAGTCTTCGGGCTTGGAGATATCCGGAGGGCTCCAGTAGTCTGTTCCTCTGAGAACAGATTCCGGCCTTCCGGTATAACCTTTCTGCATGGTAGGTTGTGACATCGCAGAAGGACTATTGTCATTCCGAAATTCATCCCTTTCAGCTAGGACTCCATAGGTATCCTTGTCAACCATGCCGTATACTTTGCTGATATAGTCGTCGAAAAGTGCCGTGATTCTAGCTACACGCCGGAAGTGTTCTGCCTTCAGCAATGGCCGATCTAATTTCGCAACATTGCTCATGTCATGGAAATCCCATCTGGCGAGTGCTATTGCCGTCTGGAATGCATTTTTGATCTGCCGGCCATTCCACCACCGCGATGGTCTGTTCAAGTTTGCTTTCCAGTGCTTGTCTGCAAAGCGTTTAATGCCTTTTACCTCTATATCAATCTATGTCCAAGTCACTGTTTTGGATTCGCTGGATATTCTCCCTCCCAATTTCTTTGGTGAAAATCTCTTCCAGTTTGGGATAATAGAGGCAGATATGTGTCCGGGATCGAAAGGCCTCGTCGAACTCGCCGACTCGGTTGGTTGTTAAAATTAGGACACCGGAAAAGTACTCCAACATGCGCAGAAACACTATAACATGGTGGTAAGAATCATTCGAATACGATTGGGTTTTGGACCTACCGGACACCAGACTGTTCCTTTTGATATCACCTCGTTCTCGCTTAGCCAGGAAGACGTCTGCCTCGTCCAAAAGGAGTACACATCTTCATCGATGGGCCAATCTGCAAAATGCATCGAGTTTATCTTCCGCGGAGTTCGCTGTAACGCCAAGATCACTGCAAGTGATCGGTAACAAGGGGCAATTCAAACTGGCAGCAATGCATTCCGCAGTTGAGGTTTTCCCAATTCCGGGGGCACCATAGAGCAAGATAATGAGCCCCTTACCTTTTGCAGGTACAACATCCATGGAAAAGCTGTCTTGTATTTTGTTGATATGATTTCGGGTTTCAGGAGGTGTGCCGATTTGATTCGTAATCAAGGCCTGTAGAATAGTCTTGTGATCATCTGGCAGGATGAGGCCTTCCAACTTGGGCTGGTCACTCTGACCATCCTTGCTAGTTATTGGTTGCAGCATGCTAATGTCCAGCGCACACCACCGATGGTCCAGTAACGAGAATCCATAGAGGCGGGGAGGGAGTAACATGAGGTGTTCATCGGAAATAGTTGAGGAATTGATTAAAAGGCTGGTGACAACGTCAGTGGTAAACAAAAGTTCGTGCCTCCGGTCCTCTTCAAAGATGGAATCATCAAAGACATCTGTCACCCAATCTCCATCATTCTTTTTAGGGAAAAAATCATTAGTCTCTCGTCTACCAGCCTTGGTTGGTGTTTTGATGATGCCGCCTCCTGTTTTCAGAGACCATTTATAGCATCTTTCTTTTAAAGGCGTAACTCCGACTTCTTGGTCGACAATGACCTCACCATATACCTGCCACCAACGTGGCTAGTAAATGGTCCTCGTTCTATGAGAGAATGAGAGAAGATACCTCAGCTCGGTCAATCCGGTAGTTTGCGTATGGAGTAGAAGTCTGATTTGACTCTTCAATGGTGAGACCACGGTAGATCATGTGCCTTCAATGTGCTAGTTGAATAAAACGAGCACCTCTCTTAACGAGAGTTTCTTGTACCTTTTCCCACTCCGGGCCAAAGAGTTGATACCGAAGAGGGAGTGAGGCAATAGGCCTTGTTCGGAGGAATGGTGGTATCACGAATCTCTTCGGTCTTGGGGCAATGAAAATTCCGTCGGATTCAAAGTAAATACAGTCGATAATAAAACTGATCATCTCCCAACTGGAATAACCTACTGTGTCGTGGCATTTCTCATAGTTCTCTGGCTCCGAATCCCATATTCTATCGTGAACCGAATTGAAACTAGATGTCAGTTTTGTGTTATAGCAAACTCGCCATCCAGTGACATGGAGTATCCTATATTCTTGATAATGACCGCTTTTCATGCTGTAATGGACGAAACACCACGTCTCCTGGTTTATAGAGCTGCCATAGGTGCTCAAAGGGAATGTCTTTGAGGTTACGTGTAAAAATCTGCTGCTTAACCTCAAAGATATCTCTCATGTCTTGATCCATGAATTCCGTAATGCGGTTAATTTTGCCTGCTCTAGCCTCTCCTGTGCAGACTTCTGCCTCTCCATTAGGATACCTTTTGATTCGTGATCCACAATTTCCTGTGAACAACGACTGAGTTCATCGTCCGCATGGTCACAGGACATCTCAGTTTTTCTTAGAAACTCCCTGATATCAGATTCGAACTCCACCAGGTACTTAAATGGTCTTACTAAGACGTTCTGTTCTTCCGTGAAGAGAGTCCTGGTACATGCTTCCAATGCATTCAAGAGGTACGTATAATTAATAGCCAACCGGTATGGGGCATGTTGGCGACCAGACGTTCCCATATCCAGTACTGGAGCAATAGAATTTTCAGGTGGAGGTTGCGTGTTTTGTCTTGTTTGCCGTAATACATGGCTACTACTTCCTTTCGAAGAAGTCAAAAGAATACTCTGTTGCAAGTCGATCTTTCTTGATCTTTCGCCAGTGCTCCAGAGGGACACGCGTAATTTTGATTTCTTGCAAGACCTTCTTCTTTTCATTTGTATCCTTTGCCTCAGCTGAAGCAGCCTTATCGTCTTTGGTATCCTTTTTTTGGCTTGTTCAGTCAAAATTTGTTACGAATGCCGAGGTAAGAGGGAGGATGATATAGAAAACAAACAAACTTCTCAGTATTTCCGGATGCATATACGCCTTCCTTGGAGTCTGAACAGATCTCCCGCGAAGTTGTGATTTTCTTGAGCATATCAATCCCTAGTGAGGAAACCTGCGTGCTATCACTCTCACTGGTTCCTGTGGAGGAAGTCTTTTCTAGTTTTTCTCCAGGGGAGAGCCCTGATCCTGCGGGATTCGCCAGGGTATCTCCTAATGTTACAGGGACAAAAGGAGGAATCTGGGATAGTGCCGTGGACAGCGCATTGTTTTCCATGCTTTTTAAGTTCGAGTTCTCAATGTTGAAGATCGTTGAGAAGGGTCTGGTAAACAAGAAATCTGAAGTGTCATTGAGAACCAGCAGAAAATGTGAGAAAGCAATATCCATAGTATAGGTCACTTGTTTATTAAGTAGGTATTCGTGGCTGATACCTAGGTATATAATCAACTTTATCACTTGCGGTAGATAGACTAGTGTCCCTCAATCGAGATAGCATCAACTGTATCTACTGGCATATCACCCATACCCCTCAAATTGAACCATTGAGAAAGCCTCATACCCAGACCCAAATAGGCAAAAAGAAAAAGTATCGGGCATCTTTGCAGCTTGGGATGCATTATAACAGACAGGGTATATCAGGAATACAGCCTCGACCTACGGCTCTACATACAACAAGATCCCTGTTGCTAGTCATATCTTCTCATATTAGATCATCTCGCCTGCGGACAGCCTTATGCTATAGTCAATTTCAACAAGGTTTATCACCAATCAATACCCGCCAGCACATCTATATGCAAAGCGCAGAACGATGCCTGTTATGCGAGAAGTTGGAGTTGATCAATGATGAACCACCTTCAGCCTTGTGAGCGCCCCCATTCTTGCTTTTTTCTTTCTGCTTCGCCCTGCCGGAATTGCAATGCTGAGTCACATTCACGTATCAGAGGAATTTTCCCGAATATCGCTTTTTTCGAGGCACGATCACCCTACGTCACCGGAAATTCTTACCCGGGGCGAAGATATGCATTTAACTACCACTACTCAATCTCGGACATTATCTGAACCTAACGTTGCTTCCAAGGTTCTGTGAAGCAATAGGTCCTTTAAAGAATTATCTCTACAGTTGAAACAAGATCCAAAAGTCCTATTTCCCCTTTTCAATCCGGGCATCATGAGTGAAGCACGACGCACACCTCATGGTCCCCGTCTAAGCAGTTTGGTGGAAGACTATATCCGAAGAAGCTTACAACGTGGCGTGCATCCTGCGCTCGATCTTCTCAAGGATAAGGAAGACCCAGTGAGCGTGTCTCACGAGAGAAGGACTCATGGAGGGTCCCTAAATACGGAACATGAATCGGGAGGTGCAGACAATAAAAGAAACAAATTGTATAGGGATATCATTGAAGAGCGAGAAAGATTCCGCCAGGCGATGGAGGATTACGAACGAACCACTGCTGGAACCAGGTTCCAGACTGATGTGACAAGCAAACCATTACATACCTGGGAGGAAGTCTTGGAGGAGGTTGACAAAGTGTCGAGAATCTACAACTCCAAAGCGACTGTTTGGGGAAAAGTTAGAACAGGCCTGCATCAGCTTGAGAGCAATAATAAAGCTTTTGAAGTATGGGCTGACCTTTGCCGTCGGGAGATTATTGTTCAGCTTTCAGTGGAGGTCTAAAGCTCATTCTAGGTGTTCGTAATCCACCACATTTTCAATCCGCATAAACAGTCCGCTAATCCCTTAAAGGCTGCGGCACGACTAGCAGACCTGCGTTGTATAATCTCGGATACATTGACAGAAATCCCCGTCTTGTTAACATGTATCCATCGGGCCTTAAACATCTTCGAGAAGTCCGAAGAGCTACAGCAATGTAGCGCAGCGCTCTATATAGCTACCATCGCGGTGCCACACCACATTATCTGCTGGTACAAGACAAAAGCGATAAGTATAATGCCAATATCTCTTTTTCTCCCTCCGTGGAGACCACCAGGTTAAGATCTTGCTTATTACTTTTTTTTTTAGAAAAACTCAGTCTGAGAATTGTCAAGCAAGACTCGTATGAGACAAAACTAGAATCTTTGCTTCAAGACATGCGGAACAAATCTGAGAGTCTTGACAAGTTGGCTCAACTGTGCTCTTATCAGGCCATTGAAGAAACGAGGAAAGTATCAAATAGCCATCAACAATTGCTCATAAAAGGCTTTGATTCGTCAAGAATCCAGATGGACACGTTTAAAGAGGAAACTGAACAAACTTGACGGTCTGGTCTGGAAACTCAATGCAATCATGGCAGAATTCTTGGGAAGTCACGATCGGTTATATCCTAAGACGAAAGAGAGTGAGGGCGGATCGCCATAAAGACTTTTGATATTGTGAGCTGATATTGCATAGTGAGAGGGTCTATGCTTCCAGCAACTAAGGCGGCCATCGAGCGAAGAGCCACGCAAGATAAGTAGTATTCTAAAAATATTCATAATTCTGGTCCCAGACTCAGTCGCGTATGGCATGGCAGAGTTTTCGAAAGCTCAAAATGCAGCGCTCAAGGCTTTGAACGATGATACTTCAATCGTCACTCGTGATCTGGAAGCTGGCCTTCAGGGAGCCTCGACATTACCTAAATCTGACCAAGCTTGGGTTATCGCTACGATGCAGACTCTAAAGTCGCACGATTGGATGACGAGCACGAAGTCTTCGGTGCTCTTTATCAACTCCAATACGTCCAGCAATGGAAAACCATCCTCGTTCATCCCCGCGAAACTTGTGCAGTCCGTGAATACGTACAGATTTAACAACGTTTTTGCCGTCTCATTTTTCTGCGATGCCCATCAGAAAGACCCGAACAGCGGGGTGGCGCTTATGATGCGGAGTTTTATCGCGCAACTTCTCCGATTCTATACAGATTTTGACATGGAGACACTTCATCAAATTCGGCTGTTAAATGGGGCAGATGTTCATGCACTGTGTTGGACTTTTCATCAGCTAGTATTACAGCTTCCATCCGACATTGTGGTGTTTTGCATTGTTGATGCAGTTACGTCGTACGAAACGAGAGAATCCCAAGCGGATGCCAGTGAGCTCGCGGTGGCGAAGCTAATTGACATTGTGCAAAAGACCCGTAAGCGTGGCTGTGTATTTAAACTGTTACTAATAAGTACGAGGAACAGCCATCGATTGTACAAGCTGATGCCCGACCAAGTGATGAATGTGGTATGGATGCCATCCCGGATGTCGTCTTCGGAGGGATTTACTCTAGGAAAATGGAATCCAAGCATCGGTCGCCACAGGAACTGGCTGAGTCGATAGAGTCTATTCTGGAAAATATGGAACATAGAACTGACCTCAGGAGCAACCAACGGCTTAAGTCAACATTTGTTTTGGATATCGCGCAGACGAAACCACATCGCTCACGCCCCCGTCCGCGACCCATCATCCCCAGAAGCCCAAGCCCTGCAAACCCTAGGCATCGCAATCTTCCACGGCAGCTTCGACGAGGTAGAAGTCATAAAAGCAGCCATCTGGTGCTGTTCGGGCGTATTCCTGACCCCATTCCAAACACCACAGATCCACAACTACCAGTCCGACACGGAAGGTTGAAATCAATAAGGATTATACTCAGAATACATAAAACGCATGATTCATAGTATTGACTTCGTAAGTATCCATTGTAACCGTGATACATACATCGTTAATTCATGCGAAAGAGAGTCTACCTACGTACTCCTGTATCGAACTTCTAATCGGCGTTCGCGAGGACATCATCTGGTGATATTCGTCAATCTCGTCTCGAAACGGCGTACGTTGTTCTGGGTCCCCAGACACGATAACATTCACATCCCTCATACTCCCAGAAAGCTCCAGATAACCCCCATGATCCCTCCTAGTTTCAATGCTTTCGATGTCGAGATCCACAATAGGAGGACCCAATCCAACTCTCGTTCGTACACACTTCCAAGCACTCTTTACATAACTCATCACCAACAGCCAAAACGACCTCGTAAGTGGTATACAGGCCGCACTAATAATAATATCAGCTTCAATTATAGACCAAATTATGACAATATGTGTCGAAACAAGCGCAATATCACTCCCTTGATCACGCTTTCGGAGAAGGGGTGTCAATGTCGTTTTGTATATCCCCACAGCAGCAGAAATAAGTCCCAGTCCCATTAGGATAGAGACAATTAGTTTGCGGCATATGGGTAGTTGGCGCATTTTCCAAAATATGGTTGCTGGGTAGATTGCGTATAGGACGTCGAGGGATGCTGATAACACTATAATGCATATTACTACCAATTTTCTTTTTGAGGAAGGGGGGATTTAATGCACTGATACATACCAGTCCATACTAGAAAGTAGTTCACCATAACACGCGGATTCCAACATTTGGGATGGATTCGTTCCCGATCCCATTGCCCTGATATGGGGCTGCACTGAATAAACATGAGAAACGCACTTCCAATACCACCAGCCGCAGACCCGACAATCGACGAAACTATAAGAATAGCCTTTACCACGGCGCGAGGGTGTAAAAGCCGACTAAGTAGGAGAGCGACAGAGATCTTTGGTAGCCATGCTGCATTGGGGACAAGAGCTGCTGCGATGAAGGAGAGTTTGTGAGCGTCTGAGGTCTTGGCTTTTAAGTTCTCGGTGCAATCTTTGGTGTGTACAATGGCGTGAATAGATAGAGTCATGAGTATTGTAGCTGCGAGATTGACTGCCTATCACGACATCAGACCATTGGGACACCATGCATGGCAAACCTGACGTGGGCTTTCAGATGAAACTCACCCAACCGAAGGCCATTATAATATCTTCCCATCCTACGTCTCGTGTTATAGAATATCTTGATATAATTCGTAGAGTAAATGTTATTGTTGCCACGGCTTGGAGCACCCATAACATCGAGTACGTTGCGACAGCTTTGTGGGCCACAATCTGGCCTGTCTCATTTTCCATAATGCTATGGAAATGGTGATTCTTTTGGTCTTTACTATTGTTGTAGTCGGGCTTCATGTTACGGTATCAGGAAGCAGATCAGGTGAATAAATATTGAACTGAACTGCAGTGGTTATGGTAAGCGGCTCAAATATGCCTGGTTCTGAATCCGATTATAATTCTGACTCGTGCTGATCGACCTCGGAAAGACATGTCTTAGTTCTTTCAGCTATATATAGGTGCGTACAGGCCCAGCATTTTTACGGCATAATTGATGTCATGTGTTGACTCTGCCAATTCGATGAAGCTGTGTACAGGTACATACATAAACTGGAAGATGCATGGGGCCAAGAAGAAAGTCAAAGCCGGAAGACCATTCAGCAGTAGATCTTGATATTCAGATTCTTTGTTGAAGAAAATTATGCTTGACCCTGTCGCAGTAGGAGTTCTTGACACGGGAGCTGTGTAACTCGAAAGAACCCTTCCTTTGATCGCCTAAAGATATATGTATTGGTTTGGAGTATATATCTAAATTTAACCTTGGAACTGCGGCATAAAACATGTGATTCAGGCAGTTTTGAGGTATGTGTAGTATGTATAACTGTCGGAGGTAATGATTTCCAAGGTTCTATCTGGTTGGAAGTATGAAAATCGGCATCCATATAACACTATTAGACTGCGACTGGTTACACCGCGCCACTAACATCCATGACTTTCACTATTTTAAAGACAAAATATTAAAAGTTAATGCCTTAGTCTGTATTCTATATTTAAATTGATGTTTCTGATCTGAAAAGCACCCTGTTATTTGCTTCGGCGTAAACTCCCCTAGCCCTAATCTGCTGTACGTAATCGGATCTGATAAGGCCAAAAAGACAGGGATGAGACAAAGATAAGGTTGGCAGATCTATGAACCCTAAATCCACGTGTCGTTAATCATCAAACAAATTAACAATGCTCATTAGTGCTTACTCGTTTTATCTATCTATCGGACGGGATCTGACTCAAGATACGAGCTTATCTTCGGCCCATTTAGGGCGCTAACAGTGCGTCACGAGGGGCACCTCATTCTTTGATACTGCACAGCACTTTTCTCTTCCTCAAATATTCTTACAACTATTGATTGGCCTCTAACACCATGGATTCCGAAATCGAGTACATTTTAAGCCTAAAGGCTGTACGTGAAAAGGCACATAAAGTCCTTGAATTAGCCGAACAGGGAAAATTGACTCATTTCAACTACGACCGTGATAAACTGGATGTAGCAGCCGACTATGTTATAGGTATTATCCAGGTAAGTCCTTTACATAATATTAATGTGTTCAGCATATCTAGGTAAGAAATTCACTGATAAGAATAGCGCGATTTTGGACCAGATAGATATCACCTTATCCCCCCTCATGGCCGATGGCAACATTTCGAGGTTGGCGGCATTCCTCGCATAGATAAACTATTGAGTGACTGGAAGAATGATCAAAAGTTCGACGATGTAGAGAAAGTGCGCGGGCTTATCGACCTTTTCTTCGTTTCTGTTCTCTTGGATGCAGGGGCTGGAGATGTTTGGCGATTTCAGGAACCTGGAGGCGAGCAGTCGTACAGTCGGAGTGAGGGGATAGCGATTGCTTCGTTACATATGTTCTTGAGCGGTGATTTTGCTTCCGATAAATCTTTGAGAAAAGACATTGTGGAAGGTGGGAATTTGGATCTTTCGTATCTTTTCTTGACTGACTGCTGATTTACATGCAAAATACCAGGAGCTGCGCTACATACACTAGATGCAGACAAGCTCTATCGGCACTTTCAGATCAGTGAGACAAACCCACTGGTGGCAGTTGACAAACGGGTGGAATTACTACGCAGACTAGGAAGTTCCCTATTGAGCTTTCCCGAGATTTTCGGTAAGAATGGTCGACCAGGCAATCTTGTCGGTAAGTATGAGCATGGTTCATCATTCAGAAAGTCCAATACTAAAACACGGCGAAGATTATCTCCTCTCCAAAGCAAAGAGTTCTGGAGAAATTGACTACCGCGATCTTTGGAACCTTCTCCAAAAAGTTCTGATCCCAGTCTGGCCATCAGACCGTACACATATCGACGGGCACCCCGTAGGCGACGCATGGCCTCTAAAAGCCCTTGCTACGTCTTCCAGAGCAAACAGCAGCAAAACATCTGCAATTCAGCCATTCCACAAACTTACACAGTGGCTCGCATATTCGCTCATGGTACCATTTGACCGACTACTAAAAATCACTTGGCTCAATGCAGATCAGGGCACGGGACTTGCCGAATACCGAAATGGAGGATTATTCGTGGACATAGGTGTTCTATCTCTAAAGGAAGAATCCCGAGCAAGGGGTCTACAACTGTCAAGCAGTAATATCGATGGCCTCCCTTATTTTGGAGCTAGTGATGATGAGATTGTGGAGTGGCGTGCTATGACTGTTGCACTTTTGGATAAGTTGCATGCTATCATATCATCCAGTTCTCAGTTCAATGGCATTCAATTGACGTTGCCTCAGGTTTTGGAAGCAGGATCTTGGAAAGCAGGACGAGAACTGGCTGCTGAGAAACGACCATTAACCAAGTCGAGTCCTATTGGTATTTTAGGAGACGGAACGTTATTTTAGATTTGTCTTCATATTAAACAATCAAGCATATCACATGAATGTACTTATCTGTGCCCCTCGAAAAGATTCACACTTAATAGAACATCTCCTAACTATCAAGCGAGACTTAGTCCAATGCCACCTGGGCATCGAAGATAAGGCGTAGTAGTTGCTTCCATTCTGTGGCCCTACAACATTGGAAGAGCAACAGACATCGTTAACAACACATTTAAGGACACTGAGACGCATGTTACCTACTCTCAGCCAAGTCCAACAGTTATACCTTCTTCTCAACTCCTGATTTGCTATCATCAATTCATCGGCAGGTTCCGAGGTTATCACCACTTCCTCCGACATGCTTTCTTCACGTGCCCTCAACCTCAAAAAGTATATCTAATCCATGCGACGCGGAGCATCTATGTGTCCGACATACCAAATGCTTTATAAAGCTTACTCCCGAGTCACAAAACATGTTGGCCGTGTGGGAAAGTGAGAAGTCGCTTATTAATACAACACAGAAGGAAGTTCACTAACATACCCACTATCGGGTTGGGCGGCATGAGCGGCATGAAGAATGAATGCATTTAGGGCTAAATTAATAATAACTATTATCCATCTGTCGAGATACGGCGTAGTATTCTGTCCGAAAAGAGATTCATGCATTGTTATATATTGAGCTCTTGATTCATGGACAAATTCGTATCTCATATCCCGATCAACAGTTTCGTTTCCACAAGCTACTTCGAATACGCTGAAAGATGTCTCATAACATCGTTATCACTGGTGCATCGGGCTACCTAGGCGGCACACTACTCGCTCGCTGGAAAGAAGCCAATTTACCCCCTTACAAAAACCTCTATGCCCTCGTCCGAACAGATGAGCAAGCCAAAGCCGTCAAGGAACTATACAACGCAGAACCCGTACGTATAGATCTGAACGATGACGCCGACATTGAACAGGCTATTGTGAGCCGCGAGATAAGCGTCATTTATTACTTGATTGATGTAATGGATAAACGTAAACCGGCGGCCATGATTCGCGCACTGAGTAAAGTCAAACAAAACACTGGAAGGGATGATGTGCATTTCTTGTTTACGACTGGTGCAAAGATATTTAGTAGTCATACTGGACTACCCACCAACAGGCCGCTGTTGGATACGGAGGAGGAGATTTATGAGCTTCTGAGAACTGCGAAGGGGCCTCAACCGCTTATCGTTGAGGTATGAAACCTTTCGGCTTATGATAATGACGTGCTAAGTATGCCCATCTGCGCAGGCTGGCAAGACAAATGTGAAAATCATCGACGACGCAGAAGCTCTCGGCGTCAGAAGCTACATCTTCTCTCCTTGCATTGTATACGGCAAGGGGGAAGGTTTCGGAAATCCTATTTCTATTCAAACTGTAGCTGTTATACGAGCAGCGAAACGGACGCGGAGGATTTATACTGTCGATGACAGTTCAGCAGTAAGCGTCCCTATCACAAATTTAACGTGGCAATTGTCTTCGTTCGATGAACTGACTGCTATAGACATGGCCGGTATGCCACGTATATGACAATACGACCCTCTACCTCTCCATCTTGCGTGCCATTCTCTCTGGTCAGAATCCCAGGTATGGTAAAAACGGATTCTATCTCGCGGCTTCGGGTCTTGTGAAATGGCACGATCTCTATCGTGCTCTTGCAAAGAGACTACTTGAAAAAGACGTTATTGATGATGATATCATCACGCCGGCTAACGATGCTGCATTGGAGAAGATGTCGACGGTGTTGCGTGGTGATAAGTCGTTTGTGTCTGCTGAGATTGGTGGTCGGTATGTATCTTTTCCTACTTGCTGACTTTGAGTGAAGCATCTGACGAGTGTATACATAGATGCACATTCACGGCAGCTCGGGGTCATACTATTGGATGGAAAGCAAAGTATGCGCCGGAGCATATCCTTGAAGTCGCTGGGGAAGAGGTTGATTTGGTTCTTGAGCATTCATAGGCATTTCGATTTTGAACTAAATTCATATTCCTTGTAGTAGTTAGAACCCGGACTTCAGAGACCTCATCGGACCTCATCGTATATATTTATCATTGTGTCCATTCGATTATCGACATACTCCTCCAGATCACCAGTTCAGAACACATCTCTGAAACATCCATGTTCTGCCAGCGTCATGAAAAGGCCCATATCATACACAACCCATTTCCCAAACTAATCCCAATACTTAATAACACCCTCCAACCCACCAGTAACAACTTTACTAGTCTCCTGAGGATGCCAATCAAGACACGTAACCGCCGACCCATCTTTCCCACCAGCCTGAATCTTATGATACATTTTCCCCGTCTTCCAATCCCAGAAACATGCATAACCACCCGAATCACCACTAGCTATAAATTGTCCATCGGGGGAGAAAGTAATATCAATCGCATATCCGGCATTATTATGGCCCCTGAACCCCTTTTTGCGGTTTTGACGGAATTTATCCGTTGCAGCGTACACCACAATTTGGTTGTCGCCCGATTGGAATGCGACGTATTTGCCTGAAGGGTGCGGGCAGGCCCGGACCATGGCGAACATGTCTGCTTCGGCGATGTATTTGATGGGTACGGGAATGCCGTATTCCCATGCTCGCAATGATTTGTCGTCGGATGTGGTGATGAAGCGACGATTGTTGTCGACAAACGTAATAGTGTTCACGGCCGCTAAGTGGTGATCATATTCCTGCACCATTTCACCTGTACGAGTGTCGAATTGGACAATTTTCTTGTCCGACATTCCTGCCAAAAATTCGTGGCTGTGCTCGGGATCAGGGTTGATGCGTACAACGTGCGGTGTTTTACCCGTGCTGAAGCGAGAAATGCATTTACCATATTCCGTATCCCATAGTTTGATCTGTCGGTCATACGAGGCTGTGAGGAATGTTTTGCCTGTGGGATGGAAAGTGGTATCACTAATCGATTTAGAGTGTCCAGAGAAGGTACGCAGAAGTTCGCGTTGATGATATACATCCCAAATCTTGGCTTTGCCATCGGCAGCAGAGGATAGTAGTAAGTGGCCTGATCCAGGGAAGAAGCGGAGTGAGGTAATAGGTTTTGTGTGCGATTTCCACGTGTGCACCAATTTCCTGGGGATGAAGTTCTTGGTGCTGCCTGGTTCTTTCTTCAGATCGATATCAAGATCCTGAGGAATGTGCCTGTATTAAAAAGTATCAGTATAAGTCGTATAAGGTATAAGCAGTGATAAGGCAACCCACATATAAGTCCGTCCAAGGTAATCAAACTGTTCACTGCCATGAAACTCCGTAGTCTCCGCCTGCGACGCATCATCTTGATAATCAGTCGCCATAGTCGGCAACTTCGACACCGACGTTCCATCTTCCTCCTCCACAAACTCCTCATCACTCGCAAGCTCATACCCAGCCTCCGCAGCCTCCTCTTCATAAACCTGATCATCATTCTCATATTTCGCCCAGGGACCCAAATACGCGCCTTCACCATCAACAATACTAGCATCACCCTTTTTCTGCCTTTTCCGTCGCAACGCTGCCGAGGCTTCCCTTGATGGTTTCATTTGCACAAAATCCCGTCCACCATATTGCGCCGCTCGAGCCAAATCGCCGACAAACGCGTCCGGTCTGCTGGGGTCACGGGTATACCCCAGACTCTGGAAAGTGTGGTGTTGTGCTGTAAAAGTAGCTTCACTGATAGCTGCCTCCTCTGCATGTCCCGTAGGCACATTTTTGCGTTTGAGGCCGTTTCCGACGCCGTTGGGTTTGAATGGGTTCACGGGACCTTGTGCCGGTCGCGTTAGGTCGTCATATGTGGCATTGTAAGTTAGGGCTGTTGAATTTCCGGCGCCGGCGATGAGTTGTAAGCTAGAAGAATCCTGTTGGAGGGCGTTAGCTAAGACAAGTAAGAGGTGTATGCTATTGATGGAAAGACCAAACCTCTGTATTGACTTCTGGAGCGGCGACTATTTTTGTTGCTGATGTGAATGTTGTGGACTTGGGTTTGTCGGATTCATCGCCTGACGAGTCGTAGTTGACAAGCGAAGCCATTGTAGTTGGCTTAGGATTATGTTATGTTGACAAAAGCTCATCGCAATGCGGCGGACATTGAATGGAAGATGTCGAAATCTTACGGTTGGGTGCACAGACAAGTAGCGCAGTTATTCCATTTCACATGCATCGAAAATTCAGGAAAAAAGCTCGATACATTTTATACCATTTATCATAAAATTAGATAATAAATATAATCGAGCAATTGCGCTAGAGGTATATACAGCATCTAAACCATACAAGAGGACCATCGCTGCCATAACTCAGCAAGATCACAAACCTACTCCTCTCTTCAAAGCACAACACCGGTATCATTCATAGCAAACCATATCAGTCAAGTCTCCTTCTGATACGTCCACACACACACACACACACACACACACAATCGTCCTGGCATATTCCACAAATATCCACCCATAACATTTAGAATCGCCTTTCCATTCCTACAGTCATCTAATAGCAGACTTGATTACCTCCTCGGATTGGGACCGTCATCAAAGAGTCGTAGCGCATAGAGCGTGAGCGTCATCGCATCGTTAGCGAATCATTTAGTGAGACTCGTCACGGATCAAGGCAACAATCATGCTGTAGAGGTAGAAGAAGAACATCAAGAGATGGAATCCGAGCTTGACGAAGGATTCCTATATGATGTTAGTACAATTCATACGTACACATAGGATTAAAACTAACCCTCTTGTGGATGTTAAGCTTGCGGAAAATCTCGGTAGCATCCAACAGATGCTGATTGTCAAAGATCCTAGTAACTTGTTAGACTTTTCACCACAGTAGCGAGTAGATTGATTGACGCACTTCTTTCCGTTGTAAGCGAGCAAAGGTAAGTTCAATATAATCGCAAGCCAGTAGCCATTGATGACGAATAGGAAGGTCAGGAAAGCATGGACAGCAGCTTCGGGTACAATATAGGTGTTAAGACGGTTGCAGAGTTCGATCGGGTTGAGGTAGTCACTATCAGTACAGCGTTAGTTAGGATCCTCGTACTCGCATGAATGCCTTATAAGTATTGATTTGTCCAACACACCATTCCAAATCACTGTACATAATAGTGAAAAACACCTGAAGGAACAAGTTGACGGCATTGATCAGGACCGCCAACAGGTAGAGCCACGCTTCACCAGACATTTTGATTTATTGTAAAGTCGATAATTGCGATGAGAGAAACGACCAGGGCTATGAACGCTGTATTCTGCTATCGAAACGTGGTTAGAAGAAATCTCTCGATAGTCTCTGTCTGGCTAGGTAGATGCGAATCATGACGTCCGCGAGGGTGCGTGCACTCACGGAGTATATCTCAGATGGGTATGACTTTGTCGGAAAAAAATCAACAAGAATTATCAAGTTGCCAAGAAGACGGGTATGTTTTGCGTGTGTACCTAGGTAGAATAAGAAGACACAGAGTACTGTTGCCACCAAGACAGAGAAGGAGGAGATTGTGGATTATGGTGCTGGGTTGAGGCGTCCATCGGCGGGCGGAGGTTGGGCTTGCGGTTCTAACTGGCAGCCGCGCGGCTAAACTCGAGTATCTAGGCGAGCGGTTATTTACTATTATATACATACAACAATGTTATTGTTCAAATAATTTCGTTTTGCTGTATATTTCGAAGGTAGTCTGGGTATTCATGTTTTAAGGGGTCGATTCGAGTCGTGGATAAACTTTGCTCTAAGGAATATGCAGAAAATGATAGATTGACAACGCCAAAGCAAAGCACCAAAGGAACAAACTCTAATAAAACCCATGAAACAATCAATACAATGTCATACTTGACATCTGACATTGGAGAATCACCCAAAACAAATGCAAAATATAAAATATATGTCAATAGAACAGACAATATATGCAGGTGGAAAACTCTCTCTCTTATCGCTTTTCTACAAGTAAAAAGTGCATAGCAGCATAGGCAAGAACAATAAAGATTGCGGAAATAATGCCCAAGCCAGCTACGTCCCGCCATAGAGCAAGGGTGTCAAACCCAAAGGCACTGAGAATTGAAGCTCCGGGCACTTCGATGTCGAGTCCGTATTTGTGATCGATCAGTGTCAGGAAGGTGACTTCGTTGACGATCAAGGATTCGAAGCCGTAGTGGAAGATTGATAGCTGTAGTATTTTCGTCAGTATGTATAATATGCGCATGGGGCTTTATGGTGCTTACAGTCTGTAACCACATAGCCGCTGGGGGAATGGCATCGTGGTTGAGTAGTAAACCGGCAAATAGCAGACTGAATAGCATAACCAAACTTCCAATGAGATTGGCCACGCCACCATCGCGGAAGACAATTCCAATAAAGAGACAGATTCCGGCAGCGGCCAGATTGAAAAGAACCAGTATGAGAAGGAATCTCGAAAATTCGGGCCAGGCTGGGATAAGTCCGGTCATAGGGTATACAATGACACCCATGATGAGTGGAGGGATAAGACGGAGCGGGACAATGTCAAATATGACTTTTGCAGAGAAATATGCAAGAGGCGAATAATATCCGTTCGCACGTTCACGGACAAAGAGTAGACGCTCAGACGAGAATACAGTAAGGCTCGTCAAGGTACTGAAACCGAAAAGAGCGAGAATAAAGAAGAACAATCCAAGACGATTTTGGAATCCCTTAATATCGTCCGTAAGTCCGTAAAATAGGTACCCACAAAGAACTGCGAGAAGGATAGAAATAGCGTAATGAGTTAGCATCAACATAGGGTTACGATAGAGGTTGCGCCAGGTCCGATTGGACAAGATGATAAACTGTCGGAGCAGGCCGATACGGGCATAGCCCTTTGCTGGTCCGTTGCCAAACACTTCGGCATTTGGAGTAGCATTCGCATCGTTTGCGCGATCTATTGCAGACACGATTTCCTCATGCACAGAGCTAGCTACATCCGATGTGGCGTAGCTTGCTACGAGCGCATCCAAGTCGGTAGTCCCTGAAGCGGGCGGCGGGACTTGGTCAGGGTCGTCATTGACCTGAGAAACAGCACCGTTGCGAGAAGGGTGATTAGATAGACGAAGCCACTGTGAATTGTCTGCAGGTGTAACAGTGTCCTCTTCATCCGTCTTGGGTGTTGGTGGAGTTTCCGTGTCAGCCTTTCGGCGAGTGAACAGTTGCTTGTCCTGGCGTTGTTTCAACGACGGCTGTCGTTTCGTGTTAGGGCGAGACGAGTTCTCTTGTGTATGCCTAACGGTCTCTTCAATGCTGATATTAGACGCGCTGGCAATTGACTTCACTGCGCGTAGACTGCTTGAGGCTGTTTTGAGGTTATCTCTTCGCACATCCAGGAAGACATCTTCAACTGGCGTCTGAGAGCCGCCAGCGTGCATAGTCAGATCAACCAGGAAATCGGCAATGTTGAAACCAGGAGGGCAAGGGTATCCAATGTGATCAAAGTATCGTTGGCAGGAGGAGAAAGGGCCAGAGTACACAGTTCGCCCTTTTGCCAGAAGTATCAACCGATCAAATAGGGCGACGATATTAGAGCGTGGTTGATGAATCGTAAATATGACAGTTCGGTTGTATGTCTTGGCCAGCGTTACAAGGCATTCAATCACATTGAACGCGTTGAATGCATCCTATAAACAGTCAGCTTCGAATCTTCAAAGTCTAGAATAAGACACTACTTACCAAACCACTGGTAGGTTCATCAAGAAAGAGAATACTAGGACTGGTGACAAGTTCGCAGGCGATACCCACTCTTCTCTTCTCTCCACCGGAAATACCACGTCCATGACCTTCCTCAGAGCCGATTATCTGATCTTTAATATGATGGATACCAAGTTGCTTCTCCACTTCGGTAACTCGTTGTTCCTTGGCCATGCGACTCATATCCTTAGGCAGTCGCAGCAAAGCGCTAGTCAAGATAGTCTCGTGGACAGTCAACGTAGGAAGCATGGTATCTTCTTGATCGACAAAACCAATCATACTTTTGAACTCGGCATCACTAATCTTCTCTCCGTTGATGTAAAAGTCACCCTGGGTCACGCCGCGCTTATTCTTCCGAGCCAAAATGTCCAAGAACGTAGTTTTGCCAGCTCCGGAGGCTCCCATAACAGCAGTGATCTCACCGGGTTGTGCAACACCTTGAATGTCTGATAATATTTGCTTTCCGTTGAGCGTGTATGATACGCGATCGAAGAGTAAAGCAGCAGCGCGCTGATCAGTAAGAAGTTTGTCGGCTTCGTCATCTGATTCATCCAGTCGAATAGCACCATAACCACGATAGGCAGCACGCCTTGAAATATACCATATGCCTAGAATGACCGCCACAACAAACAGAGAACAGCCAGCAATAACACCCGCAATAAGTGGAGTATTGATCTTCTTGACTGGGCGCTGGTAACCAGGCACATCAGTCTTATAGAGACATTCACCTGAGCGACATTGCAAAGTGATACTTTCATCGCCAAAGACGCTCTTAATCAAATCATCCATCGCAGGTTCCTTGAACGTGCTGCCATCGTTCTTACCGCTAGACGTTGAAACTGTACTGAAGGTGGCTGGTCCCTTGATCTCTTCGGTAAGAAAGTCACCGATATCAATTGAGCCGGCTTCACCACAGAGCATTCGTCCGGGTATACATTGGCATCTGACATGCTCGCATTTGTAGTTTGTCGTATTGCGGTCGTATTCGGCGTCCAAGCCCCAGTTGCAGGAATCGAGAGCGCAGTAGAATGATTCGACCTGATCCACCCAAACTGTATAAAGTCAGCCATGCTGTAATATCTCTCGAGGGTCAATCAGCACTCACATTGAAAGTTACAGGTCTTATCACCTTCCTCTTCCTCCTTGCAGGAAAACGTCACTTGCGGTTTGCGTTCTTTCAGCTGATCCAGGATCTTGCGATTGGTAACATCGCACATCTGATGGTTCTCTTTCACCGTCAGGCCCTGCGTATAACATACACCACCTTCTCCATCCGGCATCATCACATTACACGTGTCATCGGTTTTGCAGACATTGCAATTGATGCCTTCCCAGCCATCGTTGCAGTCGCAATATTTATCTTGTCGCGGTCCGCGATTCACTCCGTCTGCAAGTGAGCCGCATGTCGGCGTTGAGCAGTCATCGCCACCATATCCAGGTGGACAAGAGCATTTTCCGGTGAATTTATTGCAGTCGGCGAACTGGTGGCATTGAAATGCATCAAGCTGGCAGTTGAAACACGGAGGACACTGTGGTGGGCGATCGTCAAAGGCCGATAAGAGAGGGTCAACACCTCTGGAAGTGTAGTTTTTTGCAGCAATAGTGCTTCGTGAGAATGCCAGCAAGGATGTTATTCCGAGAAGATATATGGCTCGCATCGTGAAGGGTGCTGGTCAGGCGGCTGGCAGTTGACCAGCGCCCGGTTACTAGATGGGGTGCTTATCTGGCAGCTGGACGATCGTTTCAAGGCTCATAAAATGGACACGAAGAAAAGTCGAGCCATGAAAAATACGATGCGTTGTGTATCAATAGTTCAGAGATTGTAACAGCACGACAAGCAGAAGTGTCGTGAAGTAGAAACTGATGGTTACCCGGTGAGCTGTCTGTAGCCTGTTGTAGTTAAGTTAGTTAGTTAGTTAGTGGTTGGTTATCTCGCAGTCCTATGACCTAATGGCTGGGGTGACAGCGAGCCAATTATATTGTGAGCTTGCCGTAGGCTCGCCCCACTTCCACCGACTCCCCCTTGATCATTTACATTCAGCAGATACTCAAGCAGCTTCAGAATATTTTTGTTATTCTGGTACAATTTGATGAAATAACATCCTTCTCACGGGTATGGTCCATTGATCTACTTTAACATGTCAAGGCATAGCTAATCTCAGGCCGCAATGCCCCGATCTCTTTCAACCTCTCAGCTCTGCAACGTTTATAGAAATGGATTCTGTGAGGATGCACTATAGTATACGCTCTCCATTGACAATTCCACGTCACAGCAGAGATTGCAGTTGACATGTATGAACTTTTTTCTCAATATATATATTACATCGATGATTATGCATACCATTGCCTACCTAGCCTTAGTGCCTCGCCGTTATCTCGTTGATTGAGAAATCCGTGAAAATATATCAACCACACAACATAACGACACCACAATTTGATAGTGATAATGACAAATTTGCGCGCAACCACCACCTAGACGATAATCTAGATTTCAATACAATGAGTTCGGGGGGTACACGTGATCCAGCTGGATGATATCTCCACAGCGGGGAAGAATATTCTGGACTGTCGATATCGGGGTCTGGGGGTTGGAGAACATCAGAACATCAGAACATGCCAAGTGTTCAAGATATTATTCGATTCAAACGGAATAGATATACAATCGGCCTACATCTATCTATCACTTCATCTATTATTAGGTAGCAATGGTTAAAATCGAGCCATTCGCCGTCGAGCAAGTATGCCATCTTCCCCGCTTACCAATATGCATTGTTAATGGTGTGAATAGTGGATGGACGACCACGAAACCACAGCAACCTACAATATAGCCGAAACATGCTGTGCCTCCATATCTCTCGACGATCTGCAAAACCTCTCTACTCAACAACCAGACCCTAACAATCAAAACTCCATCTTCTCCTTCTCCCGGTCCACGAAACTGGCATACGGCGCAATCCGTGGCTCTGAACAATTACGCGGCCATCTCTCGAGACTGTATTCAATCAAGACATCTACACCATTACCGGCGGATAATGTTCTGATTACTTCCGGCGCAATCCAAGGAAATTTCTTGCTACATCATGCGCTCGTGGGGCCGGGGGATCATGTCATCGTGCATTATCCGACGTATCAGCAATTATATTCCGTGGTAGAGGCGATTGGGGCGGAGGTTAGTTTGTGGAAGGCCAAAGAAGATGATGAGAATGGATGGGTATTGGACACGGAGGAATTGAAGGGGTTGATTCGGCCTAACACAAAGTTGATTGTATTGAAGTGAGTCTTCAGCCAAGTTGGTTTGTTATATTACTGACCGTTAGAAGTAACCCCCAGAATCCAACCGGCGCAATAATACCAAAATCCAAACTGGAGGAAATTGTGAATATCGCACGATCCCAATCAATCATCATCCACGCCGATGAAGTCTATAGACCGATTTTCCACGGCATATCCCCCGTTGACGCCGAATTCCCACCGTCGTTACTCTCACTCGGCTACAAAAACGCCGTCGTGACAGGATCAATGTCCAAGGCATACAGTCTGGCCGGTATCCGGGTTGGATGGATCGCATCACGGAATAAAGAGATTATCGATCGATGCATGGTATTTAGGGATTACACGACTATATCGGTCAGCCAGATTGATGATGCCGTTGCATCATTCGCGCTGGCACCGCATACGATCCACAGTTTATTGCATCGGAATATCCAACTAGCCAAGACGAATCTTGCGATACTCGAGAAATTCATTGAATCGCATAGATGGGCATGTGATTGGAAGAAACCGCTCGCGGGCACAACGGCGTTTGTCAGGTTCTCCAAGATGGGACGACCTGTAGACGACGTCGCGTTTTGTACACTCCTCCACGAAAAGACGGGTGTGTTGGTTGTGCCTGGGAGTCGGTGTTTTGGTCGCGATGGCGATTTCAAGGGATACGTTCGCATTGGGTATGTGTCGGAAACGGAGGTACTGGAAAAGGGATTGGAGAAGCTGCGTGAGTTTATGAAGGGGGAATATGTTGATGATGTTCCTCTGGCTCGATAGTCAAGATTTGTAGATATCTCGGGAGTGAACTGTAGACGAAAGAGGAGAACTGATGTAATGTATGTAATTTTGGTAACTTTGGTAATATATATACACTTAGCGGTAACGCATCTGCTGTTCGGTCGGCCGAGGCAAGTCTGAGTCTCCGCAGTTCATGTACATTCCAACCTGTGCTCCTCTGATACTTTACTGCCAGCATGTCTCTCCTCTTCTGGGTGTCACGACATCCTGCTGTGTACTGCGTAACAAGCGGATGACTTCAACTATCTATTATTGACTTCGAGTATTACTTGGCTGTTCCTGTCTTTATCGCCATGCCGCGACTTCCCGCTCTCCCACGTAAGTTGCCATGATCCGCAATTCGATATATCGCTTGTTGAACTGACATTCGCAGCTGTTCCTTATAAATATACAGTCCCGGCGCTTGCCACAGTCTTTGCTTATCTAAATGCACGATGGTCGATGTTCTACGACTGGTTCCTTATCAAATCTCTAGCAACGATCAATATCAAGATCAAACTAGCAGAACGAGCAGACCGATTGAATCTGTTCTACGTGCTCGAGAAGCATGCCTTGGCTCCCAAATCTGCTAGTCGGCCTTTTATCGTGTATAACGGCCAGACATGGACCTACAAGGAAGCCTACGACACTGTGCTCCGATACGGACAATATTTCAAACAGACCTACGACATCAAACCCCGGGAGATTGTTGCTCTTGATTTTATGAACTCGGCCACTTATATTTTTATTTGGCTTGGCCTGTCGAGTATAGGAGCTATTCCGGCGTTTATCAATTATAATCTTAGTGGCAAACCGCTGACGCACTGCGTCAAGGTGTCTACTGCCCGATTGGTGGTGGCTGATCGGGAAATTAGGGATAAGTTCACGGCAGAGCAGCTGGCGGAATTTGCGTCGCCGGACTTTCGAGACGGAAAGGGTCCTGTTGATGTGGTTTTTATCACTCCGGAGGTCGAAGCTCAGATTATGCAGACACCTGCCATCAGAGAAGATGATAATCTCCGTAGTGGTGTCGCTTTGCGGGACATGGCTGTGTTGATATACACCAGCGGTACGACCGGGTATCCAAAACCGGCTGTTGTTAGCCTGTCCAAATGTTGGTCTGGAGCTATTTTTATGGAGGGGTTTCTGTCCTTGAAGACTGATGATCGGGTGTATACGGTTTGTATTCTCGTTAAGTTTTTGTTGCATCTATCTGACATGTACAGTGTATGCCGCTTTATCATGCCACCGGCGCTGTGCTTGGTTTCTGCGCCGTCATGCTCAAAGGTTCTACAATCGTGATTGGACATAGATTTTCTGCAAAGAAATTTTGGAAGGACGTTCGGGACGGCGATGCCACAATCATACAGTACGTGGGCGAGACCATGCGATATCTTCTTGCCATGCCGAGGGGCATTGATCCAGTCACCGGTGAGGATCTTGAAAAGAAGCATCGCGTTCGTTTAGCGTATGGAAACGGCATGCGACCTGATGTTTGGAATCAAGTCAAGCAGCGCTTCAACATTGAGACCATTGCAGAATTTTACTCTTCAACCGAAGGATTTTCAGGACACTGGAATCGTTCAGCCAATGAGTTCTCAGCTGGCGCAATCGGTCGTAATGGATGGATCGGAGAACTTCTTCTCGGAGGATCCATGGCCCTCGTTGAAGTAGACCATGAACTGGAGATCCCTCGGCGTGACCCCATCACCGGATTCTGCAAACGTGTTCCCAGGGGAGAATCAGGCGAACTAATCTACGCCCTGGACCCGAACGACATTTCCCACAAATACCAAGGATACTTCAACAACTCCGAAGCATCAGAGAAGAAAATTTTACGGGATGTCTTCACCAAAGGCGACGCCTGGTTCCGCACCGGCGATACGCTCCGATGGGACACAGAAGGTCGATGGTACTTCACCGATCGTATCGGCGACACGTTCCGCTGGAAAAGCGAAAACGTGTCCACCAACGAAGTCGCCGAGATCCTTGGAAGCCAGCCTGATATCCGCGAAGCAAACGTCTACGGTGTTTCGCTTCCTCACCACGACGGACGCGCCGGTTGCGCCGCCATTATTCTAAAGAATGGCGCTATTGACGTTCCAGCCGATATTTTGGAGTCGCTTGCTGTGCATGTCCTTGCGAATCTGCCGCGGTACGCATTACCGCTGTTTTTGCGGGTGACGGCTGAATTGGAGAGGACAGGGAATAATAAGCAGCCGAAGCATGTGTTGCGTCAGGAAGGGGTTGATCCTGGTAAAGTGTCGGTTAAGGATAGGCTGTATTGGTTGAGGGGGGATAAGTATGTCCCTTTTACGGAAGAGGATTGGGCAAGGCTGTCTGCGCAGCAGGTTATGTTGTAGATAGTACCTAGGGTAGAGTGGTATCATTAACTTTAGCTGGTCGATATCATTAAATTATACGATACATGCCACTGGTACATTGATCATTGATAATTAGGGTTAAGGTTAGCCAAGTCGGCTTTATGCCGACGTCTCCAACTTTAAGCTTCTCCGCACTTCACCATCAAGCTATAAAGCGATAGGCTATCACCATTGTCTTAACAAAGATCTTTTTCCCCTAACACAGAAATACATTCTTCTTTAGCCGAATATATGCAAAATGCTCACAGCCCTCCGCAAACGCCTTCCCATCATAAAAACAGTCCCAAAACATCGCTACCTAACCTCAAAATCACATGTATCAGATGCAAGCACAATATCGACCTCATTCCTTTCGCACCACCAATCCCTCGGCCCCAAACTACGCACCCAATATCTCGACAGTAATCAAATGCATCTGCTCACTCTCACTCTAAACCGACCACACCTCTACCCTGACTATCCCACCAAACCACCTACTAATAACGTACCCATTCCACCAGGGTATCATTTAGTCTACTTCACACCCTCGTCCCTTGAATCCGAGCTAGGCGCTGACGGGACTGATACATCTTATAATCCGGCGGCGCCATTTACGCGACGCATGTGGGCTGGAGGAGAGATATCATGGCCTCGCACTCATAATCCCAATGGTGAGGGTAGAGCGAATTTGTTAAGAATTGGACAAGAAGTCACTGAAACCACGAGGGTGGTTAGTGCGGAACCGAAGACGGTACGCAGAACAGGGGAGGAGATGATTGTCGTTGGTGTTGAGAAGAGGTTTGAGAATGAGGGGGGTGTCGGGGTTGTTGATCGGAGGTATTTCCCCCCCTCCTTCTTTCTTAGTTGTATATTTTGGGAGAGGGCTAATGAGGGTTAGGAACTGGGTATTTCGAAAGACGCTTTCAGATTCTCCTCAAGAGAGGAACAGGATTGATAACACATCACAACCACTTACAAATCAACCAAAACTTACAACTCAAGAATCAAACCCAAATCTTCTCCACAAGCGTGTCCTTTGCCAAACACCAATCTCCCTCTTCCGTTTCTCAGCGCTAACCTTCAACGCACACAAAATCCACTACTCCGTCCCATGGGCGCAACAAATCGAGGGTCATCGCAATATTGTCGTTCACGGTCCCTTGAATTTAATCAATATACTAGATTTGTGGCGGGATGTGCAGTACGGCAAGGCACAGCAACGGGATAGAGAGGAGATTGTCCCTGAGAGGATAGTGTATAGAGCTACGAGTCCGGTTTATGTTGATGAGGAGTATGAGATTATTCTAAAAGAAGAGACTGAAAGCGGGGTGAGTTGGGTTAATGTGATTAATCACGAAGGGGTCGACTGTATGAAAGCCGAGATCAAGGCATAACTTACTCCTTACCAGTACATAGGTAAATAGGAGTGAGATTAAATCATACTTTTGATTGTCTATTATCAAGTCTATATGCAATGTAAATAACACGAATAAAGATCTTCCAGTCATCACTCGTCACCGAGAAACAAAGGCTATGCATGAGGAACTACTAAACGATTAAGCAACACACATACGCCCATTATCATCAACAGTCCAATAATCACTTCCCACCGCCTTGAGTGCGTAGAAGAAATGGTCCGGGTCCCATGTCTGCTTAATCTTCAGCAAGGGATCATAATTAGCCCCGAAGAAGGTGTTTTGCCAATCAGGTTGTCTGAAATCAGCCTCGTTTTGGTAAGTTCCACTTCCGGGAGTGACAGCTTCAAGTTGCGGGACGAATTCATTAGTCATTTGGTACTGGTTTGCGACCATCTGGGACCAAGGCGCGGTTTCGTTCCATGGTGTACCGATTTGCATGGTAACTGCTGCGTTGCGGAGGGGCGGGAAGATGGCGTTTGAGACGTCGCCGGGATTGGAGACGTCCAACCCGACGCCGACAGCGAGGACGCCGTGTTCGGTGATGTTGCGGATTGCGGCGGCGATGGCGGTGGGGTTAGTGTTGAGTGTGTCGCGGGGGATGAGACGGCCGCCGTATTGGAATTCGCCGACGCCGAGGTTGCCGTAGGGCAGGGGACCCATGTATTTGTTGTAATGGTCGTAGTAGGAATTGTATTGGGTGTAGGAGACGGCGTAAGGGATGTTCAGGTTGTCCAGAACGTTGAGGAAAGGAGTTAATAGAGTCTTGACGTCGTCGCTGGTCTTGTTGTATGCAGTGACAGGGTTGAGGGCGAAGAAAGAAGCGGCAATTTCATAGATGACTGTAGCTCCAGAATCGATCATCGCAGGCAGCAAAGAATGGAACTGGGTGACAGCTTCGTAGAAGATGTCGGGGGTGGTAGAGCTGGAGGCAAACTGGAGACCAGCACCGGAAATAATAGCGTCAGGGTGAGCCTTGACGGTGGCAGAAATAACAACGCCGTAGTTACCGGCACCACCGCCACTAAGAGCCCAATACAGATCGGAGTTCTGTTGACGGTTGGCAGTCACCAACTTCCCAGCGGCAGTGACGACTTCGAATTCCAAGGTGTTGTCAGCCCCGAGACCAAAGGAGGTACTAAGGGCGGAGTGACCACCACCCTGGATATAGCCTCCAGCGAGACCGACGGTGGGACACTCGCCGCCGACAACGACCAAATTCTTGGCGTGAGCAGCTTCAAGGACTTGGAAGCCCATGACACCGGCGCCGAACTTGAAAGCAGGACCAGAGTAGTGCGGATCAGACCAGTTTTTGTACTGGATGGCGTTGAAGTTGTGCATCCAGACGGAGAGCGCGCCAGCACCGGTAGAGCGAGCAAAGTAACTGATCATTTAGCATGTACACGTATACGGTCGTTACAGAAAAGGACGACTTACTCATGGCCAGTATTGCGAATGACGAAGCGGATGTTGTTCTTCTTGGCAAAGTTGACGGCGGCAATCACATCGTTGGCAGAAGACACATTGACCGCGTAGTCGACATAGTTGCCCATGAGACAGGGAGTAGACTCTGGGGTGAAGGGGTCACAACTCTGATTGGCAAAGAAAGTTTGCATGATGGATGACGAGGATGAGATGCTACACCAGTCAGATCTACTCTTGCACAAGACGGGAGGACACATACTGAGTCTGGGGCAGATTCCAAGCACTCTGCAAAGCGGCACAGGCATCTGCATCGTAGTTGGGATCATGGCAGGGCGATCCAATAGGCACGGTCGCAATTAGCCGACCCCCAATAGTCGAGTTGAGCGCAGCCCAGGAAGAAGCAGAGGGCCAGCAGCTGTCGGTAGGCATGCAGCGGCACTGACCTGTCGGACAGGTTGCGTCGTCACTCGCAGAGGCGAGGACTGCCAGAGTAGCCAAGACCCATGAGTACTTCATGGTGTCTGGATAGAGAGAGGGAGAGAGAGAGAGAGATGAAGGATGAGATGAGAGATGTGGTTGTATCCGACTGATGTTTATCGAGGACATTGCAGATTAAATACACGTGGGAGTGGAGTCGCGGAGATGTTTCCCAGAGTTGCTCGATTCCCTCTAGTTTCGTTTTTGTGCTTGTTTGGGAAATACAACCGAGTCGATCCACACCGTAGCATGATACTCACATAGGCTTATACCCATACCCATAGTCATTGGGATACATGGAGTATTTTGATAGTTGCGATAGATTCAATGTTCAAACTTCAATGTTCAATGCCGAAAATGCGCCTCGAAACAAAGGAGTGTTATGCATATCCTGAT
Organism: Talaromyces stipitatus ATCC 10500; assembly: GCF_000003125.1. Taxonomy (NCBI): domain Eukaryota; kingdom Fungi; phylum Ascomycota; class Eurotiomycetes; order Eurotiales; family Trichocomaceae; genus Talaromyces; species Talaromyces stipitatus. Next base: position 1,416,015 of record NW_002990117.1, on the reverse strand, counting down.
ACACTGGGTATATCTCCTGCATGGACTAGGTCCTCAGTGATTCAGTCGTGCATGGCCTGACGCTAGGAATCACTAGTTTGTGTAGTGTCGCTGTATTCGTGTTCAGCGCCGTTGAGGCTTTGCTAGTTACCATATATCAACGACAATAATATAATACATAGGTCTATCTGGTCGGCCGAGTCGACAGCCGTGACTAGATAGAGGAGAGGAGAGGAGAGGAGAGGAGAGGATAAGCAATGCCAAACTCTTTTGGGGCGGAGGACACTAAACTGGAAACTGCAGGCGGTCAGTTTGACGTCTACCGGATAATGCCGGCTGGCTGATTTGCCGGTGTACTGTGTAGAGACTCGCTCGAGACTCGCTCGAGACTCTTTCTCCTGAAGAATCAAGCCACAGTCGGCAATTGACCAATTAGAAATTCGGCAGGGAAATAGCTCTTCGTATCATACGTCTGACCGTGAGTCTATTTAATCCAGGGTCCGGAAAGACTCTTCTACCGACTCTACACTACATAGTCAGTATGTATAGACCATGTCGTCTCGTTCATCAAATTCTTTACATACATGCTAACCACGTGTAGGCTGAACGGCTCGTCTGAATGGTTTCATGCTATGATTATGCATACAATAACTTTAGCATTGCCCCACTCCGGCAAGCAACAAGCCGCCAATCAGATGAGAGACTAGCACGGATGCAGCGATAAGGTTATGCGTCTAGCATTGTCGTCCGGACTATTGATTATTGGGTCTATAGAGATGCAAATACATAATACGTACAGATATCTGTGTATACACATGTATATACATGTATGTATAATGTGTATATACATGTATGTATACATATATATATGCATGTATGTATACATATATATAGATATATAAGTAATAGGATAGTATCGCGGCCTGTACTCCGTACAGAATCACGTTTATCTACAAGATCATAATAGAGTGGCGGCTGCAGGCAAAGGCAATTCATAATTGTAACGTAACTGTAACACCCCCATCGAGACTAGTGCATATCTAATTGAATTCACCCAACTCCACTCTATATGGGCCACACTTACTGCAAACGGCAACTTGAGCCACTTCCAGCATGGTGCCGCGATTCTAGTCGAGAATAAGCCTGAGGCTCGAGTCTTCCGGGCAGTCTATCGCTCGCCAGAACCATGGAAAGCCCAGAGGCAAAGAGGAACTTCTCGACGCTATGGCTGGGCGCCTCCTCTAAAAGCCTAACTCTGAGACTGTTGCTGTGCCATTACTATTAAATCCTATTAATAATTGGCAAGTCCGAATTTTTTGTGTTCCATCACATTGCTTGTCTACCAGCATGGAGATATAATCTGGCCCGTTCTCCTCTCTGATCGCCTCTTTGCTTGAGACTGAAGATCCCCCAGGTGCACGATCGTCATATTGTCATTGTCAATATGGCCGACGCTGGACCCTTACCTTCGGGCCTTGAGCCAACCTCAAATCAAGGTCCGGCCTTGCTCAGGGGCATCTGGGCGGGGATGGCCATTGCGATCATTATTGTGTGTCTGCGAGTGTTTGCCAAAATCAAGATAGGCCAGTTTCGAGTCGACGATGTCTTGATGATTATTGCCATGGTATGTTATGTTCCGTCCTCTCGTTTCTTTTTTTTTCCCGCGTTTCTTTTTCTTTTTGGCAGTAAAGCTAACCCACTAGATTCTGGCTATTGTCGGCACTATATTTTTGACTCTTTGCGTGCATCACGGCTTTGGTCAGAATCTGCAATACCTCTATCTTGTCCTTAATGAGCATCACGAGGTGTCGCTCGTGCTAAAGTACATCGCCGTCTTGGTCCCGGTTATAACCATCAGCACTACGACCGCCCGATGCTCGTTTATTCTCTACCTGCTCGCCATTCTCGGAAATAACAAGAAATATCGCTATGCGCTATGGGCGGTGATGTTGATCCAGTTCGCGGGCAACGTCGTCTCGGCTGTCTTGCCCTTGAGCATCTGTCGTAATGTGAACATTCTCTGGGATCCGACCATTGTAACTACCTGCGGCGATGCCAATGCTGTCATCAAGTTTGCCTATTACTCTAATAGTTCGTCGCCTCGTCCTCTCTTCGTGATTAGTGCTGACTATATCAGCTGCCAACTCGGCCTGTGACTTGTTTCTGGCTGTCTTCCCGACGCTCATTTTCTGGAACCTCAACCTGAAAACTCCCGTCAAGATTGGTTTGATCATCCTACTCAGTCTGGGTATCGTGTACGTCTTCTTCCTATTCCTACCAATGCATCGAGTACTGATAATGTACAGGGCTATGATTGCCTCCATCGTCAAAACCACCAAGCTCGACCAAGTCCCCGGCGTCACCAACCTCGGTGCCACCGGCGCCGTCGAACTAATCCGCTGGGGCTTCGTCGAAAACATAATCATCATAATCACCTCCTCCGTTCCCTGCATTCGCCCCTTGATCATCTCCTCCGTCCGCAAACTCTCTAGTCGCGGCTACTCGCGCTCCTACGAACTCACAGGCCCGCAAACCGGTCAACGACGTACAGGACACGACGAAACAGCCCGTCGCACGCGCGGCAGTCGGTTTACCAAGAACGGCACTGTTGATGATACGGGGAGTGTTGAGCGGATTCTGGATCCGAGCAGTAATAATGTCAATACGACGGTTAGTGGGAGACGGGATTCGCCGACGCATGAGGATCAGGGGATTACCAAGTATGTTGAGATTTCCGTTGTTTCGGGTGATCATTTTGATCGACGGAATCCATAGCCCTGTCTTTATTTTTGGGCTCTATTGTTCGATTATGCTCTTTAACAAGTTAAACTTTTATAATGTTATGTCTATAACGAATACGAGAATCTTGATTCAGTCTTCTGATATCCACACTGGACATATATTCAGTGAAACCGCACATTGCTAATCTTCCCCCTATTATTCCCAATCTGAAACCCTGAATTAGTCCCCTGAAATACAACACTATTATTATAAGTCGTGCTTGATTCAATAACCTTTGTAACCGTCTTACTGAGCATATTGTCCTGGCCCTCGGCCGCTTCTTTCAGCAACGACAGCGCATTTTCAGCCTTGTTATTAATCTCGTCCACTTCCTCCTCACAAAGCTTCTGCTGCGTTTCCTGCACTGCAGGAAAAAGATTGACGAGGTCGTCGACCGAGTCACTGATATCCTCGATTAAGCGTGTGAAATTTTTTTCTTCGTAAAGGATTAGATCTGTCTCCTCCTCGGGTTCTTGTCCCTGTCGGGTTTTGACGATTGTATCCATTCTCTCATGGAGTGCTACCGCAGCATCATCTAATTCCTTTGCCGGATCCAGCACGCTACCAGACGACAAGGAAGGATTCCGCTTCTTGATCCGACTGGATGTCCTCTCCGCATCGTCGAAGCTCTCCATAATCCTGCCCAGAAGCTCTTTGACCATGGGGAGATCTTCCTCTGAAATCTTCACACTCGACAGAGACTCTACATTATCCAATTCCTTGTTCAATCCAACAGCCTGACTCCACCTCGTCAACCGCAGCCGAACAACACCTAGTTTCAACACACTATCCTGAAAACTTTTCCGACCAAACTTCTCGCCCATTTGGATAGACCCAAAATACCCAACGATATTACCAAGTAGTCGTGACTGCTGCGCCATTTCCTGCAACGTTTCTCGTTGCATGTCCGTCATCTCTGCCTGTTTCGATGCCAGTCCCCGGTTCTGGTCAATGATTGTATCCGTGTTTGATTCGATGGTTCGTGTTCGCTCGTCGATGAGATGTGCATTTGAGACGAGAAAGTCGATGTTCCCATTCATCGCTTGCGTCGTTTCGTCTATGATCTGGATTGTTCGCAAAGTAGTCAGACCAACGGCTTGGCTTAGTTCGTTGATGGCTTCTTCTAGCTCTGTGGTTGCGCTGGTTAGGGCACCGTCGGTCCCGTTTAGTAAGTTGTCGAACCATTTTTCTATCACTGTCAGCCATAGCATAGGACCAATGCAGGAAATATATAGAACTTACTCATTCGTTTCTCGGCAGTATATTTCTGTGCAGTTGCGCAAATCTTGAGTATGCTTGAAAACACGCGTGACACACAACGCTGAAATTGTGGCATATCCGGCAATTTCTGGTCAATGATGGACATTCTATCCAAAAATCGATGTGTGAATTCGAAAAAGCCCATGATTTTGTCGTAATCAGCAGAGACATCGGCGAAGGACTATATCCAGCGTCAACCAAAGACTTTTTTTTTATTTCAGCAGCCTCAGGTAGGTACCTGCATAACCTGTCCAAAAGCAGAAAATATCAAATTCGCCGGCATAGCTGGTGGAAACGCCTGGCCTTGTTAGTCAATCTCTCTCTCTCGGTCGTTGATTCCTAGGTTACATTTACTTACAGAAGCAGCATTCCCAACACTCTGCACCGTATTCACAATCCCCTGAATCAACCACATATTATTCTTAAATGCCGTCCTCATCTTTGACACTTTACTCTTGTCATCGCGAAAACTTTTGAATTTGAGGGAGAGTTCTTCAGTGCCGAGCATGACGTCTTGCATGTTGGTGAATGGTTGAGCTGAAAGGAGGAGTTTTTTCCCGGTTGTGGTTTCGTAGTCCTGGATTGCGGATTGCCATAGTTGGGATAGGTCCGAGGTAGTCATGATTTCCTTGTATGACGAATGTATCGGTTTGTGGTAGATGAATACAAAAAAAGTTTGGGATCTGGATGGCAGCAGTGATTCGATTTTGGATGTGGTGATTCTCTAGAATTTAGGGCTTTGTATAGGTTAGAGTACCATAGTCCCCATTTGTAAACGAGTTCATCCTACAAATTGCACAGGGGTGGCTATTCTTCTGATCACAAGCTCAGACTCATAATTGTTTTCCGACTTGCGGCCATCGGCGAAATGGTGGCGTGGCTGAAGAGTCGTAATAGTCAGCCCGTGTGTGACAACCCCTGTATTCCGATCACCACAACTCTATTACACCTATTCAGAAAATCCAATGAGAAACTTGCACGTAGATTTAAGCAATGCGTGCGGGGATGCGAGTGGCTCCTGATATCGATGTACATACATATGCTGGGGTTTTTGGAGTATGCAACTCGCTGGAATAGAGTGATATGTATCTGCTTATTGACTTTTGGCCCGAATGGCTGGCTGAAATATGTGCCCTACGAACATGGGTAGACTGAACTGGTATTGTTGCACCTATTGTAAGGGTATTTTATGTTGACTAGTGACATTGAAATCTGCTATACGGCGTTTCTCGAAACCAGACAAGCGGTGACTAGATTAAATCGAATATGTAGTTTTTGCTACGAATTATCTATATAAAGTATGTCACGACTATGCCCTAATCAAAAAGGTTGATTAACCACGTTGACTATTCTTATAGATTGATTGATGTCAAGCGTGACAACAAAGACATCTACCTCGCACCAAAAGTAAATCCACTCTGGGTACCCGTATTCTGCCCGAGCTGATACCCATAATTAGTCGACCCCGAAAACGAGGCATTCGAGATATTATTCGTCGTCCCTTTCTCCTCAGGCTGAGGAAGATCTTCCACCCAATCCGCAAGAACTCTAGACACATTCTTGTAATCCTTGTCCCTTTCGCTCTCAAACCTGCTCATGGAATGGTGGTTTCCTTTGAGCATAGTTGGATCTGGGAAATCGCCCGGTAATTTTGCGAGGGATTCTTCTACAAGTTCGATCTCTTGATCATCAGCGATAATCACAGGGGCCCCTTCGTAAAAGCTCTCCACGTTGATGGGATTGGATTGTATGAATTCCGCAAAGGATTGAGGAATTGCCAGGACATGTTTTGATAGGGCTTGCAGGTCCGAATCGCTTGGGACATCTTTCTGGGCTAGTTGGAAGTATTTCTTTGCCTGGGATAGTGTTGCAGACTGGTAGTGTGGTGTTCCGAGCAGTAAGAGACCTATTGCGCAGGTAACGAGCTGTCTCTTCTTTTCGTTCTTGTTCGCTCTCATGAGGGCCTAATTGAACCTGTCAGGTCATGTTCTTAATGTCCGGTGCAGAAACGTACATTCTCAACGACCAATCCCCCGAGACAGTGTGCGATAAAAACCAACGGTCTCTCAGCCTGTGTTTTATCCAAAATCAGCATGCATGCCCCAAAAAAAGGTACACTGAAAGATATGACTGACCTTCTCACCCCGTCTCTCATCCATCAACGAATTCACCAAATCATCCGAATTACTAGAGATCAAGTCCCGCTTATTCCAGAATACATCCAGTGTCAGATCCTCGTCATATTCAAAGACCAAAATGCGTGCTTTGGGGATTTGCGTGGCGAGAAGTTTCTCAGGCCAAAAGATGGAGTTTTCGGCAGATGTCCAGTCCTTTTGGTCTATTTTCAGACCGGAGACGAGGATGATACTGTTTTTTGGCTTAGAATTTAGCCTGCATTTTTAAAGAAAGGATGGGATAATCATACTCTAGTCTGGCGTCTGAAGGGTCCTTGATGATGTTGATAGACATGTTGGAGAAGTTGAGAGGGAGCAATCTTTCAATGTCGAGTCTGAAGTTTAGCCAAATGAATGGGGGGTGAATTTACACAGTTCAGTATTAATAAGTAGATGGAGAACAGAAAGCGGGATTTAAAGCATCAAGTCCTGTACAGCGCTTTCATGATTCTGCGGCTTCTGATTTATGCAACCCTTCCTGAGGTCGTCTAGCATGTATTTTCCTTAGAAACATGTATAAGATATGGGACTAGCCACTACAGGACATCAATGAATCCGAGGAAATATTGTGAACAGTCCCGCAACACAAGCATGTAATACCCTAAGCTAAATTTGCCAATGTTTTCCGAGCGAGAACTCCGCGAAAACCGACTCAGTGAGTATACATGCATGTAGGTATATCCACACTAATGCAGCTTTCCGAAAATGAATATCTTAATCAGAGTCTTTCAAATGCATCTACTGGATCATTGGATTAGGGAAGACAGAATCTGTTTCTGTGGCGGGCTGTAAGAAGCCCGTCCAATTGAGCATCTGGCTGGTGAAGAAGCCATCCGGGGCCTACGTGCTCTGGAGGGCGCTGAGTCACACTAGGAATCGAATCAAAATACGCTTCCAGACACACCATCACTTAAGAGGACTGGGGAGGGGGACAGCATACTTGATTGGACGACATGGGAACGATTCTCATGTAAGGCGTTGCTGTTACAAGCTGAACAGCGGAGGTATGTAGTACCATAGAGAGGTCTCACGCATATCGTCGGTTTCGGAGCTGGATTTACGAACCAGTCCAGATGGTGAGATATCCCCCGCAGCTCTAGCAGATATTGATTAATATGAAGATTGATCAGCTCTGCGGCAGTATCAGTTCACCATTCTCTCACCATACACATTTGGAATATCAACGGTATTGAACCCATTACCATAATGAGACGCCTAGGCTCAAAGGTAGATGTCAGTAAGAATGGACTCAAATAGGCAAATAAACATGCTGACTCGAGTAGAAGCCGGCACCGGCGCCATCCGCGGACTTCTCCCAGTCCGAGAACAAAGGACTCCAGATGGGTCAGAATTATGGCAATCTAGAGGCTTCATTCTACAGTGATTCTATCCTCGGAGTCAATATCGCTGCAGGAGCCTCCGTATACATGGGTATGCCAAACGGGACAGACGTCTTCCACCTTTTCCAACATGAGGCTAACGGTCTTCAGGAGAGAAGAAGACTGTTGAAGATAAGCTACTCGACGTCCTTATTGCAGGAGACGGCAAAGATAGATGCGATATTGGCCGCCCAGAGCCCGGAACGTGTGGATGGGTCTTTGAGCATGAGGCCTTTCGTGGCTGGGTGTCGTCGGGTACCGCGACACACCCGCCGCTATACATTCAAGGCACTGCCGGAAGCGGTAAAAGTGTCTTACTCAAGTTCCTCGCCAAAGAGCTTGAAAAACGTATGCGCGTTAGGACTCCGTCTACGTCATCTCCGGTCGAGGAAGCGCTGCCCCTGGAGCTGGGTGTACCAGGGAAGACTATCGCGGCTATATGTTTCTGCGACGACAAGAATGAAATGCGACGGAAGCCGATTTGGATTCTGAGGACGCTTCTGTACAAGACGGTGCAGCAGAATCGGGATTTGGCAAAGTATGCATTGAAACATTTACAGAGCGCTGAGGATCTTGATAGTCCCGGGGCCGATCCGGATGAATTCCATTCTGTGGATGTCTTGCAAAAGATACTGCAAGATATAGTCTCAGATTCAGAACTAGAGGTTCTCTACTTCATCATCGACGGCTTAGATCAGTGTGGACCTCATCTACCTGCTGTTGTTCGTCTGATCAGTGACATTTCCACAAGTGTCAACAAAGAAGCCGCTTCGAGAGGGGCAAAGTTCAGACTGCGCTGCATCATCTCTGATCGAGGCAGTAAGATTGTTCGAGACAAATTGCTTCCCCAGCACATCATCGACATGCCCAAGGACAACAGGCATGACATTGACAAAGTCACAGAAAAAAAGATCAAAGACATCCAAGACTATCGCGAGTTCTCTGATGATGTTCTCAAATCTACTATAGATTTACTAAAAGAAAGCTGTAAAGGAATGTTCAAGTGGCTTTCACTGGTCTTGGAGGATTTGAGTACTTGGGACGGTGCCTGGACCGAGATCAAAGTCAAGGAAAGACTACACAACATCCCTTCAGATGTAGCGACGTATTACAAAACAATGCTGGAACGACAGCAGCGAGATTCTGTCAGTACATTGCGCACATTATTGACGTGGATGTACTTTGCATGCCGACCTCTGACGTTGCAAGAATTGAATGCGGCGTTGACTCTGCAAGAGAAGACATATACCTGTGGAGTGAGCACCGACGAAGAGATTGACGCGTTACAACGCCGCATCGAAAACAGTTGGGGTGCATTATTCCTGGTCCACGATGGCACTGTTCACTTGAGTCACCAGTCCGTGAAGGATTTCTTGTCAGATGTCTTCAGTGACGAGGGGGCGAAAGAATACGAAGGATATGGAATGTCAAGGTCAGACGCACATCGGCAAATGGCGGCAACATGCTTGAGGTATCTCCAGATTAGCGATGTCTATAAGCGCGAAGTCCCTAAACCTCCTGTCAATAACAACGGTATGATAGATGAGACACAGCTTATAACAGTGAAAGAGAAGTACCTTGAAGGGTTCCCTTTCTTGCAGTACACTGTGGAATTTCTGGGTCACCACCTCCGAGAAAGTCGGATCCAAGAAGAAACCGACGTCCCAGGAATGAAGGAATTCTTCAGCGCTGATTCAGCAGCGCTATTGAGCTGGGTGCGCTCATATGACCTCTTGAAGCGATGGGCAAGTGGAAAATGTGAGTTGCGTTTATTTATTTAAATTCACGAGCTGACCTATCACCGGTATCAGATTCAGGGTTCTCCAGTAGTACCAGTTTGCTCTTCGTCGCAGCACGACTTAATCTACCCTGGCTAGCCAACCGCGCAACAACGTGGAGATCTATTGGATCCCTCCCCGTTGATGTACGTACTCCGGACATGTCCGGCTGGAGCGCTATACATCTCGCTGCGGACTCAGGGGCGGCGGAGATGGTAGCCTGGCTCCTGGAGAATAATGCGTATGTGGATGCCGAAACAATGGGATACTCACATCCGGGTCGTACAGCTCTACATTTTGCAGCTTCCAAACGGTCCGATGCTGGACCTCAGATGGTTCAAAAGCTGCTCGAGGGAGGTGCAAAAGCCACAGCTCAAACGAGACAAGGCGGAAACACACCGCTTCACTATGCTGTCGACGGTCGCTCCGTTGCAACTGTGCAGGCCTTGCTAGCATCCGGCGCCGATGCAAATGCTACAAACGGCTCTGGCATCACTCCTCTTCACAAAGCAGTCGCTATTCCAGGGCTAGAGGAGCTCGTTGAGGCAATGCTCAAAGGTGGTGCTGACCCCAACAAGAAGACCAGCATTGGCACAGTGTCTGCTGCTCGGGCATTGGTAAGCCTGAAAGTCTCTCGGAATATGTGGCAGAATCGCTATGACGCCAACGTCTCGCAGAGCGCACTACATATCGCAGCGAAAGCAAAGGATGCAGAACGGACTGTTGAGGTTCTCCTCCAACGAGGGGGAGCTGATCCAAACTGTCGAGACGGCGCTGGGCGGACTGCACTCCACGTTGCAGTGGTGAGACCGGATGCCGAGGCCATCACAAAGCTGCTGATTGATTCTAGGATCGACGTGAATGCGCAGGACATGGATGGCAAGACGCCGTTGCTTGTATTTTTGACTGCGGCAGCACTAGAGGCAAAAACTCAGCCGCCCCTTCCACTAGAGATTGATGACCAGGCATATCGGGAACGAGTTCTCGATATTTTGTTATCAGCAGGAGCAGATCCATCTATCGAGGCGAAAGACAAATCATCCTCTATCAGCTATGCCAAAGAAGCACAATTGCAGTGGGCAATCGATAAATTGGAACAAAGGCTTCGAGAGACCGGAAATCACACCAATATCCCCAAGCAGGAGCCTGAACCTGTCAACGGCGAAAAGGGTGTGAAGAAAGGGTTCCTAGATGCTCAAGCGTCCCGATGGATACCCAAGAGATCTTGGTCATAGTCAACATACCGGTATGGCTCTTTAGGAATGACGATAGTATTCAATGAGGGCTATGTTCAAATACACAGATAGGGGCCAAATAATACCGTAACTCATTCCTACTGTTATCGTTCTGCAAGTGCCGTTCTATGGGAATCCGTCCGAGCTTTACAATTCGCAGTGTTGTCCTTGCTATTGTGAAGTCTAAACTATACTCTGTAAGGCACATATTTCCATCGATTTTCGTCTCTTTATAAATATGACCTGTAAGCCCACACTTCTCTTCGTAAAACTGTGTTGTCTGAAATGACTGGTCCGGCTAAGGGTTTTAGGGAAAGCCCTAACCCTAGCCCCTCCCAACGTTTCTAAAGTTCCGCCCCCACGTGATGCTATGCTCGTATTTTACTCCCTTTCGTTGCAACTTTTTTTGATATACCATCCGGATAAGGGGTCTCGCATATCGAGTTTATATCGCGCTAAGTAGTCCCATCAAAGTGTTCTGTCTTTGCTCGCAAAAGTCTTGTGTCAGGTCTGTTTGGCCCTTGAAGTCCGGAGTCATGGCTGACGACACCAACATGAACGGCGCTGCCAAAACGCAACCAAAGGCGAAACGCAGCAGAGTCCAATTCTCTTGTACGGCTTGCCGATATCGCAAGTAAGCTTCATACATACATTCCAGTATCCTCATTTCCTGCATGAATATATCGACGTATGCTAATCGGTTATAGACTAAAATGTGACCGCACTCATCCCTGCGACCGTTGCACACGGCGCGGGGATGCAGCTTCCTGCACATATGTAGGTCATGGCCCGCGCGGACGCGTGAACCATGATGCAGGAACAAATCCGTCACATATCCAGGACCGAATCCAGCATTTGGAGAATCTGATCTTGTCTTTTGCGCAGCGAAAGAGGCAGGAAGATGAGGGGACTAGTAGTGGCCGTACTAGTACTGCCCGAGGCAGTAACTCGGCGAGTGCTACACCGGTTAGCAATACCAATAATAATGACAGTAATCATATGAATGGTGGAGTGAAAGGTTTACCGGATCAGAGGCCTTCGGTACGGACTGATCCGGGGAAGTTGTTGAACGGTGGGACTACGTATGTGGATTCTTCGCATTGGCAGGCTATTCTTGATGATGTATGTCCCTCTTTTGAATTGTCGGACCGTGCTGATCATTATATATCGATAGCTCAAGGAAGTCAAGAAATATGTGCAGGTGGATGGGGATAATGATCAAGGGTTTGACGACGATGGTTTTCTGGATGGTGACTCAGACGACGAGATAGTCGAGGTTGAGCAGGATGCGAGTCGTCCTACATTGCTGTTTTATGGTGATCGTGTCCCGACGAAGCAGGACTTAATTGCAGATTTGCCGGAAAGGGAGGTTGTGGATAGACTAATTGCGAAATTCTTCAACTCTGATGATCCGATGCTGGGTTAGTATGTCTATCTTGGGATGGATTGCAGGTACTGACTGGTCCAGCTATTATTCACTTCCCAACCTTCCATAGAGAGGTCAGTCTCATCCTAGAGCATATGGTATAAGGCTAACGGCTGTAGTACAATCAATTCTGGAACGACCCCTCGCGAGTGTCGCTGCCATGGCTCGCCTTCTTGTATGGCTGCATGACCATGGCCGTAGGCATATTCCGTCGCAGCATGGAAACACTACCTTCTCCATTAGGCGATGCAGTAGACGAAATCAACCGATTCCACAGGCGTTGCTGCCATTGTCTAATCAACTCAAATTATACCACTGTCGGCAGATACAAGGTCGAAGCTTTGCTAATAAACGCAACAATCGAATACACAAAAAGGGGTAACTCATCAATGAGCGTTTCAATCGTCCTAGGAATTGCAATCAAACTCGCTATGAGAATGGGCTATCATCGCGACGCAAAGCATTACGATACTCTATCCGCATTAGAAGGAGAAATGCGTCGACGCACGTGGGCAATTCTCTCACAACTAGACACACTAACATCCTTCCAAGTTGGTATCCCCAAACAAGCACAGAGTTGGCAAAGCGATACCGACTTACCGCGAAACATCCACGATGGAGACTTTGACGAGAATTCAATCGAGTTACCTCCTTCATTACCAGAAACCGTTCAAACGCCCGCTACATATCTACGATCAAAGAATCGGATCATGGCCATGTTTGGCAAAATCTGCGATCATGTCTACTCACGTCAACCGTCTACGTACGAGAAAATCCTCGAATTGGACCGCGGGCTTGAGGAGGCGCATGATCTGATGGCGTCGGCGCTTCGCATGCGGCCCATGAATCAATCCTTTGCCGATAATGTGAGCATTATCATGAAACGATATACCCTAGATGTATTATACCAAAAGGCCCGCATTGTGCTGCATAGGAAATATCTCGTTGAAGCTCGCTATAACCCGCAACTGAGTTACTCACGCTCCGTATGTGTGACGGCTGCAAAGGAGATTCTTCGTCATCAATACGATCTTTACAAGGAGTCGCAAGTGGGTGGGAGGTTGGAGAAGGATGCTTGGTTTTTCAGGTCGCTTCAAAATAGTGATTTTGTCCTGGCAGCGATGGTTGTTTGTCTTGAATTATTCAAGAATAATGACACTGTCACTGTCTCTAATACGCAGCAACAAAACGACAGCAGTCCTGCTAGAGATCTCAACGAAAGGAATAAGCTGATTGAATCACTGCAAAAATCTCTTGAAGTCTGGAAGGAGAATCTGAAGCATTCGGTCGAGGCGCGAAAGGCGTTTTATGCGGTGAATGTTATGTTGAAGAAAGCCGAGATTGATGATGAGGCCAGAAAGAGAGGTAGTCAAAGTCCTACACAGATTACGTCGAATATGTCTATGTCCAGTACCCGGGGGAGGACACTGGATCATATTTCAATGGGAGAAAGTGCGTCTACTCGTGAGATTGGGGCTAATGGTCAAGGTACGTCCCTCTTTCTCTACTTCTCGTATCATATTTCTGATTGTATAGATGTACAAATGGAAAACTACATTCCATCAAATATATCAACCATCCTCACACCACCTATATCCAATACCTCCCACCAACTGCCCGACAGACACAACAGCACCATCCAACCCTCCGCGCCAGCACCGAACCTCGACGTCTTCCCACAACCATACCTCGACTTTCAATCCTCATTACCAGGTCTAGAAATTATAGAGAATATGCTCGATACACCACAAAACCTTGACTGGGTACGCCCCTCTCCTCCTTGTCACAAAATAACAGAATATTGCAAACTGATTATGAAAATGTATAGCATGCCTGGGACGGACATATGCATGACACTAACCCGTCGCTGTGGGAAGAAGCATACTGGAATAATTCGAGCGAGGGGTTACAGGCACAGACTAATACGAATAGGAATGGGGGTAATGATTTGATGCATGTGGATGATGTGAAACATCATCAACTAGAAGCACGCAACATCTCCGCTGATAGTAACGACAACACTAATGGAAATGGGACGAGTAAGATGGATGATTCGCTGTATTCGCTGTATACCGCGCGAGGATATAGGGGATAGAATGTGTTTGTACTTAGCATTGCATATATTTATGTACAGGGTAGGTCACCTATGTGCGGATACTGCCACAGATATTGTTGCCTGGTTTGATGTAAATAATCCTCCAAGGTTGGTTTGTACATATCTGACACGTCGACATAGCTCCATGATATCTATATATGTGTTCTTCACTCCGTGAAATCTACCTATTCATGGTCACTTGAGCAAGTCTCTTCAGTGCCAACTCCGAGTACCAACCTTCCAAGCTTCGAAGAGGAATGTCGTGTAATTAAATTACTACTAAACATGGCCAAGAGGAATAAAAAGCAAATAAATATGTACTCCAAATAACCTATGAACAAAAATCTATATGAAACCGATTGTATGCACGCTTGAACTAAGCAGTCAAATTAGGACACTCCCCCTTCGCCCTCAAAAACGCATCCGCAAACAATTCCTGCATCGCAAAATAATGAAACAGTATCCCCCCCAACACAGCAATGTGCCATATATTATGACTTGCGCCGCAATAATCAAATAAACCCGGAAACCAGCGTTCGGGGATTTGAGAGGCGTAGATACATGCTCCCAATCCGTAGACCAGAATACTTTTCATGACGGGTGCGTAGAAATATAGACACCATGAAAAGCCGCGAGAATAGCTTAGTTGGATTAAGGGTGCGAACCCTGTTAAAGCCATGAAGCTGTAGAATGCGACGCGGGCCCAGGACATGTCGGGTCGGTTGAAGGTTGGGTGCCATGGCAAAATAACGCCGCCGATGCCGAGGGAGAAGGTGAGAAGGATATAGATCCAGCGGGAGGTCGGTTCGCAGTAGAATGCGGTGTATTCGGTTGTCATTATTGATGCTGCGACTAGGAATGAAATACCGGTGTAATCGACGCAGGCGAATCGTTCCATGACTTTTTGATTTGCGATTCCGTTCATGGTATGCCATATTGTGCTGCAGACGAGGCACTTACAGGCTGCGAAGAAAAACACGGCGGCGATCATGATGTCCGCTCTTGTGCTGAGGTGGAAGTTCGGGTTGAGAGGGTAAAAATAGAAAGCGATCGATAAAACGATAAACAAGCCGATTAAATGAGACCAGATATTGACTAGTTCGTTCGAAAAGGAGAACACCGAAGTAACGCACTCTTTCGGAGATGCCGTGAATCGATAGCCCTGTAGAATATGTGGATTGACTCTCCATGGATGCGGCAGGTCATGGTAATGAATGAGACGGCGCTCCTGTGCCAGGAGAATAGCACGATCTATACTCTCGCGCAGCGCTTCCTTGGCCCGTCGCACACTCTCCATACCTTCATCCACTGCTTCGTTCACAGCTTCCCGCGCATGATTCAACCCTGAGTCAACCGCTTTCCAACCTTCATCAAAGGCACTCGAGATACCGGCCGCCTCTCGGACTAATTGAGACCTAGCCTCGATATCGCTCAGAAATGACTCCATAAGTCGCATGCCAGCATACGCTTTTTCGCTAAGAGTTTCCTTGGTTGCTAAAGCTTCGTTGTATCGTCCTTCGAGTGTTTCGACGAGGATTTTGGCCCGTTTCTTGCCGCCTCCCATTAATTCGCCTGATGCTGCACAACACGAGTCTCGAACGGCTTCTAGTGCCGCATATCCTCTTCGCATGCTAGCGTCTATCGATTCCATGTGGGATTTACGGTATTCTTCGAGCCATTGTAGACGTCGTTCTAATTCGACAAGAAAGACCTCGACCTGCGACAGGATTAGTCAGAATCTGTGCTTGAGAAAAACCTAGTCATAAGGAATTGACTCACCCGTAGAAAGACAGCATCTCCGTCGTAGTCACAAGACGACCGTCTCGCATGCTGGAAAGAATGTCGCCTCCTCGAGCGGATAAGGGGCGTCTCTTCGTTCGGAGTAGTGCAGCTAGATGTCGAGATGCCGCCTTCAAAGGCTCCAATTGTCACGGCGGGAGCCTTGCACGCCATTTTGTTGTATAGAGACCGGAGAGGAGATTTGTCTATTCTAGCAGAAAAGTTGTTGGTTTCATAGCTGAGAATCCTCGGAGGGGAATTAATTGTTGAGCGATTAAACTATCTGGTGGAGACTCGTAGTCAGAGTGACAGGGATCGCTGGCCACTAATTATTTTTCAATAATCAGACGGCTAAACTCGATAAGAAAGGTCTGTCCGCTAGGCCCGGCCGCAATGCATGAGTCAGGTTGACACTTGTCATGCAGAGAGATTAGATTGTTGCATCTATTGATAGGAGGAAGAATAACTAAAAGAAAGATATAGAAGAATAAAGTCGGTGTTGTGTTGAAAAGTATCAGACGAAGAGAAGAAAGAGACAAGGCCGACGGGCGGTCTTGGCAGCCGATAGCCAATGGGCAAATCACATGAACAGAGCCAACCATCTCTTCACATCTTCCACTTCTGCCCTGTCACTTGCTGCTAGACTTCGCCTGTCAAAGCACATACTATGTACTACATACATGAGATCAAACTAGTCTGACACATCCAACCTATGAACGACCTTGTCAACTCCACGAGTTCTGTCTAATTTTCCACAAAGCTATCTCCATCAATCTACACTTTGCCACAGCCAAGCAAGTGTCTGTCTACATACGCGAAAATTACCTCGGCCTTTTTCCGCGCAGATCAGTAAATACCTGTTTGGTGATTTTTGATAGCGGCAATTCAACTCAACATACAGAAAGTCAACTAGAAGAAAAATGGCGGAAACAGCATGCATGACAGTCCGCGACATCGTCACTGATCCCTCCCTCCTACCCGTCCTCCAGGTCAGCGCAAATGCGCATAACGAATGCCAAAAACTTCTGCAGCTGCTCGATCCAAACAATGCAGCGACTACTGCTACCATACCGTCACAGGAAACAATCCTGGCAATCTCCAGACAGCAAAAGATTCTATACGCACTCCTTGCACAGCTGCGCGGATTAAATCGCGATGCTATTCTCCGCGTCCGAGAGACCAAGCAAGTAACCGCCCAAGCACGTCAAGAGATTGATCGGTTACATCTGCAATTACAAAATCTATACTATGAGCAGAAACATTTGATGGGTGAAATTGCTGCTTGTGAATCATATGAGTTCGTCTCTTCTCCCCTTGTCTCCTCACTGAATGAACGCTGACAGTTGGATGGTAGTCATATATATCGATCCCTCCCACTCATCCCAGAAGAGGATTTCTTCAATTATTCCCTGAACACGCAGACTCAGACCCCCACGAACTCATGATTGCGCGCATAAAACATGAACATGACGAGCGAGAGAAACTAGAGCAAGCGAGACAGGAGCTCTTGAAACGGAAACAGGCTCTGATTGCCGAGAATAAAAAGAGGAAGGACGATTTGGCCAACCTTGATGCAGATTTGGAGAGGTTTATTGATGTGAGTTGTTCGCAGATAAACTGTCGTGGAATAATCTTGAGACTAATCGTTCGAATAGGCGGCCAAACCGATTCAGAAAATCTTTGAAAAGGAGTATTAATATCCCCAAGGATGTGTACGTTGGTTGCATGGCGTTGTTTGTAGATACCCAGCTATTACTTCATAGCATATAACGGCGTTCATGCTTGGTTCGACAGTTTATCAATAGAATACAATATGGTATCATGAATTAGAAGACTTCCTCCGCTTGAGCTCAACCACAAAATTCTTCACCTCCCTCAACAACCCCATCACTAACGGAACTCCAATAGGCCCCAACAGCGGCAAATAAACCGCAATCTTATGCTCGTCCGGAAAGTACATTTGCCCAACCATACTCTTCTCAAAGAAACTCTTCTCGGCTTCCTTTTCGGCTATCCGTGCGCTCGCTAATGCGGCGGTGAATTTTCCTTCGCGGAGGAGCTGGCATGTGGATTTTAGATGGGATAAGGTGGTGAGGACGGATGAGGCGACGTTTAAGGGGATAGGAATTGAGGAGAGGGATTGAGTGAGGCGGGCTAAGGAGCCCATTGTTGATGATGCAGATAGCAACAACGTAGCTGCTCGGGTACGTATTGAGGTTTGGAGGCGGAGTGGGAGTGAGGATGGTGTGGCTGGCGTGCCGAGGAGAGTGAGGAGTTGGTGCGAGAAGATGAGGAGAGCAGGTTTCAATGACTCCTTAGAGAGGTGTGGCGGATTGACAGCGTCGCCAGCCGCAATAGTAGATACTGGTGGATTGACAATAGCAACACCACCCCATTGCGGCACAATCCAGCTCGTTGCAAGACTCTCCTTAACGACCAACGGCGATTGTGCTGCAGCAGGAACATAAAGAACAAAATTAATCGTTGGTCCGCTGCCTATACTCGGACTCAATGGCCATTCTGCCGCGTTCACAAAGGTGCTAAGATCTTCCTCCTTGAGCGTCCATTGTTCAGTTCTTTCATCATACTCCGGATGAGGAGATGTCGGGGCGAATGAAGCATACAACTGGACCTGAGTGTCTATTGAAAAGTTGCTGATTGGCGAGAAGGCGTCCAACAATGGAACCATGTATTCTTGAATTGCATCTTCAATTTCCCACGACGACGGTTGTGAACCAGGTGTGAAAAGAGAAAAGGACAAATGGTATGTCTCTGCGTACTTGAGCGACCTGCCGACTCGTTTGCTGACGAGCTCCGCCAATTGACCTCCTCCAGGGTACGAAGATGCCAATGCAGGGTTGCTCTGGCCCAAAATATATGCTATTGTTGCTTTCTCCTCGTTGAATAATTTCTGAATCTCGCCAGCGATAAATGTGATAAGTGGGGAGGTTGTCGAGGTAATGGACGAGAGCTGACTAGACGGGTACCATATATCCATGCGTGGTGAATAGGAATGAAGCTGTGAAGTAGGAGTTGCGATTTCCGTAGGAATGAGATTTACGACCAGTGCTGCATTTGATTTATCCACTGATTCAACATCGCTATCAAGTTTATTGTTTTCTTTCGTCTCAGTATGATCTGCAAGCTTTAGTCGTAAATGGTGTACCGGAAACTCGTTCAAGTCGTCCAGGGCATGTTGTGTGGTTCTCAAAAGGCTTTGAGCCTCGGCCAATGAGACAGATGGTGTGCGAAGAATGATCTCTAATGGGAATTCGGGTTTGCATGCCTATATCAACAATCAACATGTCAGCTCTTGCTTCATATAAATGGCAGCACTCCGGCGAGACCCTCACCTTGCCCTCAGCCCAACTCATCATCTCATCCAGGGGTAACGATGCCCGGTAAACAGAAGTCGTCTTCCACCACATCGGAATCCCGAAAAATATAATCACCACCCAAAATGCGAGTATAACTTTGGTTCGTGTCCGTATCGCTTCCGGTTTCTCAGGTGGAAGCGCATGACTGACCACTGCGCTCTCTGATGGCAGTGCTTCCATGGCTGAGCGTGTCGTAGTGACTGGTAAGGGTTTAGCAGAGGCAGTGATGCCTTCACCATTTTTTGCCATTATCGGAGCATTGCTATTTGTATATTTTGTCGGTTTGCTGATCTATCCAGACACAGGGGAGTTGTGACTGACTGTTAGCTGTCGAGGAGAGTGGAGGCTGATTGGCCAGATCTGGGGGAGCCCGTAAGAAGCTCCACGTGATTGGATCCACATCAACAATCTCGATCTGATTATTTTGCTTCATCTCAGTTTATACGCACAACATGCTATTAACAAACGGTTATACATTATGAAAACGCTAAGATGATTATATGCGATTACATACAGGTATTAGATGCGATATGGAAAAAGAATGATCGGAAAAAGGTCTAGTTCTTCCGCAATGGACTATTACCCTGAACAGGGGTCTCGGTCACCCTGAACGATGGTTCACCCTTCGCATTCTGAAATCCGGCCTTTTCCATCACCTCGCTAAAGGTGGTATTCCGATCCTGGTTCAAGCTGCTAATGCCCAACATGTTGGGCGGGGAATACACCTTAATGCTCTCCGTGCTCGGTTGGCGAGGACCACCACCAGGTCTATCGGTCTGATGCGGGGGTGTAACAGGTGGCTTTCTTACAGCAGGCATAGCCGGCATTGGGGGCATAGGCGGTGTTGCAGTATTCCATTGCGGGCTTTCAGCATTACTGTTGCTGCTATGATTCGTGCCGACAAAGATGCTCTTCACCCGGGTACCGGTTCGACGCATCATTGATTTAGAGCGTGCCACCGTTCCTGGTGTCGGGTATCGACCGCTCAATTTTCGCTGTAGCAGAAAGTCCGTGCGGAAAGAGCCATTTTCGTCATCTAGGATTGGATCCGATATTCCGACAATCGTGCCACCAGAGGAGCGATGGGTCTTTTGAAGTGTGCTCTCGCGATTCTTCTGATCTCCTCGTCGTCTACACATCATCATGATTGCAGCCGCGAGGGCACCGGCCACTGCGCCAGGGAAAAATCCGGCAATAACTGCTGTTGCAGGGAACTGGGGACATTTGGCAGTTGTCTCGGTCTGCGTTGAGTTTGAAAATGCAGTAGTTGGTGTCGCCGTTGCTGCTGATGCTGTTGACGTTGTATGTGCTGTAGGCGCTGTATCGCTAATGGAAATCGTGGATGTGGCAGTGGCAGTTGGTCGTGTCGTTGCCCCAGATGCGACCGTCGTCGGCGAACCAGAGGCAGAGGTTGTGGAACTTGATTTATCGAGGACGCATGTCGTATTCTTCGCGCAGGTATATCCAAACGGACAACACCCTTCCGCACAGGTCGGCAAGTCTTCATTCAGCTTCGTGGATTGTATAGGCGCAGTCGGATTGGCAGTGGCATTCATCGCCTGCACATTACACGTAATCGGCTCGATGAATGTGCAGTCGGAACCCGTGGGACAACAAAGAACACTGCTCCCACTATCCAAGCGAAGACATGTTGTATCTGACGAGCAGCAAAAGCTCCCGGAATATGAGCTACCGCACGAGGTATAGTTTGCGGCACAGGACGAAGCAGAAGCGTCCCGTAGGAAAATACCGTTTGGAGGCAAGTCGATGAATGCTGCAGCTGCCCACGAGGACCAGCCTAGCTGTAGTAAGGCTGCAGCAAAGATGGGGTGGAGGTATTTGATCATGACCACTAGCTTTTTGTATGTGGAAGTAGAAAAGGTCAGATGTAACAGACTGAAGAAATGGAACTGAGAAAAGCAGAGATTGAGATATATGATCTGCAAATTAAGGGCAACATCCGATAGTATCAAGCCTGCTCCAAAAAGAATGCTATGCAAGTACGACAAAGGAAACCGGGAGAATTCTTCTATACTGCAGCAAAGGAATGAATGAATGAATACAAAGACTCTGTCAGAGAAGAGGCAAGATGGCTACGAGGTCTATTTGTGCCAGCGAGCCTACGAGTCGTCGCCCAAGTCCCGTCTTGAAGAATCACCCATTTCGCGTTACGCGCCCATGTCCCAGATATGGCATGATGAAGGCGCCGAGTGGAGGAGAGCAGCGATCTCCAGTAGAAACAAAAGTCTGAGAAAAGTATGACTCTTCCAGCCTACAGGCTATCAGTGTTCTAAATATACAGTGGATACATGGAACTTGAAACAGTAGATTCCCAGTCCTCCTCTATCGTATGGTTGTTGATGGCTCAGGGTTAACCGCCGGAAAGGCTGTAAAAAGCTCGATCTCGGGTTCCCATTGGCCAGACTGTCTCCCGCCCACACTAGTCTGTATTGGGAAATAATGGCAGAAATTCTGCGGAATCCGCGAGTTCTTCCACCTTGAGCTTTCAAGACAACAGATCAAGCAGCTTTGTTGCAGGTGTCTTTGCGACTAGCTCCCCCGGTCTCGCCATTCGTCAGACATAATTATGCTGCAAAGATTAATAAGGCCGCAGAGCGGTCTCCGCTCGGCATCGGCCGTTGTTAAGGTGAGTGAGAGTGGACATTAACACACGAGCACCTGCTGTTCGGAACAGCTATAATCATTGGGGATAAACACCTCTAAGAATATGATATTGACTTCAATGATGAAAATAGACGTCTTTGGCTGGCCTTCCTCGATTTCAGTATCGCAGTCTTCATCGAGTCCCTCAATTGGCGAACGAGCGCATTTTTAGAGAACATGGCATTTCCGAGTTTATGTCCCCCGAAGCCTTTGATTTTGCTTGGACACAGTACCAATCGCTGTTGGTGGAGAAATTGAATTTGATGACACAGGGTATACACAGTTCAATACTAGAAATATGAGAATTGGTGCTCATTGCTTTCTTCAAACAGATACCGCCGATGCAGATTTGGATACACTCGCTCTCGTTAAAAAGTATGCCAAAAGGCGCGAGACTGCCCACTTGTTCAATTATGCCTCCATGGCTCACAACAATCATTTCTTCTTTCACCGTCTTGTGAGCTGTTTCCCATCGAATCTGGAAAATCGACGTCACTAACATTGTATATTCCACTATAGTCCCCCGTCAAAGTCCCCATACCCGACAAACTAGCCTCAGACATGAGTGACAGTGCCTCATCACCCGAGTCCCTAAAACAAGACTTCCTAGCCACCGCCAGCGCCCAATTCGGTCCCGGCTTCGTCTGGCTCGTTGCTCAAGCAAACACGGGTCTACTCAGAATCCTTTCCACCTATAATGCCGGTACCCCTTACCCAGAAGCATTTGCTCGACAACAAGGGGTAGACATGAACAACGAACCCACTCCAGCGGCGGGACAAACACCCAAATTCTACAGCTTCCTTGGCCTCCCATCATCCGGTGAAGCAACCCCCGACCTCGCCCCTGGCGGAATGCCGCTTACTCCACTTCTCTGTGTGAATACATGGGAACATGTCTGGATGATGGACCACGGTATCGGTGGTAAAGATGAATATCTCGAGCGATGGTGGGATAGGGTTGATTGGAATGCGGTGGAGGATGCGCACAAGGCTACTGTGGGATACAACGTGAACTTGAATAAACGATCTTTATCGATGTAATCGTTACAAGACCAGTGTTCCGATTGATTGTTTTATTAGTGTTGGGCTTACCCTTTTCAATCTTCATGTATTATATATATAGCATTGGGGTACTGGGACAAAATGTGTAATTTGTACTTGATATAGAAATTCTTCAAGCAGTTCTAACACTCTATATACATCCATCATAGATATAAGTACATTTTACCACATATGCACAGATCCCGACCAACCTACCGGCCAAGAGTCATCTGCTCCTTAATCCTCCTCTCAAACGCGTCAATCATAACTCCAGCAACCCTATCCTCCACCGCAGACATCATAGCAGTATGCATCGGGTTCTGAAACCGGAAATGAATCTCCAGCTTGACTTCCGTCTCTGCGCCAGAGGATGAAGTTGCCAATTTAGGTACGAGCTCCCATTTTGTACTCAAATGACTAAATAGCCCTTCATCCGCTCCCGGGATCGGTTGCCCATCATCACCAACTCCACCACCACTTCTAGCTTCCACGATCCACCGGTCTCTGTCGCATGTAACTCTTGACGTAAATGTCTCTGTGAAGGGGGGGTATCCAACTGTCAGAAATGCCTGGGACGGATATCCGGATGTTTGGTCGCGCGCAGTCACGGTTGATGCAGTGAGGAAAGGCAAGAATTCTGAGTAGGATTCGACTGAGGCGATGATCTCGTAGAGTGGGGAGGGGGGGAAAGGTAAAGTGCGAGATGCGCGGAGGGTGCGAATACTCTCCGGTTTGTTATTGTTATTATTATTTGAGAAGATGTCGGGGAAACTGATGAATGATCGCTGCTGGCGGGTGAGATATAGATGTGTTCTCGATTGCCGTAGGGCGGAAAGAGCGGACTGGTGTTGACATGTTATCGAGGCGGATCTTGAGGTTGTAGTATGGAGCCAAGCAATTGAGGCTTTCGAGCTATTTATTATTGTTGGAATGAACGCGTTGTCACTGCGCGATACAGTGCAATGCCTTTGAAATGTCCGAGGGCGCAGAGTTGGTCTCATGGTTCGGGGTGACCTCAATCTTGAGGTTGGTGCTGATATCATGTATCAGTCAGTGGATGCTATGACACTCTTCTAGTGGACATTAGAGAAAGAGTAATATTGTTTCACTGTAGTAATTTGTATGGATTGCACCATCAGAGTTGGTGGGCTATTGAAGACTTGGAGTTGATGCTGTCATAAAATCGGCCATCTACAAAGTGGATCTACAATAATGCCTTACGATTCAGGCTCTAAATGTACAACAAGAAGTCCGGAAACCGATTGAACGTTCTTTCCATTCTCTACAAAGCCTTGTGTCGATAATAAGGGGGTAAAACATACTGATGCTTGGCCGGGTTTGTGACTATTCACTGGTTAGGAGCTCTTCATTGCAGTTGTTCTTTATGCTACTTGTTGTGTCGGGATGCTTGAACTGTCTCAAAACAGCATGAAATATGCGAAACGACCTCGGGAGCTCAGAAAATGCGAGACGTCAAAGCAGATCAATAGAATCTCGTGTCTTTCATTATCAAATCCGACAACGAGATCAACCAGGCTGTTCCAACATGAAACTGTCAGGATATACCTTTTACCTTTGATATATATCTTCTCCGACCAGTCTATGTCTGTAGCAACATAGGTAGTGACTCTACTTACCTATGTACATATATTTAGACAGCGATTGCGCTTATGCCCTATTTCCCAGCAATTACAACTCCTTGGGGGAGCCCGTTGAGCTGGCTGTAAAGGCACGCTCCCATTGGGTGGTGGAGGAGGGGATCTGGCCTCTTAGGGAGCTCCTGAGCAAGCTCTCGGCCTTCAGCAACTGTAAAAATACAATCGGCTTGTAGGGCTCTTGTACGGCGAGTACGGCGCTTCTGTAAGATATCATTTGCTTCGTGTAGGTTAAGGTTCTCCCTAGCTAAAATGGCAGCTTGGTGCATCGCTATAAGGATCCCTTGATCAACTGATTAAAAGCTCGACTCGACGCCGAATTCCTGTTTAAATCTCTCATATTGAGAGAGCTTTTTTTTTTCAGCGTACGGGCATTGTAAGGCGTTTTTGGGCTCCAGATGCTGTTGCTTGACGTGCTAGGGCGAGTTGAGGCTGGAGTAGCCTCCCGGATAGCAATTTGCAACTGAGATGGGACTTTTTGCGGATTATTGGTACAATCCCAGTGGGTGAGAAGCAGCCCTTAATATTTTGTGTGGTATAAGTTTGGTTCCATACGCTATAAAGCATATCTAAGAAATCCAGCTTATCAACATTGTAAATCCCAAACCGAATCTGGCTCTCAACGGCGGCCCCGTACAAGCGCTTCAACACTGAAAAAAACCCTACATCTAGAGGCTGAAGAAGATGAGATGAATGAGGAGGCATGCAACATGCAATAATATCAATTATTTTTACATGCCTGATCCAATCCCGGTGTTAAATGGCTGCTATGGCCATCAAGGATTAAAAGTCGATAGGCACCAACTGTGAGAGGCCTTGTTTTGGGCTCAAATATCCTTTTTAGCCACTGTAAGCCAATTTCATCAGAGGTCCAGCCATTTGGAGAGTACGTAATTGACCAATCAGGGGGGCAGCCTTAGGCTTGTATACCACTCAGCTCGGTTGGTGCCAGATTTGAATGTAATCAGGGGAGGTCTCTTTGAGCTAGCAAAATATCTGCCATTTTATGAAGCATATGCTGTGCCCGGGTGCGCTGTTTACACATAGAATATGAGGACCTGTGAAATCGACACTGAAAATGACCGCTACTGAGGCTTCTTATGGCGTCAGTTCCACCTCGTAACGCCCAGCGTGAAGCCGCCGCTTTAACTAGGTAAGGGCTAGGACTGCATACGTTCACGAAATCCATCCTCATGGAAAAGTAACCATCAACTTTTTCCCGTTTACAGAGTCCAACATCAAAAGGTATACTAATAAAACGTAATACCGATAGGAAAAAGTACAATTCTATTATTACTACATGCCATCAGCTCAATCTTGTAGCGTGCCGCTGGAGCTTTAGATCTTCTTTATATCCTGTCCCAGGCCAACATATCAATATATAAGCGCATTAAGATGCTCGCAGACAAGGACTTTGGCATCCACACTATCTGCTCTGTGGGTTCCAAACTTGTGAAAGACCGTGGCCGCGATCAATATATGGCCAATGTCGCTCTGAAGTTCAATCTCAAGCTTGGCGGTATCAATCAGATCGTTGAGAACAGGAACCTTGGCATCGTCGACGAGAACAAGACAATGGTTGTCGGCACCGACGTGACACATCCCTCACCAAGCTCCTCCTCCAATGCGCCTTCTGTCTCTGCAATGGTGGCTTCTATCGACAAGTTCCTAGGCCAGTGGCCCGCGACATTGCGCATCCAACACGCGAGGCAGGAGAATGTCACCGACCTCACCGAGATGTTCAAGTCTCGCCTAAACCTCTGGAAGACCAAAGGTACAGTTGGTTGCAAAAACGATGCGCGCTTATACTCACTTCAATTGTTTCTCAACCCTGTAGCAGCCAAGAGGCGCTAAATCAGATTCATTAATTATTCCGAAGCCCCTGTCTTAGGCTTCAGGAACAAGTTGGTGCGAATACAGATATCGGCTTCATCTAGGTATATTCGATATTCGTATCCGCCGTACCAAAAACATCGAATAAAGATTCGATATCTGTATCCGCCTTTCCAGATCACGGCGAATAATATCGCCAGAGATATCGGCAATATTCGTATCCGCTGCGGATATTGTCCACCGCCCTTCACTGCCTGATGCCCGTTATCACCTAATGTCAGATTTTGCTTAAAACGCAAAAAATCGCGTATATTTCAAAGCGCGATAAATCAACCAATAAATACGAGCTCGCACTTGAAGCTTTACATCCCTTAAAGACAGAAGAAAAGGTTAATGTCGCTTTGGTTGCAAGAACATATGGTGTTGATCCTTCAAATCTCAGAAAACGTCTTCGCAAGGTTACCGGTCCAAAAGAAGCACAATATGACAATCAACGACTATTGAGCGGAGGGCAATCTCAAGCACTTATAAGATGGATAAATCATCTTACCGAGAAGGGCCTGCCACCTACGAATTCGATGCTGGCAAATTTTGCAAAAGATATATGTGGCAAAAAGCCTGGAAAAAACTGGGCTAGTCGCTGGTTAAAGTCTCATTCAGATCAGGTTATTTCTCGCTATTCTACGGGCCTCGACATGGACAGGAAAAAAGGCAGGTAAATCATGGAAATACGCGTTATATTTTAAGCTTCTTGGTCGGAAAATAGAGCAGTATAATCTTGCTCCAGAACAAATCTATAGGGCTAGAATAGTTACTACGTAGTATAGACGAGTCTCACAAGTTGTTACAGAAACCCATAAGAGGAAACTCGTAAGATGTATTTAATAATATGACAGTTTCGTGTTCACTTATGTACATATTACGGTACTTAAACACAGCCACACCATAATCTTTATGGCTATTGCGTACGCTGCCTTTTCTATCCTATTATCCGCGTGTGATTCAATGTCCGCATCCTCGTGTGAAGTGGAAGGCGTTGCAACTAGGACGAGCGACTGAATTATACAAGAGTTACGGAATCATGTCTGCGACGGATACAAAACTGCTACAATTTGACTTATACAGAGGCATTTGCTCTAGAGATAATGGGACCGATAAATAAGCCAAGGAGGTATGTACAACTAGGGAGTGATAACTACTGCATCTGTCATATGTGCGAAATTACGAGCAGTTATCTTCCTCAGTGAGTCGCGGAAAAAGTAAAGGGGAATCACCAGAAGATAGAACGCCCACAAGATTCCAGCCATTGTTCCGTACTGTGCCTCTGCACCAGATTTAGAACGCCAATCGATGGCAGCGTATGAAACCCCAAAACCTATAGTATTCTTGATGACATTGACAAGAACTCCAACGTCCATAGCCCGAGATCGGTGAGAATCCACGCAGTATGTCAAAAGAATATTGGCTGAACTGGTTAGCCCAAACGCCAGCAAACCCCATCCGACAGTCGTACCCGCCCAGAGTAGATCCTTATTCAAAGACCAACCGATAATCACACATCCAGTAGGACTTAGTAATGCTCCAAGCAAGACAAGTGGCAACCTACTTCTGGGGTCATGCTCGCCGTCGGAATTCTTCGTTGCCCTTCTAGACAACAGGTCGGCAACTGCACCACCTACCGGAAGTCCGATCACCAAGCCTACAAGCGGTCCAAAATTGAGAAAGCCGATTTTCCAAGAAGGCCACAGATTTGGGGGCATTGCAAATAGAGTGCTAACAAGGACAGACGTCACAACTACCCAGCCTATAGTTAGACCGAAGACAAGAGTTGTAACTAGCACTTCAGGAACTAGTAACATTGGAAACGGGCGAATGAATAATCTCAGTGGGTTTTCTTTATGTCCGACACGATCAGTTCGAAGAGAGAATGATTGTCGAATCCACAATTTCCACAGATTTTCACTTAACCGTGTTTCGTTGTCTGTAGACGGAGTCACAAATTCCGCCTGGTTGACAGTACCCGTGCTCTTGATTTGTTGAGTCGCATCGTCGGAGGTACAGTTATCGACTGTGTGAGACGTACTTGGAAGCATTAATATGCAGCTCACAAGATTGATACCAGTTGCGATAGACGTGACGATAAAGAACCATCGCCAGCTATGTAAGCCGGATGCAATTCCACCAGCCACGATAGGACCAATGGATGACCCAGCTGCCAAAAACCCAACGTAAACAACCATGGCACTAGCGAGTTGTCCCTCTGAGAAGCATTCCGAGACGATCAATGGCCCCAATGCTTCAATAGCTCCACCGGAAATGCCTCCGAGAAATCTTGTTGCTCGTAGTGAAGAATACGACTGCGCCGTTGCAGCCCAGATGTTCGCTGCGAGAAATACGGCCATCGATATGAGGATAGTATATCGCTTGCCCAAATATTCCACCACCGGTACAGCCCAACAATTCTATAAGCATAGGAGAGTTAGAATCGCGTGATTATACATATGAATGTTTGTTCTTAACTTACAGCAAGCCCTAGCATGAGCAAGGCATATGTTGTCAGGTGTGCTGCTTCATTGGCAGAACAATGAAAATCTTCAATAAGGAGACTGAAAAGAGGAGGAATGCCGGAAGTAAAGATATTTCCCATCATGTTGTAAAAACTGATATTGAGGAGAATCATTATACGCCACGATAGCGGCCAATCCTGTCATACTTTGTCAGTGGCTGTACAAAAACTACTGGTGTGGAGGTCCAACCCAAGGCCCTACTACCATCTTCGATAATTTTGCATGTAATTCGTATGATGTACTCAATCAATCACTGACGCGGTATTCTGGATGGCAACTATCTTTCGAGAAGTATCAATATGTGTGGGATCCGGGGGGCTAGTGCTGCGCCATACCTACTTTATAGATAGTCGTTTTCCGGGGGTAATATGGGGAACACGGTCCGCTACAATTGTTCGGGGAAAGATCGGATGAGTCGCCATCACCAAGATAGTATGGCTTGGCCACTTCATATTTCAATATAATAATATCCTTTACTACGCTATTCGCGTGCTTTAGGCCTATCATCTATAGTACCCTGGCACATAAAACGCCCCAAGCAGCACATCTGGGATGAGAGAGAAATCTCGAGAGTTTCCCAGCAAGCTTTACAAGTTTGTCTTCAGCCGCAAGCCAGAATGCAGGATCCAATTGCTGTATCGCTCATAATTGATGGTGTCGACGTCCGCGCACCTTCCAATGGCTGCGTATTCGAGGCGAATTGTTCCGTTGCCTCCCAAGATGATAAGATTCTCATCCAGGGTGCTGACCCGAACCTATGTGTCTTGGCTGTTGAGTCTTGCTCGAGAGCCTTTCAGAAATGGAAGAAGACATCACCTGAGCGTCGAAGAAAGCTGCTTCAACGTTTAGCACAGGTACATCATCCCAATGATTCTGTATGATACTCACAGGACTGACCATTTGATAGTTGATCCGCGACCGAGCCGATGAGATTCGATCTCTCATAGAAAGCGAGATTGATTCATCTAGGCAATGGTCAGAGATCAATCTAGAAGCCGCTCTAGACTTGGTAGAGGAGATGGCTGCACTTGTCACCTCTGAGACCATGGCAGGAAGTATACCCGTGACGAACAATAGGAAAGCGCAGCCTATGATTTTTAAGGAGCCACTGGGCGTAGTCTTAGGTATTGCACCTTGGAATTCGCCTTTGGTACTCGGTCTACGAGCAGTCGTTCCGCCTATTGCAGCCGGTAATACGGCTATTCTAAAGGTCAGTTCTTAGGGAATATTTTCCCCCCCCCGTTTTCATGATACTTTCAGCAAAAGCAGTCAAGAGGCTGACAATGTAACCTGAACAGGGATCTGAACTTAGCCCAAGGATCCATTACTACATCGCGAAATTGTTTCAAGAGGCAGGATTTCCACCTGGAGTTCTCAACTTCATACTCCATCGACCTCAGGATGCCTCGTTGACATTCGAAAGTATGATTAGCCACCCCGCGGTTCGAAAATGCAATTTTACCGGATCAACCCCGGTAGGGAAGTTGATTGCTTCTCGAGCTGCCGCCGTCCTGAAACCTGTTCTGCTGGAATTGGGCGGTAAAAACTTTGCAATTGTGATGGAAGATGCCGACTTGGACAAGGCAGCACAACTGATCTTGGCAGGTGCCTTTCTAAATGTGAGACTTGACGTTATATTTCTGGTAGCAAGTCACTAACGTAAATAGAACGGCCAAATATGTATGTCAACAGACATTGTCCTCGTTTCACGGCCAATATTGCCAGAATTCCGAGAAAGGCTACTGTCACTACTGGACAATGCAAGTAGCGACGTTACAAATGTAATTACACAGAAGAGCTGCTCCCGACTTCAGTCTCTGCTTGAAGATGCTGAGTCCAAAGGGGCCGTCCTAACAAAGGGAACAAACAAGAACAAGCCTCCGATCCCTGCGACGCTTATCGAGGGGCTAACACCAGAGATGGACTTCTACCATTCGGAATCATTTGGTCCATTACTAGGTATAATGGCCTTCGATAAAGACGAAGAGGCGTTGAGGATCGTCAATAGCTGCCCTTTTGGACTTTCTGCTGCGATTTTCACCCGCAATCATTTTCATGGCATACAGTTAGCCAGGGAATTGAACGATGGAGCCATTCATATTAATGGCAGCACAGTACACGATGAGGCGACGCTTCCACATGGAGGACGTGGAGACAGCGGTTGGGGCCGTTTTGGCGCACACTGGGGGTTGCAAGAATTCTTGCAGACTAAAACAATTATATTGAACAGGTAGCAACAATCATCTCCTATGCTTAGAGGATATTCTATGTCATTATAGAGCAGGGACAATTGTAATTCATGAAGAACCGTATTCCTCTCGTTTCGATGCCTGAGTCGATTGCTCAAAGTCTCTATAGCTTCAGCCGTTCATATTCCAAGTCCATGACAGGCTGCTTATCCTGATATCCTCCGAATATTTTTTGAATTTTCTGCCATTGCTGCTTTTTGTTGTGCAGTTCATGAATCGCTTATAATATACCTATATTATCACTGCCACCTGATGTTGTAAATTGCAGATACGAACTAGGAGTACGAATTGGGGAGGATTCTCATTCAATTCTATATATAATTTTATTGGTGACCTCACGCAGTCAAGATGGAATATGTGTGTATAGTTTGGCCACAACGGGCCACCTGTCGCTGAGGTCTTACGGCTATGATTCTGAGAATGCAATTAATTTGCATAGATTCTTGTATAAAGCTTTCTTGACCTCTGAAGATCCAAAACTATCTGTTCCGAGTACTCTCCATTAAGAAGAAACAGCTCGACCCTTGGCTGGATTGTTCATGTATGGATTTGGCATTTTAGTCGAAATCGCCAACCATTCTGCGCAATCTCGAAAGGTTTTCAGAGAGAAGAATCCACAGCACGACAACTAAGCTATTAACTGGAATGACTAACGACCCAGGTGGTAACAACCTCAAGATGTGCCATTGACGTATAAAACTGGGTAAAGTTATTACTCTGTCAGGCTTCAATTTGGGAAATGTGGATATCCATCTGGCACTGGCTGTTATCTTGACAGCGTGAGGATATAATTGGCGATCCATGATTGTGAATCACTTATTTCTTTACATTCACTGTAAATGATCTAATTCAAAATTAGAAAGAAAACTAAGAGAAGAAAATGAAGTATGGTACTCGGTCACTTTTCTAGCTACGCACGATAGGGGCCCTAGCAAGTGATAAGTCCCTAGCACTCGTAAATGACAGTGCTACAGAAGTTATCGCAAGCTATTTGAAATCGATCAACTAAAACATCGTACATCTCTTTAGCTTAATGTATTGCAGCAGAAGTTGCCGGGGTCAAGACGGATCAACCATTCCGTAAATTGAGGTTCATGGGGAGTCATCGGATGATAAAGCCGGTCTTACCCCGTCTTCATGAGTTCGCTTTCTAATATAAGAAATATATTACCAATACCCTTGTAGATCTCTCTAACGGAATATCTGCATTGTTGAAATTCTTCTCTTATTGACTAAGTCTTACTTTGACTATTGCATTTGTGACAATGACTGAATACAAATCGGCGTTTCCCGATCTCCCCCAGTTTTCTGGGTTCATGAGACCCTGTCGGCTCGAAGGCGAGGCATTCAACTTGGAAGTTCTGGGACAAATTCCCCAGGAAATCGAGGGAACATTTTTTAGGGTTATGCCTGATCCCCAGACTCCCCCATTTATTGAAAATGACACGGTAAGGGCTCGCCTTGTCATTCCTTGCTCAGATAGTTGGAACCTAAGACGTCGATAGTGGTTCAACGGCGATGGCAACGTTTCTGCCTTTCGCGTCAAGGACGGCAAGGTGTCTTTCAAACAGCGCTATGTGAGAACAGAAAAGTTTATACGAGAACGAGAGTCTCAACGAGCGCTACTCGGTTGGTGGCCTATCAAATGTTTCCCCGTGGAAACGTCACTGACCAATTTTCTAATTTAAAGGCAAGTACCGCAACAAGTTCACAGACGCCGTAGAGTTCAGAATTCGCTCTACCGCCAACACGAATATTGTTCATTTCAATGGTCAACTGCTAGCATTGAAGGAGGATTCGCCCCCCTACGCGATGGACCCGATAACGCTGGAAACAAAGGGTCTTTACGATTTTGACGGGCAGTTGCCAAGTCTGACATTTACAGCCCATCCAAAATTCGACCCGAAGACAGGTGAAATGGTGTGTTTCGGATACGAAGCTAAGGGTGATGGCACACCGGATGTTTGTTATTACAACGTGACCGCTGACGGCAAGTTCACCGAGACTGTTTGGCTGGTTGCTCCTGTTGTAGCGATGATTCACGATTTCGCCGTGACAGAGAACTGGGTGTGTCAACAATCCTAGTGTTTTTTCTGGCGCCTCTGCGAGTGACTAATACTTCCGCAGGTTATATTCCCAATCATCCCCCAAGTCTGCGATCTGGAGAGGATGATGCAGGGTGGGGAGCATTGGCAGTGGAGCTCAACGACACCAATGTATCTCGGAGTGATCCCTCGTCATGGCGCCCAATCCACAGATGTGAAGGTCTGTTCCATTTCTCTGTCGTATGTCTACGGAGTATCTAATGTTCGCAGTGGTTCCAATACAAGAATTCATTCCCCGGCCACACTGCGAATGCCTACGAAGACAAGAATGGCATCCTCGTTATCGACCTTGGCCTGAGCGAGAAGAACCAGTTTTTCTGGTGGCCAGATGCAGAAGGCAACGCTCCCGAGCCCAGCTCAATCCATGGAGAGCTAGTGCGCTTCACCATAGATCCGCAGTCAGAGGATCTGAACCTGAGCGAACCCAAAGTTCTCCAGGCAGATAACTCCGAGTTCTATCGGATAGATGACCGATTCCTCATGCGGCCTTACCGGCATTGCTTTTTTGACATGATGGACCCAAAACTAGGCACTGATTTCGAGCGTATCGCACCAAATATTGGGGGTGGTTATCCCCTTTACAACTCTCTTGGCCACTTTGATAACCTCACGGGCAAAACAGAGGTATATTTCCCTGGGAAGGCACACATGGTCCAGGAGCCTGTTTTTATACCCCGACGCAATTCAACTGTCGAGGGTGATGGGTATATCATGGTACTAGTAAACAATTATGAGACAATGTCGAGTGAGCTGCACCTGTTGGACACGTCTGATTTCACAAAACTGCAAGCAAAAATCCTGATTCCTGTGCGCTTGCGACACGGATTACACGGCAGTTGGGTTGATGGAAAAGAGCTTCCATTGCCTTCGCAGGCTGAATAAGGAAAGTTGCTGTCTCAATGTTTACGCTCATAGCAGAATTGTAATCAAGATTCTACCTTAACTTAGTTAACGTAAACGGTAAGCGAGTTGACCACTCCTTCCTCGATAGACGCTCTATTCTGATCCAAATTATACATTTCTAAAGTAAATAATAATTATTGGTAAGATTGAGCAAATAGACCATTGCTCATTCGTAGTTGTTGATTTTGAACAATGGTAAACCGCTGTCAAGTGCAGTCCCTAGCTCTCGTCACCTTCCTTGACAGTAGCTTACCAATGATTGAAATCTGGGCCGTGTTTCGAAAAGAGGTCATCTATCATAAATTCGCCAAATTCAATGTTCATTTCCGGGAGACCCGTGTTTGAGACAGAGTCCGGAATTTCTTGCGCTATTTCACTCGATTAGCCCATGTATGATTGCCAGCGGGAGAGGAGGCCTTACACTGCTGAAGGCAAAGAGCAGACATCAACTGTTCGAGATAGGATCTGCAGCGGTCTACCATTCGATTTCTGTTCAATTTGTACAGAGATGTAACTGCACGACCTGGATAAATATCAATGTTGGTGTATACCTCGTCCCAGTTTATAGCAGATCGCCTAGTTCTATGGACCCACGTTGCCCCAATGATAACGAGTGCCGCGTTGAATGCTAGAGTGAAGTAAACATTAGATACACGTAGATAAGAAACTTAATGGGAACATACTATAATAGAGTGTGTACCACCAGGCACCAAGGAGATTTCGTGTCCATTCAGGAGACGAAACAAGCTCATAGACGATATCGATGATGCCCATAGCTGATTCAATAATCTTCTTCATGCTACTACATCCAATATCCTTAAGAAGCCTGTCTTCACTTATCTCAGCTTCCGAAGCTTCCATAGCATCCAGGAACTTCACAAGGACGGGCCGATGCAGGAGGATTTGGACATGCAGGTATCGCAAGGTCAGAATAACACGAAACTTTAACGGAAAGAACTGAGGTTGAATGCCGGCGCGTTCTATCTCGTCTCGAATGACCGTAGCGGTCACTTGTCGGAGGTTATCGGGAAGCGTTAACAGCCAGGATTGAAGTTGGGTTTCTATCCCAAGGACACGGGAAACAGTCTCGCCCACGGACAAAGGAGGTCCGCACCCAAGATTTTGGGCATATAATTGGTCGATAATGCATCCCATCTCTTTGTATAAGGTTCTACATCAGGTTAGATATGGTGCAGTCTCTTGTAGATCAGAAGTAACGTCACTAACATGGTTAAATTAAAGAATTGAATGCTATAGTAGGCCACATTGTCAACAGGTGCCAGGAGAGCGTCCGGACTGTCTTGAAAAGTCGGTAGATCCAACTGGACATAGCAGTTCGGTATAGCGGCGGGTCTGCCAAAGGTCATGCCTAGAACTCTGAAAGGAAGTAATTAGAATCGTTTTAATGGTACCAAGAACAACTGGTTATGGTACCTATCCAAAACCACACATCCGAACCATGTTCTTTTCCTCATTTCCTGTTCCAAAGGAGGGAAAGCTTTAGAGGCGTCCTTTGAATGAAGTCCGAGCTGAAGCGCAGCTTTGACGGTCAGGCCATGCATTGTCCATGCCTGAACCGACTTCTGTGTCCCTTGTAGGTATTGACCCATGAGCAGTAGATATTGCACTGTTTCATATTAGTGACATGTCGGAGCATCCACACGCGGCTTTTACAACCTACCAACTTCCAGTGTTGTCCCACGCAAGATCTCTCCCCTACAGAGATTGAAAGCCCTGCTGTAGTATACAGCGGACTCTCTGATGCAGGCTTCGGCAGGTGCACGCTCTGAGACCGTCGTCAGCTTGGCCATCGCGAGTATCATGTTTAGCAATCCAAGCCATGTACGTCGAATCTTCTTTGAGCCCTTCCTCAATTCAGAGTAGGTTCCAAAAATTGAATCGGGATGAATGTAAGGAAAAAGCAGTCCCGTGTCGCTAAAATATTGGTGGATCAGGGCCAACGCCTCCTCAGCAGGAGGTAACACAAACATATTTGACCGAGATTCGGGAGGATGGGCCAACGTTGGCGATGATGGACGCGTCGCATTAACAAAACCCCCATCAAACGTAACACGATCTATCCTTGGAGATGTAATTTCTCTCTGTATATTTTCACTTCGTGCTACAGCACAGGATAAATAGTGAAGAAAGGCAATGTTTGATGAAGCGCCTAGAAGATTCTCAGCTACTTCCATCAAAGAACACAACAGGAGGACTCACCGAAAAATCCACATTCTTCCTCATCGGCAAATGCAACGGCACCCATCGCATCGATTGCGTCCTCTGTTTCCACAAATTCGGGAGATTGCTCGTTCTGATAACTATGTCCGTTTTCCCTGACGGACTCATCAGAGCTTCCTTTGCTCATATTTGACTTAACGGCGGAAACTTCAGATTTGACTATGTTAAGGCTATCCTCGAGCGCTTTGACGCGTTCTTCGAGGCTACTAAGATAGCTATTAAGTGATAAGCCAGTAGATTCCCAGTTAGAAAAAGGGTTATGAAAAATATTATAGCATACTCCTTTTGAACAATCACATTTGTGGTAGTGATAGGAGCTGTGTAGACACAGCTAAAGCCCAAGTCTTCGCACATGCCACATTCTGGGCGGCGACCGTCGCACTAGAAGAGGAGTTATTACATTTGCAAGTTGTGAAGAGCGATAATCCTACCCTTGACTTTCGCGTTCGACATGCATCGCAAGCTAGAGCGACTCGCCGGCGTTTGACCGCATGGCCCTGCGTGGTGGCCTGATCAGCCATCAGGTCCTGGATGCTTGATTAGAAGAGAAACCGGGGAAGCCGGGGAAAGGCTGGAGAGACTCGAAGTGCCATGGTATCTATGTCATGTGACTGGTTCCTAACCCTAAACCTAAGATGACTCAACTAAACCAGGATGTATATTAGCATATGATGATGGGCTAGAGAGAGTGATATTGAGAAGTCTAACTAACTATCTGAGATCCGTGGCGTGCGAGGTTGATGTCCTTGCTACGATCACGCTAGGCCCAATGCGGTACCGACGTCTACCTGTATGGCGGTGGTCCCGTGAGCATACATGAAAGCAGAGTGAGGAAT
Source organism: Talaromyces stipitatus ATCC 10500 (assembly GCF_000003125.1). Classification (NCBI taxonomy): domain Eukaryota; kingdom Fungi; phylum Ascomycota; class Eurotiomycetes; order Eurotiales; family Trichocomaceae; genus Talaromyces; species Talaromyces stipitatus. The sequence continues at coordinate 1,378,658 of NW_002990117.1, read as the reverse complement.
CCGATACAAATGATCAATTGAATGTATAAAGGCTATATAGTTTTCTATGAATTCTAGTGGCAATTTCGCTCTTTCTACCACTCTCCCATCCTTGCGCCTCCTACAGAAAATGGCTACCTAGGTGCACGCCATCGGATCTAGTGAAGGGTGTCGGATTGGTAGGTTTACTCCAGTCCAATCCTGAATAGTGGTTAACTGGGATGAGAAAAAAAGAAGTGACTAGCAAGATTGTGTGTATTGAGTTCTCTGTCTCTCTGTCTTCTAATACATCATGTTTTGTTGGAATCCCACCTCATTCTGCCTGATCTCTGTTCAATACTATATCTTACCGTACTAGATAATCTAGAATCCGCGCAGTCTTTTGGTCTAGGTGGTTCCAACATGTTTCAATGCCCGGTCTTTATAGACACTTTTGGCGGGTTGATTTGTGAGCTATCATGAGGGGGTAAACCTTGAGGGCTATATTGAGCCCTGATAAGAGGATGGCTTCTTATTTGCTGAAATATAAGTAGCTTTGAGGTGACTGGTTGACATGATCGAATAGCTTATCTTTTACCTCGCCGGATATCCAGGTTATCTGACAAAGGCCCCGGTACGCAATTCAGGGTCTGGTCACCCGTACCTCTCCAGGTCCCCCGTTGTCATTTCACCAGTTCTAGTTAGCCCGACTTTGACCTAACCTGGCTCGAGACCTACCTTGGTTACAGAACTCGCGTTTATGCCTTGTAAGAGATTCAATTTAATAGCTTTGGGTCACTCGGCGTTCGAGTATAGCACTTCCAGGATAGCATCTCTTGAGGAATATGTGCCCGTCACATGCATTTCAGGAAGCCAGCGATCCCAGAACGCAATTGATTCGAGGAGAGTTGTTCTTTGAGGGAGAGATTCAGCGGAAATATTCTAAAATCAAATACGTTGCAAGATGAAGTTCCTCAAACACGACCCGTAGTAATTCTATATATTTCTTTATGTCAATGGGCACCATCAAGATTAGACTGGAATAAGCTATTCCTTTTTAATTGGCTTTTTTTTCCTTGAATGGCTGATGCTTCCCCTAAAAGTTTTATATTGAGGCTCACGCGGTCAATAAGAGTCTAACATCACAACCTGAGAGAAAATGGTTGCAAATTTCGCGTTGCAGAATGCAGATAAGCTGGATTCCCAAGGCCCATTGAGAGTTTTGGCGGTGTTCGCACCCCACGTCTTCGTGGTGGCGTAGGTTCTCGATGATTCAATTGAAAATGCCCTGATGAACTTAGGGATCCGCTTCAAATTCAATCTCATCATCGACATCTTTATTGCCCATGTCCTCTAGTCTATTCTCATGCTACAATAGGCAATCGCAACTCTTCTATACCTTCCCGTAAACGTAGCAAATTCATGATTGACCCTTAAGAGCAAGGGGAGCCGAGGGATAGCTAGCTAGATATATATTGTCGGAATTCTGGGTTAATTTCAGGCCAATATCAACTCTACGCGTTTCGGCACCGGATATTGGTTAGTCCGACGCGGCACGTTCGTGCCGCGTTCTATCTAGCTATCTATCCCCCCTTGCTCTTGGGGGGCAGTCATCAATATCAGGAATTCCATACCATATTGATCTGGCTCGTCAGCTTGTCGGAATAGCTGTTCTACGTGTCTACATATCGAGCCTCAAATTAACTTTTTGACTGCCCCCAAAAGCAAAGGGGGGTGTGTGTGTGTGTTTCTATTTAACGGCCGTGGTTCGTGGCTCTCACGCTTCCCACCATTCCCTATTGGGACAAAGGCCGCCGAGGGGTAAACCTCGGGTTTCAGGATCTATATCAGATTTATATACAGGTAATGGACTCTTTGGCGCTGGCGATCAAAAGCAAGGGGGACGGGGGATAGCTAGCTAGATATTACGCGGCACGCACATGCCGCGTCGGACTAACTGATATTCAGTGCTGAAACGCGTTAAGTTTGATATTCACGTTCCGACACCTAGCATATGCGAAGCTCACTGCTCTGGTCAGCGCGGTCAGGGCGTGCTCAGTTCTACTCAGTGAGTAAAAGCGGCGAGGGAGTGAGCACTAAAACCCAAGGAGAAAGCCGGGAAGCGTCAAAGGAAATCCGGTACGTAGGTAAAAATCAGAGCACAGTCTGGAGGCTGTCTGCCTCGATATAGCCCGATTTCCGGTAACACAGCGTTAACTGCGGACCATTTACTAATTGCATCTAGCAGGCTAGATACCTGCTGTCCTGCCCATCTCCCGGATGTTTGTCCACGTAAAAGTGTTGAGACGCTCTCCACATGTAAATGACTCCTCGACAATTTCCCAATGTGAAGAGGAGATGTTATTTCTGCCCTTCCTCCTGCCTAAAATCTTTCCACCGCGCTCCAAGCCATCTTGCATCAATATCCTAACGTCTTGAAAGCGGAGGCATTCAGGAAGAATGTCGCTTGGCACTGACGATGGCGAGCACGATGATAGTTGTGCATCGTTATACAGCCCGAAATGATCGCCCTCTTCCAATCTGATCACCGCTTCAGCTGCCGCAGCAACAGCGATGCCATCCCAAACTGCTTCGCGATGCGGTGCAATCTTCAAACGTTGAACAGCGCGTCTTCGTGTGGACGGGTCACGACATTTCAGTGCAGTATAGTACATTACAGGCACAGAACCCATATCCGCAGAGAAATTCAGAGGCCCAACATGGCATTGCATATCTGCTGGAACAAATCTTCCCGGATATCGCCGCATCATAACTACGTCCGTGGCCACGGAAATGATTTCTTCAAAGAGATGAGTGTACTTGTCGAAGGCCATTTCGCTCCAGGGCTCGTTTGGTTCGGGACATGAGCGAAGCATAATATCGACCATGATGGACCATATACGCAGGAGATGTGAAGCAATGTAGGAGTGGACTGAGATGTGTGATAGAAGTCCTAGCGCAAGTTTCTCGTACGCAATCTTCCAGCGATTGAAAGCCTCCTGCAGTTGCTCTCGAGTTTCTGTAAGACAATCATCGGATCCACATAACGAAAATAGCAGTGTATCATCCATATATTTATTTATCAAGCGAAGGACCTTATTCAACAAGACTTCCAGATATTGGCGAGCTTCTTGTAGCGTATTAAAGACGTCAGGAATCATACCAATCGCAAATGGTCTTGCTTCTGTTAAATGTATGTATCTCGAGGGGTATCCAAATAAAACGCACTGGGTATTCATGCGAGCCAGGATTTCAAGTAAATGGTCGTCCACCGTCCTAGGATCAGTAGCACGGATGATTGCCTTGCCGCGTTCTTTTGCTAAAACATTAGAGACCTGGCGTTTTCGTTGTAAGGTCTTTAGAACATTAATCCCATGGTCAATATGCACATTGGCCCGAGTATAAGACCCCATCATGAATTCAATGCATATGAACAAAATGCAAGTTATCAGCGCAACTTGCACCGACTCATGGCTGTTATCTTCGAGATACGACTGCAAGTGTGCTATGGATTTGTTGTATTGCTGGAGTGCGTACCGGTCCCATTTCTTGATTTCGACTTTATAATCAATGAAAGGATTGTGCGACCCCTTTCGCATGCAGCTTGTATACTCCTGACTGCGTTGAGTGGATGCTAATGCCACTACAGCATGAAAAATGGCAGGTGTAGTGTGAGATAATTGCGGGACAGTCTGCTCCCAGAAACTTGTGTCAAAGAATCCGGGAAGTTTGACTAGAGAGCGAAGTCGGAAGAATTCTAAACACACCAACTCGTCCGCATCAACCGGACGATTGAGGAAGTTGAACGTTCTGTAATCATTGTCGAGAAGATTAGACCTGTAGCATTCGTGGTGGGTTTTATCTCGGTGATAGTCTGCAGAAATGACGAGTCGAGGATCTTGTCGCTGATGAAATCCGCGAGATATGCCGGAGCCAGAACTTGTACTCCAAATACCGTATCCATCGCAGGTACGTCCTGTGGATGTACATCGTCCACAAGCGGGTCGCGTCTCGTCACATTTTACCCTTCGAATCCTAGATATATCCGTCAGTGCTACTCTCCCCTGATAGATAGACAACCATAAAGCTCACTTGCACGTTCTACAACCAGATTTGACGTGTCTTGTACCTTGCCGCTGGAGTTTTTGACCTGTCTGAGTTCGGGAGTCCGAAGAAGAGTTCCCCGCTGAGACCATGGCGCAATTTATGTTGAGTTATTGACTCTCACACCAACACATTTCTTTCTTCAAAGCAGGAAATCCAGAGATCGCACAATATTGCAAATAAGATCCATGAGGGTGATTCGGGAAAGTCGTTGACTTGGTCTCACGGGTCTGATATATCAATATTTACGACTTCCCATTGGCTGGGTCGTAAAAAATGCTCTTTTATTGGTCGAAATGTCGTCTTCATTTTGAGCTCCACCATCTCGGCTGGCTGAATTTACGTGCCGATACCGTAAAATTACGCAGTCCTTCAAAAGCCTCATACAAAGATGTAATATTAAATCCCCGTTTCGTCAATACCACATATCCGCTTTCAATGAATGATTCCAAGACTGCAACACTCCCAGTCCAAACGGTCTTTGGCTAGAATGTTTTCCACATAGAATGAACATATAGGCTTGTTGTCTTTATTCTGTTTACGCATAACAGTGGAGCCTGTGCTTTTGTCATTTTGTATGTCGTTCTTGCCTCGATCCCTGGCGATACCAGGCGCATCTATGCTAATTTGGATGCGCCGGCTGATGAGCCCTAGGAATGACAAGGGAATTGGATAGGTAAGTATCGTTTCTTATTTTTGCGGTTGTGGTGATTTTTGCAACCACATTATTAAGTCTACCTCCTATCATTCTACAGACCATTCCGATTCAATGCAAACCACGCCCCTAGTTACATTGGTACATAATCAAGATAGCTCAGGCAAACACAACACACGCCGAAAGAGGTTGGAAAACGTATATAACAGTATACAGCCAGTAAGAATAGCGGTCAGCAGTCACAGAACGCCACACGAATAGTCGTACTACGACGGCCAGACTCATCACGGCGAGTAGCGTACTAAGGATTATAGTCGAGAGTTCATATCTGTACTCAAGGATGAGGCGCCTTATAAGAAAGTACTTTTATCCCAGGCAAACCTGTCGTTAGCTGATCCACGCTTTCTCCACAGTTCTAACTACTCCGTAAACAGGAGAGAATCTCTTACCTGAGACACACATATACCAGCCGAGATATAGATTCGCGCTTTCAATCAATCAGCACATTTACATAACGGTACCCTTGGCCGGAGATGAAAGCTCACAGATAGTATCACCCAGCAAAATCGGCGTCGTCAATCTCCCCACAGCCCTATCCCCAGGCACGTCTCTCAAATCCTGCAACGGAATCGGCCACGACATGTACAGGGTGATATACTTGATCCACCTCCATCCCATTTCCGGTGGTGAGCCACCAATTGCCCATGCAGCCGTCAACTGCGCAATACATCCTGCACCCATACATCCATCTTTTGTTGGGCCGAAGTTCGCAAATCCCAGGAAATTATGCGCAACAGTTGTTAAGATCCATAAGATCGTGGGTTTTTCGACTCCCAGGTGGAAACTATATGCGAGATACAATAGAGTCAAGATCACCCATCGGATTTTGGCGGCTTGGAGGGTTGTGGCTCCGCTGACGATGGGGCGATCGGGTTTGTTAACTTTGTCTTCGTTAACACCGTCGATTTGGTTGGCGACTACGAACGTGTATAGATATAAGAAGCCGTATATAAAGGCATCTATTTCCATTAGCTTCACTATATGGTACATTTTGAGGCAAGGAAGTGCTAGATCCTGGGACAGGGTTCACCTACATGGTATCACGCTATAGATCTCTTCAGTGGAAGCCTTTCGATACAGTAACGAAGCCAGTGTAAACGCCGGCACAGGCAATAGACCAGTCCCAAGATCTCGCCTCACGAAGCCGTAACAAAGTTCGAGTTCGTGCCACAATATACTTCCCAACCCGGATGGTCGATAGAACTTGGATATGGCTGCTGAATTTTTTATTTTCATCATGACTGACCAGATGTAATTATTCAGCTAATGCTGAGGCTTATGACTTTGCCCAGAGGCTTCCAAATGTTTTCCAAGATGGATTTCTAACTTCTAAATCGCAATGTCAAGATCCTGGAAGGTAGTGCTGCGTGCGGCATAATATAGATAGGTCTTAGGACGATATAGGAAATTTCATTTTAAATGCAAGGCACTTAATGGCTTTTAAATACTTCAAAAAATCTCTAACTGGGCAGTTAGATTGAGGTACGTGCCATACTATCTACGTACAGAAGCCCACTACGTAGTGTCTATTATACGCGACCACTTACTCGAAAAATGAGTTTATGGATTAGTGACTCCACCGCTAGTTCGTGAAGAAGCTTGACTGACAATGATTAGGTGCGTGGCTTGCTTCCGCATGAGTGTAAGAGATATACTTGCCTATCTGAGAAATTTTTTCGGAGTTCTACTAGGAGCCTACTATAGCGTTGGTTGTTTGTGCCTCCATATGTAATTTGGATTAATGCGAATAGTAACCTGTTCCTAGTCAGTCAGTGGTCAATTTCACGTACAAAATATTGGAATGGCCCCCAATGATATACTAGACGTCCCACTCATTGATGAGGAATAGATCTCTTTTAGCCTCTAATTCGGTTTGTTCTTCGTTGGTTGAAGTTAGTTTTTGGACGGTTTAAAAGCGTTGCATTTTTTTATACACTAAGATAGCATCCACAACCCTAAAATGTCACTATCTAGTCATGTAACCATCTTTTAACTGATTACACTGCTGTGAGCGTTCGGAGCATGATCTGGGAAGTCAGGGCTAAGCCGATAATTTACTAGGGATTGGCTCTGGAAACGAAAAATAAAAACATCACAGTCTCGTCAAGTCTGGGAAAAGGGTCCTCCTGTACAAGGACTTTTAGAATAGTCTCGTACTGTTGCTTTGACAATTCGACTCGATTTCATTCTGTGATTACATTCATACACACGATACAGTGACCCTCTACGGTTGTATTGGGTGAATGAATAAGTAGAATTAAGCGGCCTATAAGTGTTGCATATAGAATTTGTCTTATATTGACAGTGCCAGTAAATGTTCCTCATTGTGGATTAAAAAAAAAGACCTGGGAGAAGCAGAGGAAGATGAAATATTGGAATGCTTGCCTATTAGAACGGGATGTGTCTCTAGAAGGATTCCCAAGTAATTTGGTTGGAATCCTGCTGCCGGTACATGCAAATGTAACAAATTAACACAAAGATCTTTCATAGAGCCTCATGAAAATAGGAGGTTGTATGTTATGAACGATTTTTATACTTATTTTATCTAAGTGCCCATGTAAGATATAGGTATGTGATGCTACATCGTTCGACATGCTGCTGCTTTATGCTGGTTGACTACCTGGGTATCCGGATTGTCCTGACTCGCTGATGTGATTCGCCCACATTAGCCTACTTCAGGGTTGCTGAGGACAGCTATATATGATGGGACCGTGAATTATATATTCATTTGCTTGCTCTACATCCTCGAGATCAGCTAAAACAACATAATCTGGAGTCCAACTATCACTAACTTCTTTGTTAGGCAGTCTTGCAATACCAGAATGACCGTCACACACGACACACTGCCTCCCAAGTAAGCTTTGAACTACAACCTCTCGAGATTCCATCACTTTATTTTCATGCTGTCTTGAACGACTATCAACTAATTTCCTAAGGGCACTTCTCGAAGCCCCGAATAAAAGTCACCCTATTCCAGACGCTGCAGGGAGACTCGCTGTCTACGTGCAGAGCGCTTACTCTTTCCAGTCGCACTCTATGCAAAAGCAAATTCGCGTGATAGATCTGAAGACACTTCACCGATCATGGCCTATCACTGAGAATATCACCGCAAATTATCCGCAGTGGCTCGGTAGCAGTGGCAAGCTCGTCTGGCTTGAATCATCACAGAATGGACATACCAACCTGGCTATCCGTGATGCACGGCTTGTGGATGATGAATATGTAGCAGGCACTGTACCTGGGCATATATCAAATCTGAGAGTTACCAGAATGCCATTTATTGGAGATACTGATGATGATCTAGGATTCGCGGTAGTAGGTAAAGTCAACACCGACGGTTCTCTCTTCAACCCTATGGACCAGATCTCAAACTCCGGCAACTGTATTGGTCATTTGCATACAGGATTTCCTCACACAAATTCGGTTACAAGCCCGCAAAAAACTGTTATCTGGTTTGGGACTCTTACCCGGCCGTCAGAAACGCCCAGTGGTCGCTATACGATGGGAAAACTGACGAATTTAATGAATCATTTCAAACTCACAACAGTGTACCTACGGATTACCCCTGGTCAAGAAGAGCATTGTCGTAACTTTGACATCAATTCCTGGACTATAACCTTCGTGGGGAATGATCTTGATGATTTTCAGCAAAATAGTTGCTCATGCTACGTCTGCCCGATGCTTCGCTGGGACGGTTATCCACTAGATAGCCTTTACTCTGCTTTCAGACATCGAGGTCTAGGAGGTAATATCTCATCGCCTATTCTGAAACACAATGACACCACTGTTATCTTCCTATCTCAGAAAAGCAAAGGATACAATTCTGACAAGAATCGAATTATTTTCATCTATAATAATCAAACCGGAGAGAGCGAAGAGCTTTTTGGATCTGACGACGGTGAAGGGCAGTGGAATTTGAGTCCTAGTGCTATCGCATATGGCATGGATAGATCATTGCTGATCCAGGTAGAGGAGAGAGGGCGGCAGGTTCTGTATAAATTGGGACTAGATGGTTGGTGGCCAGACAAACCCACACCAGCTTCGTTAGAACTGTTGAATGGGTTTCTACTCTATGGGTCCATCGTTGACGTTATATCAATATCATCTGAGTCTTCCAAGTCCAAATTGCTGGTTTCCTGTGATGCTCTCAGCCATAGTAGGAAATATGTTATCTTTGACCCGCAATCGCCTGGACAGACTCTATTTGCTCCTCATATCAGTCTTTCCCGCGGCCAGATTGACGAAATTTGGCCTCCTGGTGCAAATGGACGTCAAGTGCATACATGGATCGTCAAGCCATCTTTCTTTGAGTCTGGTCAAAGATATCCGGTGGTTTTGTTCATTCATGATGGACCTCAGGATGTGTGGCTTGACCAATGGACCACGAACTGGAACCTGATTACCCTTGCCGAGCAAGGATACGTAGTCATAGCACCAAATCCCACGGGAAGCAGAAGCTACGGACAAGACTTTACGGATGCAATCCGAGGGTCATGGGGTGGATTACCGTACGAGGATCTCCAGAAAGTCTTTGAATATCTCAAAAACAATCTCAACTATGTGGATACAGAGAGAGCTGCGGCAATAGGCCTTGGGTACGGAGGGTATATGGTGAATTGGATACAGGGCCATGCATTTGGCAGACTTTTCAAAGCACTAATTACGGATAATGGCATCTTCAGCATGACAACTCAGCTTGCAAGTGATTTGCAAGCTCTTCGTCATGATTTCAATGGACTACCGTGGGAGCATCCATCTGAATGGGAGAAATGGGACCCAGCACAGTATGCTGGTCATTGGCAAACACCCCATTTGATCATCCACGACAAGTTCAATCTTCAGCAATCATATGCGCAAGGTTTAGCATCGTTCCACACCTTAAAGCTGAGAGGGGTTGAAACCAAGTTTCTTATATTCCCAGTTGAGAATCGCCATCAACATCCGGAAAACTTGTTGCTGTGGTATCGTACAGTGATTGATTGGATGAACAAACATGTCAAACCAAAGAATAAGGAGTACCGTCTTTATGAAGAGAAAATATCGGGAATGTCTTAATTATTTGTACGCATATACGGCTCATCGAGATAGCGTGCTAGGGTACTCCCAGTCATTTAGATAGATGTGGTTCTCTTATGTAGCCTTGGAATTCTACAAGTGGCTGTCTACTCTGAGTCATAATTTTGGATCTTTCTTTCAAATTGTATGTCAGCAACTGTATTTCCATTAGCTGATTTGTCGCTGTTTCATTGATTGAGAATCGAGCAACCACACATGCTCTAACCGGTTGTTGCCATCAAAATAATACGCGTTTGTAGAGCATGCCCTATTTTCTATATTGCCTTTTCACATCTCCCTACATTTGAAGAATGATTATTCTTTCTAAACTCCATCATTCTTGATCTATGGTTTGAATTTGCCAAATTTCATTCTATCTCAATAGCTGCCACTCTTAAACATCACTGTTACTTGTATATTCATTCTACATATTTACATCCTAAAGAGCCTAACCAAGATGCTTATTCCAGCGATCACACCTGAGTGCAAAATATGTCGCGAAATTGACACTCACATGACTGAGAACTGTCCCCAGAACTACTGCTTCAGGTGCAAGCAACGGGGTCATTGGAGCACCAAATGTCCTGCCGCTACATGCTTTGTATGCGGCGAGAAGGGGCACAAGGTCAAGGCCTGCCAGAAGGAATGCAAATCCTGCTTCAAGACGGGGCATAAGTCAGAGCGATGTCGCGAGAAAGATTCAGGAGTTACGTTCATTCGGAATCCTGTGAAATGACCTAGGGTTCCGTCTCCTGAGAGTGGCTCGCATAGGGCTCAGGGATGGCCGCAAAAGGTACGCTAATGGACACTTGAAAAGCTCTTTGTTTTGCCATATTGCTTATGGTTGACTTTGGATTTGAAAGCAAAGGTCCTAGAAGCAACCGAGAAGCCGAAAGAAGAACTTTCAGCAGCAGCTGTGGAATCAAGCCCTAAGGAGAAGGACAACACAGACACGGGGCATAAGGTAGGATTCACTGCTCTTCGAAACACATGTTGATAATATATGTGTCGGCTAACAACTTTGTCCATTCATATTATGATTCAGCCAACCTAATGTCGGGGACTTACCTTCCTGTTTGAGGGAAGTGGGTAGAAGGTATTCTCGGAGAGTCGAAGAGAGAATAGATTGACTATCTTGAATCATCTCCTATGACAAATACATTGGCATTGCATAGCGAGAGCTGTATTGGGAAGATCTGCATACCTTAGGGCTCAACCATCTTGCCTTGACGAAGACTTGATGGCCCAAATGTGCTTCTGTGTTGATTTTCGCTACAAGAGGACTCATAAATTGTGTTCATACATCAAATAGGTCAATGGGACATCTTCAAATAATCCATGTGTAATAGGTTCAACGAAGGAATGAGTCTTACGAGGAGACAAGTGTCAGTCTATGGGTGCCTAGTAAATGTCGCAAATGATAGAAAGCCTCAAGTCATAACTGGTATCTACAGCTGATGATTTATAGAATTAGTTGTAAAATTTTTACCAGTAAACGTCGTACACGAGAAATAGTCGAATTGAATAGTCTATAAAGTAGTAGCCGCAAGCCCCTCTGCAATCGATTCAGCTGTTGGTGCCAATTGCTGACTCTCACCAGAATTATCAACGACTCGTTTCCTAAAACGAGCTTGCAGCCAACATCTATACATCTTGAGTCGTCTTTGTCGGTTGACTAGAAGTCTCTGATCTTTGCCCAGATTTAGAACCTCAAAGGCGCCTTCAACAGACTCTCCTGTCTTATCCGTCCGTTCTATGAGCTTCTGCTCTCTTTGTTTGTCTGCTGTTTCATCTGATGTTCTCTCGGGATTGTCCTCTGTCTGGTTTCCCTCCAAATTTTCCGTTTTGTCATATCTATCACTGCTATCACTGTCATTGCCGCTATGAACCATTGTTAATCCTTTCTCTGATGTCCAAGTGCTCCAGATCTTCCTCAATTCTTCTGGATCGAAGAAATAAACCCTCGTACCATCACCACGCACATAAAAGTTCTCCGCCAGATAGCGTTCCTTCCTAAACCGCACCTGCGCAAGATCACCACGACCATAATCGCGAAACAGGACGAGACCACCCGGTTTGAGAACTCGATATATATTTCGTAGAGCAGCACTCCATTGATTTGGCGCAAGAGCAGACATGATAAAGATGAGAATAACCACATCGACCGAACCTTCTTCCACTCCAGGCGGCAATGAAGATTTTATCTCGCCATCTATTTCTTCTTCTTCCTGTGTGACGTCCCATACCTCGGCACGCATAAACTTCTCATTGTAATGTTCACTTTCTCGCATCACCTTAACCGCATTCTTCGAATAATCGCAAGCGAAAAGCATCAACTCCTCATTCTCGTTATTGTTAATCAAAGGAAAAGCGGTATTGCCTGCACCAGCCCCAACCTCCAACACCACTTTGCGCCCAGCACCCTGTTTAGTCACTTCCGCCAAGACAGGGAACTCCTGTCTCAACCACTTCCTATCCTTGAAGAAATTCTGATTATGATTCTTATAAAACCGATCCCAGAATTTCGCCGGGTTCGAATTGTATAGTGCCTTATGCCAGTCTGAAGCGGGGTTTTCGCGCTGCTTGGCGTATTGTAATTCCGCATAAGCCTTGTAATCCTCGTCGGTTTCGACGTGGTCCCAGGCATTGTATGAGAAGACGTCGTCGCCTTCTTCGAGGTAGCGTTGTCCGAATGCGAAGGGGTCTGTTCGTTTGGCGTTTCGGGCTGGGTCGTGGGAGCGCCAGCTGGGTATGGTGGGGGGCTCGACGAGCTGGGAGATGGTTACATAGTCGCCATCGGGGGGGAGAGCGGGCATTTTGCTCTGGGAACAAGGACACTTAGTCTTGAAGAATATCAGACGGGAAAGAACGTTATGTAGACAACGAGTGTATTGGTACTAAATGACTGTAGTGATTTGCCAATGTTGAAGTTTTTGCGGTCGATTCAGAAAAATTTCCCACCTTTCCGTTTTCGGGTCACAATGGACCCACCCAATATCGCTCAACGCTAATTGGTTGATTGTAACCCTAACAATAAAACCCTAAAAGGATGCTTTTGACAACATGCCTAGATATGATTCTTGTCTCTTATTGATATTAGAAGTGTCAACTATAATATTTGCCCAATCGAAGAAACATGAAGAAACAGATAGTACTGGACTTGTCCTAATCATAGCATGTGGCTTCACCTGGAAGGCACGTGAGACGAGCTCAATGACAGATAGTATTGAAGGACTAGCGGGTTCGCCCTAATTTTTTGATCGATGATGCTTCAAAGGATGACGTAAGTCAGAGAAATATTCAATAAAACTTATATATGCATATATAGAGATCTATAAAATAGTGAACGTATAAGAGGGTTGAAGTTGATTGGAAACGTCAAGGCGATAAGGCTGATCGTGATGTGTCTTATCGATAAGGCGTTGGGCGGGGAAGACCAAATGGAAAGCCTTAGGCCACCAACTAAACGCTGGTGCCTGAGAAGTACGGCTGCCCTGGACTCAGCCTCAACTCTCAGTCCACTTGTCACTTCTCCTCTTCTCCATTCTTCTCTCCTTCTGCTCCCCACGTCCACAAATCCTCTCTCATAACTATTCTGACGGCTCTTTACTGACATTGGGTTACGAACTGTATCCCGTCGGTCTGTTATCTGGGACCCGATCCAAAGTGGTGGGATATCCGAGATGGGTCCGGCGATTGATCTTTGATACAGTCGAATGTACCTTTGACAAACTTTGCTATCTGCTCTTCTTTTATACAGAGTGTCCTTGGGATTTTTTCCGACCATCTAGCGAATTCCCGTTAATTGGCACAAGCTTTGATATATCAAAGATATTTCGACTCTGGTTGAGTCAATAACCAACCACTATGTCACAATTCTGTGGTTGTATAAGTTCCTCCAAGCCCGAGCCTCGGACCCAGGTACCAGCTCATTCAGAAGCTGGGTTCATGTCTAGGCCGGAATTGCAAATGCAAATGCACCATCATCAACCGCCACATTACGACTTAGTCGACAACGGCTATGCTCCAGTTGTCCCATTACCGCGCTACACTCCGCGTCCCATGAGCATTCATGAGAAGACTCTCGAGAATAACAGTAACTTTCAACGGACCCATGATCAGCAACAGCATAGACCAGATGAGAAAAACAGGCAAGATTTTGAACCGGAGGAAACTCTCCAATCACAAAGCACAGGCGGAAGCAGCAGCGCAACTGTAACTCCAGCAATAGTGGACGACGCATCATCCGCATACTCATTTCCAAGCAGTTTTGGACATACATCTACTGAGACAAGGGATACACCACCACCGCCGTATTCATCCTGCGCATCATCGTTCTATTCACGCTCAAGAGCGTCATCGTTGAGAAGTCATCGGCGAAGTGGGAGTTTGTCTAATTATTCATTGAATGAGAATCAGGTGCAGCAGGGTGCATCGGAAGCTGCGCCGTCTGCTGCTTATACAGTACCATCTGCTCCTCCTGCTGCTATAATTGCGTCCCCACCAATGGCGCATGTGCATATGTCTCATCGTCAACATCATCACCATCATGTCCACCATCCTCATCCTCATGATCAATATGTCCGTCAATCTTATCACCATCACTATCATCACAGCCGCGATCAATCAACACCAACTCGGCGTTCACTATCCTCTCGCCGATCAATTCCACACTCCCACACCTCGACTCACCGCCGATTATCATGGGAGAGTCGGTAATCTACGCACTCCTTGCTCTCTGACCGAATGATTCATACCGGTCGTCATCATATGATTGTACATACCACTACACATGCACATACTTCCCGTCCCTCTATACAATTTTCTTCTCATTTTTTCATTGCTGCATATATGCGCACATCTAACCGAAGCCACAATCCCTTTCTCCAATGTCTAGAGAAAGAGTTACCTTCGAATATATTATAGACTTGTGTCCTTGCGGAATATTATCGGTGTTTTTGATATCTGCGTTGGTCCTAGCGAACTTGAGAAAGGAGGATTTAATAATAGGGTTTCTTTTTTTATTTTCTCCGAAGTTACAGATTTATATTGTCTATACATATTATGCAGGCCATAGAAATATCAATATGATAAAATTTCATCAGATAATCTATCTACAGTGACTAGTGCCGAAGTTGGTGTTAAATTCCAATTGTGTAGGGAGGGATTCTACAATTACATCTCCTAAGATACCTATGCTGGATGCAAAGCGGAGCCCTCGGATGTAGTAGATGTGGAGTGTAATAGTAATACATGGAATGCACTCTTAGAATATCCAAATAATACATATACCAAAATCAAGTAAGAAAAAAATTTAAAACAAAAAGAGCTAGCCATTTCTATGCCCTTGATTCGGCCACTTTCAGTGGCACTATATTCCCGGTCTTTCCAGTAGGGACGTTATCTTCTTCCGTCTCATCCTCGTACGACTCCTCGTCATCATCAAAATCATCGTCCGGCTCACCAAAAATCCTTCGGTACACCCCGTCCCATACGCCCTTTTTCGTGGCGAGACCTCCGATCAGAAAGATAGGTAATTGCCAGACACTCGCCCAAAACAGGCCCCGCGCACTCCCCTTAGCACCCTGATATTTCCAGAAACGATATGCTTCTTTCAACATCCATCCATTGGCCAGTGAACTACTAACAAGGAACCAATTATTCACGTACCCCCCCCACCAGAATGCAAAGGCGATGGGGAACATGAGTATCGAATATCGAAGTGCAACTCGCGCGTTCCGAGCAGGGTTTACCCAACACATCATTTTGTGACCAGCTGCTTTGTACTCGTAACGGATAAGATGGGAAAGGGAATTGAAATGTGGGAATTGCCAGGCGAATAACATAGAAGCTAGGATCCATCCTCCTAGACTTTCCTCGCTGAGTAGCATATCCTTCCATGTATCATGCCCTGTTGTAGCCGTTTGTCCGGCTGCGGCTACCCAGCCCATCATGGGTGGGATTGCGCCGACAATGGCTCCGACCCATGTATTGATGACATGTATTCTCTTCATCGGGGTATAAACGAAACCGTACAGAAAGACGTTGGCAGCTGATAGACCGGCAACTGTTGGATTCGTGCCGATATACAGCAGACCGATGCCGATGATGCAAGTTGCAATGGCAAAAATCAACGCTCCGCGTCTGGAGATAAGTCCCCGTACGAGAGGTCTATTGCGTGTCCGGGACATGAGAGCATCATATTCAGGCTCAAAGAACATATTAAATGCATTAGCGCTGGCGGAAGAAAGGAATGTGCCCGCCGTAAGATATAGAAATGTGAGCGTCGAAGTGGAAAGGGTCGGAAGTTGAGCCACAGATGGATCGAGAGCGAGTAGTGTTGTTATCGGATACAATCCATAGGCTGATGTTGTGGAGAGAAGGATGAGAACGGATAATCGAGGTTTGGCGAGCGCAAGGTACGCAGCGCATTTTCTGCGTAGGGATGAGGTAGGAAGGGAGGAGGATAAGGCAGAGAGTTGAGCTGAAGCGTCTAATGGCAATTGTTCTTCGGGGCCATCGTCGCGAGACTTTGCTTCCTCTTTTAGTCTTTTCCGCCGTCTGTGCGGGAGTTCCTGCGTCTGTTCTGGTGCTCCAGGAATTGGGGTGTTGACAGCCGAACTGCCTGTACTGAGCGATGCCGTATGATCTCGGGTTGTCGGTAATGACGACAAAACACTTTTCTTAACCACGCGTTTCGAAGGATCATATGAAATAAAGAACTCTTTTTTCTGAAATAGTCTAGGAGTATTCGGTGAGCTCCCAATGCTAGATCGTCGTCCCTCCGACGTTGCGAAACTTCGCTGTGAAGCTACGCTCGCCTTGAACAGGCAACGGGAGCATAGTGAAGCCGCGTCTCGGGCCACGGGCGGCCGTATCAGTGCTGGTCGTAGAAGCATTACCGAATAATGCTGCTGAGTATGCGCATCATAGGACTCAGGATTGACTCGTCATAACAGGTGAATTGTGGTGACCTGGGGCATGAAGTGAAGAGACCATAGCATGTTCTTTTTGGAAGTCCGCAAAAGAACGGAAGGAAAGCTCCAATCACAACGGACGAATCACGAGTGGTGGAATGGCCCCGCATTAAGAGTCCACCAGCTACTATCCAAAAAATATCCCGGCGTCATTCATTGTTTGTTTATTTCGATAACTTCATCTTCAACAACTCTCAGCTGACGATATCATCAATATCGCTAGAACAGCCACATCAGAATGGACAAACTACAGACTTTCGTGATCGAACCACTCCAACCCGTCCTCAAACCCATCAGCAATGCCTTGCCGGCCCCAGTTCACGATGCGATCATCTCGCTCATCGGCGGCCCCTGCCATAGCGCTCTTCTCCTCGATCTAGACGTCAACAAAGATCCCAGATGCACATCGCTCGCCATCTCTAAGGCTCTCGGCCTCGCCATCGTCGGCGCCAGCGCAATCGTAAAAGTGCCCCAGATCCTCAAACTCGTCAACTCGCGCTCCTCGGCCGGTGTATCCTTCATGTCCTACGCCATGGAAACGGCCAGTTTATTGATAACGCTCTCGTACAATGTTCGCCAACAATTTCCCTTTAGCACTTATGGGGAGAGTGCTTTGATTGCTGTGCAGGATGTTGTTATTGGTGTTCTTGTGTTGTCGTTTGCTGGGAAACCTGCTGGTGCTGCTGCGTTTGTTGCTGCGGTTGCGGTTAGTATTTATGCGCTTTTGTTTGACGCGAGTCTTGTTGATGCGCATACGCTTTCTCTTTTGCAAGCTGGTGCGGGTGTTTTGGGGGTTACAAGCAAACTTCCTCAGATCTTTGCTATTTACAAGGAGGGTAGCACTGGCCAGCTCAGTGCATTTGCGGTATGTTTTACAACTAAGAATATGGAATTTGTAGAGTTGGAATCTGATATTTTCTTGATAGGTCTTCAACTACCTCCTGGGTACTCTATCTCGCATCTTCACTACCCTTCAGGAGGTTGACGACAACCTCATCCTGTACAGCATCGTGGCTGCTTTCGTCCTCAACGCCGTCCTTGCGCTCCAGATGGTATATTACTGGAACAGCCCGGCGAAGAAGACGGCCGTTCCAGCAAAGGAGAACAAAAAGGCCATTGCAAATTCTCCGGCGGCTGGTCAAGCCTCTGGTGTTTCGCCCAAACCGGCAGGAAAGACTCCTACCACTCGCCGCCGAGGTTGACGAATTTTCGTCTCACGTTGTTTCTAGCTCATAATGTGACGCTTTCTCTTATTAGATTTTAGTAACCTCGTAGGATAAGTAGTGCATCGTTCGTATCCAGGACAATCGAATCTCGTAAAAGCGATGTGTCTGCGTGAAGAATCATTGTTCTGTTTCATGAGTGGTGATTTCAAGCACCAGACTTTGGCCTCATCCCAGTCATCATATACCGGAAAACCTCATCAAGCGGAAGAGCAGGTGAAGCCGAAGCACTGGGCACATGATCCCTTCCTCCCGCGATATCAAACTCAACACCACCAGCCCCTGGTCTCGTATGCACACCCACAATCTCCATATTCTCACCTCCATCTTCATTTACATCTTCAAACTCCTCATCCTCATCCTCATCTTCCTCGTCGTCATCATCTGGCAACGCCCGTTTCAAACCCGTAACCACATTCTGAATCCCCAATTCCTTTTCTTCCAGCGTATAATTCCCACCCCAATTCCGCCTTCGCGCTTCTTGGTTTGCTTCGACGGGTGCCCATGACCATAATTCCGCTAGGTCTGCATCACTCAGTCCACCGTTCTCCTTGAGAGAAGCTTCTGTGCCTGCGATTCGACCGCGCGTAACCCAATCTTCGACTCGGGGATCAAGTTTTGTGCGTAGAAGTTGTTCGAGAACGCCCTGTTGTGTATTTGTGGGGAATGATGGCGCGGGGTACGCGACTAGTGAGGATAAGAGTTCTTGGTGTTCTGCTAGTTGAGAACAGATGTTGATAAGGTTGTTTGAGATGATGCTGGCTTGGGATTGAAGTGAGGACCTGTATCAAGTTCGTCAGTTCAGACTCTTCTTTTGTAGTGATTATTGTGTGGAGAAGGGTGTGTTCGTACCATGAAGGTAGAGGATCGCTCTGATGCAAACTGCCCGTGAGCGAGTCAAGGGAATGGGTCAGGTGTAGAAGGCGTTGACGGGTTTGTTCGAGGACTTTGACTTGACTCTCATTTATTGCCGTCATGGCTGCTATACATATCCTTAGAAGGATGGATTCTCGATAAGAAAGCTATCTATGTGTTGAGTTGTTGGTGGATGAGAAGCTGGTGAGATGAATAGAAGGAAGCTGCGTCCAATCATGTGGGCACGTAGATGTCAAAGCCTAAAGTCCCGCTTTCTGCCTCAGGTTAAAGGTAGTCTTCTTTCTATCTCAGCAATCAAAATAAACACTTTTCGTCTTCTTCTTTGAATATAAAGATAAAATCGGTTTCAATATATACCTTGATTAAATCATGAAGCCGCTGCACGAGTTCTTCATACCTTCAGTATACGATGGGACCCGCCTCAGTTGCCGCATATATCAACTCGAGGATGTGAATTATCAAGAACAGCCTGCAATCAAAGCTGCCGTTGTCGCTCATCCCTATGCCTCGCTCGGGGGAAATAATGATGACCCCGTAGTGGCCTTGATTACGGCTGAGCTCGTTCGGAAGGGATATATAGTCCTCACTCTGAATTTCCGGTATGTAGATTCACTGCGCATTCACCTCACTGCTCTATATACGAATTGCTGATCGACTATTAGTGGAGCAAGCTATTCTGGTGGCTCAACAAGCTGGACAGGCAAACCTGAAATGGGAGATTATATCACTGCTTACGGATTCATACTTAAATATAGCCAGCTCCTGGCGCCGACAAAGCCAATTGAACTGGTGCTCGCCGGATACTCATATGGCTCAATGATAGCATCACATCAGCCCAACGTCGAAGATGTAATATCCATATTCGCCAAACCAACAAGCGATTCAATATCTGCTCGAATTCTCGCCAAGGCCAAGAAATTTATCGCTGGGGAAGAAGAGCCTGAAGAAGAGTATTACAGCACCAAAGAGGTGCATTTGGACGACGATACTGCTAGCGATTTGCCGCCAGCCCATATCTCGTTTCTTTTGGTTTCCCCAATTCTTTCATATGCCCTCGGATTCGTGACCTTGTGGGGTAATTTGACCAAGCTATCGGTCCAATCGCGTCAGATAGTCACACCGGCAGTTGAAGAGCGACTGCCGAAGTATCGGTCACTGATCGTATACGGCACTGATGATATGTTTACATCAGAGAAGAAGCTGCAACACTGGACCCAGAAGTTGAAGGATGCGCCAGACAGTAAGGTCGATGTGGTGGAGGTTCCTATGGCTGGTCATTTCTGGGTGGAACCGTCTTTCCATCAACAGTTGAAACAAGCTATTAGAGGCTGGCTGGAACATGAGCAGTGGTTGTAGCAGGTTTGTGATGATTCGGCAAGTGTATTGTATATTACCTATTCTTAATGCATGTGAGACGAACTATGAGTATGCGCCTGGCCTAATACGTACGACATTCGCATGTGATATTTTCCGGGCTAGCTGATTAGGGATTCTCGGGGCATTGGAGTAAGGTTACTCGGACCTCTATGTGAGATCTTGCTTGGTGTCTTCCGGACTGCAGGGATAAGTCCATCTGATAGGACACGCAAACGTGTTCTATCAGGGATATTCGACCCTGGCATAGAGGAAGAGTCCTTATCTCGGGTGTTCGTGCATGGAAGACCAATATATGCAGGTTGAGCATCTTCCGTCTTGCGTTGTTCACATCGGACTAACATATTGGATACGGAGAACTGACGGTGACAGCGTCTAATGCAGTCCGTATTCTGCTGACCGCATTCGTAAGGATTGTGTGAGCTGAATTCGGGGACTCGGTTTCTGGTGGATTGACTCGACAGTGTGGTCTCACAGATCCATGCAGATGATCATCGACGCGGGGCGTATGACAAGATCTGGTGGCACCTAAGCGCAAACTGAGTCATAAGTTCATTCGAAAGTGAGTAGTATATCAACAGATAATGATCAGACAGGAATATGGGAATAGAGGAAGTCTTAATGCGGGTGTATTAAAGCTCCTTCCCCATGGGCAGAAAGACAGTAAGTGGGTCGTTCCTGCCGTGCCGTCATAATAATTATTTTGCTGCCCCGTGACTTCGAATTGTGCCACGATTCTTTTCTTCTTTTCTTCTGACAACTATTTGCTTTTTGGGTCTTCTGGCATTTTGGAATATTCAACATATGGTTTATATAATCTCTTGGGGAGAACAAAACAATCTATTTAGGACACCTGTTCTATGACGAAGTAGTTCCAGGCCCTCGCATGGGTTTGCAGGCACTCCTGAGCACTGGGCACCGCGCACCAGCCAATCATGACCACATTTCGAGATCCAACGTCGGTACATGCGCAAATACACAGAAAACAGGGTCTGCAACTTGACCGGTCGCAAAAGGGTGAAAATGGGGTCCCTAAATCGTCGTCATCGCGACTCGCAAAGAGAGTCTCCATTGCCGCCTTTTCGTCATTGGTTAAAGACGGTGTCGCCTGGACCAGCGATCGCCTGAATACGTACAGGGATAGGCTCTCAAAGGAGGGGCGAGAGGAAAAGTTGCGACGAGATAATCGCAGACAATTGCTGTATCTGAAGATGCGAAATGTATGATTTATCCGTTCGGAGAGTGCTGCCTGTAGTCCGCTAACTAGCATTCTAGGCCGTATCATTCGAAGAATGGCGTTCTTGTGCCTGCGAATTGGACGAACTGGAAGGCAACAACAAGTGGAAGGAGATATTTGACTCTGATGAGTATAATCCTGATCTGGTCTTGGAACGAATGAGGGAATTAGAAGACGCTCGAATCAGCTGTGATGTCAGTCGCATGTTGTTCCTCGTTCGGACAGCATTAACCAGGGACTTGGGAAATATGAGTAGCGCATCGTTATACCGACATTCACATATCGGGACCAAGAACCTTATCGATCAATATATCACGACAGCTCTAAGCACAATTTCGACTCTTCTAGATCTATCCGGAAGCGACCGAAGCGACTCTACCGAGATGCAATATATTCTTGATCAGTTGTTGTCCGCACGACAGGCATTTGGCCGCAGTGCCATTTCATTATCGGGAGGTGGTACTTTTGGCATGAACCACGTAGGAGTTATTAAGGCCTTATGGGAGGCGAAACTTGTACCTCGGATCATCTCCGGTGCATCGGCGGGGAGCATTGTCGCTTCCATATTCTGTGCTCATACCGATGACCAGATTCCTGCAGTCCTAGAAGCATTTCCCTACGGCGATCTTGCCGTTTTCGAACCCGAAGGAAACCAACTTCCACCTTTGCAGAAGATGGCTCGACTTTTGAAATATGGTTCAGTTTACGACAGTTCTAATCTGGAACGAGTGATGAAGAATTGGCTTGGAAATATGACGTTTCATGAAGCTTACAACCGCACGCGGAAGATTCTGAATATATGCATCTCAAGTGCCGGGCTTTACGAACTTCCCCGGTTATTGAATTATATTACAGCACCAAATGTGCTGATTTGGTCTGCTATGTAAGTTTATCTAATCTCAGTACGGTTATTGGTACTGACATACATAGTACTGTTTCTTGCTCAGTACCCTTTGTGTTCTCGCCATCTGTTCTGATGGCGAAAGATCCTCTCACCGGAGAGAATGTACCTTGGCACAACGAGGGCGGCCAATGGATTGACGGCTCTGTCGATGGAGATCTTCCCATGACTCGTTTGGCAGAGATGTTCAATGTTAATCATTTTATTGTTTCGCAAGTGAATCCGCACGTCCTTCCTTTCTTAGAAAAAGAGACTGGTCCAGCAACAGATGACCAGCCACAAGCTTGGTTTAGCTCTCCGTGGCTGAACTCGATGACGAGCCTTGCACGCGACGAGGCGCTACATCGCATGAATGTGTTTTCAGAAATGGGCGTTTTTCAAAACCAGTTTATGAAAACTGCTTCGATCTTAAGTCAAAAGTACTCTGGCGACATCAATATCTACCCGGAAATTCCGTATGCTCATTTTCTACGTATCCTTCAAAACCCGACTACCGAATTCATTCTGCAGACCTGCTTGAACGGCGAGCGAGCAACTTGGCCTGTTGTTTCCCGTGTGCGGAACCACCTGGCCATCGAGTTAGCCCTTGACTCGGCCGTACAAACAATGCGGGCGCGTGTTGCATTAAGCCCGCCCGTTACAGTGACGTTGTCGACGTCCCATCCAACCGCTCAATCACGAATGTTGTCCGAACGTGACCAACGGCCTGACATGTTTCCGAGGCGGAGCTCATATAGCGAAGCTGGAAGAGCCAAAAACACGCGGTCTTCATCTCAGCGTCGACCTAATGGAGATTTGCGCAAGGCTCATAGTTTTGTTTCCATCGAAATTGCTGACCTGCAGAGATCTTTCAGTCCAGTTCATCACTACAAACACGCGCAGACGAGTAGTCTGACGGAGTCACCACAACATAATAGAGCAAATGTCCCGAGGTACAATGCAGATGAATCATACTTTATTGTGCCTAGTGACAGTGATGATGAGTCCTACACTTCATGGCCGCAACGACCCAATATGTCACGTCATGCTACGTGGAGTGGGCCACCGTTGAGCGGCACATCAAGATCGGGCCGGACGAGCCCTGCAATATCTCGACGGTCGTCAATTGCTAAGACCGCTTCCAATCCGAGTCGACCAACTTCTTCTGGTGAGGTCTATCTGTCGCCCACGCCCGGATTATAGCTTTGTCAGCTCTCGATACGATATTCAGCCACGAACGAGACGCGTTACGAATACATACAGTTTATGGTGAAATTGCATATACCCATATGGTTACATTGTGCAATCTTCACATCATGTCGAATTTCTTCACTCAGAAATCTAATACTCATTTTCAATGGAGTCTTAATGGCATACGAACCACTTCTACGTTATTTCTTATGTGGAGCATTTCATTAGAGGGGCAGACTTTACCTTTCGGCAGAAAACTATGTACATACAACCAAAACATATTGATTGAGCTGTCAATATTAAACGGGGATAAAGATTTTATAATCTAGAAGAGCGCATGCAGATGCCCGTTCTCTAATCTATTATTCTCCATCCCCTAGTAGATTTTCAATCTTATCTATACAACGTAATCAAACCGCCAGCCCATCCCAGGAACACTAACAAGAACCAAAGAAAAAATCTACAAGAACGCATCAATAACCTTCGCAAACTCCTCTGGCTGTTCAGCCATAGGCAAATGTCCCGCTCCCTCAACAATCTTCAACTCTGCACGTTTCCCTCCCGCATACTCCTCTTCAGCCATCTTCTTCATCCCCTGAGGTAAAATGCCATCACCACTACCAACAACAAACAAACCCCTGACACTGCCGGTCTTCATGTCTTCACGCAAATCATACGAATACAACGCCTTGACACTCTTCTTAAACCCTTCTAAATGATTGGTAAAAACGTACTGTTTCACTTTCTCAGCGCGGGATTGCCGAATCCCGCCGTCGTAGCTGTCGGGAGTGAACCACCGTTTTGTCGTGACTTGAGCGAGTTTCTCGCCAACAAGTCTTGCGCCTGTATGCGGATCTGTCGCGGGAGTATCTGACTCTGCGAGCGCAATCCGTTCAGCCCATGCAGACGGATTACTGGGCGGAGCGAGCGAGTTCGTATCACAAGCCACAAATTTCTCAACTCGGGAGGGATATTTGAGTGCCGTGTTCAGGGTTGTTGCGCCCCCGAGACTCACACCCACCACAGCTGCGGCTCTGGGTACTCGTAATGCGTCGAGGATTGCGATAACGTCCTTGCTTAAGAGGTCCATTGTAATCGGTGTGTTGCCTGGATCACTGCTTCGACCACGAGGACGGTAGCGGACAATGCGATATTTCTGGTTCTTAGGGTTGGAGAAGAAAATGTCTAGAAATTCGTCCCAGATGCCCCAGTCTGAAAGGATGGAGTTGATGAGGATGATAAGTGGTGCTTCGGGATCGGGACTTCCTTCAAGCCTGTAAGGCAGTTGGGCGCCGTCGGGGGTCGTGATGAAGGATTCTATAACTGCTCTTTTATTGCTTGTAACTGACGCAGCCCATGTATGCGTCAATCCATCTCTCGAAGAGAAAGCGGCGGAATACGAAGGGTCAGAAAGAGAGTGTAAATCCTTCGGCGCAGGTCCAAATGTATAATACCACTCAAAAACTCTTCGAACGCGCCCAATAACCACATTCGCATAAATATCCCTTGCCATCTCCGTCGACACAGCATCCTTCATTTCAGGTCCATTCTGTCCCTCAGTGCTGGAATACTCATGTATAGCGAGATACTCCTTTTCTTCCGCCGAGGGATTCAGTACGGAGGAAGTCACGAATCTTCTCGATCGACGCCATCCAGGCACCTTTTGAAGTAGCGCGATATGTTCGTCGTTATACCACGCGTCCACTTTTGATTCTGTACCTGGCTGGATTCTGAAGTATACGGGGACTATGATGTATCCCTTTGAATTAGATGTCTGCACATCTTCTAAGGGGGTATAGTCATCCGCCTTCCATTCCCGGATCAAATCGAACATTCTTCGATCAACCGTGATCTGGGACATGGTTTCCTTCTCGCGCTCGGTTTTGACGCCGTCTTCGCGCAGAGTTGTGTATGGTGGACGTGTGAATTCGTTGGAGTCTGTGATGTCGTATAATGCAACCCATTCATGTTCCTCTGCACTGTAGGGATTGGTTTCGTCGCTGTCAATGGCGCGAAAGCGATATCCATTTGGAAAGAATGGGAGTCGGAGACGGAGGGGTCCGTGTTCGTTGTTGTACCAGTCGTGGAATTGGGATGGGTGCAAGCCTGGTTTGGGCTGCATTGTGACGTAGAGGAGTCCTGCTGTCATCTTTGCTGTTTATAGTATATCTTATGTATCTGATGTTCTTAGGATGTAAAGAGGGAGGAGGATGGTGCTCGATGAATGCTATAGAGTGTGGGGTTAGCTTATATGGTTTAACTGTACATACAACACTCCGGATTTATCTTAAACGAAAGACAGATAGACTGTTACCACGACGATATGTTGAAGTTGCGTTCTGACCGTGAAGCGACATACCTCTTTTTATAGAATCTGGCAGAAATACACCCAAATTCTCGCCTCGGAGATGTCGCCGATGAGCTCCAACAACCCCGCAGTGATGTATACGAGATCAATGAAGATCGTGAATATCAAAGAGTGAGATAATAGACGCGCCTGACGCTTTCAGAATCAGCTCAACTATTTATACTCCAAAATAAGGGATATAGAGTTGGCATGCGATTGGTGCGATTGGTGCGATTTGATCTTCCTGATGTCCCGCGCTGTTGATGCTAGCCGATATTGATTGCCGTGGTTTACCGGATTGGTTTTGGACACTGGGAATAATTTTCCATATGTTTTTTGTGTCTTTGTTAGACGGTTTGAGTCCGGGATAGCCCGAGGATTGCAGAATGACCTAGGTTATGCAATCCGATATGGAGGATGGAGTAGAGAATTGATGGATATAGATCTTGCAAGAATGTAGTCGGGAACTGACCTCAATGTCCGACAGGCATGGCTCCCAAGATCAAGGAGTATCCCTAATATCTGTCAACTAACTGAATATAAAGTAGTATCTATCAATGGACATTGACAACCTTGGAAGCATCTACCAGCGACTGATCACAATATCTGACAAATGTTTCAACATGTTTCCGCACACATGCTGGCTCCGGCTATTCTTTACTCCGGTCTTATAGCAAAGGGTTAGGGTTACGCATATATAGATGAAAGACCTGTACAAGTGATTGGATTCAGCGTGTTTGGTATTTATACACGAATATATATCCCCTGTAATGACGCTAACAGTACGAGTCATGAATGTAGGACTAGTTCTTCAACATAGGCAGCAACTTGTTCCTTGTAGAGCTCACTCATAATGAGTCACTTGCGTTTCGAGCAATCTGACGCTATCAGCAAATATGAATTTCGGATTGTTCCAACGTTCAATGTTAAATAAATATCTTCATTCCAACCACAAGAAGAAAACATACTGATTGACAAAGTTCAGTATGCTAGAAAAACCAGTTCCGGCTTAGCGCTGGCCAGACCGACCTTATTTCGACTTCATCTCACAACTCCATAGAAGACTCCTGGGTCTAGAAAATAGCACACCAGACTCACAATATTCCCTGGAATACACTCGCCTCACATCTAAAAATCTACTGGCCAGATATCCCCACCTGGCAAAACCCTAGCAACCTATACTTCCGATCGAAGGACAATCAAGAAAATGATGTTCGCTATTTCGCTACCTGCTTCGCGAAGACTATCAGGGAACATACGACATGTGAACGCAAGAAATTCGCTGAAAATTATGACGTATCAGGGAAGGATGATATTATTCTCGATGATACTACAGTACAGAAAACCAGCCCTCTTGTGTACAAATGGCGACAAAGCTATCGGTGGGACCTAGCGGACAAATCGAAACCAAAAGTTTGCATGAGTACATCTATTCGAAAACTGTGCACCCATAACGACGGATTCAACTGTGGATGTGCAATCCCGTTCAAAGAAAGAAAAGTATCTTCATTCCTACGACGATATTATAGCAATGATTGCTATAAGTTCTATCGAGAAAACAGGGATCAATTCTACAACATTGAGCTAGCCAAGACACTTATTCTTTACGATGAGATGGAACCAATCCTTCGTGTTTGTTCTCACCCTGACGTGGACTATAAGAGATGGCATTCGGTACTAGAATGCTATGATACGGTACTCAAATAGCCCCTATCAAAGAATATGGAGAAGATCACTGACCGTGTCAATAGGACCAGCAAGCCGGCTGGGATATTGTTTATATATCAGCTCTCAATGCCTACCTGTGTCTAAATATTCTGTACTGTTTCCCTGCATTATGGGACGACGCATCATCGACCAGGCCAATAGACTACAGATCGACCAAGGTATATCAACGCACGCTCAGAAGCTGTACCTGGTCAGATGTCACGTCCGAAGTACCACACTATCCACATCGGGCATTCTTCGGTATAGATGACCGCCAATTTAGAGAGTGGCCTAGAATGAGTCCAGAATTTGGCACCAAATACATGCCTGATATCTACACTCTATCGGAATGGTCTTTCAGGGACAGGGTCTTCCCATATGGTGCGGCACCAATCGACGATTTTCTCAAATCGGAAAATGAAGTCGGGTATCTGCCGGATGTTGCTTCAGTTGCACTTGTTAGGACTATCTTGTACAGCAAAGGTTTACCTCCAGAGTTGACTGCAGACGTGATGGAAAAAGCCGATTATACAGTGAAGCGAAGGCTTTCTCATCCCCATGACCCGTTCCATCCCGGAAATCTGGATGAGCTGCACAAATACTTGACGTATTGTTGGCGGTTGATGGTCAATTGCAATATGATGGCAGATGCGCTTGGGATAAACATTGAATGGGAGGTTTACATCTATAGGTTTCTCACTTATTACATATCTTTGCCTGGTGGGAGGAAGAAAGGAAATTTCGATCTTTACCCAGATTCCATGTAACACTAGTTGACTTGACCTTGAACGTGCTTTGATCTGGCTACCTTGGTGAATGTAAGAAATTGATTATTTGTTACTGTGGCATGCTTCAGGAATAGTGGCTAAGCTTACATAGTGATAAGTCGATTCCAAACTAGAATCTGTCCACTGGAACTGACTGAGTTAGGACACGGAGTAAGTAATACCTAATATAACACCTCAAATTCATGATGACAACCCACCCGGCCGGCATTGAAAAGTTTCAAAGAGGCCTTGTTATCCTTATACAGTATAATAATAGTGCAATTCACATCACTCCTCACAAAACAAACCTTTACACACACAAAATGTGAGATTTCCTGTCTCTCCTTTGTTTTCCCATATCATTGCATTCACATCGCCGAGAGGAAAACATCAATCGTCATGGCAGCACCCCAATAGTTTTGTGTCCTGCACACACAGAACCCCTTTCAAAATTATGTTCTTCCTCTTTTCTTTTCCCCCTCGATATCCTCCATCCTCGACTTCTCCATCCCTCGATTCTTTATCCTCGAACTCCCATCCTCCAGTCTTTCGTCAAGTATTTTATCCTCATCTTCAAAACATCACACAAGGTATTGTCGCCAACAATACCCAGCATGGGTGACCCTCTGGGACTCGGTTCTGCTGAGTCAGACGATGTCGTGGTGAGTCAAACCCCTCCCTGAGTGCAGATGAGGAGACAAGAACTCATGTCTCTTGCTTGGATTCTCTTGCATCAAGATATCGAGCTAGTCGTATCCATATTCTATACCAGACCATGATGACTGACTGATTTCTTGATACTGCTTTAGATGACTGGTGCTGGCAATCAGGATGCCAGTGGAAACTCGTTCCCGAATGACTTGGACGCCTTCTGGAACAATACTGATCCAAATAATGCATTCATGCTACAAAATCAACGGAGTCAAAATTTTGATATTGCCTCTGAGTATTGGCTCAATTCTCTTCCTGATAGCCCCAATCCAGAGAGTTTTGGCTATGTCCGAGACCAGACACTGGGCCCTGATATTGCCATGGGGAACACCCTTGCAGCCTCCAATGGACCAGTAGCTGGAACAGGTTTTGACGAGCAGTTTATTGATCCTGAATTGTTGGAGACACCTGCGAATGTTCCAGTGTCATCATCACCTAAAACCCCATCTCGAACCCCAACGTCTAGGAACTCCGTTAGACGTGTAAGAGCTATATCGGATAATTTCAGACCCATTGCTCCCAGTCCCACTCGTGAGACTAAATCAACTTATCCCAGTGGTTTTGAAATGCCACCGCCGCGAACTACACAGACCCCTTCTAGCTCATCCCAGGTCAACACGGCGAATGTCAATGAGCCACAGCAGGACTTTATTAACATGAGCATCCCAGAGTTCCAGGTTACAGACATTGACCTTATTCTAGCTAATGAGAACTTTCACACCTTTGACTTCAGCGCAGGCGTTCTCAATGGTTTCGGTGCACAGTTCGATGCGTTTCCGTCGAATACCGCTACCCCTGACAATGTTGCTAACCAAGCGATGGGAACTGCTACGGCCCAACCTGACATGCAATCAGCGGTAAGTCATTCCTATCTGAGAAATCAATGACGCCTGAGTGAGAGTTAACTAATGGTGGCCGTTTTTGCTCTAGTTGTACAATTATCCTCCTGTGTCTGCGCCATCAAACCCATGCAGCTATACTCAGGCTGTGCAGGCAAACCCATACAGGAGCACTCAGACGGCACCGGCAAATCAATACAATAACAATCAGGCGATGCCAGCTAATTCCTACAGGAACCCTTCTCAGGTAACTGCGACAGTAAGTTCCCCTTACTTTCCAGAGGAATGACCTAATGGAATCAGATTCCATATACCTCCTGGTCCAATACGAGGCTAATTATTCTATAGCAGATCGGATCTAATTCTTCGGTGAGATACAGAATGGCCTGCCAGATATTGAAATAGCACTGGAGTTCTGACGTTTATTCAACTAGTCGTCCGGGTTCTATATTCCAGACAATGTCGTGCGTATACCGTTGGGGCTGAACTCCCTAAACTACCCGCTAATTGTATCTTGACAACCCAGGATCCCGAGAGACGTGCTAAACTTTTGGAAGTCCGTTTTCTACTTTCCAATAATTGTTTACTTGCTGAATGCTAACAATCTTGGTTTGATATAAAGGTTATGCAGGCAGGTCAGGATGTAAGCGATGCCCATGATATTTGATGGCTATGCTCAATGTTTATACTAACATGTGAACACAGTTAATACTGCCAGCTACTACGGTGAGACAATCCATCAGAAACCTCTCTGCTTTTCATTTTATCCAAGCACACACGTACTGACAGTTCCCGATTCTGTAGGCCTGGGCTTTGAGAAAAGCGGTGAGATTACCTGAAGACGAGTCCATTGATAGCCGAAACTATCTATGCAGCAAACTTGATTCAAATCGATGCTAATATCTAACGCTACACTCCAGTTTGACAAAACTATCAATGCTGTGAGTACCTTCAAAGTCAAAATGAAATTTGTTTGACACTGCTACGCGCACTGCAACTATGTTTGCTGACTTACTTTTAGCCGAAACCTGTGAGGAAGCCAGCTGCGGTATGATATTACCCTACCCTTATGATTGTCCTACCTTTTTCCCCTATCGAGATATCTATCGATGTGTCAAATCCTTTGCTGACAGCTGTGGAATGGCCTGACAGAAACGTGCAAAGAAAGATGAAGACGTAAGTCGATATACCCCTTCTCTCTCTTGTGCCTTACTCCCCCCACCCCATTGCCTATAGTGGAAAACTGACTCATTATGCACAGGCAAATGGTCAAGGCAATCCAGTGAGCAACCCAATAGCAGAAACAAGAACAAAGAACACTAGGAGCCGCGAGCAACATGATACTAATAATGTACCTCAGAACGCAAAGCGCCAGCGCCGATTACTTCCAGTAAGTGACATCTCCGAACCATGATAGATAAGTTGTACTGACCTTCCTCCAGTCCGTACAAATTTCCCGGTCGAAATCCACAAAGGTGAGGTTAAGAGTATACATCAACCCGCGGCTTTGGTCCTCATCTATAACCAACCAGTTGTCAAAAACATTGAGCGTTGTACTGACTCATCTCCTATTCCAGACTATTGGCACTACTGGCACAGGTATACCTGATGCTAAATTACGAGAAGTTTTAAAATCCGATTTTCTGTCCACCGCGTCAAGAATTGAAGCCTTTTGGAAAGGGCCCAATGACATTTGGGGAAGAGTAAGAGCTGACCCCCCTGAATTTCAGAATCTCGCGTTGCAACGTTGTATACTGACCATTATTCAATTCTATTAGGTTCTACCAGCCGTAAGTCTCCGGATACTTGTTCCATGCTTGCTGAATCTTGCTAACGTTTACTTCAAAGTCTTTCCTTGACCATGGCCCGGTCGTACAGTATCATCCGCTCAAAAGTTGGGACGCGCAGGGTGCTGAAGGAAGATTGGCCCAGTATGGTGATCCAGATGTGAGTTCTATCATCCGTTTGATTCTTCATGTATTTTCAAGTGAGCATTTGACGAACGAACTGAAACTCGCTCTCGGCATACAGGAAAATCTTCCCACTTTATTGGAATCAAATGAGATTCCTAGAGCACCTCACGCGGATATGATGCTGTATAGTGAGGTTATGTCAGAGAAGAACACGCAGCGGCCTGTTCATTCAGGACAAGTCGTCGTGATTTCGTACGACCTGAAGAGTGACTGGTGGAAAAATATTACTGTGTGGGCGTGGAACAGGCCTCCCTACGGACGTTGCCTCGACGAGGTATTCATTGTCATCACCCCGTTCCATATCATATTTGCACGGGTACCTAGGGACACAAATGATGCGTGGTTAGCCTATGATTATCGCGCTATCATGGGTGTTATCGACAAGACACTTCAGAGCAACGTTAGCCCTGTAGGGGGAAAGCACTGGTCTTATATGTATCGCTTGATCCCCGCCTTCACTCTAAACCCAAACGACGCAAAAAAGCCTAGACCGGCAGGTCCCCAGAGACGCTTAAATTCCTTGCGGGAGCTTAGGCTCAACACTGTTTACGAGTCACGCTTCAATTCATACCTCTATTATGTCCCACCAGCCGAGTGGCCTGATCGCAATCCCAACTTCACAATTCGTGTGGGCAATTACGGGAGACCGGGAGACGAGGACCGTCCTCACGTACAGGTTAATGACATGTCCGGCGAATATATTATTACTGGGAAGAATGAAGAAGGGCCGGATGTTACTGTCAATGATAACGGCAACGCTACTGAGAATCCTGTTGTCGCGGAGAACCCAGGACAGAACGGCAGAGAGAACCCTGTGGGAGATGGTGTCGAAAGCACCCCCGGCACCCCCGGCACTACCGATACTGCTCACAATGGGGCCTGATTGATGATAGGCTCCTGATGTGAGCTACTTCTGATCGACCACTTGAGATGACTCTGTGAAGCTCACCCATGTCAAATCGATATCATCAAGACCATGTTCAATTTTCTATTGAGGAGCACCCGAGACAGCAGAACAAAAAGTAAAGAGGAGGAGGGAAACAACGACAAAAAAAAAAAAAGGACAAAACTTTACAAAAAGAAATTCTTTCAGTTTTTCTGGTTGCCCTGTTGCGATAATTCCCTTCTTTCTCTTGTTATGGCCTTTTTGCATTCGCCTTGTTGGAGTAATTTTACTTTCTCTTTTCCATGTTTGTTGCAGGCTTGACAGGACAGTTCTTGGTATGCTAGGTATTAGCATTGATTTTTCCTTTTCATGTATGAGTCGGACATTTCCTTTCCAACTTTAGTTTTGTTATTCTTGAATTTAACATGTATGAGTCAAACAGCTTCCATTGTAATTCTTGTAACGTTATCCTGATTTCCTAGGTTCTCAAACTTCGATGAGAGCTTTCCGGAAAACTTCGTTCAACTCGGGAGAACTTTTTGGGGAGAAAACAGGATGACCTTGTCTTCCTAGTCTAACGCCGTGCTGCTGGAGCATTCTTGCGAGGAAGTCTTCAATTGGTAAGCCAGAAAATGATCGAGGAGAACGACGATGAACTCTATTGAGATGCCACTAATTTGCATGCAGAAGCCATGAATTATCAGATTGTGAATCACTTACCACCAACCTTGAGTCCTTATGCACCTGTCATGACAGAATGATACGGACGAAGCCTTCTGTAAATAGCGGTCCTAGACAGTGCATCCAATCATAAAAGATGTGAACTGAAAAGCCATCTCCCCATGGAAAGAGAGCGATTTTATAATACCCAACCTTGGAAGTTCTGCAGACTTCACCCTTCAACGCAGTCCGTCGATACCTACTTAATGTGGTGGATATCCCTGACACTAGTTGGAGCTGTTTGCGCATTCCTCATTCGGCAATGTGCGTCTCTAGCGACACACATAACCTCCAACGATAGACGCTATACCCAATCTACCAGCTGATGGCGAGCCACGGTTATCAAGAAGGCTGAACCCGAAAAGCCGGTAGGTCCACAATTGCGCCATGGAATCCGGTATACTCGGAGGACGATGATTACGAAAAGCCGTACTCCATTACGATCAGGCATGACCCAGAGCAGAATATTTAAATTTTAAGTAGGCATTATCTAATCTCAAAACCGAAGATGGGAAGTCCTTTTTTCCTCGACCTCAATATACTCAATGTCAGGCCACTTAACATATATGGGACGGATTGGTTGTGCCCGGTGCTCTTTTCGCTTCTCGTCCAGGTAACGTCCTGGAGCTCAACAATAGACAGATGATGAGCGTCCCATTACCACCGGTTACAAGCTACCATAACGAAGTCAAATCCTGTGTTCATCCACTACTGGGAGTCCAGGATCTCGTCATAGTTCACACGAACAAGGGCATCCTCGCGGCACACATACCTAGAGTTCACCGTTCATCATTCCCGATAGACCTCATCAACATAATGACCAAATTAACCTCCATCGCAATAGGACGCAGTCCTCACAAAGCCATATCCTGGATTTCCGATGACACCTGAGACAAGCGACTGCGAGCTTATTTCATCATCCCGGAAGGTATTCAAGATGTTTACGTTTACGGCAGGGATAGACCTGAGAGGCTGAAGGTGGATTATTACGCGGTCTACACTTGACTATTCAGTACTATGGAGAGTGTGTTTGATACTTATTTCGAGCTGAACCGGCCTGGTTATGAAGATCCTGCGTATCGGGATGTTAAAAAGATTTATACTGGCCCGGATGGGAACCGGCCGGTGTTGATAAATTGTTTCAAGACGAAGGAGTTCCGTATGTTGCAGATGGATTACCAATTGGAGAGCGCGGGAAGGAATTGCCAGTTTGCTCATGCAAGTTCCGTTATTGACGTCTATAGATGGATACAGATCGAATGGAATGTCTCGGATATTTGCTTACATGGATATTATGGACATTAATGTAGTTGTAATTCGTGGTATCTGAAAACTTACAGCACAGCTGCCACGCCGATCAGAGATAGCAACCCAACACCCCAGGCTTCGGTGACTCCCTGGAGCTTCGTTGCAGCACCGGTCTTGATGGGACTAGGTAGTACTGTTCCTGTAGCAGTAGTCTTGGCTCCTGTAGAACCATTACTTCCAGAGCCTGATCCAGACCCGGAGCCGGAACCAGAACCAGAACGAGTGCCAGTTCCAGTTGTAGTAGCATACGCATCAGTACCAGTAGTGGTAGCACCAGCAGCAACATCCTTTCCATTATACGGGGCAGCTGTTACAACAAAAGTCTGCCCAGCGAGTGTCCACGTAATAGTTTCACCAGCCGGTGGCGATGTAAGAGATGAAGGCCCTGCAGTCGTGGACAGGGGGTTTGTGCCTCCAGCAGGCAAATTGGTAGGATCAAGGAAGGTTCCATTATCTGCAGACTCGAAGCCATATTGACCACAAATTTGGGAGGTTAGTCCTGCGCATGAGCCGGTGATTTGTTCAAAATTTGCGGCCTTGCTGTCGAATGATGAGAGTCCCAGTTCATTGGGGGATGTGTCAGGACAGATTCCATAGAAGCTATTTAG
This sequence comes from Talaromyces stipitatus ATCC 10500, assembly GCF_000003125.1. Classification (NCBI taxonomy): domain Eukaryota; kingdom Fungi; phylum Ascomycota; class Eurotiomycetes; order Eurotiales; family Trichocomaceae; genus Talaromyces; species Talaromyces stipitatus. Next base: position 1,343,202 of record NW_002990117.1, on the reverse strand, counting down.
AAAGTCAGGAGATATCGCGTGGAAGAGGATTGGATTAAAAAGTATGACTTACGCTGACACAGCGGCGCTCCAACCACAACACTGACACTGTTCAAGAGCAGTGGACATGGAACCCGTATATTGTGAGCATCCATTAGCCGCAGCATTCGTATTAGCTGTGATATTGTTGAAGACCTCTCCCAAATTGCATGAGCAACCGCCTGGTGCGTTATCAGGAGCCGGGTAGTAAGGAATTGAGACGGAAACGGTCTGCTGCGTAACATATGAAGAAACAAGGTATTGATATTCGCAGGAGTAAATCTGAATTTTGTCAGGGCCTTCAACACTCTCGAATACTTAGGGGAAGAAGGTACCTTATTCCAGCAAGATTTTTGATAACACAGCATCTGGTCTACCCATTGTGTCCATTGACAAGCAATGGATACCTCGTCATCACCACCAGCTGCAGTCATGCAAGACGTGAATTTCGATTCCGCATTGTTGAGACATGTATTCATCCCCGAGGTATCGACACATCCCGTAGCAGAGACTGTGGTAGCATTGTTCGCTGCCAATGCAGAACGGGCAAAGAGAGCAGAAGCGGCAATGAAGCTGAGTCCAGTTTTTGCAACCATTTTTGTTTGGGAGTAATAGATCGAGAATTGAGACTGCTGGGCAATAATAACGACTTAACGAGACACAGGAACAAGATCCCGGAGAACGACAGTCAGAAGGCTGAGGCTTAATTTAAAAGAAAAAGTGTCAAGTCCTAACTAAGCCTTTTCGATAGTTCGTGCCATGCCCAATCTGTCTCAATATGGCTTTACGGCGTCGCGCGAGGCTGAATTTCCACAGATGCCTCAAAAAAGATACAGAAAGCCACCGACTCTAAGCCTCCCGTTATCTCGCATAATGTGTGATGATTTGGGTTAGACCAAACATCATTTCCGACATGGCGAGGCAGATTCGACCAAATTGGCCATACGACGTACGTACATAGAAGCCATGTGGGGATCAGAGTGAATGCATTAGACGAGCTAGAGCAAATCCAGATAGGTTTGCGACAGCTAAGCAGCGCACTAAATGATTAAGCAGATCCGAAAATTCCGTACATATTAGGGTTCAACAGCTAGGATAATCAATACGGGGAAGAGGAAGAGTTGTCGTTGGTTTAAACGATCAATTTGTGAGATCTTCTTAAACTCCATGGGGATTAGATCTGATTAGGGCTTTGCGCTAAATGAGGAAAGTCGCTAAAGTTTTCTAGATCGGGCTTAGTCTTGGCGTTGGTTTGTTGCTACGATATTATTCTACAAGAGATTAAGCGAAAAGGAGGGAAAGGACAATTGATCAGTGATATTAATATTGTACGCAGTCATTAGATAGGTATATGCAAGAAGCGGGGGGAAGCTGAAAGAATCCCTTAGGGAAATGAAGACAGTCAGAAGATCAGATAACGACTATTGAAACAATCGCAAACAACAGCATCGTCCATCCAGAAACATGGATACTTGTACCATTTCCCAATGGCAGAGACGAGGTAGCAGCAGGCACATCCGAAGATGTCGAGTTTGAGTTGTCAGACGACCCTGTCGACGACGACGAGGAAGAAGAAAAATCACACAATCCAGAACCATTCAGATTGGAAGTTGGAAAATAAACACGTGGCTGACCTTGACCCATAGGAACTGTAATCGTACCGTTCTCCTCGGCGGTAACAGTGCTATTGCACATCGTCACTTCTGTCAAATTCATCCCCGGATCTGCAACTCCAGGTATCTGCAAGGTATAATCACCACCTTGTAAGCCTTGATTCGATAGCACGGCAACAATCTGTGCACCATTGGGGCCCTTGCGAGCCACATATGTGGAGCCGTCGGTGTAGAGCAATGAACTCCAGTTCGTCACGTAATGATCGTCGATAGATATGGCATGGTTGCGGAGTTTATTCAATGTGACAGTTAGATTATACAACTCAGTGGAAGTATCGTATTGGGTGGACCAGAGGTCTTGCCGATTATATGGCGAGTAATTTCCTGGTAGGTGTTGCTCTTGTCCATAGTATATTTTGGGAATTCCGTCACTCAGGATTGTGAATGCGAGGGCATTTTTGGCCAGCTAACCCTATGTCAGCACCTGGTAAAATGTTGTGAGCATGAGAAAGTCACACTTACGGCGATATCTTGAGTCAATGATGCAAATCGAGGGTTATCTTGATTCTCAACGAAATTGGCGAGATACTGCGGCGAATTACAAGCCTGTCGCATTGTAGCTATCATCGAAACAAGATCTTCCATTTTGCCCGCCGTGAAAGCATTAATGACTTTCGGGAACAAGGCGTAATTCTCCAGGCCAGAGGTGAGATTCTGATAGCTGCACATAAATTCTGCGTCACCATCATACACCTCACCCATGGTATAGACGCCGGCACTTTTGGTAAAATTGGAAAAGAACGTCGACTCAATCTGTTTTGCACCATCAATTCGGATACCATCGATCTCGTACATGCCGACCAGATCTGCAATCCATTGATCAAGTGTCACAGCAATAGCTGGATCTGAAGTCTTGATTCGTGGCGTAGCAACACCCTCATATCCAAGCCAACAATTTGTAAACTCCGTTTGATTTGACCAGTCAACAATAGGACAGTAAGGAGTGAAATCTGAAGATTGATTGAAGGGAGCAAAGACAGAGTAGTCGATAATTGCGGAGGAGTTGACGGCTGTCATATTTGTTGCGCCGATGCTATAAGCAAGCTCATTTGCTACCACATCTACCATCAGGTACATGTCACGTCTATGCAATTCAGAGACTAAGTGCTTCAGATCGTCGACTGTGCCGAAATGAGCGTTCAATTCGTAGAAGTTCTGAGGCCAATAGCCGTGAAATGCTTCTCCGTATATTGTGTCTTCAGGCAAGTTCTCCTGGAGTGGAGAGATTTGTACAGCCGTAAAACCCATATCTTGGATATAGTCTAGCTTGTTGGCAAGACCGGACCAGGTACCGCCGCAATATTTGGTAATGTTGCAGTTATCAGTGGAATCAGTTTTTCGCGCATAACGGTCTGTAATGACTTGGTAAATAGATCTTTTAGCCCAGTCGTCGGCAGACGCAGCATCAGCGGTGGCAGCAAGTGCTACAGCCACTGTGGAGAGAGCCAACGACCTCATTGCTGTTATAGAAAAGATCGAGATAAAGACAAGAGGACGTAGGAAATGAACTTAGGATATATATTTACCCATATAAGAATGATAATGAGCCTGTTTGTTAGAAATGAGTGTCAGTAGTTGGATTTCTGGAGATGAGAATCAAAAAGCGCGGAAGCCCTAAACCCAAGGATGCCCCTTCCTTATGTATCACAGAGACATGGTGTTGCGACAATATATTCCGACAGGCCATGGCACAGATCTCAAACCTGCAGTTTAATAATTCTAGGTGTCTCTCCGATTGGTTGTAAATGCAAGTATAATGCGGGGGAGCGTTCGTTTCTGGCCTTGAGGGTACGGATTTCTTGAGGCTACGAAGTAGGATTGGGACCAAGGATATCGATTCCGATTATATATGGCTAAGTGGCGTCCCTTGCAGCTCCACCAGTCACTAACCTGCCCATGACTGACTCCTTGGGTTGAACATACGGGTATCGCGACATTGGAAGTCGGTCCATTGTGGTACATAATAGTCGGGGGAGTATGAGCCCAGGCCTTCGAGGACAGTCCCTGTTGTCTTAATTGTTTCGAGTAGTACCGCTGTATAATCCCTAGCGGAAATCATGTAAGACAAATAGAACTTGTACACACTCGAAGTGATCGCGTAGCTTATCGACAATAGCTAAGAGAACTGGTTCTGTGGTTTCATATACTACCTTGGGCGCTTGAAATCATCTCCTCTTCCTGAATATAAACCATACTTATGGTTTGATTAATGATTTCAACAGTTTTCCCGATCATACATAACGATGAACGAATTGGTTGAGTTCAGTCCGAATGGAAAGGAGCAGCGACTATTGATTGTGGACGGTGCCCCTTGCGTTCCGTACGACGGTTGTTTGCCCATGTCTTCGTGCCCAGTCGAGATGCTGAAATTTCCATTACCTTGGGCCAATTGGTGCCCTAAAATTGCAACCTCCTATATTTTATTGCAATTATGGCCGGATCCCATGTTCAGAGTTGAAAGGTGCAATGACTGGATGCTTTTAACCCCTGAAGCCTGAAGTGAAACGTTTTGGTAAGACCTAAGTCTCCGAATGACCTGTGCTGTGTTTCTCCTACACGTAGATGTCCTTCGATTTCGAGTTAACCCAAGTTTTTTGCTTAGTAGAAAGTGGAAAGTTCACTGATGTCTCTTGTCGTGGTGTGTGGATTATAGAACTTTGTAGGCATCCATCCGATGGGAGGTGTTCGACCTGCATCTTCTTGTTAGATTGCGTTAATATCTGAACAGATCTATACGGAACCTTATAAATCGGTGAAATTGGGCTCGGATAGATGATTTTTACAACGAGATAGCTTTGAGATATTTTGCTGGAGTGTGAAGAAAAGCAAGACGAAGCCTTCGTCCGCACAATGATACAACAATAACCGAATAGGCGAATCGCAAAAATAGATACACGTGACCAGGCCACAACAACTTTTGACAGTGTTTTCTGCTTTTTCCTCGTCGAAAAAGAAAAGAAGAGTATTTCCTAACAGATGATAGTTGGAAACTTCTGACATGCTATACGCCAGACAAGAAGACGCAGGAGACATCAGCCAGCTTTTGGACTGGAGGCCTGAGGCACCGCATACATAAGATGGAAGGCGCGAACTGACCGCGGTGTTTATCTTTTATTTACTTTTGCTTCATTGATACCGCGATACCTGAGCACCTGTTTATCACTCCCTAGCCTTTTTCAGAACTCTATCAATATGTCTTTCGAAGAATTCCTCTACTACGCGTCTCAAGAAGTCGTCAACTTATTTCCCTTCTTAGATATACCATGGGGCCCGTACTTCGAAGTCACACGCATCCACCAGCCTAATGAAACCATAATGGCTGTCCTGCTTTACAGCGTTGGCTTGACACATGCCGTGAGTCTTTCATGGCCTCTGTTACAGCCGAAGGAGCTTCTGCCTCTAGCATCCAAATGTGTACTTTGGATATTCATCATACGCCACGCCCTCTGCGCCTTCAAAGGTGCAGTTGATTACGAATACGACAAACACGTTCGACGCCGCAGATCGCGCCCTGTTGCTCGCGGAGCTCTCACACCAGACGAAGCCTTCAATTTCAGCGTTGTCCAGCTGTTACTTGGAACCGGAGTTCTTGCTTCTCTTCCCAATGATTGTCACGGCCTTGGGGTTATTTCGACTCTGGTTATGATGCTCTACCCATACGGAAAGCGATTTACGTCTTTTCCCCAGCTCATTATGGGATTCGGATTTGCGGTCAGTGTTTTCATGGCTAGCATGGTCATCGGTATCGATGTCTCACCTGGATCGGAACATTTCGTGTCCACCCTCTACATGGCCTTGGTCAGCATGCACATTGTTACGATCGCCAATGTGATATACTCCTATCAGGATATGCGAGACGATGCCAAAGCTGGAATTAAGTCTATGCCGCTAGTAATAGGTGATCGGCCAAAAATGTGGTTATCAATGATGACTGCTGCCACGGAGATTTTGCTGTGGAAGGTGGGAAACCGAAATGACTATTCAATTCTTTACTATATTATTAGCTGTGGTGGATCATTTTTCCTTCTGTCAGTAATGTTGGCGCTTGTTGACCTGAGGGTTGCTGCGGACTGTGAATGGTGGTTCAGGCGCGGTGCTATGGGGAGTGTGGCTGTGATTGTCTCGGGTCTATACTTGGAGTATGTCATACGCCTGTATGTTTTTCAATAGGCCAGGGAACAGAAACATAGATAGTACATATTCTTAGATTATCATTCTCAATTCCCAGTACTTATTCTACTCTATAATCAGCCCAACCCACAATTATCATACCCCAAGGACTATATACGGACAATCTTCAGTATTCATCAATTCAGTCAAGCATCGATCTCAGTCTTATCCCTCACATTCCCCCGTTCTTGATGATATGTCGAGGCAAACAACCATTGAACCCTGGAAGCTGTTACCTAAACAGCATACTCTCTCCTCTTTACCTTGTAGTAAGGGTGCGAATCCACGATTAGTAATGGAATTAGAAAATACCAATACCTAAAATAAAGTCCCTGTGTCTTTTTCTTATTCTGAAGTTCGGATAGTTGCAATTTGGTGGTAAATATCGCCGAATAGGGGCGATGTCGTGATGAAGCCGGATACACCGACAACAACGTTCATATGCCTTTCTGACACTTCGCATGCAGCAACAAGAATCTTGTGAACGGTTAACAACTAGACATTAAGAGATTCATAATCGGATATGAGATTCTCAGGGAGCAGTTGCCTTCCCAGGGTCCAATAAATATGACTCTCTTCTCAGCATCTTTTCTATTTTTTGGACTTCCATCCTGCTGATCCCATGCCCACTTAATCAACAACCTAACACTTCCATGCCAGGCCGTCATTGAAATCAGCCATGTCAACAGACTTGCCAGAGTTTTGCGATCCGGCTTCATGATGAAATCCTAGCACTAGTCCTTTTGTAGTGCACCGCACGAAAAGGAAACATCAATCCGCGCCGCAATGTACACTATACTACATGATGAGGCCTTTTTAGGCTCATAAGATATGTTGTCATGTGTGTTCTAGCTAAGTGGTGAGGTCCAGGGCTGATATCAACGCCCGCCTAAAACGGGCTAGTCCCAATATGGCCTGAGGAAGGTGATATCCTGTCACTATATCATGCTCGCTCATCTTTCTTCCAACTCTTGTACGGACTCACAAGCTTTCCATACAGATGCGCATCGCCTGGCTGTCGTAAGGTGTTATCTACGTCCACCGTCGTAGCCACCCTGATACCATCAATTTTGCCCGGGTGCTGCTGTCCTTCAATCAGATCCTCCTCGGAACCATTCATGGTCTCATTCACAGTCGTTATAAGATCGCGTTCTGCCATGCCAGTAATTGACTTTCTCAATCGCCGGTTAGCAGACCGGTTGTGAGACCCTTTACTATTGGAACCACCTAAAACAGCCGAGGAATGATTTCTTCCATTAGCCAGATCAGCCCCCGAATGATGCGGGTTTTCCGATAGTTTGTAGCCCGCGCTGCCACCCGAGTACCCAGAGAAATCAATCACCCGTGAGAAGAGGGCTTTCATGGCGGGCAGGTTCACGGCAACCACAGCGGACTGGATTTCGAGCGCGGCGACGATCACCATATTGCCGAGGACGTAGGAAATATCATCACTGCTGCCTAGCTCTTTGAGTACGACGAATCGACACAGCGCAACAATGACGGCGGAAGCACCAAAGCCAATTACACCGAGAACGGCCATTTTCCGGCGAAAGGGCATTTGGAGTGACAGGACAGTGGGAATGGGAAGGAATAGAATGGCCAAATCGGTTATTATATTCTAGGTTTAGTCAATCAAAACGAAACACCTTGGATTGCAATGAAGCAGCAGAAAAGGAAAGTTACGTACCAGGCCTGACGGCAGCATCAAAACTATGTCTGCCTCGATACACTTGGCATGTGGATAGTCAGCAGGGTGTAGAATAGCTTCGAATGGAATGCATTGCAGAAGGGCCAGTAGCCAATTTGTGATGGTGACCATGGTATTGAGAGCCATTGTAGCATAGACCAGTCGTCGGAAGGTAAGGTCTGGGGAGAGACGCAGATAGAAAAAGAGAAAAGACGTTTTGATGGTCCAGTGCGTGAACATGTAAAAGATTTCTTCAACGATGAGCCACTATACCACATATCAGAGATGTTCTACAGGACATGGGTAAGCTCAAGATGGGGAGTCGTGAGCAAACCTTTTGAATGTTGTAAATCTGGGATTTATTCAGAGCAGCAGCATGCCTACAGCCATTAGACGTTTTCACCAGATAGAGGCTTAATTTGGTTGACAATTGATCACTTACAGGCCACAGCCATAATGCAAGAATATGTACAATATGGTCTGCTGCATAGTGTTGACCAGCTGAAGAAATTCACATCAGCTTTACCTCTCGTCTCACTCAAAAAGACAGAAATTTGAGTCGTTGCTCACCAGTAAAAACACAGCCGCGACATCATCCCAGCCAAACGTCCTCAAGAGAATTGCTCGACAGTACAATCGCAGGAAGATTGAGCTGGTGCCAACCGCAAAAGCAAGAGATACAACAATGTAGGCAATGGGTTGTAAGTTATTGATGGCCATTTTGAGACACGTTGGCCGGACCAGTGCAGAGGAAGAAGAACCGAACAGAAGTTGAATGTTGAAAAAAATATCTTCACATATTTATGAGGGTCGCCTTCCTGTAGACGAAGATAGCCCTTCCGTTTCGCTTTCTCTCTTCTCATTTTTTCGTAAAAGATCAGACAGTTATACCTGTCAAAATTACTGCTGCTGGCGCTAGTGTTTTCGAGGTCTAGGTGCGTCAAATTTAAATCCAATCAAAGTACATCCAACAGCCGATTTCCGTCGATCTTAAGAGCTACTAAACGGTATATTTCTGTAGGATCCAACAGAAATGGGCCTTCAGAATTAAGATGAGACTATCTAACCACTTGAGGCCATCGCTCGGAGTGTCAACCGTCCGTAATATAGTATATGTTGCAGTATCCTTGTCAATATTAATTAATATCCTAGTATGACAACCGTCAAACAATGGCTAGGGCTTAGGTAGTGCACATTCAGTCCCTCCCGGGCCGCGTCAGAATGGGGCCGGTTGTCGAATAGGATTTTTGCCAATTATAATGTTCAATTCTAAGTTCTAACGCAGATACCGGGGACCCGTATTACCGTATACTATTATTATATAACCGTGAATGCAACTAACGCATAGTAATGGATTGTGTGTGGCCTGTCGTTCCTCTGCTGTCTCGGCTTCAGCCCAACATGTCGGTTAGGAGAACACGAGGGAAAGCCCCATAATATCCCCTATCACTCCCTTTTCTTTTTCAATTCCTTCCTCCTTGTGCTTCTCCTTGAGTGCGATTCTTCCAAGCAGTATTGAGTTGCTTTTCCCAGTTGCATCTCAATCTCGTCCGGAATGGCTACCTTAGCCATGCACTATCTGAAAGATGCTCTAAAAGCAGACCTAACATCGACAGCTGGCTCAGTAGCCATACTTGCCGTTACGTTGCACTGGTTTGTCTTCCGTGTGATTGCCGTCGAGAATCATCTTGCGCCTTTGCTTTGGTTTTATGTCGTAGCAATCTCCGGTGTTGGCTATGCGTACCTCACTTTGGCGAACTTCTCGATCCTTCAAACACTGATTCGGCTCGCTGTGGTTACGACATCATTCAATGCTAGCTTGATTCTCAGCATTGCAGTCTATCGACTGTTCTTTCATCGTATCCGTCGGTTTCCTGGTCCCTTTTGGTCGAAGCTCAGCCGATTTCCCGATGTAGCCCTGGCGGCTAAGGAAGTCAGGTATTACCGCGAGGTGGCGAAGATGCGCGAAACTTATGGCGATTTTATCCGGACTGGTAAGTACATCCTCTTTCTATTCACTCCTGCATTTGTCCTTCTTGCGTTATGAAATGGATTCACATATTTGGATAGGCCCCCGGGAAATCTGCATCGTACGCAAGTCTGCTGTCCCGCTCATCTATGGCCCGCAATCCCAGTGCTTGAAAACAACCTGGTATGCCCAAGTGTCTCCAAACCCTAAAAAGTGCTCGATTCACATGACTCGGGACTTTGATGACCATCGTAAAAGAAGAAAAGCATGGGACCGTGGTTTTAGCATCAAAGGTATATCTGCTAGTTTCCTCATTCCCCTTTTACTGCAATTCATAGAAACTGAACTTCTTGTAGCATTGGCAACCTACGAACCCCGAATCAAAGCCAAGGTTGATTCGTTCGTTTCGCAAATCCAGGTCAATGAACACAAACCGCTGGATGCGACTGCCTGGTCGATGTTTCTCAGCTTCGACATTATGGGTGAAGTTGGGTTTGGAAAGGATTTTAACAACTTGAGTACGGGGAAAGAGAACCCGGCAATTAGGGCTATTCATGAGCATATGACCGTTTTGAGTGTGCTAAGTCACGTGCCGTGGTTGTTGTATCTCATATCCAGCATTCCAGGGGCGACGGCGGCCTATGCAGATTTTTTCAGGTGGTGTGGAAATGAGATTGACTTGAAGCAGAAGGTTTGTACTGTCTTATCGCTACCATCTCAAGGTAATGGGCTGTGTCCTGACGTTTATTCTCTCAGACGTGGAATCCCGAGGAATATCCACAAGACATTGTATCCTGGTTGTTGAAGTCGTATGTCGAAAAGGATATTTCAGCGTCACCATCGCTCGAATCTCTGCATGAAGACTCGCGTGTGGTCATTATCGCCGGAAGGTACGTGTATTCCATTTGTTTCTTTTCGGATACTGACAGCACCAGCGAAACTACCGCCACAACTCTCGCATCAATCTTCTTCTACCTCGCCAAATACCCCTCCACGCTCAAAAAGCTACAGCATCTATTAGACCAAGCCATGCCAGGTGGCGCTGCGGACTGGTCGTACGAGAAGGCCAAATCAGTTACTTTTATCGACGACATCATCAACGAGACCCTCCGTCTAAAGCCAGCACTTCTAACGGGTGGATACCGCTGTACGCCAGCACAAGGTCTTCAAGTTGACGATGTCTATATCCCTGGTGATATAAACGTGTTCGTTCCCGTGCAGTTAATTCAGACGGATGAGCGGTATTATGCAAATGCGCAAGAGTTTATTCCGGAACGATGGGGAGAGCGCAAAGACGAAATGGCCACGGGTGACGCTCCGTTTTTCCCGTTTTCTTTGGGTTAGTGTTATTATTTCCCCCTTTTTCCCCAAAGTGAAGGGAAAGTAGCTGATTTCTTGTTAAAGGTGCATACAGCTGCCCTGGTAAAAACTTGGCCCTTCAGAGTCTGAGGATTGCGATCTCAGTCATTGCGCAGCAATACAACGTGGCTTTCGCAGAGAATGAAACCGGCGACGATTTCGACAAAAATGCGCTGGACACGTTTACCACCACGTTGCCTCCTCTGCAAGTCCAATTCTCTCGTCGTTGAAATTCTTGAACAGGTGGCAGGATAGATGAGTAGCACTATGTTGAATTAGTATGCTACCCCAAGTCAGTAATAGCACAGACATTATTCAAGTTATGATCAATCATCTACCGTCTCAAAACATAACAAATATGTCGAAATGTATCTTGAGATTTTTGTTTCCTCTTTCATCTTGTCATTACTTGCTGCTATGTTTAAAACTTGGCGCAGGTAGCCGTGGAAACTGAGTACCTCCATTCAATGTTGCCATGCGTCATTTGGAATTAGCATATATAAATCTTGTCGCCAAGCTCCCGGGTTTTCGAAGAAGACCGCGCTTGTAGCCATACTTTCTCAAACTGTGGATGTGATCATGTGTCATAGTAACATGAGATAGGAGTAACAATTTTGTATGGAAAAGGGAATGCATGAGATGGTTCTGTGCGGTGAGGGGTGTACACCGTAGGGACTGGACGGTGAGTGATGTGCCACTGTAAATTTACCATGGTGCACCTACATATCTCTTTTGCATCCATCAACTACATCCAACTCAATTGCAATGTCACACACATTTAAATAATAGCTGACTCTAAGCCTTCCGTAAGTCTATAAGATCCAAAATCGGTGATGATTATTGCGTACTGACAGATCCTTAGATGACCCCTCCGCTGGGGTGCACGATAGACCCAGAAGAGCTTGACTACGTGACTTGGTCGCGCAAGGCAGCTGGGGACGCGCTATTCTTGATAAATTCGGGTAATGCACTCCAATCATGTGTCAGGACGATAATGAGGGCGGCGGCAAAGTTATCTTCGAAAGCAGTGGCATGCTCTACAAATACAACATGATCAGCGGGGACCCTTATGTTTATCGGCTCATCCGCCCGGCAACCTTCAGTGAGCTGAATCAGCTGATTCTATCAGGAAAGGAGAGCGGAAGGGTAGAGTCTAGTGGGAATGTATGTACCTGAGTCGGAGAATCTAGAGCGACAAACCTATGGAGAAAGTGCCTGAGGCATTCTGACGCCGTCGGCCTCTTCCTTCTCTTCGTTCATGAGCTTCCTTTTGACTCCTATCTTCAATACGCAACATCTCACCTAACCACTAAATAAGCCATGTCCCAACAGAATCCAAACCTTCCACCATTGTGCGATGGAATGGGCCCAGCAGCCCCTTTTCCGTATACCGAACAACTACAAATTTTTCAGATTCCTGATACAGTCACAATGAATCTGGCATTATATAGAGCAGGCCCAGAATATGCCCAGGGGCTAACAACAATTCTACAAGAAATAAGATATCTCAGGTAAGTAAAACCCCCATATTTATTCTTGGGTCATATGTCTCATTCATCTGAAGTCTCCCAAATGGAAGTGCCTACAACGCGACTTTGGAGAGCATATTAACAGAATAAGATGCGAGAATATGTGATCTTGCAGACCCTCTACGTCGACTTTTATCTGTCAACTGGCATGTTCTGGACCTCTTGTCCACCTCGTTACTAACTAAAACCCCGAGTGAAAGACTCCTTGATTACCAGTTAAATAGAAGATATATTGCATGGCCTGTACGTATATCCTCAAACTGGCCGCTGATTGGACATGCATTCGACAAGGCTGCATCGCCATGGACGCCCCGCTTGCACTTCAATCTACACTCAAGCCTGCTGGTAGTAGCAGTGATATTTGAGAACAAAATGGATCAAAAACCGGAAATATCTATCGTTATAATCAAATCAAAAGACCAATGTCCTTAGGCTTTGCTATCTCCGATTTCATCGCTATTGGGCAGCTCCCCTGGATCCTGTACCGCGATTATTACACTGTAGCCCGGAATGCGCCTCACGAGTTTCAAATGGTGTTAGGCGAGATATCTATACTGTGTAATTCGTTGAAAATTTTACAGGAAGAGGTCGAGAACCCGCAATCTGCGCTAATAGGCGCCGAGGAGGATCGAGTCAGGATGGTAAATGAGATGATTTCTGGGGTTCGGAAGACGTTGGACTAGCTAAAAAGAAAAGTGGCCAGGGAATATGACATCCTTGGCTCTCAGAATAAAGCTAAGCATGTTTGGCTGAAGCTCAAGTGGTCCGCAGAGTTGAAGAGCGTGGATTCGCTAAGAAGTAGGGTACGTATCCCGATCTCTTGCCGATTCTTGGTTACTCTAAGTTATAATAGGATGCTCATCGCAGTTGGTATGTCACAACACCGTCATGAATACCCTATTAGTGTCTGTTGGCAAGTATGTTTCCAAAACAGGCAAATTTTAGAAACAAAGACACTAGAGCATCTTTAGTTCCTCGCTCGGCCGCATCGAGACATTCAATGGTCGAAGACGATGTATACAAGCTCTCGCTTAGCGCAGAATTATGAGAAATGCCGAGACTCTACAACCATGGAGCTCCATTTCAGTGAAGAAATGGGTGCAACCAGGAAAGTGGTGGCTTCTTCGGGTATGCCGTTGCTATACTGAGACATCTTCTGAGGCTTTGCATTAATGGTGGCTGTGAAAAACCATTGTCAAGATGTAATAACCCAATTACAGCATAATAACTCGAACGCCTTCGACTCCGCAATGTCTAATTGGGTATTAGAAGTGGGCTCATGTCTAGCATCAAAGTCTGTCAGTAACGATAACGATATCTCGTATGACAGCATTTTTTTTCGGCTGTACGACATGGATATGTGGATGCGATTCGTGTTTTTATAGCAGAAGGAATTCCGATGCACACGAACATAGGCTTATATCTTGCCATCGAAGAAAACCAAGCAGATGTTGTCCAGCCTCTCCTAGACAATGGCACGGATCCTGATAGCAGGCGTTACGTTTCCTACCACAAGGGGCGTGAAGAACCTAGAAGAGAAGAACGGTAAAAGGAAACCGCGTTACGGTGTGCATCTTGGAAAGGAAGCCTTGCCGCAGCACGGCTGTCGCTCGAAATAGGAGCGAATATCAACGCGGAAGACGACTGTGGTAGGACGGTACTCCACTTGGCAGCTGAAGGAGGATCCAGAGATATTGTTAATTTGTTACTTGCGGACGTTAACATCAATGTCAACGCAATAGAAGATTGGGATTCGGACATAGGGCTGAAGAGAAAAGGAAGGACACCTCTACATGTAGCAATACGGAATGGTCACTATGATATTGCACATACGCTGCTCAAAGGAGGGGCGAAGGTCAATGCCACCGAGTCATTCTTGGAGGGTGATAACCCTGATATCATAATCACCAATGACTGGTACACCTATTACCCCATTTGTGGGTGGGCCCCCTTGCATTTAGAGTTGAGCTGTTAGATGGAGTTGACTCATCAGTAACGGAGAATCAGCAACATATTGCACCAACAAAGAAGGAGAATATGAATAAATCGCAACTCTTACTCTCTCACGGTGCAGATGTCTATGCAGAGGCCGAAGAGCAAGAAGAGAGAGGCGCCAGCGCAAAACGGGAGCTCCGGAAACAACTGTGACAGTTTCTGGCATAACACCTCTGCACATTGCTGCCAGAAAAGCCTACAAGAGTCTGGTGCAGTTACTGCTTTAGTATGGCGCAAGACGATAAATAGCGCAGATCTTGCAAGACGTAGATGTCATGTGATGCCTATTTACTAGGCCAAGGATATATGAATCATGACTCCGGGAGTAATTGTACGACACAGGAATTTTGAGGACCCCGGACAGCCTTGAGTCCTTGACGCACGTTGATGTGATGTTTCAATAAACGGAGTTGTCTGCATCTAGGCATGTTTCAGCTTATAACTGGCATTAACTTATAAATGCCAATGGATCATTTCCATATTGGATATTCGGACCGACATTAAAATGATCGTTCGTACTAAGGCGACCTTGGGAGATCACACTACATCGCCCGCTAACCATGACTCCACGAGGCACAATTAGCCCTAATTCTAATTTCTAAACGTGGCAACGACCAAACTTCTGAGATCGGCCTTATGTAAGTCATTGTAGTCATTTGATTTGTCATTTATTCTCCTCTGAGCATGTGGCGAGCAGCTCAGGTATCCACTTCCATGTCCGGAACGGAGCTTCAAAATTTTTTTTAAAGTAGGTCGATCCCCCATGACTGGACGATATACACGCCTTTATTAGCTGATATGACAACTTATTCTCCTCATTTGAACCATGCGACAGGTCGCTACAACTCGTACTCCAAGAAACGATCTTTTGAGGCCTTTTCTGAAAGCGATACGTAATAATATCACATCGCTCTTATGGCGCAAGGCCGTGGGTCCATGTCGTGATGCTTTTTTTTCTCCAGCCTCGGGAAGGAAAATTTTTCGTATATTACGTATAATAGACCCATCCGGATATTATACTTGGTGCTTCAATGGTTTATCAGTTTGACGCTTAATCAACTCTACCCCCAGGTAGAGAGGGCCGCATCTATCATGGCTTCTGAAATCGAGGAGAAGCACGCATACAACAATAGCAATGAGCTTCCGGTCCAGAAAGATGAATTGGTTATCAATGTGGGTGGCCGGGGAGCTACACAGCGCCGTCTCCGCGACTACCAAGTTTCGATGATAGGTTTCTGTGGTGGAATTGGAACGGGTCTTTTCGTCGGTACAGGTGCTGCCTATGCTAGAGCTGGGCCGGCGGGATTGTTGCTTGCCTTTATTGTCGTCGGAATGGTACTTTGGTGTGTTATGCAGAGTATCGCTGAGCTTGCTACGTTATTGCCGTCTGCGGGATCATTCCCTCACTGGGCGACCCGGTTTATTGATCCCGCCGTCGGATTTTCACTGGCCATTTCTTATGGATATTGTTATACAATCGCTATAGCTTCCGAGGTCTCAGCAGCCGCCGTTGTGGTCTCTTACTGGACTGATCTGACGCCGGCTGTCGTCATTACGGTTGGCCTGGTATTGATTCTGGCCATCAACCTCGTCAATGTACGCTTTTATGGCGACGTCGAAGTCGCCAGCGGTTCAATCAAAGTTCTCTGTTTCCTGGGACTCGTCATCGTCGCCATTGTCATTACAGCCGGAGGCGGTCCGAACCATCAAACCATAGGATTCCGCTACTGGCACAACCCCGGTGCGTGGACGAATTATAATGGTATCACAGGTTCGACAGGCCATTTTCTCGGATTCCTGTCTTCGTTTGTCAATGCATCATTCAGCTTCATCGGTGTCGAGACGGTCGTCATTGCAGCGGCCGAAGCAGTTAATCCGCACGAATCGATCCCCAAAGCTGCTCGGCGAGTGACATATCGAATTGCTCTTTTCTATGTGCTGGGTGCTTTATTGATCGGAATCATCGTTAGTCCCAAGAACCCGGATCTTATCTCTGGTAGCGGAAACGCGAATAGCTCGCCCTGGGTTATTGCGATTCGTGAAGCCGGCATCCACGGTCTTCCGTCTGTCGTGAATGCTTGTATCCTGGTGTCAGCTTGGTCCGCTGGCAACTCCTACTGTTGGGTTGGCTCGCGAATGATCGTGGCGATGACCACAGACGGTTACTTGCCGCAGGTTTTCGGACGAGTGACTAAGAAGGGTGTTCCATACGTGGCTGTTATTACTGCCTGGTTGTTTGGTCCATTCGCATATCTCAGTAAGTATAATCAATTAAATGACAACTACTTTCAATCTCGACCTGTTTTGCTGACAAAATGATAGGTCTCGGCTCCGGCGGCGCCGCTCAAGCTTTCACCTGGCTACTCAATCTCAGCACCGTGGCCGGTTTGATCGCCTGGGCCACTCTTTCTTTCTGCTATATTCGCTTCCATGCCGCTATGAAAGCACAAGGAGTCAGCCGGGATACTCTTCCCTGGAAATCCCCCTTTCAACCATATACTGCATGGGTCGGGTTTGTCGGCTCGACGATTATCACGCTCGTTGCAGGATTCCCAGTCTTCCTAAAGGGCAATTGGGACACGTCATCTTTCTTTGCATCGTATATCGGTATCCCTATCTTCATCGTTCCCATTTTCGTATGGAAGTTTGTTCATCGTACAAAGGTTTGTCTTCTCTCTTAACTCGCTGGATATCCTTGGAGGAATACAGTGACTAACTGGAATCATAGTTTGCCCGTGCTACCACTATCGATCTCTATTCAGGCCGATTGGCAGAAGGAGAGATTATACCTATTCCAAAGCCGGATACATGGTGGCAACGTGTATTGGACTGGATATTCTGAAAAACGAGGAAAAAGTGTAAGGTAAACCATTATTTAACTTTCCTGTTAAAAATAAGCATGTGTACGTTATCAAAGGCATGGGAGCTTTAGAAGAATTTTAAATACGCATCACTTAGAGACATTGAAGAGTACCATTTTCAGGGCTAGCTGGTATGGGAGCCCTAACCCTAATATACTCTCGATCTCTAGAGTACTGCACTTCATCAGAGCAGTCCGCTTATATCCATGCGGTTTGATCGACCTCAGGCGGACCCACCGATTGGTTAGCTGTGGACTGCTGCATAGATCGGCGTGTCTATTTGATATGTTCCCTATGCAGTTTGCATAAACAAAGTGCTATGTCACACTCCCTGATGGAAGCATAATTGGTCGAAGAATTGAGGGGTATGTACTCTCGTTGTCTATTTAACAGACAGTTCCAACGTATACCTACATAGATGCTTTGATTCGGAGTCAACAATAATATCAGAATCAAAATGCCGCCCTCTAAAGCAGCACCCCAACTTGTTCTCGGCCTGGCAAATGTATTTATCTATAGATCGTCTCGCCGAAATAGCTAATGAACTATTCCACAGGTCGGCGACACATCAGCAGACCCCATGGCCCGATACGGCACCCCGAATGCAGTCAAACAATTATTCGACACCTTCTTCAATCGCGGTTATACCAGTCTCGACACCGCACGAAACTACCCCCCACACGCCCCCGGCACAGCAGAACCACTTATCGGCGCTGCCTTGAAGTCCTACGAAGAGCACGAAAGTACCAAACCGTGTTTCACAATCAGCACAAAGATCATGCCCCGCGGCGACCGTCCTCATACTCGCGAGAAAATCGAGCAGAACATTATCGAGTCTTTAACAGCACTGCAATTACCGCAGGTAGACATCGAATATTTACATGACCCTGACCGGACAACGCCATTTGAAGAAACATGCGAAGCTATGGATAAGGCGTGCCTTGAGGGAAAATTCAGACGGTTTGGGCTCTCGAATCACAAGCCCGAGGAGATTGAGAGGGTTGTTAAGATTTGCGAGGAGAATGGGTATGTAAAGCCGAGTGTGTATCAGGGGCATTATAATGCTATTGCAAGAGCAGTTGAGAAGGATTTGCTGCCTGTTTTGAGGAAGCATGGGATTTCTTTTTACGCATTTAGGTTTGTTCTTTCTTTCTCCTGTTTATGGAGTTGACTTGATTGATGTGATCAGTCCGGCGGCAGCAGGTATGTTCTCCGGAAACCATAAAAGAAACGCTGAGCCTGGGAATCGATACGATCCTACGGTCTGTCTTATGTGCATACACCCATTCTCAAGTACTTGGCGTACTAACAATAAAATAAGCTCCCCATCGGCCAACTCTATACAAGATGGTATCTCCGACCCTCCGTGATATCCGCCGTCGAAGCCGCGGTCGAAATCGCATCCAAACACGGAATCTCCGGCCACGCCGCCGCTCTTCGATGGGTGGCATATCACAGTATCTTGGATGCCAAGTACGGTGATGCTATTGTTCTCGGAGCCTCAAAGGTTGAGCAACTTGAGCAGAACATGGATATTATTGAGCAAGGGCCATTGCCGAAAGAGGTTGCTGAGGCGTATTCGGGAGTTTTCAGTCAGGAATGATCCTTTTCTTTCTCTTGTTTGTGCCGTCGTCGGAATTTATACGGTTGATATTTCCATGCTCGAATCTTTGATGTGGAGCGTGATAGACATGGAATCTGGAGGAAATGATGAACACTTTTATACTTCCCTATTCCCAACCAATCAGAGGCGATAATATGTGGAAACGGTCAACCAGTATCGGTCTTTGCTTGCTTGCTACGTGCCCTCAAACGTAGTCTCTAGAGGGAACCATCCAAGAGTACAGTCCAAGTAAACATGATCGATACGATCACTTGTATAATATGCGACACCTGTTGCGGTTGGATAACGAATGCGGGACATACGGCTGCGCCGGGTCTCGAAGCCTGAGTATCCTATTGAGCTTCACCTTCTACTGCCATTCAAGAGGAATACTACCGCTATGCTTTACTCAAATCTCGAAATATAGCACAGATTCATTGCTGGATGCTACTATCTAAAAGAGCTTATACTGATAGGGTTAATTAGGTAACTAGCCAACCAACTGCAAAGTCATATCACAGCACATAGATAGTTTGTCGGCAAGAAGACCTAATGACATTTCTGTTCCAACACAGTGGCATATATTCCAATTTAATTGGAGGCTAGAAAACCCTAAAATCGGGGCTCGGGCTAATAACAGCCCTTGTTACCTCGGTGCCTCGCCGCCTTACTCCGTTGTCCGCGGGCGCGTAAGGTGTTTTGGATTTTACGACGGGACTTCCCCGCATCAAGTTCATCTGATTTTATTTGGTTACCTTGTGTCTTCTTTATGAAATAACTACAGAAATTTTTTGTTTTAGACTTATTCAGTTGTGAGTGAATTGATCACAGGATAAACCTGACCTCCGGACCTAACCACCCGCTTCGGAGATTAGGGCTAATCGTTTTGGAGCTCCTCGTGAGGGGTATGTCGATAACGACAATTACTCCAATGTAACTATTGATATATCCAAAGCCTGAATAGGAACTAAATACACCATGGTATGGTAACGGACTGCGCTCAACTATTTATCAATACACTGTTACTGATAATGTGACTAGGCGATAAACACTCTGGACGGCCTACCAGTTGAACTAAAGCTATGCATCCTCCTGCAAATGCCCAATCTCAAATCAATTCGCACCTTGATTCTCGCTTCATCAAAATACTACGAAACATACAAGAAGTTCCGCTCTCAGGTCCTCTATGATCTACTCCTTCGCCAACACAATGATGAAGTCGACATCACCGAAGCAGTCGTCGCCATGCGTTCAGAGGGCGTTCTAGCCGAAGATATCCGTAATCGAGAGATGATATTTGAGCTATTAGACTGTCGACGTCGAGGTTCGAAGGAACGCAAAACCAAATTCAACCATGCCTCTTTCACTGTTAACGAAATTTTGAAGATGGTGGAAATGCATCAAGCGGCCGAATACTTCTTAGAGGATTACGCAGTTTCCATTCCGGTGCCAGTGTGGTGGGATCATAAATCACGCCAATGGAAAACTCCGATATCTTTCTCGCATACGGAGCGAGCGCGATTCTTTCGAGCTTTTTATCGACTTCAAACATGGTGTCATATATTTGGGCAGCCGGAATATCGTTGTTCGTCAGCTTCTTCTTCCTCCTCCTCCTCCTCCTCCTCCTCTTCTTCTTCTTCTTCTGCTTCCCCCTTTTCAGCAGGCCTCGGTCGACAATCTGAAAATGAGTGGACGGATCGAACTTTCACTCACGAACAGGCATGGCGTATGATATGGGGCACGATGCCGCCTTGGGAGATTGAGGAAGTTGGGTGTCTTTTGGATTACTTTATGTTAAAATACATACATATCTTCCAGGATATTACGGCCGCTCTTATTAATAGATATCATCCTGGTAATTCAGCAGAAGAGGAGGATGATAATCCTGATCCTTCGTCACCGAATTCATTTTCTCGGGGGACTCCTACACCCGCGGTAGGAACGGAGCCGCTGAGGTCGATCCATATTTCTTATGAATTAGACGGTACGCTCACCCTTGAAACTGCCTTGATCGAAATGGAATCGCTGATATAACTAGGAGATCCATGGTCCTTGGCAAGAACCTTCCGCTACTCCATGATCGAAATTGGCCCTTGCTTCCTTTACAAAATCCTGCAACAACCCTACGACGAGCGACACGTTGCCGTCTCCCACAATTTACGTAGCGTCTTCACCACGAAACTATGGGAAGTGACCGGCCTTAACGATGAGCAAAAGCTACCCCTCGTCTCACCAGCTGATAAGTACGAGCGGGAGGGTCTTGCCACCGTCATATCCTCGTGGCATGTTTTGGATCGGCCAAATAAAGCCTGGATAAGACATTGGGCAGGCTTGGAAGGACAACTCCATCCACGTCTGTGGCTGGGTGGTGAGTTTAGTCTTTATAGTTCGTATCCTACTATGCATAGGAGGGAGTGGAAATGGGGGTATGTTCTTTGGGATGATGAGCGGTTGGATGAGTGGAAAGCGTATCTCAGCACTAGACATTAATGTGATACTTTTCTGCCTTCTTCATAGGATGCCTATATGAATTAGCCTACTGGCCGAAATCGATAAAATCATGTGGTGTCCCAACAATCCTGTTATCAGGGTTAGGGCTAAGTATCTTTAAATCAAGCGGAGTTGATTGCAGGGATTCCATTATCCGTTGATAGGAGTCACCTTCCTAAATCAACTTTCTCCGTTAGCATAATGTGGACGATCAGACACAATGGACGGCGATACATCAGCCTAGGCCGGCATCCCACTTGACAATAGTGGTAATGGCCCTCTCCAAGTACCTGGTTTCTATGATATATGTAAAGATTATGTGACCTTCGGGGCGATATTTATCCGTACGGGATAGAAGAGATAGTTTCCCCTAGGAAGAGAAAAAGAGAGAAAATAAGAACGACGTGAACGCTCTATACTGTATGGACAAATAAACTTAGGTTTCATCTTCATCTCATAATGGATGGGTATATTGTAAAGGATTCACAGGAGGATCTGGATGCCAAAGATTATTAGCAGTAGTAAATGTATCAGTTGCACATTGCTCTTTGGGGAATGATGGATTCTCGAATCTACAAAATTATTTGGACTCAAAAGCATTATTTCAAGAGACAGATGATAAATAGCTGTTACAGACGATCACTTTTGAAACGGAACTTCTTGGGAAATGCAAGATCTATTGTTCCTTTTGATCACTCCAGAGGTCAGAGTGAACAAAATTCTGTACTATTCCGCCATACTGTCCTCAGCAATGTCTGGGTCAAAGTGACGATTTATCACTTATTAATGTAACTCTTGGTATCTCAATCATGCCTAACTAGGCACCGCCTTAGTTCTGCCATGGGATAAGTATAACCATTAAAATCTGACCTTGTACGAATGCCTGAGCTGCTCATGAGATATTTGACGTTTCTGTTTCTCTTTCTCATGTGCAGCTCGTAAATCCTTATTTTCTTTCCATACAATCAAGAGATCATTCACAGTCTTTTCATAAGGCTTTGACATCCGCATAATTGCTTGATCAATCACTTCATTGGGGCTTCCCGTAAGCTGATCTATACGCCTTATAACTGTAGTCAATTGAGGTGTGAATTGACGTGTGATTTGAGGTGTCTGTAAGCAAGATGACTGTGTATTGCTTGATCGACTTGGAGGGGGGCGTTAGGATCTTCAATCGAACAGTAAGCTGTTGATAAACTCGATATGGATTAAAAGGTACCAACCCAGTTGCTGCGAAGCTATTCCAAACAGTTTGAGCTTTATATGCCATTGTACGAGTTGTTGGAAATGCAGTGAGAAAGTCGATTTTGTCATTGTGATTGAATCCAAGCCTCATTCGCTGCTCAACAAGCTGTTCATAATGTCGCTTTAAAACAGCAAAACAGCCAACATCAAGAGGCTGTAAAAGATGTGAAGAATGAGGAGGCATACAGACTGGAATAATATTATTCTCAGTGCATGTAAGGTCAAATTCAGCAGTTAAATGGCTTCCATAACCATCGAAAATCAACATCCGATATTTCCCCAATATACGGCCATCGGTAAGAGGAATAAAATGAGTTTTAAGCCATTCTAATCCAATATTATCTGTCGTCCATCTATTATCGCTAATATTAATTCTCCAATCGTCTGGAACGTCCTCAAACCAGCCTAATCGAGTGTATTTCTTTGCCTTGAAAATAGTGTACGAAGGTAAGATCCATCCAATTGAATCAACTGCCTCGATTGCAGTTGCCCATTCTCGATTACAAGGCGGTAATAGGTTTGGCCGAGCATATCGATCACTTCCAGTGATAACCTTTGCAGCCGCACAGAGACCCATTGCAAAGCCAGTCTCATCAAAATTGTAGATATCTTCTTGTAAGATTCCATGCTCTGCTATAACCTCTTGTACGCGATCAAAATATTCCTGGATTATATTTGGATCTTCAAATTTGGCACGCTCGTAGTTATATTTCTGGGAAATTGTGGATTCGATCTCTGAGCGACGTTGAATGAGAGTATATACCCATTTCTCTCCAACCTGTTGATTTCCACATTGTGAAGAATATAATCAGCCATCTCTTGTACAAGAGAATGTCGAGGAGGTAATCTACGTTTATCTAAATTGAGTATCCGTTTGACAGGAGATTCCTCTTCATATTTTGACAGTTTATGTCCGTTGGCGCGTGTTTCAGCTTGATATGCCATGCCACTTAAACTGTTTTGAAGAGTTGACCGTGAGACATTATAGATCTCTGCTGCTTGCCGTACAGAACGTATTTTTCCATTTTTAAAGTCGGAAATAGCTAACAAGATTCGTCCCTCTTGTTCAGCTAAATCTTTGAATCTTATTGCAAATTGGTGGCTTCTTGACGTGTTGAATTATGTAGAATCAATATAGAGCGCGTTTTCGGGAAGAAGTGGCCAACTCGCTTATCATACCGATTGCGTTACCGCAATTTCGAACTACAAGGACAAACTCTTCGGTGTCGACCATCAAACCATAACCGTAACTAATATAATATGCTCCATATCTGTTCCCAAGCGCTCCGGAGTATGCGACAAAATCTTGTATGGCCCGATGAGTCCATTATAGTTGAAGCTGATGATGTCACTTTACTTGAGACTGGAGATCCTGAGGAAGCCGATGATGTAGCTGTGCTTGCTTCCGGAGGCATTGCAGACGCTGATGTCGTGAGGATGCTTGAAGCTGGAGCAGTCGAAGAAATGACAACAGACGCCGCTGTCCCATCATACGCCGTTGCGAACACTAGATTTTCATTCTCACCGGCTGTGGTAGGAATAATAGTTGCCAAAGCAGTGGCATCGTAACTTGTAATATCCATCAACACATCCGGCCCTATACTCGAAGTACAGACAGCGTCAAGGCCAGGACGATCCGTGTCATTGTAATTGGGGGTGTAAACACCACATCCTCTAAGTGGCTCGTAATTAGCACTGACATCGGCTTTTGGAAGACATTGAGAAATACTTCGGACAACAAATAATGCAAGATTTGGTGATATTATGTGTTTCCCAATCTTTGGGACACACTAGCTGGGTGGCGCTGTAGTAAAATTGGCTTAGGTAGCAAGATGTCAGGGTCAATGTTAGCACTAGATTAATGACGTTCTGCCACAGCTCGCCTGTCCATGAAGCCACCGCCGTGATGCCGGTGTCACATCCTGAAGGTTGATGAAAATCGTCGTGTGAGGACTAACTCATCTCCGCTCTCGGTTCCAGGAGGAGCGGGTGCTGGTGTGATAGATGAAAAAGAGCTTGTCTCCGTTGAGCTGGATGCTGATACCCCGACAGAACCCAACCGAACAAAAGCTAGTGCGAAGAACCCTAGAGCCAATATTGGAGATCTCGATATAGACCGCATCTCAATCGCTATTAGATTTCTTCAATTTGTTCTATCACTTTGAGAAACAAGCAGAAGGGAGATGGTAGAGACTTAAAAATCTGTACCTGGGAATCACCACGTTTTATCCCTTTTAACCAGGTAGTATGTAGAGTTAAGAGCCTCATTGGACCCTAGTTCTGAGCCTGCATCAATCAGCAAAACTAATCATATCTCGATTGATACTTCACTATATTTGATGTAACATTGATTATTAGTTCCGTTGGGTTATGTTGTTAATATACATTGTATGTAATTTAAGATTTGCTATATTAAACCTTGCAAAGAGAAATAGGCCCGCAATCTCGGAGAAACCACCACATTTGTCTAGATCTTATCATTGCCATTCTGAACATTTAGGCGACGTCTAGCAGGCAGATATCTTCTCTCCAAAACAAGTACGTAGAACGCCTCCAGATTGAAATTATTCTGTACCTGTTTCGAAGACTTTGCCATCGATCCTTCGTTGAATGGTATTGCTCAAGCATTAGTCAGCACTTAGGTCGTGGGGTTAAGTCGAGTTCCGACGGTTGGGTACCCAGAAATGACTTTCGAGGGCACAAAGTCAGGGGGGCAGGCTTGAGTATTCTGGTATGCGCTTATGCTTTGCTGCTTCAAATAGCATGTACCAAATAATTCAGAGACGATTTTTGCATATTCCACTTGTCATTTGGAAGAAATCTAGCTAGACGGGTATGTTGTTTGTCGAAGTTTTGAGGTTATTCTGCCGAGTTAGGGTTTTACAAGATTACCGGTAGCCCTAAAAGTCAGCTCTATACGGAGGAGTCCGACTATCCACAACACCAAACATTGGCCTCAACATAGGCCTTTACGAAAAACCAATGTTGATATATCAAAAACAGGATGGGAAAACATTTACATAGTATTCTATACGAGATTGAGGAGTATTTAATTGGCTGGTCACAGATTGAGTCCATCATCCTCCTGTCAGATTGGCGGGTTTACTCCTGGCCAATCCTGAATAGTAGTTTACTAGGATGGGAAAAAGAAGTGACTAGCAAGATTGTATGTATTGAGTTGTCTCTCTGTCTTCGAATACATCAGGTTCCAAAGCGGGTTTTATAGACATTTTGTTTTGGCGGGGTGAATTGTGAGCCATCATGAGGTGTAAACATTGAGTCCTATATTGAGCCCTGATAGAAAGATGGTCTCTCCTGAGGAGACTGGTTGACCTTCAATATTGAATAGCCTATATTCTGCCTCACCGAACATCCGGGTTATGTGACACCTCGTCCGTGATTAATATCGAGCACCAACCCGCATCAAAGCGCTTCCGCGCATGTCGGAAGAGGGTTCGCGGTCATTGGCGCGGGGATACTGATCGCAAATACGAAGCAAAATCCTTTCATTCTAGAGAGATAATTTGACCCATAAGAGTCATAACTTCCGGAGTTTATTCGATTATCGATCGGTTTTCGACGCTTTTTGATTGTTCCTTTCGCTGTCTGGGAGATAGGTAACGTAATCGGTAAGCGAAGCGACAATGTAACCGAGCCGACAGTTTCTCTCCGAACGCGTACGCAATATTGAATTCAAATCTCAATTTCTAACCCAAAATTATAATTATACACAAAAAATTAATTACTAGTAAGATTAGGGCATTGAGGTCTTCTATGCCCGAGAATATTACACTCACTACACCGAAATTGGCGACGTACTGGTGGATGAGAGACTGGGAGCTCAGGCTCGGCCGGAGCAGTGGTAACAGCTTGAGATGCCTCAATCTGACCTTGTAAAAGTGCCTGAGCTTCCTCTCTGGTAATTCCTTGATCATGGGATATTTGCTTTTTAGATTTTGACGTTTTTGCTTCTCCTTCTCATGTGCAGCCCGTAGATTATGGAGTTCCTTCTGGGCAATTGTAAGCTCATTAATACTCATCTCATAAGCCTTTGATGCCCGTGTAAACACTTCACCAATAGCTTCAGATGAACTTCTTGTATGCCGGCTTATTCTCTTTTTCGTTGTAGTCATTTGGCGCTTAAATTGACGTGGGTTTTGAGGGGTTTGCAAGCAGGATGATTGTGTATCACTTGATCGACTTGGAGGGGGTGTTGGAGTCTTCAATCGAACAGTAAGCTGTTGATAAACTCAATCTGGACTGAATGGTACGAATCCAGTTGCTATAAAGCTATTCCGAACAGTTTGGGCTTTATATGCCATCGTACGAGCCTTTGGGAATGCAGTAAGAAAGTCAAGTTTATCAATATGATTGAATCCAAGCCTCATTCGCTGCTCAACAAGCTGTCCATAATGTCGCTTTAAAACAGCAAAACAGCCAACATCAAGAGGCTGTAAAAGATGTGAAGAATGAGGAGGCATACAGACTGGAATAATATTATTCTCAGTGCATGTACGGTCAAATTCAGCAGTCAAATGACTTCCATGGCCATCAAGAATTAACATGCGATAATTTCCCATTGCACGGGCATTAGTAAGAGGAATAAAATGGGTTTTCAGCCATTCTAACTCAATCTTATCTATAGTCCATCCATTATCACTGATATTGATTCTCCAGTCATCAGGAAGATCCTCAAACCAGCCTAACCGAGTATATTTCTTTGCCTTGAAAATGATGTATGAAGGCAGGGCCCATCCAGTTGAATTAATTGCCTCAATTGCAGTCACCCATTCTCGATTTCCAGGCTATAATAGCTTTGGCCGAGCATATCGATCGCTTCCAGTGATAACCTTTGCGGTTGCACAGAGTCCCATAGCAAAGCCAGTCTCATCAAAATTGTAGATATCTTCTGGTAAG
This sequence comes from Talaromyces stipitatus ATCC 10500, assembly GCF_000003125.1. Taxonomy (NCBI): domain Eukaryota; kingdom Fungi; phylum Ascomycota; class Eurotiomycetes; order Eurotiales; family Trichocomaceae; genus Talaromyces; species Talaromyces stipitatus. The sequence goes on along the minus strand of NW_002990117.1, from coordinate 1,315,686 downwards.
ATTCCGTACTTTGATATAACCTCTCGTACGCGATCAAAATATTCTTGGATTAACTTCGGATCTTCGCATTTAGCACGCTCGTAGTTATATTTCCGTGAAAATTTTGATTCAATCTCTGGGCGACGTTGAATGAGATTATAGACCCATTTCTCTCCAACCTGTTGATTTCCACGTTGTGAAAGAAGGTAATTAGCCATCTCTCGTACAAGAGAGTGCCGAGGGGGGAATCCACGTTTGTCTAGATCGAGTACCCATTTGACAAGTGATTCCTCTTCAAATTGAGACAATTTATGTCCGTTGGCACGTATTATAGATCTTTGTTGAATTCCGTTTAACCTGTCATATAGCGTCGTCCGAGGAATATTGTAAATGATTGCGGCTTGATACACACTTGAGATTTTTCCATTTTTTAAGTCGGAAATAGCTAACAAGATCCGCCCCTCTTGCTCTGCTAAATTCTTTTCGTTTTTATTGCGAATTGGTGGCATGTTGACGCGTTGAATAGTATGGAATCAATATTGAGTACGCGTTCGGAAAGAAACTGTCGGCTCGGTTACATTGTCGCTTCGCTTACCGATTACGTTAATTACACGGATAATGGTTTGGCAAAGAATCCGATTCGCTATTGTATTCGCTAATATGTAATTACACGTTTCGCGATATAGATCGGCTTTATCTCCGGACATAAGACTGGGGTATATCGTCAACTCATCATATCCCTAGATATAAATACACATGTTCTGAAGAATATCGAAGCATTTCTTCTTCAATTATTTTCATTCACTCTACATATCTCAACTAAACAATACAACAACGCAAAATGGCTAAGTTTCTCACCATCCTGGGCGCCACTGGCAACCAAGGCGGCTCAATCGCCAAGTACGTCGTCTCAGACCCAGTTCTGAGCAAGGAATATTCTGTTCGTGCAGTTACTCGGGACACCCAAAAGCCAGCAGCTCAAGCCCTTGCTGCTCTGGGCATGGAAGTTGTCAAAGGCGACATTGACGACATCGACTCCATCAAAGCAACCTTCAAGGGTGCCCATACCGTATTCGCAATAACCACCACAGTGTATGACGAGCAATTGAAAGCACGTGAAGTTCGCCAGGGAAAGGCCTTGGCTGATGCCGCTATTGAAGCTGGAGTTAAGTACTTGATTTGGAGCACACTCTCCTCGCCCACACTTGAATCAAAGGGCAAATACCCTAATGTGGACTCGTTTGACTCCAAGTATGAGGTCGAGCAGTATATTCGCAGTCTTCCCATAAAGAGTTCCTTCTTTGCGCCGTCATCTTTTATGCAAAATTATGATCGTATGGTGCAACCTCATCATTCTGGCGATGGCACCTTTGCGATAACTAACGTGGTGCGTCCGGACACGAAGCTCCCACATATCGACATTGAGGGCGACACAGGCAAATTTGTGGGCGCAATTCTCGCTGAGCCGGATAAATTCGAGGGTAAAATCATGTCTGCAGCAACAGATTTCTATAGTTTCGAGGATGTTGCCCAAATGTTGACTCGTCTGACGGGGAAGACTGTCAAATACTATCAGGTCCCGGTTGAACTGTTTAAAGGATTTCTGCCGCCTCATGGAGCACAGTGTATGGCCGAGATGATGTTGTATAGTGAAGATCCTGGGTATTATGGAAGTGATTCGAAGGAAAAGGTGGACTGGACAGTCAGTGTCGCTCGTGGTAAACTTACCACATTGGAAGAGTATTTTGCTAAGCATATGCCACCTGCATTGGATTGATAAATGTATGTCAATCAATATTAAATACATGAGCAAGGAGATGTAGGAGGTGCAGGTGTTTTTGTTTGTTGTGATGTAGTCCTATTCAGTGTGCAGTGAATTGGCTGTTTGTTTGTCCTTTTTATATCATCAAGTTACGCGATGCCTAGTCTTTTTCTGTTCCTACTTCCTCCTTATTTAGCACCATCTCAAAGTACTGATTTTCTATCACATCACCATCTTCCATTGTATGAAACCTTGCTCATACAATCATACAGATTCTTGATCTTTTCACATTTCCAAGTTGTGGATACGGAGATTGAGCCCAGAAAAGCTGACGCACTCTCATGTCAATAGACACAACCTGAGCCTCACCAAAGACCTAGAATCAGATCTGTCAATCCTCAAAGTACATCACATACTATTTTTGGCAGTATTGGCGTCTTCCCGAGTGTCATCTTTCCATACCTCAAAATGGCCCTTACAGCGTCCGATGTCATTTCGATCCTAGACGCAGTGGTCATCGACTCAGCTGACTATGGTGCAGAGACCTATACGTGCCGATACATAGGTATGAGTCATGCAGTACAGATACGTCTGCCTTGGCGCTGATGTATATGCTCACGCATTCTGCATTCCCCCGTTACGAACATCACATATCCAGAAGCAGAGGAGCAGAGACACAGACTGAAGACAAGTTACATCACTTCCACCGTACCATCGAGATGGTTACCCAAAACATGGGACTCTCTTGGGCTAAAAGTCATTGAACTCCTGAACGAAGTCGGCGTTGATTGGGCATCTGTTGATTGCTTCGATAGTAATGGCGACAGGGGAGGAGTGCCCTGGATGCAAACCACCCTGGCCATCACGGTCTACACCATACCAGTTATTAACTGGTCTCTTTTACAGACTATTTGCGACATTCATGTGATGGCGAAGGCTCGTGTTGAGATACGCGTCGGCAAATTGGAACGCCGTGGAGAGGGTGCAGTAAGATCTGATCACTTTACAGATCAGGCCTTCCTACCACCTGGAAGCGAGGTTTCGTTTAATTATACCCTTGGAGATTTTACCAGTGGAACTGTCGGCGGTATAGTAGAGCTGTTCGATAGCAATGGTACTTGTCAGAAACTGTGTGCGTTGACGTGTCGCTCTTATTTGCCTTCGCCCAAGAGCCGGTCTGAAACTGATACAGGTAAGAGACGCAAAACCACTCACATGGCATTGATACTAATTGAAAACAAACTACAGATTCAAGACGTACTCCACTAGAACAGTTTGGGGACATCCAGTGCACCTACCCGAGTACCAGTCTGTGGGCCAGGAATATCCGTGGAACAATCGAGCAAATTAAGCTTCTCAATGCTGAAATCCAGGACCTGGAAGAAGATTGGTATAGAAGTGTGCGCGAATCCAACCGCGATGTTATTAGAGACCACCTCGTCTACACGAAGTTGAAGAAAGATGAATACCGCAAAAGGCTGAAACAAATTTTCGAGGAAAATATCAGCATTGGTACAGTCTGTGCGCACTCAGGCAGCCGAGTGATGGAGAATCATCACCTTGACTGGGCTCTTGTAGAGTTGAAAGGAGGTCGAACCCAGTTCATCAATCCAAACGTGGTTCGAGAGTCAATCTCATTTACTCGAATCAAGATGCCGTCAGATACACTCAAACCAGGATCTGCCGTCTACAAAGCGAAATATCCAGATTTCACAGAAGGAAATGTCAACTACACCAAGAGTTACTTACGCTACAAGGATGAAAACGACAGAGTCATACAGACCACGGAATGGGCTGTTCTGCCAACTCCTGACAACAAGCAGTTCTGCGAGCCAAAAAACTATGGTGCATGGGTTGTGGATCGTGTTCGTGATGAGGTTGTTGGGGTGATATTTGCCATGAATCCTGTAACTGGTCTTACTTATGTTACGCCTATACAGGAGATATTCGAGGATATTGAGAGGGATACTGGGTTTAATGTTCGTTTGCCAATCGGAAACTAATTTCAAACGAGAGTTGGTGGTCGTGTTTAGTTGGTTTACTTTGATGGTGTTATTAAGACTCATGTTCGATAGACTCCATAGAGACAGAAAACCATAATACAAAACTTGGGGTTTGGCGCCAACTGGAACCAGTACACACATCTTCCAAGGTTGCAAGATATTGTGAAAAGTAAATCATATCAGTATCCTGTTAACACTCTTCCAAGTACAACCATGATACTTTAAATATAACATGGAAATCCAACGATGATTGTGTTCTCTTTAAGAACTTCCACTCTATCTCTTCACCAACGTAACCGCAGCTATATCGATAGTCATTGTGCCTTTCTTTATCTAATACAATGTTCCAGTCCCATGTGGCAGACAGCACCACGGCACGCCTTCTTCTCTGTCATTACCTCACTTCTCTACTAATTGCAGAAGAAGTTGTTAGCTGACAGATGCAGCCTTCCTCACAAGATATATCTAAAGCGCTATTTGTTGCACGACCTGAAATTACCCAATCATCACCACAGTCATTGGGTATTTGTAGGAATCTGTTCCATTTTGATGGTCTCGTTGCGCGAGAAAGTGTTCCGTGTTCGCCTCTGGAGTCGCAGGAGACACAGGACGTAAATTTCAAGATCTGTAAGAGAGCCTGACTGTGGTTCTAGGTAATGGATCTGTGCAGCAATAGATTGCACAGGATCAGATCTAGACCTATTAGTTGAATCGGCTGCAATCCTTCGAGGATTTTTGGAGATCGGAAGAGCCGTATGACACGGATAACTCGCGATACAACCAATTATTCTCTTGTCGTAGACATAGTTAGTGGTAAATTATAGAATATCAATCTTCGATTTCCTCAACGACACAGAACGTTGAACTTGGGCCATCTGTGTCCGGTCTAGTTTTTAAGATCAAGCTAGTTTTAAATTATTGACCCCGGACAGCTAGTGCTTGGCCACTTGGGTTACCAGGAGATCTGCTGTGAGCAAGTGGATGTAAAGCGACCCAATCCCCAGAATTTGAGAGGCGTGGAATGTAGATATTCACGTTAGTTCGGGAGTCTGATTCTTCATTCTGAGAATGAACCTGTGCAGGTAACGAACCCCGCAGGATTGGGACTTGGAGCTATTGGTCGAATCGTGTTCAATCCTGTGGGCTTTTCGAGTCTGGATGAGTATAACACGGATAACTCGCGGGTCTCCAAAATATGGAAATGAAAAGGCAAGTGATTCTGCTTGGCATCAACAAAGATCTGCGGCGATGAGCAGGATGTAGAGCGACCCTGTCCTCTGGAATTTAACTGCAGAGGGGTAGGACATAGATATCCACATCTATTCAGGAGCCTGGTTCTTGGCTGCGAATGGATCTGTGCAGCAACAGATGCCACAGGATTAGGACTTGGAGTTATCGGTCGAATTGGCTCTAATCCTGCAGGGCTTTTCGAGGACGAATTGGTATGGCACGGATAACTCCGTGTCCGCCCGTGGACGTAGGTCTTGGAAGCATTGAAGTCAATGGAAAGTGACTATGGTTGAAATCACCAGAAGACCTGCTGCTAGGAACAGGATGTAGAGCGTCTCCGTCTTTGGATTCGTCGACCAGCGACTCTCGATCCGTCCCGAGTCTCTTGCAATAGAAGTAAGATTGTGTACCACTTGTCGTAGTCATATTGCATCAATGAACACAATTGCGACATAACTGTGGTCTAGTTTTCCGGCAATTCGTTTTGGTTTGATGGTTGGTATCGGAGGAGTACCAAATGGTACCGCGGATATTCGCCTGGGAGATGTGGTAGTCAGCAAGCCAACAGATACCAATGGAGTGGTACGATGCATCGATGAATGCCTCTTCTTCAGCTTGTTGGAAGTCTCGAGTGTAAGTTTTCCATACTGATATGGTCTGCATTCGACACAATTCAATGTACCAGAAGATGTCCTGCTTTGCCGCGGTCCAGAGTAAATCTAACCGGTATACACATCGTCCAGCTCCAGAAACCCTCTCGTGGCTCCTGCTTTCCAAGATTTGAGAGGAATAATTTGATCAAATCTGGCATCGATGCAACCAGGAATTTTCTGGTTCTTGGTTTATTGGTGAGTTGTGCTGCATGGATTCGCCATCGTCCTCCTCGCGTGCCCAGCCACGTCGTGGCTGCGAGAGTTTAGGATCTCCCAACGATGCAACTATGGCGAGCGTCGTCTCTGTCAATTCAAGAATTTGTCAGCTCATGTTTAGAAAGAACATAATAAGTTTCAAGTTTAAATAAGATAGGAACAATGGAGGGCTAACAACGAGAAAGTAGAGAATCCAAGAACTTCCTAAACAGGTAATAAAGTGAAATGTGAAACCGCGGATTGCAGAAGACAAAGAAGGATGAGTTACCTAGACGATACCAACGTCATATGAAAACACATTAATGTGTAAACAGATGTCAGAAAGGAACATAATTTGCCCACCTAGACATGAATCTTCTTCCTTCGACACTTTCCTAGTACATAACCCTTCAACTAACGCCCGATGAACCTTATTCACTTCCTTTTGTAAACACGACCATTTGGCAATGCAAGGATGTATGAAATGTAGATGGTGCGTACATTTGACTTCTTCTAGAGTGACCTTGATTTTGAATCCGACATCGTATTGTCAGCAGACAGACGGGCAGTCCACGGCTTGGACTTCGAATTCATCGCATCTTCTTGGCCTTAGGCGTGTCTCCTCCAGTGCTGTCATACGGCGATCCTACTGACTTGCGCTTTTGACAGGTAGTTCCGTAATCACCGTCAGCACCAGCTTCGGATGCCTCATCTGTCTCTTCCTCATATTCGTCGTCGGAGTCGTCTTCTTCATCAGAGGAAGACTCCTCTCCGTCCTCATCAGGAATATGAGCACCGTGACAATGGATTCGACATGCCTCCTCGAAATCACCTAGTGGATGTCCCTCTTCCATCAGCGCTTGACATGGCAAAACGTAGCGTCGACTACAAGAGCTAGTCTTGTGGGACCAGTAGCAATTTGCACAGTTTGCGTTGCCAACGTAGCCCTTGTCGTCCCAGGCAATGACGCACTTCTGGAATGGACCTCTGCCCTGTGCACATCGTTCGCAAGGGACCAAGTCAGCAACGGCTCCGTGGGTGTATATCTTTGCCGCTTTTCGTCGATAGGTTGTATTAAGTTCTTGTGCTTGTGGAGCACGCCACTCAATATCGCGGACGGGGTTGCTAAGATTACCCCCACAGCGCGAAAGATTGATGCCAGCAATAGGAGTGATTGCACCTGGCCCAGGGCGCTGTTGGCGGCGTGCAGAGGTTGTTGATTTCTTGCCTTTGGCCATCTTGGATTGGTATCTATATATGACAGATATAGTGTCAGAATGGGCTTTGATACTCGATATGATGCATCAATCTCACATCGAAGTGGAATATGGGATGCATGTAACTTGAGAGTTGACATACCTCTGTGATTTGGTGAAAGGATCTGGTGAAGGACCTGGTGAAGGATCTGATAAACGATCTGGTAAAGGTTCTAGTGAAGGATCTGGAGAAAGACAGCAAAGAGAGAGGTAAGACTCACAATCAGTGTGCTCTTTGAAATGTTTATAAAGTTAGAAAAAGAGATGTGTGCAAAGGGGGATTGTCGGCTCTTATATAGCTAAGTGAGAGGCTGGTGAGGACGGATTTTCCCAGCAACACTGGGCGAAGGGTACAAGGCGCAGGATATCGGTCATTATTTTTGGTGAAAAGAAACTGAATTGGTTTACCTCGGGCTTCCTGCTTCTCATATTGGTCAGTTTGGAAGTTGGTCGAAGTGAGGATATTTACCTAATCTCTGCAGGCACCAATCGAAGTCCAGGAGACTCAGACTCCCAGCCGAGGCACCTCGAGAGACAAATGAAGGCATTCAGCGCAATATAGATTGACTTATCATGGGTAGGCGGTGCTTATTCCGATACTTGATTTCCAGCGGACATGGCCGCCTCGATGATATCAACCAGTCCTGAGTCATTATATGGTTAGCGGTGATTTCTTCAAACATAGTCATACTCATCCAAATAAACAAATTGTAAGTCTGGAATAATGGACAAAGAACCTCATACATGAGGTGAACATTATGCTTGTATCATAAACTAGTTACTAGTTCTTGTATAAAAGAGACATCAGTGACCGAGAGAATCCCATCCATTAGATGGACAAAATGCTTTGATTATGAGACTTGTAGCATTTGCTCAAAGACACAATGAAATTGTATTCGAGAGAATATTTCCTACTCCCAGTGGCGATATGTTTATCTGACTAAAATGCTCGACATCCGTCAACCAGCCTCGCATAACCCGTAGCTGGCCAGACAGATGTAGGTTGTCCAGCATTTATTCCAGTGTATTCAATACCAGATTTGTCAAAATCTCCTCATGAGTCCAAAGCGAGACGAATCTATCATCCTTAGCTAGACCAAGAGACTGCTAATCACGCAATCCATGGCTAAGTCCTGAATTGGTGAGTTTCCTATTCACCGGTTTCATGCGAGGTATATAAAGATTCCCCCTTAGCTCTCTTATATTCAGCAACAGTTGTCCGCAGTTGGTCCTATCTCTTTTTCCGCGTTTTTGGTACTCATTTATTTTAACATTTCACGTACCAAATCTTATCCCGTTTCCCCGTCTGAGTCCAACGTCCCGAAGAACGACTCATGCTGAGACAGAATAGGAATTTTGCAAGCCACATAATGGCTTATCAATTCCTGAAGAGGAGATTTCCCTGTTGGCTTGGTTCGCCCAGTGTTTTGGTAGATGAAATCCCACCCCTCAATGATCATGCCTGAGTTCTTGATGGACGCAGGGTAATAGCGGAGGATGCGGTGAATAGTTGCGAGATATTGTTGGCGCAGTCCCTCGAGGAGATACTTTGTCGAAAATATGTCTAACTTCACATGGAAAAAATGTACTCGCGCGCGGTAGCAGGATAGGCACAGTGGGATGAAAAAAGTGTTGGCACCCCCCAATATCGGTAACACCCGCACAAGGGTGTCAACACTTTTTTCGTGGTACTGTATTACTGGATACATTTGGGCAACGTGTCTTTCCCACTGACTTTTAAAAAGTTTCCTCAAGTTCCTCTCCACCAATGCCACCTTCAGCGATGGACTTCGCGCAGATGTGTGTCAATATCGAGAGCTTGAAGGATTTCTTAAGATCATTCTCAACAGATTCAGTAGATCTTCTCGGGAAGCTCGTGAGGAAATTTTCGTGATGCGCCTTCGTTCAATCCTTCTAGTATAACCGATGCTGGAACCCTGTATTGGAGTGTATATACATAAGAACAAAAGCCAACAAAAGTACCAACGTTCACATCGTCTAGTGTCGTAACTCCAGCCTCGGATTCCTTCATCCCGTTGGTCATCATGGAGTAGAGGGGTGCAGATTTGTTCTCCACTAGAGCGGTATGGATGGCCACAGGGACCTTTTCCTCTCCAATGTGGAAATTGAATAGGGGGGATCTGATAAGTCGAGAGTAGATGTATTAGAAGACATGAATTGAGAGACAAATTGGAAGTATTTATACCTGTCAGTATATTCACACCAGAGACAAAAGATATCAATTAAGTTGTAGGGTTTGTGATCTCGGTTGACCAGCCCGCTTTCAAAAGAGCGAAATATCAAGAGATGTCAGGGCTTCTTGTTTTGATAAAAGGTAGTGTATTAGCTCACAGGAAGAAAGTGAAGTAAGTGATGAACAATTGTTATGATTGCTTTATTAAATGCTGGGATACAAAGATAGTGAGGAAGAGGGCCACATTGGGAAAAACCATCAAAGTTTCAGAAACTGAACTATTGTCCCAGTCACAAAATGGTCAAACCCGGCAGTAATAATAATATAGCTGTTGCTTGACTGCACTATCCAGGAACTAGTCCGCTTATTGTAGGTAGACCGCAAAGATCTCCAGATATTACCATAGTATCCAAATCAATAGCTGTCCCTCTCATAAGCCACACTAAGAAAATCATTACTTGCAGATAGCACATTAAACAGGAATATCCAGTCACCATGCTTTCAAGAATTCCCGCAAAATGGAAATGGCTAGACCTCCAGTACGGGAGACGATCTCCTCGAATCTCTCCTGGACAACTAGCTTGTCAATATGACACAAAATGTACTGAAACACCAGGCTTCGAAGAGGAGACTCTTCCCCCAATTCATACTGCGCTGTGTGAGTATACACATATTCGATCAAGTCAAGTACAAGATTTGCATCGCTCGGATTCATGTAAAACTCGCACAGATCCCTGTGTAGCTTGCTGAGACACTGTCTCCGCAGAGACAAAACCTGGAATTCCGTGGCAAAGACGTAGAGCTTTGTGTGAAATATTATATTTGGATTGACGGATCTCATAGCAGGTACATTGTTGAATTCCAGAGATCTGAATTGTTTTGAGAAGCGTCGATAAAATGGACTTGTGTTTGGTGCCGGTAAGATCGTTCGAGCGACTGGAGTAGTTAGATAGAGACGATGCGGGTCTCTAGCGCTGCCATCGTTTTCAAGGCGGTTGATATTTGAATGTTGCGCACTCTGGACATGCTGAGCTAAAGGAGTGGTATAAGTACCACAGTATGCAAACTCCATAAATCTGCAGAACGTCTCATCTTCTACACCCTCGAGAGTGACAGCTTTGCCATCGCATCCTTCATCACAAATACGCTCAGTGAGGGGATCTGACAGGTTTTGTACCGCTGCGGCATGGATCTTTACTGGTGTTTTATCCTCGCCCACCTCGAAGGTAATCAGGGGGGATTTGATGATTCTGGAGGCAGACATTAAAGTTAGCGAGGCTTTTATGCAAGGTATGTCCAGGAGATCTCAACTCATTCCAGTGTAGAAGATTGGCCATGGTCATAAAACTTGGTGACTTGGATGAGACTTCAGGACTTTGATATGCAGAAATATTATGCATATGTTGACAAGAAGTTGACACCCATCAGTTTATGCAGACAGAAAAGTGGATGAAGAGAAAGGTAAAAAGTGAGCTAGGATAATTGAAGAATTTTTCCCATTTAACGAAATTACAGGAATGTCTGTGAATGAAAGGAAAAATCATAAAAACCTCCTGTTTATTAGAAATATTAGAGTTTTCTTAGACACTTTTCCACACCGATCGTCTAAGGTAACCTAGAACAAATAAATCCAAAAAGCACTAAGAGTGTTTATTTATGGCATCTTTGGTTCACATTGTACACAATAGTTAACTATTTATACAATAAGACCACACTTAGAGATTGATAAGTATTATGCAACGCTCTCTTCAAATCTTGATCTTCCCCTTGAGTGTGACGTTGCCAATCTCCTTGATTTGAGTACACTATCCTAGCTAGCTATCTCGTACAAGAGGAGCCTGTCGACAGGTAATATTGAGCATGAGGGGGGAAAAGGAAGAAATGAAGCAAAAGATCAGGCTCTCGCTTCTCATATAAATCTCTGTGCGAGGCGCCTTTCCCTATCCAACTCCGACATCTGATATTGATATGACTTCCCAATACGGCGCGGATAGGGTTATACGGCTCCGAGCCCTATCTGTGAACTGAGACGGGAACACAGAGCTATGCCCAGCCGTCACATTGAGTTCACTCAGCTAGGGCTCTTAACGACGTCGAAGTCTGATTCTACCTAAAAAATTTTTTTTCAAAGCTTTCATCGCTGTGCAGGAACGGACTGAAGCAGACGGCGTACCAAATATATAAGTCGCGGAGTGGATGCTGCTCTTCAGATTTCGACGTCCACTGGGAACAACATCAGAGATCCAATCGTGGACATGGCCCCTACCTAACGACCTGGGAATGTGCTAACCATAATAACCCAGCAAAGATATGAATGTATGTCTCCCAAGGTCTTTTGGCAGAGTGCCGCAATTGAATACTTTCCTGCAAATGCATATGTGCTAAAAAGTGGCGCGTCTGGTTCTACCCGAAAGCCTGGTAATTTATGGATGTAACCCAGCATGATGAAACGATTTCTTAGCGATAAGATCAATTTAGCCAACTCTGTCTGTTCGAGGATTACCGTGCTGGTTCCTGGATTCGAGACGTAGGTGATAGATTTCCCAGGATGTTCCGCCACAATTCGTCAAAGTCTTCGCGCGTTTTCTGGCGCATTTCGTCGAACTTGAGGTCCTCTTACCTCGTGTTGATCTCATTTGCTTTGCGGCTCGAGTGTGTTGTAGAGCGACCATACATCGCGTAAGCATAGTGGCCTCTATATGCGAACTTATAAAAACTCGAAAGACCTTAACCCGCACATCCTTAGGAGGTACAAACCTGTCTCTCACGTCGTTTATGCATGCTTCATCCACCTTGGCTCTCAATGGAGCCGACAATGTTTTGATAGCACCAGTGTGTATCTTAAAACCGTCTCTTTCAGTGTTAAAGACAGAAGTTGCTGTAGAAAAATTGTAAATTCTAGTAACAGAAGTCTTGTTAGCCGAGCGAATATGGCTAAGACCTGTTCAGAAATCTTAACTTATCCCAGTCCGGATCGTATTCAACCACATTCTTGAAACATTGGTTTGCGCTGCAGTAAAACCAGTCCCACAGTGTTTTCAGGTGTATCTAGTACTGAAGGCATTTTTGCATAGAGTAAGGGATCAAAGACAGTATACTGTGAGAGCTGTGTTGTTGACAAAGTTGTTTTGATACACATGCATGTCTGATGTGCATATCCTTATTAGGAACGACATCACCTGCATTGGCTGGGAGTTATTGTTAACAATCATATTGAATAAGCAGAAAATTCTCTGTATTTGATCTTTTGTTTTCCTTAGGCTAATTGTTAGGCAACAGTCATCCTCTGTTCATTCATTTCAAATCAAACCATAGCATCAGATCACTAGTATAGGGAACGTGAATTCAAGATGCTGCATGCCATTTTGAGAAGTCTTTTGTTCTACAGGCTTCTAGGAAACCGGTTGTCAAACACCCCGATATTGGGGTAGACATGACAAACGTGTTGACTGAGGTTTGAAAATGAGGGAAGAGATTTTGTGAAATGGACTATCTGTAATGAGTAGTTACAAAATTGATACGATGATAATCTCCGGTCTCAATTGGTGGCGACAGAGATAAACTTTCGTGACTGACAAAATGTATCAACCTCAATACTATGTAGTAGTAGACCTAAATCGTTTGAAAATCCCTAAGTTAGGGCTACCCGATTAGGGCTAAGCGGCGCCATACATCTCTCCAAGTCGGAATGCAACCTCATGTACTGACCTTCCTGTTCTGTAGAGATTTGATCGATATTGAAGAATTGAACTAGATATTCTAGATCTCAGGACTTCATCATAACTCGCTCGTCGATAGTGCATGGTCTGAACAAAGTTGGTGGTGGCTGTTCTCAAAATCCACTTTATACTACACCAACGGCTAGACCGGAAATTAGCATTAGTATTGGGCAAATAATTAGACACGAGGGCAAATGGATTATTCCGAGTGGCTTTTGATTGTGTAGTGTGCTGGTCGCTATCTAATTAACGGTTTATCTAATCGTACAATACCTGATGTCCAGAATCATTTATCAGGTCTATCCGGGCGTTATTTCTTTTCCATTTTTCAGTTGCATCAATAGAATATTTCGGATTACTGGTATATCTTGACAAGAATTAATGCCAGCATGAAATCTATCGCTCTTGCGCTAGCAATCGGCGCAAAGTGTGCGTTGGGCTTGGGTCTTCAAATGCCCATTCTCCGATTTACAGACAAGGGAACATTTCAGATCTCCGTATTCTCGGATTTGCATTATGGCGAGGGTAATTATGAAAATAACATTCCTCATCATAAATCAATGAATTTGGTGCGATGCTAACAATATAACAGCCGAAGACCTGGACTGGGGTCCGCAACAGGATGTCAACTCAACACGAGTTATGAGTAGTATCCTAAACCATGAGAGTCCCCAGCTTGTCGTGCTCAATGGCGACTTGATCACCGGTGAAAATACATTTAGAGACAATTCCAGTCACTATATTGACCAAATTGTGGCGCCGCTCGTGGAGCGTAATCTCTATTGGGCTTCGACATACGGTAATCATGATAGTCAATTCAACCTCTCGCGGCAGGAGATTTTTGCACGAGAGAAGCTATACCCCAATTCCCTGACGCAGAGTATGGTCTGGACGTATGGATACGACTCGGGTCTGTCAAATTATTATTTACCGGTCTATTCGGCTGATAAAAGCGACAAAACACCTAAGGTGATTCTGTGGTTTTTCGATAGCAGAGGTGGAAATGAATTCCAGGCTGCTAATAAGAACGGTGATGAAATTCCTATCGATGATTTTGTCCATCAATCGGTACGGCAGAGATCAAATATCACTTCATATGATGCAGTAGATTGACTATCCACAGGTAGTTGACTGGTTCACCAAGACCCGAGACCATCTCAACAAAATCTACCATGCAGCTATTCCTTCATTGGCATTCTTTCACATCCCGGTCACGGCCATGCTCGCTTTTCAACAAGCCCCCGGTCCCAAGCCTCACACGGAGCCGGGCATCAATGCCGATAATCCGCTTGCTGAGCAAGGTCCTTCTGATGGTTCCCTCAATTATACTGGCCTAGACAAACCTTTTATGAAGGCTCTGGTAGAGACGAAGGGGCTGATAGCTACATTTAGTGGACATGACCATGGAAACGATTGGTAAGTCTCATCGTCACACTCTGCGAGCTCCTCAGACCCTAACCTAAAGTTCTAGGTGCTTCAAATGGAACTCAACTCTCTCCGAAATGGATATCAAAGGCGCCGGAGTCGTGCTCTGTTTCGACCGTCACAGTGGCTATGGCGGATATGGTACTTGGACCCGGGGATCAAGACAAATCTTGCTAGATGAGAAGACGTTGGGTTCGCAGACAGATACATGGGTCCGACTTGAAGAGGGAAGTATTTCTGGTGCTGTCACGCTCAATGCTACATATGGCTTGGATTATTATCCTGCTGTGGAGGATACCTCGATATAATGAGATTGGTGTATATTAGAGGTCCAACCCTCGGCTCATTGTTGATCAATCTTACCCCACACTTCTAGATGTGTCAACTTTCTTGATTCCATCCATCCTTCATCCACGCACAGCTGGATACATGTAGAGATTCACACATTTTGAACAGTAGAAAGTTTTTGTATACCAGACACACATCATATCAACCGACTTCGTCCCACCAGTTCCAGACCCAGCAGTCCCCGGCTCAGCGCCACCCAGAGAGGATATCCCAGTTGCACCACCTACATGGACCCTGAAGGCCAAGTCATGGACATTCATTTACCGCGACGTCAGTGACACAAACAGCACTGAGACAACAACATCAAGCCTAAATCCCAATAATGTCCCGGACATTCTACAAGATGTGCTCAACCCCGCTCGTATCACCCCATGTACACTCAGACACACTCCGCAAGCTCGACAATGGCAAATCTCAACTTAATGGTATTGGCAGACTGCTGAAATTTCTCGCTATTATACGCTATGAAGATACAGATGTCGGTCCATACGATGAACTCATTGTCATGCCGGGAATGTCTGTAAATCCGCATTCAGGGACACGGCACGCTAGGATAAGTAATATTTATGTTTCGACTGATACCAGTGTATGGAACGGGAGGAGGAATTGGAGTGAGCTTTGTCCCTTTCCTTGTGTGACATTATGGTCTGACTTGATTGAAGATATTCCCAAACATCGAGCACGCTTCGTCTTTGAGCAAGTCGGTAGACAGGATCAAATATTAAAACTATATCACCCAGAAGACAGCGCGGCACCCCTCGATCCAAAAGGGACATTTTTCACGGCTTTGCTGAAAGGTTCTGCATTACCAAAATGGACTCTACCAGCTTTCTCACCGGGTGGTCTTGTACAACCGCCCCTGCCACCACCTAGGTATCGCAGTCAATCTGCTACGACTGCCGCTGTTATTGCAACTGATGACCCAGGAAATGGTCGGGAAAACCCTTGGCTGATGATTCATCCGTCGTATAGGGGGTCATGGGGGTTGACTTATATCTCAAAGGTGCCTCCGTCCATTAATGATGAGGAGAGTTTGGAATGGTATGGTGATGGGATTAGTCTTCCTAAGATGAAGGTATGGTCGGTTGGAGGTTATTTTGAGGGGAATATTGCTTTCCAGCGTCAAAGATAGTTAGCTAGACAGGCCTTTCTGTATGCATTCATTTTTCCTCCTTTTCGAGGAACTTGTGATGGTATTTGCTATCAATTCTATGGAGTCGCCTACGTAGACGCATTCCGACCATCTCCAGTAGCCCTAGACGGTTCCTCTGGCGCATTCACATACGAACTCGGTCGATTATTCTCCTCATTCGATTTGGCCGCATTGTACTTCTTGAAAGCCTCCTCTACCAACAGCCCAACTTCTTTTCTGTTCCTCCCAATGATTCCCACGCTCAATAACGCTTCCGTCTCCTCAATCCAATCCTGTATTTTCCGATACCCAATTTCATCCTTTTGGATTCTATCCGGAAGCCCCTGCCCACTAACAAGAGCCAACACGCCCGCAATCACAGTATTCAACGCCCCCAGAATCGTAATAACAATACCATGATCATTCGCCAGTGGTCCCAAAGCAGTCAACGCAGCCCCGATAATGATTTGCGCAAAATGGCAGAACAGGATAACACACCACATGGTGCGAAATTGCCACATTTTGTTTCTTTTCGCTTTTATGACGGCGTGATAGATCCCCACGGCTTTGCGACGACCTTCTTCCATGCTTACGGTGTCGGCAGCGGCGAGGTTGTAGTTTATACCGATTGCGCGGCGGAAGATGATTAGACTTTCGTCGTCGTCGTCGCGAGGTGGGAGACCGGCTGGTGCGGGCCAGGACTGGGTATCTTGTCTTTTTGGTGCGTTTGGATTTCCTCCTGCTAGTGCTGTGCCTCCTGTTGGTCCAGGTTTGATGTCTATTGGCGGACCGATGGTGGTGTTGGCACGCGACTGCGTTGGACTTGTAGTTATTGGTGCAGTTGAGTTGTCCATGTTTCTATTGGTGTCGGTTTTGTTGTTTGTATTGCTTTGTTGTTGCTTATTTGGTGTTTCGTTTTGCTTCTTTTTATCAGTTTTTGGGAGTAGAGGAGAAGATTCCGTCGGTTCCTCATCATGATGGTGTTCATCGCTGTGGTCGTCAACCATTTTTAGGAGCTGTCTGTCCGAGTTACACAATAGGACTTTGACAGTATGATGAATGTCTATTGTTGAATAAGTACAATAATGCCACCCTGGGTACTCAATAGAGAATCTGTCAAACTTGAGAATGTTGCAGAGTCTCGCCATTTTGTATTTCCAGGAACAATCCCTAAACTGGAGGCTGGGAATTCATACTTCCAGCCACAATAGCTACTAGGAAATTCAATGATAACAAAGCCATCACCAGACTCAGCCTAGTTGAACACTAAAAGGAAGATCGTGCTGGTGTCACAGGGTCAGAGCTGCCTATGGGCTGCGCTATGATTTAGCTAAGGCATTTAGACTGTGAACCGGCGCAACCCTAATTCTTTAGTAGATCCCGATAAGGTTGTCATTTGATCACTATTAAGGTCACAAAATAGACAATTACTGTGCATGAATTAGTGATATCAATTCAGATGATCAGTTTTACATTTGTTATTAGTTAGTAGCACAGATGTGTCTAGAAATCCATATCATGCATCAGTAGTAGATCAGCGTACTCAAGTATCAGCATGTGGAGAGATAAGAGTCGGGTCATAAATAAATTTACTAAGTCGCAACAATAATAGTACATTATGAAACAGCCCATACTTCAAGGATTGAGATCTGGCGCAAAACCCGTCGCAATCTCAGGTTCCTGCGGCTGCGTCGCATCCTGTACAAGAAACTGCTCCAAATCAAATTCTCTCAAACTCGGCATATCAGAAATCAAATTTTCCAACCACGAAAACTCCGCAGAATCAGCCGCCGTCGCTGTCATCATTGTCTGCGGTGGATGTTGATAGCCGCTGTGCTGATTATTGCCGAAACCACCGAATTGCCAAGTGGATGAAGAGTCAACTGCTGTCATCGCCGGTGCGGTCGAATGCATACTCAACACATCCCGAAGAGCTTTCGCATCTTCCTCTTTCCGTCGTTGATGTAGGAGTATTAATAAATAAGCGGTGTTATAGGCTTCTCGCATCACGGCACTATTCCACATGTTGGCCACAAGCTGCAATGTGCCCATCGCATCACCCAACAAGGCCAGTGACGCTCGACTATCGATTGCTAGCAATAAGCAAACCACTTGGAATGGAACATTGGCTACATGATGCCAGGGACTACAATCTACAACCATTTGCCGAGCGGCACGTAGCCCTTTAATGACTAGCTCCAAAATTCGATCTGCTTGAAGGCTCAGCATATGCGATTTTTGGGCTCGGAGGCGGCGGAAAATGCACAACGTGAGGTTGACTTGTGCCATGATGACGGGTGGTCGTTCAAGGTCTTCGTCCAGGACACGAGTTAAGTCCGCCTCCAGATCTTCGACGCTTCGCGTCTTATTAGGATCTAGCGGCTCGGTCAAAGGTATGAACGCCAAAAGTTCAGATGTATGATCCCCAGCTTTTGGAGTAAATGGCTTCGTTGAGGCGCCAGATAATGTGATCTTTGTCCTGCCAAGGTCAAAGGAAGCCCAAATATTCAAGTGTTGTGCCATCCCCCATAAGCGGCGACGTATGTCGAGATCAATATTCTCGTATTCCGACGACGATCCCTCAAACACGGTTCGGGATGGTGACTCCAGATGGATCCTTGCTGCTTCAACAGCGTGCATCAATGAACAGCTCGCCAACCAGGTAATATGCGGCAAGGAAGTCATGCGCAGATATGCAACTCGCAATACCCAGCCAGTCACCGTATCAAGCGAAGGCGGCGTTGACAACGAGTGCTGCTCCAGCAACACCCTCGCAGTTTCAACAAGATCTGGCTCAAAGACCGATGGGAATTTCTGTGAGAACAAAAGACCCAATGCCGCTACTCCACAGAAGACCGGGTCGTATGTATCATCATTATCAATCTTTGTCAGGCTTGCCGCTCCCCATCGTTCCTCTAGACGCTGAAAGAAGATGTCGCGGTCAATAAACCCGTAGGCATAAGCAACTTTATCGAAATAAATCAATGCTAAACTCTTCATTTCAACCTTGGTGTAAATACTAGTAATCCGTTTCCGGCTTCCAGACGGACAACCCGCCAAACGCTCACCAGTATTCCACGCAAAAAGATGTAAGCGCGGTGCATTAGACGGGTCAATCTTCAGACCTAGTCTTCTCACAAAGGCTGCGCCGGAGTTCGCCTCGAGTGATTCCATTTGAGAGTTTGCATTATTACTGATAGCAGGTGATGTCAACCGATTCGTCGGTGTATCCTTTGTCGCCGAAACGACATTATGATCGGATACCGGGGATATGGTGCTAATATGACTATGTTCATGCTCTGAAGATTGCCCTCTTATTGTTGGTTTCTTTGATGCTGTGGTGCTACCATAATAGCAGTCGTATTCGAATTGAATGCATGTTTCGCAAGGCAGATGACCGTCACATTTTCGCTTGCGGGATCTGCAAGGATCGCAGGCAAGCTTAGCCCGACGACGCTTACGTGGTGGGGTTGACACAATGGTAGTTGGCGGCGAATTATCTGACAGATTTCGTACCTCCATTCTGATAAGTGCTATGCGTGTCTAGTATGATACGTAGTGCTGGCAATTGCGGGGTAGGGAGTGGAAGGAAGTTGAGGAGAAATTGACGGGAAGCGCGGGAAAATCGGTTGGGATCTTATCTTATCTAAGCATCTACGCTGTTTTTTAACGTAGTTCACTAGTGAGTTGGCCACACTAGTGAGTTGGCCACTTTTACCCGAATACGCGTTCTATACTGATCCTTCACAACTCAACGCGTCAATATGCCACCAATTCGCAATAAAAATCAAAAAAATTCTGCTGAGCAAGAAGGACGAATCCTATTAGCTATTTCTGATTTAAAGAATGGCAGAATACGCTCTGTACGGAAAGCAGCAGAGATCTATAATATCTCACGGTCAACTCTTCAAAATAGAATCAACGGCATGCCATATCGAGCTGAAAAACGCGCCAATAACCATAAATTAACTCAATCTGAGGAGGATTCGCTTGTCAAATGGGTTCTTGATTTAGATCGACGTGGATTACCTCCCCGGCACTCTCTCGTACGAGAAATGGCTAATTATATGCTTTTACAACGTGGCAATCAACAAGTTGGTGAGAATTGGGTAACCAAGCTGACTAAACGCCGTCCAGAGATCGATTCGAAGTTCTCACGAAGATATAACTATGAACGCGCTAAATGCGAAGATCCGAAGATAATCCGGGAACATTTTGATCGCGTACGAGCTGCTATATTGGAGTATGGGATCTTACCAGAAGATATTTACAATTTTGATGAGACTGGCTTTGCTATGGGACTCTGCTCATCTGCAAAGGTTATTACTGGAAGCGATCGATATGCACGGCCAAAGCTTTTACAGCCTGGGAATCGAGAATGGGTGACTGCAATTGAGGCAACAAATTCAACTGGATGGGCTGTTCCTTCGTACATTATTTTCAAGGCAAAGAAAAACGTACGATTAGGCTGGTTTGATGATCTTCCAAGTGATTGGAGGATCAATATTAGCGAGAATGGTTGGACTACAGATCAAATAGGATTAGAATGGCTTACAACCCATTTTATTCCCTATATTAATGATCGTACAATGGGAAAATATCGAATGTTGATTCTTGATGGCCATGGAAGCCATTTGACTGCAGAATTTGATCGTATATGCACTGAGAATAATATTATTCCAATCTGCATGCCACCTCATTCTTCACATATATTACAGCCTCTTGATGTTGGCTGTTTTGCTGTTTTAAAACGGCATTATGGGCAGCTTGTTGAGCAACGAATGAGGCTTGGATTCAACCATATCGACAAAATGGACTTTTTAATGGCATTTCCACAGGCTCGTACGGTGGCATATAAAGCTCAAACTATTCGGAATAGCTTCACAGCCACTGGATTAGTGCCTTTTAATCCGGATCGAGTTATTCAACAACTTAATATTCAATTAAAAACACCAACACCCCCTCCGAGTCGATCAAGCAATACACAATCATCTTGCTTACAAACCCCTCAAAATATACGCCAATTTGTACGCCAGTCAACTACAATTACGAAACGTATAAATGAGCGTACAGGAAGCCCAAATCAAGTGATTGATCAAGCAATTATGCGGATGTCAAAGGCCTATGAAACGACTATGAATGATCTTGTACTCGTACAGAAAGAAAACCGTGATTTACGAGCTGCGCATGGCAAAGAGAAACAAAAACGCCAAAAATCTAAGAAACAGATATCTATTGAGCATGGGATTACTGGCGAAGAAGCTCAAGCGCTCGTACAAGATCAGGTTGAGGCATCTCAAGCTGTTACTACTGCTCCGGGTGAGCCGGAGCTCCCAGCTTCTCAAGCAGTCGTACGCCGCCAATTTCGCTGCAGTGGTTGTGGTGTTGAAGGACATAAAATTAATCGATGTCCTAATCGTACTAGTAGTTAGATTTTTGTATATATTTTTGTATGTGGCTTTGAAAATTGGGATTTGAAATCAATATAGAGTTATTTTCGGGTAAAAGTGGCCAACTCACTAGTGTGGCCAACTCACTAGTGAACTACGTTAGTTAACTAGGGAGTAATTAGTTATGTTACTGATTAGGGCTGATCCGGGATCAACGGGATATTCGGGATTTGCGGGGAGCGGATATAGTGATAGTCGTCTTTGACTACATTATTTAGCTTTTAGATCCTAGTTGAGTCACTATGGATTTCTCTGATTACTTTTCCCGCGGGGAAAGCTGAATGAATTGCGGAAACCTTTTTGTTAATAAAGATGGACTTCTCCGCGTTTTTGGACTCATATTCGTAACAGCTGCAGTGGAGCTTGCATATCTCAACATTGGGGAATCAGTCCCATCAAGATCAAACACAGCTCCACAGTGAGGTCGGCATAGAGCAGCAAACCATACCCCGAAGGAGATTATCGACTATCCAGTCGCAAACCACCATGGAAGATCCCGAAAAACAGCCGGGGTCATCCGTCTCCTCCCTCTCGTCAGATGCCACCCCAGACGTCCTCAAAATCCCACCACCACCAGACGGCGGAACCCTAGCCTGGCTACATGTCTTCTTCGGGCATATGGTGTTTTTCAACACTATCGGGGTGACTAACAGCTACGGCGTCTTTCAACAATACTACACCGAAACCCTGGGTCATTCTCCAAGCACCGTAGGATGGATTGGCGGCATTCAAATGTTTCTCATTTTCTTTGGAGGCGTGTTTTCGGGGAGAGCTACCGATGCAGGTTATTTTCGGCATTGTTTCGTCACCGGGGTTGTGTTTCAGGTTCTCGGGATTTGCCTTACATCGTTGTGTGAAACGAAGTTTTGGGCCATTTTTCTGTGTCAGGCTATCTGTTATGGGTTGGGATGCGGGCTACTTTTCACCCCGGGTCTGTCAGTAACGAGTTCGTATTTCTTGAAGAGACGGACCCTTGCCATTGGGATTGTTGCTGCGGGTGCTGCTACTGGAGGTATGGTGTATCCTGCAGTGGCCAATGCGTTGCTATACCATTCCACTGTGGGATTTCCCTGGACAATGCGCGTCATGGGGTTGATTATGTTGATTACGCATATCCCATCAATTATTGGATATCGACCCTATGTCCCACCCCGTTCTACGGGACCGCTTGTTGAATGGGCCGCATTCCGCGAAACTCCCTTCGTCGCTTTTATTGCCTCTATGTCCCTCTGTTTCTGGGGACTGTACATGGCCTTCTTCTACCTAGGCACATTTGCGCGGGGCACAATCCATCTCGCAGACTCTTTGAACCTCGTCATTGTCCTCAACGGCGTGGGCGTCATTGGCCGAATGGTCCCGAACATCCTCGCCCAACGATTCACTGGTATCACAAACATGAATATCTTCTGCAACATCATCTGTGCAATTTGCATATATTTCTGGATGGCTGTCGATAGTAGTTCTGGACTATATGTCTGGAGCGTTGCGTACGGACTATTCGCTGGTGCCGCACAAGCACTTTTCCCAACGATGGCGACTCGTCAGACTACGGATATGAGCAAAATGGGTACGAGGACGGGGATGATATTTACGATTATTAGTTTCTTTTGTCTGACTGCGCCGGCGATTGAGGGAGCTCTGATACAGGTTGATGGGGGAGATTATATGGGTGCACAGTTGTTTGCGGGTATTGCTGTTGTTCTGGGTACCGGGTGCTTGATGCTGAACCGGTGGGCAAGAGTTGGATGGAGGATCGCTAAAATATGATGATTTGCTACTGCTATTGCGTTTTATGACATTATAATGAATAGACTTCTTCTGATCAATCATTCCACATACGTATGATCAAGACCAGGGTAGAGACGTGTGATTGTATCACTCAACAACCTCCAACCACTTCTCCCAATCCTGCTTCCTACACCAGTCCTCCACAGACTGCAATAGCACTGGCACGCCCAAATCACTTTGTTGAAGAACACTATTATCAACCTTCCCTCCATCAAACCCAAACTCTACACACCAACCCATCATATCTGTAAGATCCTCAATCAAGTCGGGATCTCCCAACGACTCGAAACTAGGACTTTCCTCAATGGACTCGACGTTCTTACCGAGAACTTGACCTAGAACTTTTGTAAATCCCTGTAGATCAAGCCACTGCTTGGCGCCAATTATTTTGTGTCCAGGCGATGCTTGAAGGAGGGCGTCTACAAGGAGGCCTGTGTCATCGATCGATGAATACATAGGCAAAGGCGATGTGGCCAGGGGTGCTGCGACTGATAAGATCAGCGTACTTTTATCCTTGCTCTATCAATATATTAGTACCGAGTAAATACCGTATGGAAGGGAGTGGGAATGGGATTAACATACCAATTTAGGCCGAAAGATCCCTCCTGCAGCATCAAAATAGTTCTCCAGATAATAGCCGACATAAAGCACATTTGTCTTCTCCCAAAGCTTTGGATGAGTAGATCGACCGTATTCCTCCGCAATCGCTTTCCCATCAAAATGGTAAACATGAGAATATTTCCCCCCACTCAGCTTACTCGTATTCGGCAAGCTGGAGTAGACAAACCTCTCAAGTGTGTCCACCTTAGCAGCTGCATCAATAATGTTTCGATTCTGTTGCGCTTCGTTGTCACGACTTAGAATACTGATTTTCTGTCCAGAAGCTGAAGCAATCTCGCGTAACGCAGGATTTTTGAAGGATTGCCAGAAATCAGTCACGCTAAAGATTGCTGTGGCGCCTTGAAAGGCAGCGTCCAGAGAAGAGGGGTCGTCAAACTCGCCGGCGACCATTTCGACTCCACGGGATACGAGACGGATGGAATTTGGGGAAGACGGGTTGCGAGTGACGCCACGCAGTTTGTAAGGTGATGGGGATTGGGAGAGGAAGTGGGAAATGACTGAGCCTCCTTGGTTGCCTGTGGCACCAAGGACGACGAGGAGGGGTTTTTCTGCGGTCATGTTGTATTTTTTACTATCAGTTGATGGATATTCATAAGAGACACCACTTTTTCAGTGAGTAGTGACCCAATTTATAGACGTGGTCCATTGACTTGTCAGACGAATGTTGAGACTACACCTTTTTACCGGACTAAACGGATGAATTGGCCGTCATTGCAATATCCATACTTCACCGATAAGTTACACTGTTTTCTTGATTGTTCAGTTTGATCAACTTCAAATGATCTGATTGAGTCTAGTTCCCGCCGGTCCAAGTTTTGCTATAAGCAACATTGAATCGGATAATGTTGCCGTGACCTATTCCCAATGTTGGTATAGTTCCCACAGGTTTACATGGGTGATAGCATGCTGCAACATAATCTTCTATTTAAATCTCTATATTAGAGCATCTAGGTAGAACTGCTCCCGGGGCGAATATAACTATATCACACCGTTATGGCTAATCACAAGTAACCTCAAAAACATATCACCCTTAAAATCATCCTTCATCCCCTTAAGACTCTCCGAATACTCATGATACGAACTAAGTCTCTCACCAACTTCCTCTCCTGTCTTTGTTCGAGCAGCTGCAATCCAAGCCTGAGGTGACTCTGCCATCCACAGACCGGCACGACTATCAAACGGCAATGATTCCAAAAACAACCAATTTGAGCAATACCCATGTTCAAAACTGTCCATGGCCATTGTTAGAGCGTACGACATGATAATTGTTCGTCGAACGCTCTCTCCGAATAACCATTCCTGCCAAGGGGATTGATCGCGGGGCATTCTGTTTTGCGCAGAGGGGAAAATAGTTTGTGTCCATTTGTATAAAATATTTAGGTATTGATCTGTATGGGATCGTTTCCCTGTTCCAACATAGGCGAATAAGAATGTTGCGAGATATATTAAAAGTGCCTGAACGGCTGTGAGAGCTTCTTCCATGGTTACTGTCCTGATATCGAGTTGAAGAAGATAATTGAAGCGCTGCTCGGTGACAGCAAATACCCCTGCCTCTCTAAAGATAGCGAGATGATCATAGTAACTGCTATGAGCTTTCAGCTTCGGGTGCACAAACACTGCCGGTTTATCTGCTTTTATAAGGTCCGGGACAGCCTGAAAGCCCAACCGCATAAGCTCAAAGGCATCTGAGTGCCCCGGCCTACAGATTGCCGGGTCAATGCTCGATGGGCGGAGCTGTAACGTCTTGAAGACGCAGTATCCCGGAGAGTCACAAGTTGAGGGGTTGAATGATAGTTGAGGCGTCTCTTCAGCGGGTCCAGTTGGCGCGTTCAGATGTTCTAGGTCGTATGTGCATGTCAAGCCCTTTTGGGCACAACGGGCGCATTTGGGGAGCTGGACGACGCATTTCCGCTTGGCGGATGTGCAGTTGCGGCAGGCTTTGCGGAGGATACCCATGTTTGATTAATAAATCAGTCAGTAGAGATGCAACTTGGTGAGGCATGGCGAGAAGTGAAGTGCGATTCTTGAGCTGATGTCTGGGGATTTGCCCCCACATTTTAGGTACTAGTCCTGTTTAAGTCTAGATCCCACGACTCCACTATCCTGATCTCTCTGAACTTCATTTCGTATTGGACACTTGCACCAACATACAATTCGGACTGCTACTAGTTTATGGGCATTATCAAGGACCATACAGTAGATAAATGCAATGTTATATCATACACGGAAGAAGCCACCAACTCCGATGTGGTGAAAGCGTGACCGACGAGCAGGACGTGGCATGTGAAACTCTACGAACTAAAGCACCTATGCAATCAACCTTGGAAGACTTCTGGCCTGACACTCGTCTCGAGACAACATTGGGCGCAGGTAGAGAAGTTGAAAAGAATCAAGCAGCTTTGAGCCTTCAATGGTGAAGAGGCCTCGGGAACGATCGTCCTTAGAGCTATAATGTGTGATATATATCGTGCTGCAGCCTGAATGCGAGTTTCTTGTTCGTAGACAAGAAGTCAATTTGGCTATTTTGACTTTAGGTAAGCGATTCAGGAAGAAAAATTCATAGTCGTAGTAAATTTGAGCGTCATTCATTTATATGAGCAAATGATACGTACTCATACGTAAATGACAAGCACCGTCTTCTGTTGGGTACATTATCTAGGTACCTCCATGTCGGGCAACCACGTGCCCTCCTTTCCTTCTTCAAAATCCGCTCCTCTATAAAGTCATCTCGGAAACACAACTCATATCAACATAAGCGCATATTAATCATCAATCATAATGCATCACTCGTCAAGAAATTTTCGTGCTGCAACGTGTTGTCGTGAGAACATCTCACATGATAACAGGAGTATTGGCAACACCATCTACATCGACAATCAGTCCAAGACGCCGTGCCCAGTCCTTGCGTCCCGACTCCGCAATCAGTTCATCGGCCATATCTCGTCTTCGGTAGTACTTCTTTGGCTGACCCTTGACTTGGATCTTCCTTCCATACATATGCATCGCACGAGTCGTGATATTCGCAAGAAACAACAAAGCCGCAGAGAGCACAAACATGACCAGGAGTATGATCTGATTGAAAGTGTGGATGTTGCTCACCAATGCAGTATTGATATAAACCAATACCGTTGCCACCGCAGTCAGACAGTCCTCGGCCATGGTCCTTTCACGCCACCATTTGCCTGATGTGACAGCCTTGAGGTCATCAACAGCTCCTTGCAATCTGATCCAGCAGTCTCCGCTCATGAGGATCAGGAGATCCCCCTTTGCACCGGGCTCCGAAGCACCTTTCCAACCTATGTCTTTGGTACGGCGCCGAATCACGAAGACATTGCAAAGACGAGCAAACATGAGAACTAAGAGACAGAACACACCCCACCATTCACGAACATAGAGGAAGTAACTTAGCACGACGGGAGACAGTGCAGCAGATACCCAATAAAACAGATGAGAAGTTAGATCCCTCATACAGCAGCTAAATCTTTTCTTCTTCCCGTCACTGATAGGAAGCACTTCGAGCGTGACAAGATGACCAGTCACCCCATGTCTTTGCAGGAATGATACAGTTGCAGGATTCTCTACGCGGAAGACATACCCACTGGTCATAGCCGCTACAGCTGGAAACTCTCCGCGATTGAGCTCTGGCGCTGATTGCTGTCGATGCAGTCCTGGACATAGTATCAGTGAGTCCGAATATATTGAGGTGCCGGTCAAAACAGTTCGCTGAGCGACGGCCGTTATTTCGGCTATTGCGACCAGTCCCGCTGCATCTAAAGTTATGTTGGGAAGTACGTAATTCATGGTGTTCTCTCGACGTTGAACGTGCTGAATGTTGGCTGTGAACTGTTCCAATGTTGGTGTGTATGCCATATGCAGGTGGATCCCACTTACATTAGGGAGGTACATTGCCACTTCTTATGTATGACAGCGCGACGGTGACTGAAAGCTCAATTCAATAGCGATCTGCGTCAAATTGAGACTATCTACTAGTCAGGATGGATCTAAGTATGAACTGCACTTATGCAAGATCTCAACTGGAGTCATCGGTGGATATCGATCCACTTGAATACAACATTGGATAATGACTCTATATATGAGTCTTAATTTTTGCAAGTCATACACTACAGCTACACATCAAGTGATTTACAGCCTGATGTTGACAATAATGCCTAATATCCTGTGGGTGGCTATGATGCGGGGCAATTTTGTCCAAGGTGTGTTGTCTGATACCTATGTACCCTAGCTGCAGACACTGCCACGATGTCAGATCACCCTTTATCAATTCGCTGCCTGCAGGCATTTCTAGGACAAATCACATGGACTGTACTCCGGCTTAGTGTGACAAAATAGGAAATGGGTTGTGCTTTTTGTTTTCATCACTCGATTCGCCCGGGGTTTGGACTCGGTGCTCACCTAGCGCCACTACCGCCGAATATGCGATGCTATTGGGGGTCGTCTATTTTATCTTAGGTATCTGCCCTGTTCAAGAGTTTTATAAGTGACCCATTGAAAGAGGCACTATCCCTAATCGAAACTGCAGCAAGAAATACTTCGGCACTTTCTGCATCAAGCCGAGTAAGGACGGAGTTGATAATCTGCGTACAAAGTAGCGGCTGAAAAGACAGGCAGCCTTGCGTGAGGTCGATAAAACAGGGATGTCGAAAACACACATCGAGCCTCGTCTGCTAAAGACAGCCGCATGGACGGTCTGTCCGTGTATTTATTCGTTTGACGTAACCCACCTTCGCCAGGCTCATCCCTGTGTCGAATTCATCTCAAGCAGGCGGATTTCAATGTTGATATATTGTTGTCACCAATTACTGCTTCAGTCTATTGTCCAACAGGTGATGTTACTGTTGCCTATAAATGCTAGGTCAGCCTTATAAGTCAGCTATCAGTCATGCGTGACTATCCGTACCAATCATGTGTACTGGGAGGAGACGAAATCAGGCTACTCAATCTACGCAGTGGCGATGCACAGGAGGAGTTGGTAGGTAACCTAGAGGTCGTCAAACTCACGACCACACCAGAGGGGGAGGCACACACTCTGCAGCAGCGCTATGACACTCTATCCTACACGTGGGGTGACCAAGACCCAATTGAGCACATCAAAATCATCCATGACAATCAACAGTATCGCATCCGGATTCGTCCTAACCTGCATCAAGCGCTTCGGCATTTGAGGTCTCATCGTGAGGATAGGTATCTGTGGGTGGACGCAATCTGCATCAACCAAGAAAATGAGCGGGAAAAAAGTAGTCAAGTACGCATGATGTCCCAAATATACAACAACTCAAGTTGTGTATGCGTCTGGATCGGCCCCGAGAAAGACGATAGCCGAAAAGCGATCCAATTCATAAAATCGCGCCTCGGGCACGAAGATGCAGACCAATTACTCGAAAACGTTGAGTACTGCCACGAATGGTTGGCCTTGTCAAGATTAATGCGCAGACCCTGGTTCAGTCGACGATGGATTATACAAGAAATTGCATTGGCGAGAACAGCCACCTTGCATTGTGGAACAGATTGGCTACCGTGGGAGATCTTTGCAGAGGCCGTTATGCTGTTTACCTGGGGCCAATCAAAAGTATATAACATGCTCCGCACAGCCAAGGACTGTAGTCCGAGTTCACTGGGCGACTTGCGAGAGTCAGCTGCTGCGCGTTTAATCCAGGCACAGGATAATATCTTCCGAAAGTCTAGAGAAGGACAATTACTTGAAAAGCTTATGTCGTTGGAAGATTTATTGTGCAGGTTCTCGGCGTCCGAGGCACAAGACCCTCGTGACTCGATATATGCCTTGTTGTCAATTGCGCGTGACGCAAAAGCAGGTTTTTCAACTTCGGGCACAACTAGAGAAGGAACTCCTGATGGACCCTCGCCAGAGCATATCCATATGTACATGGAAGGCGATCTTGCAGGAATGCATTACGGGCATTTGACAAGATTTCAGATGCCTGAGGAAGTTGGTACAAACGCTGAACACGGTTTTCTGGTCACATCACCCAGGAAACGGGCAGGGTCAAATCCTGAGCTTCATGCTGATGAACAGCAGGCCAGAAAGGTCCAGCGTATATTTACTGCGGATCAGCCGGTTTCGGCAGGGCCAAGCGCCGCAGAAGAAAATTATACTGAGCCGCCCACTATTCGTATTTCGACCATCCTGAACGGTAATCCTGGGGCTTTCCAGGTATCACCAACCGCGATAAGTGGACATGACGTATTCCCAGAGGTTGAAGAACAAGCCGCAGCGCCTAATTACTTAATACCATCCAGTTCCCAAGATTCACTACTAGGAACCGCTGGAGTCAACGGAAATGCTGCAAAAGAAGATGCCGCAGCGTTGTTCTCGGCACCCAGGGGTACTACAAGACATCCAAACGGGTCTATGCACACCACCGATCGATCTGTAGATGAACAAAGTACATCATTGCTTCAGGTTCCACGCCGCGGTCGAGGAGATTCTTCGGCGTCTATTATAAGTACTCTCACCGAAAGCTATCTATTGCATACAGAAGGTATCCGCAAGAAGCAAACGAGGGAGTACGCCATTCCTGTTGACTACAGCAAACCCGTGCCCGAAGTCTGCAAGGACGTGATGATGTATGCATTCAGCAAGACTCAATCGTTGAATATGATATGCAGACCATGGGCTCCTCGAGGGGCGACTGGCACGGTAAAAAACAAGAATAAGGGAGGATTGCCTTCTTGGATCCAGCCAGTGACCAAAAGTGCATTCGGACCTGCATACAACGGCACATACACACGTATTAATGCTGACCCGTTAGTCGGCAAACCAGGAGCGGGACAATGTTTCTATAATGCGACACCGAACGTTCCTGCGCGATGGAAGATTGATGAAGAGGGTAAAAATGTACTGACCGTACATGGATTCATTCTGGATGAAATTGACCGCAAAGCTCCACCTGCGAATGGAGGTGTTATACCCGTGGAATGGACTGAGCTTGCTGACTGGGATGATACAAGTACCTCGCCACCGCCAGAGGCGTTCTGGAGGACGTTGGTAGGGAATCGGGATGATCTGGGCCAACAGCCATTGAAACTCTGGCGACGTGCATGTCAGATTGCGTTTAGTATGAAACCCCGCGATGGACCATTGAACGTTGAAAAGACCCTCGAAGAAGCATCTTCGTTCGTCAGGGAATATCTCGAAAAGGTGCTACGGACAACATGTTCTCGACGACTATCCATCGGTACGACGGGATTATGGGCGCTTGCACCTCCCAAGTCGAAAAAGGGGGATAAACTATGCATCATTAATGGATGTTCGGTTCCGGTTGTGTTGCGTCAAAAGACCGTGCCCATAGTTCCGGCAATTGTACCACAAACAAGCGGGGATGCAGCAGTAAAGTGTTCCAAGCCCGAATGTCAAGCTGCAGGACAATGCAAATGCAAGACTACTACTGCTCAGTCGCGAGGCTCATGGAGCAGTGACGAGAAGATCTTTGAGATGATTGGCGAGTGTTATATTCATGGTATGATGGATGGAGAGGCAGGGCTGTATCAGCAGAAAAAGGAGATTAAAACGCGGACATTTAGAATTCGATAACTGCCAGTTGCTGTTGTTATTAGAACAGGAGAGTTCTGGAAGACTGGAAGAAAGGAGACCGATCTAGACTCCGGCCAGAACCTCCATACGCCTCGACTTGGCATTGGCCCACAGCTAGGAACTGTGCGGGTCACATGTTTCTAAATCCGTCTCTAATAAAATGACAGTTATGACAGGAGACAGCATCTTGCTAGGAAGTTTAAAGAAAAGGGGCCGGGGTAGTTATAACGTGACATGTCTTAAGGGATGATGGCTTGATCGAGTACCCCCGGTACGGAGTACGTACGTAGCAATCAGACAGTCAGTCAGGCCGAATCGATCTGCGCGTATCCGCTTGTCTAAAATTAAACACCGCATCAGCCGAGTCTTCGATCGTTGTCTGTCTGGCTAGTCGGACTCGGAAGAGTCGGACAGAAAATGTGAACTTGTATGATGTTTCCAAGGTTGTTGAATACGTGTCAAGCGAGTCACTGGCTGAGCCAGAGGGAAATGTTCCTGGGACCTGGATCTTACTCAGCAATGCTGACCTGTCATCACATAGTGCGT
Source organism: Talaromyces stipitatus ATCC 10500 (assembly GCF_000003125.1). Taxonomy (NCBI): domain Eukaryota; kingdom Fungi; phylum Ascomycota; class Eurotiomycetes; order Eurotiales; family Trichocomaceae; genus Talaromyces; species Talaromyces stipitatus. Next base: position 1,283,815 of record NW_002990117.1, on the reverse strand, counting down.
AACAGCAATACCAATAATACCAGTGTCTCACAGAGCGTACCTGCATATAGACCGTATTTGTTACCATACCGAAACAATGTTTCAGTGGCAAAGCAGGGGATCCACTTTTGGTGGCTCTTTAGGGTTAGCCACAGCCGGAACATCCAATCAAATTTGCTGTCTCAGTCCACTACTGATGTAATCTCGCCCATGATTGGCCGGCAGGATCGTGGCTGTACCATGGAGCGGATAGCAATCTCGGATCAGTCGAGCCTGTCTCACTCTTCCTTTCTTCTCCCCTTCTCTCTTATTCAACCTCTCTTCATCTTCCACGACTTTTTCTTCTCATTAGACTTTCGTTTTTATGCTTCTTTTATAACTCAGTACCTTCGCTTACTTCGACACATTCGCTTGAAAACCGATTTATTTCCTGACTTCTAGCCGCACATTCGTTAAACAACAAAACAACTACGTACGACATTCGACACAATGACTAACAAGCACATCATCAACGCGTTGGCCGTGGCTATGTCGGTCTCACCGGCCGCTGCGGCTATCAAGGGTTTCAACTACGGTTCGACTTTTAATGATCAGAGCGTCAAGGTGCAGTCGGATTTCGAGGCTGAGTTCAAGACCGCCAAGGGTTTGGTGGGAGCCGAGGACTTTACTAGTGCTCGTCTGTACACTATGATTGTATGTCATCCTATCACAGTCGAACTTGGAAAGAGTCGAACTGACAGGTTGTAGCAAGGTGGAACTACCAACACCCCCATCTCCGCCATTCCCGCCGCCATTGCACAAAACACTACTCTCCTTCTCGGTCTCTGGGCCTCTGGCGATACCTTTGACAACGAAGTCGCTGCCTTGAAGTCCGCCATCTCCACCTACGGCGACGACTTTGCCAACTTGGTGGTTGGTATCTCCGTCGGAAGCGAGGATCTCTACCGTAACTCGCCCACCGGTATTGCCGCCAAGGCCGGTATTGGCAAGAACCCGGACGACATCGTCAACGACATCAAGACCGTTCGATCCACCATCGCCGGCACCAAACTTGACGGTGTCCCCATCGGTCACGTCGATACCTGGACCGCCTGGGCCAATTCATCCAACAACGCCGTCATTGAAGCGGTCGACTGGCTCGGTCTTGACGCCTACCCATACTTCCAAAACACGCAGACCAACGACGTCAAGAGCGGAAAGGGTCTCTTCCAAGACGCCATCAAGAGAGTCAACGCTGCCTCCGGCAACAAGGCTCTCTGGGTCACTGAGACCGGTTGGCCCGTCAGCGGTCCCAAGGAGAATCTCGCCGTTGCCTCTACCGACGATGCCAAGACCTACTGGGACGACGTTGGCTGTGGATTGCTTTTCGACAAGGTCAATACTTGGTGGTACATTCTCCAGGATGCTGGCAAATCCACCCCTAGCCCCAGTTTCGGTATTGTCGGTTCTGAACTTACCACCACCCCTCTCTACGACTTGAGCTGCCCTGCTCCTTCTGAGACTCGACTTCTGCTGCTAGCTCTGCTACTTCTACTGGTACAGTTCCGCGTAGTCCTTTTCTTTCCCCTCTTATTTCCCTCTCCTCCGTAGTCTTCCCTCCCCAGGACACCTGGTGCTAACAGACATCAGGCTCCGCAGCTTCTACCTCCAGCCCATCTTCCGTCTTCCCTTCCAGCGCCACCGGCCCTGCTACTGGTACTGCTTCAGGCACTGCCACCGGTTCTGCCACCGGCACCTTCATCAGCTCCGCCTCAGGTTCATCTCTCTCCCTTCCCTTCACATCCCATCATTATTCTTCTGAATACCTATACTAACGTATCTACACAGGAACCGCAACAGGAACCGCAACAGCAACCGGAACCTCGACCCCCGGCGCAGGCGTTTCTCCCAGCAACTCCACCGCAACCGGCACCCCAGGCTCCGCAACTACCCCCGGCGCAGGCTCAACCGGTAAGGGCGGCGCAAGCGGTACTTCCACCAGCACATCCCCTCCTCTCTTCACCAACGGCGTCAGCAGCGTCTCTGCTTCCATGACCGGTATCGTAGCTGCTATTTTTGCTGCTGTTGTTGCTTTTTAATCTGTCCCCTTGATCTACCAAAGAAGGGTATAGATGAATAAGGGAATTTTTTTCTAGATTGTTGTGCTTTTTCCCCCCATCACAATTTCAGATTTGAAATTATATTCGGGGAATGATTGGGTCTGCTATTTATTTGTTGTGCCTTGTTTTTACTCTTAACCTTTACTCGTATTTTGAGGGTTATCCTACCGAGTTTGATGCTGGTATTATATTGGATTACATCAAGGTTTCTACATTCATTCCTTTTGAAGATATTCTGTGTAATTTATAGAATTGTAGCTCTGTACATATCGATTCCCAAATATGGGACATGATAGAAATAAGCAAGAGGTATGCATATATATCCAGCTGAAGAAATAGGGTCCTGTATTACCTGAAATACAAGGATCAAAGAGAGCAAACAAGAACGCCCGTCAGAAGAGTGAAATGGCAAAATTTCTTGCAAAATTGGAAGATCGCTGTGATTCGAGAGCAAATCAATGCTAAAAATGGAAAATGGTAAATGCGAGGAAATCGATGAAACGGTGTAGTTTTTCAAATGAAAGGGTCTCGCGAGCATTAGAACACCTATATTAATGCGTACCATCGCAAATCCGGTGTATATGCAAGTCGATCCGTATAGCCATCATCAAATCTTCTATATTCTTTTTTGTACCTCTTTTCCCTCGAGGTACTCCTGGGTATATAATAAGTAATCCCAAAAGGAAAAAATGAAAATCAGGTCGGATACTTCAAGTATGACCCCGGAAGAAAAAAAAAAGGAAACCCTGCTTAACCCATGTTGTACAAAAGTGTCATACATATATACAAAGCCAGACAGACGCCGAAATGGGAAATCAAGAATGGTCATGACATGAGAACGAGAAAAAAAAAATTTTTTTCAAGGCATGATGGGTATCAATATCTCGCCGTCAGGTAATGGGCCACACCATCCGTAGTTATCGCATCGGCATTGTTCGAGACGAGGGCAGCTGTGTCTGTCGTTAGGACGAAAAAGAAAAATGAGAAGCAGGTAGAATACTCACTCAACCGGCTCCCTTCCAAATAATACATGCCAAATCTTCTCTATGGTCCAACCGATTCCATAACTATCGGTGAAATCCGTGGTGGCTGCCCACGTTAATATACGCTCGTAGTCTTCGCGTGATCTGGCGCGAATCTGGTTTCTCGTCACCACGAACTGTCCGCAGCACAAATGTCCCACGACCTGTGGGACCTGGTCCATTGGGACTTGTAAAAGATATGAGTATAACTCGAAAAATTTGTCTGACACGTAGGCGTATTCATCATCGACCGGCTCGCGATGAACCGGGACTAATGTGTTGGGGCAGCCCGGTATCCCCGTGCAACGGAGGTTTACAAACCCGTTTGCATCCACCGATTCATATCGTAGAAACCGCAGGGCGGTCGTAGTCTTGGGACCGAAGAGTTCGTTGTGCCATTGCTCATCATTGGCGTGGACGAAGATGGTGTATGGGGCGAGTTGATCGTAGTTGGTGACAATATATGTCAAATAGGCGGCGGCTTCGTGGCCCATGGTGGTATGGGGGATGAGAAGACCTTCCTCTGGTTCGGGATCCATTGTATAGGCGAATGGTTTGCACATACTGCCAAAAAGAAAAAGTCAGTCGGTTCGCAGAAATCATTGCGGTATGGAACCAACGTACTATTCCTCGCAAAACGGCAGTAGCCAGTCGATGTTTTCCCCCCGTGTTTTGGCTACTACAATACTTCGATCCTCGGCAGTCCAGTTCCTACTCGGAGTCATGAAATGAGGATTCGTCGGTAACAACATGTCTACACCCGCAATCAGTCAGTGGCTCTATTCCAAGCTCTGCGCAGACATCATACCTCGTGCGACATGGTTATTAAACGGCAACCAATTATAGACCGAGCAAAAATGAAGAACAGCGCAAGCAACAATCAAAAACTTGAACAGTGTTGAAAGCCGTGACCGATGCAAATGGTCTCTAAACGAGGCCATGATGGAGGGGCAACGGGGCATGGGGCCTCGTGGCCTTGATTGAGAAGAGACAATTCACCAAATCCCCGTGGCGTTAAAGAAGTAAACGGACTTCTAACAGATGCTAACTAGCGAGCGTGGTACACGGACATAGTAACTGGGAGAAAAATGATATTGCGCTGCGCAATGTCGAAACGAAGGATGGGGCCGGTAGATTGCCGTGTAATATAGGTATTCGATGTCAACAACGAATACAATAGATTATACCTGATATATAGAGAATAGAGAATATAAAGTCAAGAGAGATTCGTCCGACAGAAGGTATCGAGGATGCTAAGTGTACTTTTTGAGATACACTAAGCTAATTGTCCTGTGTGGTCGCCACCTGCCTCAGGCTCAGGGGAGATAACGGCATCTGCGATGGGGCGGTAATTCTTTAATTATCTTATTGGGACTAGCGCTCGCAGCCGGCTTGGCGCCAAGTTTTACAGGCCTATCGGTATGGACATACTACGTAGTACTATAATACAGCAAGGAAAGCGACAGGGTATTTACTCTTCTAATTGGTTTTTGCAGTCGTAAACAATCGAATATCGGCGATAAAACCGGGCTGCTGTCCCTGAACAAAAGCAACAGCGCTTGGCCAGCCCCGCCAAGAGCAGAGGCATAGACTTGGCGCTTGTCGCCGAGGTTCATCACTGTCTCTTGGCGCCTCAAGCGGCGGCTAAGACGGGCCTGAGTGGTACGTGGCCCCAGGCACCTTGTGGGGTATTTCGTCAGTGCTAATTCTTGGGTGTTGTATTCGGGGCTGTCATTTCCGTAGTTTGCATCGGCAGTAGTATTTTTCTCTGTATCGTGTATTAAATGTATTAAATACAGCAGAATACTTCTGTATGTACCGTAGTACCGTATTACCGTATCATGTTCCTGGCCTGAGACCCCACCGCCGAGCGTCTGTATTGTCCATCCTTACTACGTTTGTCCCCGGCTGGAAGGCCTCAGGGAATGACTGGCGCCAATTCTGTCAATCTTCTCTCCATCATCACTTCTTGGTTCTCACTTCACTTCCACTTCCTCCGTACTCTACCGGCAAGTACACTTGTCCACGTTCTGAATTCATCTCCTGAGTTCGCTTTTGTGTAACCGTGGATATATACTCATTCTTCTATCTTTTATAGAACCTTCATTATTCTTATCCGTGGTATCGTATCAATCTCTCGTTTAAATCTCGTTCAGATCCAATGACTTAATCTTGATCCCTAATTTTCGTCGTCGCTCGTTGGCACCCGTCCTTCCGTTCTCATTCTGATATCCTCTTCTTCTTTTTGTTTTTTCTGTCTCATTTTATTTAATATTCTTTGCATAAATGCCAGAGCACTTTTCTTACTCCCGGTTATGGGAGAGTATCCCGAATGCCCTCCCATGGCACACCGGAGATGGTGTGAAAGGCGATCCCCGAAAGACCGTCAAATGGATTGATGTATGTGCTCCGATCATGCAATCTATCGGTATGTATATTGACAGACGTTAGGGTCTCCGTGGATTCGCTTCAGTTCTGGTTGTCGCAACCCATCTTGCCCGCGCATGGGATTACGATTTATTCGCTCCTCGAGATAATCCAGACGTCCCGCCTCGATTACTACAACAAATCATCCTCCGAATCCCCTGGCAAGGTCGTATCGGCGTCACTATTTTCGCCTTTCTGACGGGATATGTCTGCGCTCTCAAACCCATGAAGCAATCGCGGGCGGGCGATACAAACGGCGCTTTTGTGACTGTCGCCAAATCCGCGTTTCGTCGTCCTCCTCGTCTCGTTTTCCCGGCTACGATTGCCATGTGCATTTCTTGGACTTTGGCGCAGTTTGGTGCTTATACCGTCGGAAATAGATGCGACTCGTCGTGGACTCGTGATGCGTCACCGGATCTTCAAGATACTTTGTGGAAGGAGATTATTAGTCTGTTCAAGAATTTCTTGGTGGCCTGGACCAATACCGATTATAGGGTTCACATGATCTACGATGAACACCAGTGGGCCCTGTTACCACTGCTGAAGTGCTCCATGCTCATCTATATTGTTTCATTTGCGACGATTCTATGCAAATACCGCTATCGCCTGCTTATCTGCGTCTTGCTAATTGCCTACTTCCATCAAGACCCCCAGCTCGACCGGGAGACCTTCCAAATTCAAGCTCTGTACGGCATGGTACTAAGCGATTTGTCCTATGAGCAACGGTACAAGAGTTTCTTGCAGAGCGAGACCTACCGTTGGCCACGCCGCATTCTCGGCTTTTCTCTGTTTATAGGCGGCCTGATCGTCTGCTCCTACCCCGGTGAACACCCCGAATGGGCCGGCTGGTCGAACCGCATGTTCGAATGGGCCGAATACCTTTTCCCGCTTGGCAGCAACTACGGTAAACGCTGGACTGCCGTCGGCATGGACATGATCATCATGTCAATTTTCCTGACCAACTGGTCCAAGGAGTTTTTGTCTAGCTCCATCTTGCTCTGGTTTGGCAAGCAAAGCTTTGCCGTCTACCTTATTCACGGCACTCTATTGCGTACCGTCCTGGTATGGATGGTTTATGGTATTAGTGGTGAGCCCTGGGTATGGACCCAAGATCCTGAAGGAAACCCCGTCCCGCCACCTTGGCTACCTCGCCGCGCACCTTGGGTCTTTGCCGTCAGTATTCCCTGCTGGCTCGTGTTGTTATATTTCTGCGCCTCGATGTGGACTACCTACGTCGACCCGTTCTGTGCTCGTCTTACACAACGTATTGAGAAGACGTTCTTTGATGACGGAGACGAGAAGGGACCAGAACTCATTCCCATGACCTCCCGTCCGATGCCGACTGTTTAATCACCTATAACCAGAACTTATGAGCAACCATACATAATATTTTCGGCGCTGCGACTGCAACATAATGTGAAATATGCAATTTTTTTCCCCTTTCTTTTTTACCTGCATGGGACAATCGGATATATTGTTTTGACTATTTATCTGTATTTTTTTATTCGGTATATATCTGACATACTTTCAGGAAAAGTACGCCTTTCGTTTCATCTTCAAGATTTTTCCCTGTGTATACAACGGATTGGCGTTGCCATTCTCGATCATCGTTCACAACTTGCATAAGCGGATTGCACGGTGTTTATAAATAATTTATTATACAATTATATTGTTCCTAACGAGATATACGGTGGAAAATACGAGAGATGATCTGAAACAAATGTATCTCCTTAGGGTCAGGTCAGATCATCACGGAATAGCATGAGCGATTCTGGAGGTATTGACTGATTTGAAATTGATTTCATATGTTTCTACGTATGGTCCAGGGTATCCTTGGATAGTGACTCGAGACCCTGACGGGCTGAATGCCACCTACAAAATCCGAATCGTTACATGCGCCGTAGATCCATGCGGCGATCCCCCGTGGAATTTCTCCCCCTCGGAGTCTCCAGCCTGTCACAGATCATAGTTGATTTGACTACAACCCTGAACAGGGATCCTCGAATATACGAATCCGTTAATTTTGGACAACTCAGCCTGTCAGCGTTGAGATATCGCGGACTACTGCTTCTTGGCGATTGTGGTTTGTAGACGGTAGGTTTCAGGTTGTGAGTGACCATTTGACAAATACTGCTCCGTACATACCTAGGTAGCTTCATATTGTTCAGGGCTCACTGGCTCAGAGCTGAGGGGACTAAAATATGACAGGCTTGGCTGGAATATCATACGACCATTACTATGAGAAGTTACAGTACGAAAGTAACATAATGAGTCAGACAAATACATAGCGCGTGGTGGTCTTCTAGAACAAGTCGCTGAGCTGGGACATCGTATTTGATAGTGATGTTATCGTAGATGGTCCCGATCGTGCCCCTTCAACAACCCCGGAAAGGCCGCCTCAACTCCACAACATGTTTGGGAATACGAGAGAGACGTTTTATTTGCATTTACACAACATCGAACTTGAAAGAATGAATACAACCATCAAAATCTTAGATATCTTCCGAGTAAGAAAATATTAGAAATATTAGAAACATTAGAAATCGGGTAGAATCCCCAGTGAAGATCATTTCCTATTCCTCACGTGCTCCATTACCTAATATGCGTGGTTTGCCGATCGTTGATACGAGAAAAGGGGGTCTTGGCCTTAAATCTGTGGTTCTTTCGATTGAAGATTCACGTGGATGTGCAAGCCCTAAGTCTTATTTTCCGTCCAAGACGCGGAATTTATCTGGAAAGGGAGGAAATTTATAATCTGTACTGCAGACTTACATATGGAATAATCCACGCCAACTGACATGCACGTATGAGTGCATAAATCGGAGATAACCAAAATCGACCTCGAAGCAACGACGTGGAGAGAAGGAAAAAGAAATTCCGCTCTTCTTCTTAAAGCGCAAAAACTACCGAGTGGTAAATCCCACTTGATCGATCAGACCCTCACTCCATAAAAGATGTACGCTAAGGTTTCAGGTGCTCTCATCAGCCACAAGTCACAGCATGGAATACCTATGGCTGCGACAAATGGACAGGTGTCTTTTTCCAGGCTCAGGATATCGAATCGGCTTCGTCGCTGAAAATAATCCTGGTGATAGGCATAATAATCTCGTTATATTAATATATTTATTTCATCGACAACCAGGAGAAAGCACTACCAAGGCATGGGCGATACTGTAACGTATTACGCTTTTCTGTTTATGTACCCTGTATTGCCATTATGTACTTTACTTACCTTACTGTAATTACAGCTCGTAAGATGGGCAGTATTATTACAATCTTGCACAAAAAACAAGCAATATGCATGTGCCAAGCCACCAAGCCACTTAATCCGCCGGGTACTCATGGATGACGACGACTGCTTACGCCTGCCCATTTATCTGCTGCATATATCCTTCAAGGCAACGCATACATATACGAAACAATGTTGCATTTATTGTCTGTTTCATTTTAGTTCGTCTTTGGTAGTCATGTCGAGTCTTTCTTCGTGTTCTTGGGACGCGTTATCTGCTCACGTGCCCATTTACGAGATTGATTTTCTTGTTTTGAACTTTGTACCCGGAATTTACTTCTGGGCGCACAAAATTTCAAGATTTTTGTGGGACGAAGGTGGTTCTAACTTCTAGGACCTCTATTCCAAGGACCTGTCAACGCCTTAACAGAAGTTTACAGAACAGAGAGCACTTACAAGGATACTGGTCAAAAATCACCGCTTGAAAAGCCATATAATTGGCTTCAACCGCCGTTCTTGGACCGTTCTTATCATGTGTAGGTTTAAGTCTATCCACCTACTCTATATGGAATGGTCGAGTGGAGATAAGCAGAAATCGGAAAGTTTTTCGGACTTTCCCCGTCTTGGTATGCAGTGCGTTTTTATCTTACGCAATTTTCTTTTTCCTTGCGACCTTTCACGTAATTTTCAATCTTACCGGGATACGGAATACCGTAAGAAAGGTCAAATCAGCCAAGCATACTACTGCAGTAGAGCAAGCCCATCGGGCGTCATGCCGAGGATTATGGGCTTTGCTGGCTTGTTCTTGGCAATGGTTGGCGTTGATGTATGGCTGATGGTGTGAAGATATTGAATCGTACGTATTTTGAATTGTGGCTGTCGGAAATATGAGACAGATTCTTCGGCAGGAGTTGTTATATCGGCTGTATTTGAAATGGTGAGTATCAGATATCAATCTCATTGTGAATCAGAATAGGTTGACGGGCCTCCACCATTGACATTGGGGAATATGCTAGGTATATGGAGTAAAAGCACAAGCCGGATACCCGGAATCCAAGAAATGCCCAGGTGACAACTGACTCGTAAGGCCATCCTTGTCTTAGACAACCTGACTAAATAATGATTACTACAACGGACTCAACTCCGTAACATGGTGCATGAAAAAGCAGTCAAGTACATGCATGTCTAAGACTTGCCATCCATTCAATGTGCCAAGGACGGAAGAAAAGGAATGAAATTCTTGATTTGCGGACATTGTAACTGCATAGTGCATACCCTATATGAATGGATGTATCCTTGGCGTATCTTTTTTAACACCGGACTAAAAATAACAACAGGATCGTGCTATGTAGGGCGTGGCAGTTCTCGGCATGCCGGTGCCATGACCCGGTCTTAGGGCTTTAGCAATGCTCTGTTAGTCCAGATGGTTTGCCACTGATTCTCTCCTCCATGTTGTGTTTGTTGAATCTGCTTTCACAGTTCACTAGGAAGGACGCCTGCATGTTCCCAAGCCTGGCTGCAGCCTACGGCTAGTATCCTAGACTTCTATCAACTTCTCGATTCAACATCAGCAAGCTACCTGATACAAACATCGTCGGCCTGGGACAGACTGGTCAAAGGAGAGATCCCAGATAGGTAGGGTTGTAGCGTAGGCAGCCCTAATACTACTTATATCTACTGAATTAGGTAGTCACCCATCACAGATCTTCGAAATCGGATTCCTCTCTTTAATGTTGACCCTTCTTATTGGTATTCTTAATATTGTCCGCTATGTACGTGTATCTATGTGGATGAAGCCATCTTGCTCTTCAAAGTATTCGAATTTTATGCTTTTGTAGGCGTGATTATTCTGATGACTACGAGTAAGGGGCCTGATATCAGCAGCTCACCTATGCCCATTGTATACTAATAGCAGTCTGTCACAACCCTCCTTTCCTTCTGATCGGCTCACTCATTTCTCTGTACGCAATATTCTGGCAAAAGAATGATCCCATTCCCGGCACAATCGATGACCTGATATTGCCAAGACTTTCCTAATCAGGCAATAATGGTAACTGTTTCTAAAACCCTAGTGGTTTTGGGGGAGAATGCGCAGTATGTGGACACATCTATTTATCACTAGTACGGTAAGTATCATCTGCTCAGTGTTAATGTATATTCAAAGGACTTCCTCGGTAGCGTTGGTTGCGTCAACCCTCTCATAGGCAACTGTGCAATAGTTAAGGGTTGTATCATCTTTCCTCCATGAATAGATCTAGATACACGGTCTTTCAAAGAAGCAAGTCATTGTTGACATGCCTATATCAATGGATGCTTTGACGTAAATCATTATGCATCCGAGAAATTCGGTATATGTATAGGAAAATTAACAAATAGAACACATCAATTCGTCTATCAATAACCCAAGTAATATACATAGTAACCCCAATAAGTGAACCTGAAACTTCCAACAACGCCCTTTGCCATCTTCTTATACCATACACCCGTATTCCGTCCGATTAAGGTCTATTGTCCAACAACATTACGTATAACGCGGCCGATAACTCGCGCATCCAGCCTAATTCAAGACTACACCCGAAGTAGTAGCTGAGTATCTCCGGGAACGTCCCTTAAGACTCGTCAATGCCTTTCGCAAACTGCCCATGCGCTTCGGTGGACGCTGATTATCTTGCTGATAAAATGGGTCATTCTTGAGATCTTCGTCGGTGATTTTCTAAGTCGTGTTAAGAAAAGAACGCAAAAGAAAATGCGATCAACTCACCTCTCCCGGTACTCTCGGAAACAACCCCTCCCTTTCAGCCATCATATTGTCACCTTCGGTATACTCATACGTCTGGCCCTCCTTATCCGTTGTCCCCGGAGGATAAAAGGCAACACCATCCAACGGCCGATGTCGCTGCACGCTATCAATAATCATATACATCGGCGTAGCTCGCAGCGTCTCCTCATTCGAATCCTTCACAGCCTCCAGAGGACTCCTCTTACTACACACATTCCGTTCCGGATAAACCGCATCGTACGGCCCTTCATGATGATACTGCATAAAATTGACATTATCCAATTGATCAATCACGTCAGGATTAACCCTGTTTCTTCGGTGGCTGTGACGTTTGCCGTTGTGGCTGTTTGAAGAACGCTGCGTCTTTCGGCGCTGAATGTCATGTTGCTGTTTTAGAGTCTCGCGGAACTCATTGCGACTCTCCTCGATAGCTGTAGAGGGAGAGGAGTTTGAGCGACGGCGCTCAAGGGTCATGGAATTGAGCTTCCTGTTTCGAAATGGATTCTTATCCTCGGGATAGAAGTGGTTGCCTGGCCCGTCCATTTCGGAAGGTGTAGGACCGTATAGAGGGGTGAGTATATAGTCGACTGCCTGATATTGGATGATAAAATGACGATCAGCTTAAACTAGACGAGACGATGCGCAATCGAATGAAGAAACTACAGGCAGTGAAGAATGTCTAAAGCAGATGCGAAGAATATGAAGAGAAAGCAGCTGACTACGTGAGAAAGACCGGAGTCAGCGTCCCTCCATGACGTGGATGCCTGAGTCAGCCTGACTTATTCGCAGGACTTACCCAATCCATCGTGCTTCTTGCCGAATTGGTCCGATGACCTCATACCACTGGACCTCGTGCGGCCAAAAGTGGAATAGCGTCTGCGTGACAGCCGTTCCTTCCGCATCCGGCGGCCAATCACGGGTCGCTGATGCCAAGACTGCCTTCTAGACCGATGCCTGAGGCAGAGATCTTTAAATCCTTCTGAAGCGATGAAGATGTCGCTGTAGTCCGAGTACACTCGGTATAGTGGAAGTTGAGGATGGAACATTCTTCTTAAAGACTCTGATTGTTACATTCTCTGGTTCGCAACGTCACCATAAGTCATCGTTATCACTAGGTTATGCTCTTCTACTACCACGGATAGACTATAGACTTTGATCTTAATCCAGATCTATGAAGTTTGGTTGGAAACGACCGGACGAACCATGATCATCTCGAGATCTAGATCTATGCAAACTTTTAGTTAGTCTGTCAGTCTGCTACCCAGAGTAGCGTAAGGCCGTAAGGCTCCAAGGCAATGAAACGGCATCAAGTCTTGGCAGAGGAATAAGCCTCAAGTTCCCCACAGTTCCTTTTGTGACCTTACCACCGTCGACTCTACGTCAGATATCTATGGCCAGGAATGGGACTTGTCGAGTACCCAGACTCGTCTACAGACAGCGAAGCTGAGGAGCTACTACAGCCGAAGAAAAAACAGCGAACGAACAGTCATGCCGTGAGGTCATTACCTGAGCTCCCAACCGCTTTTCACGACCTTTATGCCTCGAGCATTCGTGTTAGTGTACGAGACGATCCTAATTTGCATGGTGGTCGGAAGCGTGTTATTCCTCACGTAGAGGGAAACTGGCCTACTCATATATACCTCGAGTGTAAGCAGATGTGTTCTCTCATTGGGGTTAGGGCTGGTGCTGATGTAAAGCAGGGTACCCGCGAAAAGATGAGTTGATCATACTCGAAGACATCCTGAAAAAATGTGAGACAGAGCTGGCCCACGGCCATTCGAAGATTGATACCCTATTGCAAAGCGACCTGAACGTCCAACTACCGTTACATGTTTCTCTATCAAGGCCGGTAGTCCTCTCCACGGACCAAAAACAGCCTTTCATAGAGGGTTTCGAACACGCTATCAAAGAGTCCAACACGAAACCGTACATCTCTCGACCAGAAAGATATATGATGAACATGCTAACTAGTCAACAGGTTTACAGTCATCTCAGACACTCTAGACTGGGTATCAAACACTGAACGAACGCGTTGGTTCCTGGTGATAAGACTTAAGAAGCCCAAAGACGACAATCTCAATCAGTTACTGCGAATATCGAATCGGATACTAGCTGTATATAATCAGCCACCATTATATGCAACCGAGGTTAAGTTAATGGACAGGGTAATCAAACACGGCAAATCCAGCTCTCGTTTGACAGAAAATGAGGACTTTACAGACTGCTTCCATATCTCAATTGCATGGAGTTTGACGGCACCATCTTCGGAGGAACGACAAAAAGCTTCGGACATTAATCTAGATACCCTGAGGTTGGAAATAAGTTTCAATAGCGTCAAGGCAAAGATTGGAAATGTTGTACATAGCTTGAATCTATAAACTTTCTCGTTTCAACAGATGCCGAAAATTAATGCTTGTCGTCTCACATGTCAGGCATCCAAACGCGTTGCCTAACTAGTCGCGCCCGCCCCACATTATCATAGCTTTCCAACCGCCCGTGACCACAACCTCGTTTCAACCCCAAGGCTACACCGAAACAACATCCTACAACTGGCAAGTGTTCTTCAGCCAACATGACCAGTTGTCAGATTCCAACTGTCACACTGGTAAGTTCATATATCACCTATTTCTTTTTCCCATTTAGGTATTGACACCATGCAACAGGAAGATCTCCAGAAATTCCACGCTAATCACTTTTTCGGCGCAAGCGGTCGCCATGATGCTTTCCAATCAGATCTAGCCGACAATGAAGTGGAGTGGCTCTGTCAAGACAACGACCTGGGATATTATGCAGATGGCGCAAAGAGGACGTTGACAGACGAACAAATCGAAATCTTTCGGCACAGTGAAATCCATGCTCTATTACGTGAGAGGGAACGTTTGAGGGAAGAAGAAGCCGAAGAAGAGAGGGATGGTGAAGAGATTAAGCATAACAATTCTAAGTCTGTGAAAATTTCAAAGGATGATGGTAAATTTGATGGTAAATCCACCCAGGATGAACCGACCAATGGTGCATTGAAAAGGAAATCTGCCGAGGACAACGAAGACTTTTCTGCGAAAAGAGCAAAGGACGAGGACGGAGGAGCAGCAAAGTTGCGGCAGCCGCAACAACTAGCCTTTTCCCGCGACTTGAACTCCGGGCGAAAGATCGTTTCTTATGCAGACGACTGAATGGGTGAATCTCATAACTTGGTAAGTCTGGTTCATGTTATTAGTATCTCGATATCTATTCCTGGTTACGTGATGAAAACTTGTATCGTCATCCTTAGTCGGACGCTATACCACCAGTACCTCGGTGTTTCGACATCTTGGTGTTGCAGATTGTGTATTGCAGTGACGAGTTATAATCTTCTCTCTGACACAAAATCTCTCCGTTTTGATATGTGGAACGAAATTGAACATATGGAATATTAAGGCTGATGTAATCAATAGACCACACGAAACGATAAAAAAGAAAATCCAGAGGGCTCAGTGCCCGACATAACATCGAAATGCGGTCAAACTTCAACCATGCAAAGACACGCGATACGAAGACTTTGCCGCCACAATTATGCAAGATCGACGGTTAGTTCTGAATCCGAAAACTGGGCCCCATTATATTGCAGGTCCTGTTCGACCCCTGGATTGGAACCATCTGCTGTATCACTATCGTCTTCTGTGCCATCGTCCTGGTATTCATCACTACAGACATCATAATCAGTAATTCTTCAAATGACAAGGGGCAAGAATGGTATCTCACTTATCGGGTTCGACCATGATCGAGGCCGTATCATGAGTCACGGCCGATTTTGAATCTGTCGACGAGGACTCATATCCGTCACCACTAGGAGAAAGGGTTAGAAGTGACAAGCGATGCTGTGGTATGGATTCGTACTTCTGACAGGGCTTCCTGCGCGCCTGTTCTTTTTCATTGGCCATTGTGGTTGATGGGAACGGGTTGAAAAATGAGACTTTGGGATCTAAGGATTGGACACGAAATGAAATAGAAGGATATGGAAATGCACCAATTCTGTCTTATGGGAAGATTGTTGCTTGAGCTATGCTCTCTGAAAGACTGCTGTCCCTCACTGGGGACCGATGCTGGCTTTATACGTTTTCAGAACCCGTTGCAAGATCCAATTCTCTTTTTTCTCTCTAGGCCATAGCGAAGTGAATCCGGAAACTGACAGTCAACATTTGACAGACTCGATGCAGTTCTTTCTGATTCTCTGAATTATTTTCTTTTCTTTTTCTTTCAGGGCTTGCAGGTACGCCCTTGATCGGATTATGGTCGGTTTCATCCACCACCGGAAAATTCATTTTTGGCAGTCTGTAAATCCTAGTCCAGACCCTCTAGACACGTTCATAACGCCTCCATGATGGACTAAACGTATAGTTACCCAATAGGATTGTGGACCTTGAACCGCTCGGACCTTGATCCGCGCGGATTGCTTTGCTCTCTCCGTCCGGGTAGTCAAGCTTACCCGGTTGGGCCAAGTGATTAATATATCGTAGGCCGAGCATATCTAATTCTATTCAGTGGACTAGGATCTAACATTTGCACCCGCCATAGCTAGTATCCGTTATTTGGAGCCGTATGCAGATTGACGGACTATGTAAGTTCTAATTAATCGCAATACGAACTCACCTGTTCGATATACTTGTAGACTTTCAAGATTGCCCTTGTCTTCTTGAACCAGGTTGGTGGCAAGTACCTCCGTGGGTCTCTACGTTTCCGGAAGTTGGTATACGAAGACATATTCTGTCCTTGTACATGATAGTGTTTATGCGGGAAGTTAGCGTGCTACAGGGTTCCAGATTGTCTTTGCAAGTCCATATCGATCGATCCTATCGGTAATATCTAAATATGCAATAGACACGATTAGTTACTCGTGGTATTTCTCAACGAATTGATCAACATATTGAAGTTGATACAGCGGAAATCTATCTCCTGGGGGTAAACACTCTATGCAGCTTGCTTTGCTACACGTTGATTTGGTTAAACCCCCCAGGTTATGTGTATGATGCGAGAGATATCTCCTGACCCGTACTTAAGCCCGCTCCTCTTTGGCGAACAGGGAAACGGGATAGCTACCTATGTAATAGCCACCGATATGTATGTTGTAGCGCGCTCCTCATCAGGTTTGTTGGCCAGACCCAGTGCTATAGGCTATGAGTAGCGCACCAATCAAGAGACGATGGAATCATGAACCGTTAATAGATCACGATCTTCAGGGCGAGCACCGTAAGCTAACGCATGTACGGAGTATAAAACAATACCATTCAGTCTAAGAGAAAGGTCAATATGAGGAGTGGAATCAAGAAATAGGTGCCGATGCCCTAATTCCAGCGACGGATGGGATGTCCCCATCCAAAAGGGAACGCAGATGCGAAGTTAGCGCGATTGAATGGTACTCTGATCTGTTGTCCCTGTTCAAATCCAAGTGCGTTTGAATTCTGTATATTCGGTAGACGAGGAAAATGCCGAGATCCACATGGCATACAAGACCTTACCCCAATTCAGCAAAGCTGATATATCCAAGTCGCTTGAGAACAAGAGTTAAGACAAATATGATGCTGGATTGATGTGTTACACAAGTGAAATGAATGTGGCGTGCTTCTAATGCGATGGGGAATTCCACCTGGTCTTTCTAGTCGAATCGTATATTTGGCAGACAAATTGCGTCTTGGTGGCTGTTTCCTCATGCTGTAGTGCATATTCTTAATCTCTTCCGTTCCGCTAGGTTTTGTGTTTCTGACCAGTTAGACTGTATGAAGCTGCTTGCATGAGTCAATTTACCCCTTTTCCTTCGGTACCTTAGTCAAGAAAAAATTTTTTCTCTTGTTCTCATTCCAAGCTTGTAGCTCGGGCCCTCACTCAAATGCAGTACCCATGCATCTCGAGTCAGCTGAAGAATGCCAGCGGGACACTCCCGTAGGCATGATCCAATTTTTGGTCATGGTCAGTCAGGGATTGAGTATACGGCGTATACAAGAGTATAGATGGATGAAGGTCTGTGATCATCGATAACATGTTTATACAATTGCCGGGAGCCGAGATCAGGCCTAAGCTAGTATTAAGTTGCTAAGTTAGTAGCTGGCTATTCACCTGGGTAAAAGAGCACGTCACTGCGGAACAAGATATACACACACCCCTTGCGAAAGATTTCAAACGAGACCAGAGTAGCTCCATTGTAATCTCTATTGATAGAAAAATTCTTTGTCTTCTGGCTTGACCGCTATTTTTGAACCTAGACAGCGTAGGCAGCTATCGAGGAGATCAATCCGGTGGCGCGGAAGCTGAGTGTTCCTGACTTTATGAAGAAAGCTCTGTAGTAACATTTCTCGTGGCTCTGTATGCACATTTTCTAGTTCAGGCATAACTTTCCGTCGCGGCGATCGTGGGCTAGCTTTGCCACAAAACCCTTCGTGGCTCTGTGAGACCGGTAAGTAATATTAGCCCACATACTGCTTCGACCCCTTTAAAGGCCGGAACATGCTGCAAGTGCGCTCGATCGCACTTATAGCTCTTCTAGCGCTCAGTGGAGCAGTTGGAAGTCTAGAAGAGACTTCTGCCTCGTTTTGGGCTTGGTTTTCGATTTGAGGCTATTTCCGGGTCGGGGCTAGGGCTAGAGATTGCTGCCTTGAAGTTGCCTTGCGGGTGCTCTAACTGTAAGGCTTTACCTGCAACAACCTTCAACAATCCCTTGAAAATGCATTCATTATGCTTAACTGCCTTTGAATATGT
The DNA here is from genome assembly GCF_000003125.1 of Talaromyces stipitatus ATCC 10500. Classification (NCBI taxonomy): domain Eukaryota; kingdom Fungi; phylum Ascomycota; class Eurotiomycetes; order Eurotiales; family Trichocomaceae; genus Talaromyces; species Talaromyces stipitatus. The sequence goes on along the minus strand of NW_002990117.1, from coordinate 1,265,554 downwards.
TAATCAATTTATTCTTCATTTGGTGGTGAAAGAGATTAAAAAGATTCGCAGATCACTGACTAACTCGTCAAGGAACGTCCCGGGACGGCTTGGGCCGTGAACCAAAGATTACAACCAAACCTTATTAGCACGAGAACAAGCGAACAATCGTATTGAAGATGACAACGTTGTTCTGCGGGATGGGAGGCCTCCTTTATGTGTTGTTGAACTGCTAAGTATCATAACTTGTCAGTTCTCCTTCAGCCGTCCCGAATGACGCTATTTGTCGAACTTGTTCCACTGTTCACTTCAAAAATTCGATCTATGAACGACCAGATACGGTGGTCGATCGAATGAACCAAGGGCCTTCGAATGGATTTTAAGCATGAAGTGCTGGAAATACCAACACTGTCCCGATCGGTCGATCCTGTTATGATGCGTTAGCGGACGGTTTACATGAGTTTATTCCAACTATTAGAAGCGAGTACTTCGAAGACAGTTGAGCAGGATTATAACCTCTTAACCGGGGGAAATTGTACAGCTATCAGATAAAGTGCTCTGATTCTTCTTTATGTGGTGTCTGGAAATATAGTGGATGCCCAAATACTCGCAGGTGACTTCGCATGGAACGAATGATATCACGGAACACCTCGGAGGCTGTCCTGTGAGTTTATAGTTTCACCTAAATATATACTTTATATTGCTTTTTTCATGCTCCTTCGAGGGCCATTTACTCTATGTCGCAGTGTTCAAGGCTCTATGAATCCTTCGAATGGCTTAAGTCTAGCCGTCATGGAAGAGCGACGTGCAAATAAACACTATTTCTTGCTTGACTAGCTGGCTGCATGTATGAATGATTGTGTTTGCCATGCGCTCATGCAGCCAACTCTATTCAGCGCACAACGCACTTGAATGTGATAGGACAGCCCCTATGATATCGCCGGGACCGCGTTTATCTCCGAGTTTCATAGTCACCACCATCCAGGGTCTTGACTCTTTCGGTATGTTTCAGAGGGAGATGTGCATTAATCTGTGACTATGGGACACCAGGTTACTTAACTTAAAGTACCTTGGGGCTGATAGCCTGATAGTCCGGGGATCAGCATCTACGTTTCTAATGGTTCATGAACAGATCTCGGCGCGCCTCACCGTGCTGAAGTGGATGGTATTTGATACTACAACATAAAATGTCATGCCTGTGGTCGCTCAAGAATCAATGCGTTAGGTTTACCAGACTCTTGAAAAACAAACCATCAATGGCTAATACGAGCCGAGGCTTACTGGTTTTGTGATTGAACGGGAAGCCGCTAGCATGGAGGTAGCCTCGGCTGTCCCTTATAATTTTCCACCATTACAGCAAGTGTGTGGACAGAGAAGTGCAATCCGTGAGCTTGATAAAAGTAGAAACCTGGCTTATGAAAATATTGACCTACAGATTTATGATATTACTAATGAGTCTATGAAGCGAACAGCCTTTATCCATTATTAGCGCTGCTAATGTTGGAGATATAGGGACATAGATTCTCGGACAGGTTTCATCCATATACGTACCCTTGAAAAAGCACTCGTTGACTTCGAATACACTCCAAGTGGACTGATACCACCTGAAGTCAATTATGACCTGTCAAGTCCTTTAACGTCTTGGCTGACCGTAGGGAACGCTCTCTTTTCAATGCGTCGAACGTTTCCACAAGTGCGCCCAGATATCCTCGGGTCATTGCGACTTTGCGACCGCATCACGATATCGATCTGCAGGCGATTCTCACTATGTGTCCTACTACATTTCTTCTTTAACCAATTCTTTCCTTGTGCCATGCGACATTAGGAGTAAATGAAGGAACAGGGTGCCATGCCTTAGAATCTCGGTATCGATTTCGCGGGGGAATAGATACCGGTACATTTACCAATATAACCCCCGAAATCATGTTGGGGTTAATTTCGGATGCCTTGTTGGGATCTGCGTCTGTGAGGCCGTTGCCTTGGGGGTGAGACTACTAAATGGCAATCAACTGCAGCTGCAGTGGACTGACATTTAACTCTCCGGGTATGGTAATGTCGTCCCGATCGAATGAAAAGCCCTACAGATATTGGACAGAGATAAAAAAATAATTCTCATCTTCCTAAAACGTACAAAGGAGCCCTATATTTATGTTAGTCTTTCTACTGCAATTTAAAAGTTATGTTTACTTCATAGATCAATTAATAAACAGATCCGTGGACGTAGAGCTGGAGAGGCCCTTCCGTTTATCAAATATCTTGAGGGACATCCATGGATCTAGAGATCTTGATATACGACATCAAGATAAAGCTTCAATCACGCAACGCGTCATGAGAGTCAGTGCCATTATTACCCAAAAAAATAATTCAAGCTTTTTTATTCCAGTTTATGGATCCAAGGAGTTAATTGGAGGAAAGAGATTTGGACTCAGGTTGTCGAGGTCATTTCGAACTTAGGGCTGTCAACCGAAACCCTAAAGGAGTTTAAGACCTGGAGGACCTTCAATTCCAACAAGTCCAAACAACACAATCAATAAGCATGAGCATATTCAAGTTTTCAACAAAAATAAAGGACCCAGCAGAGCCGCACGATGCTCTATCCAACTCTCACAACAGTTTCACCTACCCGTCTCTCCTCAAGGGGTATCCAACTTGAGACATAACTGTTACAAGACTCAATTTTCACTAGCCGTCCAGTACACACTGCTAATCTTGATTTGAAGGATATAGATTATAATTCTGGAGTTCTGCATTCATTCAAAACGATTCTGATGCGCTCGTCTCGAAAAGAGTCACTATAGAGGAATTATCATGTTTCAGGCTGTCGGCCCCTGGGTATAGCAGATGTTTAGCATACTTGGCATTGGATATATAATTCATGGTTAAGCTGGATGTTGTTTAGGATATCAGAGACGAAAATATCATCAAACCACTCACACCTACGAAAGGATTCGTTGAATCTGCTCTCCCCAACTTCCTTCCCTATCTAGGACGACATGTGGACAGCACAACATACCTCAACCAGCTCGCGCAGCAGCGCCAAAAACATCGACTTACGCCTCGCCATGCTGAAAGATCCAGCAGCCGAAGAACAACAAATCTCCTACCCACATCCATCAGAAATGTGGCTTGGTAAACATCAACGATCTTCCCAATCATCCTCGTCGGAACGATACTCTGTCCCGTCACTTTCGCCGCGTTCTTCGTCATTTGCGCATGAAGATAATGATGATGATGTGATGAGTCAAGCGTCGGGATCAACTGCATTTTCGACGACGCTTTCTCCTGCTGAAAGACAGAGGGAGGGTTCGGTACATGTTCATATTTTGTCGGCGGATAAATATGAGCCGGCTTCTATGCATGTCGATGTTGAAGCGGAGATGGGCGAGGATGTTAGTGTTGTGAAATCGTTTTTTCAGCAGGATCAAATTTCTCTCTCGATGGAGGCGTTCCAGAGCCAGGAGTCGAGCTTTATCGACCGGCCGAGGAACACAGGTATACCTGATAGTCCACCCTTGACAGCAAGAGCAATCGACCATCAACCCCCTTCACCAGCAACATCCAAACCTACCACTGAAGAACAATCAGAGCCAGAACAAGTCCCAAACCCAGGGCCCCTACAAACCCAACTCCAATCCCTCCTCACCAAAATCGCTATCCTCGAAACCCAATCCCCCACAATAATGGCCTCCGATTACACCTCTCTCCAGTCACGAATCGCAACTCTCGAATCCGAAAAAGCTTCTTTACTCTCAAACCGCGAATCCCTCTTCTCCCTCCGCGACGAAGATGTGCAAAACCTCATAAAACTGCGCGTCTTGCTAGCGCAAGAACGACGTGAACACGAAGCTTTACGCAAATTGAGGGATGACGATTTACAAAATGTTATTCAACTCCGGAACAAACTTGCGCAGGCTACATGGTCAAGCAAGAGTCAGAATAGATTGTCGTCAGGCTCGTTTTCGTCTGCAGGGTCACCTTCTGTTGGGTCCAGGAGGATGGAGAAAACCCAATCCTTGTCACAAAATAATGACCTATGGCAAACAGCCAAAACAGCCGCGTTGGAGCAACGTGTTCTTGAATTGGAGTCTGCGAATGCAGATTTGAGGGGGAGACTTGATAATGCGCTGCAACAATCGCAACGGGAGCAGGAAATATCATTCATTGCTGCCACAACTAATACTGGAGACAACGAGCAAGGAATGGCGGCACTTACAGAAATGAGATTAAATGCCATGCGCGAACGGGAAAGTCATGTTGCGGAAATCAAAGATGTCAAAGCCGAGAACGTGAAGTTGAAGCAGCAGGTGGAGAAGATGAAGTTTCAGTTGGAGACTTCGCAGGCTGTTATTGAGTGTTTTTCGAGGACTTTGAAGGTGAATTGATTAGAAACATTGGAGATTTATTTATGTTGAATGTCTGGTAGATAGATACCTAGAATTGATTCTCATGATAACAAGCTTCGCTACCAATAAACAGTAATTCAACAGTCGAAGACAAAAAAGACTAATGACATCTCGTCGCAGCCCCTGTTCCCTCCCTACTCCGGCTCATACAACACGACCCTCCAGCAGCCTTCTTCTCGACAGCAACAAGACTATTCCTCTTCATCGCTTCCGCCTTCTGCGCCCTAAATCCAGCATTTATCTTTCTCAAACTACTCAATGTCCCCATGAGGAACTCCACACCACCATCTGCTTCTCCTCCCATAGGCATATCCTGCGAAAAGTCATGGGACATTCCGAAGCCTTTATTGTGTCCGCCTCCCATCATCATCGAATCCGTACTCAATGGGAAATCGGATAACATAAATGTCTGACCGAACGCGCGCCAATTATCCATTGAGAACAAATCGCCCATTGCTGGTGGGGCAGGGGTATGATTGATCGACTGTGTGTTGGAGAATGGTGGTGGTGGTGACCAGTCGCGAGCCATTGAATCGGGGCTATGAGTTATCTTGTCTGCGTTACTGCTGCTGATGTGCGCGGAAGAGGTCAAATCGCAAAACACATTCTCGAGTTTCTCCAGTATCGCCCACACACTCGGATCCGTTTGCGCGCCTTCATCGACCGAAAGTAAGAATGCGGCACTAATAGCGCTGTGAAGATGAATCCATGACCTTGAACCGTGGGGAATGATTTGATGTATCTCGATAAACGCTTCGATCGTATTCAACAGACTCTCGATACATTCTTGACACAGATGCGGTGCCATGGCCTTCTTGCCTCCAGCGATCGAAGACTGTTTCAATGATCGACGACAAATCTCCGAAACCAAATACGATGATCGCAGTTTGAGTGTTAATCGCTGAATGTGATCTTTAAGTGTGAAACAATAATCTTCACTCCTCAAGTGAGGAGCTGCATCGGCAAGAATCTTGTCTAGATCGGTTTTGTATGCAGGAATGGTGTGGTCGCTGATCTTGTGGCCTTCGAGGATTTCTTCGCGAAGAAGTTGGAGGATCAGAGAGATCACGGAGCACATTGTTTCGAAATAGCCTCTGTTTCCGGGTCGGGAGTCGGCTGCTCGGGGAATTTGAGGGCATGGTGCGAGTGTTTCGATGGGACGGTCGTACGAAAGACCGAAGTGGCTGTCTTGCCAGGCCATGGACCACCTGCAGTTCGTTAGACGTGTAAACATTGTTTCAATGATCGATGATTTTACCATAGTTCTTGCCGTCGGTTGGCATTTGGGTCTCTGAAAACAAACGACTCGGCGTGTAGACCTAGTGTCAACGCCATGCGTTGGGCGACACCTGAATTATGAGCTTATGCAATAGAAGGGTAGATACGGTACGTACCGAATGTTACGTAAGCGATGCCAGGGTTCATATTAAACGAAAGAACATCTCCGATAATCAACAGAGTTTGAATCGCTTCCATACTTGGCTGAGACAGGAAGTTCCCATTTCGGAGACATTGATATGCGCAAGAAACTGCGACTGTTAGTCTGATAGAGTAGCATACTGTATAATAAGAACTTACTATATAGTTGGCACATTGACGTCCTCTCTTTCCGGGAGAAATCGGATACCTGGCATCCCGAAGCAAGAATCGCGAAGAGAATACCGATAAACGAAATACTAAAGCCGAACGGCGCGGCAGAAGCCATCGAATTATTCGCGCACAAGCCCTGCAGAGCCCTGTTCTCGAGAAAGGTATGGACATCCTTTTGGAAGCTGTCAAAGTCGGTAATGACAGGGTACAATGTCAAGCGGACGTCATGATAGGATCGTAACAATCTGAGTCCAGTCAGCTATCATAATCAGATGACAATCAGTAGGAATGAGCTACCTTCGGCAGACACCATCATCCGGAAGCGCCGCACAGACAGACTCGTTACTATACGAAGTAATATTGGATGACCAGAGGTCCAAAAACGGATACGTCGCTGACTGATTGTCAAGCGCCAGTTGAGACAAAACACTATCTTCACCAAAGATAGCTCGCTGATTCGGCTTCTCCAACAAAAATGCAGTCACAGAGTCTGATCCGCAATGAACCGGTGACCCGCCAAGGGCATTTCGAGTACGAACCCCTTCTCCGGCTTTCTCCTCGTCAATGGTCGTCAGTGGTGACGCCGGATTTGTGATGGGCGACGAATGTGATACATTCTGTCTTCCATCAAAGATCGACGGCGGGTTTGACGATGCCGGTGACGAAGCAGATGGCGGCGGTGGTGACTGCGCAATCTCCAGCCGCGAGCGTAGTGAATGCATACTCTGGCTTAGGACAGCGAGTTTATCCTGTATGCTCTGCCATTCCTGGGGATCGATGAGTACATTGTCGCCTTCGGTCATGATAAAGTCGCCTGTCAGCTGTGTATCAGGCCGTTCTTCTTTCTTACCGCCGCAACAGCCGCCGGTGTTATGATGACGGCTTGTATCAAGTTGCTGACGATGTCCTCGACTAGATGGTCTCTCTTTAGACGCTGTCGGTGGATGTGTAAAAGTGCATAGATGAGCATATCCTCTCTTCACGCATAACGAACACGGCGAATTCCGGTCACATTTGACCTTCCTCTTGTAGCAGGGATAACAGGCCTTCGGGATACGCAGTTTCCTATTTGCGCCGGATTTTGTTTTTGTTCGTGAATCGGGGGAGGAGTGGTTGTCGGATTCAGTGGATGAGGCCATATTGATCTCTATCATCCAGTTTGGTCGTCAGTACTGGGGAGGATACCTAGAGAAGAGAATGAAGAGAAAAGGAAACAGTAGTAGCCCTAACGGAAGGGGCCGTCATCTAGAAGTAAGTGTCATGTCGTTCGGCGATAGCCACGCCGAGGAAATGCCGGACGTATATAATTCCTCCATCAGTGATTGGCTCTGACTGTATTTGGCCTTTGATTTCGGCAGATTTGACTAAGCCACGGCTCAGCCTCGGCAACTGTTCGGTGTTAAATCGGGATCCTTATTTTTCCGCAATTTCAGCGACTTCATCCAAACTCTACAAAAGGCCAATATAGATTAAAGATATGCGGATTGCGACGTCGCTTTTTGATATTTCCTGAGTCCTGATATCCCTGCCAGTCATTGTGATTTTGTCTGTGTTGAGGCTTCGATATCAATCTCAATATATATAGTACGTGCATAAGACCGGGCACAAATCCCGTCCAATACGGAACAAGCATCATTCAGTTTCATGGATGTTTGTTGATATTGAGCTCCCCTGTTCGTCGGTGAGGTGTGCCCTACGATGAGGGTTAAACGGTACCCAACCCTAACCCGTCTAACCCTGGGATGGAGATAAGATAAGGTTTGCTACTACGGTCTATATTCTGATTCAATGGAGACCATCACATTATTGAGTTGGAAGTGCATTTGTTGGAAGTGCATTTGAAACATTCACTGCTTATCATCCTCACCCATTAGCACATATATAAAGCAGTATTTACAGCACCGGTCTGGCCACAGGGAGTCATTCCTTAAGATACGTCTCAAACCACTGCACCGCCTGCAAAAACGCATTCTCCTTTGCATACTTGGCCACCTTATCGCTCAAATCGCAACGAACCGCGAATCCATGCACGACTCCGCTATACAAATTGATCTGGTAGGGCAGTTTGGTATCCTTGAGAATGACCTCAGATTCGTGACGCTTCTCGGTCGGGAAAATGGTGTCAGTTTCTGCGGCAGCGATAGCCAAGGCACCACCGATGGCTTTTAGCTCATCGGCTTCGACAAAAGACGGGTGAGCAATGAAGCCGACGTCGATTTTGTTTTGTTGCGGGTGGAGATGGCGGACGACGTATTTGGCGCCGAAGCAGTAGCCGACGGCGGCGATTTTCTGGTAACGCTACACTCAGTGCTTATGCACTTATTGATCAAATGTGATAGGAACATACCTTGACTTTGTACTTCTCACGCAACTCGGTGATACTAGCCTCAACGATCGGCTCGACGGTCTCTTTCGGGTGTCCTGACAACCACTTGAATAGATCGAAGCCCTCAGGGGGGTTCAATGCAACTGGATCGCCATGGAACAGATCAGGCATAAACACGAAATAGCCGTTGCTAGCAAACTGGTCGGCGATGAGTTGGAGGTTTTGGAATTTGTGGCCGAGGATATCGGTGAGACTATATCAGATGGACGGGCGAGCGGTAAGAAGCAGTCAAATATATATCGGAGAGTTTCAAGAGAAGGAGAGGATACATACAGCAACACGGCATAATCGGTCGACTTGTCGGCAGGATAAGAGGTGTAAACCTCAAAATCTTTGACTGTGGAGATACTACCGACGGGCTGCCCCTCATGCTTGACGCCCTTGTAGCAGCAGGAACCGGGAGGATTGGATGCCATCTTCGATGATAGATTGATTTCTTGTCGCTGATCGACTGAATATTAAAAACAGAATCGACTTCGTTGAAGGAATGGAATGCTTTTAAAAGATGAAGCAGTGAGGTAAAGCGGGGTCTGAATTACGCAGTTCTTCTTTGGGGTTCCACCGTTGCCGAGGTGGCCAGGGAGTGTAACATCATTCACGGTGTCCTACTACAGTTTAATCGATTTGGATATCATCTTGATAGAAATGATTGGGCTCCCATTGTCGTTAGAGATCTCAGTTTTAGATATGGTGAACCTTACCGGATTGTTAGGATATACGTCCCAGTGGGCCGTGTCCAATAACAAACGATGAATCAGCTCGGATAAACTTCTCACGTAAGACAACCTTGCTCGACACTGATATTGTCAGCAGCCAAAGTACCTCGTGAATAGACATTATTGGCTTTGGGATTTATGCGATCTATTACCATGATTCTGACATAATCCGGGAAGAAACCGTAGTTAGTTAACTTAGATGAAAGATAAGATTAAGTATTGTTAGGGTTAGATCTGACATGGTATTCTCCGGCATTCCTTACTTGCGATGTTGTCATATCGTGCCGATGGGCTACATGCCTGTATCGATCAAGCACTTACTTATCACCGTAGGAAATACTGCATTCTTTCGTCTGCCACTGGAAACGGCCAAGTATCACCCCGCATGCCCTAGACCTCGTATCAATCTACAACCTCAAGCAAAAGGTCTCCAATCTTTCTCCTGAAGCAGGGAGGAAGCCACCAGCGATTGGTTCAGTGATATTGGGACTGTAATGACGGTGATCCGATATATGCGCTGAATGAACTTCTTCAATACGAGGAATTTGTTTGAACCTGACGTACGCATTAATGTGAAATCCTTGCATGGTTACAAAGTGCATCCAAGTTGGTATGAAGTATGAAGCCTAGTGCCATGTATCAAAATTATCATACGGTATTAGAAAACTCTTCTAAGCTGTCAAGGAAATGTAGCATTCAATACTAACTACACCTAAATCAACAGTCTGCCTCTATTTGTGCTAATGGTTGAGACGGTACAAATACGCCTCTGCAACACTTTCAACCGTTCCTACATGGCCTGTTGTGGTCTGTCTCTTCAATCCTTTAATCAGAGTAACCCTCGACTTTTGATCCAGTATGTTCCACATTTCCGTATCCACGCCGCCGGGGGTGACCAGACTGACACGGATAGGCTTTAGATCATAAGCCAAACCCCTCATCGTGCCATGAAGCCCACTAAGATAGGATCTTGTGACAGTCCATCCTGAAATGGGCTTTTTGCTAGAGACACTGGATGTCAATATAATTGAACTTTTGTGTGATGGAGCATGGTTTTTATGTCCGTATCGGGCTACGAGGAGGGCGCCAAAGAAGCGAACCGTTCCCGTTTGCTTCATAGATTCAAAATCGACTTCTCCGAATGGCTTCAGTGCTAGCGCAACACCTGCTGTGAAAACAATGTGATCGACAATCCGACTTTCGAGAAAAGATCTTTTTGGCTCAGCGTCGATTCAGTTCGACAGGTCGCATTGATACGCAGTGATATCGGTAGATGAGTTGGGATATGATTCGTTGAGTTTGGAGTTAGCTTCCTCTAACCGAGTCTTTGGGGATGAAGACAAGATTCGAGATGAGACGCCATGTTCCACGCTTGCTTCTGCAACCCCGAACCCAATACCGGAAGTTCCACCGATAATAAAGAGACGAGCGCCGGAGAGTTTATTAACCCATTTGAACTCTTTATGCATAATGAATGAATTGATGAATACGTATTAAAATGTGATGTATCTCAGGGGCTCTGTTAGCAAATGATGTCGACAATATTTTCTCCAGGTTCGGCTTCATGTTTCTTGAAGTCAAGTATTCCTTTATACGTGAAAGTGGCACTAAATGTCTCCGATTTTCTTTAATATCAGATACCAAGCTCGTACATTTTTTTAATTAATTACTAATATGTCACCGAATAATTCAAGAAAACCAAATGTTTGCCCGTCTATAGCCTTATCGTTTCGGCCAACATGGTTTGTATTGCATATGTGAGATTGCTTCTTGTTACAACCATATCAGGCATACGTATTCCTTTAGAAATATTAGAGTATTCGCATTTTTGTCCAGTAGATTCAATTCAATCTGCTTTCCATGTAATCACTTTCGTCTGCAAAAACTCATCTAATCCATGAACGCCACCAAATCGACCATACCCACTGCTCCTGACACCTCCATGTGGCAGCACAGGTTCGTCGTGTATTGTAGGTGAATTGATGTGTACAGCCCTAGACCAAATCCATCGTCAGCATGAAGTATGTGCTAGCAGATGGACAGTCTTTTTCTCACCCAGATTGGATTTGACCTGCAACCATGAATCCTCTTGCGAGGTTGTTTGTGTAAACGGCGGCAGTGAGACCATATTCGGTATCATTCGCAAGCTCAATTGCCTCGCCTTCCGAATCTACCACGAATAAAGAGGCTACTGGTCCAAAGGATTCTGTATGATAGAGATCAGAGTCTGGGGAGACGTTTTCGAGGATGATAGGCTGCATCTGAGAGTCATTCTGTTCCTTATTATCCCGAGGTGCGAACAGTTTTTCAGCTTTTTTTTGTAGAGCATCAGAAACGAGGATTTGAATCCTTTTACGAGATGCTGCGGATACCAAGGTTGGTACAGGTAGAGATGCACCAAACATTTCCTGAGCTTTCTCGACCAGAATGGCGCGAAATGATTCAGCGACTCTTCGGTGGACGATGATGCGCTCCGTCGACATGCAAATTTGGCCGGCCTGTAAAAGTCCGATCAATCACGGTGAGTGAATGGTAAAAATTTACGGACTTACCCCTGCAAAGGCGCCTATCAGACATCCAGAGGCCGCTTCTTGCAAGTCCGCGTCATCAAGTATGATACAAGGCGCCTTTCCACCAAGTTCCAGCAACACCGGCTTCCCATACTTGCCCGCGACGGCAGCGATTGCCCTCCCGACTTGAGTGCTCCCGGTAAAATTTATTTTCTGTACCGCTGGATGGGCAATCAAACTATTTGTGACTTCGATCGCATCCGATGGTCGGTGAAATATCACATTCACGCAGCCTTTAGGTAAACCAGCCCTGTAAAAGATCTGCCCCAGTGCCCAAAAGCATTTTGGCGATAGCTCTGATCCCTTGAGAATGACAGTGTTGCCTGCCGCAAGGGGTAGAGCAATCGCTCGCATACCAAGAATGAACGGTGAGTTCCTATGAATTAGCCTGAATTAGCCTCCACTTCTTCCTCAAAAGGTACAAGAGAGGTACTACCAAGGAGCAATCCCCAAGACGACTCCATACGGTTCTTTTAAGACTACCGCAGCGTAACCTTCCTGCCCAAGGGATGGTACTGTCCCTTCGATCAAGGAGATCATGGCACCCGCATCTCGCAGTAAATCGGATGCACGCTTAATCGAACGGCGAGCTGCAGCGGGTAAAGCTCCCATCTCTTCCTGTTGGTAACGAACCAGTTCATCCGATACTGAATCCATCAAATCCGCTGCTTTCCAGAGCAATTCTCGCCGGACATTGGGTTTCAGCTTCGTCCATTGTGAAAATGCAGCCTGTGCGGCTTGGGCAGCAGCATTAGCTTCTGCGACAGAAGCACTACTGCTTTGATAACAACATTGATTGTTGAGTGGACTGACAACGTCGAATTTCACGTCGGTTACTATACTTTCGTTGTCTATCAGGAGTGGAATGACCGGAACATGACCTAGAACACTGGCTCCATTCTCCATGTCGATGCGCGCAACCGCTGTTTACACGGTTTGAGGGGGTAAGAACTTGAAGCCATAGCAAGACTCTTAGATATAGTAAGAGGTTGAATATATCGAAATGTGCGGAGTCTCCAGGGCCCTTCTCCACGATCCCAGCTCCGGATGCGGGGATCCGGGGGGCGGGGGGGGGGGGGGGGAGAGAGTCGGCTTTGGTGCCGAGGCGTAGCAAATGGCGCTTATCAAACAAAGAAATCTTAGTAACTACGGAGATTCCCCGGATTAGTGTCATGTGATGCGATCATTCGGATCGATATCCCGCACGACATCCGGACTCGGATCTCTTAATTCTGAGCAATATAGATATTCGTATTCTCGGGATCGATCCGCACAAGGATGCCATTCGTATCCCCATCGGTCAGCCTGCATCTCAAAGCCATGCCACGAGGTAGCATCGATCGGGAACCCTCTCCGAGCGACTATAGCCCTACAGCTGGTGTCGCCCATCTAGAGCAAGAAGAACCTCCCACGAAGCGTCGAAAGACAAGACTGGCCTGTGACGAATGTCGCATCAAAAAGATCAAGTGTGATGGAGCCAAACCCCGTAAGCAGCTAATGATGAAGAATGGCCGCATTGGGGGCGAAAGAGGCAGCTAAGCTGATTGGTACAATGTAGTCTGTGCCGCATGCATGAAAAAGGGATGGCCTCAGGAGAAGTGTGTATACAATGATGCTGATCGGAAGGATTGGGTGGGCATGAGACAGTAAGGCCCAGAAGAGCGATCATATGGAAGTCGTAGGCTAATACGACTTCCCGCAGGCTTGTCGAGCAGCTACAAGGGAGAATTAGAAGTCTTGAGCACGAAAATGCAGCAGCGCCTATATCTGGACCAGCATCCCAGCTACCTGTATCCAGACCTCCAGAACGACGACTTTCTGTCTTAACGCAAAGCGATAGCCCTCAATTGCCTTACAATGTAAGGGTTTTCCATTTTTTTTATTCGTCTTCGGGGTATGGGGTGCATTGTACTAATTTCAGTCCCGAAGAACAACGCAGAAGTACCCATACAAGAACCCACAGTCCTAAGCCATCAAGCAGATATATATCACCAAGATGCACCTCGATTACCAAATCACCCAAATGGAGATCAATTCTCTACGTCTCAAGGCATACTGCAGACATCCCCTGGATTATCTACGATTCCTGATCGAGATGAACTCACCTCCATCCATGATAGATCCACAGGTGTTAGCGCCATCGTAGGGGCTGTGACGGGCGAACGACAGAATCAAGGCTTCCATGGAACCTCCTCCGCCGCGACTTTCATGCAGCAGATTCGTGAAGCAATCAACGCACGTGTTGGAGTCTCTCCAGAAAGTGGGCATGAAGGCTATCAAACATTTACAAACGCCGGTCATCGGCAGCCCTTATCAGGCCGCTCTGCAAAGAAGCCTGTAGCTTCTGACTACGTTTTGCCACCCCGGAGATTGGCAGATGATCTCTTGCAGACCTATTGGGTGTATGTATACCCACTCTACCCATTTTTGGACAAGCGGGGCTTTATGCAGACCTATCACCGCATCTGGACGGGAGATTTGGCCAGCAACTCGTCGTCCGCAACGTATAAGTCCGGGGCAGATACTGATGAGCCTACCGCGGTCTGCATTTTCAACATGGTTCTTGCGTTAGCTTGTCAGTATTCGGATGCAATAGAGGAAGGAAGCCGTCGGAATACCGCAAAAACTTTCTTTCTTCGTGCCAAAGATTGTTTGCAGTTTGACCCGTTAGATTCTTCAAACCACTCAATTCATTTGGTGCAGGCGTTTCTACTGTTTGGACAGTATCTACAAAGTATCGGAAGCCCTCATGAGGCGTGGGGAGCAATTGGAGTAGCCACACGCATTTGCCACGAGTTGGGGTTTCATCGGACTTCAACTATGAGTGAGAGAACTGTTCAGGGTGCGAGAGAGAGGGAGACTGTCAGGCGGGTATATCACGGTTGCGTAATGATTGACAGGTATGTCTCCAGGCTGTTCGCTCAAGATGATACTAAATCGACTCCAGAATGCTTTCTATGAATCTTGGCCGTCCTCCCGTGGTGTCAGTCTCCCTAGCAGACTCAGTGCCATTGCCGATGGATATCGGCGAGGACTGTGATGACAGTACCAGTAATGAACCAGCCGAGAATTTGGGGCGAGTTTCTACAGGCCCATCAACGTTATCATTCTTTGTACACTCCGCTAAGCTCTACGGGATTATGCATAAAATACTGTTGTCCTTCTATCCAGATGAGAGCATCGAGTGTGCAAATGATTCTGAGCGATCCTTCATGGGTTTCGAGTCCACGCTCCAAATTGATTACGACCTGATGAAATGGTGTAGGTCAATACCAGATCATTTAAAAATCAATCCAGATTTTAACGCCAAACCAACTGAGGAGCAACCTTCCGTGTTTTGCAGGCTGAGCTATATCCTTTGGGCGAGGTGCGTATTATTCTATTCCACACATCTTCAAGCTGCTCAAGGATATTTCCATGACAATAACCCCCGCTATAGATTTCTTCATGTTCGAATCTACCTCTTTCGGCCCATCTTCGCCAAATTTTGCATATACTCCCAAAATGATCAGACGGCTTCGTCGACAGATCATTATGCTGTATCACAAATCCCAACTCGCGATATGATCACTTACCGAATGGCACTACAATGCTCCATTCTATGCGTCAAGTCGGCCAGAGAACTTATTGCAGTCATACATAAGCAGTTCACAATAGAACGATCCTGGGGTCGCAAACCGTCGTGGCTATTCAGTGTTCTACGTAAGAATTCTTTTCATTGGCCCTTTCAGTTTCAACAGCTATTCTTTAGTTTATTCTCCGCTATCTTTTTATTAAAATATTTGCTGACTTCATACTCACCTAAGACGTGTACCTCGCAGCTGCAGTCCTCATAGCAATCCGCCTCCGGCCCGATATTCCCTGGGAAGTCGCTGAAGAAGAGATCGAAGAATCATGGACATGCGCACTCCAAACTCTTCGCGATTATCAAAATGATAGCCGGTCTGCTCAGCGTTGCGTTGCGGCACTCGAGTTCCTCCACGAAAAGCTGCCGAGTATCTCCCAGCAAAGAAGCGAGGCTCAGCAGGATCAACAGCAGCAAAATTGGCAGGGCAACCTGGCCGAATTTGAGACATTTTTCCCACTTGATCAGGGTTACACAAATGTAGATGACGCGACTGGGGCGTGGAATTTGGATTATAAGCAGATTGGTTTAGAGGAATGTATTTTTCTTGATCCGTTTAATGTACTATAAGTTTTATGAGAACTTGACAAGGATACATATGTTATTCCATCAACTGTACAGTAACGAACATGATAAAAGCTGTTATTTGCAAGCACTGGGATATAACAGGTAGCTCCCCGAGACCAGTTAGCTTCGTATCGAGCTAGGAGCAGAAGTAACAACCGACCATGAAATAGGGCGTACTCACAAGTTTCCTGTCCTTTATATTAATCTGGGATGTTTGGTCTAGGTGACCTTTTCGATATAGAAAAGGAATCAACTTCCAAGGATGAAGGTCTATCTCAATAGGACTGGAAGAATCGATCGTGTATTGTTGAAGGTAACTTAGATCATAATGAGAAGTTATGGAACCTTGAACCCATGTAAGTGTCATGTTAAAAATAACACGTTATCTGAGACATCCACTAGAAAGGTTATCCTGATTTCACATGGTGTGTACTTTAGAATCCCTTGTCCACTTCCTAAATGACTTCCCCCTATACCAAAATATGAGACCACACAGACACCAGAGAGTTATCAGAGCCATGTTGGTCATAATTGGAGCAATGTATCCACTGCTCATAGTCCATTTGGTGAGATATTTCGAATAACCATATCCCCAGACGTTCTTGGTAATCGTGATTGCCACAAACAGCGGGCCTGCAACCGGTTTATACGAGTCAACAGCATAGGTGGATACAATCGCTGGGAGACCAGCAAGCTGGATTCCAGCGCAGGTATAGCCGATAATGACGGCAATCTAAATGAGGTGAGAATTCTGTCCTAAAAATAAAGGAACGAAGACTTGACGTACCTTCCAATCCCAGCTGTGTTGATATGCAAGGGCGACAACGATATTACCAATAATCATAATAATAACATAGGGAATCATAGCCGGCAATCTCATCTCAGGCTCCCTGATACCGTGGTTTCTCTTTGTTAGCCATTTGGCACAAAGATCACTCAAGGGGCCGGCTGTGAATAGACCGATCAAGACTCCTGCGAAAATCGCAAAATTGAAGAACCCAATTTTCGAAGCGCCAAAATTATAGGGCGGTGCATGAAAGACTTGCGATTGGGTAAGATTAAGGGTCAGTGACGAAGAGCAGGACCATGCTACAACCAAGGCAGCGAATTGAACGATAGGAAAGAAGTACACCTTCAATGGGAGCCATAACTCTAACAGAAGGTTGCCTTCATAAGATTGGAATAGTTTCCACTGGCTCTTTGACGGCTTGCCTTGGGCTAGCCATAGATGATCGACTTGTTGCACTTGAGATGTGCCCTCTTCCTCTAGATCTGAAGATCCGCTCTTTATTTCCAACTGTTCGAACTTTGAGTGTTTATCGCCAGGAGTAGGTGGTTTGGCGGTGGTGTTGCCATCCACCAGTCCGCGTTTGTATTTTGTCTCGGGAAATAGAAAGATGAAACAAAGCACTGCGAAGCCTTGAAGACCAGCATTTAACCACCAGAAGCTCGGTAACCCGGTGTACTCTGCCATCTTGCCAGAGAGAATAGGGCCAAGCTATAGGATTGATACTATTAATAAGATGGTAAATTTTCTTGGAAGTGCTATATAAACCAACCTGTAAGGCGCCAAAATAAGTTGCGAAATATAACGTTTCGTACTTGCCTCGATCGTGGAGGAAAATCACGTCTGCGATGATTGTCGGTGGAGTACTCTCAGAAGGGCCTGCTCCAATTCCATTCAGACTGTTGGATGTATGGTCAACGATGAGTCCCCCAACACTTGAATTGATTAAGATACGTACACACAACCACCCAGAAAGCTTGAATACGATGTGGCTTTTGCTTTCCAGATGCTACTGGCCAAGCAAATCAAAGTTGAAATAATCATCACGGAGCGTCGCCCAAAGCAGGACTGGATCGGCACCCTTTGGAGATATCAGTGCCAAATTCGTTGCGAAGGGAATTCATCACATACCAGATGAAGTTGCTAAAGCCTAGCACTAAAATGGTGATTCCGGTAAGTTCCACGACTTCCGCTTGACTTGCATGGAATTCTTTCATATAATATGGAAACATAGGAGCCTAAGTTCATCAGCCAAAACACTCGCGTCTTTTGACCTGTTCGCGATTCTTACCAAGGCAATCGGACCGATGCCCTGCACCAGAGCGCACAGCATAGCGCAGAAGACAGTACAAAGCTTCCAAAACTGGGCCCAATTCTGGAAGAAGATTAGAATGACATGGCTCCATGTGTTTAATTCCCTTACCAGAGGGTCATGTTCATCGTTGCTCGGCTGAGGTACCAGCACGGAGTGGTCTCCTTGGGATGACTTGACAAAGTGGTGAGTGCTCACATCTGTCATAATCTCCGTCCCAGGGATGATTTCCGTGTGCAGCTCCTGCTCCAACTCCCGCCGAGTCTGATCCTGTAGTAAGTAGTCAGTACAAGAACGTGAAAAGAGCGTAAGGGACATGACGACAAATGCGCGATCGCGACTTACATTGAGATTTTGCTCCATGGTTGCTGCAAGTACTTCGTTCATCCTTGGCGCGTCCTACAGGCATCGAGATAACGGAACTGGTGGTAGCTTTAAATATTACACGTAGCTATTGCCCCCAAGCTTCTAAGCCAATTACAAGCCCTGTTCGGATTCCATTCCGAATATACGTAGAAAAATACGAGGAACCGTGGAGACACCCCACCTCCGCAATTTTATGTACCCCGGAATAGCTCCATGGGGACTTTAGATCTCTCTACGGTCTGGACCAGTGTCGCCCAGCGCGGAGATCTCATGCTCGATGAATCGTTGAGATATTTCCACTTTTATTTTCCTGCCCCGTAGTTGGCGTCTGGGGAACATGCCATAAAGCAGACAGCGGTGTCTCGGGTTGTCATCCCGAATGTCGGGGTGGTTCCCGGAAGATCGACTCGAGCTTCAAAGAAGACTCCTGGCTGGAATAGCTACATTTACATTTGCCATCTCTTTGGGAAATTTTGGCTATGTGCTCATTATACAGCTTTTCTCTCCCCCGTTCTCTCTTCCTGCGTCCTTTCTTTGGATACGAGTAAAGCGAGCAACGGCTCTCTCAATTTCAAGATGCTCGACATGTACAAGTTCGGGACTGTTGAATTCAGTCCCGTTAAGCCGTACGATATTGTCATTGTTGGTGGGGGTGCTGCTGGTATTGGAGCAGCTATTGGGGCCAGGCAGGCTGCTCAAGATGCCACAATCCTCATTATTGAGTCGGAGAGCTGTCTCGGCGGTGCAGCCACTCACCGTGGAGTGTGCGCGTTTTGCGGCCTCTTCACGGTGGATGAGAAACCACGACAGGCGGTTGGAAGAATTTGGCAAGAGCTGAGACAGAGGCTGCGTGCCCTCAATGGGACCACAGAATCTCCCGTGCGAATCCGGGGAGTTTTTCAAGTACGTATGAACGCTTGTCTCTCTCTTCGCGTAATGACCCTTATTTGCAAAAATGCTAATCGGGACATTGCCATTATGTAGGTTGTAGATCCTGAGGCTTTGAAGCTTGTTCTCGATGATCTCATGAAAGACTACAATATTGACGTGCTTCTGCACACCACTGTCGTGGGCGCTACTCGGTCGGAGTCAAATACGATCGTCTCGATTGATATACAAGAAAAGCGAGGCCGATCAAGGGTTTCTGCTTACGCGTTTGTTGACTGCTCTGGAGATTGCGACTTGGCCTACCTCGCGGGTGCTTCAACACGATATGGAAACCACGGCACACTGAATTTGGGTTCCCTCTCAGTCCGCTTCAGTGGCATCGATCAAAATGCGAGGCCCTCTATATCTACCTGGCGTGATGCAATCATTGCTGCTAAACAAAAAGCGCCAGAACTTAGCCAAATACTTCCCAAAAATGGGTCAGCACTGCTCCATATGCCAGTTTCAAGAGACGTGATTGCATTCCTGCCCTCTGCATACTACGACACGCGGAGCTCAGCGAGCATTACAGCGGCCGAGCAGTCGGGAAGAAGGCAGGCCCAGGAGTATCTACGAATTCTGCGCACTTTGCCAGGACATGAAGACATGTATGTGGTCTCCACGGGACCCAATTTTGGCTGCCGGGAGAGTCGGCACATGAATTCGATGTACCAACTTACAGAAGAAGACATAATGTCTGATCGCAGGTTCTCCGATGTTATTGCGATTGGTGCATGGGGTTTTGAGTTTCATGATGTCGAGCACGAGAACTGGGAAAGCACTTTTACGTACCCTCCGAAAGGGAGATTCGAGATTCCGCTTGCGTCACTCAGGAGTATTGACACGCCAAACCTGTTTGCAGCTGGAAGATGTATAGATGCAGATCAAAAAGCAAGCAGCGCAGTGCGGGTAATGGGAACTGCCCTCGCCACAGGGCAGGCTGCAGGAGTCGCAGCGGGGCTTGAGTCAATGAGGGGATCCAAAGATCTATGGGATGTAACGCAGGTACAGGACTGCCTGCGGGCTCACGGAGCATTCCTAGACTCGGCGTCCCTGCCAGAGGGGGGTCCCATAGAGCAGATTCATTGATATCTTACATCGATAAGGAGCGTTTGTCACAGTCTTCTTTCTGGTATACTATTTCGAGGTTTTTGGGCATTCGTTTCATGTATCTCTGGAAACATTACCTCTTAAACAGTAGGTACTGACGAATCGAAGGTCATTGTTAAAAGTAGAACACAGTTTTGAGCTTTATCCATCATTAAATGGTAGTTTTCAATATGGAAAATCTAACTATACAGATTCCCATGATAGTACTGGTTTTACAATGTTTCCTGCTTTTAGATCTTCAATAGCTATGTCAAGATCTGTAACTGAATACGTCCGTGACAGCCTTTCAACTGGGAATAAACCCTCGCGATGTAACCTTATTAGCTCCGGAATAAGCTGGTATATCGTTAGCAGCTTTTTTTTTTTTTTTGGTTAGTCGATGCTTTTAGTACTCACCGTAGCAGGATTCGATGCTCCTTCAACAACACCGACTATCCGCTTACAGGAACGTAGCATATCAAGAGGATCAATCGTGATAGTTCCGCCGGGACGGGGTGCTCCGACAATTGCAAAGCTCCCTCCATGGCCAAGAGCATTGATCCCTTCCTCAATCATGAAGCTAAGCCCAGTAGTGTCAATAATATGGTCAACACCATTCCTAGCCAGCTCTCGTAACGCTTTCCCGAGGCTTTCAATGTTGTTGGAGTTGACAATATCAGTAGCTCCAAGAGATTTTGCCAGGCTCAATTTTGTGTCCAAAATGTCAACCGCGATCAGTCGTTGAACTCCCATAGCCTTCGCAGCTATCAAAGCGCTCAAGCCGACTGCTCCCATACCCAGAATGGCTAAAGTACTCTGCTTTCGAGGTTTCAGCACTGTCATTACCGTTCCCGCACCCGTAAGATACCCACAGCCCATCGGTGCCATAATTGCAAATTCCTCATCAGACAGCTCACATTTGACGATTGAATTTTCAGAGACAACAGCAAGTTTGCTAAATGATGATTGTCCAAAGAACTTGCTCCGAATACTAGTGCCGTTTCTTAGACTTGCCGGGTTGCTCCCATCTGCGAGTCGAGTACCTGTAAAGTTGATGGCATGCATCTGGGGGCATAAGCCATTTTGGCCTTGAGCGCAGTAGGAGCAGTTCATGCAGGAACTGAAGCTCAAGAGAACATGGTCGCCCACTTTTAATGACTGGTCTTTCAAACACCCTCCAAGCCTTCGAACAATACCAGCTCCCTCATGGCCGAGGATCACGGGAAAACCTGCCAACGGAATTAGCCCCTGTTGGGCAACTAGATCCTAATTTCATCTTGTCAATTCCGACATATATCACGACTCTGTAGGGGAACACACTGTATGACATAGACCTGAATATTTTATTTCAACGAGTACTTCATCATCTCGCACTTCGTCAAAGATGACATCATGTAGAACAAAAGGGCCTTGTGGTTTCTCCACCACTAATGCTCGTGTCTCGATGTGTTTGTCTGCTAATACTGCCTGCATATTTTTGCCCTAGTATGTTCAAAAATTGTTAAGTACATTTGATAAATTGGAATTCATTTTGTTATTGTGATTTCTGGCCCAGTCAAGGACAGTGATATAGCTCCAAATTTGATTTAGCGTGATGCCTACAGCCAGAACAAAGAACAAAGGGAGTTCGGAATATCATCCCGACCATTTTTACTATGTGGAGTACGTCCTATGGAATATACCCGATCCATTACCTAGATAGAACATGTGGGGGAAGAGTGCTAAAACGGCGTAATTCTCTACCTAGGTACCACTTTCTTTGTCGGAATACTAATCAATGTCCTCCAACATATCCCAGGCTTCCTGCTAACTTACAACTTCCCTCGACCATAGGCCAAATCAACGCAGCACCTTCAGATCGACCCTCTCCATTGATACTATCGCAGGCTCAATTCCCGACTTCCGGTACTCTGCCACTTCGATGCTCCCCCTGATAGTATCCCTATAGGCCGTCTTGTTCCATGCAACTCATCACTTTTGAAATGATGGTGGACACAGGTGCTTAAATAAGTGTTTATTAATTGTAATGGGAATAAAGGAGTATAAAAGGAGAAGATTACGAAACCTGTAGAGAGATTCCAAGCTCCGTAAGTGATGTGTCATATATGCGATAGTGCTCGTCACGACTAAGAAGAAGATCATGGATAAAATATTAAGCGTCTATGTAGACAAAAACAGAAATTGGTTCCGAAGAAAATTTTGTTCCCACTTGCTCAATGGCACAATCTCAAACATGGCCTGTAATAATTGCTCGGTCCTTGCTAATATCCATGACAACATATACCTACCCTATTCATTCATCACCTCCCAGAAAGGATCATTATCCCAATCCTCATTCCGGATATACTCCATCCTCTTGGCTATAGTATTCGCAAACTCCTTCCCCCAGATATACTCCACGTATGCAAACATCATATCCATCCCCGCACTAATTCCAGATGAACTCCAAATATTCCCCTCCGCAACCCAACGAGCCCGTTGAACCCATATAGGTTCCGTACGAAGTGCCGTAACCTCCTTCCAAGCACGCTTGTTACTAGTCGCCCGCTTACCATCTAGCACACCCGCTCGAGCAGCAAGACCCGAACCCGTACATACAGTGAGTAAATATCGGATAGAAGAGAAAATCTTCTTAATGAATTCAACCACTGGTTCGGCTGATGGTCGACTGCGCGTACCACCTCCACCGGGTATGAGTAGCACTTCAATCTTCTCTGGTGGAGAGTCAAATGTGTGTGTTGGTACGACTGATTGTCCGATTTTGGATCCGGCGAGATTCCAAACGTCTTGTCTTCCAGGAAACAGTGGAGCGACATCGGTTGATACGGGGTCTAGGGTTGCGGCGATGATAGAGAGTTCGATTTTTTTGTAGCGAGCGACTAGATTCAGGATGTCGAGAGGTCCAAAGACGTCGAGGGCTTGGAAGCCTGGGAAGAGGACGACGGACCAATGGACCGGGGGTTCTATAAGTGGTAAGCATAGTTCATATTATTTGGTTTTTTTTTTTTTTTTGGAAACGTTATGGATATATCAGTGGTACTTGTAGATTCGTGATTTAATCGCTGATTAAGACATCGGCTGAAAGGATGACTCACCTGGACTTTCACCTGACATTTTCTTGAAATTTCGTAACTTGCGATCCAACGTCTACCAATTGCCCTCTTTTCAATAAATTGATCAATTGTCAACCAGAGCATACAACAGTTGAATTATATAGCTAGATGAGAAGGAACAACTTTCCATCAACCCCCTCCATTCTAGGAACTGCAATAGAAATGCCCCGCCAACCTAGGTCATCAAATTTCCCGATACGGTCGAAACTAGTGGGGTTCTGGGCCAGATTAACCAATCGATCTTGTGCATTCAGTCCTAATCTAGCTTAAGGTTGAGCCGGACCCAAGATTGAGCTGAACTGTAATTTCCAGCCAATCAGACGTCACTGAGAGAGGGTTTATTTTCGTTGTATGGTTTTCCAGTTAGGTGAAGCAGTTCGTGTGCGGGCAAGAAAGAAATTTGGGCGAATCGATTACAAGCTAAAATAGCTCGACCCGGGCCCTAACTCTTTATATGGGAAGAATATCTCTCGTGGTGATAGAGGATAATTCAGCCGGATATGGATTAGTCGCACCTATCCAGTAAAACATTGGAAGAACGATCCAAGTAAACCAGAGAAAGGATCTTGCTCGTCCGGAAAGATTTGTTCCTGGAAGTCGGCTTTTCCGCCTTTTAATTTCTCTGGATAGGATGATACATAATAACAATACCTTTCTGACATCTGGAGCAATCGCACCCTGCACAGTCTATCACGTGAACATCCCTTAAAGCCAATTTACTATTATTGTTATACATATTCCATATATATGAACAATCTTTATAGGCGACTAAGTCATGGGTATACCATATACATATGTAGTCCGGCGCCTCTGTAGTCTGACGGAAAATTCTGTCAAAGATATAGATTGAGCCGTGAGATCCAGAATTCTCAGGTTGCTTTAGCGGCCAGTGCCATATAGGCGAATTTGGGGATATATATTTTGCAAAGCCATGCTTTCGATCGTTGTTTTATTTGTCTCGCTGTCAAAAGCAGCATCATGATTCTCGAAGAGAGAGGCGTCAGCGGCAGAACAGGATCGTACAGAAAAGATACCGTGAGTTTCTACATAAGCAGA
Organism: Talaromyces stipitatus ATCC 10500; assembly: GCF_000003125.1. Taxonomy (NCBI): domain Eukaryota; kingdom Fungi; phylum Ascomycota; class Eurotiomycetes; order Eurotiales; family Trichocomaceae; genus Talaromyces; species Talaromyces stipitatus. Next base: position 1,241,068 of record NW_002990117.1, on the reverse strand, counting down.
TCTCGTGCAGTTAGCAAGGGCCATGAAGATTTCGTTGTCATGCTCTTCGAAGGTAGAGCAGACCCGAACTACCCTATACTATGGTTCAATTCCTAGGGAACTTGGCGACTTTATAGTCCCGAATCATTGAGAATCGACCTCCTGTCTCGCATCATAGCTTCACATTTTAGCTTCGAACTTATCTGAGCTTATGGCCTTGTTACAAGGTTTTTCCTGTAGAATACAGCAAAATTATTATCCCCAGGTTTGCTGGATGTATATTGTATGATACTTAGGTATGTATGACGAGTTAAAAACTCTGGAAGTCCTGATAAGGCTGGCAATTTCGTTGTGCAACCACTCGTTCGCCTTTTGCACCTTCCCTTTAGTTCTTAGTCCATAGGAACCCATTCGGATTGAAGCCTTGAATGTATGCAGACATAAGCTCTACTACGCTATAGTGAGGCATGATATCGCATCCCAAAAAGACATAGTTGCTCAAGAAGGCAGATCCACAACTTGCTTTTAACCCTTTGAAAGTTTCCGCCTATAGTCTCTGTGCATCTCATGATAGAAACGGCAATTGGAATTATCAAACCAAGGTTCTCAAAATTCAGTTTTAGGCCAAGCTTAAAGAAGATATCAAGAGACTCAGTAGAGCCAACAACACCAACAGCACTAATATTCACTGCATTAATAGCACCACCAACTTTGATAGTGCAACAGCATTGATGGTAGGAGTGAGACCCACGGAATCCATAGTGTCAATAGCACCAATAGTACCAATAATATCAAGTGTTCCGTGGCGGCAACAGTACCAGCAGAACCAACAACATGAATAGCATCAAAAACACCGGCGTATGCAGATGTCAGCGTACAAATGTAGCGGCTTCGAGCGGTGTCCAACAATTGCCTGTTTTCTTGAGATAACAGATTGATGCCAACTATCATCGCATAGTGAGGCCGCCAGCGATGGATTACTTATCTTCCAAGGTTATTATAAATAGGACATCTAGGGACAATCGGCCTGGACAGTTCATGAAAGCAGCATATATACAGAAGCGCAAATAGATATAGGAAACAAATCTTACAAGCGCCTTGTCTCTTTTCCGTAATGCTCCCCACACTATCGTTCATTTCGCCAACCTTTCGAGACGAGTATCGGGGTAACTACGTGCCAGAAGTACCCAAACAGAGTACGGTCTCCAGGTCCTGGCGCCAGATACTCCGTATGTGGCAGCGGCGGGCACAGACAAGCTATACTTTATCGACACCCGCTACGATCCGGAAACAGCCCAGCACATCAAGGAACAGATAGAAAGGGCAACAGTGCCGAATGCCGAATCCCGGGGAGCACATCGCCATCAACGAAGTTACGGCTACAGCAGAAATGAAAAAGTCCGTGACCGGAGAAACCGTAATTGTATTTGATCCCCCATACGCTATGGTTCTCTTTGCAGAAGGAATAAACAGGCGCAACCCCGAGCTCAAATTTCCCGAAAATGAGCCCGCGGGCGACTGGTTGGTGACATACAACCTCAACAAGTCCTTGACGACGAGGGGGCGTATGTTCTGCTACGATTATGGCTGTTACAACACTCATGATTGCGTACGGCAGACGAATGAAAACTGTAACGTCTGCCGCACAGATAGGGTTGACAACGAATGTGACCAGGCGCACACCAATGCCATCGGCATATGCCACCCGAGCTGCTGGAGGAAGGTCGACGAACCAAAGGAGGATGGAGAGACGGACGCCAGCTACTTTCAGAGGATGGACAAATTGCATTGGGGTCTGATTAGGTACTGGTTTCCTTGAGCGAAGGCTTTGAAAATTCCTGACGAATTCGGATAAAAGCTCAACAATTCTGAGCGTTGCAAAACCTTCCTCGCAAGCTTATATATAGGGTTCAACCCCTGCCACCAGAGAAACAGCTTCAGGTGACCATCTTGGATTTCTACAAGTTTTCCAGTTTTATTTAGGAGAGTGTGATTTGACAGTTCAATTTCAAGAATTCCTCAGTCCGAACCATTATAGTAATGGGTAAGGTAAAGAGAGAACACACAAATCTAACTATATAATTGCGCATATGAACACCCTCTCTTTCTCTTCCTTGCTTCTCTAAATACAGTTGCAGGGTCATAGAACATCGAAGGTAGCTCCATGTCAAGATTGTAAAAGACTTGGATAGCTGAGAATCCTTTATCTCAAAACCACACGTGTTCCCGAGCTCGGTGTCGCAGATGAAAATATAGTCATAGGCAGAAAAGGCAAGGAACCATATCCGATTAGATGATAACAGTAGTATATCCACGCAGATTGTCCCGAGGAGTCTAGAAAAACATCTATGTATGCAGGTCGGACACAAGATATTCCCTTCTCTTCCCTTTCTCCACCTCGCTGAGAATTGTCAATTGTTAGACTATCACCAAGAATATCTAGAGCACGAGCAGTGAATATATCACTGGCATCGCTGAGCAACGACGCCTTGTTTTGCTCAACTCCTGCATTTTTAGAGTCCCCACACCTCTTTTTAGGGTATGACTGGCATTATCAATGATTACTGCGGTTTTCTGCTTTTTGTTGAAACTTATGCCATATTAGTGGATGTAACCTTGAAAAGATAAGAGGCATCTCTATTCTTTGTCTTATCATACTATTAAATAATCCAGGGGCTGTGCATAGTAACATCCTGTTGCTTAGTATCCCTCGTGTGATTAGGCGGGTCCTACATATCAGTCTTGTGCCAGGAGAGACTAGCTCAGGGTCCAGCTTCTAGAGTCGCGTGCGGCGTTCGCGTTCTTACAGTAGCTGATTCGGGAGCCGACTTCATCTTTCCCAAGGCGTGGTTGTACACGTTTCTCTAACTCCTCGAAATATCAAGTGGAAAATTTGCCTGTGCACGCGATGCCGTGTACTTTTGCCGCAGAGAGGGCGTTTGGCCCCGCGGTATCTTCCTGTCGAAGGGTGTTTGATTTTACCCTATTCTTCGAGGAGATTTTCTTCGCTCTGCTGCCGTCCAGTTTGCTACTAGCTGGATCTGCTGTTCGTTTATCAGTGCTAGTTCGAAGACCTGCGTTATGTACACGAGGTTTTCTGTATTTCCTTAAGCTGGTATATTTAAGTTATAATCTTGAGGAATATTTGGTAACCGAAGTACAGATCACTGCCGCCATATTTGCATCTCTGGAGCTTCTTTCTCTCGTCTTTATAGGGACTGATCATGGCAAAACAACGCGAGTTTCTATTCCAGCGGCCGTTCTGTCACTTCTTGCTTCTCTTGCCATCGCAGTTCTCTCTCATTACGAGCATACCCGATCTCATCGCCCTTCATTCCTTCTTGCATTTTATTTATGTCTGACTGTACTATTTCGGTCGGCTATAACAAGAACATACTGGTCATTGGAGACATATCACACCGTTGCGTCAATTGCACTCGCAGCACTGGCTGTGCAAATAGTTATGGCAGTGCTGGAAAATAGTGGCAAACAACGAACTTCAAAAGACGCCCATATCAAGGAAAGATCCAACGAAGAAACTGCTGGCTTTGTCAATCGCAGCTTATTCCTGTGGTTAAATCGCCTTCTGTGGACGGGTTATAGACGCAAACTTGCTGCGTCAGATCTGCAACCGATTGATCAAAACCTGTACTCCTCACGATTAAGCGCTCGATTTTCCTCCATATCTGTAGAGAATGCAGGTAAGCGTATCTAGTCTCTTGAGACTAGCTGGTGATTTGACACAAGCTTTGATTTCAGATTCTTATTTCGGTCTGCCTGGCCGGACTTTAATGTCCTTGGGCCATTATCTTCTTTTTCCTGTCTTGCCTCGACTTTGTCTCACCGGATTCACTTTTGCCCAGCCATTTCTCACTACTGCTCTGATCCAGTATCTATCAGACAATTCCGCACCGAAGAACAATGGATATGGATTGATAGGCGCTTCTTTGCTCGTATATGGAGGCATTTCTGTAAGTACCATGATCTCATATGCAGCTTTGCCCCTTCTGAATCCTACTATTGGTATAGATCTCGAATAGTTGGTACTCTCACATGACATACAAGTCGGTCACAATGATTCGAGGCGGTTTGGTGGACGTGGTCTTTGATAAAATGTTACGTCTGCGTGAAGATAAGGAACTAGAATCCAAGGCCTTGACTCTCACGATCAATGACTCGCAGCGTATCTCATCATCAATAATATATCTTCACGAGCTATGGGGCGGATTACTACAAACAGGTATAGCCACCTGGCTGTTATGGCGGCAGGTAGGGCCCTCGAGCTTGACAGTACTTGGGTTAGCAATAGGTACATTCCTTGGGGTCTCTTTTGGTTGTTCAGTATACTGACAGCATAGCAAAGTGAGCACTACAATATCGACATTTATCGGAAAATCAACCGGTAAGCAGCAACAGAAATGGATGGCAGCTACAGAAAAGAGGATAGGGACTACTAGAAAGATGTTATCCTCTCTTAAAGCGATAAAAACGACAGGATCTGAGCAGCGAGTCAGCTCTACAATACAAACACTTAGAGCTAGAGAATTCGCTGCATCCAAGAAGTTCCGTACGCTGTTAGTAAGCAGCGTTCTGTCATGTGAGTAGAAACCTTCAGGTTCATGCAATGGCATATCCAGCTGATCATAAAGTAAGCTTTTATTACACTGACACTATCCCCGGTTCTTGTTTTTGGTGCATACATCGGAACCACGCTATCCTCTCAGCACAATCTCGATTCCTCCAAATTGTTCAGCTCGTTAATACTTATCAGTCTCTTGGCGTCACCATTGATACGCATTCTGCAATTGCTCCCTTCTTTTGGGGCCGCTAAGGGTTCTTTCGATCGGCTAAACGAATTTTTCCAGAAACCGGACAGATTGGACTTTCGGCAGCTTCCTTCTGCCCCAACGTCTTCTGATGTAATGACCGTAGACGCTAACGTAATGACCAGCAAAAGTTCAAACGTGGCTGAGATGGCACAGGATATCGCAGTCATAATCGAAAAGGTCGAACTGGGCTGGACCACTGAAGCATACCTACATGACATCTCTCTAAAAGTGTGCAAGGGGAATCATGTGGTTATTACTGGCTCTACCGGCTCTGGAAAATCTCTTCTAATGAAAGCAATTCTGGGTGAGGTCGAATGCCTAGCTGGCAGAGTCCGAATCAGCAGTCCTTCGATTGGGTACTGTGGTCAGAGTGTCTGGCTAGAGAACGCTACACTGCTTGAAAATGCGTTCCGGCGCGCTTCCGATGATGAAGAATGGCGCCGCAAGATCATCGATGCTTGTGCGTTGACTGAGTTGTTAGACGCACAGGGGCCTGGCGATACTATCGGTAGTGGAGGGATTCGTCTGAGTGGAGGCGAGCGACAGAGACTGGTAATACTTCTCTCCTCTGGCATGAATTGCCCTATTACTTACTCTCACTAATATGGACAATTAGGGCTTGGCTCGAACTATTGCTCTCCGACCTGATATCATCATTCTAGATGATACGTTCAGTGCTCTGGATAGAAAGACAGCTAGACAGATTCGAAACAAGCTATTTGGTCCCAATGGGCTTTTACGATCGCTCCAAATCACTGTTATTGAGACATCCCAAGATGGTATGTCCTCCCGTCGATTAGAATTCATTGACTGCGTCTAATTTCATTTCCAGCACGCTGGGCAACGATGGCAGATCAAGTCTATCAAATCGACAAAACTAGTGGTCTACCACCATGTGAAGCTGCAGTTGCCGGGATGATATCGTATGTGGTAGAAGACGAAGCTGAAATAATAGAGTCCAGCGACAATGTGAACGTACGTTCAACAAAGCGTGAGAAATCCGATGCTCCGGAACCAGCCTCCCTTGTAACCGATCGAACTGTCTATCGGACTTACTTTAGGGCAATCGGAGTTGGAGATCTTTTCATTTTCGGCTTATTCGGTCTGGCGTTCGCGTTTTGTATAAAGTTTCCTGGTAAGTACCAAGCCCAATTGAACTACAATGCACGCGGACAATTAACGCGAACAAAGATATCTGGGCGCAATGGTGGTCTGAAGATAACGGGTCTCGAAAAATTGGCTACTGGCTTGGTATATACGCCATGCTTCAGATTCTACCGCTTGTGATGTTATGCATATGGTTAGGGTCGGTAGCTCTTCATATTGCCTAAAACGCGTGAGCTATTCTCTACTAACACTCTTCCAGGCACCTCCTTCTTCAAATTGTTCCCGCTTCAGGAGTAGGACTTCATCGGCAATTACTAGACACTGTTTTGAACGCAACGTTTCGCTTCGTTAGTATTACAGATTCAGGGGACTTACTGAATCGATTTAACCAAGATATCATGATGATTGACATGTCGCTGCCACTAAATCTTTTCAACACGATTTCAGCTCTTCTGACTTGCGTGATCCAGGTAGTTCTAGTTGCTGTCGCTGCGGTATATGCCCTGGCGATACTACCAGCTCTAATGATTGCTCTTTACCTTATTCAGCATTTTTATTTGCGCACGTCAAAACAACTTCGACAGCATGAATTACAGTCCAAAGCGAGTCTGCACACGAAATTGATAGAGGCATGCGCAGGTCTAGTAACGATCCGCGCACATCAATGGCAGAGCATTTTCAAACGTGAATTTCATGAGCAGCTTGACAGGTCGCAAGAGCCGATCTACCTACTATACGCAGTACAACGCTGGCTGCAGCTGACCTTAGATCTCGTTGTAGCTGGCCTATCAGTAACCGTGGCGGGCATAGCCCTCGGCATTCGAGACAAAACAAGTCTAGGGGCTATTGGTGTGGCATTCTTGAATCTTACTACACTTGGACAAACTATGACCGACCTATTGACGTCCTGGACTGCACTTGAGGTGTCTCTTGGCGCCATTGCACGTATCGAGGCCTTCAAGAAAGAGACACCGCCGGAGATAGACCCGACAACTCCGACCAATGTGCCTCCATCTTGGCCTGAGTCCGGCGAAATCAAATTTGAAAATGTCAGTTCGAGCTACACATCAGCTACCGACAAATTTATCTGGAGCATAGATAAAATTAGCCTCGCCATTCGACCCGGGGAGAAGATTGCTATCTGTGGCCGCAGTGGTTCTGGGAAATCCACATTGATGCTGACACTACTTTCGCTGATGGAAATGCGGAAGGGCACTATCCTAATTGATGGCATTGATATTTCTGGCGTAAAGCCGTCCCTACTACGATCACGCTTCCATGTAATTTCGCAAGATATCTACATACATGGGGAGACAGTCCGAGACGCGTTTGATCCGCAGCGAACTTCCAGCGATGATAACATTTGGTCCATTCTCAATGATTGTGCACTCAAACAGAAGGTTGAGGCATCTGGTGGCCTTCAGACTGCAATGAACGAAGTGTCATTATCTGCAGGAGAAATGCAGCTCTTCGCATTGGCTAGAACTATCCTCAGTGCGGGACACCGGCCTGGTGGGATTGTTCTTTTCGACGAAGCTACAAGCAGGTAAGCTCCCCATGTTTGATTAATCACGACTTACATGTGTGGAATGTCTTTTGCTGAGAACTATCTGTCAAAGCATCGATATGGAGGCGGAAACCAGGATAATGCATCTAATCAGAGAAAGACTGCGTGGGAAAACTGTGATTTCCATCCTACATCGACTAGAGACCGCCTTGGAATACGATAGAGTGCTTGTCATGGATCAAGGAAAGATTATCCATTCGGGGACGCCATCGGACGTGTTGCAAGAGGCGGACTTGTTCTCCTCGATGAGGGATAATAGAAGCTCATAGTGTTTGGAATAATGACCAATTCAAGTCGGTTCAATAGCAGTTCGCGTTCTAAAGTTATGCTTAAGTAGCGTCCCAGAATTGAATAAATCCTGCTAGTGTAGCGCAATTTGATTCCCCCTCTTTGCGTGTCACATCCACGGGTCTTTGCATCGCCAACTCAGCTCGACATGCACCGACAGTTACAACTATGGTATCAACATGATATTTTCCAAGATTCCAAGTTTATATTAGTGTCACAGTGACTTGCACCTCAAGTGGAGATGTTCTTCCCTCAAGCCTAATGACAGCTTAAAATGCCGCCATCGTCTGGTTGTTATCGGGCCAAGTAAGGTAATATATGAATGCCTAAACATGCATTTGTGCCCAGGTGAAAGATCTCGTGTTACCCAAATAACGCAAAACTATCCATCTCAGCAATGAGAGATTTTGCTCGCCTTATACACTCTGCAAGATGTCTGAATATCCTTCGGAAATAACCACCATCCCAGTCCTAACCCATATGTGGCTGGGACATTATGTGCACCCTAAGCCACTATTTCCACACTTTGCAGTAAGTGAAATGCTTGCTATCGCTGGGTTGATACGCAAATCTCGCTGGAAGAGTACATGGCTGCGCTCCCGCAATGAATTCTGCTGGAAACGGGGAATTTAGGCAGAATGAGGCCCATGCGCTAGACAAACGTCTCAAAGAATTGATATCATAGCAATATTGCAGGTGGGCGTCTATGGTAAATCCAGTAAGCTTTTAATCCATTCTGGCGGCTTATAATGAACATATCCTCATAGGCTGGGTCGCATTAGAAAGACCGGTGGACAACCCAATCGATCAGGAAACTATGATTTTTATTGTAGAGAACTGTATGCCAGAACCTCTCCTAGCAGTTGTCTCACAGAAAGCTCAAGTGGTGGTGACTAAGAAAATTGTGATGCGGCTTATTGAGAGGCTTCGTAAAGAGAGCAGGGAAGCCAAAGACTATTGGAGAAATATTCCAGCAGAACAAGCATTCCATACTCTTCTAGAAAGATGTACTGACCTATCCGAAGATAATACCATCAGCCGGAAGTGGGAGTTTTACGATGCCGTATCAGAATAGAGTTGAGCCCTATTATTCCTTATTTGGGAAGGTAGGGCTACGTGCACCAAAACCCTACCCGGCGAGCACGGGTTTGGTGTTGCATCAATGGTTCATCTCAACGTACTTCTTTCTGTACCCGGTAGGTTATAATTTATCTAGAAGAGTTTTTATGCCTCAACAGTTCTAGCAATACACAACTTATTGAAGGTCCAAATGTGACGGCCAGGTACCGGCGCGTCAGAGTGATATCACAATGTGTAAGTGTAGAGGGCAAGGGGCGATACATAACATTGTAACTCTGAGCAGTCCGGAGAGTAGAATAAAATAATGCACCTACTCACCTTTGTTAGCGAATCATTCGAATACCTAGGTAGTCAAATGTATAAAGCCACATGCGATTTGCCTTCCAGACCATCCCGAAAGTTGCCAGATTTCATCCAAAAAGACCTCACTCATTCTTCACCAATCATCGAGGTCCTAACCAGCCCAAATATCCGCTATTTACCAGACAAATAATGGCTACAACAGCCCCGCGTCTTCAACACCCGGGCCCAATCCACCCCGCAGAAGTTGAGAAACACGGCGTAAAGCCATCTATAGCACGTCCCGTCCGGATTGCAGTCTTTGATCCGCGAGACCACGAAGCTCCTGCTATTCTGCACGAGCCACGGCAATACACGGCTGACGATGCTAAAGCGGCTGCTGTTATACTGATTAGTGGTGCGGGTGGAGGTGTTAGTGGACCTGCTGGTATGTGTGATATCTCAGACCTGGTAGTTAAATGCAGTCCAGTTACTAAACTTGGGAAAAAGGTATATACCCTTCCCTGGCCGATAAACTCGCCATGCTCCTCTCCATCCCCTGCATAAGACTTGACTACCGCGAACCGGCGCAAACAAACTACTGCTCCGCCGATGTAATCGCTGCAATGGACTACCTCGCCGCCGAATTCTCCTCAAAACACTTCCTGTTAGTTGGATGGTCCTTCGGTGGTAGTCCTTGTTTCACCGTTGCCGCTCGAGAAACTACTCGCGTAGCGGGTGTGGCAACTGTAGCATCACAGACTGCGCGTACAGAGGGTGTTGCGATGTTGAGTCCTAGACCCTTGTTACTACTACATGGCACTGGAGATACATGTCTGTCGCCGAGTTGTTCGCAGAGTCTGTTTGAGTCATATGGACAGTCTGGAAAGAAGGAGTTGAAGCTGTTTGACGGTGATGATCATGGATTAAGCCGGAATGCTGTGCAGGTGGAGAAGTTGATATTTCAGTTTGCCGCAAGCACTTTGGGGTTTAAGGAGATTTTGGGGGATCCGTATGTTGATATACAGGCTAGTCAGGATTTGGCGGGGAGCAAGCAGGAGAGGCTGAGAGAAATGAAGGAGGGACATGACTTTGATGGTGAGAGGTTGTAACATCAAGCCATTTTACCATATAGCTATCAATACTTAGGTATCAAATATTCCATCGTCAATACATATCCAATCGCGGGCCTATCCCAATGGGCTATGTAGATTAGGGTTAGCAGCCATCCGTCGATGTCCTGAAAATCAATGAGATTCGCCTAGTCAGCAATAGAAACGTAGTGAGATGGTCTTCAAGAGCTTCATTCGAGAGATGAACGAGAAAGGTCACAATAAACTAGCTTCATTAATCGACGGTTCCTGCCACGTGTTAGATATAAACATCATGTTGTGTCACACAATGCTCGGAGAAAAGTGTTGCAACCTAAATACGACAGTATGACTACTGAAACAACTACACCGTCAGCAGATTGAATCTACTTACTATGCAGCGACCGTTTTCCACTTAGAGAATATCCCCGTATTCCCTTGAGCATGACATGTTGGCGATCCGACATCTGGAATTCCTCGGGCGAACTCGTCCGGGGAAAGAGTATTCCACGGAAAGGTCACTAACTTGTATAGATATCTCAAAAATCAATGCAAGAAGCATCAAACAGTATCAAACAAAGTAAAAATCACTCAATAGGTACCGTAGTCTTGTAGAACGTGGTAGCGATGAACAGAGAAGCGTCGTCGAGTCCTTCGAGGACGAATTCCTTATCGGCTTGAGTATGCTCCATAGTATTATCAGTCAGGTCTCTGATTGGACAGCAGCTCTTTATCGGACCGCCACTGAGCAACAAGGACAGATGGCCAGATTTTGTAATCAAGGCAACATGTTGTCTGTCTCTCATTCTTTAAGGCCATTTCTGCTCATTTGATTATTTTCAAGATCTGATCATCTCGTTTCCATACTGCGCGTCCTGGAGTCATTACGCTCTTTTGCCGGTCTCAGAGATATTAACGGCCTGTGGCGTCATCCTCGATCTGTAGTTCCTGCAGACGTGCATATACCTGCTACAGATGGTAGCACGCGCAAAGATGCAGTCTTCTGCGAAGAAGTTCTTTCTCGCAGTATTTCTGCTGACTGTCCCAGCTCATGGCGCTGCGGACAAGCCGAAGGAATCGTCGCCATTTGCGCCGAACCTCTGCGCTGTAAGTATCCCTGTCAATTCCGCACCAGGATGCTCGCATACTTATCTTTTTCTCTAAGATTGACGCCAAATCCACCGTTTCCGATACCTGCGCATCCTATGCAACAATTGACTCGCTCAACGATGAAATTCACCCTCTCCTCAAATCCGTGACTCGTGACAACGACTTCTTCTCATACTGGCGACTAAACCTATACAATAAAGCATGCCCATTTTGGAATGACGAGACTAGCATGTGTGGAAATATTGCATGTGCGGTAAATACAATCGATTCCGAAGAGGACTTACCACCGGTATGGCGAATTGAGGAACTCAGTAAACTCGAAGGACCCCGTGCCCATCATCCCGGACGACAACAGCAAAAAGAGCGCCCTAGCGAGAGACCTTTACAAGGCAGTCTGGGTGATAATGTCGGCGAAAGCTGTGTTTTAGAATATGATGACGAATGTGACGAACGAGATTACTGTGTTCCCGAAGATGAGGGAGCTTCGGCGAAAGGTGACTATGTCAGTTTACTGGATAATCCCGAGAGATTCACGGGTTATGCTGGCCAAGGCTCGCATCAAGTTTGGGATGCGATTTATCGCGAGAATTGCTTTGTAAAGCCATCATCTTCCCCATCCTCGCAATTGTCTCCTCTGCAGGGTCTGCAAGTTCAGGCTGCCAATGATTTCCGAAATGTCCTTCAAAGAGAACAGCCACAACCAGAGCCGGATGACGAGTGCCTTGAGAAGCGAGTATTTTATCGCGTGGTTAGCGGAATGCATGCCTCGATATCAACTCATCTCTGCTGGGAATATTTCAACAGCACTACAAACGAATGGGCCCCGAACGTGCAATGCTACAAAGATCGTTTGCACAACCATCCAGAACGTATCTCGAATCTATATTTTAATTATGCTCTCGTCTCACGCGCTGTTGCCAAGTTGCACAATTACTTGCAAAAGTACAAGTTCTGTTCCTTTGACCCTGATCAGGACCTAGCCACCAAGCAGAAGCTACTAGCACTTACGGAGAAACTGCACAGCCGTCCACAGATTTTCGACGAAAATTTCATGTTCCAAGATGAATATGCAATGGATCTCAAGGAGGACTTCCGCCAGCGTTTCCGTAACGTTAGTCGTCTTATGGACTGCGTTGGATGCGACAAATGCCGCTTATGGGGCAAACTGCAGGTCAACGGATACGGAACTGCTCTAAAGGTGCTGTTTGACTACGACGAGAATGATGAGGTCGACAACCCGCCTTTGCGACGCACCGAATTGGTCGCCCTTATGAACACATACGCTCGCATTTCAAATAGTATCGCTGCTGTGCATAGTTTCCGAGAAGCTGTTGAATCCGGTCATGAAGATCGTATCGTGATTCATCCGGAAGTCTCATCATCACCCCTCCCTGCCAAACTTCGTGAATCCGAGAAAGTGGTTCGGTACTACAAGGACGGTATTTCCAACTTGCATATCGTGGATGAAGATCACGATTATGGCTACGAGGACGAGGAGCTTCCATGGAAAAAAAGGACCGGGGAAGCCGAGTCGATTTCGGAAGCGTTTATGCAAGAATGGACGGCATTCCGAGATACATTTGTTTGGGTCATTAGGAGTTGGTTGACCATACCCCGTATCGCGTAAGTTTTCCCATTCTTGTGTCTCATATCGAGTCCTAACAGGGTGTTTAGATGGCAAGTGGTTGTTTTTGAATCCAGCCGATTATGGAACTACTGGCTGGGCCTGCCAGTTCCACCCCGACAGTGGAAGATCCAGATCCCCCGTCCGCCGCGGCATGACGAGTTGTAATTTGTGCCAGAATTTTTCGCATAGATTTATTGGCGTTTATTGGGATAGATTGTTTGCATAGCGAGTTGTACAGCTAATAGTTCACGATAATTGAGTATTAGCCTTGTCTTAGGGTTATTATATCATTCAGATATCATCGCATGTGATTGCACTGTCCATAACATTGATAATTAATTGTAGGAGTCGAGATATTCTCCTTAATAAAGTCTTGATCTCGGCAGTGAACGGTGGCTAAACAACATCCTCGGCAACTCCGGCGCATATGCTCTGGGGAATCCCACCGCCCAATCAACTGCTAGAAATATTTCCCCGCCAAGACCAGCCGTCTTCTTTCTCCATCTTCGGTCATCTCGACTTTGAAGTCACCGTTATCATTAACCATTACCGGACCTCTCCTACTCGAACCTCCAGTTTGTTGGCCGCGGTCTCATTGCGCAGCTACTCTGTTAGACATATATTTACTTATCTGAGAGATCGCCAGAATACCAATGCGAGGTCCACTGTAATCACACCGGGAACGCACTCATGGCGTCTGTATCGCCACCTAAGCCCTGGGAGAGAGCTGCTGCCGGAGCAAGCACAGGTAGGGACGTCAATAATTGCGCCGTGACTGAGTTGACTAACGGGAATTCAACAGCATTACCTGCTTCTACCCCCAGCGCTTCAACCATGACTCCTGCAGCGCCCACATCGGCACCCGCCGCAGGGACCATAACCGGATCTGCACCATCAACAACATCAACCTCCACACCCAGTCTACCCTCTCGACCTGACAGTCTCAATGCAGTCGTCAACCGAACAGCATCGACATACTCTCCCTACGGCGCAAACAGATTCGGCGCAACTCCTTACAGCACATACGGCGGATACGGAGGCTACTCATCACCATATTCGCGATTCGGTTCCATGTATGGCGGCTACGGAGGCTATGGTGGCATGTACGGAGGCATGGGTGGTATGGGCGGGATGTACCCCGGCATGCCAGGTGATCCCAATGATCCGAACAGTTTGACGAATTCATTCAGTCAAAGCACCGCTGCGACGTTTCAGATGATTGAGAGTATTGTGGGCGCTTTTGGGGGTTTTGCGCAAATGCTTGAGAGTACTTATATGGCCACACATAGTTCGTTCTTTGGTGAGTATTTTTCTTGTTGATTACGCGAAATACGTACTGACTGGATTAGCAATGGTATCCGTGGCAGAACAATTCGGAAACCTCCGCAACACATTAGGCTCCGTGCTTGGCATCTTCACTTTAATACGATGGTTCAGAACGTTAGTCGCGAAGCTGACCGGCCGTCCTCTGCCAGCTGATGCAACTTCACTTACCCCATCTGCATTTTCTGCGTTTTTGAGCGGTCGATCTGCGCCAGCGACATTACCTGATGGCAGCCCTGCTCCTCCGCGACCTTCCCGAAAACCATTTTTCATGTTCATTCTCGCTGTTTTTGGTTTGCCGTATCTAATGGGCAAACTTATTCGTTCTTTGGCTCGTTCGCAGGAAGAAGAAGCCCGTCGCCAACAGGCAGTTATGGGACCAAATGGAGAGATCCAAAGTGCTCCTCTCGATCCTTCAAAGCTAGACTTTTGCCGCGTGTTATATGATTATACTCCTGATGCCCAAAATACAGCCGGAATTGATCTTGCCGTGAAGAAAGGCGATATTGTCGCTGTCCTCAGCAAATCAGACCCAATGGGCAACCCATCGGAATGGTGGCGATGCCGTGCTCGTGACGGCGGCGTTGGCTATCTACCCAGTCCATATCTCGAAACTATCCAACGACGGCCAGCACAAGCAGCCATTACCGCAGGCACCGCGACCAGCGCGCCCGGCAGTCGCACCAGCACAATGACCACCAAAGTCGACGGCGGCGCAAACCAGCGATCGCAAAGCATGACCTCTGTTTCAAAGGACACTGTCAAGCCTGCTATATCCGGGAAACTGGGAGATATCACTGCGGAAAGTTTTCAAAAGAGCGCTTTTAATAGTTCATAACCCCACGTTTTTCATGATGCGTGCACATGAGCATAATGTATTCTGTCTTTCGTTTTCTGTTCTGTATGGGTCGGGTTTTGGTTTCAACAGAGCGAGTTTAATGAATTTTTTTACATCTATATACACAATCTCTTTTCCGATTTTGCGATCATCTAATGGTCTAAAAGTTCCAAGGGTGAGCCACTTGTGAAGATAAGCCACTAGACACAGCAGACTCAGACTATGTAATCATCCGAGATGAATTACTAGGCCAGAACCTCCCCAGGTCGGTATCAGAGTCCATTCTTTTTCATTGTTTCTTGGCGCGTACCATCTTGGACTAATGCATGCATTCGTATATTTATACGATTGTGCAATCGTTACCTTTAGACTACGTCCATCCTTGGACTAAATATCTCCTTGGATTGGTCGATTGGTATAGCTGATCGTCGTAGTTGTTTTTGCTGTTTTCGGAAATGTTTTTGCGAGTTGTTCTCGGTGACGGTCGAGGAGTTGTCAGGACGGCGTCATTTCAGGACATTATCTTCGCTAAGATATCTTACATTTGAGAGTGCTTGTTCATTATGAATGTATATTATCAAATTTCGAATATAATTGTATTGCCTGTAGGTAGCAGCTATGATGTCTACGGATGCACCATCAATTGACATTTAGGGCTTGATATATTAATGTCCACATCGACTGAATGTTGCTCATAAGCATTCATTGGCTAATAAGTTATCAATTCAATATGCTAGACGCATACATATATGTAGGCAAACCCTCCCAAGTATTAATCAGCCATCGGCAAACGGAAACGCACCATCGGGATAAATCGTTTTCGTGTTTTAGGGCAATGTCGTATTCAAACCCGAAGAAGTCTAGATTGAGATGATACGTAAGTAACGTAGGCAACGGATATAGCAATAGAAGATGCGTAAAGATATCCGAAGATCTATGAATGTTGGCCAGTGGCCACTTTTTCGCTGACTGATTGTTTAGTAAGCCTTCAATATTTAGAAGCTATATCTACCTCGGTCCTGTGAAGACCAAATACGCAGTAAAAATCTATGCAAAATAAAAGAGCATCACGCTAAGGAATTGTAACGCGTGGGAATGGAAACGTCTTGAAATCATTAACCTCGACATGGGCTGCAATTAGCACGAAAAGTTCGGCGTTTAGGAAATAAATCCGGTTTCTCAACGCATTCCCTCTCGTCGTGCTGTTCCTAAATTTACGAAATTATTCATTTTTATATACTTATCTAACATACACAAGCATCTTCTCGAAAGAAAGATGCTACACAATATATGAACATGTCTTCAACCGAACCTGCACCAACAGGTGGAATAGAGCCAGTATCCGAAAATGCGGATAACAGTAACACAGAAATAATCCATCGGCCGGAATATGAAGATGATGCTTTTAATAGTTCGGAGAAGAATAAATCACATTCGTCACTGGGCATAGTTCTCCGTCAAATATTGAATACGCTTAATTGGGTGCCGCCATCATGTCGATACGATCCTGAGAATCCGCGAGAATTTACGTTGGCGTTGAATTTGTTGTTTGGGTTTGCGGGGACGTTTACTGTATGCCTCCCCCGAACTATCTATTCATGTTATTGATTGAAACGGTGCGACTGATACACTTTGCAGGTTGCGAATCTGTATTACTCCCACCCAATCCTCGACGTCCTCGCTAAAGAATTCAAGGTTAGTCAGGAACGAGCTAGTATTATACCGACATGTGCTCAAGGAGGATATGCAGCTGGTTTATTGTTCATATGTCCCCTGGGTGATCTGCTAAAACGTCGACCCATGGTGTTGTGGCTCATGTTCTTTACGGCGACAATGACGTTAGGGTTATGTTTGACTAAGAGCTTTGATGCTTTTGTGGTGCTTAATTTTATCATGAGTGTCACTACTGTTACGCCGGTATGCCACCAAACTACACGGAAATAGTGAAGACAGATACTGATATGTCGTAGCAAATCATGCTCCCCCTTGTCGGCACACTCGCTCCACCAAATCGACGTGCCACAGCACTGTCAATAGTGGTATCCGCCTTAATGCTAGGCCTGTTAATGGCACGACTACTTTCCGGTATCATTGCCAACTACTCCTCCTGGCGGAACGTGTACTGGATGTCATTTGCGCTGCAATACTCCATCTTGACATTACTCTGGATCTGGATGCCAGACTACCCACAATCCAACAAAAATATCAGCTATTTCCGAATCCTGTTCAGTATCCTGGAACTTCTCGTCAAGTATCCTGTTCTTGTACAAGCGTCCCTCATTGCGTTCTTGAACTCCTCATGTTTCACCTCCTTCTGGACGACACTGACATTCTTGCTATCTGGAGATCCGTACAATTACTCAACCGTGATAATCGGCCTCTTCGCCCTCTGCGGTATTGGGACCATGTTCTTCGGCCCCTTTTTCGCAAACAAATTCATCGATAGATTCCCCATCCATATTTCCGTGCTTCTCGGAATTTGCACGTCTTTAATCGGAATAGTTATCGGCACATATACTGGTAAAATTACTATAGCAGGACCCATCCTTCAAGCCATCATTTTCGATTTCGGGTCCCAAATCACTCAAATCGCCAACCGGACCGCTATCTATGGCGTGGCGCCCAAGGCCGCTAATCGTGTCAATACGGCGTTTATGATATTCTCGTTTTGTGGTCAGTTAATGGGTACGGCGGTTGGGAATAAGCTGTATGCGCGCGGTGGGTGGATTAGGTCGGGTAGTGCGAGTGTTGGGTTTATGGGAGGGTCGGTTATTATATTGTTGCTCAGGGGTCCAATGGAGACGAGATGGTTCGGGTGGAGGGGTGGGCTTGGACCGAATAGGAGGGATATTGTTGCTGGGAAGAATGGGAGTGATGAAGAGAAGCAACAACAGCAACAAAATTCGGGGGTTGGGCAGAGTGATTCGGAAAAAACGGTTGTTGGTGATGGTGATGAGATTGTGCGAAGCAGAGATTCGAGATTACAGTCAAAGGAAGTTATTCATCTGTATAACGAAGAGCAGGAACAGAAAGATGATCGAACAGAGATAAGAGAAGAGAAGGACGTGGAAGATAGATGATGAGCTGAAGCTTCGATGACGAACATAGGGGATAGTCATGAGGAAGAATGTAAGCTGCAGTCATATTATATGTTATTATAGACTAATTTGGTACATACTTAGATACTACTATGTGCTCGATGGGGGTGTGCATATCAAAGGTTCACATTTCTGGTTGAATCCCCAAGGATATTGAATTATTTGTAAGAATGTGTCTGAATAATAGGTAGTTCTCTGCTCCTTCTATTCCTGATCTCAATCGTATTAAATTCAATCAGAGTATTGTCATCCATAGAGACCTTAGAATTGACTGTTAACTTCCTCGTTTGAAGTCAATCTGGGAGGATATTTCCTCGCTTTAACCAACCCATTAACCAATCCCAGTATTCTACCCCTATGATTCCTCAGGGCAACCTATTTAAATTTTCAGCTGTACTAGTTGTGATGCCATATCAGCCTTCAAGGCTGCTAATAACGGCGAGATCAAAGTCCACAGCTGTTCCAAGTGCAAGACAAATGAATCTCACGATCACCAAACTTGGGATGGCATGGATGGCAATCGCCCTTGAGGCCGTAGCAGCCATACTACTGGCAGCAAACGCAACCGAAGATCCAATGGAGATACAATCAGAATTTCATTCATCGCGTGCTGGCTCGGACGACAACATGATACACTGGGCCCGACTACTGACCAAATTGAATTTTGATCCTCTAATCATCGCTATATTGAGTGTTTATCTCATGTTCTGCCAGTCATTCACATTCGAACGTAATCCATCTCAGGCAGACTGCGTCTATTCTGCCTTGACTGCGGTTGACTAGGTAAAGGGGAAGAATAAGTACAGTGATCGTGTTGAAAAGTTCAGGAAGTTGGCACAGGAGACTGTGTTCAACTTGGACGACCTCAAAAGCGGACAGGACCGTTGTTTCTGGCGTCTTTCCCACGAATATCTCGGCACCATCAATGATTTTGAGAATTCACGCCCTATGAAGGTACCTCGTAAAGCATACATCAATCACCAGCTTAGTCCTGAAATCGTCATCGGAATGCATGCTCTAGACAGTATCGGTTCGGCTTATATGCGCTGTGATGGTGCCGCTTGGTTGGATGACGCTGGTATGGATGCCCATATCGGGTCGGCTCTACCAAACGACGTGGTGTATTTGCATACAGATATTCACACTGGGGAAACTCGAAATACCATCCGGTTGTTCTACCCAGATGAACTCTCAATGGCTTAGGTAATGAAGAGTATGTCTCCTTAAGTACCTTTCGGGCCAATTATGTGAGCTCTACCACGACCACGAACGCCCTCGTTTCAGTCGTCGCGAAGACGGTCGAATCGCTACATCTTCAGCTCCATACAGTTTCTGCCGTGTTTGTCACCGTCACATCTTCGAAGCAATGGAACTTTACATCAACAAGTATGGGGACATATTCTGGAAGTGGACATGAGATCTTGCGCATGGCAAAGGAGCAAGTTACAGAAGCAGGGCTTAAGCAACCTCTTATTTGCGCGCTTATCCGCTCCACCAAGCAAGGAGATCTACCGCAATCTCCCATCTCGAAATTCTTTGACGTCTATATATGAAATGATTGAGGATGGAGCAGCGTACTTCGAAAAGAAGAGCCCACTCGGTGTTAGCGAAGATCTTGCAGAAGTGACCCGCAAGATCCATAGTCTGTGGCATGCCGAGTTACTCAGTAACAGGAAAGAGCCAGGTTGGGGACACCGCTTTGATGCTGAATCTAATCGTCTCTTTGGTGAAGCTGCTGTGCTACTTGAGAAGAATGGGAAGGCGGATGATGTGTACAAATCCGCGATTGCGTATGGGCGTTTGAGTAATGGCTTGCCCTATGTTCCTTATCATACCATTGATGCTATCATCCTTGCTAATGGTGTTCATTAAGGTTGTCACTGGCTGTCTTATCAAGCCTGAAGTTTCTCTTTGTTGATGTAATTGACTTCAGTCAATATGTTCATATCGTGGTAACAGCAGAGCGTTTGATAGTCTCATATATACTCTTTAATTCTAAAGTAGCTAGACTTCTAGAGAGATTGAAGTCTGTTGTTGGAATAAGCATATCTAAAATAAGAATTCCTGATCTCCACTTGGTCCAGACTCTGGCCTTCCTGCAAGGCTAACTGGAGGTCACTAAATAATGAGTCATCTGACAGCCACACTATAAAGAAAACCTTGAATATCTAACACCCATACAATGCCTCAGAATTTTATTTATAGTTACAAGTCCAAATTGCGCCGATTTAATGGAACCGCAGGAATCATCGCGACCAGACAGATCGTCTGAATCAGCCATTGAAACATGGGAAGCAGATCAGGAAATTGAGCAGCCAGAGCTACCTCCAGCGGACCGTGGAAGGGGTGCTTGGTTGGCTCTTTTGGGTTGTGTACTGGCTCAAGTACCTATCTGGGGTAAACAGGTCGCCTTGTCCATTAAAGTATTTGCGACTTTCAATTCGATGTCTAACGCACGATAATATTAGGTTTCTCTCTTGCTTAGGGAGCCTTTCACGAATATCTATCGCATACCCAATTTGGAGGCAATTCCGGTAGTATTGCTATCATTGGAACTACTTCAAGTGTAAGTCATTCTTTTCTCGCTATACGAACTATCGATTGATAGAAAACATAGGGCATATTATACATGCTCCATTCTCATTTTGACCAAATATCCCCATCTCCGCAAATCCTGCGGTTGGGTGGGTGTCCTACTCTCCATTGCTGGGTTTTTACTTGCATCCTTTGCAACCAAAATGTGGCATTTGATAATCACACTTGGTGTCCTATCAGCCGTCGGAAAGGAATTGCTCTTCACACCTACAATACTATATTTAGATGAATGGTTCATTCGTCGTAAGGGGTTATCGCTTGGTAGCTATGTGGGTAGGTAAGCGTGTGGTAAGTGTTGTACTGCCATTCATCGCACAGACGAGTCTTTCTCGCTTTGGAATGAGTAATACGCTTCGTGCATGGGCTGTATTGACTGTATGAATCCGGAAACATTCCCATAATCCCGTGTTAATGGACTAATATATGGTTGAACCGTAAGGGTATCATAGCACACCACGCCATCTCGATATGAGCTTTCTTCGTCTGAGCACCTTCTGGATCCTAGAAGTGAGTAACATGATACAAGGTCTCGGCTACTTCCTGCAATCAGCGTACCTCTCCTCCTTTGCACGCGATGTCGGTTTATCCGATACATACGATACTCTAATACTTGCCCTACGGCACATCGATGTTCGGCGGCATAATCATGGGCATACTCTGCGACAAATTCGATATCACCGACGTCATCCTTCTCTCGAGTCTCATATCCGCAGTCTCTGTACTCTTATTCTGGGGCTTGTGTCCAATTCACGGTGCCGTGCTTCTGGCTCTGTTCTCAATTACCTACGGATTCTTCGCTGGTGGGTTCAGCTCTACCTGGTCTGGCGTGCTGAATGAAGTGAAGAGGGCGAATCCAGGGCTGGAAACCGGGTTGGTCTTGAATTTGTTTGCTGGGGACGTGGTATTGGGAATGTTATTAGTGGACCGGTAAGTGGTGTTTGATGCAACATCAGGTGGGTGACGGAGGGGGCTATTCGACGAATTATGGAGCATTGATTCTGTTTACGGGTCTTACGGCTGCTTTGGCGGGGTATAATGATATTTGGAAGAGATTAAGTAGGCTATCATCGGTTTCATGAACCGTGGGCCGATATTGAGGATGAGAGTTGTCACTGGCATCTAGCCAGCTAGCTATGAACATGGATATGAACATGCATCTTCTCCGTTGGTAGGTGAGAGCAAAATGAGAAAATGAGTTTCGGAACAAGATTTAGCATTGGTATAGATGTGAGGAAAACTGCACCATGCCCTGATTTGATACATCTAGTCTTATATCCAAAATGGGAAGCCGAGTGTCCATCGTTCGCGAATTTGTTTCCCTTCTATCCCATTGGATTATGGTTCATGATACTGAGATGCCACTCCGTAGGATTGTGAGTGCCGAGAGACTCCGTCTTTGTCATTTAGAGTACCATCTCACAGACAAGAATTGATGTAGTGATCTCGACTGAGCTTAGTAGTTGACAGGGAGGGCAAAATTCTGGTTGTTCGCAACTTACGAACAGTATCAAAGCATATCCACAAGCCTCCATCCGGACTGTTTGTTCCTAGGTCTGTCGGAAGAGGAAATAATAAATAAAGAAGACTGCGTTTCCAGTACGCATCGATCTCATTTCGAAGTTTGGCCTCTTGTGTCTCTCGGGCTCGGAGACGGACTAACCGCTCCCGCAGACGCCGGAGAATTACTCGCAGCTATACTTGCCACATTGCTAGCATGAGCTAAAAGGAACTTACAACACGTAAGCGTATACTTGCAAGCTCTCGTCCATGTTTCGTCATTTTGGTTAAAGCCCAATTTAATACTCGCATCGCCAATTTTGTCGCGCTTGATCTCGTAGGGAAGTCTAAGTCCTGTTGTCTGGATACCCTGCTGTCCTCGTCGGCTGGCCATGGGCACAGGAGTGTTTTCAACATATACACCCAGTTGTCGAAGACATTCAAGAAAAGCAACCATTCCAGCATCGAAACGTCGATGGACCCACGGAAGATTCAGGGGCATGTCACCGGACGAGAACAGATCCAGTGTAGTTGTCTTTATAGCAGCTGGCGAGCTATCTGCGCCTGTAGTTGGTTGACTGGATGGTTGGCTTGAGTTTTGTGAAGAGTCTTCAAATTTCTCAATCCGTGAAGTAGAACCCATAGGTTTAAGGCGATAGCCCCGGAACTGGAAGCCTAGCTTTTCAGCTATCGTCGCTAGCAAGAGACATGTTTGGCCCCAAGCCGCGTTAATTTCTGCCCAGTCAACAGATGGATTTGCTAGACGACCGAGACGCAGTCCGTTAATAGTCCCAAAATATCCATCGTGCCCAATACAGAATGCATCATTATAAACGTTCGTTCGTTGTAGCCTTTCAAGCTGTCTTGAATCATGGTCGTATCGCATATTCAAAGCATCGCGCTCATCCTGAAACTCGGCCAACGATAGCGCGAAAGCGTTTCGCTCTCTCCAAAACTTCTCCTCATCTAAATCCAATTGTCGGGATTCCTCCTCCAAGTCAGCGATTTCTCGGTCAAGATCTGCCTTTTCTTTCTCCAAAGCAAGCAGTTCTTGATAAGCAGCTTCCTCCTCCTGCAATGTAGACTTAAGGTTTTTCTCGGCAGCTTTCACCTCGGATTCCGTCGGTATTGATGCATTGATTGTCTTTAAGAACGAGATATAGGCGTCTCTTTCTTTCGTTGCACCCGCCAGTCTCTTATGTAGTCCCTCTACAAGTAATTCAGTGCATTCGGTGCAGATAGGGTGATCAATATCAGACCGAGCAGAAATGATATCAAATAATCTTGCAGTCTTTTCAACTTCATCCGATAATGATTGATTCTTTGTCTCTTGGCCGGCGTTAGTCTTCGTAGCTCCTTTGCCTTGTCCCAAAAATGCATCACCGTTCAACCCGGTAGATAGTTGAGGAGGGGCCAGCTGAGACTCGGTAAGCATCACAAAAGACATTCCACCACTGCTTTCGCCACGACTCAATTTTGGTGGTGTTGTATGTGCGCCTGCCTCGCGCGGAGGGGGTATGGAGCGTCGGTATATGGGAGCGTTGGCATGTCGGGAAGCTCGATCATAGAGTTCGCGACGTTCAGGAGGATACGCTTGCCTATGTGATGGTGCATGATCTGGATGTTCTGGAAGAGACTTTCCTGTAGAGCCTAGATAGAGAATGTTAGAACTATACAATAAAGGTTGGAAGTCCATAACATACCAACAAGTAGGTCGAAGGCGGCAGGATTGAGGGCCTCAAGAGACCCATCAAGCTTGAGCGGGGTGCGGCATTTTTGACAGTACATGGTGTATTACCTTCGAGTCTGTAGCTTATCTTAAAAGAGTACTATTCATGATGCAAAGTGAGTGGTATAGATAGCTTGAATAGCAGTATCTGTAGCTCGAACTGTTAATGATGAGACTAGATCCACCACGTCATGGTCGATCCAGGTTGCACTAGTACTATTTTGGATTAGCTGATGCGATAAGATTGCGACGCGTGCTCCAACCACGCGCTTCGCGTTATCTTCTCGAAGCTCATCGTTGACTTGTCTCCTGGAACTTTGACCTTCGACGCATTGTTCTGAAATGTTATGGAAGATAGATTACTATTTTATATGATCTAGGGCTTCGGTTTTTAGATCGAACCTTTATCAGGAATACGTATACGCAACTAGCACTCCATCGTCAGCCTCGGTTACCAATTCGCACCTCTCTCTACGACGCAGCCAATTCTTATTAATTGAGATTTGATTACTTATGTTCTTCTTGAATCTTTAACCAAAATGGAGCCACCACACAAACGACAGCGTCTTTCATGGGCCAAGTCAGCAGAATCTACAAACGACGTCGACCTACAGATCGCCCGAGCTCAAAATGATCAGAAACTCAAATCTCTCTTCGAAGGTATTTTCAAGAAGTACGGCAAGGATTTCAGTGATATAGGTGACGAGATTGATCTGAGGACTGGTGAAATTGTGGTCAATAAGGGTCATGTGCAGCGAATGGAACATGAAGATGATACGGGAGAATTGACGGAAGAGGAATTGGAAGAGGAAATACCTCCAGATGAACACAGAACTACCGACGACGGGAATACGGCGTTCATGTTTCAAAAGGCGGGAAAGGCTATTCTTGATGGCAATGAAGATATGGAAACCGGTCCCGTACGCAGTATAAGCCCGGACAATCAGCATCCACCTACTATACACAAACCGACCGATCCTAAGTGGCAAGCTCCCGAGATAGATGCGAATTTCTGGACGCCGCTGAGGAAAGCAATTCCATTACCAGTACATGAGACCCCACATACACAACGCTCTAAATCTCCCCCAACTGCAAAATCAGTCTGGGCAGTACCCTCCCCAGGACGCTCCAGGGGCTCAACATCAAAAAAGCAAAGCGTTTCTGGCAGCA
Source organism: Talaromyces stipitatus ATCC 10500 (assembly GCF_000003125.1). Classification (NCBI taxonomy): domain Eukaryota; kingdom Fungi; phylum Ascomycota; class Eurotiomycetes; order Eurotiales; family Trichocomaceae; genus Talaromyces; species Talaromyces stipitatus. Next base: position 1,215,861 of record NW_002990117.1, on the reverse strand, counting down.
AGAAAACTTCGACAGTACGCTCAAAACCGAAACGTAAAACTCCAATTAAACTTGACTGGAGTTTTGCGCGCATACAAAGGGATGACAGTGACTCGGATGATCCGCTTCAAGATGATTCACTACCTTCAAGCATTCGTTCAAAAAAAGTCCCCGGACGCACCAGTGTTTCGGTTACACCAAAAGCGTTGGATGTTATTTCCAATAACATCACTGATAACGGTCGAAAACGCGACGACAAAGCTGGTGAGGTAGAGATCATCGAGACGTCGGAAAAAGTAGAGGAATCTACACCTGTGCCTGACACACCGCAATTGCTCTCCTCGAGTCCAGTGATGACATACGAGACGCCGACACATACACGTTATCCAGTAAACTTTGATTCGCCCTCAATTATCAAACCGGAAGAAGTTATTCTTACACCAGACGAAGTCAAAGTGATTGTCAAATTCAAATGCCAGTCTCCCAATAATCTGTGCATGGGAGATATGGTTAAACATCTGCAAGGGAGAACATTGGAAGACTTGCTAAACTGGGCGGATCATCATTCGCTCCTGTTTTTGTCTAACCGATTTGTGAGTACTGCCGGTTGGTCCACGGAGGATCTGGAGAAACTTGATGGGTTCGCAGATGAGTCCGGTATCTGGTGGCGGGATATCCAGATGAAGTTACCTCATCGATCAAGGAGGGAGATTGAGAAGCAAATGATACGAATATGGAGTGAGAGGATAGTAGATGAACCGAAGGAAAAGATTGAGGAGGATGACGAAGTGACTGAACTGCCGGCGACAGAGCGAGAACAATCACAGGCGCCGCACTCGGATGGTACTGACCCTGCCTTAAAAGCAGACGACGTTGTGTCGAACAATAATCTGGAGGATGATGGGGAAGTGATTGAGATGCCGACAACAGAGCGAGAATATTCACAGTCGTCGCATCCGGATAAGATTGAATCCGTCTTGGGAACGGGCGATGTTATGTCGAACAATGATTTGGAGGACTTTTCTGAAGAAGAGTTGGATAACGACTGGTCGAGCATTTCAGCTATTGGCGTGAGACCCCGTGAGACCGGCCTAGTATCGCCCAATAAGGTATCTCCAAAGAAAACATCACCAAGAAAGAGCTCGGTTTCTCCGCGCAAGTATTATTGATAGCTATCTCAATGCCATATAACGAAGTCATTGCAGCTTCACTTCTATAACTAGTTGTGTCATTAGGTTGAATGGTAGTTTCAAGCGTTGAGCACATCCTCCAATTTCGTATCAGTCGTACCACCCACGTCTCCAGCCATGGCCCAGAACTTGGAAAGGTGTCTTGCGCCGGTATCAGTCAGAACCGTCACAATACAGTGTCCCGGGCCAAGTTTTAAAGCAGTCTTTACAGCCGCAAAACCTAAGTACTGTTAGTGTCTGACAGATAGAGCGGAAGAAGGCCAAACTCACAGTTAACCGCACTGCTACTTCCCATAAAAATTCCATCTTTCTCCACTAACCACCGCGCCATAGCCATCGCCTGTGCATCTGTAACTCTTATGGCATCGTCAATCAATTCCCGTCCAGCTTCAAAATTGGCCGTCTGTCGATTGATTCCGATGCCTTCGACAATCGTATCAACTTGTGGCCTCCGTCTCGTACCTTCGCGCTCCTTGATATCAAACATGACACCATACCGAACGCGATTATACAACCCACTTCCCTGCGGATCGGCAAGAATAATCTTGATATCAGGCAACCTCGGCTTCAAAAACAGCGCGACACCAGAAATAGTTCCCCCCGTACCCGCACCAGCAACAAAGGCATCCAGTTTACCACCACATTGAGCATAAATCTCAGGCCCCGTACCATTAAAATGCGCCGCATAGTTAGCCGCATTCTCAAACTGATCAGTGAAAAATCCCCTCCCTGTAGCAGCTCCCGGTTCAGTGGTAGGATCCGTAGTCGTTAATTGAGTACCGCTTGTAGATGAGAGTTTATTTGGTGTATTATTGCTTGAAGCAGTCCGCTCTCGAGCTAGATTTCGAGCTCGGTTGACGAAGTTTCCTTGTTCTACGATGGGTGCTGGTGGGACGCGGTCTACGACGGCGCCGAGTTTGAGAAGAAGATCTGATTTTTCCATTGCTTGGTCGGAGGGCATGCAACTATGACGGTTAGTATGAGATTAGTCGTCTTATGTGGGGAGGGACTTACATATGGGCAAGGTAGCCACGGGCACGAGCAAGTGTCGCTAAAGATATACCGGTTGAACCAGAAGTTCCTTCGTAGATTACATCTCCTGAATGTGGGCGTAAAGATCCTTCTCTTTCAGCCTGTATTTGGTGTCAGTAACACATCGACGAGATGAACATCTTCCTCACAGTCTCGATCATGCTCAATGCAACTCTATCTTTGGGACTACCACCTGCTCCATTCAAGAACTAGCTATCTGTTAGAGGAAATATATCATCTCATTTGAAAGCCGCTGCTTACTTCGGCCTTTGCGAGAATCTCGCACCCGGTCTCCTCGGATAGAGACTTGATTCGAAATAGTGGAGTATTGCCAATGCACCCTTCAACACCATCTACTATGGCTGGAGGGCCATGGCGCACAGATGACAACAGTTTCTCGTCGTCTGGATTGACTGTTTTAAAACCTGATTTCTTGCTTGTCTCGGAAGACGTCTGGGACTGCTGGTAGCGATGATATATCTCGGTCAAAGCTGCTGTGACCAGAACGCCGGCAATAAACGATCCAAAGTAGATATGTCGTGAGTCAGCCATTGTAACCAACATTCAATCCAATGGCTCACGATGTCCTCGGAATGCTGAAGATAGTGATCAAAACGAATCACATCATCTTTTCAAGCAGCAGGATTATGTAAGCAATGAGGACATCCGTCAGTGGACACGAAGCTTGGACCACCACCTACCTCTCTTTCGAAACATCCGCAAACTCTCTCAACAGGAAGCATCAACAAACACGATCCAGTCCACTTCGGTACTCAATGGACTCGCCTCTCCTCAACCAGCTGTTCCGACAGCTTTTCAACCACCGAGCATGTCAATGCACACGCTCGACGTCCGTCCGACGACTAAAGGCCACGAGACATGGCTCAGGGCTACGCCTTTACCAACAGTCGCGCTCATTTCTCAGCAGACGAGAAACCAGCTCAAAGAGGAATGCGACTAATGACGGGACCATGTGGACGAAACGTGATGATTATCCCAGGGATTTGGACCAGCAATTGCGAACGTTTCCTCTTGTTACAGCGAAGGATCTGCGGAGTAGACGTGAGAGACCGAGGCAGGTGAAAATGTTGACGAGGGAGTTTATCGAGGGTATGATTCATATTAAATGCAGATAATATAGAGGCTGACGGAATTACAGACAGTTTATACAACCCGCATTACGGCTACTTCTCAAAACACGCCACCATCTTCCACCCCGGCGAACCATTCGATTTCAGTCGCATAGAAGACGGTCCTCACTTCCACCGGCTACTCGGCGAGCGATACACAGAATTCGAAGATAAACTCGACGAAACAAACCCAGACATTGCTCGACAATTATGGCACACACCCACGGAATTGTTTCGACCTTATTACGGAGAAGCGATTGCTCGATATCTAGTCACAAATTACCGATTATCACTATACCCCTACCACGACCTGATAATCTACGAAATGGGTGCGGGAAACGGAACGTTAATGTTGAATATTCTCGACTTTATCCGCGATTCTGACCCGGAAGTTTACGCCCGCACCAAGTTCAAAATTATAGAAATCTCCTCGTCGCTCGCAAAACTTCAATGGGAGAATCTACATGCTTCCCTCAGCGCGGGAGGCCATACGGGACATGTACAGATTATTAATAAATCCATTTTTGACTGGAATGAGTACATTCATTCTCCATGCTTCTTCCTCGCGCTCGAGGTGTTTGATAACTTCTCGCACGACGCGATTCGATATGACTATGAGACCGAAATGCCGCAACAAGGCGGCGTCGTGATCGATTCCGACGGCGAGTTTTGTGAGTATTACAATACAACCCTTGACCCGCTCGCATCGCGCTTTTTGCGAGCTCGACAAGCTGCGTCCCGTCGACCGTTTCCTACGCCTTTACCGTCAAAATTATCCCGAAGTCTACGCAGTTCGTTACCTATCGGTAGACGCGATTACACTCTCCCGGAATACATACCCACTCGCCTCATGCAGTTTTTCGATATATTGCGCGACTATTTCCCGGCCCATCGATTGTTAACGAGTGACTTTGACAGTCTACCAGACGCAATACCAGGAATAAACGCACCTGTCGTTCAAACCCGCTACAAACGGAGAACCGTTCCTGTCTCAACTCCATTCGTACGCCCCTTTCCTCCCTACTATCTTTCTAATGACTAAACATTGTATAGGTCCACCAAGGCTACTTCGATATCTTCTTCCCCACAAACTTCAATGTAATCGAAGATCTCTATCGCGCAATAACCGGAAAATTGACATTCGTTGGTAGTCATCAGGAATTCATGGAACGATGGGCTTATATCGGTGATACGGAGACGAGGAGTGGTGAGAATCCGTTGCTGACGTGGTATAAGAATGCCAAGGTTTTGGCTACTGTATAGACTTTTCCCGTTAGGATGTGTATATTAGGTTAATATCCATGTTTTGAATAGGAGTATGTAAATATGTGATGTTTTCTGTCCAGTCCTACAACTCTTTCATGAAGAACAGAATTACGTGCGCGCCTACCAGACATAACAAAAATGGCTCGGCTGAAAACAAATCACGGCACATGAAATTAGGCCGACTAAACGCCGCTCAACACCAAAGCAGAAAATGATTAACAAAATACATGTATGCTGAAAATGAGCAAAATGGTAGAATGAAAAGCAAAAGTGTATGATCAGATTATAGAATAACAGCAAACCCACCCAACAAACCCGCAACAACCATAAAGACCCCATAAACCTGCCCAAACTCACTCAAAAACGGCCTCACAACACCCACCGATCCCGCCGACGAACCACCCGTCGATTTCGCAGCCGACCCCGTCCCGAACCCAGTTATCAAGACATCACCACTGCCGGAGGTGGTAGCACTACCGGTTGTGGTAGCCGTAGCTCCGGTGCCAGAAGCAGCAGAAGTAGTGGCGTTGTAACGTTTGGGGTCCTGGGCGCCGCAGGGATGGTTCTGGACGCATGCTGCTTGGCAGTCCGAGGCACCGCTGCAGTTATTTTGGCATTGGGTGTTGTAGGCGGTGCAGATGAAGTAAGGGATTGTTTGGGAGTATTCGGTTGAGTTGGGTGATTGGCCGGTATTGCAGACACAGGAGAAATCGAGGGTATCCTAAGTGGATTAGCAAGAGTATCGATTGAAGACAGAGGGTGGGGGGGAAGAGGGCTTACTGGGTCGCAGGTATTGCTTTGAGTGTCGGAGGTCCCGTTTGGTAGTTGGAGGCAGATCAAGGGACAGGAGGTTTGTTGCTGGCTGCACCATTGGTCTCAGGTAGATATTAGCATTCGATGCTCCCTGGAGAGGAGAATAGAACTTACCGCGAGTAGCAATAGGGATGGTGCTGGGGTCAATCGACTGACTGGCAGCCAGACTGACCATCCAAGCAAGATAGAGAACTCCTTGAGCAAGCATTGTGGATTCTTTTCGTGATGCTGGTCGAGGTGCAATGTGACACGAGAGTGAGCTTGAAGTATCTGAGATAATGATAAGCAGGTTGAATTACTCTCTTGGACAGAAATCTATGTGACGAGGAGAGCAAAGGAGGGAAGGGCAGGCCATAAGAGAATGTCGATCAGATACAGCAAAACAAACAAACATTCCTCATGTTTTGGGACAGGAATGCATCCGGCGGTGCCACTTACGGGTTTTCAAGGATGGTCACACACACACGAGCGCAATCAGAGAGGTCGAGACAACGGCAGAGACAGTACCAAAGAGTGACTAGATGGAAGCAGTCGTTCCTCGAGCAGATTGACAGAATGGAGGAGTTGCGAAGTTGAGTGGGAGTCGGAGCAAAAGAGTCAAAGGGGCATCCACTCTTTGGGAGCAGTCACGGGATGCAGCATCTCCGCCGTCCCGTTTTGGGAAATTCCTTTATCAGTTCGGCTATATGTGCATTTGGCTGAGACACTGATCCCATGGTTACTTCTGATAGAGGGGTCGGAGGGGTCTCGTCAAGCATGTCTTAAATATTCATGCAGAATAATCAAGATTGTTTGTTGCTTGCTTGCTAGAGTCGCCACTGCCGTAAGACAGAAACTGCTGTCCACGATAGAGATTCATGCATTTCGATAGTTTAGGAACTCGGAATATTGGCAAGCCATAAAGGGGAGAAAAGGGGAGAAAAGGGGAGCTTCGGATAGCTCTAGACCCTTGCTGTCCGAGCGCTAAGCGATGGCACGTGATATTCGGATTTCACGCGTATAGTGTATAGACAAACATCTGCTAATTGCAATTGATGTACCTAGACCTTCCTTTGGGTCCTGATGTATATATTGTGCCTGAAAAAAACCACCGTAAATGCTTTGAAATGAAGTTGATGTGTATAATGCCTGAGGCAGATATCAGAGCCGCAGCCCCACTGCCTCGTCTCCCATTGGCGGAACGTTTCCGGCTCGTCAATCCGCGTACGCACGAGCCACACAGCGCTAGCGCCCACTGCCTCAGGCCATCATGCAACGGTCAAAGTTGGCAACCTTGGAACGTGCTTTCTGGGGATAGACTCGAGCCTTGCTTGATTGATCCTGCGCGATATATCGGTATCGGACTATCGATAGCAGCAGCTTCCGCCTTACTCGAACGACGCATTCTCTGATGGATGGAGCATACACCCGATGACGAGACGGGTTCGAGCGAACGCTCAGCACAACCGGCACCTGTCGAAGAAGCTAATCCCGACGAAAATAATAATGCCGATAATGACAATAGCATACGCGATGTGAGCGAGCCGACTAGTGACGAGATTGCTTCTACAGCGTCAATATCAGAGCACCATCCCAATAACACAAATGGCACCGCGCATCACAATCCAGACACAAACAAGCCACGCAAAGATCGGCCTGTATCAGGCGTAGTCCCACCCTACTGGCGCCATCACAGAGCTCTCTCTCGCGCATCGCTGGCCTCGGTAGACACGCACCACAGCTCCTCAAAACCAGCCATCACACTTGAAGATCACACAGCCGACCCAGACGCTACCACGACGAAAGGGCTATGGGCCCGAAGCGTGACGATAGATGACCACGTCGTTGTATCAGGCAAAACGGGGATAGGCGCATATGTAGTTTGGATGTGTAATGTACAAACTCTAGACGTACATCTTCCCCTTCTCAAACATCGGAACAAGCCATATGCTAACGATACATCAGGGCGGCCCAATGATGATCCCCATGCGATACTCTGAATTCGACGAACTCCGCCTCTTACTCTCAAAGGCATTCCCCCAGTCAACCAATGCATTGCCACCTCTCCCGCCAAAGAGTGTGCTTTTCAAATTCCGACCCAAATTCTTGGAATCAAGACGCATTGGATTACAATATTTTTTGAACTGTGTCTTGCTGAATCCGGAGTTTGCGGGGTCGCCGGTATTAAAGGATTTTCTGTTCTCGCGCATTAATTGATTTTGGGATTGGCGTGAGGTTTGGATATAATGATATACGACGTGCATTTCGTTCAATTCCTATTCTTGTTTATGCCTATTTTGGGTTTATTATGTATATATTCAGTTCTCACGAGTATGATCTCCTATATCGATGATATCACTTCGGGGATAACCCGAAGCCTTATTTCCATGATTTACCATGAGTAATCGGCTCAGTGGCCAATGGGCATCATCAACACCCCGCATCGAGTCATGTTTCCCAACGGAGATAAGTCTGTTGATTGAAAGCAGTCGGATGTATTTAGGATTTGAGTGTCGAATATAAATATACCAAGGCCTCAACTACTCCTCCACTCCAATGAGTAGATTCGAATCCATAGCACAATATACAAAATGGCCCAACCATACGATATACAAACCTACCTCCTCGATAAGGAGAATATCCGCGACACTCTTCTCCGCATGGTGCTTACACGCACCCCCCCTTTTCCGACTCAATCATGCTGATATCCTGAATAGATGTTCGCCTACGACCACCACCTCCCCCTCACCCCAACCCTAATCAACCAAGTCTACACCCCACAAATAACAATCAACTACCCTAACACCCTGATCGGCACTGGACGCGAAGAAATGACCAGCCAAACATGGGCGGAGAGGTTGGAGGGTTTTCATGATGCGTATGATACGACGGAGCATATTATCCAGTTCGTTACCCCCACCACCTTCTCCCATTTTCGCTGGAATAGAAAGGATGAGGTTGATGGATGTGAAAGGAATTTACTAGCCCATTTACCGCAACCATCACCCACGACGACGAGACCGGAGACGTGCAGAGTTAATGCTTATGCACATGGATACTTTTATAAGCTTGATGAGAAGGGTTTGCCGCGTGAAATGGCGAGGAGGCAGGGTGTAAGTTAACCCATTTCCTACTTGCTGCTGGGACTGTGAAGGGAGGAAGGACTGACGTGGTAAAGGGATATTATGATCTTGAAATGGTGCGCGTAAAAGAGATTGAAGAGCGAGGCGAGAATCCGTGGAGGATTAGGGTGCAGGATGTATCGTTGGATTGGCAGGATTTGCCGAAAGAGTGAATGTGCTATTATCATAATGAGTAGGGCTGGAATAGTTCCGGAGGAGATCATTCCCTTCGAAAAAAAGCATAGTATTATGGCTGAGATCAATGGTAGGATCTCATACTGAATAATCAGCCTATTTTTCATAAATAGAGCTCTTAGAAAGCAAGTATATCCTAGCTGTTCTGACAGGCTGCACAGCTAAGCTGATACAAGAATGATTAATGCCATACCATCCCCAGACGCTGAAAGAACGCAAACAAGGAGTCCTTGGAAACATATCCACGGTACAATGATTGCCACTGAGCAGCAAAAGATCCTATACCACGCTTCAAATCAGTGGACTATCCTCTCCGTGCAAAAAACCCACATATATAAGCAGGGATATGTCTTACCCTCAACTGGACCAAGCTCCCCAAACCCCAACACCTCAATTAACCACGGAGAAACCGCGACAAGAATACCAATAGCAACAAGTGTGCAAAAAACGGTTGCTGCAACAGGATGATCAGTCGCAAATCGAAAAATCTCATCTATGACACGACTCGTAGAGTCAACGGCTTCTTGCAGAACGGCGCCCATTTCACTTCTCTGCCCTTTTTCGATGACTTGTTGCAGTTTGACAAGTATGGCTTTCGCGAGGGATTCTGTCCATCCTTCTGTACTGACAAGAGTGTCTTTGATTTGGGCTTGTAGGGCGAGTCCACGCTTTTCGGTTGTTGAGATTATGTGGACTACTTTTTCGGCGATGTCTTCTTCGCTGTGGGTTTCGATGTATTGTGGACCGCGAATGCAGTCGATGATCGCTGAAAGCAAATCCATGCTGTATTGGCGAGAATACGGGCTGATAATAAGAGAAGTTCTGGAGAGGACAATTAGGAGAACCGAATTGATCAGAAACTTGGGTAAAAAGTGAAATTTGTACTCCTGTGCTGTGAAATCCTGGCTTTCAGGGCGTAGCGGGGTTGTTTGAGGCTGGATTTCGATTTGAACTGGCTTTGTCATGCAACATGTAGCCATGGAGAGTCCTCCAAAGCTGATTGATATTCCTGAGTCAGTTCGCCCAACCCCCAATGTCCCAAAGCATGGCTGGCCACCGGGCAAACATATCCTTTGGGCAAAGAACAAAAACCTCGGTGTACGAGTATGGAAAAGAATCGGGCGTACCCATCGCGCACTTTCTTTGTCTTGTTTAATGTTACATAATCTCCTTTGGCGTGTATATGTAAGGTGTCTTCTCCCATCCGTGCCGTCCTTCCCTCTCTTTCTCCCCAAAATATTCTCCTCAGTATCCACGACGACTACATGTTGCCCGGAAATATGTCTAAAAATCTACAAAAACCATATATATTGTCAAATCCCTAACGGGACCTCGTTTTTGATCGAATGGTATATTTATAAAATCAAATGGCAGTATGGTATGATCAGTCCTTGCAGTATGCCAGCGCTGTATCTGTACTTTCAAAGAACCACGCTGACCTTGAGATCTGTCTTTTTTATTTGCAGGAGTTGCAACGACCATCTTCATTTTGTCAGGGAGATCTTATGCAGCTCCTATTCAATGATCACAATACCGGGTAAGTTGGATATATCACTGATTCCTATAAAACTCAAGCTAATATTCATGTACAGAGGGCAGCCTGCGCAGCAGTAGCCTTATGCTACGTATGAGTTGCAGGCAACACGTTGCAGAATGCTATGCACCCACGAATCACATAAACACATGAAAGTGAGTCATAGGCGCCGAATCTTCCTCAATTACCGAAGTGAGGCTGTGAAGCCATCAAGATCTTCCCTTGAGAATCAAAGGCAAATAAAGATGGCCTTGGAGCTTTTCAAGGCCCTTTATAGCTACCAGACGGTCAATCAAGAAAGGATCGTTCCCTTCGACGTTATGTTGATCAGCCCGTACAAGGCGCGCAAGTAGGTGGTTGCAGAGACACCCTCCTAGTCGGATGACTCTGACGAGTAGTGCTGATCTCACACACACAATAAAAGGGTGGTAGGTTGTCGAATGGTTAATACCAGAAATCACCGTATGTGCCCATACCATGAGCTCCAATGTCTCAATATTGAATTGAAGATGGTGTTTAGACATTCGTTCAGAGAATGTCCGCTCCGAGCGGACGAAGAGGGTTCTAGGAAAATCTCCTTGTTCCTCCAACGCAGCCGCAAGCGGGACTTGTGGGAACGGAATTTATACCGTTCTACCAAAAGGGGGACCCCTAATGGGGCTGTCTGGTAAGTGATATTTCAGCTGTTTCAGCGCTCTGGAGCTGACTTATTATTTCCAACAGGACTACGGTTGCTCTCTCCACTCAATGTTGGAGCGAAGATCTATACTACCTACCAAAAAGGTGTTTTCCTTGATGTGGTTTTCTGGTCATTATTTTTTTGAGCTGTTCTATGCTGATCTCGTTTTCCAACATCAAGTCTATCGCCTGCACTCGCGATTGCAAATAATAGCACTCGTCAAAGACCATATACTTGTGAGGGTGAGCAATCAGCTAGCTGAATTTGGTTTCATGCCTAAAGATGCAGGTCAAGATTGCATCTTGTCATGGTTTGCAGAATTGTGCAAAAAGCTCAAGGACTTCCAATTGGAAAGAATACCATTACGGCCAATTGCGCAGCCTAATAAGCCAATTTAAGGGTCGACACTTCGTCAATCAACTGCAAAGATTGATTAACCCTCATCGATCCAAAGGCACCGTCCACACAAACCAATGAGGCAGAAGAGGCGAGGAGACCTAGCGAGAACGAGATACGCGAGGCTTTGATTGTGCTCGCGTTCCTGGTGCTGCCGCAGCTTGGAAATGTTTGATACTGGATTGTTGCTGTATGTATATCCGCCAATTCCTCATTCAATTTTGTGCATCGTTTCTCCTGCTTGTCAATGGACTTGCTAAGCGATTAACTAGTGCACTACTGAAACATTCCTTTGACCGCACAAGCGTTGTGTGGCATGGTACTGCTATCGCGTTCACTTCTTGTGACAATACAACGAAATTAATCGGGCATACAGAACCCGATGTCGTTTTCTTCTCGCAGTCATGATTGCATTGCCCGGCAGCCGGGTTCTTGTTGCTCAGGACCGACACGAGGTCAATCTTCTATTCGCAAAACCAAACAAAGAATACCAAGAATACCTCGATTCCCAGTTCGATCCGAGAACACATACAGGGTTTATTTCCATACAGACCTGCGGGTCTTGAACATGGAAGGAGTTTGTTCCGCTTTCTGTTCCGGCACCGGGTAACTTGATCGAGGATCCGTCGATGCGAAACGAGATCACAGCAATCACGCTGTACAGAATCCTTACAAACGAGCTATTTGCTATTGCAGGTGTTGGCAGGGATGTTACCAGTACCGCTTTCAGTGACCTGTTGAACATGAGTTGATGAGGTTGGGATACGACTCTCTGAATAGCACTGTGGCGAGATGGATTCGCGAGAAAGGACTGAACGTGTTGTCCGAAGAGCACTTCATTCAGTACGTGCTCACTCAATAACAGTCTCTTCTCAGTGTGAGAGCCGCTTACCTCTTATTCCCATAGTATCGTGGGAAATCTGCTCGACGCGATCCAGAATTTCGAATCAGATGAACTCAAGCACATGCTTGGCGACTATGACCACGACGGAGAGGACTTTTAGTTCTCGAAACGGTCAAGGCTGGCAAAGTCTGGAAGATCATTGAGAAGGATAAGGTATTTATACTAGGTGGTCGATTCAAGGTTAATGAGCCAGAGAAAGATGAAGTCCCCAAGAGAAGCAGAGGCAGAGACAAATAACTTATAGCTTATAAGCCCTCCAGGTATAATATAAAGGTTGTACCATAACCATTATAAATGCAATGTCATTAACCCTCATCCATAAGTACTAAAATGATATAAAGCATAACGCCCCAAAAACAAGTTTGAAAAGAACTACCGCTTCCCCTCAGGAGCAGGAACCCCTTCCTCCGGCGCAGTACCCGGTACACCTCTCCCGCTTATCGTAACCGTCTTACTCTCCTGCGTCGTTCCTCTCCTCGTAATTGTCCTCGCAATTGTAGAAAAGAATCCTCCTTTCTCATTCTCTTCCTCCGTCGCAGCAACCGTCGTTGTCGTCGTCTTACTCTTCTTCCTCGTCGGCCGACTCCTCGATACATCCGGTACCTCCTCCCCCTCTTCCTTCTCCTTCTTCGAAGAAACCTTCGACTTCTCCTCCTCAATCATATCCTTCACATCCTTCTTCTTCTGCTTAAACTTCATATACCCTTCAATCCCGACTAGCACAGCATAAGATCTACTAATCGAGACGCGGGACATATCCACGCCATTGTCCTGTAATGCATGCACAAAGGCACGAAAATTCGCAGCGGGGGGACGATAATGGCCGCTTAGCGGTGATAAACTTCGTAATTGGCCATCTTTGATTTTGATAAGTCCTGCTGCTGAAATGCGTGCGCCGCGAAGAAAAGAAGAGTGTTGGAAGGCTCCGGATTCTTTGATGCCGATGTATATTCGGAAGGATGTATCTATTTATTTAGTATCAATTCGCATGGATGGTTGAAGAACTTACCGGCTACCTGTGACAAGTCAGTATGCATTTCTGTAAGAGGGAAGGGATACGTACAAAAATCCATTTATCCCTCTTCTTCAACGATTTTTGCATCAAATGATTGAATACCACCGCCGGACTAACATATTCAATCTTTTTGATTCCTTTGGCATTATCAAAATCCGGATTCACATATCGCTGTATTTCTTCATCGGATTCTTCATCACTATCATCCTCATCCTCATCGTCGTCATCCTCTGAAGTAATCACTTCATCACCTTCCTTAGTATACTCCTGAAAAGTAGGCGTCTTATCCCCGACAGGCACAACACCACGAATACTATCCCTAAACTGGTCACTATCCGTCCAGACCCTCTCCCCATTTTTTGCCCATCGAAATCGACCTGCCTCATCAACAACAACTAAATAATCTTGCCTCTCTTCGCGACTCAGATATCGTACTTGTTCCCTTTCGAGCCTTTCGCGCGGGACACGTTCAACTTCGACATCTTTCCCCTCGCCGTAGTCGAGCCAGTAGAAGAAATTTTGTTTTGAGGGGCTGTTTTTCCATATACTGTGATACGCGCGTAGGTTGCTTCCGTAGCGGTGTTTTGTGTCGACCTATTCAATTAGCTTCCCATAATATCTGTAAGATTGAGGACGAACCATTTCTAGGAAATACTGCAAATCCATCATCTTTGCCTTCTTCTCCACCTCCGCGGCCGTACTAGTCGGTATCAAGGGCTCACGATTCTCCTTCTTCATCGTCGAAATTGATTCCTGAAACGTATGCACCGTCTGCCCTTTTTCCTCCGAAACATTCTCTTCAACAACTTTGTCCTGCAGATTATCATCCCCTCCAGCCCGGAGCGCAACTTGTCCTGCTAATTTCCATTTTCGGCGTACTTCTGGTGATAATCCCCGACTTGTCTTTCTCCCTTCTTCTTCTCCTTCCTCTTCTTCTTCTCCTTCGTCATCATTATGGATTATATCATCCCTATCCTCTCCATCGCAACTCGTCTCAACATATTGATTCCGCATCGCCTGATGCCATTGCGCTTCCTGGACGGCTTCGAGCCAGCGCGTCGAGGAGGATAGGGACCAGCCTTTGAGTTCGCGACGGGTACGGTAGCCGCGGTAGTATCTCTATACCACCATCAATATACTGCGCCAGCAACTATATCGTGAGGAAGGAAAGGGGTTTACCTGTATCGTCCGCGCAGCGCGTTCTTCTTTTTGATTCATGCTAGCCGTGACGTCATGCTCCATCTCGGGGTCAGAAGAGGCCGCCATGTTCGTATCTCTGGTGATGGTGCTAGCACATGGGATAGTCGAGAAGAAATTGAGTATAGTAAAATGCTGAATGTCGAATGAGACGAGACGAAAGTTTAGAGTTAGGTGGCTGTGTTGGACTTTCTATGGGAGAGATGAGCGATCGGTTGAAATTGCATGTGGCACCCCTTCTGTTTTATCGGCCAGCGGGGGAATTAGATTACCCTAACCCTGTGGTATACATCCTAGGAATATATTTCAAGTTGAATGAACAAGACATGAACATTGATAACCACCGGATAGACTAATAAATATACACAAACTCATCATTCTGACGATCCGTCAGATCCAAAAACGCATTCTCACCAATCTCCTCTTGACCTCCCTCAACATTAACCTGACTCTCAACCCTCTCAACCTGCGCAACTTTAGTGGCCTTATTATCCTCCGCAAAATCATGGTAATGCTTCTGCATGGAATGATCGACCATCTTGGCAGGTTTACCGTTTCGAACGCGCTTCTTTTCTTGTCGTTTGTTTAGCCAGATGAGATTTATCCATTGGATCGCAATCACGACAACGAGAGCGATAAAGATTGCGAGACAGGCTCGTAAACCGGGGTGGTAGGTAGGCGCATCCTTTGAATTGAAGAGTAACGGACCGACGATGTTACCGGCGCTACTGGCGGCGTTGTAGACACTTGCCACGAATGATCGTTTTGTGGCTCCGCCGGTATTTCCGACGATCCAGGAGACGATGAGTGGGTTACCGCCGAAGAGGAATGCGAGGAGGTAGTATCCAGCTAGCAAAGGTGCAGTGTGGCCGGCGTGGGGCACGGCGTACAAAATTGCTAGACCGGCGACAACAGGGGCGACGAGCGACAAAAGAATAGCGGCTTTGATACTGGTCTTTTGTGCGCAGTAGCAACCAAGTAAGATAACAGAGGTTTGCATGACGCCAAACGGCATGTTCAATAGACTAGTCTTGTAGGAGTCGAAACCGAAACCTTTCAAGATCAGAGGACCAAAGATATTGGTAACGCTGGCGCCGACGTTGAGCAGAAAGCTCATAGAGAAGAAGAGCCATGTTTTGGGCTCGATGAGCGCTTCCCAGACGTGATTCCATTTGTATTCGCGGGATCCAGTACCGGTTTGATTGGCTCGGAGACGTTCGACAGCCATGCGTTTTTCTTCTTCTGTGAGGAAGCGGGCGGAGGGGATGTCGTTGTCGAGTAAGAGGTAGATGAAGGGGACAGTCACGATAGTGAGTAATCCAACAAACAGGAAGATACTTTTCAAGTTAGTAGCTTTCACGGGAGAGAGCAAAGAAAAAAAAAGAAAGAAAAAAAGAAAGAAAAGAAAGGAAACACACATTTGCCATGATCTCAACACATCCGAATGAATATGCGCCAGACCAACACTGATCGCAGCCGAGAAAATATTCCCAATACCGTTCGTTCCGTACCACAGAGCCACTCGGAGAGGCTGCTCAGCCCGTCGATACCATTGAGCAGTAATCACACTAAACAGTGGCAAACAACCAGCCTCAAACAAACCCAGAAAGAACCTCGTCGCCAACAATCCACTATAGTTGTGGCATGCAGACATCGTCGCAGCAGCAATGCCCCATCCAAGCACAAGAGTAGGCATCAAAATCCGATGAGGCACACGCACAATCAGATACGACGATACGGGCTGCCAACCCAACTGCGCAATAGAGGCAATTGAGCCAACGAGTGAGTATTGACTACCCGTTAAACCTGTATCTTCACGTAGTCCGAATGTGGCACCGTACCCGAGCACGGTCTTGTCGACAATCTGTAGAAAATATACCCACATCAGCACCACGAGGATCCGTTTGTCGGTTTTGCGCCGAATGCGTTTAGAGTCTTCTTCTGTTAGCACGGGACGTTCACCATTGGCGAGAGCGGCAGCGCGGTCGGCATGTTTGATGGCTTCGGAGTCGAGGATGTGGTTGTGGTGAGTTGCTGTGCCTGCAGCTCCCGTGTCCATTTTGATTTGGTCGGACATTAATACTCAGGTAGTGCCTAGATAACTAGGCTTGTATATCTAATTCAGCGTGAGATCAATGTACAAAGAAGAAGATGATTTGAGAGGATCATGGGACGGACAGACATCATCTTATATACATAATCGCCACGAGCGACAATCTTCCTCCGCATTGCATCCAGCCATGGACTCTGAGAGTATGGAGAGCTTGGATTAGCCGACGAGGAGACCCCCTCTTTGTGGGGGTAGACTCGCTGTGCAGACCAATAGAGTGCATTCCCCCACGGGGAAACCGGCTGGTAATCTATAGCCGAGCCTCTCAAGCAACGAGAGTAGTATACGGACCCCCACGCAAGCAGCATAACCCCAGACTTTATCCCCAGTTTTTAGTCTTGGTGGTATACGCTATGTCCTGGAATGGGCCAATTAGCCCAGACAACAAGACTTCCCAGGCGAGTAATCCGAGCACTCGCACACGGCACGTGAAAGTTTGCCGGCGGGTATTCGACTTGTCTTCAATTGCCGACACAGAATGTGGGGATGTTTGCGGAGTGAAAAGTCTTGTCTTCGGGTACTGATCCAGGACATCTGATGATAGAGGCGATAGCGCTGTATCGCACGCGTTTGCCAGAGTCGAGTCGAGTACGTAACGTATCTTTCAAAACAGATCTCGTCTTCTTGGCTGATTGAGACCGTTGAGAGTCGACCGCTTCAATTACCGATGAGTGAAAGAGAGAATTCTGGGTGATTTTAGCACCGCCTCTGATTGGTTTACCAAATACAACCCACGTGCAGACCGCAGCGCAGATCACGTGGTGCATTTTGCATGTATAACGGGCGCACTATCGTGGAAAGATGATGAATATGATTGGTCTCTATCTAGGTCTCCGGGGACCAGTAACTAACTAAGTGGTGTCACGTGACAGCATGCAACTAGCCTTATACGGTTAGCGGTCATATTGACTCGGCCCGATTTCTAAGGTGTCTGTCTGTCTATTAATTCTAATAAGATTAGGGCTAAATCTGCTTTTAACTACCGACACAACCCCTGATAACATCGCCTCGCGCCTCAACTCATACCAATGCTGACTCGTCCAATATCAACTGCAACTTTTTGATTGGTTATTATACTAATTATTAAGCTTCAGATAAGTTAAAAATAGCTGTCTCTTCTCGCTTCATCTATTCGTGCTCAGTTATTGGGCAATAGCAGACATTTCATTCTCCACATTTCAAGCTATTTCTCAGCTTTGGAATTAAACTTCATTCTCGTCGATATCAGAACCAATTATTAGATGATTGTTATGTTCAGCTCCTTGTCAGATATCCAGGCCTCCCTATGCTATGTAGACTCATATAAACGCTGCTTTACGTCGATCCCTACGTAAATTACTTCACGTAAGACACACTCTCAAGTTGCCAGGATACTAACTAGCGTGCTAGAAAATGGAGGTCATCCCCATCCCAGCGACCGACCAACAAAAACCAATCAACAACATCCGCACCCGGACATTCTTCATAATCGATACTCGCCTAGAGGAGAGCACACTCCAATCCAGTCTAGATGACTTGATCCGAAACCACTGGCGCAAACTCGGTGGTCGATTAGCCAAAAACAGCAAGAATGGCTTACTAGAATATCGCGTCCCCAAAGCATTCGCGGATGATAAAGAGTATAAACTGTTTGAATGGTCATGCACGCAATTCGAGTCTGGGATTGATAAATCTGCCCCATTGGCATTCTTTCATGATCCCCCCGCTGCAGAAAAGGGGGCGACCTTGCTGCATTCTGTGCAGGAGGTTGATGAGCTGGTTAGACCAGCTACATGGCCGGATGAAATCAAGGATGATCCTGTTGCACCGTTACTATTCGTCCATCTATCATTATTCACGGATGCGAGCGTCGTCGCGCTGAGTGTCCCACATACCGTCGCCGACCAAATGGGCGTGGGTAATATCATGCGCGCCTGGTTTGGACTGGCATATCACAACAAGACTCCCCCCGAAATGACCGGATACACCGGAGACATCCTAGCCACATCAGCGAAGAAATATACCGACTGGCCGAAACACGAAATCTATCGCAAAGGTCTTTCTCGCGTTCGCAACAAATTCGAGTATTTCTTCGTGGTATTAGGATTTGTGCCGGAACTGGTGTTGAATAAGAAAGAAGACTCGCATATTGTTTTCTTTCCGAGACCGATGTTGGAAAGGTTGAGGGAAAGATATACGACTGAATTGAAGGAGGAGTACGGTGATGATCCGGGACTGAGTTTGGGGGATGTTATTAATGCTATTCTTACAAAGGTTTCTCACACCCCCCGAGTGAATTGGGCATTGCTAATGGGTAGACAGTTCCATCGAATAGGCAATAAGAAGTCGCGAACCATTACACTTTCGCAATTAGTCAACTGTACGAACCCCCCTTTCCACCCTGTCATGCCTATCAGGTTCACTAACATAAGAAAATAAAGTGAGAAATAAACACACCTCCCTTCCCCCCTCAAAATCATCAACCTACATCCACAACGGCATCCACTACGTCTCCTCCCGCTTCCTCATCACCCCATCAACGTCCGCCAGGGAAATAGCATACAAAAACCGACAAGCCATAACCACCCAATCATCCTCGCAATCTTACGAAATCGGTCTTGCCGTAATGCGAGAACAGGTTCGTAGAGGTCAAGGGACACATATCTGTGAACCGTTTGAGTGGTCTTATTTTGTGACGAATTGGTGCTTGGCGTGGAAAGGGTTGGACCTTTTCCCTACTACTGCTACTGACACTGGAGATAGTGAGAAGGAGGGAGAAGGAGCCGAGAAGAGGATAATGGTTTTGGGTCGGAGTAAGGAGAAGGATATGCCTGGTCGATGTATGCTCCCCCTCTTTCTAGTTTTGTGAATGATGAGACTAACGAGTATAGTCACTGGAATCGTCATGTGTCAGACTGAAGAAGGGTATTGGTGCGAGTTTGCGGCGCCGGAGAAGAGGATTAGATTGATTGAAGAGCATTTGAGGAGGGATCCTATGTTGGAAGATTTTTGATTTCATTATATTCGTTGATGCCTACTTTGTAAATAAAATAGATAGATAGAATAAGACTGGTGCATTAGAAGAACATACTAGCTAGGTAAGACATTATTCTGGCAGACTATTAGACAGACGAATAAAACATGCTAGAAGAAAGTTGCTCAAAAAACCAACATAAGACACGCTCACAATTCACACGACAAAGGAAATATAGCGAGTGTAGTTAACTTTCAAAACCAGACAGTATCAACCAAACAATTATGGAAGAAATTTGGGAGGGGATGTGGTTACTTCTTCTTCCCAAATCCCAACGACTCAGTAATACTGCCCAACCCCAATCCCTCCAACAACTTATCAACCCCCAATCCACCCAACAACCCTCTAACCAACCCTCCCAATCCAAGCCCATCCAGCAATCGACTCACCAATCCCAAAACACCACTAAGCAATAATCCCACCGCAGCAATGATCTGGAACAAGGGTTCCGTCAACAACGACCACAGCGGATTCAGCTTCTTTTTCGCATGTGGCATATCCTGAATACGTTTGCGGCCGTTGTCAATCGTCTTGACGACGGTTTGCGTTAGTTCTTTGAGTGCATCGGCGAGTCTGTATTCTTCTGGACTGGCTTCGTGGGTTTGGGCGCGTGCTTTGGCGGTTGCGGCGATGCGGCCGTCTGGATCGAGGGCGCGGATTGCGCCGTTGCATTCTTGGAGCATGCGGCCTCCTTCTTCGAGGAGAGGTTTGACATCGTTGACGAGTTTTTCTTCGTCGAGCTCGTCTTTGGGGGTGCGGTCGGCTTTTTCGACCAGCTGTCTTGCGTTAGTATAGACACATCTAGAAGGGAGGAAATTTTTTAGGGGGGGGGGGTGGTTTACGTTTGTGATTTGCTTGCAGACTGGTTCGATCTTGCCGAGAGTATCCTGCACAATGGCACAAATACGTTCGGCCAATTTGCGATCATTCTCTTCTTGTTTTTGCTTGTCCAGTTCCTCGGGAGAGATTTCTTCTTTCGGTTCTTCAGGCTCGGGTTCAGGCTCAGGGATGTTCTCGATCAGAGTAGCTTCGCCAATCTTATTGCCGTCGTTGTCAACGACATATCCATTATCGTCAATGCTCTTGCCAATCAGGTTCTGCAAGTTACCGTCCGTGACTTTGCCGATTAAATCGCCATTCTCGTCGCGGATTTCACTCTGCTTGTTGACCTTGCGACCTGACATAGGGTTGACATCGCGCTTCTTTTCCTCTGGCTCCCATCGCTCAGCCTTACCAAGGACATTCCCAGATTTATCAAGAATATCGCCATCCTCATCAACAGGGCGACCAACAAGTTTCTTAGCATCGCCTTCAGTCAAACGACCAATGATTTTATCGTTGCTGTCAACGATAACACCATCCTTGCCGACCTTAGCATCGTCAAATCCAAAGAATGCTCCTTCAGGTTTACCTTGCTCATTACCCGGAATGAGTTCAGCACGACCAATGACTTTACCGTTATCGCTCCAGATTTGACCTTTCCCATCAACTCGCTTTCCGGCAAGTTTCTTTGGGTCGCCTTCAGCAATGCGACCAAAGACGGTGCCGTGCTCGTCAACGACGTTGCCCATCTTGTTGACCTTTTTACCTTCAAGGGAGGATAGATCGTCTTCTTGGGGTTCTTCTTCAGGAACTTCATACGGCTCAGCACGGCCCTTGACGTTGCCGTGCTTGTCGAGGATGTCGCCGTCTTCATCAACAGCGCGACCACGTAACTTCTTTGCATCACCTTCGACAATCTTGCCGACAATGTTTCCTTCCTCGTCTTCGACGAGGCCGTCTTTGTTGACGATGAGACCTTCAAGACCGCCAAAGATGCCTTCGGGTTTAGTCTCGCGCTCATCTTCCGGGATGAGTTCGACGCGGCCGACGACTTTGCCAGAATCGTTCCAAATCTGGCCTTCGTTGT
Source organism: Talaromyces stipitatus ATCC 10500 (assembly GCF_000003125.1). Taxonomy (NCBI): domain Eukaryota; kingdom Fungi; phylum Ascomycota; class Eurotiomycetes; order Eurotiales; family Trichocomaceae; genus Talaromyces; species Talaromyces stipitatus. The sequence continues at coordinate 1,194,398 of NW_002990117.1, read as the reverse complement.
CGATCTTACGGCCTGCGACTTCTTTCAGGTTGCCTTCGACAACACGAGCGATTGGAATGCCGTCAGGTCCGATGACATTTCCAGCTTTGTTGGGCTTGAGACCGGCAACACTTGAAAAGTCCGGTTTCTCAGCTTCAGGCTCTTCAGGTTGCTCGTATCGTTCAGCCCGGCCAACGACATTGCCACGCTTGTCGAGGATGTCGCCGTCCTCATCGACAGCACGGCCAACGAGTTTCTTAGTGTCGCCTTCAACGAGCTCTCCGACACGGTTGCCGTTCTCGTCTTCTACCCAGCCGTCTTGGACGACAATGAGACCTTCGAGGCCGGCGAATGCGCCTTCACTGTCGTTGTCTTCAACAGGGATGGTCTGAGCTTTGCCAATAATATTGCCGCGATTATCCCAGAACTGGCCCTTGTCGTCGAGAGTGGCGCCAAGTTTGGAGATCTTCTTTGCGTCTCCTTCCGTCAACTCACCGACAGGGACACCGTCGGCATTGACAATCTTTCCAAACTTGTTGACCTTTAGACCTTCCAAAGTGGAAAGAGGAGGGAGTTCAGGAGCAGCATCTTGAGCATCTTCTGCCATATCCTGAGCTTCGTCAGCAGCGCCGTCGACAGCATCCTTGGCGTCGTCAGTTGCGTCACCGACAAGTGCGACACGTCCAAGGATATTGCCATCATCATCAATCACGAGACCTTTCTCATCGACGGTCTGACCAGCAATGTTTTCCAGGTTACCGCTCTCAAGTTTTGCGAGAACGTTACCCTCAGAATCAACAACATTTCCTTGGTCGTTGACTTGAAGACCGTCAAGAGCAGCCAAGTCCTTGACACCGTCAGCAGTTTCTTCTGCTTTGTCTTTGACGTCCTCGGCAGGTTCTCCAGCCCTGTCGGCAAGACCTTCGACAGCTTGTCCGGCCTCTTCAGCTTCTTCTTGTAATGCCTTCAAAGCCTCGTCCGCAGCTTCACCTGGGACAACGTCAACCTTTCCAAGGATGTTCCCTTCCTTGTCCAGTACTTCGCCCCTTTCATTAGGTTTCTTGCCGGCAAGATCCTTGACGTCGCCTTCGGCAATCTGACCAATAACTTCACCTTCTTCATCAAGGATCTTTCCCTTTTTATTGATCTTCTTGCCTTGAAGGATTTGGATTTGAGGAATCAAACCTTCAGCTGCTTCGGTGGCTTGATTCTCGACATCGCCGACTTTATCTTTGGCCTCGTCGACTTGACCAGTGACTTTCTGGGCGGCTTCGTCAGGAGACAGGACCTCAACACGGCCGATCAGATCTCCATCCTCGTCGAGGATTTCACCAGCGTCGTTGACGGTTTGACCAACGAGGTCTTCAGGGTCCCCTTCAACAACTTTACCGACGACATGTCCGTCTTTGTCTTTGATTTCGCCACCGTCAGAAACGGGGAGGCCGTCGAGATCAGCTAGATCTGGCAAATTGTTCTTGACTTTGTCGACTTTGTCTTGGACATCGTCTGGACCAGCGTCTTCAGCTGTCTCCTCAATATCGCCAAGATCAGCGCCCTTTTCTTGGATCGTCTTGAGTGCCTCTTCGGGAGAAATGACTTCAGCGCGGCCAATCAGATCACCGTCTTCATCCAGAATCTCACCAGATTCATTCAGAGTCTGGCCAACGAGATCTTCAGGGTCACCTTCAACAATGCGGCCGAGAACATTACCAGCCTTGTCTTTGATTTCCCCTCTCTCCGAGACGGGAAGATCTTTGAGATCTTCAAGGGAAGGAAGTTTGTCTTTGACTTGGTCAAGGGTATCGGTGACCTTCTTCTGGACGTCGTCAAGGAGCTCAACACGACCTATAAGATCGCCATCCTCATCCAGAATCTCGCCGTCATCACCAACAGTCTGACCAACGAGATCTTCAGGTTCGCCCTCAACAACTTCTCCAAGCGGGTTATCCGCCTTGTCAAAAATCTTTCCACCTTCACCGACCTCAAGGCCCTTCAAGGCGGAGAGGTCAAGTGGGAGACTATTGACCACATCGCCAATGCTTCCTTGAGCGGTGTCCTTGACACTACCGGCGGTATTGTCAAGAGCACCTTTGGCATTACCCTGGCTCAAACTACCAGCGACGCCGCGCAGTCCGCGAGCGAAGCTGTTGAGACCGTTGCCGGTGCGGCTGAAGAAGCCGCCGGTAGCAGATCCAGAAGCCTGGGATTGGTTATCTGCCGGCTCGTCGCGTTGTTCGACGGGTGCGGAGACGGAGGGTTCAGAGGCTTCTTCTTCTTCTTCTTCTTCTTCATCATCTTCTTCTTCACCGACGTCGTCGTTGTCGTTGTCGTTATGCTCGAGCTGAATACCAGCCTCTTCACCCTCCTCCTGAGGTTCTTCCTGCTCCTCAACCCGGTCCGGTTCAGGCTCAGACTCAGGCTCAGGCTCAGGATCCCTCTGCTCACCCCTTTTCTTCGAAACATTTTTCTTCCCCGCCGCCGGACGAGAAGGCAACTCTTTACTCTCAGCCGGGGACGAAGTACGCTCAGCCGCAGGGGTGATGGTATCGTCAACCTTGCGCTTCAACTTACGTGGAGTCTTGTTGTCTTTCCCAACCTGCTTTTGTGTCTTTGATGTTACAGATTTAGGAGATCCTTTGACTGAGGAGGCGGCACTTTTGGCCTTGGTAGGGGTTGAGGGTGTTTCGCGGGGAGGTTTGGAGGTAGCTTGAGTTGCCATTTTGATTTCTTCTTGTTGTTGTCTGCTGTTTGTTTGGTGGAGTTAGAATCAGATGATTGCTATGTAGTAGATCGGTCAATTCGTCTGATCCTTTTAAGTCGTATATTATCGCAAAGATGAAACCAGTGTAATCAAAGAAACTCGTAATAGAAAAATTGATAATGAGGAAAACAGAAAAGAGAGAGAGATTCAGATAATTCACTACGTAGTTATAGAGGATCAGTCCATTGTACGTCATTGTTTATGATGATGACATGGAGAGCAGGGATCCATGGGACAATCTATCGGCAGACCATATGGAAGCCACGAAGGGTGCCTGGTTCCTTCCCCGCTTATACTCATTCGCTCCTTCCTTGTACTATGTCCTAGTACTCCGTACTCTGTATGTCACTGCTAAACCCTTTTTGGTATGATCAAAAACGTTCGAGTGTGGATGCTGACGCCACAACTTAATGAGGCTGGTGCGATGGGTCATTGTTGCGTCAATCTATGTACTGTGGTATACTACTATGTACACAGTACAGTCACTACATACATAGTACATAGTATACTATGTAATTATTTCGAAGAGACTATATTTACGATTAGTATCCTCATCACTCGGGTCGAGTCTACATCTCAATTCTCATCTGTACACTGCAGAAGGAATATATACCACGTATGTAACCATCATCATATTAATCTCTCTCAACGAATAAACTGAATAAATGATATCAGAGGTTCAGAACTGTGGAGAAGCCAGAATAACATAGCATAGTATGTACAACTTATACAAGTGGGTCCTTGCCGTTAAGCGAGATCGATATGACGTTTATCCACTCTGCTGTCGAGCCTGATTGGGTGATGGATCTGTCAGAGGGAGGTCTGTGCTGGGAAAGCAAAACTGAATCGTGGTGGGTTATCAATCATCACCACTATTGAGATGTCGACTGTAGAGTCGTACAATGGGATTATCTTCGAGTCTGCGGATTATGATGAACTCTAGATTACTCGCATTTCCTTGCATATGCCTCATACATCCATTCCCAAGTGGTGCCCAGGTGGTGTTTCCAGGACCCCAGGTCTAGACACTTGACGTAAGGAGCGTCTCGATCGATGCCGATCTGTGGCGTCCGATCCGTCATTGCTCGGAGAATTACATAGTAATCAGTATGTGCATTAAGACGATCCGATGTCTGAAGTACAGACGGACTGCATTTCTATTCTCTCCTTCGAAAAGAAAAGACCACTCTAATGGGGTCGGCTCATGCATCTCCAAACATGAGCAATGACATACCCCAACCTACATCTTACAGGGAGGTTAATTTCAGTCGTTTCAATCGTTATCGATAAGCTGTTGTCCACCCAATAAGAAAATGTCCCGATCCACGTTTTTCGGGATACTAAGCCGTATCGGGCAAGGCGATCGGATTGTGGCGTAAGCAGAAATCAAGTTATGTTCTTGGCAACGTCATCTTTCATGACTTCATTTGGTCTATGAACTGTTCAATACGGAGTAGATGCCTACGAAATGGACTGGATGATACAGATGGCTTGGTTTAAGGTAGGCTCTCGTTGTCATCACGAGGAGTTAAACGTAGTGTAGTGCGTGCGTGGCGCGCACTTCATTTGAAGTCTTCATCCAGTTCTATCTCACTCAGTGCGAGAGACGGGATTGGAACGAGACGTCAACTTGGCTTGGCACCAGGTATCGTATCGTACCGTCTTGGAAAATTATGCACTTGTTCGTCAATGGCCGTTGTGTAACGTCGTACCGCGACGTAAGCTGTAGTACAGGTAGTACTACGAATCCTTGAGTGGCTTAAGCTTTAACTCGGACGATCATATTACGTCGGAAGGGAAGGACGTCTAGGACGCTGGATCTTTTCCTAAGATAGCCGCACCTCTGAAGGCCGTAAGTATAAAAATGGCTATAGAATACTCATTTCCTATCAGCTGGATGATCAAATCCCTGTGATAAAAGACTCTAAGAGAGAGGTTTTCGGATTATTGTGACCCAGTTTCCAAGGCTCGCTTTCAGTATAGCTACCATTGCGGTTCCAAATATATGATTTTCCTCGAGTCCATGATTACTAATGATCTTCGGCATTTAATTGGGCACTCAGTCCATGCTCCTCTGGCACGCGGACAATAGCTGTGAATCTCAGCATAATCTTCCTGACAATAAACATCCCACTTGTCAATATCATATACGCCCCGCATACTCCAATTCATAGCCGTATCAATCCGATAGGGTCTAATACTCAAACTTCTCCTTAATCGGATCCTTCTCGCCCCCCTCAATCTGCTCCAACAACATCTTGGCCGCTTTCTTATCATCCTTAAACACGTGCTCCGCCACCAACCTCTGCGGCGTCTCTCCAAGCCACTGAAACAGAGAAAAATCCAAAAACTCATCTGCTCTGAATATCTCCAACATTTCCAGGGGTTCGTCATCACTCAGATTCTCGACAAAATGGCCCATGTTTTTCGGCACAATACCCACGTCCCCGGCCATGTAATCAAATGTTCGTGCGTTCCCTTCGGCCGCGAAGACGGTGACTCGTGCCCGGCCACGGATGAAATAGGACCATTCATCGGCGTGAGGATGCCAGTGCATTTCCCTTATTGCGCCCGGATTGATTTTGAGGTGTGCCGCAGCTACACTTTTGGAGATGGGGAAGTTGCGTTTTGAGTCTGTGATGCGCACTTCGCCGCCTGAGGATGTGATTTCTGGTTCTTGAGCGAGCATTTTGTGTGTGAAACTTTTGGTAGACTTCTTAAATCCTTTTGGCTTTTCAGCCGAGATTGAGCCGGGTTTACTGCCCTGGAAGATGTATTTTTCGGATTTGGGGATCGAGTTGAAGATTTCAGGGGGAATGCGGAAGTTTTCACTCAAGACTGATTTTGGTGTGTGCGCTTTTACGGTCAGGTCGAGTACATCTCAGCGCCGGGGAAAGAAAAGACATACCCATCCAATCCGAAAGCAAAAAAGTCGAATCCTCCGAAAAGTTCCCATCATCAAAAATCAGCAAAAACTCCGTCCCGTTGGGCCCCAATCCCTGAATCGAATGCGGATGGCCCGGAGGCCAATACCACAAGTCTCCTGCTTCGACATCGTCGATAAAACTTCCCCCCTCGGTATCGAGTCCTGTCACTCGCGCGTTACCGGATAACATGAATGCCCACTCGGCTTCTTTGTGCCAGTGTAATTCCCGGATTACGCCTGTGTCGAGACGCATGTTTACGCCGGCTAGTTCTTTGCTGGTTGGGAGTTCGCGGATGGTTGTCTGACGGGTCCAGCCTCCTTCCTATTATACTTAGCATTGTCTCTACTGAAAAAAAAAAAAAAAAAAAAAAAAAAAAAGAAAAGAGAGAGAGAGAAGGGGTACCTCAATCCGGGTATGCGAATCGGCAAAACTCCAACGCATATTACTCAACGTCCCATGATCTGTACTCGGCGGCCTGACAAGATCCGGATTCTGTCGTTCACGGTCTCTGTTTCGAGGACCCATTACCGTAGCACCATCTCCATTCCGATATGGAAGTGGTTCCAAGTCATCGCCTACTGGATCGACTTTGCGATCGTAGGGATCTTGATGACCGGGAGTAAACGGTCTGCTTGTGCCCGTCTGATCACCGCCAAAGAAGTACTCTTGAGAAGAAGATGCGGGAATCTTTGAGAGACGTTGAATGTTCTCGTTTGGTACTGGGTTTGCAGTTGCGACGAGAAGCAACCCTAAGCTGAGGAGGATTGATTTATGCATTGTCCTTGGCGCCACCCTGTATGTATGAACTTCTGCTCAGAAACTATCAGTAGTCAGTAGAAGATTGTAGGGCGGTCCAGTCCAGTCTTTTATGATTTCTAGTCCTTCCCAACTCGGAGATTGTACAAATTGCCAAGGTTCCCGGTATTATGGGATGATGCTTTCGGATAACTCGGAAAGTGAGTCAGAACCCCTAACAAAAGGTTAATGGATGACTAAACCCCCGCTTCGCGTATACATACAGGAAAATGTGTGGATGTTGTTGATTTCTCAATTTTGAATTCGTCCCATCGTTGACGTCAGACGGAAATGTAGTAGTGCAACCGGATCTCGGCCGACAGATGATAAAAGATGGAATCTCAACCTTCTTGTATATTGTTCTGGTCCTCACTACATCTCTGTATTGCATTGCATGTCAAAATGCAAGAACCCAGCGAGACCGATACTCTCCTCCCCCATCACAGGAACAATGGCAAAAACTCAGCCCTCAAAAGATTGCTACACCACCTCAACACTCCCCTCTCCACTCATCACACCGACCTGATCCTCCTTTACTGCTACATAATCACCGGTCTACTCGACAGCTCCGCTGTTTTTATTTGGGGATCCTTTGTGAGCATGCAAACCGGTAATACAGTCTATTTAGGACTCGGTTTAGCATCGCAATCGAGTCAGAGCACCGGAGGAGGAGGCGGAGGTGAAGACGACCGCTGGATCAAATCCGGTATATCAATAGCCAGCTTCTGTTTTGGGTCGCTGTGTTTCGGCGCGTTCCATCGAACATTCTCCCCGAGAAAGAGATGGGTTCTCATGGCCAGTTTCGCTATTCAAATGGCTTGTATCGTCTGTGCGGCGACGATAGTTAGTCTGGAACGGCCATCTAAACATTCCCCCTTGACATGGCGGGTATCCGTCCCGTTGGCCATGGTGGCTTTTCAGAGTAGTGGACAAGCCGTTATTAGTCGGGTTCTCAAACTTGGTGGGTTGTCGAGTGTGGTTTTGACGAGCGTTTATTGTGATTTGTTTTCGCATGCGGAGTTCCTGTCTGGAGTAGCATTTAGGAAGGATGTCGAAGAGAGGAGGAGGTTTGGAGCGGTTGTCTGTTTGTTGTTTGGTGCTGTTATGGGAGGGGTTTGGGCAAAGAGTGAAATTGGCTTGATGGGGGCGTTGTGGACGGCGGTTGGGTTGAAGGTGGTTATTATTGTGGCGTGGTTGGTTTGGAGGGAGGATAGAGGTTTTTAATGAGAAGGAACTTTCGATATCGAGAATTTACAAAGGAGGAGCCAGGGAGACTGCCGAAGTCACAGCTTGGATATACTCAGCCTATACGTGTAATCCTGATGACTATTTTGAGACTATGACTATTACTATTGACAATCTCCTTGTCCTTATCCTTTGTCCGAGGTTGATTTGGAGAATAACTGATAGAGCCCCATTGGGGCCAGCAGGAAGTGACTTGAGTGATTTGAAAGCCAACCCCTAGGATGCATGCTGCTACTTTCCACCATCTTTAAGTCATCAAGCAAGAAGTCCTCCCGATGCATCTGCACGAGTTCTCTGCGTCCTCCAAATGGCTGGATGTACCTATATGGAGGGTAATGGAATCTCGGCATCCGCAGCGAGCCTTTACCTCTTCCTCTTGCAATGGATTAATTGGATGACTGGTGAGAGGTGCGTCCCCGCGCTCTTTCTTTCCTGCTGCCTGTCAGTACTACAGGCCCCTTCCGCGCATGGCAGGATCAATTCCAACTTGGCCCCATGAACAAGTTGATCATTCCGAAGCCTTATCTCCATTTTGGCTCCAAGATATTCATTAAATTTTCTTTTCCCATTGCAAAGGCTTGATTTGACGACCAGCGAGAGCTGGATCTTGGCAACTGAATTCCACCTGTGCGTGAAATAAGCCTGCACTTGTCTTATTCCTCACTCCCTGATTGCTCACTGAATCATACCTCGTTGATTCAGTGGGCAATCAGGGAGTGTGAAGTCGTGAACAGGCAGAGAAAAACGAGAGCAGTTGATCATTCCTTTCGATGAGGTGGACATTCTATTGCTCGAGGCGGGTATCGCTATCGCTTTGTCGTAGGAGCAAACTCGTTGTTGCCGGGATTGTAATCCCCCGGGGCATTCTTTTTCGCAAATGCTCGCTGCGATTCAAATGTCTCGGCATTTTGCCTGTTTTAGTACCAGTTGCTGATGATAGGCTGGAGCAGAACCATGTATACCATTCAACCAAAAAGGGGGCACCCCTGATAATGCCTGAACTGGGAGCTGTTCCGAAACTGAGCTGATCGATCATAGCAGACATGACATGGCAGCATTATCATTATCGTCATCACCGTCATCCATGGAGTAGTACTCATCAAGTATGGATAATAAACCCTTGGCGCGCTTGTGCGGACAGATGCCACTGGCACATGCTGATCGGGATAGAAATTCAGGCGTCTGTAGCACCTTGATTTTCTCCCATCTATCCTCAGTAGTCGATTCTGTATCGCTGTGAACATCTGCGAACAAAGACTGAACCGCTGTTGCTGCATCTCTCCCCAAACATTCGATCAGTCAGAAAGTAAATTCTAGCCAAGCTCCATTTGACTTGCTGCAGGGCTAGTTCCATATGCACTAGATGGTACTCGGTCAACAGTGCTTCCTAGGGCTTTGTTGAGAGCCATCTTCACTGCTTTCTCCACAGTGCTTTCTAGAACTTCATCAACAGCCTTTTTCACGGCTTTATCGTAGCATCTTCGATCAAGCAGAAAATTCGGTAACACAAAACATATACCGACTGCCGACCTTAGTTGGAAGTAAAGTGACATGTTGATCGGAGCTGTCTTGTAATCCCAGAGCCCTAATCCGCCTCTTCAATAGCGAGGACAAGACCGATTAGGAATGCAGGCCAAACAGAATGATTCTTTTCCCTTTTGCCCTGATCGTAAGATTGTTAATCGATGTATCCCTGTGAAGAATGCCTGCCTTCCATAGAGACTCATATTCTCCCGTAGCTCATAGAGCTGATGTATTATTTCCGCCACATCATGGAGTAAGGCATCAAAGTCGGGATAGACAGCACAAGTGTTGTGTTTGACTTTGGCTCTCCATCATTATCATCTTCGGAGTCGAATTCGTTGCCCCAGGAGCCACAACCCTATCACATGATCTGATCGCGATGTCTACTTGCTCACTTGGTCCGTAGTGTTCAGGTCTGAACTTTGTTTGCCATTATCATTGATAATACCCAGGCAGGTATTGCGTCCTCTCTCTAGCGTTTCTTCTCACCTCATCAATTCGATCGTTGACGTCGGTGGTGGTAGGTTCAGGCTCCATGTCATCGATGTTGTCTATCCTGAAAGCTTGAAGGGCATGCTAGAAGATTGGTGGCACGGTTCATCAAATGCGGCTCCTAGAAAAAAAAAGTTGCGAGTCAGATTCAAAAGTACCTTCAAGAGGAGGCACATCCTTACAGTCTCTGCATATGACTTTTCTCAACTGACTCTAGTGGAAGCGCAGAATCACTAGATCTCCTGGTTGATGTAGGAGGGCATCTTCGAACATCTGTAGTGCAGTGTGTTTTCTAACTCTTCGAGTGCTGCTAGAATGATTCATGTGCCGGTGTAGCTTCCAGTATTCACAAATGGTTTGAGGGTCAAGGGTGTTTACAGCCACAACGGTTAGTTGATCGCGGATCTCTTCCTCTAGCTCTCGCAAGCGAATTCGTCAGTGAAGTGTACCTTCAGCATTTCTTTCCAGGGATTCTTCATTCCTCTTTAATCTTTTCTGCAGCCCGTCACATTTCTTAAGCGCTTCTTGAAACTTCCGTAAGTAAACGAAGGCAGATGGAAAATAGACGCCGGGGGTCGTGGCAAGGGCTGAATAGGACATCTTGTGACAGGTGCTCAAGACCCAAAATCAACCCGATTCCTAGGTGTAGCGGCGTCGCCAGAGAAAACTAAGTGTGAGGAAGAAAGAAGAAAGAAGAAAGAGAAAAGCTGGCGTTGGGCCATGAGGCTCATTAAATACATAAACAACTGTCATGGGATGAAGGCCTTATGAGGAGAGTGGTCTAGAATGGCAGAATCGCGAGATTATATCAACTTGTCTGTAGCTTAGAGCTTCCCTTCCTCTTTTCCTCTCTTCCCAAGCTTAGGATTTTCATTAGTTAGGACCTAATAACATTCGGTTCGAAGTGTTTTAGTGTTGTAACAACAACACTTAACGCGGCACTGCTTTTCACCGGGAATCCCCGTCTTTGTCATCGGTTCCCAAAACACCACCGCTCTCTCCGTATGTTGGAATAAGCTCATGGCCATGTGATGTTGCTGGATACGCGGAAAAGAATAAGCTTATCGAGACATCACACATCGTGGCGATGAATAAATCACCTCTTTCCACAGTCTACAGACACTGATATCAGCTGCGTAAAACATTCTAGAACGAAGGAAGATTTGTCGAAACCGGAATCGGAGCGATACGGTCAGGAAAGAAAGTCCTTTCGGCTCATCACATATAAGTCTCATCGCGGAGAGGGTTGATGCGCTGGACCCAGGTGGATGATACCCTTGAAACATATCGTGGCAGACATAATAAGGCGAACCATAACTTTGATCCATGGAATAAAAGTCGGTTGGGTCGGAATGAAGATTGATACAATTTCATCGACAAGAAGGAACCCTGATAGAGAAGGAATAGTATGGTGGACTTTGAGTCGCATGTGTTGAATTCTGATATTCAGTCTGTTATGGATTTTCACGTATGATCTGGTGATAGAGATTTGATAGCCAACTGGGGCCAGACGCGTATTCGATATTCCTATCGAAGTTAAGGCTCGAATGGTAGTGGTATTGTGCAGACGATCTAGTAAAGATGCCAATAGACTGTCTACTAGGACAGTCTATGGCATAGAATTTAAGACCACGCTTCGCTAATAGAGCAATTATCGATTCGCCAATGTTGTTCCTTTTCCGTGACAAGGTAATGCGATGGTTTTAGGAAGCAGGATCATTCATTTCAAACTTCAAAGTACCGTAGCTCTATTATCTTGATCCTTTGGTGTAATATTCTGTCCCTCAAGCGAAGTTAGCTTGATAGCAGATTCGGGAGACTAGTTTCGCCTTGTCGTTTGTAGACTAACTCCCACATGCTGTAAGAGCTCAGGTATGGCGATGCTAATGCAATGCTTTGCATTGGCATCCAGTTACATAGGCGTAGACCACCCATCTGGTCCGATTTTACGCTTCATTTCGTAATTCTCCGGCTCAGCACTGTCTGGGCTTTCCGCTGCCGTTGCTGCTGAAGATGATATCCCAACCGATATTTTCGCCTCAGGTTGGCTCATGTTCCGGTAATAGTACAACTTCTCCGTTGCCTTCTTCATTTTCTGAAGCTAAACCGGGACTTCTTGGTTAGCCTGTGTAGACATGTCAGTGACCCTGATCTCGTTGAGGACAGGACCAAATAACTTACCGACACTTAGACCTTTTGATGTCGTTCACAATTGATTAACTCATTCTGAATGACATGGATCCATCCAGTACCAATTCCATCGTTCGTCAAATCGTATGCAGGACATCCCGGTTATCTCAATCTTGCAGTATTTGAATTGAAATCCACAACTCGAGTGAATTTTGAATTGTTGGCAGTGTGTGTAGAGCTGATCTAGTATCTTCAACCGTGCAGTTACTGCAGGCATCTTTGGGAGTACCTGGCGGGGGCGGGAGCTGGCCCTTGGAAGGGGGCGGGCTATAGACAGTTGGTATCAAGTCAGGCGCCAGTTGAAAACATTCGTCTGTGTATATGCACCCCAGGAAAAGGTAACTGGGACATTGGCACCCAGAATGAGAGACTGCATATGAGGCAGTGTATTTTGGGGGTTGTGATTTTGAGTCATGCTGTGTCGAAATATCGATGTTAATTGAATTGTAATCTGTAGATATTCAAGAAATCAAGGATTGGTAAAGTCACTTACTCGTTCAAAGACAGCAGATGCAGCAGCCGGAGACGGCTCATTTAGTCCTCTGTGAGGCCTATATTCCTCGATTGTGTCGTTTCGACGGCCTGCATATATCGGCAGTGGATATTGAAGTCCGGATCTGGCCCTTTCCTCTGTAGCAGTAAATTTTCTTGGGCGTGATCTCGTTTGAGACACGGCCAAAAAGTCTTCCGATACTTGTCATTTCCGACCGTACTCCATGTCAAACTGTTGGTACCTCTTCGGTGATACATACTGCTATTGTAATAGTAGGGGATCCTTTTTGGTTGACTGTTCGTTTGATTTTTCTGTCCTATCTAGACCGCGGAGTAAACGCGTACAGTATGGCAGCACCATCATAGTGACTAGTTAAGCAAGCGGCTAACTGATTTGGTCATACACTAACCATGAGGTCAAAAGAGGTTAGAACTTGTATATAATTTGCCGGCGACGACATTCCATCACTTCTCCATCAATGATGAATTGATTGTACATCTGTTGAGAACCGGGAACATACCGCTCGACCCAAGAACAAACCTTCGATAGGATAGTGTGATGGCTGGTGTAGCATTCCATTCCAACCTATTTCCGAAAATTATAGGGGAACCTGCAATCGATTTAGTCCGCTCGTATCTGCGATCCTCGTCTGGTGTTGATTTCTCAACGAACTGTCTCTTGTAACGATGGATTATCAGACGAGGACCGCAGTCCACCTGGGGCTGTCCTAGCACTGGAGCTGTGATAAGCGACTTTTAGGTAACATTTGGCCACACGATTGTAGAAGCAATAATACCCATCCTTTGGGATACATTTCCAGTGGATGAATTCTCGCCACCTTGAGGATTACGCTTTCGTTGTATTTCTAGCGTATCGGTGACATTGTGTCCTTGCACAGGCAGGTTGTCTGTGTGCCGTCGATAACAGATTCTCGTCGGGTGCTTTTTGTGAAATGCTTCTTCTGGCGAAAAGATGTCGACGGTGAAGCAGTGAATACAAACATCCGAGGCCATCGATGCATAAAGATCCAATCTGATGAAGGCATGTGTGTCGTGTGAAAGTCTTGGATGGGAGTGAGTCAATGTGCCCTCGAATAGGAAATGTGAGACAGTCATTGGAGGTTTGATAATTCTGGCATGTTTCAAAGTACCACTTTGATAGTTTTGGCATTCCTCATTCCGAAACATGATAAAGATATTGATGAACTTCGTCATTGTGTTTATCTCGCTCACGCCTGGCAGAGAAGAAAGGACGATAGACTGGTGCTGTACCGCATTTCCCAGGATCAGTCTGCAACTGCTGGCGTAGTCTCGTCTATCGACCCTGTGGAAGGATACTCTAAGGAAATGGAGAGCTGATAATCAGGCCCCAAGGGTGTGGATAACCCTATAGTTGCTTGAGAATTGGGATTGGTATGTGGTGGATTCTGATATCCAGTCCGGTATGAATTCTCACGTATGATCTGCTGATAGCGATCGAATAGCCAATTGGGTGCATAGGCTTATTCGGCATTCGAATCAAGTTGAGGCTCGAAGCATCATTCATCTGAAGATGAAGATGAAGTTGAAGTTGAAGACGATACCAATGGGTGGGTCATTCCAATGCACGCGAAATCTGCTGCGAAGGCCTAAGAGCATAATGATACCTGAGGCAGGGCTTGTATCTGCATCCGTGAAATCCGGCTTCGGGAAAGCATACCCCGGGCTCTGCGGAAGTTGAGATAACCCTCCACCAATTTGAATGCATTGGTGATCGTACTGTCCGCGAGAATGTATGGTTTGAATACTCCGAGCCTACTGGGATCGCATGGACATTGGTGTAGGAGAGCTGAGAGTACGACCACGCTTTGTCTGAGAACAGAGTTTTCGTCAGCGGATGGATGTGTTCTCGGACTGAAAGTTCCTTCAACGAAGTTCACGTCATCAATGATTCCTCCTGAAGCTTTGCTAGAGAAAACTCTTGGTAGGTAGGCAATGCCAACACTAAGTTGAAACTTGAACGGTCATTCGTGTCCAGTATGTTGCTCGAGGGGAGACATCCAATGATCTTATTTGGATCCTCAGAGCTTGTGAGAACGTCGAGTGACGATGGGAGACCATCTGTCTTATTTGGAGCGTCCTCGTTTGGGGCATTCCGTGCTGTGTGCCCATGGCATTCTCAACCAGCCATGTATCCCTATCATACTCGAAAGGGATTTTATCATGGTATGCTTAGATATCTAGCTGGAAATGACATGATGAAGAGACATGAATGAGCAACTAGTTCGGTGAGAGTATCTCTCAGATTCCAGAAGGAATGTATCAGAGAAAAAGAATAATAATTCATGTTGGTTCCACTGTGCTCTACAGTGAAGACCAATGAAGCTATTGTTGCCCTCAAGATAAGTAATATTCGCTTATCCTCTAAGTTAGATGAAGGTGAGTGCCAGTGTCCCTTTTTGGGATATCAACAATTCGAAAACACGTGTCGATTTTCTGGAAAGGGATATGGCGGAGGGAAAAGGGCCAATTCTCACAGTGCTCAAATACAACTTCCCATGTTCACGAGGGTCCAGATGTCCTGTTCCATCTGGCTTTTGCGATCCTACCAGCTGTTGGTGATGGCTCTCGAAGTCTGCAGCCTTGTCCTTGCGTTGATCCTCACCGTGGTAGTATTATAACTTCTTCAGAGTGATCTTGTCCGAGTCAGGGCCAGTAAATACTGACGTGGTGTTTAGCTTGCTCTGACGGAATGGGTGGGATCAATGTCGATTCTCTTGAAGCGCATCGAAATTGCCGTCAAACACTGTTTTGACATTATTTGGATAGGAATACAGCACGAAAAAGGAGTTTCCTTTTTTATGTCCTGATTGGCGACGAATATGTTCGCATGGACACTAGCCAATGCTTGTTAGGGTGGAGATATGGTACGTGCTGCCTGCAAAAAACCTTCCTTTCATACTTCCTCGCTTTCGTTGATACTTTCGTAGTCGTCCTCATCATCTGCAAAGATAGATTCTGCAGGCCATCGCAGTGTCATCACTTCAGTAACATCCGACGAGGAGGGAGTTGTTTCCATGTCTCCTACAACCACTTTTATCGGAGCCATGAAGAAATTTCATCACTGTATCATCAAAGTTCGTTAGCTCATTGAACACCCGTATTGAAGACAATCTTGGATAGGGCTATCGGCTGCACTCACGGAGAGCTTGGTCTCAAGATGGTATTTGAATTGTGTAAATTCATATGCTAGCTGGACAACCTTGGAAGTCTTCTCTGCTTCAGTTTGGCTGCCTGTGCCGAAGAGGAAAGAAATCTTGTGGATGGTTGACGTGAGAACCGGAAAATATACCGTACGCCCCAAAACGAGCCACCGTTTTCTCATGACCATGCATGGAAGTGGGCGTGAAGCAAGAAGTATGAAGAAGACTGTAATGAACGATTAGCTAATTGTTACAACTTGATCCAGGGGCCTGAGCTACCTGAAGTGGTGATGTTAGCCAGAGGTAATTGAGAGTGTAGTGGAGAAGCAGTGACAAGGAACGCCCGACGACAGGGCACTGCTCAAACAGTTCATAACCAGTTCGAAATGGAATACCAAGACTCAGGAGCAGACCTTGTGAGATCATGTTTCAGCAATGGCAATCAACTAGAATACGACTATTTGACTTACATTGGCTCATGAACTGGCGAGAGTGGAAGCTTGTATATGGCTTTGAACCTAGCTGAATCGAAAGGTAAGCAGTTGACATTAGAGACTCCATGGATGTATATAGGCTCAGCAAAACGACTCGAGAGCTGACTCAGGATATGGAAGGGCAGTATATCAGTCACAGCGGCAGAGGATGGTCGTACTTCTGGTGGATGTTAAAGGAGCAGTAGATGCAGCAGTAGGAGCAGGATTGAGACCCGCAAAATTTTTTTGTGGAAGAAATATTTTGAGGGAAAGGTGGGAGAACGGCTGCTTTAAGTATCCAGCTTAGAGGCATGGATCTAGCCCAATCTGGCATATTGACGACGATGCGATATGGTGCAATTGGCGATTAATGCTAAATGGCTGAGATCTTGTGGCTTCTTTGTTGTCTATACCATGAATCACATGTGACTCCAGGTTTGGTCCATATATTTGAGGATAGAACTGATTTCTGTGCAACAACAGTCAAAACACAGAATGAATTTCTGAGCAACAGTCAGTAACAGGACTAATATCTGTGCAACGGTGAGTGATATAGAACAAAGAACCCAACAAAGGACCTTTGATCAACTGTAAGATTGTTGCCAGTCAATACCATGGTGTGTTTTCAATCAATCGGTCCCTACATACAGCATAACTTAGATATGGGGCAACAAAGCCTGGAGATAATGTGACACCTGGGCATGGCTCTGCCTTCCCGTCTCAGTTCACGGATAGGGCTAGGAGCCGTGTAACCCTATCCGCGCCGTATTGGGAAGTCATATCAACATCAGACGTCAGAGCTGGATAGGGAAAGGCGCCTTGCACAGAGATTTACATGAGCAGTGAGAACCTGGGCTTTTACTTCATTTCTTCCTTTTTCCCCTTTATGCTTAATTTTACCTGTCGACAAGCACCTCTTGTACGAGATAGTTAGCTAGAATAGCGTACTCAAACCAAGCAGATTGGCACCGTCACAGATAACCCTAAGCCCTAATATAAGACCTGTGAGAGAAGGCTTATTATGCTGACAACCATTACGCCAAAGCTTCTCGAAGCTCATATGAATCAACCTCGTTTTGTTCTTCTTTTTTTTTTTTTTTTTTTTTTCATTATCGGCCTTCGGTTTACGCAGCTTCCGAGTTACAAACCGGACTCCGAATAGCCTCATTATTAGAACTTTTTGGCCTTCCCCGTACCGAGGCAATGGCTGAACTCTCGCCCCTCAAAAGTGGATTACCGGCGGATATAGGAGAAGAAAAAGGTCCGGTGCGTATTTAGTGAGATTCAACTGTCAGAAGATTATACTAAAGTTAGGAAGGGAGACCCAACTTGAGGCTGTATTTCGATATTGTAACTTTATATTTACGTAGATGCACTTACGTAGATGAAAACTTGTAGCGACAGCTGACAGATTCTTATGCGAGCAATTGGTTTTATTTGATTGTTTGATTACTGATCCTATGGGTCCTGGAACCCTGGGTAGCCTCGTGGATAGAGTCCGGGCCAATCTGTGCTCGTAATGAAAATATGGAGTCTAATGGATGAAGTATGGACATCCTAGGAATTTGTCACTCCTTCTTGGCGTATATTTTCTGAATGGGTCGATAGATTTTGCAACAAGACTGTTTCTAAACATATCAATGGAAGTCCAGTCTGTATAGCATTGTCAGCAAAAGATGGTTCTGAGGTATAGACATGAAGAAAATTCCATGCCAATCTTGGAACTTACGTACATGTCGGGTCACCGCTTGTTTCCAATCCAGCTCTCGAATAAGCTCTGGAGCTAGTTTCAGAGTGTGCAATTAAATAGAAACATTCGACGAGTAAGAAGTGAGTATTGCTAGCTACCTCTACAGATCAAATAAGCTTATTTCCTAATGTGGGATCTAATTCAAGAGCTTGCCACTATGCTGTCTAGTGCTGTACATCAGCTCACCCAATGAATCGCGAGCCGGGGCCAGAAGCTGACATTGAACACTCAACTCAGGCCAATGATATCAGTAATCAATGGATGATAGTAGACTCAGCCTACAGCTCCCTAACATTGGCACTGAGTATAAGTACTGGTCGCTTCCCAGGCACTCTTGTATCCAAGCAACAACCTCAACAATCATCAACAATCATCATCAACTTCTCACCCTTCTTCTTTCGCTGTCAGTTTTTCGTTAGACCGTTTTCGTTACTTTAGAATCCTATTGAAGCTGGTTATACTAACCCGGTAAACATACACAGAACAGATACCGAAAAATGCAGCTCACCGTTCTCCTCGGCTTCCTGGTATACCTTGGCCAGGCAACCCCAACCCCCGAGGTTCCCGCCGAAGAGACCAAAACTCTCGAACAGCGGTCGACTGGTGTCTGGCTCGATGTCTACCACGAAGGCAATTGCAACAGTGGCTGGGAAGATCAACCCAACTCCGGCTGGGTGTGGTCAGGTCAATGCAAAAACTTCGAATCCTTCACTTACGGAGCCAGGCTCGGACAGGTTGATCTAAATAAAGGTCAAGTTGAATGGCAAGAATCCTGCACGCTGAAGTTCTGGGAAAACGCGGATTGCCACGGCAAAGCCACTGTGCATCATGTTAAGGATACTGGAACATGGAAACAGGGTAATGGTCCATTTTTCTATATGGCGTATAACTGCTTTGCCACTGCCAACACGGCTGACGGGTCGTTCCATCTTCAAAATGGAGCGGCGAGTGTCTTGATGACTTGTTAGATTGGGAGTAGTCGTGGGGACTCCAGAAAAAGATAATCTAGGCAAGATCACATGTATCGAGGGGGATTAAGATGTCGAATGATGATGTATCGAGTTAAAATTCTGTTCTTTCAATGTTGACGTGCAAAATTTACGCCAACTCGAATTTTTTTACAATGGGTTACCTTTTTTACTATACCCTGCAGAATTAGCGCAATAATATCCAGGTTTTCCCTTGCTCAGAATGTGAAATAAACGCATGAGATAAATCCGGCCTAGCATGCATTTATGATAATTCCACCAGGGCTCTTTTATGTGATAGTGAAGTTATACGGCGGGTTGTGATTCTTCATGAGACGGATCTTTGGAATAAGAAGGTAGAGTATATTAGAAGAGGCCGTCATATTCTAATTCTAGCATGGCTAATATCAATTTGTTGACATACTGGTATTGACTTGACAAATTAACCGATGCACCGACACCAAGTCATCACATTCTCATATCATTTCATTTACCACTCCCCACTGGACGAAATTGAATATATGGCCCGTCTTTCAAGCTGGTAAACGCCGAGAGAGTCTGGAATTGCCCCTTAAACACGCCCTTGCCCTCTCCCACATCTCCAAGCTCCGCCTCTGCCTTGCGGAAATCGCACTGAACAATGATAGCAGCCATTGCTAGTGAGATCTCTGTAAGTGCCAACCCCTTTCCAACACAGTTCCTTGGTCCTGTCGAGAATGTTGCAAAAGCAGCTTTGGCCAAGCTCACGGCTTCCTGGCCGCTCTCCTCCGGGATCCAGCGTTCGGGACGAAACCTGAACGGTTCTGGGTAGTATTTCTCGCTACGGTTTAGGGACCAGATTCCAGTGGCGACCTCATAGCCGGCCGGGACATGCACGCCGTTTTCTGGAATGCTAAGACCTCCGTCAAGGACCTCACGCCAAAGTGCTCCACTAACAGCAGGGGAAAGGCGTAGAGCTTCTTGTATGCATGCGCGAAGATAGGTGCATGAGTTAAGTTTCGGGCCCTGAGATACTTCTTCCGGTGTTGTAAAGACTGACCGGACTTCTTTTGTAACTCTATCGTAGGCGGCAGGATCTCGGGTAAGGTAGAAGAACAATGCGGCCATACCGGTTGATGATGTATCAGAACCTATGTTTCATGAGCATATGTATCATATAGAATAACTCAGAGTACCAGGTAAGAACCATAATCTTCAAACTTACCAGCGATAATCAGAAGGTTGCTATCAACCCAGAGCTGCGTGTTCGAAAGACTCTCCCCCGTTTCCGGGTCCGTCGCCGAAAGAAGTTTACTGAAAACATCGGCAGAGTACTTTTCTCCCTTTTCCTTCCTCTCCTGCATTATCTGTCCACTCTTTTTTGTGAATCGAATTGCCTTTTGTCGCGCTCCCGGGAATAGAATATGGTGTAATCCAATCTTTTCGAGATCGGGGAGTTGAAGGAGGAAACCAAAACGTTTTAACTGGGCCATGACGCCGTCAATGATCCAGTGGTTCTCAGAGTCGCCGATCAGATTATAGGATGCACCGAAAACAACTTGTGATATCACATCGAAGGTGTAGAAGTCACCTAAATTTCAAACCTCGTTTAGTCTAAAGTTATAGAGTTAGGGAAAGTGGAAGACATACTCCAATTACTCATATTCTTCGGGACACTCCACCCGTCTCCAGTTGACTTCAGCGATGTATTGAAACGATCATCCGTTTCACCAAGGGCATTTGCGAGCGACGCCGCAATCCTCGTCAACCGATGATCTACGGCCCGGATGTGAGCATCCGAGAAGCCTTGGTTGAGAAGTCCTCGAAGCAGCTTGTGTCTCTTGTCGTCAAGAGTGCAAAGAGTAGCATGAGTACCTCTGAAGAATGATACTTTCTCGTAGCCCCTAGATTTGTGTACGTTCGCGCCGTGCCCATAGATAGCTTTAAAACCCGCTTCTGCGTTGATCAAGATCCGGTTGGGTCCGTACCGCACAACGTCCCCTTTTGATGGTTAGCAAGGGGTTATCGGGAGTCAAAAATCTCAAGTGCTTTTACCGTATTTCTGATGGCATTCCCAGATATCAGTGTGCGCATCCCCGATCCACATGTGATATACCGCATACCCACTGGTCAATTTGGCAAGTAGCGGACCCGGATATTTGGCGTATGGGTGAAAGAACAATCGATATACGCCAACCCCGATCTATTATTTTTTGATGTTAGCACATTATCAATGCTTTTCTGGAGACAACGCACAGTTATTGACAAAAGCAGCCCAACGGAGATGACGGATGCGCGCCACAGCGCAGCTTGAAGGTTTTCCATCCTTAATACACTTTCGGGACGGGATTCAACCAGCCTCTTTACATGGGCTCAGAGAGTGCTAAACCAAAGAATATTAAAGAGGTCAACGGTTGAAAAAGGGTTTTCATTTATATCCTAGGCCTTTATCATTCTGTACTGCACGCTAGTTTACGTACAGCTTGAAATTAATAATCCTTTTTGATCGCAGTTCGTGGCAACATCATCCTAAAACAGTTTTTCTACAGGCATATCATGAAATAGAACATATATCGCCCCCTTTAGCCTACGCTGATTACTCATCTGTCCGAGTTTTCGGTATCGAGGATGTTAAGTGATCTTCCATCCTCATGATTACTGATCTTCTCCATTGCAGCCCTAAAACCGGTGGATTAGCACAGTTTAAAAGCTTGGCGAGCTAACACATTCATTTTTAAACCAAGATTAGGCATGAATTTTAGCTATAGGGTTTGAGTCAAATCTACAAGGTTGAGAAGAGGTAGCAGCTACTTGCGTAGAAGTGCTAACGTGGCGCTCTTCAACCACATAGCAGTCTGGGCCTCTTATTGTCTATGAAATTTCATTGGTTCAGGTGATATAATTTAGGGCATGGCATGATTCAAGTAGCTATGAGCCTATAAGCATCATTATTCAGGATCTAAATCTGGCGTCACAGTCCATGTCTGCAACCCAATACCCATCCAAGATCTTCAAAAAGTCTTACCAAATCGTACTTACTAGTTGCAAGGTTAATAGTATCACTATTATCCATTGTCCTATGTCCTACCGAGGTACAATGAACTCGATTGCCACGGAACGGATACCAGATTTGAAACAGCGAGGCAGGTTCTTTCAATATATTTTCTTTCTTTTTATATAAACTTCTTCTTTTATTCTATGAACTCTCTATATATATATATATCTCTCTCTCTCTGTAAGCTAATCGTGCTCAGTTTAATGTTATCTCCAGTAGATACACAATGCCGAATTGTGCCTAGGTACCAGACATATTTCGAGATCCGTCATAGACTTAATTCTGTATTTCCATTATCTATCTAGATACGTCTCTTTAGTCACATGGGTTAGGAGGTACCATACTTGGTTGCCATTCTTGACAAGTTGGTGCAAGGACACAATACTTTGAAAATAAATAACGGACTTTTCTCCATGCAGTATGAGCTTTTACCTGTAGAAAATTACTAAAAATGAGATGGACTCTGATGCTATTTTCTATTTGCCTTTGTCCAATAGCTACCTAGATGTGATTGAAACACGCCATTGATTTATTATAGCGTGGTGGATGATCTTGTCGAACAAGAGGGGGTACACTCCTTAATGTATCAAGTCCCGAGGTCAGTCAAAGGGTAGTTGTTGGATCGTTGAGGCAGTCGAGTTGACCTGGTGGGTTGTCGGAACGTTGGTTTACTAGAGCGATGACTAAGCGAAGGCGAGCACTAAACAATACGTATAAGGAACTAGGTCTATTTTCCGGCACTCCTCTCTAAGTCGCTATCTAGGAGTTTTGAACCTGTTTTTATATACAAGATTCCATAGAAGTGATATCACCAAAAGTCGACACTTGTGTGCAAATCGAACTTTCTAGAGATTGGCTGTAAAGTTGATTTGTAATGTTCAATATCGCGTTGGAATGTGATGCCAATTCTCGAAATTTCTTGATACGCAAATCTTGTCCCATTCCCAATTCCTCTCCCAAAATGGCTTAGCTCATCCTGAGTTCCAACATGGGTTGTTGGATATTTGATACGCTAATCCCAATCCGGATGCACTGACTAATCCTTGAATCCTCGGAAAAGCAACATATCCGCGAGAACAAGAGCGCCAAAAAGCAGACTACATTTTGGAGTCAGGATTGTTATTTATTCCGTAAATCTGTGAATTTCGCCACTACGTTTTGTATATAAAGAGGATCAGGATGTGTGTCTAGAGGGGATTTTAGAGAGTGTGCAAATCAGAGTCAATTATTCCTCACCCAAATTGTACGCTCCTATCAGAGCCTAACCCTGTTCGGACTAGTACCAAAAGATTCCAATATGGGTAACCAGTCACGTGATGTTTCACGTGACTCCGGCGCAAGAGTTATCTCACAACGCTGTTGAATAGCTTCAGAGAGAAGAACAGACAATCACATACATTTTACCCATACAAAACTGCAGTACCTGCTAAACATCCTACGTACGTACGTACATTAACGTGTACACGTGCTTTATGCACCCACAGTACTAAACTCTACTTTTTAGAATTCGCAATTGAGGTTCTACAACCCTGGGGTGGTTATGGCGCTATTCAAATATAAAATAAGTGTATATATTTTTTCCCATATGTGCAGATTATATACACGGATATGTACCAATTAATCTCCCTTCAGTCTGATTATAAATTCATTCAATCACAATTTTTCATTCTCAAAGGATCGCCACAAAAAGGTTTTTGACCTCACGTGGTTATTTAAGCTTGAGCGGCGAAACCGAGCTGGAGGTTGTCGCCATCAAAGACAACGTATTGGCTCTTGAGGAAGACATCACCGAGAATGCTGAAGCCAATTCCAGAGTTGGACTGGATACCACCGAAGCAAGTGCTGCCAGTAGAAGCATAGTTGATGTATTTACCAGGGATAACGGCAGTGTAGTCACCAATCTGGACACCGAAGTCAGGAAGATCAGCGCTGCAGTCAAAGACGTAACCACCCTGGGAGGAGTCGTTCTGGGCGCCCTGGACTTGGCTGTAGTACTCGTCGACAATGCTGTCATCGAGGAGGACAAGGGTGGTGCCAGTGTCGGCAATGGCGGAGAAAGAGCTGCCGCCGCCAGAGCCACCGATGGAGTAACCGTCGGCAGTGAATTGCCAGAATCCTTGGCTGTTGTCGACGTTGGTGTAGGCGAGCGAGCCCTTGTACTTGGACTTATCGATGAAGCCAAAGTCGTAGGTACCAGGAGCCTGGTGCTTCAAGGTAACAGCGAAGACAGGCTTGGCCAAGCTGCTCTTGACATTGTCGTAGAAGGTCTTCTGAGGGGTAGGAGAGACGGTGTTGATGGAAGAGAAAGCCAATCCAAGGAGACCGTCGTTGCTGGTATCCTGGGAGAATTCGCTGCTGACTTGAGTAGCGACCTCAACGGCCTGGGAGCTGGCGGTGACACCGCCGACGACAACCTTGTCCTTGTAGACAACACCGCTGGCGGAGCTGCCGTCTCCATAGGAGATTTGCCAGCTGGCACCGGAAACCTTCTTGCCGGTGCTGGTGTCGTAGGTGCTGTGAGAACCAACTCCACGGGTGCTGGCAGAGTAGGTCCAGCTGTAAAACGTGTTAGTTTGCAGTCCCATTTACGTAAGGAAAATGAATACATACAGATCAGCGGAACCAGTGTCAAAGTCAAGGTGCAAGGTGCTGCTACCAGCAGTGATAGGGGTGACGTATTCCTCATCATCGGCGGTGGGCTTGTTGGTGGCAGAGCCAGACTGAGCGGAGGCAGCAGCAGAGGCGACATTGCTAGGAATCTCAGCATGGTACTTGGCAAGGGCCTTGGCGTATTTGACAGCGGGGTGGATAGCAGGCTTCTTGACGGCAACCTGGTTGATGGAGAAGCTAGTGGTCGAGCTGGGAGCAGGGGCAGCTGCAGCAAGAGCCGACAGGGCCAAGGCAGAGACGACAGTCTTGGAGTTAACCATTTTGATGAGATGGATCCGGAAGAGGCAGATGATTGAGAATGAAGAATTGTGATGATCTGGAGAAAGAAAATTCAGTTGATCGAGGGGGATTTACTTGATATTTATACTTTTTGATCCCGATGATAGTCCAGTATTATTCTATCACGTATGAAAGGAGGAAGATAACGATGTCGCATCTTTGCTCCCGTCATTCCTAGCCTGTCTTTGGTGCTGATACTATTCCTCTGCAAATGGAAACTTGATCGCGAATGACCATAAAACGTTTACCCGAGATAAGAAACATCCCCGACGTACGAAGAGGGGAGATGGTTGTCTGCACGAAGCCCCATCCTGGTATGTAGCACTTATCTTCAGACACGGTCCAATTCAGTCATAGTATCAGGAAACAACGAAAAGAGTCAGCGA
Organism: Talaromyces stipitatus ATCC 10500; assembly: GCF_000003125.1. Taxonomy (NCBI): domain Eukaryota; kingdom Fungi; phylum Ascomycota; class Eurotiomycetes; order Eurotiales; family Trichocomaceae; genus Talaromyces; species Talaromyces stipitatus. The sequence goes on along the minus strand of NW_002990117.1, from coordinate 1,169,251 downwards.
ATCATGTTGCATTCGTTATTGGCATGTTTAATGACGTGCCGAATGAAAGGTGGCAGTAGGCTTGAAAGCATTGAAACCATGGCGTAGATCGTGTCTGGCCAAGACTTGTCGAAAGCATTGATTATTCAGAACAGATGTCTGTCTTTCGAGACTAGCACCTCGTCGAGCAATATGCAGATCCCTCGATTGCTACCATGCGATGCTTGTATATGCATAAGCTTCAGCCCATCGATCATTAGATCCGTTCTAAATCCCGGATCATCACCAACGAGTAGACCTGGTTGGCTGAAGCTTGACAGGACGTAGCAATCTAGAAAATTCATACCCCGTATTTATTCCACCAGTCTAGCCTCAATATGGTAGGTCACAGTAAGCAATCACTGAAATGGCCCGGTTGTGGATCTGATTCGTGATCAGCGTTGAGGCTCAGGTTCCCATTTTATTAAAAGAAACTGGCTTATATAAATTAAACTGCAACAATCACTGGTGCAAGGGCCAGCATGAAAAGTCGGAATATTGCATTTTGCCGAATGATGCGCTCCTATGAGAATTCATGATAAGCAATACAACATAGAGCGGCATAGATTCCAGGAGGAAATGGCGAGGATGTCTCATGACGTGTGAGAGCATTAAAATGCTTAGAAACTTTCGAGTCCCTTATTCACATTGCGATCGTCTTTGCTGAGGCATAGTGCTGACCAACCGATTGCACCAGGAACAGCACAGAAAAAATTGCCAAGTACTAGTATAGTCGCGCCGGAAGCGATTGAAACAGCTCTAATCTTACTTCAGTGCCAACCGAGACGATTAGTAGCGTCGAATGAGGGCTTCCGGAGGTCTCCGTTGAGTCCTTAACAGACCTCTTTTATCAGATCGAGTGGAAATTTTGTGTCATGTGAAAGCGGGGGCTGTAAGCTTGATGTGACTATACCGACTCGTGTCTTGTTGAAGCCAATTCGACATGATAAGTCGTTCGGTTCGAATATATTGCTTGAATATTGTACGTGTCGACATTATGCAACGGCATTGATGCGAATTCCCCTACCAATCTTCCTAAAATCCAATCACCTTCCTGATAAAGAATGATATGAACTCTAGAAGCGAGAGATCTACGGCTAAAATCCACAACTGGCGGCGCTAGTCGGGATGTTGGGTATGATCGCGCGAAGCAAAATCCGCCAGTACTAATTTTGAGTCTTATGGCCGTGAGACCAATGAAATCAAGCATCTGCCGGGTATATACACTCAACTAACTGTTTACGGCGCATACCCTGGACACGTTGTAGCGACTTGCGACTACCGAGTGCTGAATCCCGGGCATCCCGCTTGCTAACAGAGTATTATTCGATGAGTCGACATGGCCAGTCGATAACACTGGAAAACAAGCCTACCTACAACCCTTGGCATCTATCCTTCGATAACCGTCGTCTACCCCTGAACTAGCACGGATCAGAACTAGTTATATGCTCTTAATTATACCGCGGACAGTTGATAACGGATTCGTGATGATTGCTATCAATTGGTCATATCTGCAGCAGACCATCTGAGCAATCCCAGCACGAACACATCAGCCTACCGAAGTCGACGATTCAGTGAAAGAAACCGGATTGATATGTAGAAGAGCAACAGAATGCCAACTATGATCGCCACTTTGGGCTATGACAAATTTAGGGTAGAGGCTTAGGGTATAGGGTATAGGGCTAGGGTATAGCCTATAGGGCTATGTTGGACATTGACCGCAATAGTGCACTTCCGGCCCAGTCTTATGAAACAAAGGGAAACTTGACAAGTCATAAGTTAGATTCAACTTGGGTTCTTCAGACAGAGCTATCTTGAAGAATTTCTTCACTTGGATGGGATGAATAGTGGTTCTCCCATCAATATCTAGACCAGTTGCAACGATTAGGGTCAGACCTCAAGCGCTCATCCAAGCGGCAAAAGCATAACTTGGTCGTCATCGACGCCGCGGCGGCTGCCCTTCCAGTTCAACACCAGACCTCAAATCGCGAGACGAAACGCAATGGATATCATTCCTAAACCAGAAGTCAACTTCAGAAGACGAGTGGCTATGAATGAATGTGCAAAGGAGCGGAAGAGGATTCCCCCAAAAATGGGTCAAGCATGTACCGATCGCGCATCGCCCCACAGCCGAAGCTGTACGTCCGTATCTTCATCGACTACTGATTGAGCTGTTCCTGATGATAATGAATTGCCTTGACCTGAGGGATATTTTATACCTATGATCAGGAAATCCATGCAACTTCTGGGGAACTGGGATATTCCAGGGTCTTCAGGAATGCCTTTATCGAAGGAAGCCATTGTCTACGAGCGCCTCGAGTTGTGTCAAATGTTGATCAAAGCTGGTGCAAGTCTTGATTCACCTGTTCCCACAGAGCCACCCATACCAAGGATCCCTCCCAATACACAGCGGAACCCGGATCGTCTTACTGATTTCACTGATAACGAAGCTAACTTCTGCTGGGCTCCCAACTATCCATACTTGGGCCCGCTTCATTTGGCCGCGATTGTGGACAATCTGGAAATAGTAGAACTATTCTTATCATGCTGCGCGGACACCGGTGCATCGGCAGGGGGTACGGGTCGCTGCTGCACTTAACGAAATGCAATAGAATTGCCGAGTTACTTCTTTTGCATGGGGCAGCTGTCATGCATTGAATGGAACGGGCGCTACGCCGTTGATGATCGCTATAGCAATGCGCAGAGAAAAACTTGCTGAGATACTTACTTGAAGCGCATGTGGATCCTAGCGCTTGCAGTCAAGAATCGGTGATGCCAATGGCTATAGCATGCCAAAGCGGCAATACGAACATTATACGCCAACTGATCACCTCCAGTTATGAGGTTCAGGTCATGAAAAACATCTTCGGGGTGATTTACTTCCTCCGCTTGCAATAGCGGTTGTACCTGGACACAAAGAGGCCACGCGAATATTGTTAGAAAATGGAGCGAATGCAAATTTCTTGTCGCCCGGTTGGGGAACTTTACTGCATATTGCCCAAGATAGCAAGATTGCTCAATTACTTATTGCGTTCGGCGCTGACATTGGCGAAAGAGGTCTTGAAGAATGAACGTCATTGCAAAATGCTGCTCTTCAAAAAAAGCATGATGTGTTCAAGGTGCTTGTGACTGCTGAAGCAGATATGGACTTTCATGCTGACTGCCACAATTTCTTGTCCGCGCTGTCCGTGATGACCAGTATACCACAGTCAAGTTGCTTGTCACGCGTTGTAATATTAAAATTCCCGCGGACATAAAACTGAAACCACTTCAAAACTGCCGCGAAGGCATGGCACGCTTGTTGATAGAGACAAATTCTTACATTCTGAACATTCCAGATGGCGAAGGCAACACTATGCTTGATATGGCGATCCAATGGGGCTCGGGCTCACTGCTCCAACGGCTCATTGACGCTGGAGAAGATTCCTATAATGTTGAAAAGACGAAACTACCAACCGGTATACCGGCGCATAAAAACAAGCTGGGCATTTTGCGGGATTTCAGAGAGAGGCGATGGCAAGAAACCCAATATCTATTATTTGTCGATTCTACTAGCGACTGAGAATGAGCCGGTCTATGTAACAATACTCAAACCTCTCGGGTTAATATTTTAATGATTCTGAAGCCACTGAATCATACCGTTTCGTATTCCCACTAATATCAGTTTAGATGACTCTAATGTGGAACTGAAGAGCACGTAATTGTTAACACTAAAAGAGATTAATATATTAGACGTACCCTTCATCCCTAAATTGTATTCACGTCTCGATATCATTAATTATGAGATGGGCCCTGAGAGTCCTCCCTTTCGTTATAGCCAGGTTCTACTGTATATGCTACGTCTTCAACTCCCGAGGTCCATTTATGTCCACGCTAATGGATGGGTTTTGTTTGAGCTCATTCAATTAATCCATCCTTTTTGATTCACAGATGCTACACACTGAGAGACGATCATGCAAGAGAACATACCCTAGAGCCCCAGTTGCTCTCTGTTGTCAGCCTCGGGAATTCGACGCACATTGGTTATTAGGATACATAAGTTTGATCCGTATGTAATCTTCACTCATGCACTGCCGCGTAGATAGGTCGGGAAATAGCAGCAAGATCAAAACATAAACACGAGCTGGCATCTGTTGACCGAGGGACGTCAAGAAGTCTACATAATCCGGCCGTCTTATTGGTCAGATTAGACTTATATGTACTAATCCAAAAGAGGCCAGATTTATGGATGTATTAGCCAATCAGAATCGTGATTCAGCACGCGACGCGTTGTGATCCGCATGCTTTTTCCAGTCACCCCTATTATCCCCCTACTATAAAGACTTCTGGTTTTTCTTTTTTATTTTGGCAAACATCTGACTAAATAGCGGTATTCTGTACAATAGAGGTCAAATGTAAGTAATATCTATCTCTCTGCTGGAGCATTCCGTTCCCATTTCCTGTTTACTTAGATATACTTAGTCTAAACTTTTCCATCTCTCGAGCCCAGCGAGAGCAGACAACTGGTATAGACCAGAACAACAGCAACAACACCATTCTTTAAGTGAAAAAAAGAGAAGACAATAGTCCGAGAGAGGAGAGGGAACACAAAAATGAATATGACAGCAAGGGCTAGGCAGCGTGCTCAGATCCAACGCATCGGGCGAGAGCTTATGTATCAGCTCCCCGCTGAGTTGTTCACAGCAACCCTAGACTACCTCAACTTCGACGACATTATGTGGCTCTGCGAAGACCCGGAGTTTCCTTCTGGATTGCTGCAGCGAAAACATCTCCTGGATCACTACGGTTCCTCGATATTAGGCGATGTTGTATCCAATGACTGGAAGTTTCATTCAGCGATCAGGAACTTTATCCACATCCTTGGAGAATGGGATGTCAAAACCCGCCGACACAACCTTAGGCCTTTACTTGCAACGATTGACAGTTATGGACGATACGAATTGTGTGAGACATTCCTCGAGGAAGGTGCGAAAGTGAATCATTCCGAAACGACTGTGTTCTCTATACAAAGACTACTAGACTACTTCATGGGAATGAGAGAGGAGACATTGGGAAAGTACATTGATATTGGCGCAAGCGAAACCAAAAATGAACTGGCTAAGACGCCTTTGGAACCGCTGCATGCTGCCGTGCTTGCGATGAAGAAGGAAATAGTGGAACTGCTTTTGAAGCACGGCGCGAATCCCAACTCGCGTGCGGGAGTACTTGGGACGGCATTGCACTTTGCGAAAGATGATAAAGTGGCCAAGTTACTTCTTGCACATGGGGCAGACATCAACGCTAAGGATGCGTTAGGGTATACCCCGCTGTCTAATGCCATATTGAAGGACAAACCAGATTTGGTTAAGTTGTTAGTTGAATCAGGAGCAGATGTCGAACTCTTGTACGATGGTAATCTGTCAGCACTTGATCTGGCAATTAAATACAGCAGGTACAACACCAACATTGTGCGAACATTGGCTGATGCTAAGTGTTACATCAACGGTCCCCCGGGTGTTGTCCCTCCTCTGCACCGGGCTGTTGAAAACAATGAAGAAGACATCATCCCAATACTGATTGAAGCAGGGGCAGATCTCGCTGTGCGCTACGAGGGCCGAACAGTATTGCACGTGGTGCAAAGTCCGTGCATTGCCAGTCGACTCCTTGCATACGGAGCAGACGTCAATGCAAAAGACAAAAATGGCTCCACACCATTTATGCTGGCGACAGAACGTGGCATTGATCTCATGGATGTATATCTTATGGCCGGAGCGGCTGTGTGCACAACACATCTTCGGGAGAAGAAAATTCTGTTTCAGCTAGTGTCTGCTGGCCAATATCATATATTAAAGTCACTCATGTCGCAATGTGACCTCAAACCAGCAATTTATGGCGTGGAGAATTTACTTGAGGGACAAAGTCTACTCGACTTTGCTATGAGCTGTGGCTTCGAAGGGATTGCTGACTTGCTCGTGGAGACATTTCCCCACCTTGTGATTTCAGAGGATGGCGAAAATGAAGACCATATCTTGTGGACGGCGGCAAAGCATTCTTCAAGACGCATGCTTCAAAGAATCATCGATTTGAGGAAAAAGGTCGAAGTCAAGGACGTTGATTTTCAAGATGGGTTGGTTGTCGCCCTTGACCGTGGACAGGCGGATATTGTGGAAATCTTTCTACAGGCCCTTATTGATCCATCAAACCTTGGTCACGGTGTCCACGTGCCACTATTTGTCCTGACTGCTGGGACAAATCTTGCTTTGTGCGACATGGCAATGTATCTTCCAGAAGACCCTAGCAAGTGGATCCCGGATTGTGAACGTTACTACCTTTCGATGGAAACTTGCCATGATAATATTGAGATAAATATGAAAATGTTGAGGATACTTCTTGATCATGGCGCGGATGTTTCTCGTGCTGAATATGAAGGAATAGGAATCTTGCATTGTGCTGCGTGGCGGAATAGCGAACCTCTCATGAGAGCACTCTTGGAGGCCGGAGCTGATCCTCTTTTCAAGGATGAAAATGGTTATACTCCTGCAGATTGGGCGGCTAAAATGTCTCATTTTCAGATCGAAAAGATCCTGCGACAGGCAGAAGAGGAAGCTCTAGCGAAGCAGCCCAAGGAAGAAGGTCAATCTGCTGGTGTTAAAGGTCAACTATAGGATAGTTATTCTCGGACTCAATGCTCTAATATGAAACGCAACGACGAGGCAGAAGCTGGCTATGTCTCGACTCACCTGCTATCGACACCACATGGTATGTCAGCAAAGGTTCCACAGGGTGCTGGTATCTGAAGTGAACCATTGCTGGACCCTGTGATGACAGGTATATTGGCGAAGTGTATGATATTGGCTTGGCATTGGTTTGGTATGTATTATAATAGAGACTCATATAGGTGAAAATCTCCCAACTGAAATTTAATAATAATTCAAGGCTCTCTAAATGATAGAGACCTAGCTATCTGGAAGCCACTTGCTCTACAGTAACATCGAAACTAATAAACAAAAGAGAGTCTATGCCATTTGCATTGGTTGGATGCCTGAAATCACAAGGCTCTCAAGCTTGCGTGAGTCGTTCACGATCATGACCTAAAAGATCATTGTGTTTGTTTTCTCCCACTAGGTTTCTTCTTCTCTCTCTCTTCTCCTTTCTTTCTGTTCTCTTTCTTTTCACTCGCACAACGACAATATTTCCTGAAAGCTCATGTCAGGTGTTCTGGTTTGTTGTCAGTTTGGTTTGATCATTCTATTACTTGAAAATATCTCTGCTTCTCACTTCTGAATATCTCTATACACAGCTCCTAAACGAGAATTTCTACGCAAAAATGTCTGAGCCTCCACTGCGTTTCAACCTGATAGAGTAAGTCAATCCATCATGTAGCTCCCAACGTTCATCAAAATATACTAATTATCATTTAGGCTCGAGTCCGAAGGCACGATTCCCGTGTACGTCAATGACCGCTTCGCCTGGCAACTCCCAAAAAAGCTGCTCTCGATGCGTGCTCCAAAGGTTCTCGAGGGTGATGCCACGAGTTGGAAGATCCAAAATTTCTCCCCTGACGCGTTCAAGCTCCTCACTGGCTGGCTCTACAGTCCTCGCGGCATACTCAGTGGGCCTCCAGCTGGAAAGCCAATCAACCCCTATCTCGAGCTCGCCCGTCTCGCGAACCGTTATGAGATCGCAGGCCTCGCGCCCCTTGTCAATAAGATGGTGCAGAAGAGCTTCGATGACCCCGAAAACATGGCGTTCATGGGTGAGACTTACAACGCTCTCGATCCTCATTCGCCCGACCGGGCCAGCATTAGTGCTCGTTTCGCGGCTCTGGTCGTGAGCAAAAATATGGATGTCTCGACCCTGAAGCCTTTACTGAAGTCTTCCGATCTTACTCGTGACATGCTCGCTTGGATCGCGATCTACTATGAGCATCGATGTGAGCATAAGGAACTCGACGAAATCATGATCTGGATGGCCGGCCAGTGCCAGTTGTGGTTGGATGCTGTTGACGAAGCCGCCAACTGAGTTACTTCACTGGTGCATCGTGAATGTATTCATCTACAATCGGATACGTCGTAATGCAGATGCTATTTCATATATGGAGTGTATCATGCCACAAATGGACCAAACTTCATAACAAAAGGGGACGAATGGCTACTGCTTGGGGTGGTTACTGGCGAGTTCAAGAGAATTTTGGAGGGTGGTGTGAATACAAAGTGCGGACAACTTGTCTATAATGTGAGATAGTACCGAAAAAGTCTCATCATTTCAATACAATATATTCGGTGTCAACAGATATCAACAGGTTCTTTTTATATGCACGTAGATTTAATCACTTGCGTCGTAGAATATATAACCAATGAAACACCTCAGGCACCATGGCAGCTGCAGACGACGTCTGACCAGAAGGAGCCCTGAGCGGAGTACGCGAGGCAACTTCCCAGAATCTATCCAAATATTCCAAGCCATCAAATCGCGCGCTAGAGTACGATAGTACCAGCCAAATCGTACCTGCTCTAGACAAGGGGACCAGATGAAGAGATAGCAACTCGACAGGGGAAAGGGTGAGACTCTCATCCGGTCCCTTGAAGTTTGAAGGATCCTGTAGCAAATCCTGCACGACTGGGCAGATGGTATCTGTTTCGGACTGTATTGCCGAACGATAAAATTTTCGAGGCACGGACGTCGCAATGGCATCGCTGGTACTCTTGTCCGGAAAAACATCGAAGGGGGCGAGTGGTAAAAGTCGCTGGGATATGTCTTTCCAGGAGCACAGATCTGCTTGGGTCCAGTGCATGATATGATCTTGATCTGATTTTGTGTTTTCTCGTTCGAGACCTAATCGAACTGCTTCGGAGGAAAAGTCCACATTCTGAAGATATAAAGCAAATGATGGAAATGGATTCGTCAGCTTCCATCCAGTTATCTTGGCCAGGTTTCAATAAAAAATTGAAACCAATCTATATCACAGAGCTCGTATTATAGGAAACTTAAGATATATCAGGGATCATACAACAATATCACAGCCCTTCCAACCCCGGCTTTCAAAAGCCTCACAGAGTTTGCTTCCAAGCGCTGAAATACCAGGTCCCAGGTGTAATACACGAGGACCACCAGGTATAATATCCTTCTTCACATCCCGACTTTCCAGCTCAGCCATGGCACGCTCAATAAGCAAATCGCCCTCGTTGAGCCATTCGCCTACATCCTGGCCGGTTATGAACTTCTTGTCCCAGTAGGCTGCATCATCATAGTCAGGAGCGCCCTTGACCATTTTATGTTTTGTAGTATTCTGTTTCTGATGTGCTGGGGAAGTGTTCATGATTGGAAGATATACAAAAGCGAGGAGGTCAGGAAGCCTGAGAAATTTGATATCCATTGAATGTCATTTCTGATTGGCCGATCAAATATCCACAATCTACCATGAATGGCATAGTGTACTTCTGTCTAATTAACCAATCACGCGTTAAACAGCACGATGAAAATAATGAAAAAGAGAAACCTCAACTCTTATGACCAGGCAGAAGAACCCTGACTCCGGACATCTACTGCTGGTCCATCCCAAGTGCGATCATCATGAAACTCAGAATCATCAACCCCCGACACCCTATGCGACATATCAATAAAAGCAGGATTTGAGACCGGTTTTGGCACGCCGCCACTACTGCGTCCCGTGTCGTCTTGGGTCCTCCTGGCGAAGGCATAGCTTGTGAAAATGAAGTATGCAGCGGCACACATTATTAATCCTACGGCGACGGATCCAATTGCTATTCCTGCTATCTGTCCACCGGTGAGACCGTGATGTATAGGTGATGGGCTGGCAGTGCTGATGACTGAGCTGGTAACTATTTTATTCAGCAATAAATTAGAAATTGCGTTCGACACCCGTGGGAGAACAGCGTCGACCTACGCGAAGTCAATGAGGAAGTAACGGATGTTGTTGCATCATTAGTCGGGCTACTCGTCGTTTGGGACTTGGACCCTGCAGAAGGAAACGAGGAGCTCGATGCGGCTGGTGTTACCTCCGTTGGACCGCTCGCTGTGATCATGAGGAGAGCCTGTCAGAACGATTTCATCTACATGTCTTCTAGAGAAGAAAACATACACGAAGAAATTGGGCCTCCTCCAGATCCAGTAGTTGTTGTTGCTAAAACAAAAATTTTTTGAGCTGTCGGACCGCATGTCCACGAGGTAAGCAGGTCCGAGCCTCCAACTGCAGTACTACGAATATAGGTCACGCAAGCATCAGAACTATGATCAAAGGCACATCAGCAGCTGTCCAACAAATTCTCCGTGGCTCTTCCGAGCAGAAGATGGTAATAGGTCTGTTCTCTTATCATCGCCGAATCTGCGGGTATACGCAGTTTACAATATCGGCCCCTTCACAATATGGTTCGGGATCGAGCTCACATGTTGCAGGACTATCACAAGAAAACATGCCACAACAACCCCAATAATAGGCAGAGAAGGTACACGAGGCTGTCCCAGGGCAGATTAACGGAGACTCTGTTTTATAAGTTAGAACCTCACCACTATCAACGGCTTTTGATCCTGTCTACATACTAGGGTCTCCATTGATATAACCACAAGTTTGACTTCCTGCTCTTTTTTCAATCATATTTACGTCGTATTCGGGGCCCGGTGTGATCAATGGAGGAGGTATATATGCATCTAGTATTCCAAAAGTGGAATGCGCAAGTAGAACGATGAGCGGTATTCTGATTTCACGCATGCTTTCCTTATATGGTCACACGAGTGTTAATTCGGTATTCAGACGGTTTTTGATGGTGTATTCGTCAGATCTAAGTAAATTAGTCAATAAAAAGCATGGGACGGAACTACAGCTACTTATCGCTCGTTCGAGTTATAGGGTTAGGGCAGAAGGCTGAGGTCATTTATTATGTCCGACGGATCCGAGTCAATATTCTTTTTCTATGATAGTTTACGCCACAGACTTTAACTCACTAAGTAATTCCGAGACGTGGGTTGATGATCAGGAATATACCATGCTCTGTGGGCACGTTTTGACAACTCGAAATGAAAAGGCACCTGGTAAATAGCGAAAGAGACATTGACAAGACACCAGGCTCAATATACCGACCACTAAAATTGCAAATGAACATGGATACCCTATTAGGTGATCCTTCGTGATCCTTCATCAAACCCCAGAAATGACCACACGCCCCCAAACCCGCGGAGACTTCCACGTCAGCATAGTCTGCACCCTCGACACCGAAAAACAAGCCATCGACAAATATTCGACCAAGTCTACGACGCAGCTGACTTTGGCAAACTTGGCGGCGATGCAAACTACTATAAAATCGGCCGTATCAGTAGACACAACGTTGTTCTGGTAAAACTTTCCGGTAAAGGAACACAATATTCTTCTCGCTCAGTATCAGACTTGAGTCAATCTTATCCAAATATCAACGTCTACCTGCTCGTGGGGATATGCGCTGGTGTCCCCTTTCGAGGACGGGAGCGAAAATTAGAGACTGAGACTATACTCGGTGATGTGATTATAGGTGATAGTATCATTCAGACTGATTACGGAAAGCAGTATTCCGAGGGGTATCAGAGACAGACTAATCGACGTGAAGTTTTGGGGAATCCTCCGTTGGATATTCGGAATATGTTCAGTCATTTGTGGTCTGAACCGGAACCACTGCGTGATCGGTTCACCCATAACCTTGACGTGATTCAGAGGCAAGATCAGGAGAAGTAGTATTACAAAGGTGTATCAGAAGACAGACTTTTTGAGACATCGTTTCGGCATAGGCACTATTCAAAAAACATTACATGCGAATGTGTCCATTGCAAGACAAAAAACGATCCAACCTGCCATTCAGCTCTGGGTGATTCATGCACCACGATCGGTTGTTCAGACTATCCACATCACCTCATCAATAGAGTACGATTAGCCCCTGACAATAAAAATACGAACTTCACTCCGAAACCGCTAATTCACTTCGGAACCATCGCCTCAGCAAACACCGTCATGAAATCAGGCGAATATCGAGACCAAATCGTCGAAAGAGAGCGAGACCAATGGGACGAGAACATCATTGCATTCGAAATGGAAGGAGCAGGCATGTGGGATAGCAGACCATGTGTTATAATAAAAGGGGTATCCGACTATGCAGATACTCATAAAAATGATATTTGGCATGCGTACGCAGCTGCAACTGCGGCTGCGTGTACAAAGGCTTTTTTGGAATTGTGAATCCCTTCGGATTCTCTTATGGTACCAGCTTCACTGGCGAGGAGGAGTTTTCAAGGTAGGCGAGGTTCAACTCTGAATGCCAGAGCTTTGGAGGAATGAGCTGAATGCTGACTCGATAATGAGGACCTGGTAGCACGGATAGGCAAGCGAAGAGTATCCCTTCATCGTCACATACTGCACTCAGTACCAACACGAGACTCTTCTATACATTGGACCGAGAGCATATCAAATCGAACGTTTCTAGTTACTGGGATCGTCTGACTATCAAGTCATGGAGGACATATCGAGCCATCTACCGAAACTGTCGTAGTGAGAAAGACAATAAAGTTTACTATCAGTACGTCCACTGTGACTTGACGAAGCGACCAGGTTAAAGCTAACTCGATCATTGATTTCTATCTCTAGTCTCAGACTTCGTCACAGAATTCGACCAAACATCAGGACCACCTTATGGCATGGTCCAAACATACTGGAACAAAGTCATCCCACCAAAACATCGCAAACCAAACACTCTACCTCCATTACCACAGGGTCTTGTACTAGCTGTCCTCTATATGCTCCATGTCTTTCACACATTACACGAAAATCTGCCTTATGAGATTAGCGATAAACGACGTGCTTATCTGTGTCGATTCGCGGATTGGGCGCCCTGTTGTTGCACGCTTAATTGTGGACGGGCGTGGAATTTTGTTTCATATTCTGGTATTTGGAGACGGATTTCAAGTACGGAGAATGAGGGTGATAATGGCCGTTGTCTGGTGGATATGCATTTGAACCACAACTTTCGTGGTGTTGAATATGCCTCTGCATACAGAATGACATGGGACAATTGGTGGAATGCTTATTCTAGACTTCGGAGATGATAAATAAATAATATTGCTTTAACTGGTGATCCTTTTTATGGTTATACTAGGAATTTATCATCACTTGGATTCAAAATCAGAATCATATCACTCACTGCCAGGTGCAGATTTGTACACATACACATATAAAACTCATCAATCGCAGTATGTAATCAGCGAGTTGTATATCCACCATTCGCAAAAATTGTCTGACCAGTAATCCAAGCACCATCAGTACAAAGGAAGCGAACGACAGGAGCAATGTCCTCAACCATGGTAAGACGACCACCCATGCCATTCGATTTGTGATATTCTACAGCCTCTGGGGATTCCTGAGGATAGAAGAATGCTGTTGATGGCATGTCAGATCTCTTGGTATAAACCCTTGGTGATATTTGTGGCAAGCTTACGTGTATCCATTGGTCCCGGAGCGATATTGTTCACACTGATTCTCCGAGCCTGAAGTTCCTTGCAAACACCCCTGAGATATGTATGTAAGCTAGGGAACTTGGAACAGTTGTAGTGTAGGAAAAAACAACATACCGAGTGAAGTGCTCAACAGGAGCTTTACTACCAGCGTAACAAGTATAGTAGCCGGTAAACGCTCCCAGAAGCGCAGTGACAATGGTGATAATCTTTCCACCATCGGTCACATTACGAGCAGCTTCTTTGAGAACAAAAAAGGCGACTTTGGAGTTCACACTAGAGAGATTCAAACACTTAGTCGACCCGAAACCCAAGCCATTCTTTCCGTACTACCTAGGAACTTACTCGAACATCGTGTCGTATTCCTCCTCACTAATCTCCGTGATAGGCTTCTTCAACACCTTTCCGATGGTGTTGACCACAATGTCAACATGACCAAAGTCATGAATAACGTCTTGGAACAGTTTGGTCACTGCAGCGGCAGAGACAAGATTTCCCTCGTAGAAGGAAACCTTGATTGAAGGGTACTTTTCCTTGAGTGTGGCTTCCAGTGCGGCAGCTTGCTTCTTATCACTGGATGAGTGATAGTGAAGAGCAAGATTGGAGCCTACGGAGGCCAAATTGAGTGCACATTGCGCTCCGAGATTCTTCACACCGCCGGTGATGAGAGCTACTTTCCCAGTAAGAGCCATTTTGGTGTCGAAGAAATTGAGTAGATATAAAGTCAATCAAATCCAAATATTTTGAGGGACATATCTGTGGTCATTGATCGAGCATTCATCGCTGCTTAAATACCTAGGGCAGATGATCTAGGGCTTTTTTGTAGGTCGTGATGTAACCCCACATCAGAGGTTAGTATGCGTTATCTGCATTAGGAAAGATATGGGGCCCAACCTCAAATACCCCTCTTCATTGGTGATAAGGCCTTTTAGCTGTAGGCTTGATGCGATATTGTTCAGGTAGCCTCGCCGAAGATTTACATACTGCACGATATCTGATATTATACGGCATATAGACAGTTCATCATGAACTCCCAAGAAAATGGCCAGGATTCGGATCCCCCGGCAGATCCGTATCGGCAAAAAAATACATCGGTAATCCATGCAAAAACGCGGCATTGCGGTCAATCCAGAGCACCATGCGGTGAAGCAAGCCATTCAACCCCAATGATGGCAGACCTCCCCGTAAGCTAACGGCTCGTGCGAGACCCTGCATATGGATATCGTAATTCTCTAGACTGCCAAACATGGCTTCATAGCTGGCCATCTTCGCTATGGCCCCTATTAAAGCATCATGTACAATGTGTTGAGCATCAAGGCTGCGTTTTATGGATAATAAGGCTTCACAGCGAAGATTGAGGAGGTCGAGCTTTATACTGCTGGGGCCACCTTGTAGTGAGGCATAATGCGACGCAGCAAGGAGAATAATGACAGAGAATAAAGCGGGTTCGGACATAACTAATGGGAACCAAGAGGTCCTCAAGAGACCGTGGTTCCCTGGTAGATCAAGTTCGGGAATGTCAACCGCCATGTGTATCAAGTCTTACAATATTAACAACACAGTCCATCTCGCCGAGTTCAAAAAAGTTGACTTACAGTGATCGACTAGTAGTGGAGTCCAAGATCGGATTGAGACAGGATACGACCGAAAAGGGTCCACTCTCAGCCCGCCTATTTGAGGAGCAATCGAGATCGATTCCGGGGTGAACAAGTCGGCAGAATGCTTTGCGCCATTCATGTCGTGTGTGATACTTGGCAAGATCCTTTTTCTCCCATGTTGTCGCTTATCCCGACGCCCAAATTGCTTCCATTGATGACGCGTTACATGAGATCTGATCTCAGGCTCTTTGGCGAGCTGAAGGGCATCTTTTGGTGTTTTCACATTGACAAACCGGAAATCCATCTTCAATGTAGAGTGTGTCGATTATTGAGCTTGGAGTTTTTGGTTGTCTCCAGTAGCGGCCAATCCGCATTCGGGTTCGGATTTTCACATTCACCGCCCCGACAACCCCAGCCCTAATTGTCAATTAGGGCTAGGGTTATTTACACGGTCTATACCCATATCTCCAATGGGCATGAATATCTAGATTCGAAGTATCCATTGTTCCAGAACGACTCGTAGTCACAGAGGAATTATCAAAAGCTTGCAGATATCAGCGCAGCACATCCTATAAGATTATATATATCGGCATTTCCTCGATTGATATGCACTTAACAACAAAGAGCAACGAGATAGTATAAAAAAATACCTGTCCATGTATTTAATCCCTTTGGTAACAAATTTAACTGACAGATACAATGCTTATTCGCCTATTTATCTGTCACGGTGCATGGTTCGGGGACACCTACAAACCGAAGATGCTCATGTGGTGAAGGAAATGACCAACCGTTGTCACGAATCACAGACCAAAATCAGACAGTAATATTTTTTAATACACCACATACCCAAATAGTATTAGTTCCCTATAGATGCTATAAAAAAGGCTTTCCTCGACGGTTTAGAGTACCTAGGTGGGTGTTCCTGACTACCACGACTTCCTTGTAACCCTAATTTACTGTTTCCGGAATTTGGTGAGTCAATTTTTCAAGTGACTAAAAGTCATCGATCAACTTGTCATGTTGATTTGGAGACAGGTCAATCCTACCGTGACAGCACGGGGATATGGTAAGCTTCATCGACTGTCTAATTACATCGAATAGCAGCTGGAAATTGATTCGTGCCGCTGTCGCCCGCCAAAGGTCACATAGCCCTAACAGGCACGGAGCAGTGTGATCATGTATTAACCTTGGTAGGACCTTGGGGTAGGCTCAAATATCTGTCTCTGAGCTTGATAAAATTAATTCTTAAAGTTCCTAATACAAAGAAACCGAATAACGTAAAGAAATGGAAAAATATTAGACTGTTTCGTGATCAAGGGGCCGGTTGCAATCAGAGTCACATTCCGTCAACTAGTGCCTGATGAACGTCACATCCGGTGCTATCACAAGAGATCATCCATCTACTAACTCTGTTTATGTTTAGCAAAATATTATCAGCTGCTCTTAATCTAGTGTTTAGTCATTCTATGGTAGTGAATAGTTGCTTGATTCGAACTGTTGTCTGCACAGTCCTGGTGGCTTGTTACATCTTATCAACAATGTGCCTGCATACCATCTAGCTGGGATGCAACCCATGCTTTTTAAGATTAGAGTTGACCAGAAGTTCATGTATGGAGTGTAACTTTGAGCTGCATACATATGTCAGTGTCAGGTACGGTAGCATGTCCATCTTCGTGGATGGGTATACATCTACCCAGTAGGTATAAGATCTTCCTTGAGCCCTAATTCTCACACCAGTTTCCGTCTGAGAGATCTTCGTCGTCGTAACTGGGATCTACAAAAACGTTCTTTCGGTATCCACGTCTGTACATAACTTCAAGATCAACATGCACTACTCCACCATTCTAAGCGGTGCCAGTCTCCTGGCCATCGCAGCAGCCTCCCCTCTATCAACACGACAAACCTCCAAACCCGAAACAGTCGTCTACTGGGGCCAAAACTCCAACGAAAATGCAGACCTTGCCCACTACTGCAGTTCAACCGCTGGTATTGACGTTATCGTTCTTGCCTTTCTGTATGAGTTCGGCAACGGCATAGATATTCCTTCCGGTGTTATTGGAGAGGAATGCTACATCTCCACGACAGGCCAACCCCAGCTTTGCAATGATGTAGCTTCTGCTATTGCTACATGTCAGGCCGCCGGTGTCAATGTCATATTGTCACTCGGGGGTGCTACTAGCTCTTACTCCTTGCAATCACAGGCTGAAGCTGAATCAATCGGCCAGTATTTATGGGAATCATACGGAAACTCAGGCAACACCACCGTGCCCAGGCCGTTCGGCGACGTGTTTGTGAATGGATGGGACTTTGATATTGAGGTTAATGGCGGCTCAAGTCAATACTATCAATACATGATTTCGACACTTCGATCTAATTTTGCTTCTGACCCTGCTCACACATATTACATCACCGGTGCTCCTCAGTGTCCTCTTCCAGAGCCCAACATGAGTGTCATCATTCAGAATTCGACATTTGATAAACTCTGGGTTCAATTCTACAATAATAACAATGGGCTCGACAACATCCCTTATGAATCCTGCTCTCTCGGCTTTGGTGGGAATGCCCCTTTTAACTACAATGAGTGGGCAGATTTCATTGCTACAACTCCTTCGGCGAATGCGAAGCTTTATATTGGAGCACCTGCCTCTACCTTAGCGTCTAATGGTAATAGCGCTGGTGCTATGTACTACATTACGCCAAATGAGATGGCGGCTTTGGTCTCTGAGACGAAAGGTAATTCAACATTTGGAGGGGTTATGTTGTGGTCTGCTGGATATTCGGATTCGAATGTCAATAATGACTGCACTTATGCTCAGGAAGTACATAGCATTCTGTCGACTGGTTCTCCTTGCTAGCTTTTCTTTCTCTTATATGCAATCTAGTTTTTTTCGTTGATACATTCTTGTACATAATTTCGTCGAACGCTTAGTTTTCCCAGCCCTAGAGGCTGTTTATGAGTTACCAACATATCAAGGACAGAATCATTTATTTCATATTGTAACCAGCAGATACATACAGCCAAAAATTCAAGCATAGCGTTGTCCCATTAAGACAGCGATTTGCCTATGCATGTTACGAAAAAGGAAGATCAGGTTAAACCCATGTGGACAGATAGCCGCTAACCCGAATCTGACACTCCACTATGGAATGATTTTGAACGTCAACGCAATTCAACCGCCCAATCAAACCATCACAACATCCATATTTCGCGTCTTGTGATCATCGCATTATGAACGAAGTACCGAAGCTATTGCGGCTGAAGTCAGTCGTTCACAAACATTCCAAGACACTGTATACCCTCCTAATACGCTGCCATGTCACTCCCGGATCCCGTGGCTTTCAAGGCATCAAACAAATACACAACGAGCAGGTGTATGTCCACGTTGGCTCGGAACCGAGGAAAGGCGAGGCCAATACTGCTGTTGCCAGGGTTTTGTCTGAGGTACGTTGCCATTTCTAGGGGCTATGAGACGTCTTCCAATACCGATAAAGCGGGACACTGACGGAAGGAATGGGTATCGCAGGTGCTGGGCTTTCCTAAATCAGACGTTATCATTGTGGGCAAACAAAGAGTCAAGATTGGGCAGGTCACGGGAGTTGATATTGGAAAGTTGTCTGAGGAAGAGTATATCAGTAAGGTCAGACAGAAACTGGTAGATGCATGTTTCGGCAAACCGCAGGAGTGATGGGGTGATGATATTCGGCATTGCTTAATAAATCGAGTAAGCTGCGGCCTGAGTGCCTGAGTGCCTGAGTGCCTGGGTGCCTGGGTGTGTGGGATGGATGACTGGATAGCTCCTGCCATATTTGGGAATGTTTGATGAGGAAGGAGGCAGTCCGTCCACACAGTCAACCTAAAAGGGAAAGTGCCTCCCAGCACCTGCCTGTAATTCTTCATCTGCTTAAACCCCCTCTCTATTCCCTTCCCTTCTTCTCTTCTTCATCCTCTTCATCTTCTTATTCCATTTCATTCATCAGTCACTTTGTCAATTATCATCATCAGCCGTCACCACAAACTCGTCCGCGCTTAGTCTTGCATCATTCATCTGGTATTCTCATACACTTCATATCTCCACATCAACTATCACCATGGTTTTTAAGTACTATCCAGGAGCGAAGGTTGCCATCATTGGCGCGGGTAAGTTTTCTCTGTCTGGATCGTACGAACCCTGCTGACATACCAGGTGTTTCCGGTCTCGTCACTGCCAAAGAGTGCCTCGAAGAAGGCCTGTTGCCCACCGTCTACGAAGCTCGCCCGTATATTGGCGGCCAGTGGCATTACGAGGAACCTGATCCATTGACTGGCGAGACCTTCTCGTCCGTCTACGATAGCGTGGTGTCAAACACATGTGCTCTACGCTCTCAGTTCAGCGACTTTCCCATGGACCCTGCGGAGTACCCAGACTATCCCACACATCAAGACTACTTGAGATACCTTCACGAGTATGTTGCCCACTTTGGCTTGGAGAGACACATACTCCTGAACACAGAAGTGTTGTCATGTGAAAAGATTCCGGGTTGCAAGTGGAGAGTCAAAACAGGAACATCTGAAGACGAGTTTGGTGCATTGTTTGTCTGTACCGGCAAGGAGAGTGTGCCATACATGCCGGAAGTCACTGGTGTGGAACTCTTTGAGGGTCGTGTTATCCACAGTCATGTCTACCGCCAACCCAGTGTCTATGCTGGACGACGAGTCGCTATCGTGGGCTTTGGCTCTTCGGCTGTCGATATCGCAAGTGAAGTCTCCGTGCACGCCGAGTCATGTCATCTCATTACTCAACGGGGAGGCTGGGTCTTGCCCAGATACGTCAATGGCAGACTTGTCGAATCGCTCCAAAGCCGTCTGGCAGAATATGTCTTACCTCGTTGTGTCCTCAACATGGCATACGAACTGACCCACCGCCTTGTGACGGGTGAAATGCATCCGGCTCTGAAACCAAACCACCGCCTTCTCGAGGCGAATCCAGTTGTGTCTAACACATTCCTTGATCACATTCGTTCTCGCCGTATAACTCCCCATCGAGCCTCGGTTGAGAGATTTACCGAGAGTAAAATTGTGCTCAGCAATGGAGAAAGCCTTGAAGTCGATGAAGTTATTTTCTGTACAGGGTATAATGTCACCATGCCAATCATTTCCGAGGACACATATCGCGGGGAAAAGCCAAACTCTATTCATTTGTATCGACTCGTCAGCCCTCCGTCGGAGGACACCCTGTTCTTCTTGGGATTGGTTGAGTTTACAGGGCCTATCCATCCGACCGTTGAGCTTCAAGCTCGATGGGCCGTGGCTTCACTGATCGGAAGGCTTCATCTACCTTCAAGGGAGAAGATGCAGAGGGAGATCAGAAAGGCAGAGAGACAGCAGCAGAAGATGGTAAGTCTACGTTACCTCGTGATAAAGCGGTATTGGAATTATCTAAACCGTATGCAGTTTGTCAATTCCCGTCGTCATACGATAGCTGTACCTGCGCTCAGATATATGGAGACTTTGGCCGACGATCTTGAAGTGAAGCCCAACTTGCCAAAGCTTGTCCGGAGATACATTCTGAGCAGACATCCTCTAGATGGTCTTTCCATTGTCAATTACTACTACATCGGTATGATCACATCTGCGCCGTATCGACTGTTCGGCCATGGCGAAAAGCATGAACTTGCCGAAGCGACAATCCTGCGGATGGCCAGATACGGTGACGAATTTAGTGAGACGGAGGAAGTTCTTCTGGCAGCTGATGGAGCTGTTTGGAATGCGACTAAGTGAGTGTTCTGACATGTTGCGCTTGGAGATACTTTATGCTAACTGTGGCAGGGATAAATGACTTGATCCACTCTTTCAAGATTGTGTATTCTTACTGTGTTCTGTGTTTCTATCATTAGTTCTAGTGTCGATTACGGAGTTCTCGTGAGCGAGTAATTCGACAACAAGTAGCCTCCCAATGAACATTATTAATGAAAAAAAATGCTGTTCCTCAAGTACAAGTAAGTTGTATTATGTTGTCTCAACTATTATGCCGAGACAGTAAGGTCATGTCTATCATCTTCCCATTTCGTTTGTCGTTAACCTCTTGTCGTCCGATGCAACAAAGCCATATAGAAAATTGGTTACACCTTCGTCTCCTCTCGAATGCTGGGCACCGCATGATTATCAGCACTACTACCCTGCTCATTACTTCCTCTACCGACATTATCAGTAACTCCACCTTCAACGTCAGTGCCACGATGATCATCGCTAAACCCTCCAACATCTCCCTGCTGTGTTCGTCGCTTATCTCTCATGACAAGCCAGCGAATCACGAATACCATCGCCAACTGACATACGCTGATACCCGTGAGAATACTCCATCCCATTGTGAATTTGGGTGCGTATTTGGACGTGTTTAGGATCAGGACTGTATCGATCATTAGTATAAGGATGAGGAGGATAGTTGAAAGGTGGGAAAACTGACTAGGAACCCACGCAACGAACGCTTGGCCCATTGTTTGCGCAACTCCAATAACAATTGCGCGTTCCTCGGGATCAGAGGCACAGACTTCGTTTGTCCATGCCTGATAAGTCAGTATCCTCAAACTTCAAAGTGAAAAGTAGGGCAAGGGGATATAAACGTACGAAACAAATAGGCCAAAATCCCCAACTAGCACCATTAAGCAAATACCCAAACAACGTCGCACCAAAACCCGGTCCAATCGATACAATAATCAACCCCACAAGATTCACAACAGCCGGGATGAGTAAAGCTTTCCATCTTTCCTCCCCGCCCCATGCATCAGCGAGCCAGCTATATGTCAAGGTTGTAATAAGGCCGACAGCCTGACCTGCAGTCGGGATAACGTTAACCTGATACACCGAAAACCGATGGAGACTTTTCAGCCAGACGGCGAAATAGTTTAGTGGTTGCGTGACGAGACATTGGCATATCATGATCGCTGTGAATGCGTAGAGAGGCCAGTGAGTCACGATACGTCTCATTTTGGCCCATGTTAGTAATACGGGAGGTCGACGATCACATGCCTCCATGCGTTTGCGCGCGAATTCGAGTTGGTGAGCGGACATCCAGAATGCTTTGCTGTTGTAGGGATTGTCTGGGATGGCGATGTAGCCGTATATACTGAATGGTAAAGAGATTACGCCGCAGAAGATGAAGAGCCAGCGCCATCCAGCGAGGCCGAGATGGTTGTCCATGCCGTTGTAGATGCCGGCTTGGAGATAACCGCTAAACATGCTTGCGGCGTAGCAGGCGGAGTAGAAGATAGCGATTCTTTTGGAGAGTTCTTCTATGCCTTAGCGAAAAAAAAATAATAGTCGTGGGGAAGTTAAGGGACGACATACCGCGCGGTGTATACCAGCTTCCCATTATGGTCAAAACGCCAACTGCAAATGGAGCTTCGAGGAATCCCATGATGATTCGAAGAGCGAATACATCCCGCACATTTTGCACGGCTGCGAAGCAGAACGTGACGATTGACCAGAGTAGTTCACAGGTTGGAAGCCAGTATGATGGACGGACTTATAACGTCAGTACAACTCCACCTCTGACAGAGAAAGGTATACTTACCCCGTGTCAACACCATTTGCGAGGGTACTTGACCAATGACATAACCAATAATGAAAAACGTCGAAAGAAGATTATAATCCGCTCCAGTGAAGTGTAAGTCTTCCTTCATGCCGGATACATATGCGTTCGCTATCATTTATGATCAGCATATGATTTCTAATCACACCACCAAGAGCAGTTATACTTACTAACATTAGCCCAATCCAGCAGTCGCACAAAGTACCCAATCGTTGCCCAGCTCCTATCATCAGTATACGTTAGTCCACCATATCTATAGCTCCTCTAATAGAAAGGTAGCACAAACATGATAAATATATCCAACCGTCGCACAAGCGCACGTTCCTGCGGCGTACGATAACCGCCATCCCAGATGATGCTCTCGATTTTCTGCCATCGTGTCAACGTAATCTCGGATGAAGCAACACTTTCAGGTGTTGAAGATGCAGGGTGTCGTTGTTGTTGACCCGCGCGGGGTTTGTGAGGATTACCACTCATGGCGCAATATCAATTTGTGACCATTTACACAAGCATTGACAAAGACGAAAAGGAAAAAAGGCGGCGACACTCGAAGTATATATGCGTATGATAATCAAACTCGGTGACGTCTAAATTCCACATTGGAAATTCAATCACGAAATCAAAATGTAAAAAAAAGAAAAAATTGGCGGAGATTCAGTCCGCTTCTCCGTACAGCTCCAAAACATTATTTACTAGGTCCCCACTGTATTTTATAGCGTAATATGTATTGTCAGCGAGTAATTTTGGTATTAAATTGGATTTGTCAAGATAATCTACACCGCTAGGCTGGATGTAGTTAGCATATAATACACAATTAACAAATCAATATCTGCCTTGCGAAAGGGTGATAATACAGTACTACATAGTAATCTAAGTGACCTTGACGAAACAGATGTTAAGTGATACTTGACATCTCAGGACTCAGATACATTCAAGAGCTTGACTGTACTTGGCTGACCACTCCGCAGTCGGACAAACAATTTAAGCTACGTATGAAAAATACTAGGCGCCCACGATGATCGCATTACCGGCAACCCGATACAAGCCGACACTGGCCGCTCTCATCAACATCAACAACAATCACCTATGATATTGAGTGTACTTAATTCATTTTCTAATAATATTTGTCCAGCCGATAGCTTGATACTTGACCGAGGTTATGAACATCAAACCTCCAAAAAATGCTCAAGTCCGCTTTTCGGCCCCTTCCCCAATAGATTTCCGATCCAGATGCTAGCTAGCAATTGAGTTGAGTTGAGTTAGGGTTTAAGTGACTCATATACGACGTCTCTGACTCCGGAGCTGGGACCAGGGTCAATATTTTCGGACTCGAGTCTAAACGTCTATGACGCATAACCTAGGTACGGGGATTACATAGGTATACACAATATCTCAAGAAATTGCTTCAAGGCCTGCCTGGACGGTATAACACTAATCAGCCTTCGAACATTGAACAATACCAGTATACCCTTCCCTCCGCGCCCTCTCAAGCGCTTCCTCCCACTCCTTCTGCATCTGACTCGTAACCTCATCCTCAACATCCTTCCCTAATAACGTACTACTACCCTCCTCACCCCCAGTCCCCGACTTATCCCTACCCCGCTGATGGGTTCTTCTCAACCCTATAAAACTTCCAATCCGCTCCCGCTTGGTCTCAACATCAGTCGTATCCTGTTCCGCCGTCCCGATCCACGGCTCAATAGATTTCGGGTATCGATATGTCTCTGGTGTCGGGGGCCAGATTTGATGGTAATGTCTGGCCAGATCGTCTAGTTGAGAGGATGTGAGGAGGTGGTAGCGCAGAACTGTGTCTGGGCAGTATGGGTGTGGTAAGCCTGTCGTTAAGGACACGAGTTTGAAGAGGCGGTGGGAGAGGTGGGTTAGTGTTGGGATTAGGTCTGGATGGTGTGTGTGGTTATGGCTGGGTAGTAGGATGTTGTTGTGTTTGTTGTATGTTGCGAGGATGGAGGCGATGAAAGTCTCGATCTTCCCTAGCAGCTGCGAATTGTCATCGCCGACAGTGTTGGTGGATGTGGCTATGTCGTCTTTGGGTTTGTCCGGGGCTGGTTCTAATTTGGAGTCGGAATGTTCTTCCATGATTGTAAAGAGGCATTTGCTGCGAGAGATCTTATGCTCAGCTCCGTCATTACCGGTGTCTATCTTGATGGTTCCGAGATCCTCCTGACCTACCAGCTAATATTGGGAATGATGAGGAGGTTTATATACCTTATATAGGACTTTGTAGTGGTCACTTCTTAGTATATCGTTTTGGCTGCGTATGCATTATGATTAAGGGAAGCTTTCAGTAGTAAGACCTATAGAGAAAGAAGAGGCCGAAATGGGCACTCAAAAACGGCAGCTCATACCTTTATACTCATGCTGCCGTGACTCACTATTCCCATGCTTGTTCTTAGATGGGATGATACTGAAGAACTATGAGAAAGCTAATAGCTTCCATTGTTCCCTGATGTTATTCATTGTTTTGAGCTGTATGTAGATAAAGAGTCACACATCCATCTGATCTTGATCGATGAATCAGGAGAATGACTAGACTTCGATCAAATCAAGATAATGTAACAACATGACACATTTTTTTTTATTTTGTGTATTGACTAAGGTAGAGTGTGAGTAAATGACAAAGCCAGTAAATCTCCCCGAAAGACCAACAAAGCCAAACATGCAAGATTATACTCTTTCGTAAATGCCCTTCATATGTGTACTTACTGCTTTTGTCAACAAAGGCACCATCAATCATCTCAATGGAAGATTTGTGACTTTTCTGGAAAACTTATCCGTGCCAAAGATACCTTCATGATGAGCTGTCGACAGCTCTGGTAATCCCACATGCTTATTTATCCAATTAATCACAGCATAATGCCATACCAGCGAATTCTCCGGCTGCAAAACCCAATGATTTTCGTCTGGGAACGTCAAAAACGCGCTCTCAATCCCTTTCATTTGCAAAACATTGAACGCAGCTAATCCCTCTGCGATTGTTAGTCTGTAATCAAGTTCGTTGTGGATGATCAGGTGTGGTGTTGCCCAGTTGGCAGTAAATCGAGACGGATCCCATTTGTGCCATTCTTCAGGGACTTTCCACAATGGTCCCTTGAGATCGGCTAGAGGGAAGTATTGTTCCTCACTGGCGAGTTGGGATACCATGCTGAATACGCCGTCGTGCGTGACGAGAGCTCTGAATTTTCGACCGAGTGGCTGTCCCTGGATCCAGTTCATCATGTACCCTCCGTACGAAGCGCCTAGCGCTACTGCTCGATCGGTGTCGACGTATTTCAGGTTTTTGCTGATATAGTCGAATCCTCTTTCCAAGTCCAGGTAGGGTAAACCGCCCCAGTTACCGATAATAGCATCAGTGAAGTCCTGTCCATATCCAGTACTGCCAGTGGGATTAGGCGTAACAACCACATAGCCTTGCTCGGCAAATACCGCTGGGTTCCAGCGAGTGCTCCAAGAATCATTCCAGGCTGACTCCGGCCCGCCGTGTACCAAATATGCCAAAGGATATTTCTCGTCCGGGTTGAAGTTTGATGGTTTCACGACGAAAGCGTGGATGGGTTGATCGTTTTCACCTTTGTACCATATCTCGTCGACTTGGGATCGCGATAAACCGACTGCTGCTCCACCACGGCTGATAGATGATAGGAGCTTTGGTTTATCGATGACATTGGGGTCGACGATAGTGTATACACTGCTCTCTATCAAGTTACTGCTTGAGACAAGAAAGAGCTCTGTATCCGCTGATAATGGCGCAACGCCAGTAACGAAGCCCGTACTAGTCAATTTTTTCAGCTTGTCTGGCGTCACTTCCAGAATATTTTCAATCGGCAGTTGATATAATACCCCTCGGCCTTTTTCTTCAACCGTAATTAGCAAGGACTTGTTATCCTTTGACCACGACACCGATCCAGGGCTCAAGGGCCATGCCCCCTTCCCGTCTTTCGACTTGAATACTTCAAGTAATTGGCCGCTCCAAGGATTAGGCACGAAGATGATACGGTTCTTGTCTGCTTCATGTCCATCTTTCTCTTGTGCCAAGAAGACAATAGCACTGCCATCATTCGACAACACAGGCGAGCTCATAGCCCCCTCAAGACCTTTGACTTGATAAATCTTAGCCTCTCGCGTGCTAAGATCTGTCCATGACGGCATAGGACAATAATAACAAACACAGGCCGTATGAGTAGCCTTATTCACAGCCGGATCCTTCGCAACAAACACAACAGCATTCGGACTAATATCAAAATCATCCGTCCCTCCAAACGG
Source organism: Talaromyces stipitatus ATCC 10500 (assembly GCF_000003125.1). Lineage (NCBI taxonomy): Eukaryota > Fungi > Ascomycota > Eurotiomycetes > Eurotiales > Trichocomaceae > Talaromyces > Talaromyces stipitatus. Next base: position 1,142,319 of record NW_002990117.1, on the reverse strand, counting down.
TGGAATAGGTGCTTCAACGTCCGTCAGACCGGATACAGCGAGTAAATTCGTCATCCCGGATGTAGCATATCTCTTCTCTTTGTCCGACGCTGCCGAGGGAGAACTCTGTAGTACACCGTACCACAACGAATTCCTCTGCGGCTCAATATATTCGTCCCAATGTCGCACCCATATCGATGTATAATATTTCCCGCTGCTTAGGGGCTTTTTCGCATCCTTGGGGTTGTACAAACTTCCGTCCGGGTTCGCTTTACCGGAAACCACGAATCCAGTCTTTCCCGAGTCGAGTTTTGTGACTTTGAGATCGGAGACGGGTCCTGGTACTGTGCCTGCAGTATAGAATCGTCCGGGATCTCGCGCGTCGCCAATCATGAAACTTGTATTTCCATTTTCTTTCCCTTTTAGCCATACAAGCAAGTCACCGTCATCCAGCCATCGAGGGTTACTGGCACTAGCATCGTTTGTGATAACCGACGTTTCGCCTGATTCGAGGTCGATGATGCGGATTTCGTTGGTCTTGGAGTGGGTATCAAATGAGTAGGTCGTTTGGGTATATACGGCGAGTTTTCCAGTGGCGTTGGGGACAGCTGATGATCTTCGCGGTGCTGAGAGGAGAACCCTAAGAGACTGATTAGCAGAGTTCGAGACGGTGCGGGGAGATGCTCTACTCTGGCGTGAATTTGGCAGGTCTGATAGTCATTATGTCCTACTTCTGTGCTGTAAAAAGATGTGTGATAAGGATGTACTCAGATCAGAGTATTTTGTAGAGAGGAATTGAAGTATTTGCGGGATTATGAAAGAAAAGAACAGATGTAAGCTTCCAAGGTCCATCCCTTCAGCGTAACACCGAATGCGGAGATAGCCCAATAAGTGGGGTATATCCCGCCACTTGATGCCTCGATATGTTCAGCTTCTTCTAGAGCAATAAGGGCAATGGTATACATTTCCATGCTGACTTCAACCTAAAAATAACATGATAATACATCAAAAATGCCATAAACAACGCCAATCCATAAACCACATATCTAGCTTATCTTCTTTTGCATGCCTTACTCCTCTTCACTCTCATCCTCATCCATACCTTCAGCCGCAGTAACGTTGAATGTAGGTGCCTGATCAACACCCACATAGCTGTCACTCATAAGATATAATGTCAACTCATGCTCACCCGCAGTTGGCACAATATATTCAAGACGCGTCTCCAATCGTCGACCAATAGTGACACGTTTAATAGCAAGAAGACTCTTGGTCTTCTCATCACCAACGACCAACCACCAGTTCTCCATCTTCTTGCCGGGGTAGTAAGGAGCATGAACCGTGGTATCTGGGTCCTCATCCTCTTCAACGTCCCGTTCCACCTTGATCTTGAGGTAAGCTGGATCGCCTGCCGTGATATTATCGGGATCTTCAACCTCAAAGTCCATCTCCACGTTTGGATACTTGTTGTTTGTGAAGTTGGCGGCTTGAGAAAGCTGTTTGTTATCCAGACCAAGGCGCTTGACGAATGTAGCGTAGTCTTTATTTTCCGAGGGGTCCATAGCCTCCATGAACTCGAAGATGTCATTAATCCTAAAGCAGAGACTGTTAGTAAGGTTGGTAGAATAGTTAGAACTTTTAACGTACTTGAATTCATTAGCCACCTGGATAACCTCCGGAGTGAAGTGAGGAATCTGTTTCAACGGGCTATCACGATCCCACATGGCTTGAACAGTCATCTGTGACATCTCCATAGCGTTCATTGCATTCAAATGTCCTTCAGACGACAAGACATCAACACAAGCACTGAGAAGGTTGAGAACCTTACCAACAATTACTTCTTGATCCTTTGCAAGATCAATCGGCAATTGCATTCGAGAGAAGTGAGCTTGAAGGAGAACAAATGCCTTGAAGTGAGGAGAGTCGTAAGCGGGCTCTGTCATCTTGACAGGAACACGATCGTAGACACGTCTTAGAATGTGATCCTCATGGCGGCGCATTTGGATAGACTCGAACTCTGTGGCAGAAGTGATAATTTCCAGAATACCCTTTAGTTTCGTGCGGGCTGACAATGACAGGAGGAATGTTTGCATAGTGATGAAGGAGATATTGTAGTATGCAGCTATCATAGCCGCATTCATTGGAGAGATGCTGTCATCTTCCTCATCGAGCTCAATGATCTTCGCTTCTGATAGCTCTCTCAACGTGTTCTCAACCAGTTCAGACAAGAATGTACTGAGTCCCTCATGGCTAACATCAGTGAGACCATAGAAACTGGGGTTGGCAAGAAGACGGCGGTAAAAGTATGTATACGTCATCCAATCCACCGCATCCTGAGTTGAGCTGATTGTTTGTGTGCTAATCTCAGTAACAAAGGTATCATGTAGCGTCAAGGAAAGTCCAGACTCTAATGGTAGGGCCTCTGCCAAGAATCTCCTGTAATATGGCCTTTTAGTCTCGTTCACCATCAACAGACCCCGTCCGATCTTATCCACACCAGGGCGTGAGGCTTTGCCGAACATTTGAAGTACTTCGCTGATAGGATAGTCGATATAACGATGCTCTCTTCCTTCGAAGAACTGCGTTCCCATAACAATGACCAAATGGGCAGTGAAATCAATCTCCCAACAAACATCACGAGATGCCAGCATAACCTGAATAGCACCAATGGTGAACAAGTGAGACACAATTCGCTTATCGTTGGTACTCAATGCTTCGTGGTAATAGCCAACTCCATGCGAAATAGACTCGGCCAACGTCCGCTCGTGTAATCTTTCCAAAAGAGGGGCGATTTGCTCCACGTCAGCGTGCAGGAAGCGATCCTCATTATCATCAGCAACACAGGCAGCTAATATATCCACGGCTGTAGCTCGGACCTGCTTCCGGCTCGGAACGAAGACAAGTGCCGGCTTGTCAGGAGATAGCTGATTGGCAATGGCGTGATATACAGGCTTAGCCATGGCCATCATGAGGGAGGGAAAGTGAGGTATATTGTAAGATTGAATATGCAAGTCCAGCGGGATAGGTCGAGCACTTGGGCTGAAATTCAAAATCGAGTGACGGCTAGCCCCAGTCCACTCGCCGATATCACGAGCATTAGACAGAGGTACACTCAAGCCGATGATTCGCAGATTACTTTCAAGCTGCAACTTGATGAACTGCATCCGGCTAACGATGATCTCATAAGTGTAGCCGAGATAGCCTCCAATCATATGCAACTCGTCAGCAATGAAAAGATCAACGGTTTGAACGTTCTTTCGTCTTTGCCACTGTCGTGACAATACATCCCATTGAACTGGTGTTGCGAGAACTAGGTCCGCTGACTCCAGAAGCTTCAGATCCGCAGTAGTCTCGCCGGTAAGTTTCACGATTGTCTTCCCTCCAGCGATCGAGCTTAGACGCTTGGACCAGTCATTATATCGCAGATCAATCAACTCCTGGAAAGGAGCAATGTAAACTGCACGGCCCTTATCTGGCTGCGACCAATGACGGAGAAGTGCCAACTCTGCGCACACAGTCTTCCCACTTCCCGCAGGAGCTGCAAGGAAAACAGCTTCATCCGATTCGAACAAGCTCTTGAAAGCTTGGCTTTGAATACGGTTGAAGGTCTGCCAGTTCGGATAAAGGCTCTTGAAATCATCGCGTTTCAGAGCCTGGACAGGGACTCGCTGAATATCCAACAATGGCGTATGAGGAGGGAAGCGCTCGGGGAGAATCAGCTTCTGAAAAGACACAGCAACCTTGGTTTCGGAGTGCATCCACCTGTCGGAGATGATTTGCAGGAAGTAGTGAGGGGGTATCGGGTCGGAGATAGGAACAGTGAATTCCATGATGTGATCAGTGACCTCGCCTTGGGCGTACTCCCTACGTAGGATGAATTGATCATGGAACAGGATTTCTTCGCCGTCACAGTCTTCAACAATAACCCAAAAGCTCTCTGCGGCGCCGTGTATAGAATCATCCCAGACGAAGTTTGGAGTAATGGTCAACTCGACACGAAGTAGGGATCTAGTCATTGGCTGAACTTGTGCTTGAACTTCCAGTCGAGGGAATTTTGAAACCAAATCACAGACAATACGACCTGCTTTGGGCATACCAAGAAGCTCGCCCATCCGTGGAGGATCGAGATCGAAATAACTTGGCCAGGGAGCGTCAATTCTCTCAGCTTTCTGCATGATATCCCGAGGGCATGATGGGAATTGGCGTAAGGGTGTCATTGTCGGCCACATGCGTTTCTCTGCCATCTTGCAGAGATTCAACGCAGTCTTTGCGACGGAAGACCAGCCCTTCTTCAAACAGATCTCGAAGATTGCGCGGAGAATTCGGCCGGCCGATTGAGTGACATAGACCATATCTGCCATCAAAGCAAGACCTTCAAGTTTGAGTCGAGAGATATATGCTTGAAGGAGAACGTTAATCTTGGCATGAGGCTCTTCAATACCTTCTTTAACAGGAACAGGTACACGACCAAGTAGCTTGGCAAGTTCCAACTTCTCATCCTGTCGTACAGGGATGTACTTGAATTCCTCGCTGAGAGAGAAAATCCGGAACAATTCGACAGTGCTGATACCTGGCTGAAGATGGTGGTTGTAAGTCTGCATAGAACTGTGGCTGATGTAGTAGTGAGAGGCGATACGCCCAAGCTCTGTGGACTGAATTTTACCGCCTTTCTTGTCATATCTGACAAGGCCAGCCTTTTCAAGTACAGTGGCAGCGGAATGTATCAAATCGACTCGCTTCTGTTCCAATGCCTCATCATTTGCATAATCAGCGCCAACACTGTACAATCCAGGTGACCGAAGCATTCGGACATATAGATAAGTATAACCCAACCATTGGACACCTTCGGTACGATCACGAACATTTCCAAGGACAACCTCAGCGTTTAGGTTATCTGCCAATTTGCCCATTAGCTGACTTTCAATGGGTAATTGCTGGTTCAGCAGTGAGAGGTAGAACTGGAGCTCGTTCTGAGTCGTAATAATTGTTCCAAGACCTTCCGTATCGTATTGTGGACGGCCAGCTCTGCCAAGCATCTGTAAGGTATCCTGGGGACTCAACTGCACAAAGGCACCATGTTCTGGTGAGTACACTTGGGTACCCTTGATCAAAACGGTATGGGCGGGCAAGTTAACACCCCAGGCGAGAGTCGCAGTACAGACGAGCACCTGGATACTGCCATCGGCAAATAAACTAGCCACGGAATCTCTGTCCGCTAACGATAGACCAGCATGGTGGATACCGAAACCGTAAGGCAATATGTCCTTGAGTGCGGCATCGTCTACATTCTCGGCTTCTTCTGCCAAAATCGCTCTACTGGCTGCATCACTCCGCAGAATTTGACCGATTGTCTCCATCTCCACAGCCTTGTCACGAATATATCTGGCTGTTTTGGCAGTCTCCTTTCGCGAATGCACAAAAATAAGCATCTGATGACCCTTGGCAGTATTCTCTAATACTTTATTGTAGCACACGTCGTTCATAGTTTTAAGCTGCTTGATGGCCTTCTTATCAGTCACACCAATAAATTCTTGTCGCAATGGGCAAGGGCGATAAGAACCGTCGAAATGGAAGAGGCCTTTAGTCGCGTCAACACGCAAGAAGCTAGCAACATCACGGTAGTTTGGAAGGGTTGCAGAAAGTCCAACAATCCTGACAGGCTCATCAGCTGTCTCATTGTCACGAAGAGTTCGACTGACAACGGCTTCCAAGACCGGGCCTCGATCATCGTGAAGCAGGTGAATCTCGTCGATGATCAAAAGGCGCACGAGCTTAGTGTAGCTAGAATCGGTTGCCTTGCGGGTGATGACATCCCACTTTTCTGGAGTGGTGACTATGATTTGGGTGTCGGCAATCTGCTGCTTGGTGAGTTGCCGGTCACCGGTCAATTCACTGACGCGGATGCCATATGGCTCCAAGCGTTTACCGAAATTCCCAACCTGTTCTTGAACCAAAGCTTTAAGAGGAGCGATGTAGATGATCTTGAAATCGTCGAGCATGATTTCGCCAGTATTTGGGTTTCGGTGCTTACCAATCTCACGAAGCATGGTGAGCATGGCAACATTAGTCTTTCCAGAACCCGTAGGAGCGCAAACGAGCATGTTCCCGTCATCGTGGAAGGCAGTTGGATAGCATTTGGACTGTATCCGGTTAAGCTCTTTAGACGATCCGAAGCCTACACGAGCCCAGTCAGGTAGCTCGGTTGTAGGTATGTTCTTTTCGCCGGGGTCACGTTTGGGTTTTGGAGGAGGCACATGAATCTCCTCATATCCCTTGAATGTCCGCTTGGTTGATCCTTGGGGCAGCCTCACATTTGGGTTAGTCATAAGATGGTTTCCTTGATCGAATTTCAAAGATTCGAGGTTGACTAGGCGCGTAGGGAGCAAGCTGCTTAATGGAGCTTTGCCTTCCTCAGCCTTGGCCTCACCACCGGCAGTTGGAACATCAATATCCATTAGATCCATTTTGATCTTCTTTCCCGGTAGCTGCCCTTCCTCCCCGGAAGTTGACCGTCCATGGATCTCGTCTAATATATCGCGATGACCAGCCTCGACCATCTCACTTTCAACCAGCAAACGAGCATCGTCATTTTCTGCCAGCCTTCGCCATTTTGTTACCCAGACGATTCTATCCTTGTTCTTGACAAACTTTGCCACCAGCTCTGGATGCTCGTAGTCGAAAAGTTCCATTAAATCATTCTCAATGTCACGAAGCTGGCGTTCGTTTCCATCAGCATCTTTACCACTTAGGATCTCCAAAGCAGAACGAGCGGAAGCAGTAGCTTCGTGCTCGTCGGGGAAAATGGTGCTGATCTGACGTTGTAACCAATAGGCGTCAATTTCCCGGACTGGTATTATATGCTTCTGTGCTTCAGATATCTTGGCATCTACCACTCCGCCGCCATCCAGGATCATCTCTTCATCTCCCTCCAAATCGACCGCTGCCACCTCATCAGCTTCCGGTCGATCTTCAATGTCTGAAGCCTCTTCATCGGATTCGTCCTCGTCACGAACTTCGTCCATTCCACGCAGCCCCCCTTCATCCTCGTCAGACTCGTCGAAAACAACAGCGACACCTTGCCTTTCGTCGAGTTCTGCTTCATTTGCGCCATCTAGTCCGTCTTCCATGTTTTCGTCTTCGTCCTGCGCGTCGTAATCGGTGATTTTCTTGCCGAGGTTAACCAGCTCGTTGAACTGTTTCGGATTCATGGTAGAACCAAGAAGGTCGTCAATCTCTTTCTTCTTATCGAAATCCTTCATATTTTCGTCTTTGAGGATCTCGAGAATCGCGTCTGCTGCGCTTCGAACGACTTCGTGCGGAACATCACCGAGGTGGTTTGCGGTCATGGTAAGAATCAGATCGTACGTCGCCCTTGTAGCCGGAGTCCTGGGGCGATATTTTAAGCCTTCAATAAGCATGTCTGCAGCCGATAGAATGCCAGCTCCACGAAGTTGATCTTGGTCCCCACGTTTGCGCTTACGCTGCTCGCGCTCTAAAACATCGGCGCCTTCACGAATACTACCTCTTTCGATATCGACTTGGGCAGCTGCTGCTTTCTTGGTCTTCGGCGCTTGGTCGTGGGCAACCCGCGATCCCATGTCTCGTATATTTATCCTTCCTGCGAGGGACTCCGGGTCGCCTGTCGCATCGTCTCCTGGACGGGTTATGAATCGACGATCAGCCTGGAGCACCAGGTTGCTCATCGCCCTGATATTATTAGTAGCCATACAACACGGTTAAAATAGAAAGAACTTACGAATATTTGTATTGCGCCACATTGTTAGGATCCGCCATTTTGACGGTCGTGATCCTGCTTGCGGACTATCGTACTATCGAAAATGCTTCAAGAGATGATCAGAAAGATGCAGAACAGTCGAAATACCTCGAGATCTAGCGAAAAAAAAAAGTGTCTAAAGGTGTACGTTGACACTTGATTTCACGCCTTTCGCGATCGCGAAAAAAATCTTCCGCTCGTCTTCGAGCTCCGCACCAGGTGCGCGTCGAGAGCTTGCAAACCACCACTCCTCAACAAGAAAGAATGAAAATTAATAGTCTTTAACTTCACTGCAAGATCATCGTCCTGGTCATACAACCAGGAATGTTGATATCAGTGGTTGCAGGAAGAGATTGTAGCTTGTGATGTAACAAGATGTGGACAGACAAGCAGGGACTAAAATGGATGAACTTTTAGTGGAGACCTTTTCGTGGCATTTCTGCATGCTGATTGGTGCATGTTGCGGCGTGGGGAAATTCGTAGTGTTCTACAGCAAAAGGAGTCGCAACAACATCGAACAGTAAAGAAGCTCTGAATGGCTTTCTTCAAGCTCATATCATGCAAGCTCGTGCTTCTTGTGGAAGGGGCATTATAGCTACTTGCTTAAGATCCATTCCTAGCCGCGATGTCGTCGGACAGAGGGCAATCAGTGCGTTTGCGTGCCAGCACACCTTTCGAGCCTCTACTCTTCGAATCGCCGTATGTTTTGCACGAGGCGCGAAAACGAAGGCCACAGCGAAGTTGAAAGACCTCCCTCAAGGTGCGCTGAAGCTCGAGACGTACAGCGATGGCGCCGACGATGTCCCCCGATACCCTACTGTGGTGCAGGGCCATAGGAATAATATGGAGAAGTTCAAGAACTGCGTGGTCCTGACCAGGGTAGGAGGTTTCTACGAAGTAAGCTACCTGAATTCATTTAGATAGAATCGAAATGGAATACTGAGTGCTAACTATTGGAAGTTGTATTTTGAACAAGCCGAAGAACTAGCTCCTTTGCTTAATATCAAACTCGCATCGAAGAAGACGAACGCAGGACCGGTCCCAATGGCCGGTTTCCCTTTTTTCCAACTGGATCGATTCCTCAAAATCCTTGTACAGGACCTGAACAGGTATGTCGCCGTGAGCGAAGAATTTATGAATCCAGTTGAGGAAAAATCGAAATCAGGGGGACTATTGTTCGACAGGAAGGTTACCAGAGTTATCACGCCGGGAACGCTGATAGACGAGAAATTCATTGACACCTCACAAAACAACTTTTTATTATCGCTGTATATCGACACACAGTATTATGAGGATCAGCAACAAGGAGGCAGCTCCTCTCCTATCACACACCTACTGTCTTCCTCTTCAGGGCGCGTCGGGTTGGCTTGGATGGATCTGTCGACTGGCGATTTCTACACCCAGGTTACCACAACGCAAATGCTTCCGTCAGCAATTGCCAGGATCGGCGCTCGGGAAATAGTTGCCGACCAACGACTACAGAATCTGATGGGTCAAGAGCTGCAGATGTTGGTAGGCATAGATCATCAGCTACTCACCCTCTTCCACGCGCCTACGACCACACAACCCATGTCCGAATGGGCACATATGCTGGAGGCTTCCGTAAGGCCCGAAATTGCGTCTACATTCACAAATGAAGAGGTGGCTGCTGGATTCAATCTTCTAGAGTATGTCCGTGTTCAACTGCAAGGAGTTGGCATGAAACTTCAACCACCTCGCCGACGGCATCTGGATGAATCTATGGGCATCGACCGTAATAGTCTCAGAGGTCTAGAGATATTGGAGACCGCCCGGGACGGTTTAGGCAAAGGAAGCCTTCTACACGCGGTGCGTAGAACGGCTACTAAGAGTGGAGCTCGACTCCTTCGAGATCGATTGAGTAGGTTCACCATTCATGAAAATATGTGAGATCACTTTTCTGACCACAAGATTAGCTTCTCCTTCAACTTCCTTGTCTGTTATCCAAGAACGCCTTGATCTTGTCACCTACTTCCTCCAGGATGAAGAGACAAGAGAAACTATTGTGTCCCTCCTGAAAAGAAGCTATGACTCTCAACGCCTCGTGCAGAAATTCACGTTAGGTAGAGGAGACCCGGATGACCTGATATGTTTATCCAGGGCTATCGAAGCCTCTCGGGAAGTGTACAGGGTTCTTTCTGATCGACGGAATAATTCCACATGTAGAATTGACGCGACTCGTCAAAGCTTAGAAGCTCTCATTCGCAGACTACGTTTGGACGGTCCGGTACAGCTCGCTGAGAAGATTCTTGCCGCGATTGATGAAGAGGGTCTGTTGCAAAAGCATCGGATCGAAGATAGCCAAGCGGCTGAGGTTGCCGGACTCGCGCAAGATATCGTTCTCAGCGAAGCTCTACCAGAAGAAGCTGAGTCTATGCCTCGAAAAATCCGTTTCAAGACTACAGGACGACCCGGTATCGCAGTTGAGTCAGACCGCGGCGATATAGATACATGGATTATGCGACGTAATGCTAGCGATGCTCTACGACGGTTGCACGAACGGCTTGACGAACTCAAAGAAGAGAAACAAGCTCTTACAACACGACTACAAGAGCAAGTCGGATCTTCCATGCTGACACTAAAATGGACTCCGGGTCTAGGATACATTTGTCATGTCAAAGGGGCCAAGATCTCCCAACAAGCGCTCGAAGATCTCGGAGTTACGCGCAACGTTTCATCCACAAAATCCACACGCTCATTCTACCTGCCAGCATGGTCACAGTTGGGTGCACGATTAGACCAGTCGAAAGTACACATCCGTGCTGAGGAGCAACGTATTTTTGAAGACCTCCGCCGAGACGTCATTCTTAATCTAGTCAAGATCCGGCGCAACGCCGCTGTAATGGACGAATTAGACGTCGCTTGTTCCTTCACCATGCTAGCAAAAGAGCAGAACATGGTACGGCCGATACTGAACACTACCACGTCACATCATATTGTTGGGGGCAGGCATCCAACTGTCAAACTTGGGCTTGAAGAACAAGGACGACGCTTCGTCAGCAACGACTGTTTTATTGGCGATGAGGAGCGAATTTGGCTAATAACTGGTCCGAATATGGGAGGAAAAAGCACGTTCTTGCGTCAGAATGCGTTGATTACAATTTTGGCACAGGTTGGATCCTTTGTCCCTGCTGAGTATGCTGAGATCGGTATTGTCGACCAAATATTCAGCAGAGTCGGTGCAGCAGATGATCTTTTCAGAGATCAGTCAACCTTCATGGTAGAGATGCTTGAAACTGCTGCAATCTTGAAACAAGCAACCCCTCGGTCCTTTGTCATCATGGACGAAGTTGGAAGAGGAACCACTCCTGAAGACGGTACAGCTGTTGGATATGCATGTCTCGAGCATTTGTACAATGTGAACCAATGCCGAACGCTATTCGCAACGCATTTCCATATCCTGGTAGACATGACTGCCAGCTTTGAGAAACTTGGTGCTTATTGCACAGATATCAAGGAGAATCCTTCTGGCTCATTTTCATTTGTACACAAACTACGCAAAGGCGTCAATCGACAGTCTCATGCTTTGAAGGTAGCTCGCCTGGCTGGCCTTCCAGAGTCTGCGATTACGGTGGCGGAGAGGGTGCTTTGCCAGATGGGCGCATCTAACCCTACTAGCCAGGCAGATTGGTCGAAGCACAGGGATGAGTCAAAAGCTGCTAGCAGCGGGTGATTAGAATTTCGGCTTCTTCATATCTTTAATTTCCTTTGCTATTAGCGGGGCCATTATATGCTTGTATATTAATTTATTAGATCTTGATACCCATCCCTTGTACAATATACTCTTCCTTTCCTTGTTCAATTCTACACTTCCTCACAATTTAGACAACTTTTTCAAATCATTCCAAAGCTCATCCTCCTCCTCCGTCAAAGATTTAACGTCAACCACAATCCCATCTTTGAAAGCGGCCTCCTGGCAATCCTCGTCATCAACACCATTAACATACTGAACAACCACAAAATCTATCCGGCGTGGACCCAAAACTACCATAGGAGCATGCCATGTACCTGGTCCATAGGTAACTGCCTGACCACCACGGGCAATAAAGGCTCTTAGATTTTCGAGGTCGGGTGGGTCACGAATCAATACGCGATTTGAGTCCGCGCTACCCTCATTCACGGGATCGGAGAGCGTCGCAATCGATGATGAAGAAGAATTCGTAGAATCAGAGGAAGACAATGTAGTAGCAGCAGCAGACTGGCCCTTCAATGTCGGCGCAACAATGACTAAGAACATGGGCTCTTCCTGTTCTTCGTCTTGTTCCGCTGATCCGTCTAGTGTTATACTGACATCTCCTTCTCCGTATCCCTTCCAGTCATGACTCTTCTTATCTGGTACCCGATCCCGCAAAACACGTCTCTGGCTCGATAAATCGAGTGGGATAAAAGTCTGAGTGGTATATGGATGTCTTTCCAGAATTCGAACGTCGAATACAGGCCCCTCAAAATCATTGTCCTCATCTTGCTGTTCATTGATGTTGATGTGCTTCAATGAATGCTCAACAAGTCGATGAGCACTCTGTCTCTCCCTTCTTAATTTCCGAGGAAAGCAGGCGAACATACTCAGCCGAGCTTGTGCTGCTTTACCGCTTGGGCAGACATTCTCGTAGCCGTTGGCTAGTGGGGCGATGGGACTGATTTTCACGGCTGAGCCTTGGTTTGCATAGACGGGTGTAGCGGGGACGCGGTGAGGGAGTTTGAGAGATGGGAGATTGTTAGGGGCGCCGAGTAGGTCTCGTGGGAATGGGGTTGTGATGACGGTGCCGAAGGGGGCGAACGATTGCGGCGTGAGAGGTTCGGGGTTGATGCGGAGAGTGGGCGGTGATGAAACGAGGGTTGGAGCCATTTCTATGATACTTTTTTCGTGCCAGTAATATTCTGAATATAAATTGATGCTGAGCTTGTCTCAAGGGTTTCGACCGAAGCCCCAGATGTTGGAGATTATGAATGAGATGAGATTATTCTAGAGCTCGAGATTAGTATTAAGCTTCCGTGCTGTCAGATCCACTTCATTCGGCAGCCGTTTCCGATCTATAAAGCAACCCCATACTATTGAATACCATCACATTATGCCAGATTTCTCTATGATAATTATTCAAAGGAGTTACATCGAAATTCTGCTGATGATTGATCTATGTCTTGATCATTCCAACCTTTGCTAACTCAACATGCCATGATAAGATTCGGAGGACCTTTATTGATTTGACGTTGAAGCCGCAGCAAAGGTATATGTAATGCTGCTCACCTGATCATAACTACCCAGGTGGGAAGCGTGGAAGCTGCTCGACTTAAGTCTTGCTTCCAAGGTTATTATGCATCATAATGGAAACATCTAAGGTGATAGGGACTTCCTCTTTCACGTTTATTTCAAATGTGTTGGAAATCTGGAAAGCTGGAGATAGGCTGACATTCTGGTTAGGGTTTCGTAAATCACAGGTCCCTCGGGCGACTCATTATTTACAAGGTTGGAAAGACGAGTGGAATGTTCTTTTTCCATCGTTCGGGAAAAACAAGAAGGGTGAAACAATATTCAGCACAGGCTCTCCGAGGCTCACCTCAAAGCTTCGTATCTGTACCGGTCTTAAAGCCTTTTTCAGCTAACTGCACCAGCCCCAGAAAAATTCACATTGGCTAACTGGATTCTAGTTGATTGGTGCTTGTTCCTACAGCACCATGGTCTCTGCATCCAATGAAGTCGATGACAACCGAAGAGGAAAATGTGACTATATGCTGTCCCTCTTTACCTCTTCAGCCTACCCACCAAAACTCCGTTGACATATAGTTCGACAAACGGCCTTCCTCACTGCATCACAAATGTCAAGCGGGGACCTAGCGTCTTATACGATGTACGATTATTTCAAACAACATGCGAGCCACCAAAATCGACGAAGCTCTACAACGAGCAACAAAAGAATTTGGACTGTGTCCCAATCGAGTCTGGGCTATCGGGCACAATCTCAAGCACTGGGAGGATAAGCTCCCGGATCTGCTTTCAACGAGCGAGCGCCAAAGAGTATGGGAGTAATCCGACATGAAGGACATGAACGTTGCACATTCGACCTTTGCGAATATTCTCTACTCAACTATACCTCCGTGACTCAGCGTCACGAATAAGGAGTGACTGGTTGTCGGGAGGATAAACGCTGTAGCTCTATTAAGAGATTGTTCTCCGTGAGTAAGCTGGATAAGGCGTCGTTTGCAGCGAGATCGACTGCCTAGAGGTTGGATAGAGAACCTAATTGACGTCGCTGAGCCTTATATGGCTATATCCCTTGTCTGGTTCGATGGGACCGGTACCGGGATTTCGGCAAACGGAGAGGTAAATGAGTTTCTATATCGATTCTTTGAGCGGATTGCGAGACATTGGCATTGTATGGGATCTGGTGGGATGCAATCAGCACTTCGAAAGACAAAGCTGCTAAAGAGAGAGCAATCAAGCGAATGGAAAACAACTACGATGGCGCAAGAATTACGCTCGTTCGCGACTGCTATATTTGCAAGTGGAAATAGGTTGATGCTGAGACTGCGTGTCTTGCTATTATACTATACTATCCCCATGGTTCAGTCGCGGGTGGACTGCATTGGAACTGGCAAGATCTCTGAGAGTCAAGGTGATCTTCAAAAATATGGTGATCACAGATCTGGATGAAGATACCCTGTCCAAGTTAGAAAGAGATTCCACTTGCCATCGTTTCGCTACAGAAGCAATCAGAGGTTTGCGTAAAAACCATGTCGACAACCTCCGTGACTTGCTGACCATTCTTGGTCCTCGATCAACCTCATGGCCACGCGACATGGAAAGGATCTCGGCGCTCCTTGTTGGGACTCCCAAGGCCAGTGAAGAAAAACAACACGCCGTCTATCCGCAAGTACTACTTGATATTGGAGAGGTGGCTCATGGACACTTGTTCCATAGATCCGCAACAATGACGGGCCATTTCAGTTGGTGTGCGGCGAAATTGCTGACTATGTCTATTGCCCCTCAAACACAAGAACAACTACGTATCAACTACAACGGAGCCCTTGAAAGTCGTTGGAGAGTCATTAAACAGAGATCCGTTCCAAGAGAACGATACGTGCTCCACAACGGATTCCCACTTGTGGACATGATAATTAATGTGACCCTCGAAACCGCAGACAGATCCGTACTTTTAGGGGAACCAGCAGCGAAAGTATTAGATGACACGCACCACCATTATGAATTCATGGGCCCGGTATATTTCAACCCACTTCTTGGCTTCGATGAGGTTGAGTAGGAGACCGTGAATTATGTCACGATTGGCGGCAGCCAGGAAGAGACCGATTCCCGTGAAATAAGCGGATATGAGATTTCGGCGTGGTTCGCGCATTTTCCTCCCAGTTACATCAAACCTCACAACCCGATGAACGTGGACACCTATACTACTGGAAAGGAACGTCTTCTTCTTTCTGCCATGGAAGGCGATTCTGATAGGACTAGAAAAGTTCTACATAAAGAACTGTGGATGTCACTTTCAAACTGGCTGGACGGCACCGCATTATGCTCTGCGAAGATGGTACTATTCATTGATTGCTGATCTCCTCCATCAAGACAGCGCTGATGCAGCAATTTAGGATGAACTCGGCCAGCACTGCATTCACCTAGCAGCTGAGCACGGAGACAGTGACCTCCTCATTGATTTTGAGGAATTCTTGACCGGACACAAAGTATGTAAGGATGGTCAAACTGCTCTCCACCGAGCTATTTTGGCTGGATTATGGTCATGGTGGTTGCTAGACGAGCTTGGTGACAATCTGAAAGACGTCCAGGATTTTCAGGGAAGAACGGCGCTGCATCTCAGCGCTGGGCTCGGATTGGGAAAAATCTTTACCGAGCTGCTAACGGGAGGAGCAAATCATTTGCTAACGGACAATATTGGACGTACGGCACTTCATTACGCGGCTTTGGATTGGAACGAGGCCATAGACACAGACATAATATCCACCCTGCTAGATTATGGAGAGCTCAACGTCCCTGATAAGGACGGTCGTACGCCTCTTCATTATGCCACCGAGAATGAATGCCCTGCTTACGTCAAAGTGCTTGTCCAGAACAAAAACCTAGCAATAGTTGATTCACGCGGAGAAACAGCACTTCATGTAGCAGTCACTGGAGGCTACATAGACGCTGTAAAAGAAATGCTTGGACAAGACTTGGAGTGTCTGGAGCTTCCGCAGATTGTGATGGATACAATATTGTCCTTAGCAGCCTCAATCAACTACTTGGAGGTCGTGCAGGCTCTCGTGAATCATGGGACCGGGATTTGGTACTGCCATTGGAGAGGAAATAAGACTGCTGTAGAGTGGCAGTAGAACAGAAAAGGGCAGCTTTAACCATGTACCTTATGGAGGTAGCGCTGTCGTCGCCACAATCTGAGGGTCATTCCGAATCACCCCCTGGTTGGATCCAAGTAGCAAGAAGTTGTCCACCACTTGACGACGATGCTCCATCCGCTCTCCATCACGCAATGAGGAGAAACTACCAAAGAGTGGCGTTGGCGCTAATAGCAGATGGAGAAGACATTTTCAAAACGGACACAATCGGCACAACGGTCATCTTCTTGGCTGTGGGTAGAACGGCTAATGTTGTTTGTAAAGGAACTTGTTGATGGATATGCTCAAGCTATTTGGTGAGCCAAGCTGCTTGAGTTGAGCATCAGAGAGATAGCTGCAAGCATCTATATGGCATTGGATACATTTTGTATCACTCAACTTGAATAGCCTTCGAAGGAAATGTCAATGAAATCCTGGATGGAGGTAAAGCACCTTGAAGGTGTGTTCATGTCGGCAGATGACCCTGAGATGCAGAATCTGTTAACTCCAAACTGGAAAAGAATACGATCAAAATTCCCGCCTTTCCAAAAGCCCATACCTCTTGATGGTTATAGGTGAAGATTTGATCCCCTCTCACCTAAACGGGGTGGAGATAGCAGGATTCAGAAAGGTTTTATGCAATATCAGATTTACTCCGGGGATGACGATGAGAATAACGACTCAAGCTCCGACTCAGGCTCGGCCTTGTCAAGACAGAGACGATCCAGGCGGGATAAAGATGAAGGCGAGAGTGAAGAGAGTCAAAATGATGAAGACGACGAAAAATGCAAGTAGAGGGCGAACAGGGAAATGAGCATCTTTCATCATTTCTCTTACTCATGGAGTCGAATCAAACCAAAATCTGACGTGAGTTCAACTTTAGGGTTGCCGTCGGCCCAGTCATGGAAGTGCAAAAATTGCAAGGTATTATCCAAACATGCCTTTATCCCATTCTCCTCACCACGTACACGTGCTTTTACCTGACAACTAGCATGCGTGCCGTCAATCTTTCAGCTCTAAGCAAAGTTAAACGATAAACAGGACAACACCTGAGAATTAAGGTGGCCACTAGCAGCCTAGCACAAACGGTAGCCGTAACTGAGGGCCAATAACGCCAACGAACTAAGCACCCCCTGAGCCACTTAGTCCGTTACAGAGCTCGAAGATCAAAAGCCCAGACCAGCCACGAGGCATGATTGTCGAGTGTTAAATGCATGGCAATGTGCTCGGATCCAATCACTACGGATTCTTCAGAAGGAAGTTCAAAACTAACGAATGTATCTCAACCGTCCCGTCCGAAGACTTCCTTGACAGCCCACGCTTCTTCATGCTATCTCATGGGCTGAAGTTTTAATGGACAAAATATTCAGCCCGAGCCACTAGACAAATTTAATCTAGCTCTAACGGTGGACGATCGACCAGGGTAGGCTATCTTACCCATAACGCCGCAGGACGCATTGACGAAGAAGATTCCCACGTTGAATTGAAAACCGGGGCAAGACACATTTGAGTACGAAGTACAAAATGAGTCGTGACAATCGCATTGACAATATATCACTGTCGCTGAGAGGCCGGCCGTTGCTGCCAGCTGAAAAACATCCATGAACTTGGCGACGGCGCTACGGAAAAGTTTCAGCCCCAAAATATTACCTGCTCTAGACTTTATTAGTGACATTTGGCAAAAGCATCGTTGATCTTGGCAGAGGATTCATTCACTTTTCCCTGCGCTCTTTTTCTTATTTGAGATAACTATCTACTTTTATCCCGAAATCCTTTCTCAATTCTTACTCCCGCTTTTATCGTGCCCGAAACCCTAACTCAAACATTTACATCGCGACATCCACCAAAATGGCCTCAATCAGCACAGATGGCAACTGCGGCTCAAATTCAAAGACAAATTCAACATGTCTAGGCTCAACATACGGTGACTGCTGCTCAGCAAAGGGTTATTGCGGCGGTACTTCAGACTATTGCGGTGGGGGATGTCAATCTGCCTTCGGAAACTGTACCACCCAGAATAATCAAATAATAAGTATAACGGGTTCATGCGGCTCTACAGGAAACAATTATACCTGCCTCGGAAGCACATTCGGCGATTGTTGTTCGTCGAAAGGATTTTGCGGCGGGAACTCGAGTTATTGCGGAAATGGGTGTCAGAGTGGGTTTGGAAACTGTGATTTAGCTTCTTCGACGAGTATAACGACAGCGACGGCCGGAGCGATGAATCCGACGAAAGCATCATCAACGACGGCTTCGGCTTCAACATCGACTACAACAGGCACTGTTTCCGAAGATGGGAACTGCGGTAGCAACTCCGCCGTTTTCGCGACGTGTCTCGGCAGTGAATGGGGTAATTGTTGCTCCAGTCATGGATTCTGTGGTGGAAATATCAGTTACTGCAGCGCGGGATGTCAGTCAGAATTCGGAAACTGTGGTCTCGCGGCGATGACGACGAATACAACCTCAAACTCGGATTCATCGAGTGGACATCTTGGTGCAGGCGCAATAGCAGGAATATCTGTTGGGTCCGCGATTGGTGGATTGGCATTAGTTGCAGTACTGGTATGGCTCGCCTTTTTTAGAACGAAGAAGAAGATAAAGTATTCAGTTCGGATTGAGGATGAACTCAAACCTTACCCGCCTTCCAAGCCCTTTGTTGACTCGCATGAACTTGACGGGCATGGTAATTTGAAACATGAGATCGATGGGAGAGGAGGTTATGTTAGACAGGAATTGGATACGAGGATGATTTCGGAACTTCCAGCAGAGCCTGGTCATAAATAGGGGGATTCAAACCTTGGACTGAATCTCACGAAAATTTTTTGGTCATACCACAACCCGCTGCAGCGTATCATCGTTACAGACAACATCGGCCATGTTCTTCGAAACGTCACAGACTTACCAGTGGCATATGAAGGGCACCTCGAACACCTTTGTTACTTTGCCCACCATACCCGTCTACTCGTCGATGTCCAGCGCAGCGATCATGTCGAATTGTTGTCAACACCATGGTGGAATCGCCTTGTTTTACTGTTATCATTTGCTAGTCGAACACAACTGTACTGTCAGTAAGACAAGGATCATACTTCCAAGGCTATGACGCGTCTACCATCAGGAACACCCCAAATATACCCATCCCCCGTTGGCCTCCGTGCAAGCCAGGATTCTACGCCAGGATTCTACTCTTCAAATGTCGAGATACCACACTTTTACTTTTATGAGCTACGCAATTAATATTAATGACTATGGTCAGCCAATTGTGATTTCTTCTCCCAAAAGCAGAGTCATTTGCCAAGTAATGGCGTGAATAATAAACGCAGGCCGTATTTATGCCCTAGGGGAATCAGGCACCGAATTTCTAAAGTATCAATTAATTGTTTTTTCAATTCACCCGGGTGAAATGTCAGCATTGCCACGTCAATGACGCCTAGATTCTGCTATGTTAATAATACTAACAACATGAAATGCTAAAGATCATCAACGAGCGCGAGGGTAGTATTAACTATCGGCATAACAGTGCGCACAAATACGGTACCAGAAAACAGGCAGGTGGCGAATCCAACCTTGGAGTTGTTGTTGTTGTTGTTGTCTCATTTTGCTTTTATCCTCCTTGTTCTTCATTTTTCTACTCTCGGACGTATTTCTTTCGGCTTTTAGGGCATTTTCTTTCTTGTTCCTTTTTCCGTTTCACTTGTAACTCCCCTAATGAGGCTGTATCGGAATTTGAACCTATCGAGGCCCAGATGGCCTGACATTGGATACGTATAGAGTAGGTAACCGACTCGTATGTCTTGGGGGAAGGGTGCAAGGGCACTTACCTATGTACTCCATAAAATAAGAAGGACTCATGGATAATACTACGAGTAGTTCTCACCGAGATAGGATAAGTTGGCTGCATGACCTTGACTTGCGTAGATATCCATACATGAGCCGATGCTTTTGGGAAACTTTCAATGTTGAAACTTAGGCTTGAGATAAAGCTGACGACGATACTCTTGCTAAGCTTACTATTCTAGGAAGTTCAGACGCTGCTGTCGTATTTCGGGGATACCGAAAGGTGGTCTCCCGTTCCTGGGAAATTGGTCGAAACATTTGTTTCTGTATGTCAAGGAAGATGAACATAGCGGTAGGATGACTGATAGCAACACGGTCTGAATGTTTCTGATCACCGGGTTCGTGATTACAGTAAAACCGGTTTATAACGAATTTGGATATAACAAAAGCATAACAAAAGTCCCTTATATAACGAATACGGAGTTGGCTGGATATTTGAAGTTAGTAACAAATGCCGCTGAATATAACGAATCCTCCAGCTAATTTCTACCATATAATGAAAAGTGAAGATTCTCCTGCTCCCAATTTTTATTTCGTTATGAACTAGATTTACTTGTATGCGAGAGGGTCGAGTTCCATTGGTTACGCATAGGCACTGTAATTTGCCACCAGGCTACGACTCCTGAGTCTCTTAATCAATCACGAAATCGCCAGTTATCGATATCTGATAGTGAAGGTCCTCTAAAACCTTCTGTGCAGTAACCTGTTCCTGACTGTACTGTTTACTGCTTTAATCCGCATCATCATATTCGACCCCAGATACGTAATATCTTGAAATCTTGTTTGCCGATACAGATTCGTCAGGAAAGAAAAAGGAGCAAGAAAGAGACAACACTTGTACTTTACTTGACTCGAGAGGTAAAGTCTCACGGCAATGTGCGACTACATAGTATATATGTAGTACTCCGTAGTACTCCGTGGCACTCCGCATGAATAAGTATACGGAACTATGTCAAGCCAGAATTTTTCCCTTGAATATCCGTGGATGTTTCAGCCATACAGACGTTTGGTTATAATTAGGCTCATGATTGGCAGGCAGAGAATCTTGTATGATCTAATGCACCTACAAAGGATCTTGACTCTTAAGTGGGCCGGTACACAACTCTGGAGTCTGAGGTTCTTTTTCTCCTTCCAAGTTCCGAATCTTTCGCCTGGTTCTTTTCTTTCCCCTCTTTCCGCTCATTCTTTTTTTTTTTCCATACATTAGTCATGTCTGATTGATACAGTCATGGGTGTATCAATATCGTACCAAAAACTTCCTTACGCAACATTTCAAATGCAAATTCTTAGCGCACTTGTCCAATTGAGTCTTCTTCTAAACCAGCATCCTACACTACGTGAGTTTGCTTACCTGAGAGATGTGGCTTATACTGCCTTTAATAGATAAACAGTCGGCAGAGTTACTTGAGAGCACATCCATGGGAGAAGGGGAGCCGCGTAACTTGTTAAGCAAAGTAGCACGCCTGGAGTGGGCCAGGACGACTTCGTATGGAATAGCAGGATTAATTTTGTTTTCAAAATTAAGAGTAATTGAGTTGTAATTATATGAACAGCGAAAATGGCAAATACATAGTTGACGGTATCAAAGTAAGAGAAAAAACGCCTTGTGTACGCTTTTCACCCAGGTTAAGAATACATTAGTGCAACCTTATCCTGAACAGACTGTCTGTGCATGGCCCACGCAGCCCACATGGGGTGCATAATCTTTCTCGGAGAATCCCCCGGCAAATGACTGTCCATTATAATGTCATTGCATGAGGCTAATAAATGTGACTTGCAAGTGGCTGGTTTCAATGCAAGTCTTTGCAGCTTGCTTGATTACTGAATACAGTCTCTACAATTGCCACACGTTTGAATCTGTCCGTTACGCTGTTCACTGTCTGTCATGCTCACCGTTCAATCCGCATATAACACCATGTTCTGATTGAAGAATATAAATACATCTATTGCCCATGATGAATTGGCCTCAATATTCACACAACTCGTACGGCTTTTCTTTGCTTCCCTCATTACTCTATACCTTCCCTTTCCGCAAAGCTTCCTGTTCTTGTCTTCTTCAATTCTACCACTTGCTACCTTCAACCTTACCAACGACTAGCACCGAAGAGCTACCACGAAGTCATCAATATGAATAGCGAATTCTCTTCTCCATCTACTTCCTCGTCTGGGACCTCAACACAAACTCCCATCCTGCAAGAGCCTGGCGAGTCTGGTCAGCACCCCGCACCAAGCTCCCGGAGCTACACCATGGCTCCGTCAGGTACCAGTACTGCAGAAAAAACTACAACTACCCCGACCGAAAGCAATGACCCGGTTTGTTATTCAGCTAGCTTTGTTCAGCAGTTAGCATATTTCTGCATTCACTTGTTGTTCCAGAGGGATATTCTAACCTTCTAATCAGACAATTCCTTTCGGGGGACCATCAAGATGTCATGCACGCAGGCGCGTGGGCGCCGGTCAATCCCCTCGATGACGTCCCAGCGATCGGAAACGATTCCCCTCTGTCCCTGGCATATGCTATCAACGCTGCCGACGACCCTTCGAGAAGACAAGCTGGTCTCGCACGCGAAATGAGAATAAGCATGCCGTTGAGCTGTTCCAGAAAGGTTTACAACGCAAGATGTGAACAAGAAGCAAAATACAACAGTCGTCTGGTTTTTTTTTTTTTTTTTGAGGGGATTTGTTGTCGGGTTGATTTTGCTGATTGTTTAGATTAAATGTTTAGATGGAACTTGTCGTGTTCGGTAACTGGATTACTCGAAGACGACGATGTAGGATACTTCAGAGAGTGGAATTCTTTACAACTAAATATATTTTTAGTTTTTTGCCTCCTTCCGTAAAGCGTATTCGAAACCACAAAGCATCGTGCTACATACGTAGTATCCGCGTCGGTAGATCGGCCCGACGGGAGGAGCCGAGATCGGAGATCTAGTCCCACTGCCCCGCTATCCCAACTAGGAAACGCTTCTCGTGGCCGCCCGGTTCCAGATCAGGCTTGGCCCCAAAAAACCGCTCCAACAGCAACTATTATGCGAGGTAACAAGATGAGGAATCGATTTTTTACGCCTTCCTAATCTATTTCAAAATGGTCCCACGTCCGTAACTGTTACTTGTAATTACAGGTTGCTAAAATTTTCTAATATCCCAAATAGGAAAACATTTGTCTTGGCCACTCGATTCCAGATCAAAGATTGGCCCCAAAGACCTCTCCAACGCCAGTCAAAGTCAAATCAAAAGCAATAAGTTAGAAGGCATTCATCAATCATCATCTCCTCGCCAAACTCCTCATCTCACTACGAGGAGACCGAATCGGCAACGCAGCCGTAGGCAATATCTCATCCCCTTCAGTCCGCTTGTCTAACAACCCTTCTCCTTCTAACGGCAACCCTTCCAGCCTAGTCTTATAATGGCCGAGCTGCCTCTTCTGTTGTCTACTAGCCAGGTATTCTGAATACGTGGAATCGATTCTGTGATGAATCTCTTGTTCCGTTGAGCGTTTGGTTATGATTTCGTCGGCGGGGATGTTGTTGAGGTATGCTGTTGCTAAGGCTGTATCGCTTCTCTGTGAGTCGACATATTAGTGTCAAATGGAAGAGAGCAAGTGGGAATATTTGTTGAAGATGGAATTACGACTCACTTGTAGATTGTCATATAAATGAGGTCTCGCATCCACCATCCCGACACCCAAGAGAGTCACGACGAAGAGACTTAACAATTGTAGAAACTGCATTTTCGTTTTCTGATCGTGTCAACACGCCAAGAAAAAGGGTATCGTAAAGCAAGCTTTGTTCTTAAAAAGAAAATAAAAATCGGAAAGAAGAAAAAAAGAATCAACAAAAAGATCGCCAAGTAAGGACCTGTCCAGCAGATATAAAACTTGTAGTTATATTTGGAATTTCA
This sequence comes from Talaromyces stipitatus ATCC 10500, assembly GCF_000003125.1. Taxonomy (NCBI): domain Eukaryota; kingdom Fungi; phylum Ascomycota; class Eurotiomycetes; order Eurotiales; family Trichocomaceae; genus Talaromyces; species Talaromyces stipitatus. The sequence goes on along the minus strand of NW_002990117.1, from coordinate 1,118,486 downwards.
AGCTTTTCGGTTGGTTTCAATAACTCGTTCACAACGACTGAGCAACGCACAGCGAAGAAAAAAGTTTATGGGTCTTGGAAATCTCGGCGCATACGTTTATATAGTATGTGACTGATACACGCCTAGTCATTAGATAGTTAAGGACGTTTCCAAAGTCGGGATGCTGAGACGGGGTATGTATGATTCATGTTTGAAGTGCTTAGTACCGCCGGCGTCATGTAGTTTAGTGGGAACCGACGATTCATATTTACATGGAGTACTCGGTATAAGGCGGGTGGTCTTTTGGTTGAAAACTTGAAATGAATCGCGGTTTTTGTCAATGATCAACTGTATTCTAAACCGATTCATCATTTTGTCACTCCTTCTATGGTTGTGATTTGAAGCATTAGATGCCTCCTGTTTGACCACCTTGGGACCCTGGTATTTTTAGCCCTAATCCGCGACCTTGAGCTGGTCACACAACATGATTTTAATAGACGATCAAGTCAGGGGTATCGAGCGATCGTCTATCTGAAATATTTGCGGGAAATTATTATAACTATAAAAAAGTCTGGAATTTCCCAAGTCTATGGAAATAACGGCTCACGTTCGTTGCACTTCAAACTCCCGTATCGGCGTTCCAAGATTATGAAACCGGGAAGGTGTTGCAGGGCTTTGTTCGCTTTGGTATTAAGAGAACTTATTTTATAGAGGGATGAACTTTGCCATACAAACTCCATAATTTAATCTATACTCTTGGCAGGAGTGAAGTAATGTAAATATCACTTCTGATGTTTGGCAACCTCTTTATCGTCGGGATAGGTACTGGATAATAGCTTAGTTAGACACCTAGTCAGGCACTCTTAAACATTACCTGGGTATTGTTCTACAGATATAGGTTGATTGCCCTGGTAATAGAACTCCGAACCATAACTCATTTCGGGCCTACTCTATAAATGCAAATTAAAGTAAGAAAGTAAAACTGACAATAATTCATATGTACAGCACCAAGCGATAAACAATAAAACCCATAGAAACAAAGAACGCCACGAATGCCCACTTCAAGGCACTAATTGCCAAATGATATACAACAATCTAACCACAATCATGATCCTCTACTATTTGTTGTGTATCAACAAATTGTGAAACGATGTCCAATGGTCGGAATCCACGTATCTGATAGATAAAATTAGCGACAGATCTTGGAGAAAGTAATCGAGGCCAACTTACATATAGGTCATACTACTCCTCAGACTACTGACAATAGACTCCGGATGCCATCTGAAAACATACATGACCGCCGCCCAGCTGAGAGAGGCAAAGGCCGGCCATGCATTTTCTTGTATCCGTGAGCGGGCCTCGGGTGTTATGAGTGAAGAGAGTGGGTGCATATTCGGTTGGACGGAAAGTTTCGCCAAAGCGAGAACGACTCGAGCAAAGACGTAGATCACGATCTTTTAAAACGTATTAGAAAATATGATCGCGGAAATGGGTGGATATAGGTGAGAGGTACCTGTTGGCTAACACTGCCCTGATTCCTGCCGAACACGACATAGCCACCTAGAAGACCGGCAAAGAAGGTGTCGTATGGCCCTTCCTTGGGTCCCGTGGGATTCAAATATTTCATCGCAAGCATTGTACTCTTGTATAAGACGGCGAATGTGGCGAGGTTTCGGGCATGTTGTCGGGTAGCTTTCAGGACGAGCTTAACTTTTTCGCGGAATCTTTAGACCACAAGTCAGCGTGGAGATTTTGCAGCCATTGTCAGAAAAGAACTTACGTTCCCGACCGGAAGAGAAATACCATCCTATATCAAGGTACTATTATTAGACTGCTCATATCTTGTAATCGTGTTTGGAGGCTTACACCAGGGCATGCGGAAAACGAACTTTGGCGCCGTATACGGCACCATTCCGGGCGGCTTTAAGGAGTATGAGGAGAGGTTTCAGGTTTGGATTCAGCGCAATTGCGTCGAGAGTATCCTGTGACATGCAGTATTAGTTTCATTCCTAATCTCACAAATAGTTCAGCTTCTTCAATAGCCGGGAAAACTAACCATAATCGAATCCATGATCACGAGATGTTCTCAGTTCCGGAATTTGTCTGGACCCTTAAAAGAGAATAAAACTTGACAATGATCAAATGTTCCCAGTATGTAACTGGAATACACATGAAGCAGACAGGACACCTCAGAATTTTTCTGGGAAGTAGAAAGAAAATGCTCGGATATGGAGTTGGGTCGCATCCCGCAGAGTTTCTGGGGAACCCGAGGCCTCGGCATGTGAACGGCCGTCATGGACTACCGACGACGTCACAGCACGTGACTTCGAACCTTACAATTCAGGCACTAAACATATACTGGAGTAAACTCTTATATACGCCTCACGAAATATAGATGTATACACAGTCCAACCAACGCCGTACAAATGTAAGACCTGAAAGCAGAAATTTAAACAAATCACGACAATCTCGGCTTTTTCGAACGACCTTTTTCCTCCTCATCGACATCCATCATATCCACATCCGAAGGCTCATCCTCATCCACAAACGTAATCTCTTCACTAACATCCGATCCGTAATTAGACGGCTCATCATCATCATCTTCCTCAGAATCCGTATCCACTCCAGCTCTCCTCTTGAGACCCTTCATCTTACGAGTCTGCAAATTCGACAAATCCTGTTTACCAAGATGCACACGACCAACTTTATCACCAATCGAGTCCATGGTAATATTCTTCTTGGTGCGCGCTTCCTCATTAGGTCGTTTTCCTTGCTTCATAGCCTCCTTCATAACATCTGGATCTGCGTTACGGACACGTCCAATTCTGAAATCGAATTTGGGACCGACTTCATCTAATTCAACGCGGGGAAGTTTGTGGCCGCTTCGTCTTGTGCGGATTTTGTACCATCGTAGATGGATGATAGGTAGCAGACCGGCTTCGGCGGGTTCTTCGGCACCGACCATCATGAGGTATTGTAACCCTTCCACATCGATCTTGTCGGTTTCTTCACCCTTGAACATATCCAACAGAACACTCTTGATCATGGCATATGTCCTGGATGTGGCATCCTCCCAGATACTACCTGCAAACAGCATCATGGGCTTCATACCAATTCCGATCTCAAGCTTTAACGCATTAGGAGGAGGAATCGTTTCGCCATCTGCGGGAGGTAGAAGGAGTAACTCAAACATATCCAGGACTTTCTTATTGTATATGCGTGTGAGAGTCATGCAATTTGGACGTTTTTTGTTGCTGCTTCCATACACCACGATACCACATTCATTCTTGTCGGCAAGAAATTCAATACTCTCTGTACTTTCGAATGGGTGTATATTGTCATTCTTTTTGTGGAATAGCACTGAGTTCGGGTTCGTTAGGCCGTGGATCGTCTTGAGTAAAGTGTTGAGTGGAAGGGGACATTTTGTGCCGTGGAGAAGCAGGGTGCGTTTAGAAGATTCGATGAGTTGGGGTTCTTTCTTCTTGAGAAGGCGCGCTGTGCGCGGATTTTTGGGCTTTCTATTGTCCAAATATTAGTTTGCTGATTTTTGTTTCTTCTTTATGCTTTGGAGTGTCAAGAAACCCGATGCATAATACACAGCAAACAAAATCTCAAATAAAAAATTGACTTACACTTCACGAAGCATCTTAACAGTAAATAATTACTTTGCACTTCAGATTGATACAGTTATCTCTGCTTTGGCAGAAATCGGCTGAAGCTAGTCAAGTCGGAGCGAAGAAAAAAGTTCACGATTCTTTTCTTGGCATGGCTGATAATGCTATCTTATCGATAATCTTATCGATAAGATGCTCGGTATCGTCGAAGCTCATCTTCAATTTTTGCTTATTCATTGTTGACTCAAAAGAACCTAGTGAGAGATGATCATACAGATCCAAAAGCTTGAATCTGTCTTATTTCTTGTGTGATTGACCATCATCGAAGTACGTAGTACACGTACGTAGTCTGAGACTATCCGCGGAGCATCAGGATCTCCATGCGAAAAAAGCTTCAAAGCTTTCATCCAAGAGTCCGTGTCTTACGTACAAAATGTGTGATGATCGGATGATCCCATCCTTAACATGTTACCTGTGACTTGCACAGCCCGAATATGCTTAAATGTACACGTACCATGAATGTAGGGTCTAGACAGTCAAAAAAGCCCTGCCAAGCCCTAACCTGATACACGGCGAGTTTCGCCTCATCATTCCCGAAACAGGTACACATCCCGATAGCCGAGATTGCTAATTGACAATATGATAGTATACATTAAGCAGAAACCACAACGTAGACCATGACAAAATAAGCAAGCCACAACACGGGATCGGTAGAATGTGCGACGTTCTTGAGACCGAGACTAACACTTCTGAAGAAGATGATTTCTCTTAATGGGTTAGTTATTGGGTAATAGTATGTTTCAATATAGTCATTTTTGAGGGATCTGTAGGCGAGCTCCAAATCCGAGACAGATGAGATAGTCGAGCCCCTTGATCGGAGGTTGGAAGCATCAGGATACAATTATCGCATAAGGGTCCCTTATTTAATCAGGATGAGAGCGCTAGTCCTCGACTCCAGATTCTTTTGATTCCCTGACTTTTATTCTTTCCATCACTCTCTTTGCTCTCATTCTTCATCGCTCCTGGTTGAGCCGAAATCTTTCTTTTCTTTTCTTATTCTCGAAGCCATTCATTCCTTCCAGGCAGTGCCTCCGAGGTATCAAATTGTAGCTTGCTAAAGCAGGCGTATACTGCTGCCAGGACAGATTTATCCAAATAACGAGAAAGAAAGATCATTAGACATGCATCGTGCAATTCTTATCAGTCTTTTGGCGTTTTCGTTTGAGTTCAATGTAAGTCCTTTGTATCTGTATCGAGACCACACAAACTAACGAAAGATCCAGAATGTCGTCGCCGCTCAAGGACTCGAAGTTTTTGGAATCGATTTGGGCGACATACTAGACAACGGTCAAGATCCAAATAACAAGAACGGGGCTGGAAATAGAGGTGGCAATAATATCCATACAAATACATTGAGTGCAGTGGCTGGACCAGGGATCAGGTGTGTATGTTTGGCAACCGATATTGCATCGACTCTAACACAGTTTTAGTCAAACCGCGGGTGTGCTTGCACCATTGGATCCGGCAGCCGGAACGGCGGTAGCAGCAGCTACGACCGCAGTACAGAGTACGCCGGCTGTTTCAACAACTCAAGCAGGTAGCAAGAATGGGGATAAGAATGGAAAGGATGGAAAGAAGGATGGACAAGGCAACGGCAAAGCTAAGCACCACAAATCGACTGCAGTAGCCGCCAAAGCGGGAACCAGGTGGGTACATCCAGAAATCCTTTGACAGTAATTCTAACAGGGCCTCAGTCAAACCGTTGGTGTCGTTGCGCCTATCAATGCAGCAACTGCAACAACCTTGGTTACTGCAACTGCAGTCCAGAGCGTCAATGCCGCTGCATCATCTCAAGCCAGTGGTCAGAAGAAGGGGCACAAGGGCGGAAAAAAGAATGGACAGGGAAATGAAGCTGCCAAGAAGAAGAAGAAGCATTCCAAGTCCAGTGCAGTGGCCAACGCGGCGGCCAGGTACGTACATCTGATATTTTGTATAGAAACAATGCTAACCCAGCTTCAGCCAAACCGTCGGGGCTGTTGCGTCTTTAGATGCAACTGCAGTACAGAGTGCACAGGCCGCTGCAGTACAGAGTGCACAGGCCGCTGCATCAGCAACAGCAACTCAGAAGAAGGGACACAAGAATGGGCAAGGAAACAAAGCTGGCCAAGAAAAGAAGAAGCACCACAAATCGACTGCAGTGGCCAATCAAGCTGCCAGGTGTGTATGCCTAGCAGTTCTTGTGGAAACAATGCTAATATAGTTTTAGTAAAACTGTCGGCACCGTTACGGCTGTAGACTCCGCGGCTGTCGCAGCACAGAGTACACAGGCTGTTTCAACAGCACGTGGAAAACATCATAAGAATGGCAATGGAAAAGGAAAAGGAAATGGCAACAATAACAACTCCCAGACATCGCAAGTAGTGGCTAACCAAGCTGCCAGGTGTGTACGCATGGAAACCCATATGGAAATAATTCTAACATAACTCTAGTCAAACTGTCGGTGTTATTGTGCCCTTGAACCCAGCCACTGCCACGGTGGCGACAACATTTGCGACTGCAGTGAAAAGCACACAGGCTGCAACACAAGCAGTCGGTCAAGCATCTTCCTCCGCGGTAGGTGCGTTATGAAATCTTGATTCCAGGTCAGCTCAGACTAATTGTGAACAGTCCCAAGCAGCGCAGTAGCTGCCCAGCCAACACGGACGATTACTATAACGGCTGGCAACGGAGGTGCGACCTTTACTGAGGGATCCGAGACAATAATCATTTCTCAGGCTGGGGGTCAAGCGCAAACGACAACTCCTCCACCGCTTCCCTCGGCAACCGTGTCCGTCGTTGTCGTATCGTCCGCAAGCACCGCGGTTGTCACGGCAAGCTCCGCCGCGGTGTCGCCATCGAGTTTTCCAGCGATTGGGGCTTCTGTTGTAACCCCGCTGGCGGGATCAACAAGCGCCAGTTCTTTTGTCACAATTGCAAGTCCTTCGTCTAGCGCTGCAGCTCTTGCTGCGACAAACCCTCAGAACGCCTGTCCATGTACCTGTGCATGCCCGTCGGGATTCCCGTTGCAGGCAACGCCTATTCCGGCGGGACCATCACCTAGTCCACAAGCAATATCGTTACCCTCACCATCGTCATCGTCCTCTGCCGGTCAGACCCAAACAATAGCGACTACGACCGCTATTGATTCTCAAACGAGTACTCCATCATCCACTGCAGTGGTAGCCACAATAGCAACCACAACATCTACCTCAGCAATCGTTACACCTACCACGAGCTTGTCTTTACTGGCGTCCGGAACGTCAGTTGTACAGCCAGCATTGCCTGCTTCTGTAAGACCAGCACCCTCGAGTGCCACGTCAGTCGCTACCTCAATCATTTTAACAGCAACCACAGCCCCGGCTCAAGCTGGTAATGTGAACATCAATACCGTGCAATTTTATTCTGCGTTGACGATAGCCCTCGGCTGATAAGTGTAACAATAAAAAAATGGTGGATTTTTCGTTCAAGAGTTTTCAGGCCGGGTGGCTTTCCTTTTGTGTTCAGAATATAGCTAGAACAATAATATCATCCTGCCGTATTGATGTACTTCTGCCCTTGTATACCAAATAAGCCATCATTTTCTGAAATTTGTTCCCGTATGATCAGCTGTCGATAATGAGTATATCATGCCCAGGATAGACACCCTCTCAAGGCTGAGAATTGGCTTCCAGCCGTGCCTTTTTGGCTCTACGCTTCATTTCGCGCTTGGAAAGAGGCTTGTCATCGTCTTGCGTTGACTCTAAAGAAGCCTTTCGTTTCAGTTTTTCAGCACTTTTGTCAATGGCGCCCCTCTGTTCAACCTTGTTCTTTGATGCATCCTCGGTTTTCTTTGGTGTCTGTCTTTCACCACCATTGACAACATCAACGACGCCCCTATAACTTGTTCTTTTGAGACTGGATAAGGCCACAACTTTCCGAGCCTCCTCACATACTGCCTCTTTACCTCGCTCACTGGACAATCCCCAGACACATGCAAGGTTTACTACGTCCATTGGTGCGCGAATGGCCAATGCTCGTTTAGCCTCACTGGATATGATGATGCCTCGGCCCCTTGTTGCTCTGATCAGACTCATCGCATTACCAATAAGATTCCTGCGGGCTTCCAATCCACTCCCGGTTATCCCTGGGCTATAGCAAATTTCAAATCGTATCCCACGAGATATTGCAGACGAGACGGTCTTGAATTTGAAGTGGAAAGGAAGACGGACAGACAGGTCCAGAGAAATCAGGTCGCAATCGAGATTGGTACAAGCATTTAACAGACTTTTCTCATTCGTAGGTCGTACAGCAACAATAGAGAATAATGGTATTAGATTTGCCATGCGGTAACTTTGAGATGGGTCGGACAAGATGAGGTTAAGGCGCGTCAACAGCGTGAGGGACTTTGGCGCATTGGAAGGAAGCTGAGGAGCTGTTAGATTCTGGGGTAGTTTGCCTGACATTGTCTGTGAGAGAGCAACTGTCGTATATCCGACTAAACAAAGTCTTGAGTTAGTGGATATGGCTGTGCAACGAATCATCACCACTTACCTTCTGCAAGAAAGTTGAGGGTATTGGTTAATTGAGCCTCATCGGCTGCATATGGGACGTTGAGGTCATAAAACATATTAAAATTGCTTCGCAGGAAGCATATACTGCCACTTCAGCTCTTCAGCAGCTAATACGAAAATTGAGCAAGGAAATATCAGCTGGTTAAGCACAAGAAGAGAAATGCTCGTCTCGTTCAGGCCGGCAGCTTCCCAAAAAAATATCAACTGTTGTAGTCACCGCCTTCCATCTCGACCAATCAGAGCAGCAGGCTCGCTATCGACAGCGGCCGGAACGTATGAGCGAGACAAAAATGTCATGGCCCAGCCATCTCAAGAGAAAAAAACCTCATCTGTCAATGGAGCTTTCAAATCATCCCGCTGTCTCGTGAAGTTGGATTTGTTGTTAGTTGCCAGTGATCTGGTTTCTCCTCGCCTACTCATAATCATCTTGTCTGCAGTGTGTGCTTTACTTTCCTCCCTTTATCTCTCCGTCAGTCCCTTCGTCTACCCCGCTTCCGGCATTTCGACGAGAAAGCCCAATTGTGGGCACGACATCTCTCCATCAACACCACAAGATGGCGCGGGTTTATGCAGATGTCAACTCGCATATGCCCCGATCCTATTGGGATTACGATAGTGTAAATATATCATGGGGCGCACTGGAGAATTATGAGGTTGTTCGCAAGATCGGTGAGTGCTGGAGGTTCTGGATTGATGTGGCAGAGGCTAACTTACGATTCGCGTAGGGCGAGGAAAGTATTCCGAGGTCTTTGAAGGCATCAATGTGGTCAACTATCAAAAATGCGTCATCAAGGTGTTGAAACCGGTTAAGAAGAAGAAGATAAAGCGTGAAATCAAGATTCTCCAAAATCTATCTGGTGGACCGAACGTCGTCGCGCTTCTCGATGTTGTTAGGGATAACCAAAGCAAAACACCTAGTCTTGTCTTTGAGTATATCAATAATACAGACTTCCGCACTCTTTATCCCCGCTTTGTCGATTATGATGTCCGCTACTACATTTTCGAACTCCTTAAGGCTCTCGACTTTTGCCATAGCAAAGGTATCATGCACCGAGACGTCAAGCCGCACAATGTTATGATTGATCACGAGAATCGCAAGGTTTGTTTCACGGGTGTTATATCTACCACATACTAATAATCTCGCCAGCTTCGCTTAATCGATTGGGGTCTTGCAGAATTTTATCACAAAGGTACCGAATACAACGTCCGTGTCGCCTCACGATACTTTAAAGGACCTGAGCTCCTCGTTGATTTCCAAGAATACGACTACTCTCTTGACATGTGGTCTCTCGGTGCGATGTTCGCTTCTATGATTTTCCGCAAGGAGCCTTTCTTCCACGGCATTAGCAATTCCGATCAGCTTGTGAAGATTGCCAAAGTGCTCGGTACCGAAGAGCTCTTCGAATATCTTGATAAGTACGACATTGAACTAGATTCCCAATATGATGACATTCTATCGCGTTATCCCAAGAAACCATGGCACTCATTTGTTAATGCCGAGAACCAACGATTCGTGAGCAACGAAGCTATTGATTTCCTTGACAAACTTCTCAAATACGATCACGCGGTATGCCTAGATCCATATTCCGTTAAAAGCACTGGCTAATACATTTATAGGAACGACTCACCGCACAAGAAGCAATGGCTCATCCATATTTTGCACCTGTTCGGGCGGCTGCATCGGGTCAAAACAGCGCAGCTGCTCCACAGTCCTAAGTGCTCAATAGATCGACACATTCTGACTCACTCATATCGAAACAGCATTCAATCTGCTCTAGCATGCCGGAGTACATGTGTTCACAGTCATCGTTTTCTTTCTATTTATCAACTCGAATTTTCATCAATAGTGGCATACCCATCAAGCCCTCTGATACAGCTACCCAACCCGGTGACAGGCAGTGATAGCTCAGAGAGTTGCCAATAGCTAAGACACGTTTCATTTCGGCACCTGCTAGCCGCAATTAATCCTCAATATATCCAACATCAACGAACTATAACACGCAGTCATACTCCTTTCTACTCCCATGATAGTTTCCTATACGAGCCGGTGGCCGAGGCGTCTGGGTCCTATTGATGATTTGGTCTTATGGATATTCATGTATCACATTGACTCGGTGATGTCTATGAGTCAATGCAGCGTATGTGGCACGGGCTTATATTCTTTATATTCCATCTAATGGCGAAAAGATGATTTTTGCATAACGATTACTGTTGCTATACAATTGCTTATCTGAGTCGTAGTCCTGGTGTGTTTCGTCTTATCGATAACAGAGCATGGACCACGTGACCTTCTAACATGTTTTGCTTCCTCTTTTTGAATTGATATTGTCCTTTTGCAAATCAACAAACAATTATCCAGAACCACCCTGTATAGCTTGCGCCGTAAGTAATCTGATCTAACATCTAAGAGCATTTTGTGGTCCAGTCCTGTTGCCCCCACAATCCCGGTACTCTACCATTGGCCCCGCAATCACCCATTTTGACTCACTCGCAGAATAAAAAAAAGGCCTCCCCTCTCCGGCCGAGCTTCTTCACGTTACCTCCCTCGTACTTGTCGCAGATCCCACAGCGACATTCAAAATACTTATTCGCAGTCTTGTGGCGCGGCGAGCGCCTTGGAGAGTTCTGTCTCCTAACTTACGTTCATTCATGGCTACGACATCCGGCTCTGCGAACCCTCGTGAGTGGACCCCTCAATCTATACCTTCGGAAATGGACAAAGGTACTAACAGAGGCTTCCGTATAGTGGGTGAGCAGACAGCTCCTGTTACCGGTCCCCCTCCCGCAGTCCCCGAAAACGTCAAGTCTGATATCCAACAAGCCGCTAAAGATGGTCAATCCGAGCCGGGAAAGGATACCTCTGCGCCTCCCGAGGGCAAGGTGAAGACTGAAAAGGAATTGGAAAGAGAGCGACGCAAAGCAGAGAAAGCCAAGAAGTTTGCTGAAAAGCAGGCAAAGGCCGCCGCCGCGAAACCTGCGCAACCCAAGGCTGAGAAGAAAGAAAAGGTTATTGATAAAACGACCGATGCATATGATCCGGCAACTATTGAGGCCGGTCGGTACGAGTGGTGGGAGAAGAAGGGATTATTCAAGCCACAGTTTGATGGGAATGGCAATGTGAAACCTGATGGTGTTTTCTCGATGGCTTGCCCGCCCCCTAATGTCACTGGTGCACTTCATATGGGTCACGCCCTCATGGTGGTAGGTTTATTTGACGCTTGACACATTACTAGTCAAAATGCTAAACAGATTTGATCGTTATAGGCTCTCCAAGACACCATGACTCGTTACTACCGAATGAAGGGCAAAACTACCGTTTGGGTACCTGGTACGGATCACGCTGGTATCTCGACTCAAAGCGTAGTTGAAAAGATGCTGTGGAAGGAGAAGAAGCAAACCCGTCACGATCTAGGCCGACCAGATTTTTTGAAGTTGACACAGGACTGGAAGGACAGATACCAGGGTTCTATTCTCACTTCGTTGAAAGCAATGGCCGCTTCACTGGATTGGTCGCGTGAAGCTTTCACGATGAACCCCAATTTCTCGGCTGCTGTTACGGAGACTTTCTGTCGTCTTCATGAGGAAGGAACTATCTATCGTGCCAATCGACTTGTCAACTGGTGCTGCGCTTTGAATACATCCTTGTCCAACTTGGAAGTTAACAATCAAGAGATTCCGGGCCGAACTTTGCTTGATGTTCCTGGCTGTAAGAACTCCATTTCATTGGAGACAACTGTATGATGCTAACTCGTTCCTAGATGAGAAGAAGGTCGAATTCGGTGTATTGACACACTTCTGCTACGAGATTGAGGGTACAGGAGAACGCATTGAGATTGCTACTACTCGACCTGAGACCATGCTTGGTGATACCGGTATTGCTGTACATCCTGATGGTACGTACGACTTTGCTTAAAATAGCTGGACATTTACTCATATTTCTATCAATCAGATAAGAGATATCAGCACATTATCGGCAAGAAAGCCAAGCATCCATTCGTCAACCGTCTCCTTCCAATCGTCGGAGATTCAACCGTTGCCATGGACTTTGGTACTGGTGCAGTCAAGTTGACTCCTGCCCACGACTTTAACGATTATGCTCGCGGAAAGCAGCATGGTCTTGAATTCGTGTCAATCGTAAGCCGTTCAGGCCTGATATTTGAAATTAAGGATACTAATATGTGTGGCAGTTGAATGACGATGGTACTCTCAAGGATAATTGCGGTGCCTTCTCAGGCATGAGGCGATTCGACGCAAGATACGCCGTCGTCGAGAAGCTCAAAGAGGCTGGCCTGTACGTCAAATGGGAGAACAATCCTATGGTTATTCCACGTTGCGAGAAGAGTAAGGATATTATTGAGCCTGTTCTTAAGCCGCAATGGTGGATGAAGATGGATGATATGGCACGAGCTGCCATGGAAGCCGTCGAGAAGAAAGAAATTACCATAAGCCCAGCTTCTGCCGAGAAGAACTTTTTCCACTGGATGAGAAACATTCAAGATTGGTGTATTTCTCGTCAGCTTTGGTGGTATGTTAAACTTCTTCCATGCATAATAAGAATTGATTTGTCTGACTAGAACTGCAGGGGCCATCAAGCACCAGCTTGGCTCGTCCAGATTGAAGGCCAGGTCGCAGATGATGGTGACAGTAACCTATGGGTAAGCGGTCGTTCAGAAGAAGAGGCCCAGGCCAAGGCTGCCGCCAAGTTCCCAGGTCAAAAATTCACTCTCAAGAGAGACGAGGACGTCCTGGATACATGGTTCTCTTCTGGACTTTGGCCGTTTGCAACACTAGGCTGGCCTAATACTGAGAGCCACGATTATCAGAAACTTTTCCCCACCAGCACACTCGAGACTGGTTGGGATATTCTTTTCTTCTGGGTAGCGTATGTTGACTATTCCTCTTCCTTAACTAGGACGAGATGGCTAATCATATTACAGGAGAATGATTATGCTCAGTCTGAAGCTGACAGGAAAGGTCCCTTTCAAGGAGGTTTATTGCCATTCCTTGATCCGTGATAGTGAAGGCCGTAAGATGAGCAAGTCTTTGGGTAATGTCATCGACCCTCTTGACGTCCAAAAGGGTATCACTCTTGATGCTCTCCATGAAAAATTGAAACAGGGCAACCTTGCTGAGAAAGAGATTGGAGTGGCTACCAAATATCAAAAGAAGGCGTTCCCCAAGGGTATTCCAGAGTGCGGTGCTGATGCGCTACGCATGGCTCTTGTCTCTTATACCACTGGAGGCGGTGACATTGCGTTCGATGTCAACGTTATTTTCGGCTACCGTCGATTCTGGTAAGTCAATTCGAACGTTTATACTTTTCTAATCTTCTAACCGATTCATAGCAACAAGATCTACCAAGCTACCAAGTTCGTTCTTGGCAAATTGGGCTCTGACTTCGTCCCTTCGGCTAAACCCGTCAAGACCGGACGCGAATCTCTCCCCGAACGTTGGATCTTGTCAAAATTCAACAAAGCTGCCAAGGAAATCAACAATGCTATTGAGACACGCGAATTCTCCATCTCTGCGTCAACTGCCTACCAATACATCTACTCGCAACTGTGTGATGTCTACATCGAGAACTCCAAGTCTCTGCTCCAGTCTGATGCTCCTGCTGAAGTACAAGAATCAGCCAAACAGACTCTCTACACAGCCCTAGAAGGAAGTCTTTTGCTTCTTCACCCCATCATGCCTTATATCACTGAAGATCTTTGGCAAAGATTACCACGCCGTGAAGGAGACAAGACTGAGTCCATCATGGTGGCCCGATTCCCCGAATATAATGCGTCCTTCGACGACGAGGCTGCCGAAAAGGCATATGAACTTGTCCTCGACACCTCCAAGGCCATCCGTTCTATCCTCGCTCAGTACGACGTCAAGGAGAAATCCGACTTAATCCTCGCGGCCTACAACGAGGCAAGCCACAAGACCATCTCCGACGAAGTCGTCGCCATCAAATCTCTAGGCGGCAAATACGCCGGCGAAATCTTTGTCCTTGGGCCCGACAACAAGTCCCGTCCAGATGGGTGCGTCGTTAGCCCCGTCGGCGCCGACGCTGCTGTCTACCTCAAGGTCTCGAAACAGGTTGCACTCGAGCAAGCCGAGAAGGCCAAGGCCAACTTGCAAAAAACACGCGATCTAGTGACCAAGATCCAAAAGACAATGAACACGCCCGGTTGGAGGGAGAAGGTCAAGGTTGAGATCCAGGAACAGGAAGAGAAGAAGTTGCGGGATGCAGAGGGTGAGGCAGCCTTGATTGAGGAACAGATTCGTGAACTGGAGAAATTGCGTTTGGATGCTTAGATCATTCGCTCTTGATAAAAGAAGGATTCCGAATGGCAAAAGTAAGGAATTTTTGTTTGTCGTCTCGCAGATATTCACAGATACAGATAGATGTTAGCCATCTCCAATCAGAAGTCTTGTTTTTTCACGGGTTTACTTTCTTTCATTGAAAAATGCTTTACAGAAACCTTCCCTGAAGAAATTGATTCCTTCGCTATCTCCTCTTGGCTAAAGACCTCGACAGGCTGCTCTTTTATGTCGGATACCTATTTGATAGCCCGAGTTCCTCAGTGAGTGTCCTTGCCAAATCACGTCTTCGGTTGTGGTATATGGTTTCCTTTGTTTCCATGTCCCCAACAAGTATTGACTTTTGCAGATTCTTTCATTTCATTCCGGTCTCTCTGATCTGGTTCACTTGCCCTGTGTAGATATACCGCCAAGTTTGTCAACTTCTTTTTCTTTTCTTCCATCTTTCTCATCCTATTTCTTGTCTCTTGCTACAGGTCAATTGCCACCAACACATGAGGCATATATTTTCTATGAGGATTATGCCTCACTCCACGGTCTACACACTACGTGAACATACGTTGTCTGGCTAGAGCTTGGTATAATATCGTCTGGTATGTGCGCGGTCTTTTCTCTCGTCGACTTCAAGCATTGAGCATACAAGGAGCGCCCTAGTCGCTAAACCCTTTTTTAATCCCAGGCGTCCTCTTACCTATCTGAGCAATGTTCAATTCATTCTCTACCGACATCTCGCTCCTCGTCATCTTCTCCGCATGTTCGCTCATCGTCCTCTACGCGAGTCCATACGGTGTCGGCAGCCTATTCGAACTCAAGTGCATTCTCAGAACCAATGTCACTCACCGGTCGCAATTGTTGGGCTTGCAAATGTTGACAAGACATTTTAGCACCGCTTGGTGGTTCTGGAGGAGGACGTGAGCAGGCCGCAGCGTCACACTGACAAACGGCTGTGGATGTCCTACGAAACGCCGGGTTAACAAGGCTGGGCAATCAATATTGTATTGATGGAATGAATTTCATAGATTTGTGATGGTTGCTTACCATTTTTGAGGATATCGAGCAATCCCTGATACGAGCCTGGAAGGGGAAAAGGAAGAAGTTGAGGCTGGATCGATTGATCGTTGCTGTACCTTCTCCTGACCTTTCCTCATCGTCTCCTCTTTTTTCCATTCCGATTCGGTGGTTTTTAGTTCATGGGAATATCATCAAGCTGTTAGCTGTTATGATCGTACCTTGCCACCTACGAATCAGAATATCCCCCTTTTTTAGAGCAGCGATTCCGTGCGAATAGATGTCAACGGCTTGGTAGCAAGCTCGCAACGATACTCAGCAGGACTTGGGAGATGACGAACCCACGTCCTCCTTCACAAACCATAGTGTGAGTTCCTATGCCGTATCTGTAGGCGCATGACTAACGAGTCATATACAGAATGACGATGATGCCAATGCCGTGACAAGGACGAAGACAACCACTTACTAAATTCTTGTACGAGCACCTGCCTTTAAGGGGATATAAGAGGCAGCACGATTCAACGTTTAAACAAATGACATGGTAAAGTCTTCGAAAAGAGCATTTGCATACGACTCGGGTAAGTATCTATCTCTTATGTTTATATATATACATATATAAATAATACTAACAGATAAATGTACATAGTTTCAGTCCTGGCTAACTGCCATCTACATGCCTGCAATAAGGACCCTGAGGCTAACAGTCATCAAATTGACAGACTATCAGAGGCGACAACAAGACAATCAACCTTAGGAGGACCCCTAGAACCAAGAACCAAAACACGTGGTTCCAGAGACAAACAAGCGCTGAAATGAGAAAATGAAGAGGAGAGCTTAAAGTTTTGTTTGACAAACAAATCCAAGCTCGCAAAGATATAATGGCTCAAGAAATAAATAATCAGACTGCGAGAGAAGATACGTCGGGAAAATCCTCCAAAACCAAAGCATGTGGTTTTTGAGAGGAACAATCGTCGCATTCAGTTAAGACAACGAAGCAGAGCACGAAGTGACTACCGAGCATTACTTGCTGTTTCAGCTGCTCTGTGTGGGAATACGACAACACACATCAATCAGGGTTGTTGCAGTAGGTGTCTCACCATCAGGCCTATTGCGACGCACTCATGGTTCGTCAAGGCCTTGCTTCATGATGAAGCATTAGAGGCATGTCCGAACAATCCATCAACGAAGACGATGCCTTGTTTGGTGAAAGCTTGTCTTCTATTTCTGAAAAGTAGACTCCACCGACTTACTGAGACTCATTGATCACCCTGGAGCAAGTACCGGATCAAACATGCCTATGCGAGATATGTTGAAAAGGCAACGAAGTGAAGGAAATACATCAGGACAATGATCACCATAATAGCAGCAAGAACCTCGACGGCCGTTTCGAGCACAATTCAAAGCTAGGACTGATGGCCAGCCTGACGTTGTCATACTAAGAGATTTCAATTCATTGTGGGATACAGAAAGCTCTGGCGCAGATGGTGTATGAGACAAGGCAGCATACAAAAATGCTGACCACCTATGGTCCCAAATATGTACGCGTACCCCAACATGAAGTTATTCACAGGCAGGTATATTCCTTCCTCTGGAAGGCTCCAGATGCTGGTCGTGGCTCCTCCTGGAAAGTAGTCAATCTCCCTCCCTTTTCTCTTCCTCTATTCTCTTCTCTTTTTCTCCACGAAATCAACATCCAGACCACGCTGCTCCCCCTGGTCTCTTTTTTTTCCCTTCAAGACTAAGCCTTTTTTCAAATCTCGATACCATTTCTTTTTCTTCTTTCTAACTGGGCAAGCACTTCATACATGCGCTCAAATGCAGTCCGCATCCAAAGTGACTTCCGAGTTGCTCTTCCGAGTACTGAACACGGGAATAAATCCAAGGAGCGGCTTCAACATTAACAAATTCGATTAACTCTCATGTAGTAAGAATAAGCTAATATTGTCGCTTCTCCGTCGAAATCGTCCCTTCATTAACTCTGTCGTAAGCTCATTTGTCTGTCTGGCGGAAAGAGGGGTTTCTTGTATCCAGGAAAAAGAAAAAGGAAAAGATTTGGTTCTGTGCGGCCAGCCTGCAGTATTCCATTACTTGAAGAGAGGAGCACTAAAAGTGTAAGTCTAGCGAGTATGATGCTTTAACGCTGTGAACATCTGATCCATGCCAGTATCACGTCCTATTCCGTCCAAACCTTCTCCAAAACTTTACTCCCGTCCGACCATTCTGCCCTCCGTTTGTATCATGTATATCTCCTTCATTCTTTACGTCTTCTTCGTCATCAACTTCAATAGGTGGAATCCAAGCATTGATCCATTTGTGTTGAGGAATTTCTCCTAGTTTGGTGCTCGCGGAACTATGTGATATCATGGATAGTCGTTTGTCAAGTAAGACTTCTCTTCTTCTGTCAGGAGCGTGTGCGGTCACTACGGGGTAGGAAAGTTGTTCCGGTAATTGAGCCCTTTGGTAATGTGCTGGTATGGATGTAGATGGGATATCTGGCGAGGATTGCATCGCTGTTTTTGTTGCCGTATGAGGTGGCTTTACCGTTGACCTTGGTTTGGCATTATCTGCGGGTTTTGTGTGTTTGTTGTTTATTGGCCTGAGATCAATGCTGATGGTAGATGAATTCTTTGACCGGACCCATACCGGATGACTCTGTTGCGGTGCCTTGTTTCTTTTCGGAGTCGTTGATGTTTTCGTCTTGGTTGTCCCCATGGTGCTTGATGTATTCGGAATGACACCCTTGCTCTTCTTCACTCCTTCAACCCTAGTTTTTCCTTGGCCATTCGCGCTTACAGTCCCTGTTTGTCCTGTAGGAGTATTGTTCGGCCTTCGCACCTGTCCTCCAACATTCTTCTCCTGAGACTCTCGATTACGTCGTTGTACCAATGACACTCTGCCATCACTTATCCCCAACGAAGTTGTACTCTCCAACCTCATTCTGAACCCTTCCAATTCAATCACAGAATATCTTGCGGATCGTTCCGATAAGCTCATTAAATCACGAATCATAGCATCATTGTCGGCACTGCCATTCTTTCTCAAAAAGTTCGAAATAATTTTCGTTAGGCCCGTGTTAAGTACAAGAAGAATGCGATTTAGAGAAGTCTTTGCTCTTTCTAGCATTCATAATAGTGAATTCTATGATCGCTTCATAAAGATGTGAGGAGGAGATACTTACCATCACCGCGTCGGTACCCCTCACCCAACCGCTCCGAATTGGTCCTGAATATTGTCGCTATTTGTCTTGGTGCTTGTTGGAGTTGGTGTTGTAATATCTGCTCTTCACGTGTCAATGCATCATCAGACACGTGTTGTCTTTTGTTGAGCTTGGTTTTTGGTGTTGATGAGCGTGTGTTGTTCCTGATGCGGCGGTAGAGGTGTCGAGTAGACTCGAATGCAGAGAGAAGAGATGTTATTATTCCTGATAGATGAGTACGTTGCTCTCCATTACTGGATGGATTTGCTTTCTTTTTCGGCATTTTTCGTATCCCTTTATCTGTAATGTCCAAGAGAATCATATGATGGAGATTGCTTGACGTGACGAGAAGTAGAAGGTATATAAAAGCATGGAATGCAACTGACTTCCCAATCACCGTCGGAACAAATCATATCAAGCCTCTATTTCAATGGGCTAGACTTTCTTCTGATATCCTTTATGCACCACTAATTCATGCATGCTCCATACTGATAAGCATTTGTCATCGAATAGACGCCATACAATAAGCGCGTCGCGGTGCCTAGTGCGTGAGGGGTCAGTCCAATGGTAAACGAAATATGGAGTTTGATAGAAACATACCGGAATCAACGCATGCATAGTACACATTATCGTTAGAAATTGGGCTGGACGCCGTACTCCATCTTCCAATTGTCTTGAGTCTCTACTTGGGCTCTGGTGCTAGGGAGATGTCTGAAGAAGAGATAAGGAAGGTAATGTTTCGCTACGGAGCCAGAAGATAGCTTATAACTAAGAAATCAAGTCTCCAGAGCTCATGTTATATGAGCTACTTCAAAACCAGCGCTATTGACATAGGCATACATAGTTTTCTGAAAGCAGGACTCACCTTATCTTCGCCAGCATGTACAGACTACGTATGAAGCACCCTATTATTTATCCTCCATACTATTCCCCGTACTACAAAATAACCCTAAGTTGCGGCCAATGTATGCCTTCTTCGCGAGGGTTCTACGGGTCCTATTAGACTAATCGTTAAAACTATCATAGAATTTCTAAAAGAGAAGAGGAGCTCATCTTAGCTCCGCTCATTTTCATGGTTACTAGACTCCAGCACTACGGTGGGCTGTGAGCTTCATCGCTGGAGACCCAGGCACAAGACCTAGGCTCCTGTTCCAGGAACAGGGAATCGCATAGCGACCATTTTTCAACGGCAAAGGAACCATTTCTTCAACGGCGATAGTAACCATATTTCTATGGCAAGTCACCCATCCTCATCACTAAGCCCGGCCTTTGGGAGAGTGAGATCATCTAGGGAGTCCTCTCGTCGTCACTTGATGGTTTCAGATGACTGGCCCTGGTGCTGTTGCTGCTGCAGCACCTGCCGCTCTAGCTCCTCCACTTGTCGTTGAGCCCTCTCAGCAGCTTGTTGCTGTGACTGGGACTCCTGGGATTGCTGGCACCTTTGCGTGGTGGCAATTTTTGTCACTCTGGCTGCTGGCTTGCTGGATAGCAGCGGCCAGGCTTGTGCCAGCGCTGGCGCACCTTGCAAAGGATCTGGCGAGGGGGCTTCCTCCCACCACCACCGCTGCCACCACCGCCTCGATTGGGATCGTTCCCTCCAGAATTGGCAGCAGAGCCGGGGGCGCACTAGGTTGCAGACTTGATTGCCATTGGCGTGGTTGTCAACGTAGTAAGACTTGGTGAAGAGGAGCTCTTCACAAACTTGGCAAGTTTGTCTACTAAAGTATCCATATGCTGTCTTGGTTAGGAATGATATGACGTGAAAATTTGGTTCAAGGACTGGGTGTGTGATGTATCTCTGTTAGACTCCTAAAATGAACAAATGTTGCTATAAGATATAGTCCCAAGACATTGGAAAGAAGAAAGTTATCTTCATTTGAAGACAAGAAATCACAACTCCCCATGCTCTACCTTCAAACCCCCATCCCTCCAATACCTCTCTCCACCACTCATCTCTTCCCTAGGGCTCTTACACCTCGGATTCACCCGATCCTCAACCGTCCCAAACGGCCAAATCGGTATATAACATACCTCATTATACCCACATTTTGTCTTGCAGTCCTTCCACGTCGTCCACGCCAGATACTCCACCAGACGCTCAATCCGTGATTTGGCGACTACAACATCGACATCATCCAGTACAGCACGAAGAGTAGAGCAGATCGTGTACGAAATATCATATACCACTCTCCCCGCAAGACTTTCCCTATCCAGTGCCGTGGAAGGAATGAACTGCATCGCACACCGCACCGATTCAGCATCCACATCCCTCTTTCGATCATCCACAAACGCGACATAAAGACTCGAAACATTCGACTTCATATCCATCAGCGAATCCACCTCCTTCGAGATGAAAAATTGAAGTAAATCCGAATACTTGGTAACAATCATATCAACCACAGCCTGCCAATTAACCGCCCCCGCCTCTGTCGCAACGTCATGCTCCATAACAAGTCTCGTAAGCTCCTCACGAACAGCCTCAAGTTCCTCAGACCTAAACTGAATCAACCTCGGCATCTCATTCTTTCCTTTATCAAACAAATCCAACTCCTCATGGGCAAAAGCAGTCACAAACCGATCATAATTCACCCTAACCCTCTCCCCACCAATCTGATGAAACCGCGAAGCAATCGAACGATAGAAATAAGAATTTCCGCCGAACCAGCCGTTATTATTTCTGTCTTGTCGGCGAGGAGGCACAGCACTGATCCGAACAAGATCCAAATCACGCGCAAAATCGCACAGGATAATTTCAAACCCGGCTTCGGCACGGAGAATGCCGTGGATGCGATCTTGCCAGTCATTTTTGGCGATTTGGCAGCCTTTTAGGGCTCGTTCGTATTCAGTTGGGAGACCCGGTTTTTTCTTCGGGTTTGGATGTGGTGTTTGTTCTTTGGGAGAGGGTGTGGAGAGACTATCGCGTAGAAATACTCTATCTCCAGAATCCAGAGTACCCATATCAGTCTTCCCAGCTGATAACCCATCGATATACAACAATCTCAAATCCTTTGCAGCGGTATATGTATGTAAATACCCATATCTAACCTCCCCCTCATCACCTGCAAACACTTTTTGACTCGGTTTTTCAGGATCAGGATGAGGAAATGGCCCAGCATAAGCAAAACTCAACGCATGCTCCGGCTCAAAGGCAAGCCATTCCGTGCCATTGACTCTCTGCGAAGATTGAGTTCCGTGGTAGAATTGTGTACCTTTTGGTACGCTTGCGAGGAAAAATGACATGCCGTTGTGATTCCAGGCGGAGCCCCATTGGCGCATTGAGGAGTGGAGGGCGTTGAAGATGTGGTTTGCATTGTGGATGGTGGTGGTGAGATTTGGGGGTGGGGAGGGGAGGGGTGTTGAGGATGTAAAAAGGGAGAGGGCTATGATAATAATGACAGTGGTGTGCATGTTTCTCCTTGTCGATACTTGTTATAATGGATGTTGATTGTTGCAGGATGAGGTGTGAGATAACAATCCATATACAAATCGGTGGTGGGCCGCGTGGCCTGTGGGGTATATCAGAATACCTAGTGGATAAACTTCAGTTCCTGGACGGGAAGAAGAATTATAACAGATTTATCACATTAAATACTCGTCAGACTTCAACTAATATTTACAAACACCGCAAGGCTAACCGTGGTACTCTAGCATTTCATCTCGTGCTCAAAAACATCCTTATAAGTATCACCGACGCCCTTATCAACCTCCTCCTCAAAGACATTAATCTGCGTCGACGCAAACTGCCTCGCACTAACCCCTTTCTCAAATAGAGCATCCAACTCAGCAAACGTGCGACCACTGGGTTCGGGGACACGGAAATAAGTGTATACAATACACAAGAAACACAATCCAGCCCAGAAGAAGCCGGCATAGTTACTCCAGTTCCATGCCGTGGGGTTCAGCATATATGGTGTCAAGACTCCCGTGATAATTCCGACAACGTTATATAAGTTTCTGGCGAGGACGACGGATTTGATCTGCAGACGACGGGTGGAAAGTTCCGAGACGAGGGAGTAGCACACTGTTCCGACGGAGCATTGATAGAAAAGAGCCCAAATAATCATCATTGATCCCGTGGCGAGTGCGCCCTGGGTACGATGTGATGCGGGGACAAGACCCAAAAATCCCATGACGAACAACATGGAGAACAAACCGCATAGACCAAAGAGATAGAGTGATCGACGACCGACACCCCATGCCATCAGAGCCCAGGCACCAAATACGCCGACTATGTTGATACCGTACTGGCCCAGAGCAAAAGAGTAGGAATCCGACGAGCTCAGACCGGCTTGTTCGAGGAAATATGTGGAATAATTTGAGAATGAATTTCCGCTGAGATTCTGAATAGCCCAGACCATGCATACAATCTCCGTACGACGGCGGTCGGTGCCCTTGAAACAATCCCAGTAACTCGCGCCAGAGGTGATTTTCTGTTCCAAGGCGGTGGTGTGGACCATCATGGCGATAGTCTCGTTTGCATCAAAATTGGTCTCTTTGTTCAGACTGGTCAATCGGAGAAGGGCTTTTTTTGCGTCTTCGACGCGACCTCTGCGGACGAGCCACCAGGGTGATTCAGGTGCAAACCAGACTCCGATGAATAAAGGTAGTGGCCACATCCATTGCAGGGCGTACGGGATGCGATATGCCCATTGATCGTCGCGATTGAGCATGGCTTTGATCACGCCTACTCCGATGACTTGGCCGATTCCCCAGCACACGTTGACGTAGCATGTCAAATAGCTTCGTAGAGCCACGGGGCAGACTTCAGATGCATACGTGACGGTCAATGTCTGGAAGACCCCCCATGGAACACCGCAGAGAATCTCGGCGGCTAGCAGGGTTTGCACATTCTGAGCTGTGAAGAAGATTGCCGTAAACGCCGCAATCAGAACCAAACAGCTCATGACGGTATATCGATATCCAAATCGTTCCGAGACATAACCATTAATAAATAATCCAATAATTTCCCCCACCGCGGCACCATTACTCAAACCCGATTGCCACTATTCAAGTAAGTCAGCCACCCCCGAGCCCAGCTTCATCTCAAATGCAACGAGACTAAACATACCCTAGCAGGAATCTGATACGTCCCATCAGCACCCAGCTCCCCATACTTCCTATTGAAAGCCGGAAACCCATACAAATTCCCCACAAGACTAATATCATACCCTTCCATAACAATACACGAGGAAATCAGTATACTCCAAAACACGGCTTTGGGATATAGTCTGATTCCCTGAAGTAAAGTCATTTTGTGTTCTTTGTCGGTGGCGGCTTTTGCGTCGGCGATTAGGCGGTCCATTGAGGATGGTTTTTCGAGGGAGATATCTTGAGAGGAGAGTCCTTTTTCGTCGGTCGGGTTGGTGGTTTCGACGACGAGTTTGTCGTCGGTGGCCATGGCGGGGTTAACTGTGTAGCTCGGCTTGACAATCAGGAGGAGGAAGAGACTCAGGATGTATGAGAGATGATGAAGAAAAGAGAAAAGCCGGGAGGGAATTCGTGGGTCTATAAATGCGGGCAGAGTTTGCGACGGACGCTGATAGGAGTGGGGGATTTCTGTCTGTTTCTCTTCTGATTTCTGAACACGGAAACCGTTGTCCGTAACAAGTCAGAATAATCTGATTAATTGAATAGGTTGACTAGACAAAAATCTCGTAGTTATCGTGGGTCGTTCGTATCCAAGATTTCACCGCGTATAAACCATGCGGAGTGGGGAACGGCACTGTGCCGATATTTTCCCTACGTTTTTCGCTGGCTTCAACTGAGTAGTATACTCTACAGGGGTAATTCTTATTAAAAAAGTGTTCTATTTGTCTGTCGGTATCTATTCCGATACTGATATTCTACAGAACCAACCTCGTAAACAGTACCAAACATTGTTGATATTCAGCTGATAGGAATTCCTGCATGCGGGGTCAAACTACATCAAAACAGCTAGAAGTCGGCAAACAAATCAATTGCCTACTCAAATCCCGACCGACTGACGAGAAACTTCGAGAAACTCTAACATTGCAGCTGTATTATGATATATATATACTATCGTGTATATATATATATATATTATATACGCGATAGTGCGAAGGGCCAAAACAAGGAAATCCTCGCTTAACTAGTTTGTCCATAAACAGAATAGCGCCTGTCAGCAATCCACCTCGGTATCACGCCTCTCATCACTCATCACCTACATACTCTCACCAGTCTTCACCTCGACAAAAGGCATAGGAATAACATCAAATTACTCCAGGATCGAGTCCAAACCCCACGGGGTATAAAACACGAGGAAAATAAGCATAAATCCACCCCTTGCACCGCTGCAGCCAATCTCCCTGGGTATACGGAAACCACTTTCCGACACGCGAATCTTGTCCTTTTGCTGGGCTGGGGAAAAAGTCCACTTCCCCGGATTTTGTGTGTCTATCGGAATTGTCTCCAGGATAGGAGCATAGGACAGGAGTTCTTGAGAGAAATCGGGTGTATATTAGCGATGAATGCGTAGAGTACTATAATGGTCTTGGTCGTGCAGTCAAAGATCGAAGATGATCGGTCGGATTAACATTGTGCCGGCCATTAGACCACCAAGGTACCGGACTCTTTGAAATTCTATCGTACACTCAACTAAAGCAGGGGTATCTGGGTATCTAATAACAAAAGATCTGCACATCAAGCACCTAAATCTACAATCACCCTCAAATCATTATCCATCCAATCTATCGTCCCCGCCGATAACTGCGCAATAGTCCAATCCCCATCGTTATCCGCCGTCACTAACCCCTCCGGAAGCCATACTTGAATCTTCCAGTTGGTCGTGACGACGTTGCCGTTCTCGTCGCATGTAGACGCCGGGAATTGGCCGGTCCACCGATGCGCAATCAGATTACGCACGCTGGCGAGATCAGGGCATTGTTCCGCTGTGACGTCGAGGCGCGGAAGGATGCGTTTGCCGTCGTGGAGGACGTTGAGGTGTAAGGTGATGGGTGAGGTGTCGTGTGGGTGAGCGTGCTGACCCTGAGCCGAGTCTGAACCATATGCGGCAGAGAGAAACGGGGCGTGTTCACTGGTATGCGTCTGCTCAGGCTCTCTTTGCGCGTTTTCTTGTCTGTGGATGAGGCTTTCCTTGATGATTCGATCGAGGTCACGGGTGACTGAATTCGCACTATACAGAAACAAATAGATTAGCAGCGTTGCGCTTAGACGGCATATTAGTCAGTACTTACAATTCCGTTCGAGCTGGGGCATCGGCGCTACCGCCGATCCGCCAATCCAACTGGAAAAGTTCGCTCGATGACAAGATTGTATTGAGGTGGTGAGCTTCGCACTGCGGTGCGCATTGCGTGGGATTTCCATCGTGAACCACCTTCCAGTGACTATCCACCGCCGCAACGAGTCCCCACCAGTCCGGTTGCTGTAATCCAGACACCCCCCACAATGTGTCCAGTTGGTAGTTTTGGTTATACATATTGTACGCCTGAGAAACTGCGTCCCAATCTGTCGGATACCCCTCTAGAACAAGCGGCGACAGTCCAATACCCGGTTGCTGTCCGGAAGAAAAGTCTTGATGAGGCAATGGAGGAGGTGGTGGTACATAATGGTTTTGCAAATTCTGATAATCATTTTGTGGGTGAATTTTTTGCTCAGCCTGTTGAGTTTGAGGATGCGATTCCTGAGTTGGCGTCTGCTCTGCCGTCTCCGCTTGCACGATGTCTTCCGTCTTTCTGCGCTTGCGCTCGTCGGGTTGGTTGCCAGCACCACCCTTGCGCGTCTCAATCGCATACTGTCTTTGTCGCTCGTTGGTGACCATGCGCCGCAGCAACGGAATCACAAGCGATATGATTTTGTGTTGATCGCGAGGCCAGATATACTGTCTCGGCGGCATTCCTTCATTAACAACGTGTTCGCCAAAGAATCGTTCACCGTACCCTTCAACTTCGAGAAAATCGCGCACGCAATTCCACAGACGCAACTTGACCATTTCTGTGTCGCCTTTTCCGCGCTGACCCACGCAGTCTCGTCGATCCGGATGAGCGTCATCCAACATATAACTTTTCGCTGCCGCTTGCAAATGTAGAAAGTTCTCAGGCGATAATTCGAGCGACGCATATAGACGGGACATTGGCGGTCGTGTATACTTCTTATTGCTTGACGGTTGACGGAATAAAGCTGCAGCGGAATGGACCCCAGCTGCCCGCGCATCCGTCAGCGACTGTGATCGTGACATTTCTCCGAATTCGGTTCCGTCAAACACTTGTTGCGATTGCTGTTGTGGCTGCTGATGCTGCTCATTCTGGTCCGGCATCCCAGTTAGCGCTGGATCCAGAGCTTCATCCCCTCTCTTGCGCTTCTTCGAAACGGTCCGAGACAATCCTTGCGCATTTTGTCCATTGACTATCGACGCGCGATTCTGTCGACCAGCACCTGCGGGCGAGCCAAGACCACCGAAAGCACTCTCATCAAACCCATCGTCTGGTAAATGTAGCTCCGTCGAGTAATTTTCGAGATGGTGGTGGCCTGCGGCGGCAGCGGCAGCAGCAGCTGTTGCCCAGTCAGAGTCGGCCTGACCTGCTGCTGCCGTGGCTGCTTGTACAAGCCCTGCCAACTGATTTTCGCTGGTAGTGTAGTTGATGTGATCGATATGCGGGTTGGAAGCGGGATGGAAGTCGGGTTGGTGCTGTTGCGGCTGGGATGTCGTCGTATTCGACGCCATCACGATTGACGATGGTGTATGTATAAGAGGGGCGATTGAGACGTAAATCGAGTTATTCGAGCCGAATTAGGTTGAGAATAGGGTCACAATCCTTTCGATCGCAAAGTCGCAAGCAATATTGCAAACTCCCGTACGAAGCGCAAAGAGTAAATCAAACGTACAAAAACCCCGGTCCCCCTGTCGCGACCGTACCTACACAAAAAAGACAAATACACTCCCCGACAAAACAAGCTCAACGAGCTCGTTTTGAGACGAAAATCTGACTCGAGTCCGTTTCGATCTTGAAAGGCTCGACTTGTACAGAAAGTTTGGACGATAGCGCCAAATGCAGTATGATGTGATGTTTGTCTCGTTTGAAGCGAATTTTGTGTTGTTTGAAGTTTAGGCAGACAGTGCAAACTCTGCCGAACGCGGAAAGGAAATCACATGATTCACCGCTCTTAGCAGAAATTAGATCACGTGATTTCAACACAGTATGAGCAGATACGGAACATCTGCGCTGGAATACAAACCATTACCAAGAAGCCCCATTAAGGGGATCCTCTTTTTGGTGAAGTGGTAATTTAGTTCCGACAGCTCTGAAGAATGGGGGCGTAATCTCCTGCCCTAAATCCATCCATCACACACGATTCCGCGAAAGCAATCCATCGGAGCCAGATTGGAACGCGTGGACAGGAGTTAGCTCTCGCTCTGGCAATACTCATAAGGAGATAATAAAGAGGAGAAGGCAGGGATAAATATTGTAAAGTTATCTCGATTGAAGAAGAAGAATCATGCAGCACTCTAACTTGTGACACTTATGTGAGGCCTGGCTCGCGAGGACGGCTAGGGGTTAGTATGTCTGCCGACAATGACTTTTTATGTCTTTATAGAGAATTGCTATGCGGCAAAGGGTATATAAGTACCCATGCAATGCTATTGAGGTACTTCCTACCAAATATAAGGAGCCTTCACTTACTACCGCTAGAAATATGTTTATCAAAAGCCAGCAAAAATCCTGAACCTTAGAAAGTGTGAACATACTTCATCCTTCACCAAAAGACTACTCACCACGGCCTTACTTCTTCAGCTGTTGAAAATGTCCCTGTCTCGCCATCCTTCCTGAGAGTCACAGGCCGAGCCAGGCTCACAGCACCATCATCTATACTCCCCGTTCCCCTATGATCATTCAAGTTCGTCCCAATGTACCCCGGACAAGAAGCATTAACTTTGAAGCCCTTTTCATGCAACAGGGCCGCATAAGACAGCATCAACATATTCAAAGCAGGTTTACTTGTCCTGTAAGTCGTGATCGGCGTCTTGGACCAAGGATTCGTCAAGTCTGAAGCTCGGGTGAGAGAACCCACAGACGACGAGGTAAACACGATCCGCGGATTGCTGGATTTCTCAAGGAGAGGGATGAAAGCTTCCGTCACTGCAGCTGCGCCGAATACATTGACTTCGAAAGTCCGTTGCATTAGACTGCGTATCGGTGTCCCTTTTTCCTTCACGTCAAGAGTAATACCGGCATTATTGACGAGTACATCAAGTCGTCCGTATTTGTCTTCTATGGTATTTTTGGCTGATGATATTGACTCATCTGAAGTGACGACGAGTTGCAATGAAGATACATTTCCGCTGCCGAGAGATGAGAGTGAAGAGGCTGCTTTGATGCCTTGGTCGACGTCTCGACTCCCGATGATGACATGATAGTCAGGGTGGCCGCTTCAACTTTCTCGCAAGGCCATATCCAATTCCGCGGTTTGCACCTGTGATAAGTACAATGTTTTGTTCACCCATGGTATAAGAGAAAGTTGAAAGACGGCGAAGAAGTTGAATGGGTAAAGATAGATTTTTGGGAACGATAATCATACGGAAAACTTTCTCTTAGAGCATATAGATCTAGTCGTATTCAGGATCTGAGGAATATTCGGGAAGGGCGAGAATTATTTCTACAAATCGAGGATATCTACCCTACGGCGTTGAATTCAATTTATGGGGGATCCCGACTCCGTTAAGTCCGAAACCTCCAGGTACGGACACAGAACAAGGAGAAATACAAATCTTAAAGCCGAAGAGATTCATATACTATCTTCCAGCAGCCGGATGTCATAGGTATTTTTCACCATGGACAGGGTGCGGCGGCATCACAGGTCCATTGCTGCCCAGAGGACTGTTCATCTTGATTCTGTCCCAATGAATACTAGCGCAGCCCACTGTGGATCGATGGGGCGCCCGCACCTGCATCCGCACTTCGAGCTGGATCAATAGAAGCCATACATCCGATCTCGATCTAACTTTAATTTTTGAGGGTGATGTCGTATAATGTAGCCGGTCGCATATGCTTATTTCCAGTTTCCCGCTCTCGCTCGTCAGTTCTGTGCGTAGCAACAAGTCGAGTATGTGGCACTTTCTCTGTCGCATCGGGGCCGCTTGAACGCTGCACAGCAAAGGATTACGCAGTACCTGAAACTTTTAGAGCAATCGCCTCAGGACATCTTGAATTAAGAGATCTGTAGGCAGTCGTACAAACTATTTAATCCTCCACAAAATCTCCTAATTATTTGTGAAATTGTTCATCTTCTTTAAACTTGAGCTTACGATTCCGCACCAT
The DNA here is from genome assembly GCF_000003125.1 of Talaromyces stipitatus ATCC 10500. NCBI lineage: Eukaryota > Fungi > Ascomycota > Eurotiomycetes > Eurotiales > Trichocomaceae > Talaromyces > Talaromyces stipitatus. The sequence continues at coordinate 1,088,497 of NW_002990117.1, read as the reverse complement.
CCTTCAAGCAATATACGAAACAAGTCAAGGACATCGACCAAAACTAAATGGCAACTCATAAAGCTCTTATTCTTCGCTCTCGCAACGAGCCACTGACTCTAGAGACCGTGCTTCGTCCTGTCGCCAAAGCAGGTCAAGCGGTGATCCGTACCCTAGCTGCAGATATCGTACCTTACATGCATCAAGTCCTCCATGGATCTCGTCCGTACCCGCTCTCACTTCCACTAACACCTGGCAACACTGCCATAGGAAGAGTAGTCGAAGTCGGTCCTGATGCTGTCAAACTCAGCCCCGGCCAACTCGTCTTTTGCGACATCACGATCCGTGCCCGTGATGATCCAAATGTTTCAATTCTATTTGGCATTCATGGAGGCGGGTATCCCGCGGCGCAGAAGTTGATGGATGGAGAGTGGAGGAATGCAACATATGCTGAATATACCAAATTCCCGCTTGAGAATTTGTATCCTTTGAATGAAGATGTTCTCTTCAATAGATTTGGTTATGCAGTATCAGATCTTTGTCTGATGCCTGTCTGCTTGGTCCCATTTGGCGGATTGTCGGAGGTAAATGTTAATCCTGGGGAGGTTGTAATCGTGGCACCCGCTACCGGAAGATACGGAGGAGCTACCGTGGCGGTAGCTCTAGCTATGGGGGCAACAGTCGTGGCAGCGGGTCGAAACAAGAATGCCCTCGAAGCACTAGAAGCTACTCATGCATCTACGGGTCGTCTGCAGACAGTGATTCTCACAGAAGATACTTCCAGCAACGCAGAAGCTTTCAAGGAAGCTGCTGGTAAACCAGAGGGGGCTGACGTATACATCGACTTTTCACCACCTACCATTGAGGACAGCGCGCTCCTCGTTGCAGCAGTTGGGGCTCTGCGGTCTTTTGGAAGGTTTGTCTTGATGGGCGGGCATTCAGGAAACATTAATGTGCCTTATCTGGATATTATGTTTAAAAGTATCCGAATTCAAGGTCGATTCATGTACTCGCGACAACATGTGCTGCAGATGATTCAGATGGTCGAATCAGGAGTGCTTAAGCTTGGGAGCGGTATTGGAATCAAGGAGACACAGGAGTTTGGACTTGAATCGGTTGGTGATGCGCTTCAGGCTGCAGGAAGGTTATCTGGATTTGAGAGTCATGTCGTGTTGAAGCCGTGAAACATGGAATATTAAGCCTCTCCAAGGCCGAAGTATGATTTTCATCGTGGTGTCCATGGATATTTCGGAATCTCTTCAGACATATATTGGATTGGTCTTCCGGTCCACGTAAGGAGTTGCTCATGGTGTCCTGAAAGACTTGCTAAGTGTGGCTACCCTCCTTGGAGAGTGTAGATTTGGCAGGTGTTCGGGTTCAAATGATTCATCGGAGCAGTCAAAATATGTTTTTAAATCCAGGTCCAACACGGTGGGAGGTTCTCCAAATAGTAATAGGATAGCCACGAAGTAGAACAATATCAAGTGTTAACATGGTGCTACCCAGTTCTTGTCGCTCATATGCTAGAGGATACGAAGGTACTCAGCTATAGAAACATTCAGTCATAGTTCATTTCTCGGATTAGAAAATGAAATACCTGCAGAGTTCCATCTAAGCGACTGGATTCCCAACATTTCCTTCAATTCTTCCACTCTCGTACTGTTGGTAGGATCCAGTTGCATCGCTGTAACTGCTGCAAGGAATATGCATTGAACTCCATTGAACCAACCGGCATAAATCCGTGGTAGAAAGTCGCTCACAGTCTCTACTGTTATCCTTATGACGGACTCTAGGGCCATTCTCGATTGCAAAAGCGCGGCTTCGTTGTTGATCTTCTGTGAATGTTCGTACTGCCACCAATTTAATAGGAAGAACGCGCTATCCATGGATATGCAACAGTTAGAATCCGGGGGAAACATATCAAGCCACGTTGTGTTCAGGTGAAGTACCTTCTATTCAGGGACAGAGCCTCAGAAACGGAATTCAATTGACCCGCAGTTTCTGTTTGTAGAGTAAGGTGAATGGCACACTGAAGCTGCGAATCCAACACTTTAAATCGTCTTTGACATTCCTCAGAAAATGGATCTGTCGCATTGAGTATTAGGTCTAACACATTTCCAACTAGCACCGAAGACTGGACTTGACGATAGAAGCTTGTTGCGGTATATGCATCATGATCCCACGACAATCTACCGTCACTTTTATTCTCCGTAACTTCCAAGTCAGAGAGAAGATTGGCTTCGTCGATTATCTTTGTGACGGGTAGCTGAAGCTTCCTGATAGAAGATGCACAATTATCCTATAATAACACCCAGGTTAGTCCAACCACTGGTGGCAGATGTACACAGGGGGTGGTAATTACCGATCAGTAACAACAATGGCCCAACAAATCAGCGTAGCTTCATCCTTCATGGCACGTTTCCAGGCGCTATCCACGCCCAACGGAGCCTTCGTCTGGTGAAGACCTAACAACATACTCGCAGAGAGACAGGAAAACAGAGTATTGCGAGCGGCATCCACAAGCCCATGGCCATACTCGTAGGTGGCCAACAACAGTCCACTTTGGAGAAACTGTATTGATGGCTCGCTGGTCAAGTCTGCAAAAACGTGGAAATAGAAATGCCGCACAGCCTGATATGGATCATCATCCATAATTGCTGGGCGTTGCTGCTCATCTGGACGCCGCACAATCAAGTATATGCTTGTCAGCAAGAGAAAATCATTTATGTCATATTCGTATGAGTGGGATTCAAGACGGTCCTTGAACCGCTCCTCGTCAATGATAGGAAACCATCTGTGAACTGTGACCAAATACGTGGATACAAAGTTCTCAGAAGAATTCAAATGCATTTTCTGTACCGAGAGATAAAAATTCCGGACCCATGACATCCAACTCCCGAAAACCGAACTGATTAAGCGCAGCGAGGAGGATATGTTGGAGAAATCATTGTCTGCAACAATAGAGTCTGTGCTGTCATATTCACATCGCAACAAGAGCCTGAGACTCGATTCATTATGCTTCAAGAATATCCAGGAAGAATATGGGACCACCTACCTATCACAGCGAGAACATGCAGGTAGTGTCTTGTCGCACTTTCGCTTTCGCGCCTTACAATTGAGACAAACCCGGGGTGAGCGGTTTGAAAGTTCAGAGTCTCCGAAACAATCTTCCATTAGACGGAGCCAACTACGTAGTCGACACTTATAAGCTCTTCAAGTTCATATATCAGAATAATGTGGTTACATGGATGCAGATGGATGGAGCCACAACAGGGACATGCCTGTATTGCACGTGAAAGCTAACCGTATCTGGAAAGCTCACAGATATCCATCAATTTCGTCGAGAATGAGAAGTGCATTGATATAGGGATCGATGATACAACATTGATTATAAAGAAAAGTGGGAGATCGAGCTTCAGGGATTTTTGTTCCTAACTTTGCTGGTCATCACTCACATTTGGCTGTGGTGTTAGACGAATATACACCTCTCATTTCATACATACAGTCAATATTAAAAGTAGAATATCTATCAAACATGAAAAGTTGTGACAACTATTTCCTCGAATAGGCCACTAAACTTGACGAATGCATCGAATAAAAGGTCACCGGTGCATACGACCCTTCTCGGATGTCTTGAATAGCCGATCAACCATCATCAATATGGTTCATATCAACCAGTCGGATCAATTAAAAGCGTCAACCAGAGCAGAAAGGGATTCATTATATTACACTTCTTTGTGTCATCGTAGAACGTCGATTCCAAAGATCAGTTTTCGTATATTCAAAATACATGCCGCACGCGAATGATAAAAATGACGTGCTGTTTGCTTGTTTCACTCGTCTAGGCAGCGGAATGAAAAAAGCGGATTTCTTCAATCAAACTCAGTGATGCTTCAAGCCGGCTTTTTCTCCATTGTTCCTGGGTTCGCCGAAGTTCCGGTAGACGTGGTCCCTCGCAGCCGATTTGTTTTCCTTGATTGTCAGACAATTGATGCCGAGAAAAGTGGTAATTCTGTTAATCACCAAAAAAGCCCAGTGCATGTAGATGACGAAAGCGAAGATAAGGTAGAAACGGAGGTACCAGAGCTCAAACCCGGAACTGACAGCTGGGAATCCAAGATACGGCAAGTTTGCGAGGATGGCACCGCCAATCAATGGAACTAACATTGTCGTCCAGTAAGGGAAAGGCTGTCTGATCAGATGAGCCAGGATGATCTTGGTGGTCATGCGGCCGAAGACGAAAGACATGACAATGCAAAAGAGCACCAAATGATTCTCGGCCAACAGCGTCGAGTAAGGAGAAAATAGCCATCCCATCACTGACACTGTAAAAATGACAATTGAGGTCCATTCCATGAAAACCGGCAAGACTGGTAAACCTTGGCGACGGCGGGCCTGAACAACGTTGTAAACACATGCGGGTAAATGCGCAATCATGAAGGAACCAAACACAATGGCTACCCAGTAGTCCAAGAATGAATGGGTTCCGAATAACTCCTTGTGTCCAAAGACATCGGCGACTTGGTTGTGCCAGATCTGAGGGCCGTAGATTCCAGAAAGGATCATGATCACAATGGCGATGAGCAGTCCTTCAGTGGGCCCATTGAAATATCCTAGATATAGAGTGTGCGTATGATAGGTCTCCCAAGTCGAGAAGAACATGGGCAGACAAGGAATCAGAGCCGTGAAAGCGCCGATTTGTGTCGAGCCAAGACCCATTGCAGCGGTGTGAAGCACGCTGGCAAGGGTGCAATTAAGCGAGTCAATTCCATGATCAAATAATTCTCCCAATCCGCTGGACGTTCCCGTGCGACGGGCCTGTTTTCCGTCAATGTTGTCAAACGTCGAATACATCCATATCCCGAGAGCGAAACTATAGTATATCCAGGTCGGCCCCGGTCCGACGAGATCCGGCACAAAGATTGTCACAAAAGCCACATTGGTAATGATGAAGAAAAACCCTAGCAGTGTGACCATATTAGGTGCGATGGATAATGGCAGGAGTTCGACCGCGGCATTCCACTATTTCCGACAGGTTCTCGGTCAGCTCAGCTGTTATGAAAGTAAACAGGTAAGAAACGGACGTACATAATGCCTGAGAATATAATTTGAAATATATGACTTGTCCACGCTGGAATATTTGTAGGTTTTGAGGGGTAGCAAAGCTTCGTCAGAGAGCGAGTCCTGCGCCGCTGATTTTACCAGAAAAGAGAACATGTTAGTCTGCTGATGTCAAGCTGCGATGAAACACAGAAGTGACAGACGAACCTTGCACCATTTTGAAAATTCCCGGCATGGTGGGCGAAGTTTTCTGATATAATAACAACGAAATAAAAAGCCTACAATGGCGCTGTGTAAAAGATGTATGGCCTCAATTCATCGCATTCGGGAGATTGTCTGCAAGGAAAATAAAATGTATATAGTGGAGGTTCAGCAGGATAAGGCCTCAAGTCTCCAACAATGCGTCAAAGAAAAATGGTACAAACAAAGAATAGTTGGAATATGATGTGAAGAGCCGTAGAACAATAGGCACCAACTCAAAGTATTTGATCAGGGGGTTGGATGGAGAAGACTTGCAATGTGCCTGATCTGGCGTGGATAGATAAAATTGAGTCTAGGCAAGAAGAGGAAGGAAACACCTGAGCGTGGGCCTTGGAGCCTCAGGCCGTTGGCAGCCCGGCAGTCGGAACGAAGATTTTCCCGTTTCCGTCACGTGTGATTGTAACTATTGATACCTGATCTATCAGGCAATAAGGCTCTAATATTGCGACCAGCAAATGGTCCGTGCTTTCCCTACGATGATGGATGATTTCCTAACTCAGTTGGCTGGCAAAGCTTCTTCAACTCATGATTCTATTGACTCTATTCAACACCATAACTACTACCAGCAGCCGGCACATACAGCTTTGTTTGTCTTTCCTTTTTAATCTTCGTCGCAATCACCAGTTCTACACGACTGATCAGTTCCGCTAATCAGTCACTACCAGCTCACTCGTCCACTATTCGGCACTTCGTCATCGTCGTCGCGGTCTACTTCTACAACTCTGTCTTTAAACACGCTGCTCTCACCATACCTTCACCTGCGCTTCCATCGAAAGTATCAGTCTTCGGTCACTCGGAGGAGGTGACCGTGGGAGTTTTTGGTACATGGACATGAAGGTGGTCTGATTTGGGCTTGCGCGCATAGCGCCATAGCAGCGAAAATTGCTTCCTCAAGATGCCAGGCATCGTCGAGACTCCCACGGCTACCAGCGCAGCGCCGGCCTGGTCTACGCGAGACTTCACTGTCGCTCACCAAAATCTTGAATTAGAGGTGGACTTTGCTACGAAAAGTGTAAAGGGAAAGACTGAAATAACTATTCATCCACACCATAGAGAATTCCGAGTCATCAAGCTCAATTTTCGCCAAGGACAAATCAAACGAGTGAATATCAACGGGAAAGCAGCCACAGCCATCAAGTATACGGATCCATATTCGACCCTTAACCTGTACGGCGTTCAATATCACCAACGGCTCTCCGACGAAGTCGAGAAATTGCTCAGCTCGCCACCCGAACCCGAGCTTCTTATCACAATACCAAAGACACTGAAAATCGAAGAGTTGGATCCATTTTCGTTGGATGCCCAAGATCGGCTGGCTCTTAGGTCATCTATAGGAAACCCAGACGATGGCGATGGACCTAGCGTGAAACCGGCGGAAACTTCCTTACCCCGTTACACCGCGCTCAACGTTTCTATCGAATTCACCGTGGATAACGTGCGAGATGGTCTGCAGTTCGTTGGAGTCGACAGCGATGATAGGCGATATCCACATGCTTACACTACAAATTCCACTGGGCCGGGTGCGGGTAGTTGTCTGTTCCCGTGTGTTGATGATCCACTGGTTAGATGCCCATGGGATGTTACTATCAAGTGCCCTTGCTCTTTGAATGCTGTATTTGAACGCAAAGTGCCCGAAATATCGAAGAGCCCTGCAACACATAAAGTTCGACCCGGTGCCACACTCTCCGATGATGACAGTACGCTGGATATGACTGTTGTATGCTCAGGTGACACGACCGATGAAATCGTCGACCCGAAAGACTCATCTAGGAAGAGTGTCTCTTTCTCTAGTGTCTCCAATATTTCTGCTCAGCAAATCGGGTTCGCCGTGGGCCCGTTTGAACATGTCAACTTATCACAGTTCCGCGAAAGTGATCAAGATGAGCAATTGGGTGATAATGCGGTTCCCGTGGATGCATATTGTCTTCCCGGCAGGACAAATGAAGTCAAGAACACGTGTTTTCCAATAGCGAAAGCTATTGACTACTTTTCTGTGACATACGGCTCGTATCCTTACTCGGGTTACAGTCTCTGCTTTGTGGACGATGCAGCTTGCGACACAGTATCAACCGCCTCTCTTTCAATATGCAGCAATCGTCTGCTGTTTCCAGAAAATATCATTGATCCCATTTACGACTCGACGAGAAGTCTAGTCTACGCTCTAGCTTCTCAGTGGATTGGTGTGAGCCTTATTCCAAGAACACAAGCAGATACATGGGTCACCGTTGGCATGGCCTATTACATTACCGATACATTCATGAAGAAGCTATGTGGGAACAACGAGTATCGATTTCGCATTAAACAAATGTCTGACCGGGTCTGTGAGCTTGATTTTGAACGGCCAGCACTCTTCGACATGGGCAACATTTTGAAACTGGATCCATCCGAAATGGAATTCGTTGCCTTGAAAGCCCCTCTGATACTTTTCATTCTTGAGCGCCGTCTTGTCAAAATCAGCGGAAAGCCAACTTTATCACGAATCATAGGTCGTCTCCTGCTCAACAACCGTATGGGAGACCTGACAAACGGATCTGTCTACACACAGGGTTTCATCAAATTGTGTGAAAGGTTTGGACATTGCAAACTGGAAGTCTTCTTCAACCAGTGGGTTTTTGGTGCTGGCTGTCCCCGGTTTACGGCTACTCAGCGTTTTAACAAGAAGAAATTGGTAGTAGAGATTATGATCAAACAATCGCAAGGAGAACCCCAGCCACCTAAGAACCTCGAGAAATCATCATTCTTGCGAGATATGAAGGAAGAAATCCGCAGCATTTATGCAGCACCCGTTCAACCCATCTTTACCGGTTCGATGACGATACGAATTCACGAGGCTGACGGCACACCCTATGAACACATTGTTGAGATAAAAGAAGCTGTTACCAAGTTTGAGGTACCATACAACACTAAATACAAGAGACTCAAACGGAATAAGAGACAAAAAGAGCGTGTGACGCTAAATGCAGGAGCTGATTCAACTGCAGAATCACAAGATGATGTCCTCCTTTATTGCCTTGGTGATGTACTACAGACTGAGGAGGATATGCAGGAATGGAGGTTATCAGATTGGAGCAAAGAGGAGGAGGAACGCATGGGTCAAGAATCTTATGAATGGATCAGGATGGATGCAGATTTTGAATGGATCTGCAAAATGTCTTTGGTCATGCCAGGCTACATGTATCTGTCACAGTTGCAGCAGGATCGGGACGTCGTCGCTCAACTCGAGGTAAGTTCAAACCCTTGTGGTTTTCCGCGTTACAACTAATCATGTCGTATGCAGTCGATGCAATACATGGCTATTCAAAAACCTCACCCGCTGATATCCACGATATTTGTTCGAACCCTGATGGACAAACGCTATTTTCATGGCATTCGTACTGCTGCAGCATATGCGCTAGTGAAACACGCAAAGGAGGAACTCGACTGGCTAGGTCTTTATCATTTGGAAAGAGCATTCCAAGAACTATTTTGCCTCCCAGGGACACACGTCACTCGTGACAACGACTTTTCCGATCATGCGTCGTACATACTGCAGAAAGTTATTCCTGAAGCAATATCGCGCATCCGTGATAACAATGGAAAAACTCCGCTGAGGGTGAAACAGTTTCTATTCGACAAGCTCAGATTTAGCGACAATTCGAATAACGAGGTATGGATCTCTTCTCTACATGACACTTCATTCCTAAGATGGTCTTCGCTAACCACTTGCTAAATTCTAGTACTCGGATAACTTTTACATTGCTTCTCTTATGGCCTCGTTGGTCAATGCTCTTGAGGGTCGCATTGCAGAGACGCCATCACAAGACGATATGGAGTTCGATATGGATAAAGAACTGGAACGCCAAGCCGAAGACAAACTCGAGCAAGATGTCATTGCAGAAATCGACAGATATAGGCGTATGGACGAGTGGTCTAGCTCCTTCCAGAATATTTATTCACGGACTGCGTTGCACTGCCAGTTGCAACTCACTAAAGCCAGGATCATGGATCTTGACCTTATTCACTTTCTACAATACACACGGGCCGGAACATTTGATATGCTGCGAATAGACGCGTTTGAGTGTCTAGTAGAGCTGGACATCTTCAAGACCCCCGAACTGCTTCGATGGTTCATTTTCAACATGTCCTCGGATAGTTCTGCGTGGGTTCGTCAACAACTTCATTGCCTTTTCGGTAGGGCGCTTGCTACTGTCGCCTTTGGGACCGATCAGACTGTGACCGAATCTACACAAAGCGAGGGTGTTATCATTGAACAAGAATCTACGACTGATGTACGCCGTGCGAATCTAGCCAGGAAACAGACAATGTCTGGGGCTCTAGAGGCACTTAAACAGGAGCTAGCACAAAACACCACGTTGAAGGAAGCTCTATGGGCCGCAAGCAATTCCTCATGTGTAGGCACTTTGGAGATATCCAACTATGCCGATCTATGCCGGGTCTTGTACGATGCGAAAACATCTGTCCCTGTGAGGTTGAAGTACCCGCGATACTGGAAATGCCAGCGCATTGAAGGTGTAAGTATATTTGATATCTTCAACCTAATTGATCTTAACAACCATGCTGACTATTTGGTAGGGTCTGATGCGATTCTACAAATCGAACCGGTACCGGGTATCCCTAGGCCCTGCCAAAGACGCCAACGGAACAACTGTCGCAGGCGCAAAACGAAAGCGCGAAGAAACAGGCATGCCACCACCTGGTCCTCGAATTACTTTCAAACAATCCAAATCCAGCGTCGACATTCATAACATTAGCAAGGTTCCTTCTATGCCAACTCCTACCCCTCCTCCTGCTCCTCAACCCGAACAACGCAAAGTCACCAAATTACGCATTCCAAGCTTCATTGCCATGCCTCCTCCTGCTCCAATCTCACAGTCCCCTGCCACGACTCCGTCCACTCCAGGTGGACTGAAACTGAAACTCAAATTGGGCGGTCAAAAATAAGATTTAACGAATCACCTTTTTTCATCAATCTAACCACATTTACTATTACACAACTGTGCTTTTCTTTTTTAGTAGCGACTCAAGCACCAGCATCAGCAACATCATGGTTGTTCATCGTCATTATTCAGTGCTACTGCGCATACAGATTACAATTGTTGTAGTGTAGTGGTCCAGTTGCATCAGAAACAAGCCAATTCAAAGCTCATACGTATCTTGAAACTAGGCTCTAAGAGTGTCGTACCTACCGAGTATGAACATAAGCAATTGCATAGACCGGGTATGGTATACCCATTAAAATAGCTTTACAAGGTGCCTAGGTAGACAACACTCGAAAAGAGGGCTACACGGTAGATAGATGGCTCTAGAAACGCGTAACGTCTCTCGAGTCAATGAGCCTTAGGAGAATTTGTGCAGGTTTATTCTATTTCCTTCATATAGGGTATCTCTTCGATATCATCATTTCTGCAACGAATGCTTCCTCATTCTTCAAAGAACATAGCGAATTTTGCAGGGCTGCATCTGATCCCTTCCTCTTCGAAGAACAAATGGCCCCTTTCTCAGTCCTGAAGAAGTCCTTCCAGATGACCAACAGAGCTTCCATGTCATTTTCCTATTCCCTTTTTCCTACCCCCTTCCTCACTCCCTCTCTCTATGCCCTGTAATCGGACACAAACGAATAAAGATCCTCAAGAATAACACACGTGCGATTAAAAAAGCCGGCCATCCGTGAACTCCAGTGATGTTTAACAAAGAAAGAATTGAACCCAAGTGTAATTAACTGTCTTTCCGTGCTCGAGATTTTTTTGATAATTGTGCCGAGAGAAGGGAGCTGTGAGCTGTTACGTTTCTTTATTTAATCGCCGATACGCTCCAGTGCCTGAAGAGAGGAAACAAGTTAGTTTACATGATTTTGGTCGGAGTGCAGAATCAAAAGGGGATTAAGATATACCTCAAGCATGACGACCGAGTTTCCTCGAATAACCTGTCCAAACAACATATAAAATCAGCATGCGCGCTCCAATCCAAATCTTCACACCGTTCGTCTCAATCAAAACAGTTGCTGCGCTGTGACGAACGTACCACCATGCCTAACCTATCTTTCCCTCCATCGGGCTTTTCCTCCACGGCGTCGTCAAGAACAATGTTCATAAAGACCTGCAAAAAGTCAGTCCGCACGTTTTGTGAAGTGGCAGGATCGATCCCGGTATTGAAAACACGCACATCATAACCTCGTAGAATACCAATCACTTTGCGATTTCCGTTCAGTTGCACAAACAACCGCTTTTCCATGTACTATAGAGCCATGCGATATCGAGGTTAGCTTCCCCTCCGTTGGAAAAAATCAACTGTATGACAACCTGCTTGATCGCAATAGGGAAATCTGGGAACGGACCTTCTTGAGTTCTGGCTGAGCTTGAGGCATTTTGACGGTGTTGCTTTCAGCCCTTTCTCAATTTATGCTTTGACGTGTAAGGATGGTATTCAGTTAAAGATGTGCTCCGAAGTTGTTGTTGCGGTCCTTAGTACGATAGAGCTCCCTCGGAAAAATGATTGGCCGCGGATCTTTTATCAATGCGGAACTTCTATGTCATTTTTTATCGAAGGCGATAACTTACTTCCACCAGCAGATTTGACAGTAGTCAGCGGACTGATTTTTGAATCGCCTCAATAGAAGTTTGCCAGGCTATATAGAAAATATGAACTCGCCGTTCACGACTCGCCGAAAGCCGCGAAAGATTGGCAGCGAGGATGCTACGACGGAGCAAGGTTTGAGCAACCCCACTGAACTCACTTCGGAAAAGGAAACTAATATGTTTGACAGATAATGGACCAGTTGTTAAAAGACCGGGAAGCTTGAAATCGAAACAAAAATCGAAACTCCGCCTCTCATTCGGGCCCGGCGAGACTTCGATGACAGATGATGGCGGCGAAAGTAGCGAGGTTATTACTCCCAAGAGACCAGGTCTTGGTCGTCGCGTGCTCGAGAAAAACACATTTCAGAAAGCAGCAAACGCGAGTGGATCCAATCAGCATCTTCCGTTTCGAGTTGGGCAAGATCAAGATAGACCTATATACGGAGAAGATTACATCAAGGAATTACGAAGCTCGACGCCTTCCACACCCAAACCCGCAGATAGTGAGTCGGCGGAGGTGAAGAATGAACGAAATTTCATTGATATTGCGGCCAAATTTGGCGAGATAATGGAAACATCCAGTGCCACAGTCATACCTAGTGAGGCAGAGATTCGAGAGAAAAAAGCCCGCAGAGCGAGGCTGGCTAACGAGCAGGAATATATCTCTTTGGATGACCGGGATGAGGCTGAAGATGATGGTACAGCCTTGGACTCTCGAAAAGAACAGACTCGCCTAGTTCCAGATGACGAGGACTTTGCGGAAGGGTTTGACGAGTTCGTCGAGGATGGGAAGATATCTCTTGGTCGAAAGGCTGAGCGGGAACAGCAACGAAAAAATCGCGAGCAAATGCGCGAAATGATTAACGAGGCAGAGGCAGGCTCGGAAGAGGAGGACTCGGATGCAGAGCGTAATGCTGCCTACGAGGCTGCGCAGACTCGCGCTGGTATGGACGGGTTGGGTCATGACCGAGATGATACGAGTCGATCGAAAACGCCGCCAAAGATCGCCCCCTTACCCAATCTACCTAGTGTTATAAGCCGTCTTCGTACATCGCTAGCAGAAATGGAGAGTTCCAAGAAAGCCTTGGTCGATCGCATGGAAGAGCTACGAAAGGAGAAAGCCGACATTGCAGTCCGCGAAGTTGAAATTCAGACGCTCATCAAGGAAGCTGGCGAACATTACGAGAAGCTGCGAGTGGAAGCTGGCCTCATTCCGGGAGAAAAGGGATTGCCTGGAGATGTTTCTTCGACTGGCCGAGGCTTGGAGAGTTTGGGAACGTCTTTAGTAGCATCTCGAACTGATTCCGAAGTTGAGTAAATGTCTATCTGAGTATGGAAGCAAACGGGTTGAGGACGCACCTTCCTTCAGGAACACCTCGTGATCCGCAGTCGGCACTTCTACTGACTCTTTATCTTCTGTTATTTCACAAAACTTCATCATTTTTTGTTGTTTTTACATCGTGATACCCCTGTTAGTTAGCTATAGACTTGAATAATCCACTTATCATGCCACGGTCGTCATTTCTTTCCTTCAGGACCTACTCAATCCGTAGGCAATCACGGACAGACACTTCCCCGTAAGTACTGCTCATATCTGCACTGCCAGTCAACTACTAATTCCACTCAGCAATACTCCTCATGTCATCCCTTGGCTGGCTAGCCCTCTCGATCAGATTAATGGCAGACCACCACGTTTACGCCAGCGCTCCGATGCCAACCCTATTGAATTGTTCTACGATGTGTTCCTCGTCGCTAATCTCGCCACGTTCTCTGCTACCCACGAAATAAACAATATCCAAGGTCGGTGCTGCGCGCTATAAACAGTCAAGGGGAATACAAATCTGACCTCCTTCTAGCGGTGTGGTCATATGTCGGGTTTGTGGGCATCATTTGGTTCACATGGCTCCAAGTTACTCTTTTCGATATACGGTTTTCTCGCGATTCAATCTTTGAGCGCATCTGCAAGGTCGTCCAGTTGTCTGCTATGGTTGGCTTTGCCTCGGCTGGATCGCGGTTCTCCTCGCAGATCAAAGCTGAGAATGTCTGGGCTTTCAGATCTCTGTCGATATTGCTTTCTGGAAGCCGCTTCATGCTTGCATTGCAGTATGGCATTAATCTTTGGCTCATTTACGGGAAATTACGTACGGCAGTGAAAGGGATGTCTGTAATTATCGGCCTGCATAGCATCACCGGGATCTCATACTTGATAGTAAGGAATGTTATGTCCGGAAAAGTAGGCTCGCTAACGCAGGCAGATGTTTCTGGCGTTGAAGCCAAGCGAGCCCTATATCTGGCTAGTTTGGTTTGGCCTGTTTCTGTTCGAGTCTCTGGTGGTAATTACTACGTCAAACTATAGCCCGGGCATTGAACTTGATGATACTCACCTTACGACGAGAATGGGATTGTTGACCTTGATCATTATTGGTGAGCATGTGATTTCTGTGACTAGGATCGTAAACAAAATGATTGCTGGTGGCGGTTGGACATTTGCATCTCTACTGCATGTTATGGGCGTTGTGACAACTGTGGTATGTTTTACCAAATACGTTTCCATTGGACCATGAACCTGACGATAACAGTATCTTCTTTGGCATTCATATTATGATATTTCCCCACGACAATCCTATGGAAAGATACGACAGCAGATATGGACTCAGTTGCACTTTCCGTTCCATGTATGCATAATTCTTTCATCCGAAGCATGTCAAATTTTAGCTTTAGCTCTGGATATCTCGCTAAAGCTACGATATTTGCTGGAAACTACCAATTTTGCATGCGAGGAACCGCGACCAGCTATAAATTCGGCGTTAAATCTGCTTAACCGCACGATCACCGACATGGAAATCGATTACACAAAAGCGCCTCATGAAAAGGCAGCTATACACCACGTGCTCGGAACTCTATGGAATCAAACGAACATCTGTTCAAGCGCGAATTCCACTGGGGCCAAGGCGTACGGTATCAACGAGGAGCAAGGACGATTCCTTACAGGAAATGTGACGGTTGCTCTCTTCTCGAGTATGGGTATTACGCTTGAAGATCCAGACTCCACGAGCTCCGCGGGCATGCAGTATGTGAAACTGTACCTTAGCCTCCTTGCCTTTGTCTACGTCTATTATTTTATCACTGTTGGTCTGGAAATGCTGCACTTTGCCATCTTTGCAACATTGACAAGCCGGCATCCCAGACCTTGGTTCAATGCAATTGCTGTGGCCTTTCGGGTTGTCTGCGCAGTCATATTGATATCTCAAATTGCTTTTGCAGAAAACTTCGACTTGACTTACAGATATATGACGCATCCTATTATTCTATATACGTTCTCTTTGACAATGCTAGCTGGTGAGTGCTGTTCGATGACTGGGCGTTCACAAGCTAATTATTACAGTTCTACTTGTCGATCGCCTGCTGGACATACTCGCATCGCCAGAGTGGTCGAAGGGCAATGTATGTCGACAGAGTAGCACACGCAGTACTGCACCGATGTTACTCGACGACCAGGAAGCTAATAAAGGTTCTAATGAAAAGAACGAAGGAGCTTCCGCCTGTGGCTACGAAAGAGAGTGAACAGTCCAGGTTGGCTAATGGATTTCTCATTGTACTATGTACTGTTACTCATACTTATTGCATGGCTATTCATGTTTGGGACGTCATAAAGCCGTCTAGTTAGGGTTGTGATAGCTATCTCTAATACGCTCTTTCAAAGAATACATTTGAAACTATCGACTACCACTACATATTGATTTTGAAAATACCAATTAATAATTCAATCCAGTAGTAATCAATTTCAATCAAAGACAGCATGTACTCTTCAATCAAGGAGTCGCAATCATTCTCCCGAAAGACCGCACTTAGTAAAGTTCGATTCGATGGTCTATCTCCGAAGTTCTTGACTAAAGCACAAAAATTTGCACTGATAGAGCACTAGCTATTAACTAAACAGCTAACTCATTAGCCGCTGCCCGAGATCCTGGGTCTACCATCTAGAGATAGTCCACAGTTCCATTCATTCAACTAACTTAGTGCTTACATCGGCCAACGAGTTGCCATACTTGGTGATTGGAAACCCCTGACAATTTGAACTTTGAATACAGAAGAATCCAAAAGATAGTCAATACATGAACAAACATTAGATTGATAGACACTCCATACGTACTCATGAGTTAATGCACTCCGGACCCAGACATCTGCTATACACAACAGTACCAATACACATACCAGCCTTCCTTAGCCGTTATTTACACTCCCTGGCCACATCACCAAGTTAGTCAAGACAACTAGATACGTAGTACGCACCCCAACAAACATTTAGCTCGAACAGGATATAAGCCAATTCCTGAACCTGATTCGTCACTTCGTAAACGAGCCCGACATCCCTCCGAGTCCCCGAGGTGCCCGAGGGGAAGGTCAAAAAGTAACTTGGGGATTATCCCTGGCTATATGTCAAGTTTTAAGGCTAGATTGTTAGTGTCGTTAGACTGATTACTAGGTTATTTCCATTGTTACGTAGTGCGTTACTAGAGGCTGGTAAAAAATGGCTCAGCCCTATGGGTTTCAGGAATGCATCTTCTAGACTGTTTTGGTTCAGGTTGGAAGCCCCTATCTAGGATACCCTGAGATATCTAACCAAGCTCTGACTAGTTGACGTGTTATTGCAGTTGGTGACCCGGCCAATCAGTTTGTAGAAGAGACCGGTAGATGTGTGTTTTCAATCTTTTTCCTGCATGCTTTAGTTAGTAAATTAGATTGTATGATCACGTCAGCCATAGCTCGTCAAGGGACCATTGGTCCATGTCAGTTGATCAGTCTGGTCTGGATTTTTGGTTTGTATTGCAATTTCGAAAGGACTGTAATGATTCTTAGATTCAGGAGCAAGAAAAGGCACTGGCTCGTCTTCCGTAGTCGTTGTTCTTAGTGTGCAAGGATTCAGACATAGTACACCTCTAACTGAAAGAAGGAATCCGTGCAATAACACAACAAATCCTCAAAAAGCAAATCACAGAACGGATTCCGATTCCCGAGTCAGAATCCCAACAACGGCTCGACGGGACAACGGTCCAGAAACGGGTCGGCTCTCAAGACCACGAATTAGATTTTTTGCGGATCCGCTACTTTCAGTGTTTAGGGCTGTGTTATTTATTTATCATACCACTATGTTTACTAGGCGATTAGCGTGGGTTGTATGAGAGGATGGAGCCGACAAGCGGTAAGCTTTTCGGAGTCAACTCCGTACATAAGAATCTGACCTCGCTTACTGGACTCAAGACGAATGTAACGTATGATGAGTTGATCTCGGTTTTTATTGTCATTCGGGTGTAGAATTAATCCCGAGTAGGATTTCACGTTTCTGTAGTACGTAAATCCCTTTTGAGCCTGGAATTACAGAAGTGCGTTAGTTATCTTGATATGAAATAGCCAGAAGACGAACCACCAGAATCACCACAACGTCATATCGTAATTGTCAAGTAATTACTGAGGATTTGACCGTATTGCTTGTTGTATACTTACCCTTACTGCATGATCACTCAGCATTCGATCTAAACACTCGAGAAGCGGCCAGTCTCCACTCGTAGGGCTGAATATTGCTGTATACGTCGGGCTTGGAGTTTAACTTTCCACTTTGCGTTCAAAATGCTTTGACTACGTGGAGATTATACTTTTGATCATTCAACATGGTCAGTGAGCTGAGCACGGTTCAGCCCATTTTTTTACGGTATGTCTTGTAGAAAACAGGTACATTCGACTAGTCAATATGGCATATGTACATCGGCATGTGCTATATCATGTATAAGATGAGTAAGATATCAAGAATGCATTTACGCCAACTGAGGCGGTGCATTGCATTGCTGCACCTCTAGAGTCCGAGGAAAGTAGATTGCATTCACAAAGTAAATTTACGGAGATCTCCGTATGTATGAGACCTGCATCTCATTGATGATCAGAGCCCGCAAGGACCTCGGCGCATAAACAGGATATCTATCTGTCAATGCATTGAAAGCGTCAGGTTTGTTATGCTCTCCATTACACCGTCCAAATCCTGGGAGATTAGGCTTACTTGTTGGAGGTACGTTGTGTCTGTATGCATGCCGATCTTTGGCCATAAAACGTGTTGTCTCGCGTCGTAACATGAGTATTCGTGTATGTTAAGTCTTTTACACCTTAGAGTACAAATACCAAGACATTCTCAGCTCTCGATGGTCAGTCTAGCAAAGCCACAGGCACAGCACGAGCACGTCCCGTTTAGGTTTGACAGGCTAGGAGCAACGACACGTACCCAGATCCATATGCACAGTAAAGGAGACACCTCATAGGAATCCTACACCCTGTGAATTTAGTAGAAGCCAAGGATGAATTGAGTTAATTTACTTCGTGGTGCTAGCAGCGTCGTTGGGACCAACCGCGCTGTCTTGTTCATTTACTCTTCCGTCTGGCATGCGTTTTGAGATCCACTTACCCCTATTCTCAACCCCGTACATAGATAAATGACTTGACGCTAAAATAGAGCTGCCTCTTTCGAAGCAAGCGGCCCATAAGGCTGATGTTCCAAGCTTGTTGTAAACCAATGGACTTGTATAGGAAGGCCAAGATGAAATGCACCTCGTGTTCAGTGGGTCATCCCCATCGTCCTGGCTCTGCGCATGGCGCAAAAGTGCGTTTCAAATTACTCTAGATTAATCTACTCTCAAGCCCTAAATAAATTAGCACTGTATTCTGATGGGTTTAGATATGTTGGGACGTGGTAGCTACCTTGTAGCTTGATAACCCCTTTTTACGAAATGTGCGTTTACAAAGGCACAACTCGTCAAATTACTGCAACACTGTGATCTTATGAATACGGGCTTGATACAGCTACACCATATGTATCGACCTATTCTCCTTGACAGGCTACTGAGCAGCCACGTATGACTACTCTAGAATGCTTCCCGAATGCCCACTCGTGAGGGTGATGTTTGTCTGGCTCTTGGTCATGGCTAAATGCCCTTGTAAATCTCTTTTACTTGACAATATAGCCAGAGATCCATCATATATTCGACTGTACAGAATACTGCACAGCTTGTTCGTCTAGTTTTGATCGACGGCTTTCACCATTGATGTAGATCAAGTCTGTTGAGGCAGCCATCTGGATCATATAGAAGTAATATTCAGCTGTAATTACATCTTCCTTGAGGTATAACCCATTATCAAACAACTCCTTATTCGTATAAATTTCCCATGCACAATTAAATTGATCCAAGGTTGGAGTCAATTGACATTCCGATAGAGACGAAACTTGCTTGCATGACGCATTTCCTCGCCTATTACTTGTTCGACAATTCTATAAGCTTTATTAATAAGGGGAATCGATCATCCTAACTTCAATTATATCCTCCCTTGCAGTTTGCCCTGAATCACCTCTTCCAGGCCATTCTTCCATACAAATTCCCCCTATTGTAATGTGACATATACTTAAACTTCATTTCGAGCTGTTGAAGCCTGCTTAATAGTCAATCTATCTATTTACTCTCTTCCATATGATTATTGCTATCTCTAGGTAGTCAGCATTGGTAATAGTCTGGATGAGACGAAAGAGGTACAGATTTCCAAAATAGGAAATAATCCGTCCATCAGCAGTCAGGTCCCTCACCCCATCAAACGCTGGGATTTTTTCGAGATACTGTACTGTGCTATTAAATCTTACGGTTAATTGATGGTATAATTACACAGAAGTGTATGGTTTAATTCTGGATGCTCTCTGAGTTTGCTTGGTCTGCCATTTCTCTCGGTTAATATATATGTATATCTCTCTACAATATCATTCAATGTTTCAATGTTCTTTTGACTGACCGGAAATCACCAAACAGCCCAATGAATACGAACAAGAGTATAAGGTCACATGGATAAAAAGAGCCTCAATCTGATACTACCTAGATTTCCCTTTTGTACACGAACATACCAGGGGTCCGAGTGAGTAAGGGTTGCATTGCATGATGCATACGGATACCCCAAGAACGGAAAAAAAAGTAAAGCACAAATAAGCGGGGGAGAAAGAGAGAAAAAAAAAAAGGTAAAACGATAGACCTGCAAGGGCTTGGGCCGCTGTATGTACATACATCTATAACTCGCTACATAGGAGCAGCATGTAGCGTGTTATTGGCTGCCTTTTTTTAACATCTTTTCTAGGGTTGGTTACACGCCAATGTCACAGCATATCAAGACTCGAAGACGTATGCTGTTTTCATTTTGGGCTGGTCTCGAGAACCGAAGATTTTAATCGAGTCTAGACAGAGTTGGAATGCATCTTTGTTAGATACACAGCTCTCTTTTCCACATTTCCAATATTCCTACGAATCAATAATATCGCATATGCATCATGGATACATATTGTATATGCTTATTATAGATTATTAATTCTCCCTCGGCAATACCGTCAACTGATCAGCCAACCATGCCCTACATCTTGCAATACGTACTGCTCATGCATGCATACGGACGTACCTGATGGTTGGGTCGGCCTTCGGATAGATTTGCTCAATCTCTCCGTACGGACTCCGGAGATATTATTTGGAATTCAATCACTTTCACATTTTCGTACTACGTACCAGTGTCTCATGATGACTTGCGTAGGTTGAATCTTCTTTCTTTTGAGTAGGGAATACTGCACTCCGACGCGCTGGTTCTGCCAATGATAGACATTCACCGTACTCCATGCTTATGGATTTGCAGCCTGACTTAGTCGCAACACGAGTGCTAATATAGTGCGTAGTAGCGCATCCTCACGCCACGAGGGGTAGGGTATGAAAGTTTGTGGAGTAACAGCGCTTTTCTTGTGTTATGTACCTCTGCTTGGCCTTTGCATTTACCTCAAGCAGGTCTTATTACATAATCTTTCTTTTTTTCGCTCGTTCATCACAAGAGTGCACATGATATTGTGTTGAGATTATTAATACTATCCTATTCAGAGAAGTGGAGGGGATTGGTAATCAAATGAAGCAGTAGAACCGTTGACTTTAGCTTACCAAAATCTGACATTACACTAACTTAAACCTCTAGAGAGGTCTGGATTGCACATCTACTCGTGTAATAGTCGGATGATTGCATCCGGCATGACTCCAGAGTTCAGAATCAAAGCAATATCAACATGGATAGCTTCACGTAAAATCAGAGATCGGAATACTTCCGCCATATTCTGATCTGGGTAAGCGATGTGGCGACGATTTGTCATGTGTTGAGTGACTAAACATTGAGTAATAGAGACGCAGCTTCAAAAGATCAAAGCGCGATAACAGTCCTCGTTTTTGAACGTCCATTATTTTCAGAAGAAAACATCTCAGCACCTATAGCTGGGACTGATAAGCAGTTGCCGTTATCTGAAGGTATTTGCTGAGATATGCAACATATGATAGATTTGGCAATAGGAGAAACTAACTATAACTTAAGGTTAAGTCAGATAAAGTTCGTATCATACATCTAAGCCTGTAAGTTATCCAATCATTAAGCCCAGGAAATTACTTCTGATACAGTACAAGCACCGTATTCAACGAGGCACCGTTAGTCCAAGCGCCACCAATTACGTGCTCAACAAAGATAGGTAAAAGAACCGTCTTAAGTCTCCATTTCTGGGCAACGCGCGCGCTTCCCAAACCCGGGCGTCCTGATGGATCCTTCTCAAAGTATTTGAATACAAAGTTGGCAGGCCTAGTTAGGGCTATATAATTACTGAAGAAACCTAAATAAATTCTCCATGACCGTAATAAGGGTACGAATACCTTTCTTAGTCAATGATATTGCATGCATCCTTGTTGTTAGACACTTAGACCCCTGGGAGGTGCAGTAGTGCACTCCGAGAATCTGAAGCCAGAGGACAGGGTGATGTCCACGTGTTTGACGCCAATTATACGTACATACCCATAGGATAGGGTGATCCCTTCTTTCGAGATGCTAGCTATGTAGCCGCTTGTACATCGATACTACGTAGTCAAGAACATTGATTGGCATGACAATGGTCT
Organism: Talaromyces stipitatus ATCC 10500; assembly: GCF_000003125.1. Classification (NCBI taxonomy): domain Eukaryota; kingdom Fungi; phylum Ascomycota; class Eurotiomycetes; order Eurotiales; family Trichocomaceae; genus Talaromyces; species Talaromyces stipitatus. The sequence goes on along the minus strand of NW_002990117.1, from coordinate 1,066,638 downwards.
AAATTCTCACTTCCTCTGCTTTTAGGGCCATCGTAGTCTAAGACATTTTACCAGTAGCGGTCAGTCGCAACGTATGTCCCGATTTATGACGATACGTACTAGCATTTGATATTGGTAAGCATCAACGGCAAGGCAGACAGGCTTGTAAGCAAAGATAGATGCTCAGATAGAATCAAAATACGCCTCATATAGCAGGTACCGCTATGCTAAGAAGCACGTATGTACCACCTGCTTAATGCAGAAGAGATCTGACAGATGCCAAGAAAAGCATTCTCTTGGTACTTAATAGTATGCAGTTAGATCCGGCTTTATATGACACGTTAAATAGGGTCTCGAACATCGTTTTTACTCGATACAAGTCTGAAGAGCTATTATCTACCGGGATACGATACACTGTATTCTAATATTCATATGAACGTGATGAATCTAGATGTACTGCACGATATTACAAACCCTCGTGTCTATGCCACAGTCGGTAGTCGGTAGTCATTATCAAGACGCCAAACGTCCGTGCCTGACATATTGATCTATATCCCACTACGTAACGACTAACGCTTACAATACGTTTCGGCCCTATGTACTGGGGTCTATCGACAATCCAGACTATGCCTTTTTCTTCCATGGTACGGTAGACTCAATTACTTGCGGGGATTAGTCTTAATTTCATGCCTCGTAATCTGGAATCCGTACCCCCGGGTAATCATGGTGCTAAGACCATGTCGTTCAAAATCATGGGTTTCCGGACATTTCAATCCGTATTTCCGTATTGGCGGCATTAACCGCTGTCCATACACAGTACTGGGTAAGTTCCTTTGTGACCGTCGAGGTATAGTATCTTTGAGTCTTGAATCCCCTTTTCTTCTGGCTGAGACGGGGAGTTAAAAGCGCGCACGTACGACGCTAACTTTGATACAGTATGAACAGCCAGTGGACACGAGCAATTAAACCGCCCTACGAAAAAAAGTACTTCCGTTTATAGTTAGACTAATATCGATGTTGCTAACACGGTCCCCTGCGAAATATGTACTATACGATCTTACGATCATACATACGCCTAATCACTAGCTATATCAAACCATGAATGGTCAAATCCCGACAGTGATTCGCTCCTTTGGCAGGTCTGGTACGAACAGACCGTCCATAACTGCAAAGGTTGAGTCTGGTCGAAAACTGGATGACTTCGGAATAAGATTTGAGTCGGCTCTATCTCCGAGACCCTGAACTGGTTCCTTAAGAGGTAAAAAGTCAAGTTTTGAATGGAAAATTACGTACGTACCAAATTATGCTCCGTACGAAATAACAGTTACAACCGTATTTAATTTGTGCCGTAAATTTGGTTGGATAATAATAGATTAGCTTTACTCTTCTTAACCATATCGGGCAACTCGCATCCTTCCTTATTCGTCTTAGCTGCTCCAAAGAAGCTTAAATCGGTGTCTGGACTAGATAAATTAGGGTTCGATTACGGCTTGATAATTGCGGCTAATTTATCTACGGAGTTAACTTGTAATTATCGGACTGGCTCCGACAGTAACACCGTCTGACCATGTGAAATATCTATGCCAATACTTAGACAAAAGTCAACACGTGGATATAACGATATAACTACTCCATAGTGCATATCTTCGGCATTTGAAACTTGTTGACTGCTCTCAAAAATAAACATAATGTGCTAATCCTATCTTGTTTCAAGCTAGGAGTGAGATTTTAGCAGCTGAACACCACAGGGTCAATTAATAGCTCTAAGCAAGTAGCCATTGAGCCAACCATACTGGCTAACTTTGAATGCTCTTCACGTGCTGACCGGTCGGCGAGATATTTTCAGATGCGCTCCATATGGATAAAGAGAAAAGCTTCAAATCAGCTTATAAATCAGCCGGGGAATGTCTTTTACTCTGGCTTAGTGTTTATCAAAAAAAAAAAATCCTAGTAAACAATCAATACAGTATATGTTGCGAGGTCTTATCTCCGAACCACAAGCTTTACGTATAACTCATTGCCCTATCACTTGTTTATTACCACTCAAGTGGGCTGGTTTCCACTGAGTTTATCTGATATTGTCAAGCTTCAATAGGATCCGCAACGGCTCCCGTCGACTCTCCGGTTCTACTCCGAGCTCCTGCCCTATCACCGTCCCTTGACTAGTATCTAAGATGTGAATCCGGTAGAGAAAGTCAGGGTTTGCATGTTTCGAAGAGGTGGAAATGACTACGGACTTAGACATGTGTGGCACGAGTATGCGAAATTCGTAGTCGACTCATGTCTGACGAGCAGCTACAATTGTAATCTGTAGAATAAACGCCGTTGTTGGGTCATGATGAAGAGATCTTCTTCAACTATCCCGACTCATGTACATATATATCCACGAGTCAGTTATATCATTCATCAAATTATATCAAATCAATACTCGCTTTTAAAAGAACTCCAATATCCAAGTTGATTTTCTACGGAGGACGAGCAACAACTCCGGAACTATCAACTCTACAAATAAAGTTATGTCCGCTACTTTTCTTCATAGCTCCTTTCCACTTTCAATGATCTCGTTTCACTTCTGAGCTACACCAGTCTAAGTAACCGTTCAGCGTCAAGATAACTGGCCAAGAGACTAACCGACAGGGGTCCATACGCTAAATAACCTAATTACTAACTAGCTTCATTGTTAAGTTTTGTTAATTACAATACTAAGAAAGCTAACTTAGTTTACAACTTTACATACAGCCACAGGTGGGTGTTCTATTTTTGGTTTTGCTTTTTTACTGTAGTTCGATACTAGCGTGGTACAACTTAGTGTATCGTTGTACGGATACACAACTCCACGGCCAAGCCACTCTATATGATACTGGCGCAACGATGGACAGGTTTGAGGAATGGATCAACGTCTATTTCTGAGTATTCTATCTTTAGAACGATACATGACGCAGTAAGATGAAGATGGTGATGATAATTATGATTCATGATCTCATGGAAATACCGTAACAATCAATTGTTGTACCATGTACTAGGACTGGCTTGGCTCTGCTTGGTTATTTGGCAGCGCCAATCAGATTAACAGCCGGAGAATAACTTGGAATAGACGCATGCAAGAGTTCATAACATGGTGAAAGAGGGAGGAAACTGAAACAGCAGCCCGATATGTAACCAACAGTCTGTAAAAGTAAGTCAAGTTTTTTTGTCAAAATAACTACGTATCCAAGCAAGGTACAGTCTCTGCCCTCATGTCCCGCATGACACCTGCATTTGGCCCCAAGCGTGCAGACAACATTCTTTCCACCTGCGATGTCCAATCTGCAAGAAGGGCCTGGTGACGAAATAGGGATCTTGTCCGGTATGGGGTACTCCGGACTTACTGCGTGTGCTAATGTACTCCATGAATATCGACTACGGGGTATGAATCAGATGATCAGGGTGTATTGAGTTCAAATAAACATTTTGGGTAAAGTATGTCCGCGTATCTCAATATCCAGTCATTGATAAGTATCTAGCGCCCGATAAAAAACGATATATCCTCATGTCAGACATGCATAAGAAACGACACAGACACAACATAACGAATCTCGAAATCTCCATACACAACTCCCCTGCAGTTGAGAGTGTGCAAAATCTTTCAGTCCATCCTATATTATCACAGCATTAATGCAGAATTAACCAATCAACAATTTTATCTTTGAGATATATTGCATGATACATGCATACTGCATAATCAGAAACCTTCGACTCATTTTCTAGAAGGTCGTTTGGAAAATTCTCTAATCCTTGCGGTGTGACCGCGTGACTATTGAATCTGTGTAACTTTTTTTTTTTTTTTTTTTTCCTTTCGAGGCATGGTTTTGATTTGTTACTTGATACAATAATAACTACCCTCTATTTACTAGGAATGGAGAAACGGCGACAAAAGAAATGATTTATGCAGGTTCGATATGCCCTGTATATGCGTACTTGTTTAGGTAACGCATCATTATGTGGACTGTACTACCACCTCGTTTCGAGATAGGTCACTGGCAGGATGGTTTATATTGACTCCCATCAATGATCGACAATCTCTAAACGAGAGCACCAATTACATGACGGTCCGAGCGCTATATGCTTATGTATTAGTCTGCATACAGTTTACAGAGCAGGAATGCAGCGCGATAACCACCGTCATACTGCCACTAACAGTGCTAAATGACTCGGGTATGTTGGTAATGACATCAAGACCATAGCCAATGTGTTGGTTGAACTTGGTGATTGTCGGTTGATACAGGTGGAGATTACACTTTGGATCTCCTCGCACAGCCCCATGTTCATATTTGTCTTAACTTATTCTGACTACGTATCTAAACAAAACCTTTGGTATTCTGAAAAAGGTAATAATGTTGGACTATTGCAACAGCGGAATAGCTCCGTACGGATGACAAATACATAAATGCATTGTGCCAGCCAATCATTTATCATAATGTACGGAAAAGTCGAAAAGGAAGCATTCTAGAAAACTTGGAAGGTTGCACAGACTCTCCTGCCGGTTCGTTACTAGTACATACAGTATTGTACAATTCAATGGACGATGAACACTCAATTCTCAATAAGTGCAAATATGTTCAACGCTTCGCAACGGATGCCTGATCTGATGGATTGTACTACATGCCCAATCCCAAAGGATAGAAACATCTTCAGATTGTCCAACACGTTCTAGGAGACATGGTGCGCTCGTGCAGACTTGGCGATGTGGATTCCTCGATTTGAGATCGGCTAGTTCTGTACTGTAACGTTGTACATATGGATCCCGACTCTTGGACTCGACATACATTTCAGACTCTGATACAATATTCACTGTCAAGATAGGCATTCGATTGAATCGACTGGGGCCCAAGTCCGACAGTCCTCTGTCTGGAAGGAATTGCCTTGGAAATCGTAGTGGGCACTGGACACGACAGTCGGCCCCCAGCCAAGGGTTGCTGGGCGGTCCGTGTCAAAGCCGCTATCAAACTTGAGCAAGTCATTCCGGCATCGCAAGATATTGACTGCGTTATCTGCAAGGGTCCAAGACGTGCTTGACCCCTGAGTAACTATCATGAAACCACTTGCTTAACCAGATATCCTTACTTATTCAGTACTTTTCTCAGCGTGGCTTTCTCATGTTCCATCCAGAAAATCAGACCCGAAAAGGTAATGCAAATAACTACGGAAGGATGAACAAAGTATAGCGGACTTATTGTGCCCGTCCAATAAAAACCTCAATCTCGGACGTACCCTACATGATACATTTGCATAGATACAAAACTAATGCAACATTCTTTTGGCCCCAAGAAAGTGAAAAATGACTACCATGAATCCAATCACTAGCCCTATAATATGAAAGGCTTTGATCGTACGACCATCCTACTTCTTCCTGTGGCTAGATTATCAACTCTGTGCCGTTGTGGAATGTTTGACAGGGTAATATTCCGCGTGGTTTGAAGTTCTGGAAGAGAGATGTTCTTTTCGCCTCTAATCTAGTTGCTACTTGACATAAATCATCTTAAAGGCCTACGTCCTGACTGTTTCCCAAACAAGTGAATAGCTTGAGTTTTACGCTCTGTGATTGGGATGTAAACTGCCCACCGAGCAAAGTAGCGTCTCACCTTATTCTAACAAATTTAGATACACTTGCTATAATCGTGACACATGAAATGCTCGACACCCAATCCGATAAATGTTCTCTTCCCCATTCATCCCTATAATACTCCATATTCTTATTTGTATTCGCCACATGTCATCCAACGACCAGCCAATTTGATAAATTTCCTCTTTGAGTAAAACCCAACTCTCCTATCGATGCCATTGCCATTGGACTTCAAATTATGGATTGGGAATTGGCAGGGTATATTTGTAGCTAAACTGAATACAGCAATCGGCGGCCGCCGTATGGGGGAGAACTTGTAATTTGTACCGTTCTAGCTAAACTCCAGCAAAAGTGGACTTACGTGCTAGCAGCAAAGTCAAGTTTAAACTCTTGCAGTTTGAACTTTGGTAGCCCTCATTTCTCAAAGCATAAAGTAGTAAACTTCCGGAGATAAGCGATACAAGCCGGGTAATAAGAGAATTTACCATCAAAAAGAAACACATGTACAGTACAACAATCATGGTATGAGATGATATCTGCTCAACCCCATAGTTAATATAAAACGACACCCAAGCTCCTCAACAAATATGGAGACTCTTCTCTAAGCGAGATCCGGCCCACTGCGTCTGGTGTCAATCTCTCATCTAGTATTAGAAGAACCTGACAATACATGTACATTACAAAACCATACCCCGGACATTCCACTTCTGCGGCGCTTGAGGGAATTGTTTCAGCCCCCAACTTTTGTGTTCAATACAAAGTCGTACGCGAATATCCCTGTAATAAATTGACAAGTGGATTTCTATCCGTTCCTGGCGTTGCAATTGGTCCGAGCACGTGCAGATTAAGGCCACCTGCCGCATTACTTTTTTGATCCATACACATTCTGCTGCCCGTCTATCACATACATACATACATTTATACATACATACATACATACATTTATACATACATACATCAAATGCCTGTTGATATGATTTTGTCGTACATATGTACAAGGGATTATCATCGCATAGCTCTATGCACACATATAATTGCTGAAATGGCGTTATTACGCGAACGTTACACGAATTTAGTGTTACGGATGTGAAATGTGTTTTTGCTTTTCCGTAGCAAAAGCGGATCGGCAAATCTTCCGGGTGCCCTACACTTGTGCCGTGGGTACGTAAGATGTACTTCTTCTCCCTAGCACGCATGCAGTCGGCTGAGTACAATAATCACAAAGTCGCAAAGCATCCCAGAAAGGGAGGAGGTTGCGACGGTAGCTTAACATTAGACCGAATTACCAGGAGATATACGAAAATAAAACCGAACCCGAGCCCGAGCCCGAGATTTAGTCTTTGGATGAGTAATCACGATACATAAATCATCAATTAAGCTCTTAACCAAGACTTTGCCAATCTTAAAGGACCGCAACCTTGCCGAAAAGGCAGGTAAGATATACGATATGCTTGGCATTTGAGTCTGGGTTTGATTTCATCACCGTATGTTGAGAAGGGAGTGGGGGAATACACATAGAAAAGGGTCGGTCAATAGTCTCGAAGTGTCACGAACCCGCATATACATGGACTGATCTTCACCTTCTAAAGCTTCCACCGTCTTGCCGAAGGAGGAAAAGATGGAATGTCGCTCAGGAAATGGAAGGGTGCAGTAGTTTCACATTAGATAACACGCATGCATCTCGGAATGCGACATTTGTATCTGTCAGGCCGACATTCTTCGCAAACGAAGCGGTGAAAAATCCCAGGCTAAGCCTCGGATTATGTCATGGCATGCATTAGTCTGGCCAATAGTCGACGATGGTTCGGTATGTTTGGGCTGCTATTGGCTGCAGTCATGTGGCTAGTGCAACCGAGCTCAGTTTTTGTGGCGCTAAGCAGGCTTGGTCGAGTTTTCTTCACCGACCCTGACAGAGGTAAACATCAACATCACCAGTACTACACACTATGCAGTAACAAGCACTAATACTATCAGAGATAAGTCTCTCCCACGTTAGCCGCGTTATTGCTAGACCAAGCCTTGTCCTCTTACTGCAGATCAGGAAGACTCGCCGAGTCAACAAAGCGCTTGTGCAACAAGACCAATTGGTCAACAATGCCAACTGTATGTTGTTGTTTTTTATTTCCTTTTCCGCGGTGATTCTGCAGTGGTGACCCGATATCGCTTCCGACTGGTTTAGGGCATTTCATATTGGGACGCCGGCACCTCCGTAACTTAAAACATTGAGCAACAGCTCAGCCTTGCCAAGCCACTCTAAATCCCCACATACTATCAACACATGATCGAGTTTGTATTGTCACGTTGTGTATGGTGGTAAGATACTCTGCACCGTGTACTCTGTATGTTACAGAGTAAATAGATAGTACTTTGAATAAACAGCAGTCGACATCAAATCAAAGAACCATCGATAAGCAGACTCACCCTTGTGCGTACATATTGACACATCATCAAAAAACTCAAATTACGGATCCATCATCTCGCAATCAACGGATTCTCAACCCCTGATTGGTCAAGCCACGCATCTATGAGCTTTGCCCTTTCTCGCCTAGCATTGGCTCGGAGAGAGGCTCTGCTGTTGTTATTTCGACCATTCAGCTTTGAGTCTGTTGACAACGGACGGACGGATTTCTTTGGAGGGATAATGAACTTGTTCCTCGGCTCCCAAATCGACGGGTTTCGTCAACTTTGTCATCCCGCTCCGTGTGTTAACTAGTTATCGCAGAGTCACGGACTGGGGTACTTCGTATAGAGCAAACACCGAGAAGAGGGTTTTTATTCTTTTCTATGTATCCGTTTTCCGGTCTTCAGGAGAATTCTCGAAATGTGAAAGACCAGGGATCATTTGCAAGCTCGACAGCACATCGGAATTATCGGTACCGCGAAACCTTGGAGCTCCAAGACCGGTGATCAAAGTATATTATCACACTTTTTTGTCAACACTATGTACAACAAAGTATGGAGCACGTTTGTCATCGAGCCACAACGTGGATCAAACTGTAATCAGGAGGGGAGCTTCAAGTTTCAAGAGTACCCAAAAACGCTCGCTTAGAAATTAACGGGACAAAGTCAAATTGAAGGAAAATAGTTCATACTTTTTCTACATGAGGAATATGTACTAGTGTGGTATTCTAAAGTACGTACTTCCCAATCCGGATATAGGGCTTCGCCTTATGACAATTAAACTCGCCGGTCGAAATTTGACCGAAGCTTTTGTATTCTAGACAATAACAAGCTCTGACTATCAGCCCCCGGGAGTTTTTGCGATGAATTCTCCTTTTGATTTTGACGGGTTGTTTCAACGTTTTAAAGTTTCGGCATTCTTTTTGTACGATTTTTCTGTAGCTCAGTTGGGTATATCGGGTACGGAGTAGTATACAAGGTTATACTTTCAGATTGTGGACTGCATGAAACAATCGACGTACTTGGGCGTCTGGATATCGTACGATGAATGCCGACGATGGTCGACGAGGTCAAATGTAACCTGCGACCTTTCGTATGATCAGTATCGGCATGTTGAGTAGACGAAGTTTCTCAGGTTCAGTCTGATAATAGGCTATAGCCAGACCGTCTCATTCTGACCCTCTGATTGGCTCAAGCCTCAGGTCCCTGCTTAACAGACGACCTCAAGTCGGAGTTGCGGCGGTCTACTCTCAACATACGTAGCACCTCTCCATAAATGTATCAAAAATATCAGAGGACGGCAGATATCGATTTCGACTAACTCTGCCACACAAACCTGTCTCGGTGCTTCTAATTTCAAAGTCCAAGCCCCTTCCCTCATGCACTCCAATGGATATTGGAGGCTTGGCCGTCTGGCAGTGCCTGGGGCACATCTACTTTTAGACAAGTTAGCGTATTATTTATTCTCTAGGGTTTACAGTACCGTACCACTGTTCTCACAAGTACCAGTCCTGTTTGGAACGTACAATACCGTCAATACAGTAAATACAGAACGAAAGATGGCATGGACCCACAGTACCCATGCGTTGCTCCACTCATCCACGCTAAATTAACCCCGGTCCGTCCTGACTGACCCATCCTTGTTACCGAGTAAGTAATGCCTATGACACTCTCCGTCTACACGATGCTTCTGAGTTGTTTGCTTGTCAAATTAAATTAAATTGCACTAAGCAACTGGGACTGGGGGCCCAGTAGACTGGGAAGCATACAACTTTTAGTCCGTAGGGCAATCAAATCATCAACCAGTAAATCCGCTTGTGTGGTCTTTTTTAAACACCTTTAAATCATCCTGCCCTCCGCTGTCTATCTTCCGTGCCTTTTTTTTTTTGGAGTTTTTAAATCTCTCGTCATTCCCACCTTCGACACATTCCTCTTCTCACCTGACTTTGCATTTTGGATATATTATTGTTTATATATATCGTTTATATACAAAGATATCCTTGCTTGCGCCTTGTCTGTCTTGTCGAGTGTATTGTGTGTGTGTCTGCCTTACTTATCCTTAGTCCATTTGTATACCCCCGCGCCGCTCTGCCTTCGCAAAATACAATCCTCAATTTTCGACAACAGCAACTCAACAAATTATCGCAACACAAATTCAATGAGTAATTCAGACAGTTTGTGATTATCTTTGTCCTCCTACCGACCATCTCCTCCGCTAGCAGAAGTTGGTATGCTTCATCCGCACCTTACCGGGTTTTGAGCACCCGGGCTAATTTGCCTTGTGTTAGATACCTCACCGGTTTCACTTCTCGGCTTTTCTTTCACAAACCATTATAAACATTACGAGGCGACCAACTCGCTTCTACACGTCACCATGTTGGCTCTAGAATCCTCCCGTCAACAACAATTCCCCTTCTTCTCGCAAGACCAACTCGCTCTAGATCCCGAACTTATGGATTCATATGGATTCTCCGCCATGCAACCAAACCTCCAATCCCAAAACCACGAGCATATTCATTCATACCCCCAACAGACCTACTACGAATCCTCATCGTCGTGGACAGACCAAACTCCGGATATGGAGTTTCAACAAAAGTCGCAACAGCATATGCTCTACCCTGGTGGTGGCGCTAATTCACCTCTATCAATGGTCGCGTCGCATTATTCCGCTGCTTCCGGTGCTTCTGTTGCGAGCGCTTCTTCATCGGCTATGGGATCTCCATACTCTGGCGCTGCGCACACTTTCCAGGATTCATGGATGGATGGCGCTAATGGGTTGTTGGGTATGCCCATGGGTATGATGCCTGAAATCGACTACCCGCTGGCTAGCATGGAGGGAGACGCTACCTTTGGTGCTGGTACCAAGTATCCCACAGTTGGTAAGTTATTCTTATGGTACAGCCCCTCGGGAAAAAATTGCTTACATGCATAGATCCCTCTGCGATTCATCACCCTCTTCACACCCCCATGCCTTACGACGACCAGGTCAATATGTCTCATTCATCTGGTTTCGTCTCTCCTGCTCAGATCGGCTCTCCAATGCCCAGTCATCAAAACTTGGGTCTGCCCCAGCCCCAGATGAACACATCTTCCCCTTATCTAGGCGTCCAGCACGTCAGAAGCTCCAGCGTCGCAGGCTACGAACGGCCATCATCTATCATTTCTTCTCTCTCCCCACGCTCCCATCCCAGCCCAGCAGCTAGCAACACCGACGTAGAAGACGAAGGTCGCGAGAAGCGACGATGTCCCTGGCCCGACTGCGGCCGATCTTTCAAGGATCTCAAGGCTCACATGCTAACCCACCAAAGCGAGCGACCTGAGAAATGCCCCATCGTCAATTGTGAATACCACCTCAAGGGCTTTGCGCGCAAATACGATAAAAACCGACACACCTTGACCCACTATAAAGGGACAATGGTGTGCGGTTTCTGTCCGGGATCCGGCTCGGCGGCTGAAAAGAGTTTTAATCGCGCCGACGTCTTCAAGCGTCATCTCATGTCCGTCCACGGCGTTGAACAGACAGCCCCCAACTGTCGCAAGAGAAGCCCAACTTCATCTTCTGTAGAACACCAGAAACTCCTCCCTGGATACAGTGAAGATGCTACTGGCAAATGTTCTACTTGCTCAGCTACATTCAGCAATGCTCAAGACTTCTATGAGCATTTGGACGACTGTGTTCTTCGTGTTGTTCAACAGGAAGAGCCCAGTGAAGCCATTAATCAAAAACGATTGGCTGAAGTTGCTAATGACGAGGACGTCAAATTGACCATGGAAAAGCACCAGCTGCTGGATACAGCTAGTTCCATGGCCAATGCCGACGAATATAACGATGATAATGACGATACTTATGAGGCTGACGACGCCGACGAATCCAATATTAATACATTAAACAACAAAGCATCTGGAAAAGGTGCCATCACAAAATCCAACAGCCAAAGATCATCATCCTCACGAGCTGTCTTGGGAGCCAACAGCGCCGTCTCAAAGCATAACAATAAGCCCCGTGCCATCACCCGACGACGAGGGAACAGAAACAGCTACCCGCATTCATGGGGTACACCAATGGCGAAAATGAAGACCAAAAAACGCGTCCTCTGCGCCTACGATGGTCCGAGGAGGCTATGGAAAGACGAAATGATGCTCGACAACGAATTCGAAGTCCGCATCGCTCTCCCCGGTGGTGCCGGTGACGGCACAAATCGGAATGCCTACGTGACTGATCTCGATATGGTGAGTCTCAAGAGGGTTGAGGGAATCTTTAGCGCAACTGAGGAAGAGCGTGGTCCTGCGATGCCAAACACTACTACGTCAAATCGGCTTATGGGTCAGCCGGCTATGATTTTGCCGGAGGTGACTCAGGAGGATTATGGGTTTGATATTGATGAGTTGATGGCATACAAGGAGCCTTATGCTGGGAATCGGCAGGATGGCTTGTGTGTTTAGTCTTCTGCAATATTCATACCCAATATACGATATCCAATATCCCCTCTCCTATTCTTCATTTGTATCTTACGTGATATCATCGTTTATATTTTCTGATCTTTCTGGCATCTCATGAGTGAGCATGGAGCGTGTTTTTTTTTTCTTCTTCCTTTTCATCTGCAGCGATCCAAACAATTTTTTACTACTGGGTTATCAACGGTGGTCTCATCTATTTTTTCTCTTCTCCATTCCGAAAGAACGAGAAAACAAATAAATTATGTGTTAATACGTCTTGTCTCCTTTTACTTGCTTGGTTTTATGAGTCAATGACTCGATTCGGTCTTTTCCTTGGACTCTGGAAGTTGGGAGGGACTTTGTGTTTTCTGTTTAAAGATTTATTTACTTATCTACACCATTGAAATTGAATTGTGATACCACTTCTGTGATGATTTCCCTTGTAGATCTATAAGCTCAGATGTAGGGCCATGGGTGAGGAGGATCTTCTATACTAATTGCCCCTATGCTTGCCCATGCTAAACTCGAGCCGTCTCGCCTACTCATATACTTTTCAAGGAACCTCTTCACCGGATCCAGCATCGGCTTTTCTTCGTGCTTCATCCCCGGAACAGTATACAACGTACAATCCTTCGCTCCCTTCTCAGCCCAATTCTCATACAACTTCTATACAGCTCCATACCTTCCTCCCTCAAACTTAGCCATAACATTTTGGTCTCCATTTTCCGGAATCCTTCCTCTCGCAATCACATAAAATATATCCCTATCCTGATCCCCGACATAAAAATAGTCGGAATACTCGTCACGGCCTGCACGTTCACTGGCCCTGCACTGAAAACTCATCCCAATCTTTCACAGCATCAGGAGCTCCCTCTCTCAATCTAGAAACGTCTGCGTCCCCGGCGCGTCACAGACCAACACCTTTACGCGCTGGGGATGCAGGTATGCGAATCGATGCACAAACTATCCTCCACCACTATACCCTAGACGAATCAATCTTCCCAAACCTAGCATGCGTCTCATCAATCATCGCCAACAATACGACATCATACCGAATACTATCCCGATATTTGATGAATTTATAATTTGCCGAATCCTGCGGATCAATCAGTCCTACGGGAAATAATGGAGCAAGTATAGCGCAATTGTGCTGTTCTGCGAAGACAGAAAATTCATGGCGTAGGTCGTAGGGGCTCCGCCAGCTGCCGTGGATCAGAACGACGAGACCCAGGAGGTTGGTTTGAGGTGTAGTAGGTGGTGGGATGTAGAGGAAGTAACTAAATCGGTTGTCTGATATACAGGTCCAGGCAGGGTTGTTGCCTATGTAGAACAGTTCTTTGGCGATGCGGGGGTCGATGTTTGATATCAATCAGTTTGGTGATTCTTTTATCTTTCTGATTGAGGGTGTTGCAATACGATGGAAAAAGCTAAGCGGGATCAGTTGAATCTGGGCAGTTCTCAATCCTCGCTATTCGATGTGTTTGTGATTGGTAGCGTTTATATACGATTCAAGTATCAAGTTTATCAATTGACCATCAGGTAATAAACGAATGTTCTTCACAGATACGAGGCATTACTGGTAGTAATCCCCTAGAAATAGCGCATTGTAACTCTTTTCCTTGTTCAATTGACGTCCTAACTGTCAGTCCTTGTTGTGAACCGCATATAATCCAGAATAGATCGGGGCCCTGTTCTCCACACTCCCCCAGATTTTGTTCATGCTCTGTCTACTCCGTATATCGTAGAGTAGCACGTTCAACAAGTCCATCTACTTATATAGCAATGCATATGTTCAGTGCTGTTGAATCTAAATGTATCTATTCCTCCTATATCCCAGCTCATTACTTCTGGTATCTCAAATATATACATTGACCTTGAGTGACCGACATGAAAATCAATCAGTCTTCTCTATACCAATAATCACAAGTACACTGATATCATCCACTTTGCCCCCCCGGTACCAATGACCGGGATAATATCGTTGAGCTTCCTTTGCAAATGGCCCGTCTCGTCGCATATCGACGCTGGCTAGTTTTGCTTCTCCGACTATTGACGCTGCTATTAGGGCTTGGAGGGTGTGATGGTTTTTGAAGTGTGGGGCGGGAGGGGGTGGTAATTGGGAGGATGAGGAAGAAGAGGAAGACGAGGAAGATGGAGAAGATGATGATTTGGAAGAAAATCTGTGTAATCCGCCAGCTTGGGACAATGCATGCAATTTCGTTGATGGACAGATAGCAGCATTTTTGGGATCTTCTGTCCATGCGCCTGTGGCCAGCATTCGCCCCGTCACAATTTTCAAAATATCTTGATTATTGAGGTTATCAAACACGCCGTCTGTGGCTAGGATGAGAACGTCGCCATGCTGCATGGACAGTGTAGATACGGCGGCATCACGCGGCGAATCTTCAAAATATACACCACCAAACATGTGTGCTTGATCCCGCATTCTTTGCGGTATGATATTCAATTGATATGGTGTATTAAATGCATGGGTTTGCGGCGCGGAGTACTGGTGCACAGCACCGAGTCGAAAGAGTACAGACCCTGAATCTCCAAGGCTATGACAGAATGTTAGCAAACCATCTCACATGCCGTGCAGAGGTCATATCCAAAGGACAATACATACTTCGCCAACTCAACACTCCCATCTGTCAGCGCAACCCCAACCGACGCCGTAGTTCCGCCCGCAGTGATACTCTCATCAGCCACTACAGACTCATACCCCTTCTGCAATAACTCCTTTGGCCGTAACTTTCCCCGACTTAACTCTTCCGTCAACGCATGCTGTGCCATATACGTGCATAACCCATGCGAAACATCCGCAGGATCAATCTTGTGTTCAGCCCATCCTCCCACTCCATCCGCAACCGCAAACGCGACGGCGCCAGTATCTACTGTACCAATTCGACTTGCGAAAAATGCATCTTCACCACTTGCCGGTCTGTTTTTGCGAGAGAGGCCTTGCTCTTCGCTAATATTATCGAGCGATACGCCAATCGCGTCGTGTAACGTAGGTTCGAAGTTGTATGTATGTTTTTCGGGATGGAATCGGCGGCCCTTGGCCGAGCAGGATCCAGCGACTCGGTAGGATATTCGAGATGATGAATGTGACGACGATGAAGAAAAAGAAGAAAACGCTCGGTCCAGTCGGAGCGGTCGTGTGTGACGAAGCGCATGGTCGCGAATGCAGGAATTCGAAATCTTTTGTACAAGGGTTGATCGCGCCGTGCAGATGTCCGTCACTGCCAAGGACCGTGTAGCCAGGAACATCCTCGCTGGCTGGGTTTTGTGTATACAGAGTGTAGAATAGGCGTCTATAGCCTTACTGGCCCTAGTCGCGCATGAAAAGATATAATCTAATTCATTCGTTATCGCATATTATAGTGAGCGTGGGCCGGTTGCGAGATGTTGTTTCTTCGTCGGTGATCCTTGCGATACTGCTGGATACGTCGAGCGCAACAATTGTGCTGTCGTATCGTAATAGTAATTCTCTGATTGATATTCAGATATATACTATGCCCGTATAAGACGCGTTAGATCATACAGTGTAAAAAGAAAAAATCAATCTCTAACAAAGGGGATAAGTGGGCCAAGTTGACAGTTCGGAAAAGATCTCAGATCGTTCGTTTACCGCGATTATCCGCCGCTCGGTTTATCGGGGAGGAGCTGCTCCACTTGATATCTGAACTCAGTGAGAGATTAATCTGTAGCTTCATAGAGTCAAGAAAGAAATCTGGTATATGTACAATTTACTAGTGGTTATATAAACGCCAATGACCAAGTAATATCACAGGAAAATAGAACAAGAGGGACATCAAAATTAAAAAGACAACAGGATATCTACTCGGCATCAGGTAACGATTTGATCGCTTTTGAAATGAGTTGAATAAGCTCATCAATATCTGGTCGATCCGCAGGCTCAACCTGCAAACACTTCCTGACAATCTCCTTGACAGGCTCGCTGATACCGTTCTCGTTAGAGGCCTGCGACGATCCGGAAGCAGCCGGAGTATTGGATTTTGCTTTCCCTTTGGCACTGCTTGTGTTTTCATCTGGGAATCGCCAATCACCACCTAAAACACACATGCTCAAGCTGCCTCCAGTTTCCTCACTGCGGGCTTCGAATGGACTTTTGCCAACTAAGCAAGCATAAAGGGTACACCCAAGCGACCAAATATCAACCTTGGTGTCTATTATAGAACCAGTTTTCACGTCGAATAATTCGGGAGCTCGGTATGGCATGGTGCTGTGCTCTGCTGCCGTATCTTGTACCGCCAGGGCTAGGGAGCGTGAGGTTATTGCAATTGGACTTGGGGCCAAAGAGCCCAGGTCCATCAAAATTGGCGTTATCCCGTCGTCGTCAATCATAATGTTCCCTTAAAACAATGAATATTAGCGACAGTCATGCGCTCCTTGTTACCGGTCTTACCAGGCTTGATATCTCGATGGGCATAAGGGCGAAATTCCCCTTCACCCACACCTTCCTGACTTTGAGTCACTTCATCATCCATCAATGGTTCCTGCTCAACATCGTCGTCCACTCCATGTGTATTTCGTCGCTTTGGCTTTCCGAGCTTCCTTGATAGCTCTTCATCCGCTTGTTCTCCCTCTCTCCGTACACTTTTGGCTTGGCGAGTAGATGCAGGCCCGCTCTTTACTTTATATTGATGCATAGCCTTCAAAGCTTTGGCGACACCCAACATGAGCGCCATCAATTCCTTCTCGGGAAATTTGGTATGATTGACGAGATTCGCGTTGATGGCATCTTGGAGGTTGCCTCGCTGATAGTATGGGAGAAGAATGTAGACAGTTTTTGAGCTTGAATCATCACCACCTCGGAACTTGGACGCGGATTCGTTCACCACACAGTGGTCAAAAGAGCGAATGATATTGGGATGCGGAGTGAAAAGACTGTATGCTTCGACCTCTTTTAATGCTTGCGATACGGATTCCTGGCCGAATGGGCATCGTATTTTCTTCAAGGCGAACAATTCCGAGGTGTTTTTATCCTGCACCAGATAGACATAGGAAAATCCTCCCTACACGGAAAAGACCATTAGATCGGACATTTTAACCCCTTCAATGTAAGAGACAAGTTCAGCGTACCTCGCCTAGTAACCGGAGTAGTTTGAAACTGCGGTTGTTGATTTTCAACTGTGGAGAACTAGGAAAGCAACACATGCAATCCGTGAAGGTGTAAAGAAGGTCGAAAAAGTATTGCGCCATCGTATGACCAAAGCAAGGACAATTCTGGCTCGTATGCAACGAATATCGACCGGAGCGACGAAGTCTGTTGTTGATTTGGAATGAGCAGGTGAGCTGATGTGCAACGCAATGCGCAGGGGCTTCCAGAGCTCCCGTACAGTAATTCGGAGGTACGTATTAAGTAAGGTTGTAATAGAATATGTCACCGATCACATACGGCGAAGGTATTGCCAATAACTCATGTAGCGCAGGAAGTACTGCCAAATTGTGAAGATGGAAGTAGTCGAGGTTTTCAAGATGGAGTACGTATGCGAGATTTAGCCGGGCGGGTAGCACCTGCCATTTGCAGAGCAGGAAGGAGAGCACCCATGGTTCGTACTGTTCCAACGCGGTGAAACCAAAACAGTCTTGGATACTCGTACAATCTACAATTTTACTTCTTATATTCTCTCTCCGGCCATGGATATATGGCACTGCGTCGTCCTTGCCTGTCCGTTACCCCTTTCTTTCGTAAAGAAGGAGAATAAGGGACTCGCCGCAAAGAAAATGCTAGAGTAATCTGCATGGAGTCCCGTTCTGATTGGCCGACGGCGGATATCTCATAATTTATCTGTCGGGCATCGGACAACAAACAATCTCATATGATTCATCCCACAAGCAAGGACTGTCACTCTGTCCGGACAATGCTTTGAAGCCATCAATACATTCCAATTGTATTCTTGACCAAAATCTATTGATGCTTTCGTGATAGGCAGGACGCAGTACCGCTGATCCTTACAATTCATCCCCTTCGATTTAGTCGACCCGTATCCCCCCACCTCGAGTCGTCGGTCTCCTGAGTTGTACACTCTCCTCTTTTGAAAAGAGAACGCTTACGGACCAAACGACACCCTCCCTGAGACGATATACTCTCCGTACTGGTAACGACTTAACTGTCCTCGTCCGGAACGGACATCATCCAGCCAGAACGTCTAGCACGGTTTCGCAGAAAGTCGATCGGCCGACTTTATCGAAATGGCTCCCTCCGACGATATCCGG
This sequence comes from Talaromyces stipitatus ATCC 10500, assembly GCF_000003125.1. NCBI lineage: Eukaryota > Fungi > Ascomycota > Eurotiomycetes > Eurotiales > Trichocomaceae > Talaromyces > Talaromyces stipitatus. The sequence goes on along the minus strand of NW_002990117.1, from coordinate 1,047,977 downwards.
GTCGGCGACCAGGTAAACGTCCCCGGTGGCATGTACGGTACAGTTCGATTCTTGGGATCCGTGGATGGGAAGCCTGGTCGTTTCGCTGGAATTGAGCTGGCCCCCGAACATGCTGCCAGGGGAAAGAACAATGGAGAAGTCGATGGACGAAGCTATTTCAACACCTCCATTCCTGGTGCTGGCATCTTTGTTCCCATTAACAACTCCAAATATGTTACCAGGAGAAATGTTGTGACGCCGCCAACTCCTTCTCGTCCGTCTGCAGCGACTAATTTCAGTAAATCCGTCGGTCCAGCCTCAGTCGTTCGTCCTAGAGTACGTCGTCCATCTCTGCCTCGACCTGAGTCGCCTCGAAGCGCACCATCCACGAAACTCAATTTTGGTGCCATGCGTAGTCCATCTGCTACCGTCGCCAAACCGTTGTCCGCTAGTTCTCTAGGCCCCAACGGTTCCAACGGATTTCCACGCAGTCCTCAAAAACCTTCATCAAGATTGTCAAATCGGCCTTCGTCCAGACTCAGCGCGGATGACGACGACATTCCTACCTTGGCACGTTCTACAATTGGGAGACCAAGTAGCGGTGGTCGTGGTTCTGGAAGCCAGGAAATACAAGCATTGCAAGAGAAGATCAAGTCACTAGAGCAGGAGCTTCAAGCTCGTGATAGACAACTCGACGACCAAGCCTCTGTTCTAGCGGAGTTACAGCAAAGCATTACAGAATTGGAAGGACAAGACGGGGCCTCAATGCGGGCCCAACTACGAGAAAAGAACGAGAAGATTGCACAACTCACAGCAGAATTTGACAGTCATCGCGCTGATTTCCGAAGCACATTAGACACACTCGAAGTAGCAGCCACGGAGACAGAAAGGGTCTACGAAAAAAGGCTAGATGAACTCATGCAGCAAAATCGCGAATTACAAGATCGTGGTGAGGATGTGGAAGCGGTTGCCATGCAGTTGAAGCAATTGGAGGAGCTGGTTTCGGAATTAGAGGAAGGTCTGGAAGATGCACGACGCGGTGAAGCAGAAGCTCGTGGCGAGGTTGAGTTCCTACGTGGAGAGGTTGAACGAGCACAATTGGAACTGAAACAAGAACGAGAAAAGTCTGCTGCTGCATTGAAGGATGCTGAAGGTCGATGGAATAGTCGAGAGTTGGAACAGAAAGACGACGAAATCCGAGGTCTGAAAGCCATCATTCATTCACTCAGCAGAGGCGATGTGAATCCGGCTATGCTCAATACAAATGGGACGTCCCATGGCGAATCGGGTTCTCATGATACTGAACGAATCTCTCAATTGGAAGAGCGAATCAAAGAACTTGAAGGTGTTGCGGAGTTTCGCTCGAGTCGAATAGACGAACTACAGAGGGAACTTGGACAGAGTCGAAGCCCTCTTGGACGCGACTCTCCAGGCCGGAACTCCCCTGCACGAAACTCTATAGGGTGGAATTCTCTAGGACGAAACTCGATGAATGGCTCAAGAAGCCGAAGCGGAACAGTGACTATTGCTCCACTGAGACAGATGAAAGCATCCCATTCCTCAAGGGGCAGCCGTAGCAGCAATCCCGTCAGTCACGGCCATACTTTGTCAGACAAAACCGTGGTGCCTCAAGATTGGCAAGAAACAGCGGGAATTAATGAACAGGGGCCTATGCCTGTTAACGCATACCGAGATTTCTCGCATCGTCGAGATGACAACGACGACTTACGTGATTCTGATAATCAGTCTTCTGAAAGTGGCTCTCTGTGGTGTGAAATCTGCGAGACCAACGGTCACGATATCCTTACCTGTACGACCTTTGGAACAAACATAAACGGCACCGATTCCATGCACCTGCAGCATGAGCACAATGACCATGAACTCGAAAGACCACGTCACGATGTTGCGGAGATTCCACCAAAGACAGAGTCTCCAGTCATGGCTCATCAGCCCGAGATAAAGCAGGAACATGCCGAGGCTACCTCTCCAACAGTGAAGAATGGTCGTGATGTGGTTGCTGAAGGCTTGAAAGGCATCGGAGGCATGTCATCTTCCATGGGACCCGTGGCGGGCAAAGCTTCGGGAGTTATCGACGAAAGCAAATGGTGTGCATTATGCGAGCGAGATGGTCATGAAAGCATTGACTGTCCGTTTGAGGATTAAATAAGTATGACGGGGACGAGTTGCATGCAGTGAGACGACGGCAAGAACTCATCATCCCGCACGATGTGTATTATATTGATGTTTTGACTGTCGGCACGAGCACATTATGCCTTCTCCCTTGCTTTCTGCTTTTGCTTTCGTTTTTCCTAAAGTTCAATACCCATTAGGGTCTAATTTCTCTTGTACAAAATTGTTTTATCCTTTGCATTCAGTGTCGATGTTTCTTATAATCAGCCTACTGACTGGTTTAGCGGTTTACCCGCTTTTCCAATTCTCCTCCATTTTATGTGACCCTCTATTCGATATGATATGCACACAGGAAGTCTTGATCGTCAATACTTTTATTTAACCAGAAATTTATTGTATTATGTATTAATACATATCTTCTACAAGAACGACGTAATCGTCACGAGTAGAGATTGCTTCCTCCAACTTAACCGGCCTTAAGGCAGATCACTCCGGAAACCTAGACGGCTGCACAACCTGGCCCTCTTTAAACCTGAAATCAGCCAGAGCACCACATTTCGAACAAGTCCTCTTCTTCTCATCCGCCCCAAATTCCTCCACAACTTCTTTAACCTGCGTCCCCAAATCCGTACACACAAACCTCTTCTCCCACACGATCGACGCTTTTCCCTTACACTCATCACTCATACAATACCATCTCATTGAATCCTCTGCTCCCTCCGGACGCGGCTGCTCAAGAACCACGCCAATTGTATCCTTGAATCGAACGGGACAATGAGGCGTGTTGGCTGGTAATAAGAATAATGACCCTTCATGAATTGGTACGTCCACGAATGTTGGTGGGGTGGTAGATGTATCGACGGTTTTGAGGAGCATGGAGCCGCGGTATTGGTAGAAAAATTCGGGCGTGGAGTTCAGGTGATAGTCTGTTCGGGCGTTGGGGCCGCCGACGATCATGACTGTGTAGCCGGCGGAGTTGGAAGGGTGGTAGACGCAGTAATTGTTGACGGGGGGTTGGAGGAGGTGCGAGTTGGCTTCGAGCCTGTTTTTAGCTATTAGTTAATTGAAGTATAAGCTGTGATTGTTGAGGGTTACATACCACTTTGGGATGTTGAGGGATGGAGGTAGCATTTTGGTTTCTTCTGTCCGTTTGAGAGATCCAGTATATTAGAGGATATAGGTTGGATCAGCAACAGTTTATGTGGACTGAAGAACGAGATATAAAGTTGTGTCGGCGTGATCGGAAACTTTGGATGATGTATAATCGAGATAAAGTATGCGAGGGGAAATGGATGAGGGGGTAAAGCCCGGTTGGAGAAAAACTCCGCCAACAGTATTAGTTCCTGACTGGTCTCATGCTGATACATTCAATGATCTGACCTGTTTCAGACCAGGAGCTACTATATAAGGGCGCAATATTATCTTGTTGGGTCGCATACATTGCCTGATTATTTCTAGAACTACATCTGTGACCCATGCAGCTTAATAAGTAAGCTACCTCAAACGGGTCTCCGCAAATATTGCTGATCATATTGAGTCCGTAGGAAGCCGATTGAATAATCCAAGTATTCAGACATTAAATTGATCCTTGCAAAATGCTTCTTAACTATGACTGAATGAGTCAAGAATTAATCAGCAAAAAATGTCCGCTTATCGTATGATATCTCTTATCGATAGGTATATCACGTGCTGCTTATCGCTTTGAGCTTTACCATTTACGGAATTTAATCTTTTCAATTTTCTTGAGGCTTGAACTTCACCTTCTACAAATCTCTTCGCAAGGCCGAGATTGAAGTGCCGTTCTTCCTCGATATAATATTTACTTTGGACGGAAAGTATCTCCTTTTGGCTCATACAATATGGCCCTCTCCCAACCCCCTGTACGCCTAACATCGCAAAAAAACTTCACATACCGACTTGTCCTCGCAACTCTTACAGGCAAGCCAGTCCACATCTCCCAAATCCGCTCCAATTCTCCTTCAAACCCCGGTCTCGCCTCCCACGAAATCTCATTTCTACGACTCCTCGAAGCAGTCACCAATGGCTCGCAAATGGAGATCTCATACAGTGGTACCATCATCGTGTACAAACCCGGTCTGATCACCGGCAGTGCCGCGGGACTCGGTACGACGAGTAACGGAGTGATAAAACATGAAATACCATCCAATTGCACGAGGGGGATTAGTTATTTCTTGATCCCCTTGTGTCTTCTTGCACCTTTCTCGAAAGCGCCAATGAATGTGCTTTTTACGGGACCTGGTGTAATTACCTCTGCGACTCCGGTGGGTGATATTTCGGCAGATGCGGTGCGAATGGCGATTTTACCGTTGTATAAGATGTTTGGGATTTTTAATAACATTGAACTGCGCATATTACAACGATCGAATCCCGGTCATAATGGGAAAGGTGGTGGTGGAGAGGTGCAGTTGGTCTTTGGACATCAGGTTCGCTTACCGAAGACGTTACATTTCATGAATCCTGGAAGAATAAAGACTGTTCGTGGTGTGGCTTATTCGACTGGTGTCTCGGCGTCGAATAATGCACGTATGATTCAGACTGCAAGGGGCGTACTTAATCCTTTGGTTCCGGATACGTATATCGCATCTGATGCGTCACCCGCACTGCTCGTTCCTGCGCCTGAAAAGTCTAATCCAGGTAATAAGAAGAAGATTGGTCTTGGGTTTGGTTTATTCCTGGTTGCAGAGTCTTCGACGGGCTGTTTGTATTCTGCTGATATCGCTTCGCCGCCGGATGGTGGCGTGCCACCTGAGGATATTGGTAAGCAATGTGCGTACCAACTACTGGAAACAATTTCAAAGGGTGGATGTGTTGCGCCCGCCGCTGCTCCAACAATGTTAATGCTCATGGCCATGGGTTCAGAGGACGTTGGGCGATTACAACTTGGACGAGAGGTGCTTGGAGACGAAGCAATGATTCAATTTGCGCGAGACTTGACGAAATTTGGAGCTGCGGGATGGGGTATTCGAGATGCACCTGGAGATAATCATGATGGTGATGTGGTTGTTAGTGTTGTTGGGAAGGGTATTGGGAATGTGGGACGGAAGATTGCTTGATTTATCTTCTGTTATGCTATGCATTATCAGAAATCAAGACGGTCTGTCCACACTTCTATTATGTGTGTGTGAATGCTTTATGCATTACAGTCTCGTAGAGAACACACATACGTCCGAAGGAATGGCTGAAGCGACTCCCACCGGCTCAGCTCTTGCCACAGCATTGTCTCGACCGTTTTCAAGAGCAACCGCCTAAGCAGACAGCGACCAGCTGCTTACATCTAGATACCCTGTTCATGTACTAGATTTAATGATTCAATGTATATAGTTAAAAAGATATGCCCTCATTGGATGAGTATCTTAAGTATCGTAGCTGCACTTATGACTGACCAATGGAAGATTACCAAAAAAATTACACATTGCTCATAAATTTAAACCATCACATTACTCATCTTCTAATATAACAGCACCAAACTATCCGTTTTACAAAGCAGCCAGCGCCATAGCAACAGCAACACCACCCATCGCCCATTGCGCATTTCCAGTAACCTGAGGCATGCCACCGGTGCTCACAGCAGAAGACTTTGCCGAAGCTGAACCGGTAGTAGCAGAGCTAGCAACGGTCGACAATCCGGCAGAAGTAACCGCCTTACCAGTAGAAGCAGCCGTAGAAGCAGCGGTGGTAGCAGCAGAGGCGCCAGAAGTGGCACCAGTGGCAGTAGCGGTAGGCGCGGTAGCGGAGGCAGCAGTTGTGGCAGGAGCACCGGTGGCAGATCCCGCGGTAATAGTCACGGGGATAAAGGCAGAGGCGTAATCAGTAGCACTAAGGGTGGTGGATGTTGTGCCGGGGAAGTTTGCTTCGGCACCGCCGACGGTTTCGACGCAGGCAGCCTCGGAGGCAGCGGTGTTGAGGTCACATTGGACATCGGCGGAAAGACTGTTTATATTATTATTTATTAGTACGGCCATATCAATTGAACGAAGTATATGCGAGGGAGAACATACGCAGAGTAAACCATTTGGATATGTGCAGTCTTGGGTCCCTCAGTCAGAGTGAAGCCCATCCCAGCGCCACAGTCGGAAGCATCGGTACCCGGAGCACATTCGATGAAGTATGTGGTCGCAGCGGCATTCTGTTGAATACGTTAGCAATCTCCGAGGTAATTGAAATGGATAGTTATAAATGAATCAACATACACCACCAATAATAGACGCAACAAGAGGCTGATTATCAAATCCAGGAATGAACAGAGTGGTCACGGCGGACTGAGCGGCGACGACGGAGCTCATGAGAGCGATAGCAACGGTAGTAGAATGCATTTTGCTGTATATATGTGGTATGAATAAATAAAAATATTAAGCAATAATGTCGTAAACGAATGAATAGAACGTAACTGAGTTTAAACGAATGACTTCAGTTCGAAAAATGCAAGTTATAACGAGTGTGATCGGTTTCTAAGGTTCAAATCGAAATAAAAGAACGGATCAACATAAGTTTAAAACCACATGGCGGAGAGAGGGTCGGACTATTTAATGTAATTTTTCTTTGAGCCAACGGTCCGCCACAGATGTAACCTGATTTTTCTTCGCAAAATGGATACAGCGGAATCGCGGCGAATGATAATGTGACAATGTCTTACAACGGGAGAAGTCTAAACGGAATTGTAAGGGGCCGATTGGCTGTTCTTGGATCTAGATTGGGCCTCACAGGAAATAAGTAAGCGCTAAACTAAAATTAGAGTGACGAATCCAGGAACCAGCAGAGCCTCAAAGCATAAAATACCATTCGGACCAATTATATTGCTCAAAATACACAACTATAGTCTGGGCGCCAAGCTTATTTTTCAAGCCTCAAAAATTCTTGGGCCATTTTTGATTGGCAGATTAAGGACTATGGCTTGGATCCTTTTGCTTACCTTGGTATAGCGCATGACAGTAATAGTTCCCCTGAATGCTATCTTCCGATCTACGATGTCAAACTGTACGTACATCCCAAGACTCGGGTTTCATCTTATGTTTTTATGCGATCCTAATCGAATATGCAGCACGAATATGGCGGTGAAGGAATGCTTTTGAAACTCGAGCAGTTTCATATCTACATCTGTATAGCACGATCTATAGCAAATCGAGTTAGAATGCTTCCTGGAAATCAATCTCAAGCACTGTAGAGATCGTCTGGATCTGACCGAACCTGTCCTTGACTCCTTATGAAAACTAGTTATGGTATCTGTCTTCTACGTAGGTTGCTGTTGACTAGAGCGACGAAGGTAACCGAGTTGGAAGATGGCCTGGTGGCCCAGTCTTGGGTGAGACTTCATACCGACGAGGAAATCATTCTTGGTGAATAATATGCACAAATGTTCGATACGATAGCACCTAGGCACCCAGGTAGTGAAGAGAGTCAATTGCCACACCTCGGTGGCGTGAGGCAACTGCTGCTAGATGTATGGCTACTGTCAATATAATATAATTGGCCAAGAGACATGCCTAAGCAAGCTCTTCCACTTACGACATATGAATATTCAAGAAGTAACAAGCCCATCAAGCTTTGATTCTAACTAGCGGTGGACAAGGTTTTCCAGACTCTCCGCAAAAAGTCCTTCAGATCAAAGCGCGTTTTTGAGGAAGAAGACAGCAGCAAAACCGCTAGAATGCAGGAGAACCTTCGGCCCGCTCGACTTCTCTCTCTCGGTATGCCTCACAGGTCTTCTCTATATATACCCCTTTGATCATTTCTGTGCTAACACTATTGTTACATAGACGGGGGTGGAATTCGAGGTCTTCCCAGTGTTTTCCCCTTAAGAATATGATGGAGAAAGTCCACGCGAAAGAAGGCAAGTCGCCAGATAAGCCCATGTACCCATATAAGTATTTTGACCTCACAAGAGGTACGTCAACTTTACCGCTGTATCCATGAATGCTTAAAGATGGGCAAGAAAATCTTCCCAGTGAAACTGCGTAAAAGAATGTTTAACGCAGTGATTTCACAGGAGAAGTTCGACCCAAAGCATCTGGAAGATGTGGTCCAGCAGCTAATTGCAGAGCACTTCCATGGAGATAAAGATGCAAAATTCTGGACGGAGACGCGCAATGACCCGCCTAGTCAACGATGCAAAGTGCATGTGATTTTATACGTTTTCTGTTGGTACTCTGCCCTTAGATAGTCAGCACCGCCCACCTTAAGTTATGTAGTTAGCGCGCCGGTAGCTGGATATCTTCGTCCTAGGGTCCTACGTTCCCAAGGACACACAATCAAGAGTTAGTTTCTCACCCACACTCACAGGATTTTCTCCAACGGATTCATGGCGTACTGGCACTTCATTAGTTTCGTTTCTACCACTGCAGGGCAAGGAGGCAAGCCTTTCCTTCTTAGAAGCTACCATAGCACATCTGCAGAGGCAGGAGATGATTATCTAATATGGAGGTGTTGTCGAGCGACATCTGCCGCGTCACTTTTCTTTCGCCCAGTAGTCATGGGCGAGTCTCTTACGCCATATTATGATGGGGGTTTGAATTATAATAATCATATCCATCCCCTGATGCACGAGCTCAGCTCACTCTGGCCGTCTCGGAAAGTTGTTGCCTGCATAGTCAGTATCGACACTGGAGTTCCACCTGATCGGAATGTCGGGTTACTGAAAATCAATTATTTCAAAGACCTCATTACACAAACCGCGAACACAGCTAGAAACTTTCAACAGGGTATTGATGATAGATACGGCCCTGAAAAGAAGATTTATTTCCGCTTTAACGTCGAACATGGACTTGGACAGATAGATCTAGCTGAGTGGAGGGAGTCAGATAGTACCAAAAATACTACGCAGTGCTATCTTAATGAGCAGTTGGTAAAGGTCGGCACATGTGCCGATCGACTTCTCTTCAGGGGAGGTAAGTCTGACGGGAAAATCCCATTGCTATAAGGAGACGTTAACTCCGTCTAAAATTCAATAATCAAATGTCGTTGACTGGAAACAGTCTTATCCTCAAATGATTTTCAATTCCTCTACGTTCCAACAAGAAAAGTCACAAATTGCGTTGATCGATTGTCGCTGCAGAAGAAGCTGGTAGATGTACTTCATGATCCGCTTCAACAGACCCAGCCCGAACAACATATCCTGCTTGTCCATGCTTTGGGCGGAACTGGAAAATCACAGCTGGTATTGAATCATATACAGAGATACAAGAGTGATTATGCCGGTATCTCCTGGATTAATTGCCAGAGAATGGAGTCCATCGAGAAATATTTCGTCCAGCTTCATTCCTCAATCTTTGACATCAAGAGCCCAAGCAGAGATGAATCTAATATAGAAGACATTCTTTATACGTGTGTAAAATTAATTCGTGCAGAGAACTAAGAAATTCCTCCTCGTATTTGACGGGGCGGATGTTCTCAACCGCCCCGAGATTTCGACCTCGATAGACTTGACCAGGTTTATGCCGCTTGCAGACTCGGTGGATATAGTTATTACAACACGCCAGAGGGTGACAAAAATTCAAGGTCGCTGCTGTGTTTCTCTCGCAGTAGGAGATATGAAGGAAGGAGATGCGGTGAAGCTCTTACTTGACAATGCCCATATAGAGCAAGATAGCATACGTCAAAAGCGATGTAACATATTTGGTGAGAGGAATTAAGAGACCATCGCTGCGATGAGTCATCTGGCGCGTATATTTCAGTCTATGGGTAGATTTAGAGAGGCTGCAGCAATGCAAAATAAGATTTAAACCAGAGAAAGGATCTTTTTTCATGATGACAATCATCCTAATATACTTGCTTCCATTTCAGACCTGATGGCAACATACAATAAGCTGGGGAAGTACACCGAGGCGATAGCCACGTGCACAGAGAAGAAGGAAAACACAGCGCCCCGGTCATCCCGACATCATTCGTGAGATGTTCAGCTGTGCAGAAGCGTTGAAGTCTAGATGAGCTGGAAGAAGCTAGGACAATACTGAAAGAAGTAATACAGAGAAGTAGAGAGGCTCTAGGTGAATACCACATCTCTACTTTCAAGATCGCTTACTTACGCAGATGTACCCAAGTGCCAAGGCAGAGTACCAGAGGCAGCCGCAATTCATGAGGAAGGCCTTCCCAGAATGGAGAAGAAGTTGGGCCACAATCATATAGACACTTTATGTTCGACGGTTAAATACGGCTACGAGTTCAAGCTAGGAAGCTTCAAAGAGAGACTCTTCAAGGAATTCCTCGAATTAAAGGCAAAGACAGTTTCTGATTTGCAACTACCCGCGGATATAATCTATTCAAAAAGTAATGCTATTTTTGAGGTAGAAAAGCTGCAAAGAGAAGCTGTTGAAAGAATTATTCCTACGTTTGGGGAGGGCTGTCCTGCCACCATTCATGCCATGGAACGTTTAGCCGGTACATTGGAAGACTTGGGGGAAATGGGCGAGGCTGGAGCAATAAGAAGAGATGTCTGAGAGGGAAGTCATCGAATTCTGGGCCCAGATCATCCGAAAACCATCTTCGCGACCAATTGTCTCGCAGCATTCGTAGGCCACCAAGGGAGGTTGCAAGAGGCGGAGACACTAGAAAAGGGTGTCTGTAAGATAACCAGAACGAAGGATGAGGATTCCCATGATGCCATTAAAGCCCCGTCTAATCTAGCTGGAATAATATTCGAACAGGGTAGGACTAACGAGGCAATTGCACTACAAGAAGAAGTTGTGCAACGAAGGACGAAACTTCAGGGCCCATATCATGAAGATACGGTGGCGGAAAGTAAAGACCTGGAAGAAATAAGGCATCCTCCCGAGCCATCGATAGCAGTCTGTGAAGGATAGGGCGGCTCGTTTCTAAGTTGACTAGGGGTAAAATCAAGAGTAGGTAGCCCTTGTTTCATCACCCGGCATGTAAAGAGAGTGTTAGTTTCTGTCCTAGTTTCAGACAATCGATATCTTTGAAAGTGAACCTTGGAATCATTCTATTCGAGTATGTGAATGAGTGATAGATTACGACTACCAAGGGAAATTTCCAAGAGAGATATAACACGGGGATGACTTCTTTACAAGAAGATTCGAGTCTAAAGCCTCCCGAGGTCGAAGGTAAGAACGACCTGACGAACATGTCGATATGAATCAATGATCCATATTCCTTTGCACATACGACCATAGGGTGTGGAAAACAGGGCTTCCCGTCCGCTCAGCCGTACTTAAGCCACACGCCGGCTGGTTAGTAGTTGGGTGGGTGACCACCAGCGAATCCCAGCTGTTGCATGTCTGCGTTCAACCACTTTTTTGCTGCCAGGAACCATTCCGTCCCGTTGCCGCTTTAATTCCAGCCTTGCCTGGAACTTCTTCGCGACCCTGGAATTGCTGACGTGGCACTCGGCTAATCCTTCCCATACTACATAACCCCTCTTTCTCCGAAGTCAGCCCATTTTCTTCCCAGCCTCCTTCATTTTACCAGCCTCTTGATTTCTCTCAGGGCCAATGAGACTAAGTCCGCTAATCAAACATGTACACAGCATGTCGGCACGTGATATCGTGACATCCTTACTTCGATACGACGGAAGTCATTTCACAACACCGAAACAATTCCTCGATAGAAATTGGGCTTTTTTTACAGCAACATTGAGTCAGGCTCCATACACACTACTACTACTCACTGAACATGATTGGGATCCTGATAATTCAGAGTCCCCCCTCATAGCTCTACGCACCGTGGCTACAGCGCTCATAAGCCTCGTCCCTCAAAATCACTGGACTACTGAGACGCACCGTGCCAATCTTGATTCTATACCAAGCAAAGTCTTCAATCAAGAAAGAGCTTTATCATTATCTTCGCTGGATTCTTCTCGGAGGTGCTTCTGGTCCTGGTATTCCGGAGACCCTGGTTATACTAGGTAGAAAGGAATCATTACGACGACTCACAAGAGCACAACGGCTGAACGGGAAGGCCGAGGGAACATAGCTTCGTCAGAATGGAAGAGATTCCTTGTACTTTTATCTTAGACTTGGTTCCATCTCAGAATTCAACATGCCCGATCACTCTGATCGTAATTCACATTGATTTAGACCCGTGCTTTCTGGACGACACAGGTATTTGTAAAATTGGTGCAAGCTTTAGTAATTACGAGTGATATTGGACTGGAATATACAAAACCAAGAGGTGTCTTCTGTATCGTGAATATGGAACTTTCTGACATGTTCAAACGAGACAAACCATCCACAAAGAGACAGAGGGATGCCTAAGCAAACTAGACAGGCGCCGCCTTGTCTCTTCAAACTCCTCCAGATAGGAGTGATAACCGAAACCTTTGCGTCTTCGAGACCGGAACCTTCGATTTTCGTGGCTCGTAGGCGATCATGGCCAACATCACCATGCTCGGTTGGAAGGAATAGTAATACCTGATATGATTGATGAGTTAATTCGAGATGGATTCAGTTGATTTCATGCAGATGCCAGGACTATGCGACCGTGCGTCAAGTTGTCAGCCTTGCAGTAGCACGAAGCTGTAACCCCTCCCTCTCAGCCTAGTGAACAGTGCTTTGCATTCTCCTGGCATCATAGAAATGGTTCACAGTTAATCTTGTATGATCGAGACATCGATAATGGACATCGGCACTTGAGTGACTTGACCTGTTTATCCAGTTCCCTGCTTTGACCTATAATAATGTCTTTGACGCACAATAGCTACAAAGTCGCCTGGATATGCGCCTTGCCGCTGGAGGCAGCAGCGGCCCGCGTCATGCTGGACAAAACTCACAGTCCCCTGCCGAAACCCTCCACCGATTCGAATGCCTACGAGCTTGGCGAGCTAAATGGTCACTATATTGTCATTGCCTGCCTACCAGCTGGTGTATACGGTACAGTGTCTGCCGCGGCCGTGGTATCTCGCATGCATTCCACCTTTCCTAGTCTTCAATATGGACTGATGGTGGGAATTGGAGGCGGAGTTCCAGGCGAAAACAATGACATTCGACTAGGCGATATAGTAGTCAGCAAACCGGTTGGAAAGTACAGCGGGGTGATACAATATGACTATGGCAAGGCAGTTCAAGGTGGACAATTCGAGCCAACAGGCACATTAAACAAACCACCACAGGCTCTTTTGACTCATATAAGTCAATTGCAGGCAAAAATCATGACTGGAGACCAGGAAGATGTTTCAAAAATAGTGTGGAAAGTCCTCGAGCGAAATCCTGAGATGAAAGACAGATTTGCGCCCCCGGAACAGCATATGGACTTTCTTTTCCATTCATCCTATCATCATGCCGACAAAGAAGACACCTGTGGAAAGTGTGATAAAGACAAATTAGTCAAACGACAACCTCGTGCTACCAGGACACCTTATATTCACTACGGGTTGATTGCATCAGGAGATCAGGTGATGAAAGACTCAGAGATACGAGATCGTCTAGCACAACAACATGGGATTCTCTGCTTTGAGATGGAGGCAGCAGGACTTATGGACGAGCTTCCGACGCTGGCAATTCGAGGGATATGTGACTATTGCGACTCTCATAAGCAGAAACAGTGGCAAGGATATGCAGCTTTAACTGCAGCTGCTTATACGAAATTGCTGTTATTAGGTATTCCTAATAACCGTTCTGATATTGACCTGGTTACAAGCAGTAAAATTCAGCACTGGATAGTCTCGCTTGCAAGAAATTTAAAATTTGTCGGTCGTCAGGAGGAAATTGTGAAACTAGAAGAATTAATCATGGCGCAAGATAGGCCCAGGAGGATCGCAATCACCGGCTTAGGAGGGGTTGGGAAGACCCAAGTGGCCCTTGAGCTAGCATACCGTATACGGGACCGAGATAAGGAGTGCTCAGTCTTCTGGATCCCCTGCACCAGCCGTGCAATGATTGAACAGATGTTCCTACATATTGCACAAAAACTCGGCCTTCATAATTTGAATATGGCAGAGGTTAAAGAGCAGGTTAAGATATACCTCAGCTCTGAGCGTGCAGGCAAGTGGCTTCTGATTTTTGATAATGCAGATGATGCAGAGATGTGGTTCGCACCTAGTCATACAGCTCCACCTCTCGAAGATTTTCTCCCTGAGAGTGAACAAGGTTGTATTCTGTTCACTACCCGAAACCGAAAGCTCGCCATGAAGCTGGCGCCCTTTGAAGTTTTTCCAATCCCAGACGTGGACAAAGAAACTGCACTCAAAATCCTAGAGAAAACATTAGCACGCGAGGACTTGCTTAGAGATACTACCACAACAACTACTCTCCTTGAACAATTAGCCTTTCTCCCATTGGCGATTGTGCAGGCATCAGCATATATTATCGAAAACGGTATCAAGTTATCGACCTACCTTGTACTTCTCCAAGAGCAGGAACAAGATGCTGTGGAACTCCTGAGCGAAGACTTCAAGGATCCAGGACGTTATAAGGATATCCAAAACCCTGTGATCACTACCTGGTTGATATCATTGGAACAGATTCAGCATCAAGATCAATTAGCGGCAGACTATTTATTTTTCATGGCTTGTATCAATCCACGAAATATTCCCGAAATCCTCCTTCCTCAGCCAACATCCAGGAAACAGAAAATTGAGGCTCTAGGCCTTTTAAATGCATACTCGTTTATTTATAGCCAAGGCACAGGTTTAGGTATGCACAGACTTGTGCATATTGCGACGCGAAACTGGCTTAGAAAGAATTCATCTTTTAGCCACTGGATCCAACGGGTGGCTGAACATATGCAGAATGTGTTTCCAGATAATCACTACACCAATCGAGGACTTTGGAGGGAATACCTTCCTCATGCATTAGCAATTGTGCATGAAAATGAATTTGTTGTACAAGGGGACAATTACCTTGGGTTGACTGAAAAGATTGCAGGTTGCCTTGCCAGTGATGGAAGATACCAAGAAGCAGAGATACTTTACAAGAAGCTGACGAGGATCAATCAGGACAAAGCTGGCTCAGAACATTCCTCCACTCTGAGAAGCATGGCGAACCTGGCATCAACCTACTGGAATCAGGGTCGATGGAACGAAGCTGAAAAGCTGGAGGTGCAAGTAATGGAGACATCCAAGACAGTGCTAGGAACTGAGCATCCTGACACTCTAACTAGCATAGCGAACCTAGCATCAACCTACCGGAATCAGGGCCGATGGAACGAAGCCGAGAAGCTGGATGTGCAAGTAATGGAGATAAGGAAGACAGTGCTAGGAACTGAGCATCCCTCCACTTTAACCAGCATAGCGAACCTAGCATCAACCTACCGGAACCAGGGTCGATGGAATGAAGCCGAGAAGCTGTTTGTACAAGTAATGGAGACAAGGAAGACAGTGCTAGGAGCTGAGCATCCCTCCACTTTGACCAGCATGGCGAACCTAGCATCAACCTACTGGAATCAGGGTCGATGGAATGAAGCCGAGAAGCTGTTTGTACAAGCAATAGAGACAAGAAAGACAGTGCTAGGAACTGAGCATCCTGACACTCTAACTAGCATGGCGAACCTAGCATCAACCTACTGGAACCAGGGTCGATGGAATGAAGCTGAGAAGCTGGAGGTGCAAGTAATGGAGACAAGGAAGACAGTGCTAGGAGCTGAGCATCCCGATACTCTAACTAGTATGGCGAACCTAGCATCAACCTACCGGAACCAGGGTCGATGGAATGAAGCCGAGAAGCTGTTTGTACAAGTAATGGAGACAAGGAAGACAGTGCTAGGAGCTGAGCATCCCAATACTCTAACCAGTATGGCGAACCTAGCATCAACCTACTGGAATCAGGGTCGATGGAATGAAGCTGAGAAGCTGGATGTGCAAGTAATGGAGACAAGGAAGACAGTGCTAGGAGCTGAGCATCCCGATACTCTAATCAGCATGGCGAACCTTGCCTTTACTTGGAAATTCCAGGGCAAGCTACAGGATGCCTTGAGTTTAATGGATAAATGCTGTCACCTGCACAGCAAAGTATTAGGGCCTAGTCACCAGTATTCCAGGTCATTCTCTTGTACTCTCAGTGACTGGATGGATGAGTATAACGCCTTACCAAAGCAAACGACGCTCACTAGGAAAGAATGTCCGCAAGCTCTGCGCGAAGTTTCAGCAGGACCTCCAGCAGCTGTGGTAACCGCGCAGTTGGTCCGTGAAGAGCACATCAATCTATCTTATACCCAAAGACGATCGGCTGCTAAATTATTGCTCGGAAACCATCCTCTCATCATTGCTGCCAGAACACCCTCGCCCGCGCCCGAAGACCAAGACTTACAAGATGTGGATTAATTTGGCACCACCATATTCCTGCAACATTCAGCTAGACAACAGGCGATTTAAGGTGTAGGGGTAGCCTAGTGTTCAACTTTCAGCACATGTATAGTATATGCATATTATTGTATTCTAGCTGATAAGGAAATGCAGAGTATGCAAGCATCTAGGCACAAGAATGAAGTATGTACTGGTAAAATCTCCAGTCCACGCCACTTAAATCAGTCCATCACAGTAAGATTGGCTTTTTCAGGCCATATCGTATATTTCTAATCACTGAAAACAGCTTCCTCGGTTAACTATACTTAGCATGTGACAATTTAGTAACATCTTCTATCAGTTATATGATAATACATCTAGGTTGAAGCGGGGAAAATATCCATTCATCGGGATGAGAATCGCGATGTTGGTGGCTAGCATTAGAACCTGAGCAAGAATAAGGAGGCTAGCTCTCACACAAGCAGATACAGCATTACCACTCAAGGTTGCTTGACGTCTGATGAACTGAGAATGGAAATATCGAACTCGAAAGCATGTCGCAATGCCAATTTAGCTTGGATCCCTCTGATTGGTGGTCTTGGTGATGCGAAGCGGGAACCCTTGTCTGGCGAATCATCTTGTGCGGCGTTTAAGTTAAAGTCGTCATTCTATGAATAGTAGCGGAGCTTAGGAATCTGCAGAATCGGACATTCTTTTTAAATTCCATAGGTTACTGCTTATGGACTGAATTGACTGAATTGACTGAATTGAGTCGATAACGATGATGTCTCAAACAGCAAGAAGTTTCACAAAGAGAAAACTAAATTTGGCGATTGGTTGTCGCTTGCTGAACTAATGAATCATCTGCCGCCCGCCAAGCACTGCCCAGTGAACTTCATATTACCACTTAAACCAGAACACCACAGTTGTCAGCATAAAATGAGCCAGCTTGCACGACATTCAAACCACTGAAGAGAATCAGTCTCGCTAATTTATGTGATTAATATCACCCAATGCATACAGAGCGATCAATACGTTCTCGCAAACGACCACTTTCACAGCAACTATCCGCCGACGCATCACCTAACCAGACTCGCAAAAAGCGAAAAGTCAAGCATCCCAGCGGGTCCCAGCTCCCTGCAGCGTTTTGGGATAATCTGTTAGAAATTTGGTTGACACATAACGCACTTCGGGAGCTCGATCGAAGGAACAAACAAGCTCCAGCAAACGTTTCCCCAAAACGTCAGTTTCTCAGGCCCGTCACCCGGGGCCTACTACGGAACATTCAAAAGGTTGCGAACGACGGTGGCCTAGATTTATTGGAATTGAGAGGCGTAAGGCTTTCACGAAGTTCCTGTAGTCTAAACTGAATAGCTGATTTTTTGCAGTATCCTGAACCTAAAATGAGTTCTGATTGATCAAAGCACCGAGTCCAGAAACACAGCTTGAGAGCCTCCAGAAGTGCTTTACGAGGTTCGAGTGCCTCGCGTAGCACCAAACTATCGACGACCAAAAGCAGCGGACCGCACGACCGTCACTTTCAGCAGCACCTCATCGACCACGGTATCTATCCTCCCACGTACAAATATCCAGATGGGCGAATACCATCCAAACCTATGAATTGGGGTGACATCAAAGAAAGATTGTCACGTCACTGATCCTCACTTTCTCCTTCTAATTTTATGGAGGAAATGCATGAGAAGTTCGTTCGAGCTGATGCTCATGCTTTTAAAGAAAAGCAAATCACCGAATCTGTGATTTCTATGATAGAGGGCGACAATGGAGATGCTAGATGCATTGCAGGTGGTATCCCCTTCAGAAATCTCAATCATCTTATAGATGGAACATTGGTACTAGGAAACCCTGATCGTTATTATGGAGCACGTCCAGAGCAACTCAACCGCAGAATACGTAGTGAACTTGAAGACCAAATTGTGCTATCCACGCAGCATGATCTACCTATAGCACCAAATTTCTTCCTGGCAGCGAAAGGTCCTGATGGGTCAGCATCAGTAGCTAAAAGGCAGGCCTCCTATGATGGTGCATTAGGAGCAAGGAGAATGCATTCGCTTCAAGAATATGGCAAAGATGAACCTGAATTTGATAACAATGCTTATACAATCTCTTCCATATACCATGATGGCACTTTGAAGATGTTCACCAGTTATCCTTCAAAATCAACTACATCAGATCAGACAGAGTACTATATGACACAATTATGATCCTTTTCTATGACAGACAATCCTCGCACATTCCAGGAAGGTGCGACCTGGTATCAGAATGGCAGGGACTGGGCAAAGGAGCAAAGAGATGAAGCAATAAGACGAGCAAACGAGAAAGTTACTCAGAATGATATTAGATCCAGTGCCGTAAATACGAGCTTCAGCACAGTTTGTGAAATATCGAGTACCGAGTCAATCGCATCTATCACTGAGCAATCTTATTTCTCGTTCAGTGGCACAAATACAATCGAGACGCATTCATTGCAGTCGACACGTTCACTTTCGCCAAAACCTTCTCAGGAGGAATAGATTATGTGTAGAACGATATATCTGAGTCCTCGTGCAATCAGACCTTCTATATGGGCGTTTAATCTCACAGGGTATTTCATGTCACTGGGATGGGGGTTTAGCTTGACTGGCAAATAATTATGGCATACATTTCTAGTGGCCTCTAGAGTGCATTAGCCTATAAAAGGAATGAGGAAGAGAATCCGTTCAGTGCAGCGATTAGCGTCCGGCAGAGTGCGCACTGCGCAGGTGTCTTGATACGATTAGTCGAGATGTTTTGGCCTTGCGCTTGGGGATTTGTCATGTCAAGTGGGTCTGTCGACGCGACACTAATATCTTATTTTATTGGCTGATAAATTACAGTCATGTATGCAATCTTGGCGGTATTGTCAAAGTTGAATGACACCCTAGTTGCGCTATCGAGGCGGCGGTGGAGACCACTAGGGCCTACTATGTAGACAAGTCATGACTCGCTTATGCAGCCACTGTTGATGGCAAGGTTCCGCTAATCAGTACTCCGTAGTATATCAACTAATGCAATCTCGAATTACAAACTCAGCCTGGTTTTTGAAAGTATCCAGTTAGAATTGCTAATTATGCCTAGTATGGCTGCGGGTGACTTTACTCGTTACGCTGTTCTCTGCTGAACATAGCCTTGTATTAGTTTGCCCCTGAGGTCCACTTAAATAAAGCATGTTCGCTCGTGCTGGTAGCTCAAGAGTCAATTGACATCTTCATCTCTCATTATGGATATATCTGAGTTTCTCAATCCCTCGCCGACCTGGTCTGTTGCCTACGCACCAGAAGTAGTCAATCATCAGCGACCGGTTGTATATGATCCTCCGCCAGTTATCAAAAGGTCGCCTCCAATTACAGACCTAGAAAAGGCTGACATACTTAGTAAGTAATATCTAACAATACATTACCTAGTTTCCACTTAATCTAAGACAGGGACGTTCAATCAAGAATTACGGTCCAAGACTCTGGAGACTATTGAAAAAGGGATGAACAGAAAGATGAAGTAGGCTTTTTTCCACGATCAACCTACTCAGAACAAGAGTTACTGTTTCTTTGGTATCAATTTATTGATCTCAAAAAGACATGGAAGGATTGCCGTAACGCTTTCATTGAATAATTTCCAAAGAGACATCCAAGGAAACATTCAATAAAAAACGCTTTTTATCGCTACTTGGACTACAAAGCCCCTAGAAAGCCATACAAAGGGAAAAAAATAGAAAGAGACGCTCCATCTGTCTTTGATATCTGTGATCGACGTTATTCCTGGATGATGGACCCAAGATCGAAAGTTATAGACCTAATAAAGGATGATCTACTTGGTAAGCAAGCCCCCAAAATGTCATGGATTTTTACTTAGTCTATGACAGGGACATCTACGCGTGGTAGGAAGCCCTTCTTCACAAACGAAATTTTACTGTTTCTTTGGTATTGCCGTATCGATCTCAAATTAGGTTGGACAAGCATTTTCAAGGACTTTGAAACTATATTCCCAGCTTATAACTGTCATAAACTCCCATTACAAAAAGCGCTCTACACCTTCAAGGCAAAGGTGCTCAAGGGCGGTGAGTATGGAGAAAACCAGGTTCCATCTGTCTTTGAAATCTGTACGAAACATTATTCCTGGATGAAGACCGGAGGAAATAGAGATATATCTGTTTTGGGTAGTTCCTATATACATCCGAATTTAGCAGCTTGAAGTGGTCGCTACTTGCTACTCAGACGGGCGAATACCGTTGAAACCCATGAATTGAAGAAACACTAGCACGTCGCTGATCCTCGCTTTCCCCTTCAAGATTCACTGATGACTTGCATGAAAAATTCGTTCGCGCTGTTGCCGCTCCTCAGATGGATCTTTACTAGCATGTAGACGCTGCTATAGGGTACCGCAGCCGGGAAGAGATTTAGAGAAATAACTTCAAGGTGGTTCCCTCAGATGAAGTAATACATAGTACTAGAAAGAATAAGACTACTGACCCTGTCAAAGAGAAGTGATTGATTGAACACGCAGACTTACACAAATAAAACAGGAGTAATATTCCTATATAAAGGGCCTCTGCCTCTACATCCAAGAATATTTTTCCTCACAGACGGCAGAGAAGAATGGGGCCTTGCTCAATCGATACCGTGGGCGATCGGGGAACTTGGAGGTCAGAAAGCTGTAAAGACGATTTTGTATTTGGTGTTTTGAAAGAGATTGGCACCATGGAAATCTTTTATTGAAGTCCATGATACATTCATCCCATTCCTTGTTGAGATCAACAATATTATACCAAAGAAAGTACAACTCTTCGGATCGGTGACTTTTTCCTGGTAAACTACCAGCAAGGTGCGAGCCCTGCGGAGCTGCTCGTTCACAATCAGACAACTCTGTCATAGACTAAGTAGAAATCTATGATAGTTCTTAGAATCACTTACTAAGCGCATCATCCTTTTCCAGGTCTATGATTGGAGGTGACTTTTCGAATGCGGAGGAGGTAGGTCGCGGATTGGGTGACTCTGCTATATTGGTAACTTTCGGTTTGGACGATGGCATCCAGGGATAATGTCTCTCGCAGACTTCGAAGACAGATGGGGCCATTTTTTGTAGATTCCGTCTGCGCTTTTTATCCGGGAATTTGCTTTCGAAGTAGCGGTAAAAAAGTCGTTTTATTGAACCCGTGGTTAGAGATTCCTCTGGAAACCTGTTTTTGAAAGCCTCAAGACATTCTTCCCATGTCATTTTGAGATCAATAAAATGGTACCAAAGAAACAATAAGTTTTCTTCTGAATATTGACGAGCCATCCCTGTCTTAAAATAAGCGGAAACCCGCACAGTATTCAGTTAGATATTACTTACTATGTGAGCCAACCTTTTGTTGGTCTGTATTTGGAGACAACTCTTTGACAACAGGTTGAGGATCATATACAACCGGTCGCTGATGATTGACTACTTCTGGTGCGTAGGCAACAGACGAGGTCGGCGAGGGATTGAGCAATTCAGATATATCCATAATGAGAGATGAAGAAGTCAATTGATTTTCGAGCCGCTACAGGAGTGAACTTGCTTTATCTATGTGAACCTCAGGGGCAAACTAATACAAGGCTATCTAATGTTCAGTGCAACAAATAAAGTCGCCTGCAGTAGTTTTTTGTACCAGTCATCCGTGCCAGGAATAGATTTCATCATCCTCCATCTTGAATGCAGGCCCATATCCTACCCTCCGGATGACGAGAAATTCTAGAACAAGCAGCATTGAACTAAATCCTTACAAAATTCAGAGCTTTCTTCGACTTCCAGCTGGTGCGATAGCTCTATGAGGTCTTCTCGTGCCAAAATGATTAACCTTTTTTCTGTTCTATGAAAAACGTGCCAGACATAATTAATTCTCGGAAACCGGCTAAGTTTGTAATTCAAGTCGATACGCTAGGGGCGGCTCCGTTTATCTTTTTATTGGCTGAGAAATGGTTCTCACTCCGTACTCCGCACTTTGTAGGAGTAGCCAATTAGATGAAGTGAAATTCCACTAAATGTTAGGCAGTCCGAATAGGGTGGGGTAGACCGGTTTTACTGTAATATAAAGCCCCACAAAAAGTGGGTACCACTTGAGCTTGTCTTCAAAAGCAGCTTAGCGTGGTCCCTTCAGCTCACTCACCACTGCACTAGACGACTAGCATAGCACTAGACGACTAGCATAGCACTTGACAGCAGACTTTTTCTACCCCACAAATTCTTGTCTGAGATTCTTCTGCTCCTAAATAATGAACATCCAAGAACAAATAGATCGACGGCCTAAAAATAGAGGTCCAACTTGTCGTTATCTTGCTACCAACAGAAACAGCATTTTCAAGGATATTCCATTTGAACAGTTTATTCCTCTAGCATTTCACACCACAGTGCCTCAACTTCAAGCCGCTAACCTCGATCAACTTGTCAATCTTGTCTGTCAAAAATATAAATCTGATCTCTACATTGATTGGCAAAGATATTGCAAAGACTTAGGCTCGGAAGAGCAAAGGGTGATAGCTACGCTTGGTATGAATGCTTTTTATTCCTGTCCTATGATGAGTGGCTTATGATTTACAGAGGGCGCATTTCATTTCGCAGCGGAGAGTATATCATCACTAGAGTATCGAAAACTTTGGAAGTCATCATGTTGCTTGCTTTTGAGGGATCTCGAAAACTTGAAGACAACCGCTGGCGAAACCACTGGCGAGATTAGTGACCGGAAGCGCAAGCGCGGAGACGATGAAAACTGTTCGAATGCATCAAACAGATGCTATGACGCAAAAAAGCCTAAAACCTCTCGCGACATGTCAATTGTTGATGTTTCCGCCCGAGCCATGCATGCCCCCGAAACCGATAACCTTCACAGACAACCAATCTCTACTATACCGCTATCATACTACCAAGAAACATTCTACAAAATAGTTCTTGCTAAGATTACTAAGGTACCCGCCTTCAAAGATATCCTTGGAAGACGTCTCTATGAAGATGTGATCAAGAGTAGGTCAATATCATTGGGTGATCCAGTTGTGCAACTGCATATGCCAGCAACGCCTGATGAGGACTGTGTACTGCAGGTCTCAATAAGTATATCGACTGGCAAGATAATTCTAGATGGCAAAAACGGATCGTTCGAGTTGATCGATGCCATAGGTCATTACCTTTTCCGGGCTATGATGAAAACCAAATTGAGTGGAAGAGACACAGGGTTAAGAGGCACTATAGGCTTGGACGGGCATGATTTGTTTCTGGCAATAGATTTCACGACAGGGAAACACATGATGAGTTTGGAGGCGCAGTCCACCTAGGTCTTTGGCGGTGCCATTTTGTCCTTGCGTACTAGTTTGAAATTTGTATCTGCTACCAGAACGTTCGTGAAAGCAGGAACGAGTATGTCTTCTGTATCTTCTTTGGGCTGTCGCAAATCGTCAAGAGTGGTGTTGCCGAGGCGTATTTGCCCGTTCTTGCTCTCTTTCCATGACATGTATCTATCATAAGCGACCGCCTTGAAAACGTGGTATTCGATGTATTCGTAGTCACCGGAGGCAGTCTGCTCAGCCTTTGTTTTGAAATCAGAAGAGATGAAACAAAGAATGGATTCGGATTTACTTTACCTCAGGTGGTGGCATATGTTGAACCTGGACGAAGTTCAAAAGTGAACTTTCTTTAGATGTTGATGACTCAAGTGGTGTTGTGATGAAGATATGGTAGTATTGAAATGGACATCACGACGCGCTCAATAGAATGCTTTTACAGAAATGAATTTTGGGCGAGGATATTGTCACCAGACTTTCTAATGGTGGGGTTGGTGGAATAAACCATCCGGATTTTATTGGTGGGTCTCTGAATCATCAACCTGAACTTCTGTTATGAATTGGAGCCAGCTGAATGTATTTCTATATCGTTATTTGCAGGTGCTGTTTTCATGTCTTTTTAACGCTTTTATACGGCGCCAAAGTGAATGTATTTGACTGTAAAAGGGGGGTTCTGTGCCCGCGATATTCTGCCGTTTTTTGACCCTAGGGCTCTGCCGTTAATTAGACCAATGGGAGCCAGGGATTCCTTTCCCAGCGGCCCCCACCGCTCATACAACCAATAAGAGACTAGATATTCATCAAAAAAACATACTAAGGACTATTTCGGAAATAAGTGGGTACACTAGCTCCCAGAGTAGGGGATAGTAGACACTACGCTCTATAACGATATTTTAAAGTATTTCTATTGGTTAAGAAAACTGGGGGCCCCGCTCCGTTATGGTTTCGCACTTCTAGCTAAACCAACAGACATTAACCCGTTACCCAAGGGAAGTGATGCAAACGCAGCAAAGAGAGCCAAACAGCTCAAGCAAAGCAAACACACCGAAGGCACTGCCACGCGGAATCTCCAGTCATTGCCTCCGAACACCCTCGCCCTCGCCCGGATACTCCTACGCGTCGTGTGTACAATTTTGATGAATGCGGCTTTCAACCTAGTTAAGGGCGATCGAAAAAGGTCCTTAAGTCTAACTCATTAGGCTCAGACATTGCTAAAACTAAGTAGAGTGAAAACATCACTCCCGATGGCCAGTAGATAGACCTCTATATACTCCAAGTGGACGCGAAGGACCCAGATCCAATCGAGGCCTGAATTTGTAGTATCGAAACTCGCCTAACAGTTACAAGAACGGCTGGATTACTGAACAAATAGAAAAGAAAGACCGAACAAATATCTGAAGGGTGGAAAAGGGAGAAGACAGGGCCAAACGCAATGCTGGGAAGCGTCCATCCATCAAGTTGTATTCTCAACTGGTCAACATAGCCTTGTGCTTGATCACAAACGCCTCGATTGACTCGACGTATGCTTTGCAGTCAGAGGCGGAGACCTGGAGATGAAGAGGTGTATATCCGCGAACTGCGATGTTGATATTCCGCTCGAGCATGTGATGGTAGAACAGGGCCTGCCATTGTGATGCCGCTGGACCCGAAAATCGGATGTTCAGCATACTCCCACGCCCGGTCACAAACATTGATGGTAGCTGAATCAGTTTGTCAGAATGATCATCAATGTATCCCTCTGTTCCCGTTAGTAGGCTGTCGATCTCCATAAGCCCGGCAGCGGGACTCCGGTAGCTATCTGGGTAGAGACCGTGGTTCATCAAAATCGCTTGAATGTCTGTCTTCAATTTTTCTCCCAGATTGTTCAATCTGTCCACTTCCGATGCGTCGTAAATGTCAAGTCCGGTGATGCCAGCTGCCATGGAGAAAACGTTGTTGTTGTAGGTGCCCGGGTGAAACAATTTGGATTTCGTTGGGTCGAATAGTTCCATGATGTCCCTTCTTCCTCCAAATGCACCAATCGTCATCCCGCCACCGAGGTACTTTCCGAGCGTCATGATATCAGCGCGGATATTCATTTCAGCAGAATAGCCGGAATATCCGAGACGAGAAGCCATAACCTCATCCATGATAAGCAATGCCTTGCGCTCGTCTGCTTCTGTCCGAAGGAAATTGAGGAATCTTCTGTCAGCAGGTCGGCAGCCCCCGGAACCCTGAATGGGCTCTACCAGAATAGCTGCTAGGCTATCTTGGGGTAAGTGGTCCAATATCTCCCGGGTTTCGCTGATATTATTGTATGGTGCGTACACAAAGTCGTGAGGAAGGTTCATCGGGGCTACCGTCTCGCCTTTCATCACAGCGAGGGGGAACACTAAAGTTCCACCGTGATAACCCGAACTGAACACGAGAATCTTTTTCTTCCCAGTGACATTCTGCGCAGTGGCAATGGCCATTGTATTCGCCTCGGTGCCGGAATTGGTGAAGCGGACAAGCTGCAGGCCACTCGGACCAAATCTTTCGCACACTTTGCTTGCCAGCTCTTTCTCATAGGTGCAAGTGCCTCCGTAATTCCACCCTCGAGTCATCGCATCCGTAATAGCATTTGCGATACGGGGATTTGAGTGGCCAAAGATACCCGCGCTGAATTCGCCCAAGAGGTCGACATATTTATGCCCGTCGACCGAAGTCAACGTGCTCCCTTCCCCCGACGCAAAAGTAAGCGGGAAAGGATCGGCATGGATGACTGTCCTAGTATTGCCCCCGGGCAGATATGCGAAGGAGTTCTCATAGGCAATTCGAGATTTGGGATTGCGCTCAATGTAGGCACGATGCGACTCGGCCAGCTGGGCAGCCAGATAGTCGGCGACAGTCATAACGCAAGGGCTGGGTCAAAATTGATGAGAAAAAGGCGTAGATATTGGCATCTCTATGGCTGATTTTGTCTATTATATTGTAGACTTCCTGTTTGAACCTCGGCCTAGATCTCGATCCGAGTTACTTCGGAGTTTCCGGGGCTTGACCGATAGGTCTTTTACCCCTTGTCGGATCTATATCGGCAAGGCTCAAGCGTGGAGACCCGACTGAGTCTGGAGGCTTCTCGTATGGCCCAATAGGCAGATATTAGCACGAGCGTAAAAGCGGTTGCTCTGTCAGATCTGCGAAACCAGACGCTAAGAGTCCGAGACTGTTAACATCATCGTGAAAAAGGCTCAAGAATCGTGTTTTGATCTTGCTAGTGATTGTAACAAAGAAGGATAGAAATATACGCCTCTACAATTGGTAAGATTCTGAAGTAGACTGGTTTACGGAAGACGAAGCCGCCGAAAGAAAGCTTGAGTTCACGGAGGATATACGTGCGCTGAGTTTACCTCAGTGTTAAACAGACCCCGGATTGAGCGAGAATTGCGAAGGGGCACGTATATTTCAACAAAGAACAGTTTTACACGGCAAACTCTGACAGAAGTTTACCGGCCACTTCTGCATGATATTCAACAGAGAATCCAATCAAAATAGTATGGGACACAGGAGTATACATTGATCATGGACAGTCTAGCCTCTTCGAATTTCAAAGATCGCGAGTAGGTCACTAGCAATATAGCCTAGGCCATTTTGGCGTTTGGATGCGAGCATAAGCTGCGATAGACGAATGATAATGGATGACTCCCAAAAGTTGTCGTTAGACTCTGTGGGATGCCTGATGTGTAGCTGCCTGCATGTTGCACGTCCTAATTCCGAACGTTTGCTGCGCTTCTCCGTTCCCCATTTGGAGGCCTCGTCTGTCCTTTTTCTTTCTTTTCCACCTATGGTCCGCTGCAACTTTTCGTTTATCATGGCCAATCGTGGGGCTTCTGCTATCTTTCCTGTTGCTCTTCGATTAAACATTACGGAGAGCTTATCGCCTCATGGCCAAACATCAGCAACCCACGCAGATAGACGACTTCGGACCCAGAGGAAGGCTGTTGTACTATGACCCAACGATGCTAGAAAACATCATGGCAAAGCAGCTTCTGATAAGCAAGGAGGGTGGCTGGTTTCTCGGAATCTCCAGGGAGAAAGTTCGGCTTCCATTGCGTCGGACCAATAGCCTCACAGCTTGCTGCTAAAGTCAAATCAGACTTGGGGAAACTTGCCACCGTATCACGATGGACCTCACAGCCCGAGTGTAGGCCTTTAAGTTTCATTGTGATTCCAGGAACCCTCTTCCTCCCCCCATTTCCCACTTTTGGTTCAAATAATCAACCGAAACAGAGCTATAAAGAAGTCTCATCCTCGCTGATGTCACATATCTTCATCAAGTCATCCTGCTCGTATCTTAGTCCACGAATTTGCATTTTCTGAACCTAACGCCTCCCTCAAATATGCACGATATGGAAGACGATATGGAAGACACCAATCCGGTAGACAGGAAGGCTATGCCGGACCTTGAGGCGGTCGTTACCACCTCGTTGGGAGAGGTTGTGGGTTCACCGCCGAGGTTGTATAAGCGTCGCTTCTATGGGCTGGCGTCTATATTTCTCAGCAACGCGGTGCTGGCATGGGCCTGGCTGTCCTTTGCTATGGTCAACGATCTGGCCCAGGAACGCTTCGGTGTCGACGCCACGGCCATAAATTGGTTCTCCAATATCTATTCATTGGCCTTTGCACCGTTTTTCTTTTCCGGCTGGTTTATCAATCGATACGGGATCAAGAAAAGTCTGCTCGTGGCTATCAGCGGTACCGTGGCTGGAAACTGGCTGCGCTACGGAGGAGTAGTTATCTCGTCATATCCTCTTGCCATGGCCGGACAGGCGTTGCTTGGAGTATCTCAACTCTTCATTGTCCCTCTGCCCATGTCCTATTCGAACATGTGGTTCGGTCCTGATCAGAGGGTTCTGCCTACGACTATTGGTTCCCTCGCAACTACAGTTGGATCTATGCTAGGATCAATCGCAACACCCTACATGACGCCAACGGTGGATTCTCTTCCTCGGGCTGTCCTCATCGTTAGCATAATCAGCACAGTGACTTCTGCTCTAGCCATCTTTGTGCCAGCGGAGCCGCCCACGCCTGCGTTATATAACGTTCAAGAACCCTCGAATGCTCAAAGGCTTTCTCGCAGAGAATCTATCAAACTTTTGTCGAAATCACTCGAATTCTGGCTCTTGGCGATAACTTTCATCATTTCCCTGGGCATCTTCAACACATGGTCAACTTTGCTCTTTCTTTATCTGACACCCTATGGTTTTCCGGCCACCGATGTTGGACTTACCGCTGGGCTGTTCACAGGTGTTGGCGTTAGTATCGCTCTCTTCCTGGCACCATTAATCGACAAGTGGAAACTACACGTCCCCGTTGCAAAGGTTACCGCGTCCGGGGTGACAGTTGGCTACGTTGTCTTCATATGGATCCCTCAAGTGCAGAGTCGGGCATTCGCATTCACCGTAGGCACGCTGATGGGTGTCTTCTCATCGATTTTTGTTTCAGTCGCCCTGGAACTCCTGGCCGAGCTCCTTTATCCTGTCCCTGAAGAGTTCTGCGCAACATTTGTCTGGTGCGTGGGCAATCTCATTTCGGTTCCGATAACTTACGGTCTTAACGCTGGTGCCAATCCCAATGGCAACCCTCCTGGGGAGATGAAAGCATCGCTTATTGCCCAAGCAGTGTTGGCTATTGCTCTAGTAGCCCTTCCCATCAATCTCTTGGGTCTATTCGGCAGGAAAGAAAAAACTCGTTTCTTCCGTCGTGAACATCAGATGTCGGCGGCAGTCGCTTAGGGGAAGAGACGATAGATGACACCAACGAGGGGAGTGTGAACAGACATGGATATTTGCGTGGCTGGGACTTCAAATAGTCATGTTATATCTAGAATGCAGACCAAATAGCCTTGCAGTTGCTCGTGGTATTACGTCCTTGTATCTGCTAGACCTCGCGGCGACCCTCACTTAATGCAAGATCTGGGACCTAGATTGGCAACTTTACTGAACGGTGACGCACAAAGTAGATGATTCGTCTCTCCGGTTTTGACTAGTTACCTGTTGATGACGGTTATTCAGGAAAGAACTTGTCTCTTGTAGTCTTCACGTAACATATGAAAGCAAATCCTTTAAAATCGAATCCTACTTAACAATCTACTGATCAGTAATTGATCGAGATTTGGGTGCTTAGAAGTGAGATTTAAGGCCGGCCAACGCCGGCTGACAGTGGCCAGCCCTTCGAAAGTGGTATTTACATTGAATTTTGACGACATAAAAACGTACCAAGGCACACGGCTGCCTGTCAACCTGAAAGGCTAGGCTCTGACATGACAGAAGAATTTGATCTAGCCAACGAGAGGCTTGGATTTTGACCGTTCATAAAATATTCTGTTAAATTGAATTAAGTGTTTGCAGCAAAAAAGAAGAAGTATCATAACTCCCCCTGGTAAATTGGATTATTCGGGGGATATGCGTTTCTGTGTTTTGCCGTGCAATTTTCGCACTTTTAACTAAGCCCCGCTTCGTCTCACTTTTGCTGTTCTTATGAACAAAATCATAGCGGAACTCATACAACTATGCATTCAGGAGGACCCAGCGGTTCTCAATTAGGTAAAAGTCAGGCGAGAGAGCGTGCTGTATCATTACCTCGATCTCAGCTGGAGCGAAGGAAAATTCTGAACGTACTAACGCCACTTTGTGAAACAGTTTTGACCGTTTCCCAGACTGGAAGACCCACTCGAACGTTTATTTCCTCTGTATCTCTGTTAAATCCTGGGGTTCTTGCGCAGCTCGAGCTTCCGAGGTGACGCGGCGTCTGGTATCTTCAGAGCATCTACTCAGAACCTCTAGCGCAGGCCCCTCCGACAGCTTCTCGACTTTCATGGGAATAAAAGATTCTATCACACAACTGTCCGAACAAAAGGTGGGTAATGGAGCATCATATTAGGGCATTCGCAGGGAAATATGTTGGGATTCTGCCCTTAGATAGTCAGCACCGCCTACCGGATGTAGTTAGCGCGCTGGTAGCTAGATATCTCCGCTCCTAGGAACTGTTGGATTAGCTAAGCTGATTCAACCAATCAGACAGAAGGGATTTGTCAGCCAATAATAGCGAGCCACACACTGATCCACCGAATAGGGGGTAAAAAAGATATCTTCCACCTGAACTGTACTTAGAGACAACAAGAAGAAGGACAACAAGGGGATCAAGGATTCCATACTTGTGCATACATAATTTGATACGTTGAGATAAACTGCTAGAGATTGTTACATACAATCCAACAGGAACCTAGGTTCCTAGAGACACACACACAACAGTGTCAGTTTTCCTGCTTCAAGCACAAGAAAATATGAATAATATGATGTCCCCCACGGAGGCTGCTGGAAAAGGTGGGCAGGATGGTAGAAGAATGGTCCTTTTGGGCATTTCAAATCTGCCACCATGCTCGACGAAATCATAGACTCTCCAGTGGGCTGAATACCTACCAAATACGTATCTAATTAGCTGATATCCGGAAATTCCGAACAACGGTGGCTCCGAACTACGCAGTAAATAGCATGTAGGTCAGAAACTATAAATCGCAGCTGGTCCTTATTTCTGTAGCTGCCTCTTCCGTCTGTCATTGGAGATAGGTTGAGACTGCTTTTGGTAACCTGGAAGACCCCACACTATACATACGATTCCCAATATGTCAACTTCGCGGTTGGATCAAGTGGTAATTTTAACCCCCTACTCACGAGCATCATGTTTACTAATTTCGTGCGTAAGGTTTCTGAGCTTGCTCGGCTATACCCCAATCAAGTTTTCCAACCAGACCATCCCTCCTTTCAGGCTTCCCAAAATTCCTACTGGTCGGGGCTCCAGAAAGAAATCAAGCCTCGGTGTTTTTTCCAGCCCCATTCACCTGCACAGCTTGCGCGTGCGGTCACTCTATGTGCCGAGGCTGAATGCCCTCTTGGCGTCAAGAGTGGCGGTCATGCCCATATTACTGGAGCATCATGCATCAATGGGGGTATCCAGCTAGATCTGGTTAAGCTGAACCGTATCACCATCAACACGAACAAGAAAACTGCCTGGATTGGTACAGGCAACACTTGGAGAGCTGTATACACCACACTTCAGAAAGAAGGATTTATCGCAGTCGGTGGGAGGTCGGCCGATGTGGGCGTTGGAGGGTTTTTAGTTGGCGGTATGGTACCTTGAATATATATATATATATTTTTCTGGACACGCCATACTCACAGATGATATTCTATGCACAGGAGGCATCTCGTTTTACGCTGCCGAACACGGGTGGGGAATAGACCAAGTTCAGTCGTTCGAGGTCGTCCTTAGCTCTGGGAACATTGTCAGAGCCAGTCGAGACAACGAGCCGGACCTCTTTCGAGCTCTGCGTGGCGGAGGTGGAAACTTCGGCATCATCACTGCCTATGAAGTTGACATTCGTCCCTATTCTGGGATGTGGGGTGGGCGCACGACGATTGCCAGCGCCCATGCTAAGGATGCTATTGAAGCGTATGCTGACTTCATACCGAGACTTGATGTCGACCCAAAAGGGCACACTATCATCATTTTCGATGCTCTTGGTGGAGAAGTGGTTGTGCGCCAATACATTGTCTACACGGAGCCTAAAAAGGACCTCCCAATGTTCGACCGACTCCGCCAGGTTCCAGCAGTCGACTCGTCACTTGGTATCGCCGACTATACTGACCTTGCTGCGGACATCGCGGATCTCCAGGAAGGAAATGGATATCGCCATGCCGTTGCCACCATCACGGTAAAGCTGGATCAGAAACTGCTGGAATTTATATATGACACTTACGTTCAGCACGCTGCGAAAATTTCGGAGCACTCGGCAGGCTGTCTCGAATTCCATGCTCTCCCTCGTGCATCGAATCCAGAAGACAACATGTACGGGCTCAAGAAGAGCGACGAGCAT
This sequence comes from Talaromyces stipitatus ATCC 10500, assembly GCF_000003125.1. Lineage (NCBI taxonomy): Eukaryota > Fungi > Ascomycota > Eurotiomycetes > Eurotiales > Trichocomaceae > Talaromyces > Talaromyces stipitatus. The sequence continues at coordinate 1,015,465 of NW_002990117.1, read as the reverse complement.
CTTATAGCAATCATGCTTGGATTCAGCACTGCTTCTCCGGAACGCGACCATGAGCTAATCACTTTGCAGCAACTTGTCCTAAGCACCATTAAGAAGGAAGCACAAGCCCGCGGACTTTATCATCAATTTCTTTTCGCCAATTATGCCGGCCCGTTTCAAGATGTAATCGGCAGCTACGGCGAAAAGAGCGTCAATTTCTTGAGGAGGGTAGCGGACAAGTACGATCCTGATCACGTTTTCGAACTCTTAAAGCCAGGGGGGTTCAAGATAAACTTCTGTCCCAGTCCATCACTGTAAGCAGCCACAGGTACGAGGGATTTTTCATTCTCTCTTGCGACAAAGGTGAAATATTTCACACCCGTTTACACACCGGGAAGAACTCGAGTGGGATGATGCTGGGTCGGTGCGACATTGTGTCAATTACTATTAAATAGACTCTACCCTAGTTATGCATTCTGTAAGGAGAAATCATGTATCCTTTTGCACTGGATGCGTAAGGTGAATTGAGGACAACTTTCCGATACGTTGCTTCGATCAATCCAAATAAGAGAGTAAGGATTCTCGGCAATCGTCGTTTATAGATCTTCACCTTACGGTAAATAAATTATTGATACCTGAGGAGACGCGGCCAAGATTGGGCCAGCAGCTACACACAGGATAGATGAACAGAAGGGCAAAGCCGATTGCGTTTGGATATCCTCCGGCGGTACTCTGTGCTTACAACTATTACAAATCCAGGTCCGATGAATTGTATTGAATTTAAGAAGGTCCACGGTCACGCGGTCGTGGACGGTCAAATGGACGATGAGCAATGGGATGCAGGCTACGGTTATGGTTCGAGTTTCAGGCACCTGAGCGCCGCTATGAGGTAGTAGTACGAACACACGACAGCGGCCCTTAAGAAAGCAATTAGATTCTTGGCCTATCCATTCACTGCCGGTATACTTCTACCAGAATATGATGGGGTAAGATACGTGCTGCAGCGCAATGCACTGCCGGTCGAATTAGGATGCAGAAATCTGGGATCAAGGGGTCGTCCCAAATGACAATTGGTAGCATTCGTGGAGAGAAGAGAACGGCATTCAGCTTCCAAAGACGGGCAGCGTTGACAAGCCCAGGGATTGACGAAGCTGGTGGCAATAGGCTCCCAAGGATGTTTAAGAAACACTGCACATGGTGAGCCGCCATCGGAAATTCCGAGATATCCTGGAATATCGGTAGGCTGCGCCGACCACAGAAATTGAACTTGCTGACATGACTTCCTTGGGGTGTAGGCTGACGACAGGTATAAAGTTGTCGCCCGACGGGCTTACGTTCACACAAGCATAAGCTCTGGTTTGAACGTCATGAATCATAAACCACATCCGCCAGATGCTCTTGAGGCCGAAGATATTTCCATAAATGGCAAAAATTTCCAATTCTCAGACATTCTATCGACGAACAATGATTCTGGGCGACCCAGAATCAGCATCAATTTGGTAGTTCAGAAAGAGTTGAAGCCAGAGTATTCCGCCAACAAGTCAGGCGAGGCATCTCCACCTCCCAGATTACAAGCAATCCCAGAACGCACTCTGCAGACTCTCGCCATCCGGTTGGCATTTCCAACCCTTCCAAGGCTGAAGCCACTAGTACTAAAGCGCTTCGAGTACAAGCCCATATAAAGAAAAACGTACCATGATGTTGGTGATGAAATCCTGGCTTGTTGACCCGTATTCGTTCCACATGCAACTCGAGGCATTGTGCTGCAAAGCCACTCACAGACCGCAAAAGAGATGAATCCGTTGGAGGTGAGGCGGATGCACAGTGGCTACTCGTTCTGGTATCAGGCATGGGGCAGCCGGTTAAAGGAATCTCAGAAGAGTTCCCCCCGTGTTCAGCTGGTGAAATAACTTGGTGTTGTAGCATCTGCTGTGAATAGCAGAATGAACTAGACGAGTAAGAACTAAGAAGACTAACAAGGAATGGCCAGCAAATAAGCTCGCAATAATCGACGTAATGTCCACGGAGAACAAAGCGGCGTATGTCGCCGTATTCAGTGGACACCTCCAAGGATAGTTCAACAGGCAAGCTTGCAGCCTACTGATGCCCTTTTTCTTCATACTCCGGCATCATGATGACCAAGCGAGCCAGGAATGCAGCATAGTCTGCTCTAGTACGATAGAAGGATAGCATCTCTCCAGACACGCTGCTCACGAGCCGCCGCAGGGATAACCATGATGCATGCTCTCGTCCTTCGACGGGCTGGCTATCCGGAACGGTTGGCGGCGGCATTGGAAAAATGGGAGGATATAGATGTGCAGTATCCCCAACGGATGGGAAGTCTGGTAGAAAGAAGCAGCCGCGCAGTTCCCGCTCAGATTTCCAATAAACAGCTTGCTTTTGTGAGTCTTGCTCAGTTGCGAATTGATCATCGCCCGGAGTACTGATTGTGAGCTTCTCATCACCATCATATATTTGCCGGAGGAACGTAAACTGCCGACAACTTGCTAACGCTTGCGAAAAGAATCTCCAAGCGATGAATGGCTTGAAAGTACACATCATGTAAAGGCGTCTACACCTTCAAGAGAAACACACAAGACAAGACAACGCGTGGGTCCCTCTTTCAAGATAGGGTTTTTGCAGTGCACGAACTAGAAGAAACGGTCTAGCAAGTCATTTACTGACCCTCGAGGTTGCCAGAAAACAACTCGTCGGTAAGAATGCTTTTATCCAGCGAGCCGAGAAGCCGTCGTTGTTGAATCCCTGTAGAAGGACTTGGAATAGCATACTCGTCGACCACGTAATACTCCAGCTGTCACCTTGAAAAAACCGGCAACCGTAGCAACTGCTCTGGTGGTCCGCCAAGAGGGAAAGTACTGAACGTAGATGACAAGACAAACAAAGTAGGTTGCCATTCAGATGTTACGTCGCCATTTTGGTGCAAGTCCCGAGGGGCCTCGGGGCGCTTTGCTTCTGCAACTGGGAATTTTCGGTTTGATCTTGTTGCGGTGGTAGATTTTGACGTACTAGCGTCTCCAGCACATAAAGTCGCTCAAGGATTCTCAGATTTGCCGGGTCAAAGCTAGACAGGTCGCTTGGAGTCTGGTTGCAGACAACTCCAACGCTCAGACAATACGAGCACCTTGGTTTGCGATTGTCGCACTTGGTCTTGCGCGCGCGACAGACCTGACAGGCCATGTTGATATTTTGTTTTGATTCATGATTTATCCCCCACTGCTATTTCAATGATTCTAATAATACACTGCCGTTACTTGGCATATCTCTAAGCCCTAATATCCTGGCAATTCATTCTTGTCGCCAAGCCACCGCGCTGGCTGGCCACGTCCACGTCGCTGGCTCCGTCTGACTGGCTCCTCTGAGGCAATTTGCGAAGCTGTTGCAGTTGCATCCTGCGAGACCATTCCTCTACTAGAAGTCTGACTGTTGGCCACATTGGTTTCTGCCCTAGCTTGACTTGAATATCCTCCTCGTCCTCCACGACCCCTGCCCCTGTGTCCTCGACTTCCAGTATTAAAGATTCTCCTGCGCAATGACATGCTCAAATGCTGATAGCTCTCTCTGTGTTGAAGAATCCTGTGTTGATATAACCTGAGAGGCTGCTGGACGGTTGATTAAGCCTCTGGGGCGACCATGACCTTGGACCACCGCTGGGTTGAGCACTATTGTACGGGGATCAGTTGAAAGCAACTCTTCGGAAGCTTATAACCGCCAGTGCTGGTGGAAATGATGTAGCTGCAGTGGCTCCTCACTCTTGATACAGTGCTTGATTATATGAATATAAGGAATGCCAATGGTCCATTTCGTGATTCCAGAACACTCTGGGTTAAATGGCTTCTTTGTCGGGCCAAGAACTTCATTCTTCATATTGAGAACCTTTCCAAGCGCATAACTTGAGACTCTACCACGTACAATGCGAAAGAGACTATGACGGAAGCAAAATTGATACTGTACCTTATCATCCTCGTGAACCTGCTTGAGTATACCATGTTGCCGCGTCACGGCACGGTCAAATGATTCAAATGTCTCAAGGAGATCGTTTGTAGAGACTTGAAGATCATGTTCAGTGTCCAGTGGGCTGATTCATTTCGGGATGTGGTTAGCTGGCCAAAATGCTTGACGTCTGAGAGATGACAATGAAGGAATCGTTGAGCGATGCTATGATTAAGCCATTCTGAATTAATGTAGTCCATGACTTCCTGCCAGATATCACTGCTGTATTCAGCTTTAAAGGAATTCGCCGCTTCGTCCTTCTCCTCCTCAGTCTTCGCGTATACAATCTTGTTGAATGACCCGAAAAAGTTCCTCCACTGTGACTTAATATGAGTCTTGTATTGTGTGACATGCTTTTTTGTAGTGGCTGGATCTCTGGAATAGATTGTATGGAGCACTTCATTTGTAAGAATAGGGTGAACATGTGTATGGATATTCTTTTCAATATGCTAAAGACAGATGATATTGTCTGTCATTGGAAAAATAATGGGGATTGCATTAATTAAGGCTATATCTTTATCAATCAGGATAAGTTTGGTAATGGGAGATTTGCTTGAGCATAATTACACCATCCCTAGTGGGAATTAGTAGGGACACCACAAGTTTTTAGTAGCCACACCAGAACTGATTATGTAATATTTGTCGTTATGTAATCTCACCCTATGCCTTACGATATATCAAAGAAACATGGCTAATTTATAAAGAAAAGGTGATCCGCTGTTGGACCAACCAATACCTCCATCTTGGTAATTCGTCAACCTCACGAGTAGAGGGTTCACATGCCTTTCTCAAGAAGTATATACAGGCCTCAACCGGCGATATACTGACTGTCTGGGGCCGAGTGAGGCATGCGGTACATAAGCAGATCGATGCTCTAGTATATGAGGTTAGACATGACCAACTAAACAGCCTTATATTCTGCCAATCTTTTCTAATCTCGCAGATTAACCAGAGAGCTTCACACTACGCAATCAATCGTGTCCACGATCAAGTTAATATAGCTGAGAGAGCTACATCCCTTGCCCCTTTACCAGAGTGCTCTAATAGCTTCACTAGGACAATGGGCTTTCCATGTGCCCACCGAATCGCACGGTTGCTAGAGAAAAAGCATCCTATTCCATTAACAGATATTCATCCTTTTTGGAGGCAAAATATAGCACCAGACGATCGATCTGAGTACCTGCCACTGCTTGAACCTCGATTGCCTATACCGAAGGCAAAAAGATCAGATAAAAAGGGTGGAAATCCAAAGGTAGATGTCGAAAAGGGGACTCCAACTGCAACTGCAACGGGCAAGAGAAAAGCGCCTTCTAAGTGCTCGAACTGCGGGGTAATTGGGCATACAATCAGATCATGTAAAGCAAAATAATTCCAATCAATCTGCATGCCAGGTTGAGGCATCTTAATCATATAAGAATTGACCAAACTATCAATGCCATAGTAATTAGTTGGAAGGGTGTGGTGAGATGACATAACGACAAATATTACATAATCAGTTGTGGTGTGGTTAACTACTAAAAACTTGTGGTGTCCCTACTAATTCCCATCCCTAGTGCAGTGGGCTCGGCCCGTTACACACTGATAGCCTCAGCTCAATTTCATCGCGTGATAAGCACACATTTCAAATAGCTTTCCACTAATCGAGCTCACGTTATCAGCGTCTCCACGTATATGTCGTTTGTGGGGATAGTCATCCACTTAGCGGAGCGAAGGTGGGGAATGCTAGGAGCAATTTGGACACCTCGAATTAGTAGGCAAATGATTAGTTGTTCGGACACTATGCTGGGTACTATTGGCAATCTCGGAATCTCCGAGATAGGTTTCAATCCCGCGAGTTCTGGAAAAGAAAGCTGATTTGATAGGTTAGATTATAATGATATCGAGAGCGGATAGTTTCATGAAGAAACAATAAACAACGGGAAAAGCCTTTTTTTTCATACAATAAACGCATTCATGGCTCCGACTGCGGTAGCTAGTGCTACACAGGCTGCGAAACACGGCCACGAGCTTAGCCACTCCACGCCACTTGAAGTTCTCTCACACGGTAGGTCCCGCGCAAGCCGTCTACAATAACCACGGAGTCGTGGTTCTGGGCTCTGAGGAAGGGGAACGAATCGCCGCCTCTCTTGGTCCGCTAGGCAAAGGTTGTATTCTACGAAACCACGGAATTCTCGCCGTTGGCAAGACAGTCAATGAAGCCGCTTTCCTCTTCACTTCGATGGAGAGTAGCTGCCAGGTTCAGCTCCTGGTGGAGGCGACTGGTCGTCCCAAGGTCCTCATCACGGAGGAGGAAGCCAAATTCAATTTTGATGTTTAGAGTGATTCGGATGTCTGCTACTGCGAGTTCCAAGTGTATTATCAGTTGGAGGACCAATTGACAAACGGGGATTTTCGAAATTAGAATGCAACCAAGACAAACAATGGATCTCTGTGTCTATATCATACAATGGCCTCTAATCTTTTCCGCGTCTTGTTTTTCGTAGAGTGATAAGTTATAAATTTCAGCACTAGAGCTGTCACCCGATACAACTATGTACATAGTCCTATTTAAGGCAGACTATCTGGATAGACTTGGTACGGCACCCGGCACAAAAGGTACATGGCTCCGGAGACCGCGCCTTGACGGTTCAACGACATTCTTATGACTCAATCATTGTATCCATAGTACCCGAAAGCCGAACGGGGCCATATAAATTAGTGACAGCCCCCCTTCATTATATTTTTACCACGGCATTTGACAAATCTTCCCTAAAACACAGAACTTCATTCTGTCTTACCATGTCGTCGAAAGCTCATATTTTGACTATTGGCGGCGGCGGAGTAGGAACTATCGTGGCGTACAACATTGAGGAAGGTGGACTTGCAACCAGTCAAATGGTCCTTCGATCCAATTATGACACTGTTGTGACATCCGGCTTCAGCATCGAGTCTTGTGACCACGGTACTATCCACAAATGGAAACCAGCTGGTGGTGTTGTCGACAGTATTTCGAGTGCGGCTTCTCTCGGACAGGTTTACGACTACATTATCTGTTGTACCAAAAACAATCCTGATGCGCCGCCACCATCCTTGGTAGACATTGTCCGCCCTGTAGTGACACCTGACCGATCGGTGATAATCTTGATTCAAAACGGACTCAACATCGAAAAACCATATATCGAAGCTTTCCCTACCAATGTTGTCCTATCTGGTGTGAGTTTGTGCGGTTCCACTGAAATAGCACCGGGACGTATCATCCACAACGATGCCGACAAGCTGCTGGTTGGCTATTTTCCAAATGCAAACATAGATCCGGGAATCCAAATTCGAGCCGCAGAAGAGTTTGTCCGCATCTACAAAGCATCTGGTCGTGTTGAGGTCCAGTACGATTCAGACGTGATACGCAGCCGGTGGCGCAAGCTAATTTACAACACTGTGTACAACCCAATCTGCGCGCTGACTGACCTTGACTCCTCGCGTCTGCGACTATTTTCCATGCCGGAAATGAATGGTACAGCCGCTCCCTCTTTTAACTTTGTTGAGACTTTGATTCGCCCTGCCATGCTTGAGGTGTGTGAAGCAGCGAAAGCCGCGGCGGGCGTGGAATTTCAACCGGACGTGGTAGACCTTCAGGTAAATGCCGAATCCATCGATGGCTTCATTTTAACAAGCATGCAGCAAGATGCACGCAAGGGCAGGCTCTTGGAATGTGAAGCCATTCTGGGCGAGGCTTTGCGTGAGGGCGAACAGGCAGGTGTTTCTATGCCCGTGGTAAGGACCCTGTATTCTTTGTGCAAGGGGTATCAATTCCGAGTCAGAGAGAAACTGGGAATGTTGCCTATGACGCTTGATGAAGCTGTCACAATCTATAAAAAATAAACCAGTGCAGCTATAAGGGTTCTCCAAACTTTCCTTAAGGGTATAAATAGTCTCAATTCGTGAATGGAGGATTTTTCATATCAACCTTAGCATATCAATAATAATCAGAGAAACCTAGAAATAAAAGACACTTGGAGTTTTCAGGCAGTGTGGGCACATTAGTATCTAAACGTTTCTATGCTATACATCTATATATCTTGTTATGGCCTCCTCTACAAGTGGCTGCGTGCTGCACCCAGAGCGGAACGGCCATTGGTTCCGCAAGAAACGTAGCGCTGCAGCTCGAGGCTGTTTAGAAAGCTTGGGTTTGCCTCATCCAGACTATTGATCCCCACGAGTTGCATGGCAACCTGCAACTCATCCGCGACCACTGGCAGCCGCATCAATTTTTAGTAAAGCTTCGTAATTGAACTAACAAACGGTGTTTGAGTTCCAAAGAAAGTTGACTGGACTTACACTTTAACGCATGTTCAACCCCAGCCGAGCCATAATTGGCAGCATAAAACATAGGCCGCCCTAGGCAAACTCCCTTAGCCCCTAAGCAGATGGCTTTCAGGACATCGGTTCCTCTTCTTATTCCGCCATCTATGAAAACCTCCATCTTGTCGAGAATCTCGGGACAGGTCATCTGAATCTCCATCAACACAAGTATGCTAGGCATAGACGTATCTAGTGCTCTACCCCCGTGATTCGAGATGTAGATGCCGTCACATCCGAGACGATATGCTTTTTCGGCGTCCGCGGCGCTCTGTATTCCCTTTAGCACCACCGGCAACTTGGTGAGTTTCTTGATCCATTCGATATCATCCCAAACAAGATTCGATGCTATGTTTTGGCCTGCTGACCTGGCTTGGTTCTGCCCTTTTGATGCGGTACTGCTGCCTGGTGGGGCCGATTCTTTCCCTCCCATCGCTGCTTTTTCCGCCTCCATTGCCTTCTTAATGGCAAGCCTCTCATTGGCCTCCCTTTTGGGAAATGCTGGAAGATCTACTGTGACGATGATAGCGATAGGCTTCAGTCGGCTGCAGACATCTTGGAGTAAATTGGCTGTAAACTTCCGATCAGGATGGACATAAACCTGAAACAAGAACGGGTGGTCAGGGGGCATTTCTTCGACGATCTCGTCAGTCGAGTATGACGACATCATGGGTATGATCATAGTACTCCCAAGAGCTGATGCACCCCTTGCAATAGCCAGCTCGCCCTCGGGGTGAGCCATACGCACCAGCGACGCGGGCGCGTTGAAGATAGGCATACCGAATTTGGTGCCAAAGATAATAGTCTCGAGGCGACAGGCGCTAACATCCCGGAGCACGCGAGGTCGCAGCATGATGCGCTTGTACCAGTCATGGTTGGCTGCCATGGTCCAAGAATCATTCGATGCACCTGATATGTATGCCCATGACTTGTCGGAGAAGGTGGATTTGGCGACTTCTTCGAAATCGTAGAGATTCAGCATGGATGTAAGTGGTGGCTTAGAAATGGCCAAGGCCGACCCAATAGCTGAAATCGAAGGAGCGGTGTCGTTCTGCTGCAATGTCTGTTGCAGTCTGCCAATTCTCTTTCCGGGGCCTAGGTGTTTAGAGATCAGACCTGGGCTGTGGTATTCATTGTAGACCTCGCTCGCATCTCTGCCAAAGTACTCATAAATGACGTCTGCGCCGCCGGGGTGAATCCCACCAAAGCCCGCCATATCCCATATTTCGCCATTGACGGCTATCCAGGCGTCATTCTCCTTGGAGTGCTGGCCGAGCTCCCCCAGGTTGTATTCCTTTTCCATACTCTTTGTGTACCGTTGACAGAGAACTACTGAATGGATAGTCAACCGACCTAGGCACACGATGTCACGACCAACTCGACTATATCCACTTTTTATATGAAGTAGCTAAAGCAACGCATTATGGGAAAGTAGCCAATCAGCACCATGGCAAAGCGTTCGGATTAGTTTCAATGATGATTGATGCGAATCCCCATAATCGGAGTTTCCGAACTCGTATCCGAATTGCGTCTCTTCGCCTCGGTAGCCACACCGCTCCAATGGCCAACATCTAATGTGAATTTTAAGTATCAAACCTCACGTAATCCCGCGACATGTCGCGCCGGGTCAGCTAACCCAGATATCGTGACCGCCAAGCCCAATCTGGCCCCTTGATAACTCGGTTATCTGACCTCACCCCTAGTATCATAGTAGTATGAGAAATAATACGAGAAATCAGAGCTGCTCCCTTGTACGAGCTAGTTCTCATACGAGACTATACAGCGCTATATTTTCCTAGGCAGGCGGTCAAAAAGGTGGTCAGTTTTCTATTGAGGAATTGCTGGCCGAATCCCTCGCTCTTGCTCTTGGTTGTTTTTCATTTTTTCTGGCCAATTTTATTATATAGGCTCATACAGTATAGAAAGTTGCCCCTGGCTAGCGATTCGCTGCTATGTACGAAGCCCCACAAATCCATGGCGGTGTTACACGTTGGGCCTTCTGTAGATTCCTAGCTTCAGGCACCTCATTGGCAAAATCCACAATTCGGAAACCTCCGAAGCGTCCAAACACACGAGCCAACCTGCCAGTTGACTTCCATTAGATTGTACAAATAGGAGCTAAAGAAAATTCTGGTGCGCCTCACATGACCTCATGGCGAGCTACTACGGAGCAAATGCCAGGGATTTGTCGCTTGCACTTCACCGACTTGCCACGACCAGGGAGGATTCATCCCCTCTCAGTCCACCCCCTTACCGAACACGTCGACGAATCTAAGCTCGCCTTCGAACATCCCATTCTCGAACCAGTCATTCGGCAAGGGGATATCTAGTGGAAAATCGTCGCTTCCAGCAATGCCATTGGTTGTTGCAAGCAATGTTGGCTGGTCACCAATTTGGCCGCCAGCCAGCCGCCCACCATGTAACGCCAGGTCCTCACTAAGAACGATCTGCTCCACGGTTGACGCTGCCGGTGACCTCAGCTGCTGGACGCTACTGTCCTCGAACGCCCGAGCTCTACTTAAAGATTCTTGCGAAATACTGGCGAACTCAGACAGAAGTTGACCAGCTACTTGTCCATCAGATACCACATCTAATCGAACCCAATACCCAGCCATAATCTGGAGGAAGGCCTGGTTTCTTGGCGTCTCAGGATGGTATGGGTTGAAAACTACCAGCTCAAAGAGAATAAAGGTAGCAATTATTGGAGCTAGTCCAAGCATGCTGTAATCTAGTTAGTCCGAGTCCTTGTAGTAGTTGGCCGAGTGATCCATACTTTATAGGCGTGGAAGGCTCCATTGGGACTAGTTGCACGACATCAGCAATAGAACGAGCCGCTTCCATTAGTATCGTTTTGCTCTTAGCCGCACGAACCGCATCGGTGTTGCAATTCAAGTAGATATCCAAGCGAGCAATCCCTATGACAAGGATGTGATATGACAAATGGAGCTGTAACGCCATCAAAATGAAGCTTGGTTTGGGAAATTGTCGCATACGCAAGTGAAGTCCGGGGCGATATTCCACAGGAGTGGAGAGTTTCCAAGCCTCAAGATCGTTTCGCAAGCTGTCGATTTGGGTGCAGACGACTTCCCAAGAGTTGTTGAGGGCCGTGACCGTGAAGAGGCTCCTGTATGCTCGTGATTGAAGCTGATAAAATTCGATCAAGATGCCGAAACCCGACAATGATGTTTGTTCTGGTGGCAACTCCGGGAATGGACAGCGAGTATCAGCATCGTCAATTATCTAGGGCTATATAAGTATCGGTGCAAGAATTCAGAAGTGTTGCTTACAGTCGATGACGAGGACTGAAAACAATACTCTTTTTCAAGACAGTACACAGTCCAAAATACCCTGCTGTATGCATCTGTATCCTCGGTCGGCTGGCTGATTTTGTTCATATGCAGAGAGACGCAGATCCGTGCAGCTTCTGTCACCAGTAATTCCTCAAGCGACCAGCTAGAATAGTTCAGAGCAAACAACGCCTATGTTTCATCAGCCTTGTTTATGTAGGTCAGAAGCTCCGCTCACCATTGTTGTTAGAGCCTAGCATATAAGTCAGCTCATGCACTTTCCTGAAGCTAGTATCAATTACCTGCGCGATAGCCACAGTCTTTTTGGCCATCAAAAGGAGTGGGAAGAGCTTCATAGCTCGTTGAAAGATAGGCCATGCGGGTCCCTGCAACGGTGCAAAAGATCCGCCCTGTTCATGGAGGACCCCTAAACTGAGCACCGCATAAAAGGTTGCAGCCCATGCATGATCGGACTCCAGCCTGCTTCCTAAATTCGGCGCATTTGCAGCGCCCTCAAATGCATCGCGGGGTAGATAAGGCCAGACTGAGTAAACATCTTCGAAATAGGCTGCATCCTTATTAGTTTACTGGTTGCCGTGGGATAGATTGACGTGCTTACTGCGGATGTAGAGAGCACGCCTCTCAGCGGGACACTGCTGTTCCAAAAACTCATCAATGTCGCAAACCGGGCTTGTGAACAAGTTTTCTAAGGAGACGTCCCTCCGGGCCGCAGATATTGCTTCCAGATCCCCGAGGACCTCAGTAATGCGCTTGTTGCCTAATCTTTCTTCCAGAAGAATTATCTTTCCCTCCGTGAAGAATGCCATGCTATCTGAGCTGACTATATCCCTGAGTCAGAACAAATCATACCGGTCGTCATACACGCCACGTACTATTATGTTGTTTCTGCCGTTTGAAAACTCTCTGCGCGCATACATTATCAGTCATGAAATATGAGAGTGTCAGCTAAGTCATACCTGCTCATCCTGATCAAGTACGCTATGCTGGAAGCTACTTTCGCTGCAGCGAGTCGGGTGTGAATGAGCTCCCGATGGTGGTGCTACCGCTGTCAGTGGATCCATACCATCCGCCTGAGCTTCTCGATGTGTATTGTCGGGACTTGGGTGGTCCAACAAGGGGGGCACTGATCAGGGTTAGCCAGTAGTCAGGTTGATATAGTGCAAATGTATCTTACCAGATGTGGGTTGCGGCCGCTTCGGAGCGGTTCGACGCCGTTGCTTCATTTCAGAAAAATGGCACTGTACTCCTTTACTCTACGTTGCGTCAGCCAGATTGGGTACAGAGCACAAAGATACTTACATCGCAGCGTATGCAGGTTTCGTCGGAGAAGTGGCGTTCTGGGGACAATTAGCCGCTTCGAAGGCTGCTTCTAGAGTTGTCAGGTATACGCACTGAGGCACCGCAGTTTTTTCGACCTGCACAAATCGCAACTCGCTAATAATTTTGTCGAGGCCATTCTGATAAATGCAAGGCGAGCAAAAGCAGCGCCAGGCCATGGGCATGCATAGGAAGAACGCGGGGTAGAGCCAGACGTCGGCTCTCACGGCCCCTGGTCATGTCAACTTACCACACTAACCGGATCTAGCATATGTGCGCATATGGGAAATATGCCGCGCGTGGTGAAATCTGAGCTATCCAGAGCAAATTAGTGCTCCTAATAGATCGCTTAGATATGCCTATTTGTGTAATCTTATAGAATAGAATAGAAGGAAAAATAGTATATAATTTATTAACTATTTTCTATAAGTATGTATACAAGTATATCCTATAACTAGATTTTAGCAAGTAAGCAAATATAGACCTTTCTTATACTACAGAAAGTTGCCCCTAGCTAGTATTCGCTGCCACATACAAAAGCCCCACAAATCCGTCAACAGGTCACGGTAATCACGTGCCCTTATCTTGACGTCGGGAGCAGTTAAGACCCTCTTTCTGCGGAGGTGGGGCCTGCCAAGGGAGCGTCTGAGATAACACTGCAGTGGTCATGGTCAAGTTTCCATAACGCTTTAGAAACCGCTTACAGTACATACTAGAAGCTCAAAAATATGTATAAAAACATGCAATTTGGTCTAATAGTCTGCCTTCGAATGTTCGCTAAATAGGGACCTCTTTATCTCTCTCTACATTTCTCCCTTAATAGTCTGGTGTTGTCACGGTGCCAATGTTAGATTGACTGGTGCACGATTTATTGGACCAACTAATACTCCAATCAGCTAGGATATAACCGCGTATGCTCATGTAGCTCTTTGAGCTACGTCCTGTATCTGACCTGTACCTATATATACTGTGACTGTAGTAGTTCTGAATCAATTCCTAATCTCTGCTTCCAGACCCTGCACCCCCGACAGGTGTCTCCAATCAACCTTAAACCCGACGGTGCCAGAAATCTCACTACGAGCTTGATTAGCCCCGGTCGCTACGTTAGTCCTAGCGATCAAATATATCCAGCGTGGAGAAGATAGCATGCTTCTTCCTTCATTCGGCGAAGTCAGCGAAATGTACAAAGATACGTAGTGGGATACAGGCACGGATGTGACTAGGAAAGGGAAAGTGATTTTGTCAATGTTGTTTTTTTATAAACGCTAAAATCAAATTAAATCGAATAATTCACGGGCCTCAAGATCTAGGCCTCTCATCATCTGAAACAAATTTTTAACTTATGTAATTTTTTAAACCTAACTTCTCAGGCTGAAACGCAGTTGTGTTGCATGCTGAGTCGTTTTGCCGTCAAATCCAATAAGGACGCCACCAAATGCCACTATCGAAGGGTCGCCACTTTCGTCCTCCTTCGTTCAGGAAGGGCATGGGGAAAGGAAGGGTTTAATGTTCAATTCGTTGATTAATTCTCCAGACAAAGTGGCCACTTGGAGCTTCAGAGGACCCATTTATCTTGAAATTTAAGAACTCCTGTAGTAGACTCGATCTCAAACTCGCTGAATCGCACTTGGAGTGGAGCTCCATGGCTGGCACCATCCAGATCTGGCCGTGCCGCATAAACACCTACCCAAACCTCAGAATCCATGTCGGCGATATCGTCAAAGCACCACGGGACAGTTCTGATCAATGTCTTTTCAACATTTGCTCCGTCGCGTTCAACCACAAACGCGCCAAGGAGAGGACCATGACGAACCATTTCCACACTGACAGTGACTGTTCGCGCAAATCTGTCGGGTACTGGCCACAGACTCCAGTCCGGTATCGTGTGGTTTGATCCGGAGACAGCATACCTCATCCTGTCCTGGAAAACCTCGGGGCCAATTTTCACAAACCCGGGACTTGTTTCGGCATCGCCTTCATTTGTGGAGGTTGGGTTTGGTAGCTTAGCATGTGGACGCAAGAAGAGAAGTCCTGCCTGGTCAAACTCGACGAATGAGTTGGAATTGAACGTGATTGTTACTGAGGCACGCTTGAACTGCCCGGCCGGCATCGACAGTTTGTAAATGGGCGCCGTGAATTGGAATGGACGCGCCTTATCGGGAATGGCTGGCTTGTAGAGAATATCGGTTTTCGGTGGACATAAGATTTCCAGGTTGTGAGACTGCGTCTCGTGATTGACAGCTATCAAGTCGCGATGAGAAACCATTTTTTGTGGACATTGGCTCTGCCTCCGAGGACGGCGCGCGGCAATACTTAAGTATTCTATCAGAAACTCAGAACTGGGAATGGAGACACTCTTTGTTGTGACATTTTATGGAGTTATAATACGGATGTCGAACTCGTGCAGTCTCGGAATTCGGCATATCTGACTCGTTGTGCCGTAGAAGCCTGATTCTGTCGGTAACACCGAGGACACATAAACCCGATGTCTCCAACGTATCGTCCGAGCTTAACCGAATAACTTGCTTCCTGGTAGGGGACTCGGTGGAATTTCTGAAACCTTAGATATTCAACAAGTTCTGGCATGATTGAAGCTGGATTCTCTGGTGTGTCGCCTGTGACGAACTTCATAAGGAATTCCGTGACTTGGAGTCCGAAATAAATTTGTTTGCCCAATCGTTTTGCCCAGAAGTTAAGATACATTTGTGACCAGAGGAGACCGGATTTTAGGATTCCCACTTCGACCGTCGGTGCGTCTTCTCGGTAATGACTGCTCAAGTAAGTAGCCCATCGGATTTTCCGTGCTCTTCCTGCCATTCCCCTCCGTTCAGGTGGTTGTGTTTTATGTTTCCTGGCCAACCAAGTATTAAACATAAAGTTCTACTCTAATAAAAAGTATACGAAGGAGTAAAGTCCTTTGAGAATTTATTTTTACATTAATTCGAAAACGGCAGGGGTTACAAAGATGGCTATTCCAGATTTCGACGTCGACTCGATCCTGCAACAACTGACTCTCCCTGAGAAAATCTCTCTCGTAAGTGGGCGAGATTTCTGGCACACCACGAGCGTGCCACGGTTGAAAATCCCTGCTATACGACTATCAGATGGAGCTACAGGAGTACGAGGAATCAAGTTTTTCAATGGAACTCCTGCAGCCTGTCTTCCCTGCGGTAAGAATTCGCTCAATCTAGCGGCTTGATTTTAACAATGAACTAATATCGGTGCAAAGGCACTGCTCTTGGAGCAACCTGGGATCCGGAGCTGATCGAAAAGGGGGGTGCACTTCAGGCACGCGAGGGCATTTTGAAAGGGGCCTCTGTGGTGCTGGGGCCTACGACCAATATCCAAAGATCGCCACTTGGAGGTCGAGGGTTTGAATCCTTCAGCGAGGACCCCTTTCTTGCTGGAACTTTAGCCGCTGCAACGATCAAGGGTCTCCAGTCCAATGGCGTTGCAGCCTCTTTAAAGCATTTTGCCTGTAACGACCAAGAGGATCACCGTATGTCTGTGAATGCAATTGTCACTGAGAGAGCTCTCCGTGAGATTTACTTGATGCCGTTTCAGGTGGTGCAGCAGATCTATCCTCCATGGACCTACATGGCGTCATATAACAAAGTTAACGGAGTACACTCGACTGAAAATATACATCTGTTGAAGGAGGTTCTTCGAGAAGAATGGGGATTTGACGGGCTTGTGATGTCAGATTGGTTCGCCACGTATTCGGCCGACAAGGCCATCCTTGCTGGTCTTGATCTAGAAATGCCGGGGCCCAGTTACGCCAGGGGTGCGGCTCTGCGCCACAGCATACTCCCAGGAAAGGTGAAAGAGTATGAACTCGATGCGTGCGTACGACAAGTGCTTCGACTCATCAAAAGAGTGCTTCCGTTAGGCATCGAAGAAGATGCCGAGGAAAGGACAGACTCCAATCCCGATACTTCAAAGCTCCTTCGGTCTATTGCAGCTGAATCTATTGTGTTGCTGAAGAACGAGAATGCCGTCCTTCCCTTCTGTCCAGACAAGTTCACCGCGGTTATTGGTCCAAACGCAGACTTTGCTGCCTTCTCCGGTGGTGGCTCCACCATGATGACTCCGTATTACACAGTATCGCCTTTAGAGGGGATCATGTCTGAGTGCAAACAAGTTGGATATTCTCTCGGATGCGGCGGATGGAACAAATTACCAGCGCTCTCTAGACTTACAAAGACAAAAAGTGGACTACAAGGTCTGACGATGGCTGTGCACCTTGAACCTTCCACTAGAGAAAAGAGAGAGTTGCTGGAAGTGATCCACGTCTCAGATTCAGTGATGGACTTCTGTGATTACAAGCACAAAAGCATGGGCGATGACTATCTCTTCTACGCCGACTTCCGGGGAACTTTAATCCCGGAAGAATCTGCAAATTATCAATTTAGCTGCTCAGTTCTCGGCACAGCCCGTGTCTTCGTCGACGATCAGCTTCTTATCGATAATGCAACGAACCAAGTCAGAGGCGATACCTTCTTTGCGACCGGAACACGGGAAGAATTCAACACCATCTTTTTAGAGAAAGGACGCGCCTATGAAATTTACGTTGACTTTGGTTCCATCGCGACCTACACACTTGAAGTAGCCTCTACTGCTCCATTTGGTGGAGGTGGCCTACGTTTAGGTTGTACCAGGGTATTTGATCCACAGGGAGAGATCCAGAAAGCAGTTGCGCTTGCCAAAGCGGCCGAACAAGTTGTGCTCTGCATCGGACTGAACGGCGAGTGGGAATCCGAAGGATTTGACCGAGACAACATGGATCTTCCTGGGTATACTGATGAACTTGTTCGGGCCGTAGCTCAAGTCAATCCCAACACTGCGGTGATTGTGCAGTCTGGTACGCCAGTCACCATGCCGTGGGTAGATCAAGTACCAGCCATCTTACAAGCTTGGTACGGGGGAAATGAGACTGGAAATGGAATTGCTGATGTAATATTTGGAAAGAAAAACCCGGCTGCCAAATTACCACTGAGCTTCCCTTCTCGTCTCGAAGATAATCCGTCATTTATCAATTTTGGAAACCAAGGTGGCAGGGTTCTCTACGGCGAGGATGTTTTTGTTGGATATCGGTATTATGAAAAGTCTAAGACACCGGTGGCCTTTCCTTTTGGTCATGGACTTAGCTACACCTCGTTTCACTTCGAGACACTACAAGTCAAAAACGACGGCGAGTCTTTCCTCATATCTGTCGACGTAGCAAATACGGGTGTGGCGGATGGCGCACAGGTTATACAGGTTTACGTTGCGCATATCGACCCTTTGATCCCACGACCATTGAAAGAACTAAAGGGCTTCAAGAAAGTATTCATTCCGGTGGGCGAGTCTAGAGTAGTAGATATACGGGTGTCAGTTAGGCATGCTACTAGCTTCTGGGACGAGGATAGAAACATGTGGCTAAGTGCCAAGGGAGACTATCAACTTCTTGTGGGCGACTCGAGCGCAAATACACCTCTATGTCATCAAGTGACTGTAGAGGAAAATAGCTGGTGGAAAGGATTGTGTAATTAGCTAACTTTGTTCTGAAATATCTAGGAATGCGGCGCCTGCACGAAAACGTCATCAAAAGTAAAGCAATAGAGATAGAATCTTTCAAGCGGATCATACCTGGTACTCACGAAGGTAGGACTAGAGGTGTATCTACTTTCCAGGCAATTTGTCTAATATTACGATTGACAACTTATCCCTCAGTGGGCTTTGATAGACCAGTAAATACTGTTGGGAATATCACCTCACATCACATAATCACCTTTGCCAGCTATTTACATCCATACTAGATCATCGAGTATGCGCGCAGCTTTTTGGTCTAGTTGGTCAAAAGCCCAACAAATACCCCTATTAATTAGTATGTCCCAAAGGGATACAAAGACGAGACAGAAAATTAAATACCAACCACAAACGAATCCCAAGACCGAATTGATAGTCCGATTTACCTCTTGCTGGGATCTAGAAATTACCAGAGATCCCTACAATGTCTTGACTCGCTACTATCTCTGTGGTCCATAGAGATTCACCGTAATTCGAATCAAAAACCAACTACTTTGTAGATAGTGGTTGATTAGCGCGTTCGGACTTCTGGTAAGTTCAACGCTAATCTAGTGATTGGTTCAACGAAAAATCCGAGTGCAAGATCCTAGCTCTTTCGGAATTCACCAGCAGTGATGGTTTTCGACATAGTGAAGCCAATTGCAACGGAAACACCGAAAACCGGCAGAACCAACTTCGTGCATGGGCCATCTTGATAACCACGCGGCTTGTAATAACATGCCGCAGATAACAAGCCCAGATTCTCTCCAGAGGCTGGGGTATTTGAGGAGAGGCTGCGGTCTCGACCATGGCCAAAGAAAATTGCCTGTCAATCCGCCTTGGGCTTCCTTTGATTCCGAAATATTAGACACAAAGAACCGAATATGGCCCCTTCAACGGTACAAGAGCCGGAAGCTCACCCCAGCACGGTGATGGCTGTAGTTGGAGCTACGAGACGTCCATGGTATACCCAACCTCACTTGATGCAGCTTTATTTCTCCTTGACCTCCTTGATCTTGTTCAGCTCCACCAACGGATACGATGGTTCCGTAGGTGGTAGTCAACTTGCCTTGCCCCAGTGGAATGAGTTTATGGGGTATCCTGTAGGGGACTGGCTCGGCTTCATTAACACTCTGTACGGGTTGGCCACCATCGCCATTTATCCCTTCTGCGCCTGGACTTGCAACAATTGGGGCCGCAAATGGGGAATTTGGATGGGTTACGTTACCCTGGCCATTGGCACCGCTATGCAGACTGCGTAAGTATTAGCAAATCCTTCGTGTATACAAAGAAAAAGACTTCAATTTACTAATCTATCGACGATATCAACAACAGTGCCCCGAACCCTGGAACCTGGATCGCATCCAAAGTCTTCTTTGGTTTCTCTGTCGCAGCATACGGAACAAGCGCACCACTCCTGGTAATTGAAAATGCGTACCCTGGCGAGCAGGGCATCTGGGCAGCCCTGTTCAACTGTGGGTGGAACCTGGGAGGCATCATTGCTGCGTGGACTGTGTTCGGCACGCAAAACTATACATCCTCTTGGTCGTGGCGTCTCCCCGGACTTCTACAATGCTTACTGCCCGTTGTCGCCTTACCTGGTTTTTTGATGACATTGGAGTCTCCACGTTGGCTAGTATCCGTTGACCGTCTGGAGGAAGCACGAACCGTTCTGGCAAAGCTACATACAGGAGGTGATACGACCGACCCTCTGGTCGATGCAGAGATGGCAGAGATCACTCAGACCTTACGGCTTGAAAAGGAAGCGGCTACATCTACATCATACATAGACATGATTAGGACGCC
Organism: Talaromyces stipitatus ATCC 10500; assembly: GCF_000003125.1. NCBI lineage: Eukaryota > Fungi > Ascomycota > Eurotiomycetes > Eurotiales > Trichocomaceae > Talaromyces > Talaromyces stipitatus. The sequence goes on along the minus strand of NW_002990117.1, from coordinate 995,162 downwards.
TGGTAATCGTCAACGCACCATGATTTCTGTCACGCTTGGTGCATACGGCCAGCTTGTGGGCAATAACGTTATTTCGTATTACCTACCTCTGGTCTTGGACACTGTAGGGATCACAAATGTTACCGACCAGACCTTGATCAATGGCTGCTTACAAATTTGGAATCTACTGTGGTCGGTTGCGGCATCCTTCGCTGTGGATCGAGTGGGACGACGTGTGCTGTTCCTCACATCCACCATCACCATGCTCATTTCGTACATCCTAGTCACTGGTCTTTCCGGCTCATTTGCCAACTCTGGATCCCACGCGGTCGGCATCGCTGCCATCCCAATGATTTTCGTCTACTTTGCTGGGTACGATATCGCACTGGTGCCGCTGATCATCTCGTATCCCTGCGAGATCTGGCCCTACGCTATGCGCGCTAGGGGCTTGACGATCTCACAGATATCAGCATCCGTATTTGGTGTTGCACAAACATTCATCAATCCAATTGGCCTCCAAAACATCGGCTGGAAGTTTTATTGCGTCTTTATCGTCTTCATAGCCATGATATTGGTTAACGTTTACTTTGGCTACCCCGAAACTAAAGGTGCCACCCTTGAGCGAATGGCATTACTTTTTGACAGCGACGATGCCGCTATTGAGAGTATCGATTCTAAGCTCCAGGTGGAAACCGTGGAGAAGGGTGATATTACCAAAGTTTCGGTGGAAGCTGTTTAGATGCTCAGGGCTTGGAATCTGAGCCTTGCCCAAAATTTTGCGCAAAGTTCTGTGTCCTGTTGTAGGCACATGCTTGAACTATCATCATATTTCATAGGTTTTAATTACTTCTGTTGCGTGCAAACATACTATGTATTACTGGGTTGTGAGCTACTCCCACGTATCTAGGTATTTGAACTACTTTTTATCATTATACCATAAAGATGCCATAGCGACCTTGAGTAAAGATCCTCCCATATTTAAATTCTTATTTTGAGAAATCAATAGAGAAATTAATACTAAATAGATTTTTATAAAACGTAAGATGCTAGATAAATGCTATAAGCTGACCTCATGAGAATGTTCGAGTGACAACTGCGCTATCTGCCAAATCCTGGCAAACCCGAATATGAGGCTATTCCCAGATCCCGAATGCTTGCGCTACAGCGCCTATCCGGAGTCATACGATATCAGGCAACCCCGGGTTCCCGGAAGAAGCTTGTTGGAAGCTCCTAATTCCCCTTGCCCATATAAAATTGGATACGTGTGAAGAATTTGTTGTTTCTTTTCTCTTTCCTTTCCTCATGTTACGTTTTCTATTCAAACATGCCCTTATAGCGAGCATTAGGCGGCACTAGCCCGTAACAATAAATGATTGTTGTGGCGGCTTAGATGATAGGTAAACGTAGGGCTAACCCTATTTATAACAACCAACAGACCTGACAGACTCGATACAGTGTGTATCGTTATCATACCTTACCAGCATGGCGGGGAAAGCGTGGATACTTCAGCTGGCCATGGTCAATCAAGAAACCATGAAACTGTGAATGTGCTCAAGCCAATATTCTATTGGGTAGCTGTACGACGAGAAAACTAAGCATGGAGATAGAAAGAAGTCTAGGATCTAGCTGGGGGTTTGGAGGCGTATAAATAGACAACCAACACAAAGACCCAACCAGAAATACACTGAATGTCTCCCATGACTAGATACACAGATTCGACATGTAAAGGTCGTAGAGTATTGGACATGACAGATCACAAAGCCGTCATAGCAACAACATGGAAACCTATATATATAAACAAAAGATACAGCAACAGCAGAGGAGATAGGTTTCAGTACATTGACATTCCATACCCTACCTCGTGTGTGCCTTCAGTGATCCCTCTCAAACATAATTATACATATCCCTCGTTCATTGTAATTAATATCGATGTTGAACTAATATTAAAAGCCTTTATATTCTAAAACTTAGTGACACCAGTTAACTAGTATATTTGTATCACTTGTTTCATAGTTGATTATCCAATCACCATTATCTGGAAAAAAACTAATAAGGGTCTGAACTGATGTCTTGCTATTAAGGAAATTATCTCGCAGCTTGCTTTTCTTATTGTAGATATCTCCTGGATTGATAATCGATTCGGGATTATCTTTATAGAGGGTTGATAAGATTTGATTCGTTGATATTTTCGAATCTAAATAAGACTTGATTTGAGTCTCCTTGGATTCTATGTCTTCATGGTGTAACGAAGCAAGTGTTGATCCAGTTGCTGAATGATGATTATGCCTTTGATCTGTGAGATCAAGGCGCTAGCAATCTGCATGCTTATCATGGCGTAAGATAAGTCTAAATGGGCATCCTATACACTGTGTGCTTGTCTCTCTGACATGTGTCTTTTCGTTGGTACGCTCACGATATACTCCTCCGCGGCTGCACTGAAGGTAAACTCGGTGAATAGGGCCACCTTCTTTTGGTGTTTTGGATTTCTTTGTGACTAATGTATATCTATAAGTCTTGGTGAAGCTATTAAGGAATTTCATAGCAGCATCTTGGGTCTCGAAAGTCTGGTCAGTTGAAGGAGCAGGGGGTTTGAGTATGTGGTTCGCAGGGCTCTTCAGAAGGTGATGGCTCAGGTAATAGCTCAGCGCCATTCTCTGAGCTTTCGTAATCGACGAGACGTGATGTCATGGTGAATGGCTATATTGATATAGCTGAATGTCTCTACTTAGTAGTAGAAGAGAAGAATGAGGCTACTTCTATATATGTGTGCTCAAGCGAGTCCTAATACGGCACTGCCGTCCTAAATGGGTAATCGCATGTCACCAGGAAATTCCATGAGGCTAGTCCTGTCAATAGGGCCTAACCCTAAGCTGCTAGAAATGAGCATACAGGGATCAGGATTGCTAGCGAACGTAGCAGTGTAACAGTACAACAGGGTCGCTGTGACGAGTCACACCAACTAAATAGACATATACATTTCCTAGTTCTCTATCTCTCTATTCCAGCTCTGTAGTGTGATAACACTCAAACTTCTGCTGTTCAAAAGGTAACTATCTCGACGAAAAACTAAGCTTGAGAAAGAAAAGAAGGAAAACAGCTATCTGCGGCTCTCAGCTACGCTTTTATATGTGCACTCTGCTTCCCGTCGGAGCCCAATGAGGAAACCGTGAAGACAAAGGGATATTCTGTTCAACGGTTCCTAGGGCTTACGGCTCCGACGAGGAGCCGCGGCAGTTACTGAGCCAACTCCGCAGCCAGCGCTGTGACAAGTAGTTACGACTTAAAGACAGGGAATCAGAAGTTAACTAGGTGAAAGTTTAATTCACTCTAACAAGACGATTTATAGAGAAGAAAAGAAAAGCAAGATCAACATAGGCTTCATGAGTCATACGACTGAACTAAAAGACAAATTCTGCATAGAAACAATGAAAATTTCCAACAAAAGGTAATGTAATAAATCAAAGAGCACAACTGACAATGACTGGCTTTACTCAATAGTGTGCCTTTTGCTGGAATCCTCATCTATATACCCTGACCCTAATCCCTAAGCCCTGACACTAGTCCGTTCTCCATTCTAAAACGTCGGAACCTGCGAGCCTCGAGGGCGCGTTTTGAGTTACATGATCATTGCGCTAAACCTCTTTTAGAGGGGATGTAGCCTGATTGAGCCAACGGGGTGTGGATTAAACAAAAGGGGGCGTGTATGGATCTAATAGGGGTGTGGTTGTATCACCACTCTTTTGTTAAGGATTCAGAGGAAGATCTGTGATTCCAAGGATCATGAGCAGTAATGCAGATATCAGTTGTACGTTTCCCTTTGGGATTGATGGAATCTTGATGGAGCGTTCTCAACGTTCTTGTTCTCTTGTCTGTTGTATCTATCTAGGGGGAAACTATCTCAGGGTGAAGTCTCGTATCCCATACGGATAAATATCGGTCCGAATATCACATGACCTTTACATCTTTGAATATTTTAAGTGTTAAGCCCATATGCGCGTTGAGCCCCCCAGTCTGAATAGGGTGCAGGGAGGTGAAGTGATGAGTAGCTGGAAACCGCGGCCGTCGGTCTCGGTGAGAGGCGGTTTCATTGAAATGATATCGGACTTTCCGAAACACCACTTCTCGGTCCTTGGCACAAGATGGCACTAAGCAATCAACTTCTCAACGAGATTGACCAGTGAACACCAAGTATTTACTCATTCTATAAGGGGGGCCTTCATGGCTCCTCCAGCGCAAGTTGTTTTGAGTTCTATCACAAATTTTCCAAGTTACCATCACCTTCTTGGCTATACAAAAACCATTCATAGTAGAGATGGGCAGCATTGACCTTCAGCCTACAAGGGTTGCGCCCTCTAACCCCCAGGCATACGTTGTGCCAGAGGTTCCACTAGGCACGAAGCGGCCTATGAGGGTAGTCTGCATTGGTGCTGGTGCAACTGGACTTAATCTTGCTTATCAAATCCCGAGGCACCTTTCGAATATTGACTTTCAAATCTATGAGAAGAATGAAGCAATTGGGGGAACTTGGCTGGAGAACCGGTTAGTTATTATGGCTCTTAATCATGGCCATTCTCGGTTTGCCATCATTTTCTGACAGTTGTATCCATGTAGTTACCCTGGTGTCGCCTGTGATATTCCTTCGCACCTGTACCAGTTCCTCTGGGCTCTTAACCCTAATTGGAGCGAATTGTACGTGATTGCCCTGTGAAATTTATTGACAACTTGACAGAAATTTCCGTGAAGCTGGCTTACGCTGACTCTTGATGTATAGCTATTCGTCGGGACGAGAGATTTTACAATATCTCAAAGATGTCGCCAAGAAATTTGATCTTGAGCGTTTTGTTAAACTTGACCATAAGGTCACTGAGGCACAATGGGATGAAGACACGGGCACCTGGAAGCTAAAGATTCAAAATATGGTGACTGGTGAAGAGATTCGGGACTCGTGTCACTTTCTTGTGAATGGATCTGGGTTTTTAAAGTGAGTTTCACTGCAACACCGACCTCACCCAGCTTTTCTTGTGCACTTTTCAACTTTCTTTGACTCTACAATTATTATTTTACTGACGTTTACCATCCAAGCCACTGGGAATGGCCTGAAATTCCCGGTCTCAAGGATTTCAAGGGCCCCGTCCTGCACTCGGCTAGCTGGGATCCAAATGTTGACTGCAAAGGGAAGAGGGTAGCGGTGATTGGTAATGGATCTTCAGGCATCCAACTAGTGACAGCCCTGCAGCCAGGTTTGTTGTTGTCTATATTTATTGTCTAGGATTTAACTTGCGGACAGAATGCTAATTCCAACATGATTAGAGGCTGAACAATTGACAACATTCATCAGAGCGCCAACTTGGATTTCGACTTCCTACGCGCAGGAGTGGGCGGGTCCAAATGGAGTCAACTTCAAGTGTGAGCAATTTCCCATCGTCTATTTGATCATTCAATGGGTATAACAGTGAGAACTAACTACGAAATAGATTCGGATGAGCAGATAGCCAAGTTCGAAGGGGATGCCGCTGAGTTCTTGGCCTATCGTAAAGCTATGGAGAATGATATGAACTCTCACTTTGTTTTGGTAACACTTGAATTTCCAAATTCCTTGAACTTCCTTTCGTTTTTGTACTAAACAAAATTCCATCTCTAGGCAATCGCGGATTCGCCGCAGCAGGCCATAGCAAAGACCTACCTAGCCGAGTTAATGCGTCAACGATTAGGCCCGGACTTCGCCTTAACGGAAAAGTTGATTCCTGAGTTTGGCTTCGGGTGTCGGTGAGTAACCCTACTATCAGAAACATATTGTTCCATTTCTAACTATTTGTCTTTCTTAGCCGTCCGACGCCTGGCTCCGGATACTTGGAAGCTCTGAGCCAGAAAAATGTCCGAGTTGTTATGGACCCTATCGACAAGATTGTTGAAGACGGCATTCGAACCAAATCAGGGGAACTTATTCCTCTGGATATCGTCGTCTGTGCAACTGGATTCAACGTGTCATGGCTGCCACGATTTCCTATTATTGGGCGAGGCGGTATTGACATGCGGGATCAGTGGAGCAAGCGACCCTTGAGCTACCTGTCTTTTGGTGTTGCAAACTTCCCAAACTACGCGCGTAAGTCTTTTTTTATTGTAGTTGGTGTTCTCTATTTTGACCTAACCATCGCTTAGTCTTCATGGGACCCAACTCTCCGCTCTCGCACGGATCTGCTATGCCTTCCATTGAGCACATAGCGAAATACGTAATTCGACTTATCCATAAGATGCAGACACAGAACTACAAGGCAGTTGAGCCAACGGAGCAAGCCGTGAACGAGTTTATCAACCATGCCGATTTATTCCTGCAGCGCACGGTCTGGGCTACGAAATGTCGATCGTGGCTCAAAGGAGGTGAGTGAGCCGACACAGCTTGCGTTACAAAATGATTATGCGTATGTTTGTCAGAGGCTGACACCTTTTTCTCATCCATGCAGGCAAAGAAGTTGGAGTACCCCTTGTTCACCCAGGTAGCAGATTACATTGGTTTCACATGCTTTTGGAGCCGCGCTGGGAGGACTGGAAATGGACCTCTCTGCACTGCAACCGCTTTTCATACCTTGGCAACGGCTTTTCTACTATGGAGGAAGAGGGCAAGGACAAGTCGTGGTACTTGAATGATCCGGACATTGGCTATGAAGCAGTAGTGAACTGAACGATGACTGCATGTAGAGATAGAAATGATTATAGTTAGTTGTTGGACAGAATGTTATTTATCAGATAATCCAGATTTCTAATAAGATATAGAATCCAAAAGCTATCCTTAAATATATAAACCTTTATATAATATATCTAAAACTTGACTTAGGATATTATAACTCTATTTCTTAGAATAATAAGAATCTTAAATCTATTAGTTATTATATATCTTACTAAAATATTTATATAAATCTAGCTTTAGAATCTTATATACTTAAAGAGGGAGAATAAAATATATATAAATTTACTACTTGCTATATTCTATATGCATACAACCTCACTCAAGATGCTCCGCCAAAATCCTAACAATCTATTCATGGATTGTACCTATAAAACAAACTGTTGGTTGCTTCGTGCAATCGAGATGCCTGGCACTGGTATGCAGCTTAGAGAGGTCACGTATGGCTTACACGTGACCTCGTCAAGCAAGGACTATATAGACCCCGTCGGGGCCTCATTAAGACAGATAGACACAACAGAACACAGAACCGAAGAATCACCTATTGAGATTGACTCAAGTGCTTCGTACGTACGTATATGCACCTTAGTGCACCCACACAAACCGATATAAGATACCGCTCTTGGATAATTAAGGAGGGAAAGAAGTATATATTGTAAGTTAATAAAGATGAAGAAGAGAAAAGGGCTATGCAAATAACCCAAGGTCGTGAAGCAAATTAAAGATGGAGCAAGTGCCGACACTAATCAGTCAGCTTGATACCACAGATTCAATCCTTACTTCGACTTTCAATTCACTTGAAGGATTCTCTAACGATATTCTGCCGCTGGAAGGCGACTTTAATTCTAGAAAGGCTGTGTTCGACTATGTCAATTCCTGGGCGAAGCCTTGAGGCTATGCTTTTACAACTGGTAAATCCTCGAAGATACCTAATGGCCGAGTAAAGGTCTTCTTCGCATGCGACAGAAATAAGGCTCCTCCTAGTCCATCATTTAACTGAAGGCGCAGAACAACGAGCCAACGCACGAATTGTTTATTCTTAGTGGTGGCTAGGGAGTCTTTGGATAGGATTACTTGGGTATTAAGATATCGGTCTGATCCTAAATTCTGTGAACATAACTATCTGCTATCTACCAAACCTTCAGTACACTGAACACACCGTCAGCTTCTAGACGAGGATGCTAATGTAATTGCTAACCTGACAATAGTAGGAGTTCCTCCTTGAGAAATCCAGACTTACATCTGTCAGACTTTCAATACTCTAACAACCCAGCAAGACATCTACAACCTTGAAGCATCAACACAACGAAAACTCGTCTAGGGACAAAGCAGCATCCAAGCAGCATCCAAGCCCTAGTTAATCAACTCAATGATGAGGGTTTTTGGAGCCATGTTCAAGTGGATGCAAATAACCGGCTAACTGCCATCTTCTTTGCCCATCCAGATTCAGTAATATATCTACAGCAAAATCTGGATATCCTGATACTGGATTGCACGTATAAAACAAACAAGTATGGACTCCCACTTCTTGATATGATTGGAGTGGACTGTTGCCAGCGATCCTTCTGTATTGCGTTTGCCTTTCTCTCCAGTGAAGTAGAAGAGCAATACACGTGGGCACTGACTCAGCTCAAATCACTCTATTAGGGTGTACTCCCGTTCATCATTCTAACTGATCGCTACATGACAGTAATGAATGCTATTGAAAGCTCTTTCTCAATGTTAAGAATTTGCTTTGTCTCTGGCATGCTAATAAAGTGGTGATACACCACTGCCAGCTATCCTTTAGAGTGAAAAGAGGACAAGCAATCTAGGTAGAGGAAAATCTATGGAAAGAGTTCTATACGGGATGGTATGCGATTGTCGCGTCCAACACAGAACTGGTGTTTAAGCAACGCTTCACTGATTTTTAGCTTAATTATGCGCAGCATCAAAACTGCCTTAAGCCGCTTCGATATATTAAAGATGAATGGTTAAATATGTATAAAGAAAAGATTGTAAAGGCCTGGATGGATCAGCATCTTCACTTTGGCAATGTTGCTACTTCCAGGTAACTTTTAAATTTATACAAGTAGCGCTGGTACTAATACAATAGTCTCTAGGGTTGAGGGGATCCATGCATTAATCAAATCTCATATCAAGAAGTCTACGATTGATCTTTTTGAAGCGTGGAGGCTGATAAAACAAGCAGTTGTGAACCAAGTCAGCAAATTAAAGCATATTCAAGCCTGTCAGTGTTCCAGAATGCCACTTGATCTATCAAGCAAGGTCTTTGAGGCAGTACATAGCTTGGTATCATATCAAGCTCTGCGGAAGGTTAACGAGCAGTTGTAATTGCTCTCCAAACCATTTTTGGCTCTGTGCCGTGGGCTGTTTACTTTGTCTCTTGAGATTCCCTGTGCACATACATTAAAGAGACTCTTAGAAACACAAGAAACTCTAGTTTGCAATCACTTCTACTCTTATTGGCATCTAAAGAGATCCTAACAACCGTCTCAAGCAGCAATATTACAACCCTTTCGATTGGCAGAACTTACTAAAAAGATATCAGGTAAAGTAGCTTCCAGCACAAGACGTGAGCCCTCTAAATTTGAATTTGTCAAGGATAGAAAAAGGGCTTCTATGAAATGTAGTAGATGCCATCAAATTGAACACAACAGGAAATCGCTGTGCTATCCCTTAAAACACTCAGATCTGATTACACTAAGCTCTTATGTAACTGCGTAATCACCATCTACTGGTTCCAGTGATACTATGCTGGCTCCTACAACCCAGATTCGCCAACCTAGTTGGTCATCCGGACAGCCAGCCTAGTTCAGGCAGCTAGCTATACAGAGCGAGAAACAGTTTGAAAATCAAACAGTCACGTCTTCTGATAGTTAGTTACTTCGTAAATCCTACTTATATAATCAAGCTAGCGCCACAAGCTCACGCTCTGCTACGACTTCGGTGGACAAATGCACCGTAGATGCCTTGTACCTAGATTGTACAGTTAATAAAAGACAGTAGAGTAGAACTAAATACATGATCAAATGAGTGTCCTTATTGTCGGTTTATCTACGTCTAGGTCGCTAGCACTAGTCACGTAGAACAGCTATTCCGACAAGCTGACGAGCCTGATCAATACGGTATAGAATTCCTGATATTGATGACTGCCCCTCAAGAGTAAGGGGGACGGGGGATAGCTAGCTACATATAATGCGTGCCGCGTTGGACTAACTGATATCCAGTGCCGAAACGCGCTAGGTTTGATATTCACGTTCCGACACTTATATACCCATTCCAGATCATATCCTGTTGGATTTATCGGGCTTATTTTGCCTCAATCTCTTGAAACTGATAGAAACCAGATTATACTGTAATTTCTCAATTGAAGGCTTGAATTTCTCTGACCAAGTTGTGCTGTTTCTAACAGGGAATTGTCCTCTATAATGAAGAATCAAAACCCCTCGCTTTAATACATGTTTCTTCCTGATTGGTAGGCCAGTTAGGCCTCGCTGAGCTGTGCACTTCACCAATAATATCTAACATATCCTTCAAATCCTTCGCTATGAAGGCTCATCATATCTTCATCGTTATAGCTCTGTTGGCTATATTTCCTGTTTAGTCCTAGCTCACGTCGGATAATCCTTTGTTCCTTGATGCATTAGTCTATCCGCGATAGGCTAATCTATTGGCAGTGACTTCTTGATTCTTGTGACAGGCTTGCTCTAGGTAAATCATCAACGCTGGATGGATCCAACCTACAGCACTTGGTGAGACATATTTTCCCTTATTGAATGGATATATATTTCGCCCTACGGCAGCCTATAGTTACTGTATTTTCGTGGTACTGTACGTCGGCGTCCAAATTCGTAATCCGTTGGAAATACATTCGACCACATATCATTATCTCTTTCTACGCGGAGCACTGATTTGGCTACTATACGCACGCTGAAGAATATTGTCCAATTAGAGGAATAGATCGATACCGGCAAGTAGATAATCCGGTGCTAAAGTTTATTTATAAGGAATCTAGCTCGAGCTGCCGAACATGCTGGGGATCTTGTTAAAAGCCTTCGTATTCTAAACTTGGTGAGACCGGTTAACTAGTTAAATTGCATATGTTCTGTTCTCTCTGCCTGTCTGAATACATGAGGTTCCAAAGCCGGGTTTATATAGATATTTTGGCGAGATGTGTAACAACTAGCAGACTTGGGGTTTTCACTGTTCCAAGGAATACGACCATGACGACTCAAGTCGAGTTTCAGGTGCACCAGGTGAAGGTTTATATGTTTGAGGATGGCTTTGGATTATACCTTGTTGGAAATCCGGATCATCTAAAAAAAATACCATTCCGTCCAACAGATCTAGCTAGGGATCTAGCGCCTCAGCTCGTCGATCAGCTCATCATATTACGGAGTATATTAAGAAGAAATTCCCTAAAGAAGCTAAAATCTACTGAATACAGGAGTATCAAGCTTTATGACTAATCAGAAGATTGCGTGATGGGACGTGTGAAGATGTAAGATTTGTACGGAGTAAACGAAGCAGCCGTAGGTGCGTACGACCTTGCAAGGTAAGTATTTCCCGGTAGATCGGAACATCCTTGGATCCGGTAAATCGGAACATCGGTACATCCAGTAATCCATACAAACCAGCCATTTTGAACGTCACAAATCTCTATATATTTATATATCTATATATAAAGAGCAGCTCAAAATGAAATATATATAATCCAAAGTTTCTTCTGGGCATTTCCAAGTATCTGTGAATATACAAGTCGCTGCCTTTCCTATCACCACTTTTTTCAACCATAATAATTACGATCAAAGACTAAAAATGCCAGTCCGGGCCGTTCTTATCCTTTATCGGAAGCCTGGCCTTTCGCCTGAACAATTCAAGACCCACTGTGAGAACCACGTTCAGCTCATCAAGCGTCTGACGGGGGACGATTCCCCTCTTTCACACCGACGGAGCTACATCGCACGCAAAGAGCTCGGCAACGACGACGACAAAAGCAAAATTACTACAACAGAGCGGAACCCCACGACACCGGCCGAGGTCGTTGTGGGCCAACAGTCTGATTTCGATTTCGATGCTTATGCGGAACTGACATTTGCGAGTCAAGAGGCTGTTCGGGCCTACAGGGCCAAGACGCAAGTGCCTGAGATTGCAGCTGAGATTGCCGCGGATGAGGAGAAATTCATGGATCGGGCGAAAATGAGCATTGCTTTCCTGGGAGATATCATTGAAAATACCAAGGCTTGATTATTTGTATGTATATATGTATACAGAATATACATCTATGGGACGATGTCTCGCCAATTATTCTCTGGCCGGTCTGTGTAATTATTTCGAGGTTGTATTGGTAGAGCAGGGGCAACACTCGTGCGCTTGTATAGGGGCGCCGAGCCTCTGTCGGAACGTTGGTTTAGAGCGATGACTAAGCGAAGGCGAGCACTAAACAATACGTATAAGGAACTAGGTCTATTTTCCGGCACTCCTCTCTAAGTCGCTATCTAGGAGATTTGAACCTGTTTTTATATACAAGATTCCATAGAAGTGATATCACCAAAAGTCGACACTTGTGTGCAAATCGAACTTTCTAGAGATAGGCTGTAAAGTTGATTTGTAATATTCAATGTCGCGTCGGAATGTGATGCCAATTCTCGAAATTTCTTGATACGCAAATCTTGTCCTATTCCCAATTCCCATCCCAAAATGGCTTAGCTCATCCTGAGTTCCAACAGCCTCGCGGTCTCTCGTTACCTTGCATACTGCCTAATTCATAGCGAGCATTGTCTGGCTCCTTCGTTGCCATACGTTTCCTCGCCAGTCTCTCGTTATCCCTCTACCTGGGAGCTAATGCAGCTGCTCACAGCGATGATCATGACCCCAGCAGTGATACTTGCCTGCCAGACTGGGATACGAGGATGGCTCATTCAACATCTAGACGGCAAACCGCAGCCTGGAGACGCTAAGCCACATTCGATAATACCACGCCGCAATCGCAAACAAGACAAACGAGGAGCTCAAGATCACCCCTTGGATCCTAGATGAGTGAGTCAGTCTTCCGCTGCCTGCTGAGGCCTGTATATCGATCATACCAATGAGATGCGCCCGCGTGCATGATGTAACTGACTTCTTCTGTATCATACATATTAGAGTAAGTAATATCATATTGGACTCCCTTAAGAAGGTCTGAGTATCTTCGTTGTTGATGATGATAGAAGTTATGGGTAGTATTAACTTCAGTTGTAGAAATATATATTTCAACACTACAGTACTTCTTATTCTCTGATAATAGATTCGCGGATTTTCTGAATGCTTTACGGACTATTTGATTTTCCATTCTTTTGTCTAAAAAGAAATCCTTTTCTTTGTCAATATACCTAGCTAGGCTATAATCCCTCCTTCGACTTTGGAAGTCTACAGTATCTTCATACTGAAATCAGAAAATCGAGGTTTTGCGGGTAACTCGCGGGCCACCCTTCAATCTTGAGGGTTTCGAGGGTCTATTTACGGGTGACCCTCAACGATCCTCGATATTCAACCAATTATAGTAGGATCATGAGAGTATGTGGGCTATAATGTGATATATCTACATTGTTTTTGTTAGCTCCGTGACCGCGATGTGATACATCTAAATCCCTGGGTTAATCACTAATTCAGCTTGCTACGAGTTACAAAATTTTCTGTTTCTTCATTTCTACTTAGGCAGCCTTTTTCTAATAACATCTCAAATGGCCCAGTTCTCTGATATTCATTCCTCTTCAGCTTATGAAGGGGATCCTCTTGATATCCTTCACTTCTCCTTTCCCAACAAGACACAATCGCATACTCCTGACACTTCAGGAAGTCCACTAACCCTCGACTTGGGGTCTGATTCCGGCTTTATTACTCCATTACCTATACCTTCTATTCCCGATATACTTACACGTGTCGGTCCTGGGCGGGCAAAAACATTCGTTCTATACTCTGATATGTCAAATGATGAGTTTGTTGCTTGGTGGTTGAACACAGAATTTGGGAAGAAGAAAAAGATTTATTGGAGTTACCAACATACAGCCAGTTGCTGGAGCCAATTCGATCAAGTGGCTAACAGTAAAACTAGTAAACCTGGTGCTATGTGTAATCAATTCCATAAGGTTCTTGAGCATCCAGCTAATTGTCGCTCTGGAACATCATTCCTTAACAAGCATATTGCTGGGCCAACTTGTCGGAAGTCTTCAAAAAAGCCAAATATAAAGCAGCTCCTAGCAAAGGCGGTATTTCCTGTCTAACTGTGATCTATACTGATGGATGTACTAATATTAGTGGATATTCTTAGGCGCATAATACACCTTCTGAACCTAAAGTCTTTACACAGGAAGTACAGTCGCACCAGAAATCTCCTTCCTAAATATACAGATATAGATTGATTTTCGAACCCTAACATAAACATAACTAATCCATATGCGGTTACTGCATCATCTTAGGTATGTTTCGAAGCTGAATAGTATAATACCATACAGAAAACCACCTCAGAAAAGTGTATTGTTATAGTACCAAAAATACGCTATTACTCCATGATGTCTCCAGCAAGACACACTAAACCACAGAAGCGCACTATTTTCCATATAGGCTGCGCTATTCTGAGAAATTGAGGACCAAATCCATCCACACTCTCTGAACAAAAGCATTGTGGGACTCATAGAGGCTGGGTTGTGGTAAAGGGGCATCCCCAAATTCTTTGAAAGTTAGGTGTCTCCAGAGGCTTTTCCAATAGGCGATGGATTCTTTTGCAGTACAGTGGTTCAAATTGACGTTCTTTGCAACCAGATAGAACGATGATTTAATAGCATGGGCCTTGGGGTGTTTATAAAGTTGTATTTCAGAAAACGCGTTGAAAGCGTGAAGTAGGCATACTGTATGGGAGCAGAAGCTTCTTCGACTTCTTGCTATATCACGTCTCCCCTTTCAGTTTATCGAGCACCCTGAGTTCCATGAGGTCATTTCCCTTGCACGACTTGCGCCAATACAGCCAGTAATCCCTTCTGCAAAGACAATCCGATCCCGGCTACGGGATTTTGTTAAAGAGCAGCAACAAGGCCTTCTTCAAAAGATCCCTCAGGATGCAAAGCTTTCTTTCGTGATAGGCTGTTGGACTTCTCCATTTCGAAGGCCTTTATGGCTGTGACAGGCTACTTTCTTGATCGGGAGTGGGAGTATCAAGAGATCCTTCTTGGCTTTGTACCACTTTCTGGGGTACACTCTGGTGTTAATCTCAGTGACGTGGTTCTTAAAATCCTTCACCAACATCAAATCACAAATCGAGTGCTTGCTATCACCACCGATAATACATCAAACAACAATACAATGATCTCAAGCATTCAAGAGTCAATCCAATCCCTTGAGCTCAATATTAACTCGAATATCATTCGGGTTCCATGTATTGCCATGTTATTCAGCTGAGTCTCAAAGATCTCCTTGGTCAAATGGAAGCAAACCCAAAGAATGAGATAGCGGAGATGCAATGGCCAGAAGACCGTATGGGACCTATTCATGCTACAGATCAGCAAAGGATGATTGTTGATACACTTAATAAGGTATGTTTATTATTTGTTGTGTTATCTTTACTTTACTAATACAGTCACTAGGTTCGAAACCTTGCTGTCTACATCAATGCTAGCCCTCAACGCCGGGAAGCGTTCTGTAACCTACAGGCTGAAGGGCCAAAGCTTGTACCTATACAGGACGTCAGAACTCCCTGGAACTCAGCCTTTTTGAGGCTCCGACGTGCTAAAAAACTCCAATCAGCATTCGATGATTTTGTTCACAGTATAACCAAGCTCATTTCACATTGAATCAAGAGGAGTGGCGTCAGATTGAATATCTTCTTTGGATCACTCAGCCCTTCTTCAAATTCACAACCCTTCATTCATCTAGTTTTTAGCATCTACAATAAGCTCTTTGGTCATCTTGAAAAGTCAATCAGTCAGCTTAAACGAAAGAAGGTTCCTTGGAAGAAGGTTATGCTGACTGCTCTTCATGCAGCAAAGAGGAAGCTTTCACAATACTATGCTATTGTTAAGGGCTGACCCCAATATCAATAGTTCGGGCTACGCCTCACGAGACCCTCATATCGGCAAATATCTGCTCCCACAAGCTGTGGATACGCTATTCCCTATTAGGCACCTACCCTATTTGAACATGAAGCTATCCCCAACACCCGAAATCTGTTCCGCAACCCCGCGTTTGAGCTAAGCGAGTTGGAACATCTCCATTCTCCCTTTGCATATAAATTTGTACGTTTGAGCGGAAGCCGTTTGTTCTCTTTCCTTTCCTTCTTTTCCTCATGTACGTTATCTACTCGAGAATGAATCTATAGTAATTCATAAGGCGGGACTGACCCGTAACACTTTACATATTATCTTGATAGCCACTACGCAGAAGATGTTTCCATTAGACAAACCGAGCAACCTTTTTGCATTCATTGTAAGTTGACCATTCCTTTGCTACGAATGTCTAAGTTGACCGGGAATGGGGAGCTGGGTGTGTGGTAGGGCTTTTTATTTTTTCTTTACCATACATCCGCCAGCGAGTATACGAGGGGTTTCTTCGAGCCCATCAGATCATGGGATGTGTTCTCCTTTATTCTATTTGGCGACATGTATAGCCCAGTGGCCTCCTCCCTAGGATTTGCAGCATCATCGCCTTCGTGTTGCTTTTCATAGCGCTGCTAGCACAACTTCTTCTGGTGATATATCGAAACGGCATCTTCTCGTCGGGTGGATTTCCTCGAGCCTTGATTTCATGTAGTCGCTTAGGGAAGGATGACTCCAACATACTTATCCAGGTCCGTATTGCGCTCACACGGCCGATGAAAACCGAAGGGGGGCAGTACATCAATTTGCGGATACCCTCGGTGAGCTGGTGGTCATGGGCTCAAGTGCCTCCATACATAGTCACCTCATGGTCTCATAGGCCTCAGGAAACGTTGGACTTGCAGATACAACCTCGACGTGGGTTCTCTGGTGATTTGCTGAAGCACGCCCTTGCTGCTTCACCGAGGTCTGCTTCGTTTCTCGCATTAATTATTGGACCACATGGCTTGAGCGAAAATGTTGATCGTTATGAGAGCGTGATGCTTGTGACAAATGGCTTTGGTATCGCAGCTGCCATTCCGTATCTCAAAAAGCTTATCTACAGCTACAATACTTCGGCTTCTCGGACGTGGAATCCGGTAAAATCATTGATGTGATGAAGTTTGGAAACCATAACCGAGCCGTCGTTTACAGTGGTTATGCAAATTACGATCAGATCCTGCGAGCGGAAATGTCCGGGGAGCTCATTGAAAGACTTCCAAACGCTCGAGAAGAGAAAAGGGAGTCACTTGTGATGGGTAAGCAACGTTCCAGGGAAATCCTATCTACTGGCTGAAAATTTCATAGTGGCAGCGTCCAACCCGGTCCGCGACCAAGTTCAAACAATTCTTCGAGACTATGTGCATCAAAAAGTGAAAATAGCTGTTCTTGAATATCAGCCTTGAGCGATCCTTATCCGTAGACGAATAATCACTACCTGTGTTTATATAAGTTAGCAAACTCAAATTACTCTATTCGATTCTAATTATTGCGACTGGCAAGTCTAAACAGAGTGCAAACTATTCAAACAGAGAGGACCAAACATCAATCTTGGCAAACGGAATACAACATCCTAATCAATTCCATTTTACCTAAGATGCTGAAGGCGACCTAGAGTATATCGAGGAGATTCTAGAAAAGCTGAACGAACATTAGAATAGAACATGCCAGCTTCTTTCATTGACAAATCCAGTAAAGTTACAGAAAGTTGAGCAATGAACAAAAGACAATCTACAAGATACAGCCATACACAGGTTCCAATGCACATTAAAAGCCATCTCTCTCACAGTTGAAAGGGAGAACAAAGGAAAAAAAAATAAAGTCGAAGGTAATGACACTCTATACTGGATTTAGGCCGCAACAGATAGTCGCAATCTCTTTGACCGACGCAGTGGAAGCTTTGTCAGGATGGCAGCGTTAGGTTCAAACAAGCGTGGGTCGATATTGGCTGCCTCAGAGCTAACGGAGGAAGCAGGAGTGTTTGTGTCCGGCTGACTATCCGATTCCAAAATGCCTGAATTATTGACAGATGAAATTTCGCTGCAGCTATCATGATGTATTGCTAAGAGATGCTGTTTTTTGATTTTGACGTCGTACGCATGCACTGTGACAGCATGGGCCAAAAACTCTGTGACTTCTCTAAATTTGGGAAGATCATGACAGGTTCCCCGTACAGCTAATCCCCTCGTGTGTATTAGCCATATGACAATCGATGAGATGGCGACGGAGAGAATCTTTCCGCTTCGGGGAAAATTTATGGGGAGGGGGATTAGATGCTGAGCGGCGAGATAAACCGCAACAGATGATGCTTCTGAATTCCCAGTTTCCTCCTCATCATCTGTATTCCAGTTAACCCTGTTGCCTCGCCGATTCGGCTCACAGAGCTTACTGAGCGCAACCAAATCTTTGGTGACCTGGATACGTCTTGCAAGCAGTTTCTCCGGTTCGAAGTTCCCTGCATCTGGCCCGTAGAAATTTTCATAGAGCTGTGCCCGCTCAGGAAAGACGTATTCGGGGACAGGAAGTTCCCAATCCTCATCGTCAGAGTTGTTGCTATCGAAGTCCTCAACATTAGCCTGATTAAGGAGTTGCTCGATCTGTCTGTCGACTTCTAGCACACGTGCACTATGAAAATAATCCTTTCTGGCTGTCTCTCGGGTACCACTGGCCAAAGCTTTTCTTAGATGAGAAAGCTCTTTCATGACTGCTTCGTGCCTCTGATAGAGGTGAGGGAAAAGCTCTTGGGCCTTTTTTATAATCCCAGCCAGGGATCGCATCTCTTCCATTAATTCTCTCTTTGCTCGTCTGAGTTCTAATATTCGAGGGTCTTGGCATATAGCACGCCGCTGCACCTCAGTAAGTTTGTAGGACGGAGCGAAAGGATCCCGTTTTCTGAGCATGCTCCCAGCAACTTGGAGGAGGCCTTCTTGAGA
Organism: Talaromyces stipitatus ATCC 10500; assembly: GCF_000003125.1. NCBI lineage: Eukaryota > Fungi > Ascomycota > Eurotiomycetes > Eurotiales > Trichocomaceae > Talaromyces > Talaromyces stipitatus. Next base: position 976,461 of record NW_002990117.1, on the reverse strand, counting down.
TGGTCAGAGAAGGACCACATGCTGAAGATTGCGCTGCATAAACTGAGATTGGTAGTGTCTTTCGAAAACGCCATCACCAGACTGGCCGAGGACTCTTTGTCGCTCCTGACTGGTAAAGTTTCCTATGGAAAGCAAGTTAGAAATAAAGGTTCATGGCCAACAGTGTGATTCTGGAGGATAAGGGACATACGATTCCCTTCATTTGCGGTCCAGCGCCGATAATTGTAGTGACCGATATCATCTTCAAACTTCGCATCCCGTCCTAACTCCCGCAGCGCTTGTCGGCTGGAGTCGTATGTCATAGGCAAAGACTTGTCAAGTTCGTAGCCATACTCTGTACGGGTCACGCGCCGAAGGAGGGGTGTGTCTAATATGTCTGGTTTCCATCGCAGGAGAAGAGAAGAGAGATGTTTCGGAACTTGAAGCCGCCATATAATTTCCGGTGATAACTTAGTATTGAGGAACGCCCCATCGCGGAAGGCGTACGAGATGATTTGCACAATTGGGCAGTACGCCAGTTGATAATCCCCATGCATAAAGAATTGGGTTCTGTAGAGACGCATTAGTATCATGGGGGCCTGTGAAACACAGACAGGACCAGCTACCCATCAGTACCTTCAGGCCGCCCTTTAAGGTTGCGAAACTCGATGATAGCACAGAGGACGTCACGGTTGCCTTCTGGGTCTTTGAGAAAAAAGAGCTGAATATCGCGATAACATACTGTGTCTGGCAGATCGTTGGCCGAAACGTGTTTAGGGAGATCACTTGGGAAAGTCGAGCCCCGTTTGCGTTTGCTTAGGGACGAGTTATGAGGTAGAGAGGCTTTCTGCGGAAGGAGCACCCCTGGTCGAGTTCCAGTGATCGAAGGCCAGAGTTGGATCGTAGCAAATTGAATAATCATGCTCCCATGACGGAAAAACGTCGAATGAACCCAGTGATGGCAATAAATGACACAAAAGACATCTACGTCAAGTGTGTTTTTTTTTCTTCATGCGTCTAGAGATCTTGCGTTCAGCGGGGAACTCTTTATCGAGAAACTAAAGATTACATTAGCTCTGAATATATACAAATTAAGATGACAAACTTACTCGTCGCATCTGATCATGGACGTCGCCATTCATACGACGCCGTGCAAACAAGCTGAAGTACTGGCAAAGGTGGCGACGCCAATATTCATCGTACGATTGGAGCAGCTTCTTACGGGAAGTCTTGTACATCCAGTCAAAGAAGTTCATATAGATCGCTTTGTCCTCTAAGAGCAGATAGTTGATATATTCCTCTTTTGACCGGATGCAATATCTATTGACCGTTAGCGACTTCTAAGCTACCTTTGCAAAGATTTGATCTTACTTACTTTCGCCAATACCGCTCAACAATGGCGATCCCTTCAAGTGTCTTAGGCTTGTAGTTTTGGGGGGGGAACCATCCCAAACTTCGAAAGTATTCTAGTCTAGCTCGAGTCTCTTCGCATATAATAGGGTCCGTCCAGAACTGGTGCTCTTCGGGATTCGCAGGAGGGAGGGGTGGTGGTGCCATGGACTCAGCACGATCCGGATTCGAAGAAAAATGAGTGGAAGGAGTATGGGCTTTTGTAAGTGTTGGTTTAGCTACGTCCCGTATCACGAAGCGTAGGATATCGTAAGCTAGGGCGATCCAACTGCCCTACGTGGTGAGCCTTGCTATATAGCACGAAATGTAATATTATAAAAGACTGACCCCCGAAACTAGGGGGGGCCGGGGTGCCTAGATACATTATATGGTGTTGGTCGCTCTAGCGCACGGAGAATAGTAATCCCGACCAGTTCGCGTACGAATCGACGGCGTGCTACAGCGCCGTATAGTGATTCGTAAGATCGCTATTCAAACAGTAAGTGATTTTAGCAGCTAATGGATTGAGATTTGGAGAGAATCCTGGTTGAGGTAGGAGGATGGAGGATGGAGAATAGGAAGGGAAAGAGAAAAAAAAAAGGATGAGTGGCATCTTATATAGTGCTTGACCAGGCCAGTCGAAATTTGAAGGGCAGCTAGTGCGTGTGGGCGCAATGGAGCCATTTTCGACATCGCTATTAGGTGCCTGAGGTGAATCGGAACGGCCACTCAAACTGAGCTACGACGACGACGGCGTGGTCAGGGCGGCTAAGTAATGCTTGGCGGATGCAAAAGGCGCTTTATTGATACGAAGCACGTGAGGAGACCTTAAAGCGGCGGCTTCTCGCTGGGAGTTATTAGATAAACCGGATATCCAGCAAGACAATGTCAGATAATTCGGATATCCAGAGGCAGTAAAAGGAAGTGAACAATCAGAAGCCCTATCTTGTAGCCCCCAAAATTTACCCCTCTTGATGACTCACAAATCACCCCGCCAAAAGTGTCTATAAAAGACCTGGCTTTGAAACCTGATGGATAGAGAGAGAAGAGAACAGACATATACAATCTTGCTAGTCACTTCTTTTCTTTGATCCTGGTAAAACACTTTTCAGGATTGGCCTGGAATAAACCGACTAATCCGACAGGAGTTACGGGTGGAAATGACGCCGTAAGAGGCCTCAGTAGCGGTCATTTTCAGAGTCGATTTCACAGGTCCTCATATTCTAGTTGTAGTTTATGAAAATAATCAGAAAATTTGTGGTAAAAGCTGAAAAGAATCAGTATAAGTAGAATATCGACAAGATCATCAAGTACCTACTTAGGTTGACCAACACACCTGTGACTCACGAGTGTTAGTGGTTGCATAGATGGAACGAGTGAAGCTAATGGACGAACCGCCCCTAAAGTACCTAGAACATTTTCTGCTACGGGTTTATCCATGCTGATCAGGCATGGGGATGTCAATTCAAAAGATATAAAGTAGTGACATGGGAAATTAAGAACAAGAGAAAGCTTCGATGGTTGTGGTCGAGATAAGACCCGTTTATCGGAAGTTTTTACTGGAAATCTGATTGGCTACGGTAACGATCCGGAAATCCCAGCTTCCAAACACACAAATTGTCAATTAACGAACTCACGTCCCAAGGTTAACAGGTATCTTTTTGTTTATCCTATTCCATTAAGCTTGCGTCCGTATCGAGCGCTGTAGGCAAGGCTCGAGCGGTGCGCCGTTGGAGGAACACCACTAAGCCCTAGGGCTTAGGGGTATTCACCCTTAACGATCCCAGGGAGATATAGGTCGTCAACGGCTAATAGCATTGGGCCGGTTGGGCCTGCCTATAGGGCCCCATATAAGGATCCCGGATCGGTTTAAGCTGGTTGTGATTGCCAGATAGGCAGAAGGGCTTCGTCTGGCGGAGTAGGCCAAATGAGGGACCGAAGACAAAAATTTGTTAACTCACAGCGAAGAATAATTGACAAATCGGCCAAGATTTGGCCCCTAAGAACGGGTCCATTCCAATCTTTAGCATGGCGGGTGTTGATTTCACGAGGACCTTGCGGGTGAGGACCTTGGGGACGTAGAGACACCTTCGGCCAATGAGGCTCTCGTTCTGCTTCTAGAATCGAAGGAGATCTGGCTTAAACACGTGGTGCGGTAGCTTATTTTTGTTTTTATTTTTCAACTTTATTCCAACATCGTCCTTTGTATTCTCCTGCCCTGCGATGACCTGTATACCCTGATGTTGCGCCAGTGAAGGAACCATGCTGTGCTGCTGTCGACGACGGTGTTATCGGGGAACATATAGGCAACTATTGCTTTCCGCGATATTGCATCAGTTCTCATTCGTTTCACAGGTTGTTATGAACCTCTCAGCAGTGCTTGTGCTGCGACCTTTCCAAAAGGCGGAATCGACTTGGGAGGAGCGGACACAGATGAGAACTCCTAGTGCACAAAATCAGTCTCCAAAAATCAACATCTCATGTCTCTATGAAACTGCTGTTAAACTTGAAGTCGTTGTTGATATGGGCATGAAATGCTTTGAATCATTGCGTGGTCCCTGCTGAGGACGTCCTTCGCGAAGTTCTTGACTGTCTGGAGTGGAGATGATTTGCACCCACCAATTAGCGCCTAGGAAGTCTCGGGTTGAACCGTTGAGGAGTATGCGTCCTTTGGTGTATCGTGCCACGCTGGAGCAATAAGTAGCCGAAATTGTGCGGCCTGACCCCTTGGCTTTCCAAGGTTTTCTTTCTTGCGTTGGAAACGGACTCAACAGCACTCAAGCAACACTCAGTTTTTCCATCTTGAAGTTAGCTATGGGACTACACTTGAATCAATCCCAGCGTCTAGAGTTGGTGATTTCTATATCGCTGTGTTTCTTCATTGCAGAAATATCTGGTAACTTTCAAACATACTTTCATCCTGACCATGGATGTTCCTGACAGTTGTCAATTAGTTGGATTCTACACAAAATCTCTTGCCCTCGTCGCAGATGCCTTCCATTACGTGCGACTTCTAATTTTCCTTGTCCTATAATATTTTCAGAAGCTGATAAGCACCAGCTAAATGATCTAATCGGATTCGTCGTCGCATTTGCTGCTTTGAAGGTGGTTAACATTCTGCCAACACTTGTCCCCTAATCTAACGGAAAATCAGATCTCCGCAAAGAAAAACTCACCCCAAGACCTTTCCTTTGGCTGGCAACGCTCTCGACTCCTCGGTGCATTTTTCAACGGCGTTTTTCTTCTCGCCTTGGGTGTCAGCATTTTTCTACAATCCATCGAACGATTTGTTTCCCTCCAGCGTGAGTAGTATCTTGGTTACCAACCTCACAGTATGCTAATGCAGGAGCAGTCGTGGAACAGCCAAAGCTTGTGCTAATTATCGGCTGCGTTGGTCTTGCTCTCAACATCATCAGCGCTTCTTTCCTTCACGGTCGGTCCCTACAAACTTAATCCACGCTGGTTATCTGCTGATTTCTTTCTCCTTCCAGAACACGATCACTCCCGCAATGAGCTTCCAGGCGCCGCTGATACACCGGTGAATACAGAGGACGGGACAGGCCAGGTCAATATATACTCCAATCAGATGATATTATCTCCAACGTACTCATCTCCTCCAGGTCTTTGCAGTGCACGATAACCACCGACACAATAATCTCCAGCCAACAAAGAAAGGGTATGATCTCGGAATGCTCGGTGTTCTGATACATGTGCTTGGCGACGCTGCCAATAATGTTGGCGTCATCATCTCCGCGCTCGTAATTTGGCTCACTACATACCCGGCTCGATATTACGCGGACCCAGCTGTTAGTATGGCTATTGCGATTGTCATCCTTACAACGTCGATCCCTCTAGGTGTGTCTCCCCGGCATAATATACTCATACTGAAAGCTAAGTGGTGCGTATCTAGTGAGGAATTCAGGCAAAATCCTACTTGAAAGTGTCCCGAAGGGTATCAATCTAGGCGATATCCGACACGATCTCGAAACTGTGCGTTTCAAATCTCCTCTCCCTTACCAGACTAACTAACCATTGGCGATGAAACAAAGATCCCGGGTGTTTTGTCCGTACACGAACTCCATGTATGGCATCTTAACCAAGAGAAAGCTCTGGCATCAGTCCACGTCGCCATTTCCAACGAGACTGTTTCCGATTTTGTGCAGATAGCAAAGACCATGAATGATTGTTTCCATAGCTATGGGATTCATTCTGCTACGGTGCAGCCGGAGATGGGATCGATTCTGACCTCAGGGAGCGCGACGAGCGTTGACGGTCAGGACGACTGGTCGCAGTTGTGTCAGGTTAAATGCGGTGCTTCTTGTGAAGTGCTGACCTGCTGTGGTTAGTGCTACCTACTTATACGCAAAACATATCAAGGTATAGTCGTGAAGTTTGGATTAAAGTATTAGAGGGGTAATTCGTTCAGGTGAACGTTCGATGATGAGATTACTTAGACGGCACCGTATTAGTTGAGAAAAAAATCATCCAAGGAAGGGGACAATCAATCTAGCATTTGACGTTTCAAATGATGCCGAACCTTCAAGTTAGACAAAAATAATAGTCGGAAGGAGATTCTAGGACCCTACTACTTTAGAGCTCTAAAAAATCCACTAGAATTGAAGAGATCAAGTCAGGGGTAAACATCTATTTAGCCCTTTGATCCGTTAATCCTAGGTATTCCTATATTGGGAAACAAAAGAGAGATTAAGGAAACAGAGTAGACACGGTGGTTTCAGGGCTTTAAGGCAGGTCATCTCAACTAGAGCCAAGTCGGCCATTGCAGATTCGATGTGGTTGCATCGCTTTGTAATTCAGTGGCATACATGCAAGGTCCATGACTGTTCTGCTGAGCGGATCGAGACTTCACCGGACTTATCTTCATGATTGATAGATCCGGCGCCATCAAGATCGGTACACAGACCTTGAACATTCCCTCCTCTAGGCCCAACGTAGTGCCCAGATGAAACATGACATTGTTATGAGTCGTTGAATGTCCGCAGCTGAGTCCGTAGGCGCTTATTGACAATCGTATGTCGCTCAATAGAAGAATGTGGCCATAGATTTTGGTGCACACGAGGTAGATCTGTCGAGGCTGTGAAATCCTAGATTAATTGCTGTCCGCAAGGAAACGCCACGAACCCATGGCAATCAATACCCATCACCAGGCTTGGACTGACGTCCAGCCGCCCATGCTCGATATACCGGATCCTCACCCCTCTTGAATGCTTCCTTCTTCAACCGTGCCAACTCAGCAGTCTTTTCCTCAACTTCAGCCGTCAACAAAATACCTTGACTATCGTTTTCTGACGGTTGCGCATCTGCCAACTCATCCAAGCTCAGTCTTATACGAGCATCTTCATCCAATGCTCCATCTGCCTCTTGCCATTTCTTAAGCTCATTGTTGGCGTCACGGATCCTCCACAGTGTTTGATAATAATAATTTACTTCATTCTCTCCACCAAAACATATCCCAAATCCATCGCAAAGACAAGCGTTCTGCGATGGACAAGATACCTCCTGTCCAGTAAAAACCAAATGCCAAATATACTCCAATACCCTGCCAGACATCGTATCCCGCAGGTCGGTATTTATCAACCACTGGCGATAATGCAGAAATCTCTCACGCGGAATCGTTCGTACTCGTTCTCTCGATAGCGCAAACTGTGCACAACACGGTTGTGCGAGAACCTGGGGAATATCCATATTTGGAAAAATCTCACTCCAAGCTTTGGCTATGAGCCTTTCTTCCTTTTTGTCGAGGTCCTCATCGATTGCGCCTGGTTTGAGCCAATTGGGACATCCGGGTGACCAATAGCAACGCATGTTCATGTATCCTTCACGAGTGACTCTTTCGAGACTCAGACGACGCAGCATCTCAGCTGCGTCAAATTCAAAGATTTCTTCATTGTGCCACGCGAATTGATGCGCATGCATGAATGCCATGATATCCGGCAAGTTATCGTAGTTATCAATGATATAAGTCAAATAAACCATGGCTTCATGTCCTTTATTTTTCGGTGGATGTAACGGCGCTCTGGGATCATCGACCACGTATATGGACACATCCCAACCGGAGCCATTGAGTTTCGTCTCAGTCCATGTAGTATTTTCCTCCTTTGTTTTCGCCATAACCAATGTCTTGGAGTAAGGCGATCCTTGCTTCTTGGGAATACCAGACACAAATTCACTGATATTGAATGGTGGTGCAGACCCATCCGGCATATAATAAGAGGCTGCTGAAGATGGTCTTGAGTGAATGACATCTCCTAATCCCACTTTTTGGGGTATGCTACGCCATTTGTCACCGGAGAAGAAAAGATGCCATGCTGCAAGAATGAGTGTAAAGGTGCAGACTGAGATCCCTAGCCCGGGAAGAGCGTAGTTTGACCGATGCATAGGGTAGGTTAGGTATATCGAGGAACGTTGTGAGAATGTATCATTGAACGGCGAATGCTGGGATAAACATTTCTATTAGTCCAACAAGTACCGTAGGTGATTTTTATCGAGCCATACGCTAAAGTAAAGTGAGAACGACGATGTCAAGCATCTATGATTCTATGCGCGTCGTCATCAAGGGAAAAGGGGCTAGCACGAACACAGCCACGTGCTAATCCGAGATTGTCTTAGCTTCTCCGCCGGTCTCCGTTTGCAGGGCTTATTATTTTAACTTCTTCTCCAACATACACAAAAAACTTCTCAAGGTATTGACAATTGCTAATCAAGTACTATTAGCTGATATGCGCGTGTTGGAAGTCCCTAAGCTTTTTGGAGAGTCTGCCTGAGCGCCCTCGGCGAAACACTAACCACCTTACCCGTACCAGTGTCCAACTCGAACAGAAACTCATCAACACCAACATTTCCATACTTGTAAGAATCCACGAACTCCCAAGAGATCGATGATCCCGTGACAGGGCCAATGAATTTGTTGGAAGTTGTTGGAGAGCCAAACACGGCCCGAAAAGATTGCATTAGACATGACCCGTCTCGCTTCTGCTGTAAAGCTGTTGGATAAAGCCGGACCTCGAGGCTATCACTCCCAGTCAAAGCTTCGGCAACTTGGAGCATATCTTGCGAATCACTGACCCATTGCGTTACTTTGAGTCCGGGTCCGTTATCCATACTGATCACTAACGACGAATTCTTTTTATCCGTCCCTTGCCCACTATAGACTCCTGTATAAATCTGTCTAGCTTTCTCTCTCGCCGCCAACTCTAACGCAGGAATCAACGACTGAGCAACAGCATCTGTTAACGCTGCAACGAGTTCCGTAGTCCCTGGGCCAGCCGCAAGAATGGTGAATCCAATATTGTAGTCCGGTAAAAGAGCCGTCATAGACGAATAAGCGCCCAAGTCACCGGATTTAGTGTAGAGATCGACTGTACGTCCATCGACATTCTCGAAAGAGTATATTTCCCATGGTGCGCCGACGGAATAGGAGGGAGATGCTGTGTGTGTTATGGGTTTGAGCCATCTTCGTGTTGTTGCTGGGGATAGAAGGGCGTTGTTGAGGATTGCTCGGCCGACGGTGGAGAGGTCTTTGATTGATGCGTACAAGCCTCCGGCTCTATCATATAATAATTAGGAGTGTCATTGTCAGGAAAGGCTATTCACTTACGGAGTCTCGTCCCCAGCGCTCAAGTTCCAAAGACTGGTCGATGCATTCCGAGGTATGATTCCCACGTTATCCGCCGGTACAGTGTAATACGAACTATTGAGTCCAAGAGGCTCAAAAAGATATTCCTCTAATAAAGCATCGTATGTTTCGTTGGTGATGGCCTCCAAGGCATAAGATAAGATCTGTATAGCAGCATTCGAATAGATTGGTGTATATGACGTTGGAGCTATGGGATGTGTGTTTGTTATGCCGTCGAAGAATTCTGTAAGTGTCCAATCTGGTCAGTTCGATCCGGGATTTGCAAGTCCAGTAGAAGGAGATAACGTACGAGCTCTGGTACAAGGCGCCGTCACTCCACATGGCGGCGTCTCATTCTTGCTAAGAGACGGAAATCCTTCCCCCGTCAGATCAGGATCCATAGTAGCTAGATCCGAGAATGCGTCTAGAATGAATTAAAGCAATCAGCCACTGCCCCCAATTTCTCCAGATCCATGAGTGATTGGGAAAGACGAAACTGACAATCCCTCCCAACACCAGAAAGATGACTAGCCAACTCCTGAATCGTCACATCTTCCCAAGACACATAATCAACCGAATCATCGCCTGGAGCGGCGTTAATAGCTGCCTGTAACTCCGGCACCCACTTCGTAACCGGGTCATGCAAGTGTGCCTCTCCAGCGGTAACCAGAAACAAAAGCACAGTCCAAAGTTTGGATCCGCTGCCAATCCGGAAGACCGTATTCTCGTCTACCTCTTTTACCCCGGAGGATGAATTCTGCGTCGCAGGTGAAGTATAAAACCATTGAAACAAGGTATTGTTTCCGTTGTCCATTCCGATGGTGTCAGATGAAAAGATCTGGAGTGCGAATGAGGTATCTTCTGAGTTGATTACGGATCTGGAGGTAGATGTAGAGTTTCCAGCAAGAATGATGTCCTCAAGTGTTGTTGTAAGGTTCATGGTCATGTCATGGAATGCATTGTTTGAGGAAAAATTGGCAGCGTGAGGGAATACAGGCCCGAGAAGGGGACTATATCTATTAGCTTGGCCTTTGGCTGTAGCCATTAGACCTAATAATGCAAGTAGTGCGTTTTTCATCGTTGAAAACGTTGTTTGGATTATGTTTTGAATGTAATGAGTATTCGAGAGAAACGATTATGTCTGTTCACAGGCTCAAAGACCCCTTTTATCTGTCGAGGAATATTTTGATACTCCCGTTTCCACTTCGCATAGCATCATTCAGGACCATGATCAAACATGGAAGCCTTGACGTAGAGAGGCTTAGAATCAGTATTTAGTAGTACCAGTATAAACTCAATCATTATTTTTAGAATGACAAACTACAGAATACTGCAGGTCAGATAGGCACAGCATTTCTAGAGCCGCTAAACTTCAAACTACGAATAAGAGCATCTGGCTACTATCTCTAGGTATAGCATGATATGTCAGCATCTTCAGCATCTTCAGCATCCTGGCTGGGTTGCAATTTGATACATCTATTAATAGTAACCATTAAGTTAGGGTTAGATCCGCAGATCTGGGGCCATTTTCAGCCCCTATTAAAGACTGACTATAAAATACCAGCTGTATCCACGGGATAATCTTATTATTTGGATGCCTAATATGAGCTTAATTTGGTTTGCGAGAATAGAAGTGCAATGAGGAGAACTTGGAGTCATCTATTTTCTTTAGGTTCAGATGTGCGAAGAAAGATCAGGTTTATTCCCAGTTCCCTTTTTGATTGAACCGAGTACACAACCCTATTTGAGAGCAAGATTTCCTGGGAATTGAAAGATAAGTAAAGCGCCAGGTGTAATCACGTATATTCTTCATGATAAGGATAAATCAAGTTTCACAAGAAGGAATAAGCGGGAGGGTATGATGCATGTTTGGAAAAGACAGTTATGAAGAAGAGAGAGAAGAAGTAGAAAGAAGAAGACGCCCAGAAAATGATAATTTTTCGACAAAACAAATTACAGCTAGAAAGAAGATGGAATTCGTATCCTTCTGGTTTTTTTTTTTTTTTTTTTTTTTTTTTTTTTTTTGATAAAGTGCCTATACAAAAAGTGGGTGGTATAAAACCAAATCAATCTTCTCCTTCATCGTTGAGGTCTTCAACCGTTGTGGCTCGAGCCTTGCCTTTATCGTCTGATGACGAAGCTGCATCTGCGTTTTGACTAGATGAGGAGTCTGCGGGGATGTCATTCTTTTTCGAATGTTGAGAGTCGGTATTACGGTCGCCTCCCCATTGGAAAGAGGGGCTGATTCTATTGTACTCGTTTCTAGGTTTTTCTGTTTCAGTCGGTGGATTGGATTCGTTATTACTGACATGCAGCAGTTGATTATCTTGAGTCGAGGTGGTAGTGTCCGATAGCTGGTTGTCGTTGGAAGCACGTGGAGGAAGAGGTTCAAACAATCGAGGATCAAGCACGGAAGGTGGTATGGACGCTGTCGCGGGTGATCCAGCTGTTGCTGTGTTACTCGAAGGTTCTACTCGCCGCAACGGCGTTAATGTCCATCCTGGCGGAAGTGTAAGCCCCGGTGGAAGTCGACTGTCGCCAGCAGGAATTGGAGACGACGACTGGCCACTTAAATGGTGGATGGTGGTAGGTACTGTATTGTTTAGTGTCGACGTAGTCGTGGCAGCGGATGTAGGAGGGATAGCAGCAGATGTGGAGTGTGACTCTGGGGGTTGAGAAGTAGAAAGATTCTGTTGCGCGGTTCGTAGTCGCTGAAGCTCTGTTTGCAAAGCCCGTAAAACATGTAGTTGCTCTGCTGTAGCTCGTAGACTCTGGTATTCCTGAGAAATTTGTTGTTCAAGATTTGCCAGCTGCTGCTGGATGCTGGCTAAGTTGGTTGGCATCACCTCGGGTTGCAAAACATTGAAACCTTGTGGAGCTGCGTGAGGAGCTTGAAGAATTTGTTGAGGTTGGTGAGGTCGACCGCCGAAACCAAATCCAAACCCGATTTGTTGAGCGCCTGGGGGAATATTTACCGGCGGTGGATTGTTTCCATGAATCTGTTGATGCAAATTCCGGAAAACATCCCCTCGACCTGCACCGAAACCGATACGGAAAGGTCCAAATTGATATATCCGCGCCTGCGGTTGGCCGCCGCCAGCCACATTATTCACAGGTGCAGCTTGATTGGGGCCTAGTTGCGCTCCTGGGACCGCATTTGCGCGACCATCATGGTTTCCATTGTTCGCCGGATACTGTTGATTCCGTGGCACAACTACTGGTCGTCGACACATTGGACAATTTTGCTGCCGCTCCAGCCAGCTTCTGAGACAAGAGAAATGAAGAATATGACCGCATGGAAGCTTCTTTGGCCGGAGTCTCTCTGGTACGATTCTTCTGTGTCCATCGGCCGCTGGTTGTTGCCACGGAGTCATCTCTTCTCGGCAAATGATGCAGACATCCTCCCTCGTTATCTCTTCTGCCGTAGCATCGGGGTATCTTTCGTTCATATCTCGTGTCGCTGTGCGGTACTTCATGAAATCAACGAGACGCCGACCGAATGAACGGATAGTGACAACCACATCTCTCAATATATGAATGGGCAGGCCGTAGAATGTGAAGAGAATGGCGAAGAAGGTCAGGTACACGACAAGTTTGCAAAAGTCGGTTATAAGGTCTAGATAGAACACCCAGCGACCCTTTTCCTCCCACCCAGGAATATCGAGCTCCATCTCGTCTACGTCGTTTTCTTCAAGAAGGTTAGCCGGAAGCCCTTCAGCGCCGGATTCGCGGTGTTCGCGTATTGCTCGTTCCCTCTCCGAGCGAATTTCAGCCCTGCGCTCTGCTAGCTTGGCCATCTTCTGGCGGTACTTGATATATATTTCGACCAGTGAGATACAATACCGCGCCAGAGTTGATGTAGACAAAATGGTCAGGATGGCGAATTCAAAGCCAAACATGACCATCATGTCCGCACGAGCTGACTCCAGTACGGTCCTTACTGCATAGTCCAACATGAGAATATCGTAAACGACGGACAATACTAGCGATGTCGCGAGACGAGCATGGAATAAGCGGGGATTCGCCGGCGGTTGTTGTTCGAGGATTTCAACTCGGCCCTCACCAATCCAACCCCATACCTTGCCCACGAGAAGACAGACAAACATGACCAAAAACCAAACACCCAGCTCTCCACGGAATATGGTCATCGCAAGGCATGTTTCCGTCACGGCGAACCAGGCCTTCTCATACAGTTGTTCGGTCTCGATGGGGCGTAATCGTCCGTATAAGAGTCGCTGAAGGCCGTAGAGAAAGTATCCAGTAGCGACGAGAAATAAATTCGTCAATATCTTTATTCAAGTGCAATGCGTTAGCCCGATGAGTCTTATGGCTGTTCGTCAAGAGCCTACTAACCATGAGATTGGCGCTACTCTGGGAAAGATAAACTGCAGCTGCATAAAAGTTGGATCGCTGGTGCAACGCCTTTAGAATCACACCGGCAGCTAGGGTCGCCGAGACCTAGATAACGCGATATCAATACCTGCTAAATATCAACATAGTGGCGATGGTGGTGGTTGAACTCACCCCAGCGTATGCCGCTAATCGCATGCTTGGTTGCCGATATGAAGCTCACTCGACAATTACAAAGGGATCATTGGTAGACAAGCTGCTTAGCAGGAAGATAATAGGAAAGACACACTCGAGTTAGGAAGGCATTCTTTATGACGAATAATAGCACAAAGGCGATGAATCGCAAGCTGTGCAGTTGATGGTTAGCTGTCAAAGTCGCGTGTCGAACAAGCCAGCTATCATTAACGAATTATCCGGAGTTGCCAATTCCCGGCGTCTGGAGAGTACCCCGCTTATGTCAGCCGCTTGACAGCCCAGGCATCATCATTTGTTACCATTTTTCTTCAATATTCTATATTTTCTTAATTTATACTTGATTCTTTGACGATGAGCTCGTAATCTTTTTTAGCTTGAATATTAGTTGAGGTCGAATGTTGCGTCTTTAACCGAGCTCTGCACGTGACTGCCGATGACGCGGAATGAACGAGACGAGCAACCTCCTCCTTGATAGCTCGTATCCCTTGGAGCTTCTCCTTCATTACGATCAATGTGATGGGAGCAACACGGCAGAGGGCCTATCCAAGCTGCAGAGCTCTCGGAACAACATGAGGAATTGTATTTGACTGTCCATCGAACCTATACTCTATAAGATCGTTTTGTTTATTGTTTAGAGCTTCTTGGATAACACTAACAAGGCAACATGGCGGCGCAACATCCACCACTATTTACTGCATCGCGCTTGCAGACAGCGACCTACCTGCTCGGTGTCTGTCCTTTCTCTATCGCTTTTTTGGTTTTTCTCAATTCGTCCATATCATTTGTGGTGACGGATCTGATTGGGCTGGAGAAAGGCGAAGGAGATGCTGTTGGATCACTCGGGTTTGCTGATGAGCTGTTGGCGCTGATTGCTTGTCCGGTTTGGGGATTACTGTCTGATAAGATTGGAGTGCGTTATGTAAGCCGTTGCCAGATTCATGGTCTATCCTTCGACAAAGTCTGACTGTTTGGTTTGCTCAGGTCTGCACTATCGGATACACGATCATTGCGCTGTCATTGGTCCTTTTCGTACAGGCATCCAATGTCTACCCACAGCTCCTTCTCGGACGACTTTTCTTCAGCTTAGGGGGTTCGGCTGTCTCAACCATGGTGACGGCTACTCTGCCTACAATTACAGGAGGCAATCTTCCTCACCAAGATCCTCCTCATCAACGACGCTCAAACCACGCTTGGAGACCATCTCTTTCATCAGAGATCACCATTACTCCATCTCGCTTCGAACGGAGTCGCTCTCGAGAGCAAATACCCGAACCGGCTCCAACATCGTCGTCTTCTCGACTTGCAGGATTTGTCGGGTTGTTTGCAGGTTGTGGTGCTCTGATATCACTTGCCGTATTCTTACCTCTCCCTGCATACTTTGAGAAATTTGAGAAATCCGGTTCCACACCAGCCCAGGCGATTCGACAGAGCTTTTATGTTGTTGCATCTGTGGCACTACTAGTTGCGATCGCTTGTTTCTTTGGGCTCCGGAATCTTCCTGGGGAGGAAGAGAAGCATATCCAGTCGCTTTGGCAGGGCTCCCAGTCAAATGAAGAATACCCCGGCTTGCGGACAAGGACAACCACCAACTATGGTGAAGATCTCTTACACGCACTTAAACTCGGTTTTTTACATCCTGATATCTGCTTGGGCTACATCGGCGGGCTCGTTGCTCGCGCGTCATCGGTCGCAATATCCCTCTTCATACCATTGTTCGTCAATTACTACTACCGAAAGCTGGGATTGTGTCAAAAGACTGATCAGGACAAAGTCCCTTCAGGCGGTCTTGGTGATATCAAAAAGTCATGCCCGGAAGCCTATATACTAGCGTCAATTTTGACTGGCGTATCGCAATTGGTAGCCTTGCTTACTGCTCCAATATTCGGTTACTTGTCCGAAAGGTCCCGTCGATATAATCTACCATTACTCTGTGCTGCGCTTCTGGGGATAGTAGGATATATGACTTTTCCTTTGATATTCAATCCGCAACTCCAAGTACCACATGTAAATGGTGGTGAATTCGCTATCGTGTCTTCTATCGGCATTAGCCAAATCGGCGCTATTGTCTGCAGCCTTGGAATTCTTAGCAATGGAGTTCTGAATATCGGTTTTAGCGACAATCACCAGGGAAGTGGAAGCGAGTCATCGCAAGAACCAACAGACTCCATTCAAACTGCTGATGAGAACAACTCTCACACCGAACATGATCCACTGATTGCAAAACAGGGTAAGAGTCTCGCCTCTTCGGACTTGAAACATTTGAAAGGGTGTATTGCTGGAATATATTCGCTTTATGGTGGAGCCGGTATCCTCCTGTTGACGAAGCTGGGTGGGCTACTCTTTGATGTGTCTTCGACTGGAGCACCATTTTATATCATGGCTACTTTTAATGCGATCTTGTTTCTGGCAGGAATTGGATGTATTGTGTGGCGGTCTAGAAAATCATGACGACATTTACGCTCAAGGAAATATCGTGGTTCGGACATGTAACATAAACTGAAATTACATATGCATTGTAATTGATCAGAATTAACTCAAGAATCTAAACAAGTTATACTATCTGTGAACTTTCATCTGAACAGTAGATATTTCATAAAAATAGAATAATAGTAGATGTTCATCGTGCAGTGCTCACACTCCACAGCAACCTTGTTTATTCAACCCCGCTCATCTCCACCAGAGAGTCCGGAACTATTCACACCACATACCTTAATTGAACTTCACACCATGCTTATGGCGACGACTTAAGGGTCTACTACATAGAGTCCAATAAAACCCAGATAGGAGGTCAATCAAAATGAATCTTGGCTTAACAGAAAGTCTGCCCTCGCTCGTCTCGAGACGATTCGTGGCAGCAAAAGACTCCGGAAATCTGATATTCTCAGCCACCCAGCTTGCTATACTAAGCAGTAAGCGTGGTATAGGTGTATGCCCTTCATCCTTCTGCCATCTAAATGAGAGAATGAAGAAAAAAGAGAGATCAATAATATATCACAGTACCAACTCCGCTACTGTCCAGCTCTAGCAAAGAAGCCAGAAACACAGTCCCAACCTTCAAACCCAACCGGCCCAAAACCAGACCCGTTCGAAAACCCATCTACAGATTTACTCATTACCGAGGTACCATCAACTTCAAAGACTCATTTTTTGATTCTGAACAAGTTCCCTGTTATCCCGAATCATTTCATACTTGCGACAAAACGGTTCGAGAAACAGACCGATCTTTTGGAGAAGGAGGATTTGGGGATTGCGTATGCTTGTTTGGAGGCTTGGTTTGATGGTGATGATGATGGTTTAGTCAGAAAAGAGGAAAAGGGGGGAGGGAGGAGGTTATTTGCGTTTTTCAATTCGGGGGAGGAAAGTGGTGCATCGCAACCGCATCGACATCTACAGTTCTTGCCGATTGAGGATATGCGTGCGCAACTAGAGGATTCAAAGTCAGATAATTCATCTGTATCTTGGACGCCGTTAATTGATCTGTTCTTGACCTCGACGAATGTGCAAATCTCTTCATCTGGGATTCGACATCTACCCAATCTACCCTTTCAAAACTTTGCGCTTCAGATCCGATCTCCTCCATCTATCGATGCATTACACGAAATGTACGTAACCCTCTACCGAGCCGCTCTCCTCGCGTCAAGGATGACATCTCCAGAGGAAACGGCACGAACCTCCGGCCCAGCTGCAATAAGCTACAATCTCGCAATGACGAGGGACATCATGATGATTGTTCCCAGGAAGAAAGAGGCTCATACTATTCCCGGATTACCGGATGCAGATGCCGTGTCGTTGAATGGGACAATATTAGCGGGGACATTGATGGTGAAGACGAAGGAGCAGTGGGATCATCTAAGGAGAGATGCGGAGGTGATTAGTGAGTTGTTTGGGGAGGTTGGGATAGCTAGCTATTCAAGTCACCTATGAACAACCTCTGTAAATATAGGCATCATACAATAGCCTAAGAGAGAAGAGTCTGCATAGATCCATTTCATTTCATTACTGCATACGTCTTGCAACTTCCTAGCTATCTTGTCTTGGGATTCTAAGTACATCCGAGCTACCTAGCTACGTACTGATCGGAAGAAGAAGGAAAAAGAAATCAAAATTATAAACCGGTACTCCCCCGAGATCATAATGGTATCTTCCCGTCCAGCTGATACTCCTATTTGACGCCTTCCCGGAGATCTCAATCATCGGTTTGAAAAATAAAATCACATGAAGAAAAAAAAAAATTGATAATGAAATGAATGTAAGAAGATTGTCTGGCCGTGAGTCTCATGGGTCTCATCACGTCGTGTTCACAATTGGGTCTGATTCTCGTTGGTATTCTTCGTCAAGAGAAGAAGAGAACGATAGGATGGAGAGAGAAATCAGACCTGTTGGGCGCGACCAGTCACCGCGAACCACTTCTTCTTGGTGGTCATAGCGCCGAAGCGATAGGTTCCACCGTGGTTGATAATGAATTCACCAACACCCTTCCAGGAGATATCTTTCTCAATACCCAAAGGGAGGGTTGAGACAGTGTACACCTTGCCAGGCTCATGGCGGTAGATTTCTCCGTTGGGTTTGCGACGAGGCGCCGTGTTATTTAGAAGTGTGGTGGCTTGCTCCAAGACACCTTGCTGGAGAAGGACGATCTGTATGTTTTCGAGGTGTCAGTAAATGATTCCTTTGTAAGCAACGAGTGAGAGGAAATTGAAGGAAAGAGAAAGCCAGTGGACTCACATCTATCAAGGTCCATTCTGGTTTGCGCACACGCTCATGCTTTTCCTTGGTGCAATTACGGAAACGACCACGAAGAGTCGACTCAGCGGCAGTCCAGCCTGCAATCGCGCGAATCTGCCCATACGACAGTTTCAAGCTCTTTCCCATGACAATGTAACGGTCTCTAGCAACGTTGTCGCCTGGTGTTGGGATTGGGATTTTTCGCATTTCTCGCAGTTTGAGGGGTGGGATGGTATCCAAGACTCTCTGCCTGTCACGCTGAGCCGGTGACAAAGGAGTAGTGAACGAGCTGGAAAAACGCCAAGAATCGGACTCGTCGGTCGAAGTGTCGGTGTCGGTGTCGGTGTCGCTGGCCGGGGATCCCTGGTCATATGGGACTGGGACGGTAGATGTCATTACAACATAGTGTCCTCCCATACCCTGAGCCCCTGGATTTTGAGCAAATGTAACGTAGCGGTATCGCTTGTCACGACGACGATAAGCGCCAGGCCTCACCGGAGCTCCTGGAGGAACCATTGCGGATTCAGGGATATGGTGGTGAGTCAATGAGCAATCAGGTGTGGGTGGCATAACCCCTGAAGCTTCCAGGGTTGCAGCCCCCCTGCCTGAAGGAGTACCTGGGTCAGGCATGGCTGAAGCAGGCTCGATGGACGAAGGTACCACGTATGAAACAGGTGCCGGAAAAATGGTTGTAACCTCGTCAGCGGACATGAACTGCTGAGGAGCCCCAATCTGAGGTCCCGTCATACCTTGGTTTGTGGTAAGACCATAAGTAACAGAGCCATAAGTAGAGTCATAAGTAGCAGCGACATAAGCAAAAGGTTGGGCATGCTGGTAGCTTTGTGCAAAGGTATGGTACGTGCCAACTGGATAGTGAACAGAATGGTCGTCTGAAGTGACCGGAGTACCGTTTACAGGAACCACGTCGACAGAAGGGGAGGCAAGGCCACTGACAGAACTGGGAACAAGGCTAGCAGCACCGGCAGTAGCACCTTCAGCTGTTGCCCAATATGACTGAGTGGTCCAAGCCGAGTTGACAGGATACATGAGAGATGCAGTGGTGGTTGGGACATGAGAATAGCCAACGCTGTCCTGTTGAAATGCAGTTGAGGACGCAGGATATGCAGATGGAATGCCTTGGGGAGCAAATTCATGAGCATAATTGGCTTCCATAGTCTCAGCGCTGGTGACAGGCTTGATGTTCATGACAGGAGTGGGCTCAGCGAGAAGACAGGGAGACAACGGTGCAGGCCACGCAGCAGCAGGGCTCAACGGGGCCTCAGAAATAACAGGATTATCACGATATGGGTTAGAGTGGTAACCACCCATGCCTAGAAAGGCACTATCAACATGAGTAGACTTGGGAGACATGATGTACGGACGACGCTGGATGTCAACAGGCAAATAGGCGCAGACAAGGGCCCTTGTCGAAGGTCTTGAGGGGATCAGGATGACAAGATTGTGGTCAGAAGAGTCCAAGGCGATATGAGGAAGTGATGGTGAAGAGAGATGAAGAGGAAAAAAGATTCTGTCGAGGAAGATTGACAGAAATAGAGGGTGGCTGGGAGGAGAGAAGATGAAGAGGAGGGAAGAAGAGTGGGAAGAGGAAGAAATATTTGGAGGGGAAAGACGAGGCAGGGGGAAACACGACACGACCTCGTCCTCGTCAGAGCTCTCTGGGTCCCCCTCCCTGATTGGATCTCATCTGTTCACCTGTTTTTATATCAATTGAGATTTGATGTTGACAATATCAGCTGACTGTCCTTTCTCAATGTTCTGACTGTCAGAATAGATAAGGAGGTCAGATGCCAGATGAGATTTCGAGGAGAAGATTGCCCAGCCTCAACATAAAGGAAGCAAGTCTAGTCAATGTCTTACTACTAGTTCGACGCTTTACAAGGCCTGCATAGTATAATAGTAGTATAATTCTTCATCGTACTATTCTTTTCTTATCCATAAACCACTATCTAGGTAAAAGAGATCTCCTTATATAAGAGGATGGCACCATAGACGTCGAAGATCCGCATCAAGAACAGACGGACACGTTAGTATGCCTTAGTCTGATGTTCTAGAAGATTTCATTTCTTTTTCCTACTGCTGTAAGTGTCTACGTAAGAATTTTAGAATGCTTGTACTCTAGATGAAACCGAAAGAAACGAGACTGCATGAAGAGTAGTCTGCAACAGTAGCCACTAGGTAGACCCAACGTCGAATCTGTAGACCTATCGGAAGTTGTCGACGATATTCCGATCTTGAATTTCTTACGTCTCGTGTGGGTGAAGCATTTTTCCTTTTTATCCCGCCTCGTTGGACGCAGAGATGGGATAAGATCTCTTCTAAGTCAAAGTCCTCAGTCTCGTCTGATTGGGTGTGTATGGTGTGTATTCAGCCTTGTAAGAACCCTTATATGTACTTCCAGTGCATATTGTATTTATTTTCTTCTAGAAGGGTTTCTAACTGTTCTAGGGGTTTTATTCTGCCTGGGTTCTGCAGCAGTGGACTCGAGGAAGTGCAATAGTGAGATGCGAGACATGCGTGTTTTGGTTCCTGTAGGCCGGTTAGACGCGCATGGGAACTAGTTTCCTGCTCATAGCGAGAATTTGCTTATTAGAACGCCTGGAGAACTCTGCAGGAAGTTGAAAAAGCAATACAAGGGTGAATAGAGCGGAAAAAGCAAAAACGGACTATACACGAAGGAAGAAATCCTCTAGAAGCCTGCAAAAGACTGGATTTGGAATCAGAGTTAACGCAATAGTCAACCTACATGTCTTAGCCATTTAGCCACTTGTCTACTGCAAGAAATCACCTCAAAACTATCTAGTGGGCGAGAATGACTGCCAGAAATGTTCCTTGGTGGTTGAGTTTTGAGCGCTTGAATATATTATTGGGAAAATAATATGTTGGGGCTTTTGACCAACTAGACCAAAAAGCTGCGCGCATACTAGGTGATCTAGTATGGATGTAAATAGCTGGCAAAGGTGATATGTGATGTGAGGTGATATTCCCAACATAATACATGGTCGATTCGACAGGTAAAGACCGCCCCAATATTACAACAGTTCTCAGAGTTAAACTAACTAGGAGCAGGTTACGAGTTACTCGAGCATTATTACATCTTCCAGTGCCCTGCAGATACCAAACCTTCCGATCCAACACATTGTCGTCAGTGTGAACGTCGTACGATTCAGGTAGCCTTCTAGAAACGATCTCAAGTCATGATTGTGATATCATCCAATATAACAGATCATTATGCATTAGATCCAATCGGTTCAGATGTACCGCAGATCGCTTGATATTTTGATACGTCCCGGTGAGATATGAGACGCGGCAAGGCGAATTCTCCGTCTGACTGTCTTAGATGCGGCGAAAAGTAAGCATTTGTTCGAACTCATAGACCTAGATACATAGTCAAAGTATCACACAAAAGCAGTGTTATCCAACCTTATCCTTTCTGTCACAGACCGAGTGGTCTTCATTTGCGCATCGATCCTCGTGTATATGAGCAATCATTCCCCATAATAGTTTCAACGCAGAGCCCGTTTCATCGCATCAAGCCATCTCAGTGGCGCTTGTATATCCCCGATTCTCCAGCGTCCGGATGCAGGTATCCCCCGTTCCGTGGACGCTTCTGCAGCTTCCAGGACGGGAGAGATGCAGCGTGCATCAATGGGAAATGCACGATCTAGCCCTTTTTTGACAGTGTAGACTTAAAAATCAAAAAGTAGACATGGAACTGACCCCGATTGGCTAGTATGAGTATTGCTTGAAAGTGCAACTAGACTCTGGCCATATATGCATCGAGTCTGCAAGTTGAATATAGCCTCAAGTGATGCATGTTAGGAGCTGATAACTTTCGATGGGGGCTATATAACACATTTCAGCTGGAAATAAGAAAATCAAGAAGGAATAGAAGCAAGCAGAGAGTAATCACCGGAAATAATGTTTTGTTGTGAGGATTGGGATGATAAACTAAACATAAAGAGAGCGGTGAATAAAGCGGTGAGCAAGTTCTGCCTGTCACTTTGCAGCTCCATGATGATTCCCCGCATAAACAGGTGCCTCTACGACTAACAGATAATTCACCTCGCTTTCTACACTATATAGCTTGTTATGAATAGCTTCAAGGTTCTTATTTTTAAGTTCGCCTGAAATATCTCCGTATTAGGAAATTTCTGTGCAAATTAGGGCTCACCAGGGTGGTGTGACTGGCATGATCACAAGGCTCAAGACTGCAACGACATCTCAGCCTCATCTTAAATTGACCTCCCACTTCTATTGTTCTGCACACTCACACCAACTGAGAACACGCACAGACTGTTAGAGAATACATTACCAAGAAGTCCTCGAAGGATGAGTTCATCCATCAAACTCGTCTCTTCAAAGGCGAGCGATGGTTACATTGGAGAAAACATTCAGGCTGATGGGAATGAGAACACCTACATCAAAGTTGATGGTAAGCATGGCGACAGTTGAATTTTCTAGCGTGGATGCTTGGTCCTAATACGTGTTTTAGAGGCACCAAAATTTGATCTAGAGTCCTACATCGCGAATTACAAAGGTACGGTCCTTATTTTCTACCTCGAGCTCCCCAAACGATAGTCACTCATCGAATCGATCAGGTCGCACGCGTTTCGATCGATTATTTCTCATAGGCAAATGCTCAACCATCTTATCCGCCGATGCCCTCAGACTAGCGGTAGGCGAAGCTAAATCCGGTAAAGACGTCGAACGATACGTGCAGGCGGTACAAGCCTTGAGTCAAGTGGCACCAAACGACCCGGACGCCGTTCTTGACCAACGCTGGGTTGATATCACGCGACAGGCTGTGAGGGCCGAGACAGACAAACTTGAACACGAGCTGAAGGGCTACAAAAATAATCTCATCAAGGAGAGCATACGCGTACGTTCCCTACTATACATACCCAAAGAAGGAGGCTGATTTGTGTAGATGGGCACCGATGATCTAGCTTCACATTATCATTCTATTGGCGACTTGGCAGCTGCATCAAAAGCTTATGCTCGTTTGAAAGACAACTGCACTACACCCAGTCACTTTGCAGCCATGCATCTAAAAACGATCAACGTGGCTATTGACCGTGGCGACTGGTTTGGCGTGCAGCAAGCTGTCGCTCGATACCGATCAGGACCAAAGCCAGAGGATGAGCATTCCAAGAGTGCACCAAAGATATCTTCTGCTTCGGGTCTGGCTCAGCTTGGACAGGGAAATTATCTGGAAGCTGCGAATCAGCTTCTCAACGCCGATCCCACGCTGGGTGATACTTACAATGAGGTTCTCACTGCAAACGATGTCGCTGTCTACGGTGGATTGTGTGCGTTGGCTTCCATGGATCGAAACGAGTTGCAACGCCGCGTGCTAGAGAACAGTCAGTTTCGAAACTACCTCGAACTAGAGCCTCATATCCGCCGGGCGATATCGGCTTTCTGCAATTCCAAATTTCGGGCCTGCTTGGATATCTTGGAGGAATACCGAGCAGATTACCTACTCGACATTCATCTTCAACGCCATATCCCAGCGTTATACAACCGGATTCGAACCAAGTCCATTCAGCAATACGCCCTCCCATTTAGTCGAGTTTCTCTTGAGGCTATGGCAAAAGTCTTTGCACCTGAAATCGTTGGGGGTGTTGCGTCACCCACCGATATCAGCTCCCCGTTCGTTCAGGAACTGATCAAGTTGATTGAGAATGGCACATTAGACGCACGCATCGACTTAGAGAAAGGGCTACTCGTTTCGAAACAGATGGACCTGCGTAGGGAAGTGATCAAGGAAGCCTTGGAGAGTGCTGAGGAATACGTGAATGAGGCACATCTACGACTTATCCGTACAAATCTTATCAATGCTGGGTTGGAGATTCGTGTTGCTCCTTCAGCGCTGACTACAGAGGAGGCGACAGGACGGACACCATGGAGTTAAACTGTGCAAAATGCTTTCAGGAACCCATATTATGGCTAAATGGACACGACGACATGATTAGATCGTAGATCATACAATACAAAGATAAATAACGGCTATCAGGCTATTCTCAGTAAGATCACAGCTTAGCCTCTATCCGCGGTAGAAGTTTAAAATCCTCCCACTGCAATTCCAGAAAATCCCATATTTGATGGAACCTATTCTCACATATTAGTCCCCTTTCCACAATCCTTATAACTCCCAAGGGACTCTTACCGATCACTTCCAAAAAAGGGCTCCTCCCCCAAGACCTTCCCACCCTCAGACTTCACAACCCAAAAGAACGGCGCTCCATACGCACCTCTATCTATCGCCTCCTGCGTTTTGGCTGTTAGTGCATCTTTCCATTTCTTATCCATCGCTGCGGTGACAATCTCATCTGCCTGTTCGACCGAGAAGCCTGCCGCAGGTGACACGAGTAATTGGCGAAGGACATCTGGTTTCGAGATGTTGAGATGTTGGTAGAAGAACCATTGCCAATACAAATCCAGGATCTTCTCAAATTGGGTGAGTGGATAGGTGTGTTTGATGTATGTTAGCGCTCGTTGGGGCTGACATCAATCAGTCAGTTTTCTTTCACTTGTATTTTTCCGAAGTGAATGGTTAGGACTTACGAAAATAGTAAGAATAGGAAAGAAATCAGGCTGCGTAAACGGCTCAACGTTCCAATATTTGATTCCGCGCGCGAGTTCGAGTTGGCCGAGTTTGGCTTTTGCGGGGACTTTCCAGGGTGGTGTGTTTCCTGAAATCAAGCATTATTTCCATCAATACTTCACTCATTATATTGAAGTGAGGTTCGCAAACCAGAGCGATCCATGATTCCGCCTAGGAAGATGGGATGTGATCTGTCGGTTTCATCAGTCTGCAGTCCGTTTTGATTGATTGGGTGGAAGATGACTTACTCAACAGTAACGCCATAGCTGGCAAGTTTATCGCGAACTCTCTGTAGATGCACAAATGCAAAGTATGAATATGGTGATACTGTAGTTGATTAGTATAGCTTCAAGGTAGATTGATCGACAGTCTCAGACGCACCGCAGTCGTAGTAAGCGTGGATGATGCCACCCATTATTGCGTGCTTGCTTGATGTATGCTATGCTAGTGTTGCTTAGTAAAATTGGAAGCTTGCAGTTATGGTTGAAAATATTTATATGCAGTTGTTAGACAAAGGGATATCTCAACAGGTCATTTGGGGAAGATGTCTTGTGACGCCGCTTTTGTTGTGGTTGGGCCGAGGTTCAGATTGGCCATACCCTGAAAGACCTCAGAAAGCTATACACTCGCATTTCCTGAAGGTCATTTGAAATTTTGGAGGAAGTAATCATTCTGCCCGATCAGCAACTATACATATTTAAAACCAACAGCTATAAACTATCTGTAGCTCGACAAATATACCATCGTGTACATACTTGAATAAGGTTAAAGCGGCGAATATTCCGGGTATCACCTTAATGTTCACGAGCCATGACAACTCTCCGAGCAACTCACCTTAGTATTTGAATTACCGTCGATAAATATATCATTTCAGCATGGATGAAAATTCTTGAATATTGAGCAGTCTCTTTCATGAACCACCTCGGCTAGAGTGACGGCTAAGCATGGAGAATAAATGATCACTCATCATTAATCGCCATTGATTACCGGATTCGGATATCGACTGGATATAAAGGGTCTGTAGATGGAACACCTGGAGATGCTTTATCGATATCGATAACAAGGATATTATAACACATAATACTGAATGTTGCATTGATATATACACTGGTAAGTGCCAACAGCTGAGTACTGGCTCGGTTGAACTCCAAACTCTGCTTTGATAGACCTGAGCTAATGCCTACAAGATTCAAACTACATATCTCTTAAATATTAATACAATAAAGGAAAATGACAAAGAAAGTTGCCCTCATCATTGGAGCTTCTCGCGGCATTGGGAGACAGATAGCCATCGACCTAGCCCGCAATGGATATGCTGGTATGTCCATCCCAGCAACATCAACACCCATAACTGATATACTCAGTCTAACATGAATATAAAGTCGTGGTCGCCGCAAAAACAACCTCAAACCCACACGATCCTTCCATCCCCTTCCCCCCACCCCCCAACTCCTTCGCCTCAACCATCAACACCGTGGCTCGCGAAATCACCGACCTTTATGGCGGCACCGCAACCGCAATCGCAGTCGACACCCGGGACACGACCCAGATCAACCACTTAATCTCGGAAACAGTCCGCATATACGGAAAACTAGATGTTCTCATCTACAACTCCGGCGCAATCTGGTGGTCTTCAGTTGAAAACACACCCGTTAAAAGGTTTCAATTGATGCAGAAGATTAATCCAGAAGGTCTATATGCAAGCGTGCATGCTGCGTTGCCGTATTTTGAGAAGAATGAGTGGAAAGGGAGGATAATTGTTGTGTCGCCGCCAATCTATTCGAGGTTTTTTAGGGGGAAGACTGCTTATGCTATGGGTTTGTTCTCTTCGTCCTCTTTTGGAATTACCGATTGTGTGTATCATGGCTGATGGAGATGGGTTAGGCAAGGTTGGGATGAGTGTATTGACAAAAGGTCTTGCGATGGACTTTGAAAGAGAAGGGAGAAAGAATATGGCTATTACTAGTATATGGCCCGCCGTGGTAGGTCATGGCCCTAGCCAATATGCTATTCAATCAGCAGCTGCTGACCAGACATGTATGTACATACAGTCCATCGAATCCGCCGCAACAGGAGACATGGTCAAAAAAGACCCAACATCTGAACGTGATCTACGCAAACCGGTACACCTCTTTCCTTCCACAAAACAATTTACAGAATAACTAATGAGGTTGAATAGACAATCTTCTCCGACGCAATTCTGGCAATGCTCAATGCCCCTGTACACAAAGTAAACGGTCTGCTCGATCTTGACGAAGACTTTCTACGCCGCGAATGCGGTGTAGCAGATTTCTCGAAATATGCTGTTGTACCGGGCTCAAGTCCAAGACGGATTATGCCGGCTAAGTTTCCGATATTAGAGGTTGAGGAGCAAGATGATGAAGGGAGGAGGATGGATAGTGCACAATTAAGGGCTGGGAGGGTGAAGATATAATCTAAGCTTTCTTTGGAATCATTTTCTGCTCGTGGATTGCTTTATCAGTCATCATTCATTGATTCTCGTGAGTTCACGGTTAGCTAGGTAGTATACTATTGCAGAGGTTTGTACAAAAGAGTAATATCAGCAGAACAGACAGGCAAATTGACGCTCAAATGCTTAGATCGGAACTCCGCTCCAAATGTAAAGCAACATGTCAACAAAAAAACAAGAGAGAATAATCCAAACAATGACAGTCTGGTATAAACATAACATCATAAACATCACTCATTACAATCATCAAACGACTTCTAACAGCTGGCAATACATCAAAAAGGAACAAATCACATCATAAGGAAAACCAAATCAGAAGCAAGTTCCGGAGTTTTATCCAGGAGTTCCCTCAAACCACCTCCAGGAGCAGTAATAACGCTAACCCCTGACCCCGGGCCGTGACTGGGAGACGAAGGCACAGGGATAGGCGCAGGTGTATATACAGCCAATTCACGCATTTTACAAGCTGCGTATTGAGAAACCAGTTTCCGTAACTCACATTCTCGTAACAACGTTGCAGAGGTCTGGGATTCAGGCTCAAACCGTGTTGTGTTTTCGTATGTATATTTCAAGATATCGAGGAACATTTTGGCGTGTGCGTTGAATTTCAGTGTTTCTGTGTCTTGTTGATGGTTCAAGGCGTGGTGGCTGTTGAGTTCGTCTTCGTTGTCGGTGGGTGGATCAAGGGGATAGTCAACGAGGGAGGTATGTAGTTTCTGGAGACAGAGCTGGGCGAGTCCCGGAATCAGATAGCGCATTGCGAAGACGTAGACTTTGGCATGGAATAGGATGTAGGGTACAATTATTGTTTGTGACGGGGTGGGTGTTGTCACGCCAGAATCCTCATTGCGTTCTTGGTGGAAGTAGTCGATGGATGCAAATGCATTCCACGATTTCCCTCCCTTCTTGCGCGGAGTAGATGACATTGGATGACTGGCAAAGGATGTATCGATCAATGGTACGGTATGTTGTTGTGGTGAGAGATGTGGTGGTGATGGGGCCTGAGGTGGCTGCTGATTCTGCGACTGTAGTCTGCGAGCATCAGACAGTGTTTCCTCGTAGTCTCGTCTTCGCGAAAAGTTCTGAGAAGTCACTGGTTGGTCCCACCAGTTGCCGTCACCTCCTTCAATCTCCCCATCTTCACCGTTGTCCGTCTCAATAGCGCAGTCTGGATCGTAGTCACGAGCCTCAGACTTGTTAATCTTCGGCGTAATGGTCTGGTCTTGAACATCTTTAACATCAAATGGTGGAGTAGATGGGGGTGTCAGGCTCTCTGGGACTGTCTCTTCATACCCAGAAGCAGGCACGACTGTATCCTTTCGCTTCTTCTTCTTATCCTTCCTGCTATGCCGTCTCGAAAGCGGGAAGGCTGGTTGACCGTCTTCCTCCGGTGGTCGGTCCTGTATCACCACCACCTCTCTTATCTTGTTCTCAACCGGAGGAGTATCTTCCCGAATCGAAGTCCCATTCCGGTGTGGTTGCTGTTCTGCAGGAGATGCAAAGGGATTCTCCCATGAATCATCTTCACCCGTCGTCTGAGTTACTGCCAACGGTGTTTCCGCATATTTGCGAACAGGTGGTCTGGAATCGAGTCGATCAGCAAATGGAGGTGGTGTCGGAGCTGGAGGGGGGAAGAATGATGCCGAAGACTGAGTTCGAGCCGCACTGATATTTTGCGGCGGCGACTGCTGCTGTTGCTGTTCATTCGTCGGACTCTGGCGATTTTGCACTTCTAACGCACCACCGCCACTGAACTCAGAACCCGATCGAGGCGAAGTCGCCGGTGACGCTGCAGCTGGAGGCGCAGGTGCAGATGCAGTATTCAATCCCGAAGGTGACACAGTCAATGATTCCGTCTTCTGTACCGGCACAACGTAGTTGCCTGTATATGCATACTGCGTGAAAGCAGTAAAAACCTCGACTTCCTCGTTTTCCAACACGGCAATGCGATGTTTGGATTCACGAGTGTGGCCATTGTTCATAAGATCATCCAGAGGTCTGGAGACATGTTTGGCGAGGCCGGATTGGATGGTTAATTTTGTATGATCTTTGCCGACGAGGAAAGTAAATGGGGGAGAGGTGATCAGGCTGTAAAATGTAAGCTGACTCCATATCGTCAAGTAAGATATAGTAGCAGCCTACCTCGTAAAATCCGGTAGTCTGTTCATCGTCGAGGGCAGCACCCAAACAGGCGCAAAATAAAAAAGTGAAGCTTGAAGAAAAACGAACCGCCGGGGCTCTTCTCCTACCGCAACTCGCCCAACCTCAATTAAAAAGAAAAAAAAGAAAAGAATAACTGCAGGATATGGCCAATTATACACAAAATTCAGAGGATATCGCGTGGGTTCATGCAAGCAGAAAGAAATAAATGAAGAAAAAACGAAAGAGCTTCGGCGCTACGTGTGCTGACTTGATTTGGAGTCACTAAATTGACTAACCGTTTCGATCAGAGCACAGATCAACTTTACCAGCCATCTGAATATTCAGAACCGTTATGGTGGAATTCTTAGCTACGATTTCTGACTACTGTAAGCTAGTTATGCTACGTGACTGTTGCTGTTGTCTAGTATGATGCGCTGGAAAGATCAAGGTAGGTCAATAGTGAATCATAGCTTCAAGTCAGAGTGAGGCGAGATATTTGAAGCCACCGACTGACAACCGAGCCATACCGAAGCAATAATCATGAGCTTAACTACGAGAAACAGGGATTATGGACAGTTAAATTCGGGGAAGTGCATTGCAGATTCAAATCCAAGCACTCAATCAAAGCTATGGCCGAATCGGGTCCTAGTAGTGTAGAAGAACAGGAAGCCGGAAGTAGGATTTCATTCCTACACGAACGGCGGATCACTCGAATATCTCCCGGAGCGTTATTAGACCGGATTTTCAAGGATCCTGGATGATGTGTGCCCAATTTGAGCTTGCGAGATTGTTCACCTTTGTCAATCATGCCCAATGGATGTGGGTACTTTTCTTGCAGCTGTACACTCACAGCTACACCGCTCATTGGGTCAATTCGTGCAGTTCGCATTTGGATGCATTCATCAAGTACGACTGCCGATTATTGAGTATTAAGTCTAGAGCTTGAAGGATCGGTTTATTGGACTTTCGATTTTTTTGGGTGGCGCCTTAGGCAGAAAGCGAAATGCGCTCGTGTTCTGATTGGCTGACTATGCTCACACTTCATTGGCTGAAACTTAACTAACGACTTCAGTAAGCAAGATGACTAAGCTACGTTAATACTGTCTTTCCTGCCCAGTCTGTATCCCCATGTTCTCTGATCTTTATACAATGGGCTATATACTCCTATACTCAGTCAAGATAAAGAAATTGTACAAGAAGGAATATTCTCGAAGATTGTCTCCCACGTGTGAATAGTCGAGGCGACTTGAAGTCAAGCTATGAGTCAAAGAGATAATCTATTATCATACCAAAACTAACAAATTATAGGCGTAGGCTTCGCTTCTATTTGAAGTATTGCTGGAAAAATTGACCTTTTTCACAGGCCGACGCGATAAGTTGTTGCAGAACCTGAATAGGCTGTTCATATAAGCGACGTTTAACAAATTACCAAGGAAGCTTGGATCCGTCATGGTTGAAGAAGACACCCGAATCTTCAGGCGTGATGTTATTCAAGACCTTCATGCAGTCTGCGGCAGACTTTGCGCTGGGCACATTTTCTAAGCTGGGGTTGTATTTTGCAACCCAGTCTGAAAGTTCGTCGCCAATATCGGTTTCGCCGACCCAGCCTTGTTCGATATCGTTAGGGAAGTAAGTCTAAGTGAAACGCACAGAAAACGCTTACCGGGATGGATGAGAGCAGCGGTGATTCCCTCTCCCTTTAGAGTGCTCGACCACTTACGAACCAACCTGTCAAGCCAATTACGTTAACATCATGGGATTTGTCATACCAACGGAATGGATACTCACATATTCAATGCAGCTCTAGCAACGGCATACGCATTCAAAAGCCCAGGCATATGCGCAGCGAGCTCAATCGATCCAATAACAGATGTGACAAATAACGCTCTCTTAGCCTGACCCTTTCGGATAAGGGGTAGGAATTCTCGCAACAAATTCAGTGGCGCAGTGATTGTAAAGTCCACTTCGGATGTGAACTTTTCAACGTCCCTACAATCATCCAATTAGCATTTTAATCAATAAATTTACGATGGAGCAGTTGGTGAACAGAAAAACAGACGTACAATTGCTCGAAACTCTGCATACCAGCATAACTCACACCAGCATTGCTGACAAGGTTATCCAATCCATTGGGGAGAAGAGGCTCTACAGCCTTTACGGCTGCACGAATGCTATCCAAACTTGCAACATCCATATCGACGAGGATGAGACGGTCATTTCCGGGATATTGAGCTTTGAGGTTTTGTAGACCTGTAGATTTGCCGGTGTTTCGTGCAGTGGCAATGACTAGATTCTCGGGATTTTTGAGCTATCAGTCCAGAGGGACATTGGATGTTAGTTCAAATCATTCGAGAGGACTGATGGATGAACGTACTAGCTCAGTGGTAAAGGCCAGGCCGAGGCCACGGCTTGTTCCTGTGATCAAGTATGAAGGCATTATTCTGATATGTGGAGATTATAGAGATATGATTTTGAGGAAGTTTACAGTATCTTGCTTATGTGCTTGCTTGTTGAATTGTAGAAACAAAACTCATATTCGACAGAACTACCCGTCATTTTATATGTAATACTTCCTCCAGGTCGATACCATTTCAAATCCACCCATACTAATCACAAAAATACAAATCTTAATAATCCATCAGGAAACTTTCTCATCCATCTCTTCGGTTCCAACATCTATTCAAGGATCAGCGGCCGTGGTCATCCGAATGCTACAAACCCCGTAGCCATACCGCAATAGAACCGCATAACGCCGCAAGTATTGTACCATATAGTAAGTTTTCGGAGCCAGAGGCTCGTGAAAGGTATTTTGATTTGAGGTATATCGTTATTTTTAATCAGTCTGATACGTTAACTTAATTAATAGAGTGTGCTGATGTAAGGAAAGTTAGAGCGGATTAGAAATATCGATTACTCAACCGAAGTATGTACGTACATATTCGGGATAGAAGGATGTAGCTATTTATATACTTCAGTGCAACACCGAGGGCATTTATACGATTCTCGTATGTCCACTTTAAGATTACATTAGTTGTCCACGGGTGTGGAGGAACGACGTTGTCCTCCAACTGTGTGATCTATAAACGAACGATCTTAGGGTTAGGGTTATAAATCAGGTGGCGCTGGTCAGGTACCATCATACTAATATTTTGCTCGACAGGGTCAAATACGACAATCATAGTTTGATAATTCTTCTAAGGCAAAATCTGCCTTGTCGAGGAATCATGGATTTTTATAGCTTTGTAGACTGGTCGGCGTCAGAATTAGGCAAGGCAGCAGGTGGCTTAGCAACAGAAAAGATGATCTTCATGACTCACAACCTTGATCTTGAAGGACACAAATAAGCCATGGAATTTGCACGTTTCCAGCATTTAGTGAAGAAGAATAATAATTGAGTCAATAAGGAGGCTGCTTGTCAATACTTGCACCTCAAAGTTTCAGGTATGGCTTCGCCGACATCAGAAACCAGCAATCCGGTATACTTCTGGAGACCAGAAGGCGAATACGGATTCCTAGGACAATGGTGGCCATCATCATTCTCATGGAAAAACGGCGATGAAGAATTTACCTACGCAAATGCAGAACAGTAAACAACTTTCTATAATAGACTCCTTTTTCCGTTGTTAACCCCCTTTTAGACACATGATGCACCGCAAAGCCCTCCTCTTCGCCGGCCCAAGCCACCCAATAACCCACCAACTCCAAAAAGCCTGGAAACTAGAACCCGGCACAATTCGCGACCTTGGTCGCCAAATACCCGATTTCTCCGAACAGATGTGGCAGCAAAACAGATACGCAATTGTGCTAGAAGGCAACTATCTCAAATTCTCGCAGAATGGTGATCTTAGACGAGAATTACTTGCCACTGAAGATAGGGAGTTGGTTGAAGCGAGTCCGAGGGATAGGATATGGGGTGTAGGATTTGGGGCGGCGTATGCGAGTGAGAATCGGAGGGAATGGGGGTTGAATTTGTTGGGGAAAGCGCTTATGGAGACGAGGGAGAGGTTGAGGAGGTGAATTATACGCGAGTTGTCTAGATAAGTCGGTGATTGTACAAGCTGGATCTGGTGCGCTTGGTTTTATATGGCCCATAAAACCGAATTGCACTGTGACTCTTGTTTGAGACCGGGCTTCGGTCGAGTGAATAAGAGTCTATGCATTATTGGGAAGACATCTGGGAGATGCTGAAGATGAATGCTAAAGATACTTGAATACGTCCCGGAATTCAGGAGCGAATGAGTGTAGAACCAGAATATGTCCCCTGGCAGTCCCACAGGTATGTATCTATCAGGAGTATCAAAATCATGAGATGTCAAGATCTGAGCTAATTTCCTGCATCTAATAGATATTTATCACTCTCGATAAAGGAGTGACTGGTTCTTTTGCAAGTTTGTGCCAGCAATGTCTCCAAATTACGAGTTATTAGTGCTAACTAGATTCTAACCCTAGGAATGTCCGTAGGAACGACATACCTATGCTTAGCATATGCAAGAGACAATGATGAAGTACAACAGAAATGCCTGGGGATTTCAATTCAATATCACTCGAAGTACACTGACGCATAGTATAACTAGAGAATGTAAAAAAAAATACGCATTCGACAAATTGATATTCATTAAATTCACTTCCCCACTTAGCTACCGAGCTATCAGTTATCCAAGCCAGACGTCGTTGGACTTGCAAAAGTTAGCGAACGCTCATCACTCACATTACAAATAAGAAAGACTCACTCCCAACCATGATAATCATACTCATCCGTCTCCAAAGAAGCCATCTCGGAATCCGACAACACAAAGTCGAATACCTTTGTATTCTCCACGATACGGGAGGGCGTAACTGATTTGGGGAGTGGACT
This sequence comes from Talaromyces stipitatus ATCC 10500, assembly GCF_000003125.1. Taxonomy (NCBI): domain Eukaryota; kingdom Fungi; phylum Ascomycota; class Eurotiomycetes; order Eurotiales; family Trichocomaceae; genus Talaromyces; species Talaromyces stipitatus. The sequence goes on along the minus strand of NW_002990117.1, from coordinate 942,095 downwards.
GAATCCCTGTTCACAACAATTAGGACTCACCAATTCTCCCTATGGATAAAGTCAAGGAGGACGTACCTTTTGCAAACTCCATCGAAGAAGGATCTGCGCCTCCGTCTTCCCTGTCCGTTTGACGATATCCCGAAGTGACGGATCATTCCAACGATTAGCCTGAGCCAAGGGAGCCCATGCTTCCACCAAGACACCACGTTTCTGGCACCAATCGATTATCTCCTTGCGCTGTAGCCATGGATGGAGCTCGATTTGATTGACGCTGAGGGTTCCTCCTTTACCCTTGCCCTGCTTTGCGTCTGTGTCTTTGATATAGTTCTCGAGTTCTTCAAGATGCTATCACCATGCAGAATTATTAGACTGGAAAGCTTCTCGAAAATGGATGACATACGTGAACCCCATAATTTGAAACCCCAATACTCCTCACCGTCCCAGCCTCAACCGCTTCGACAAGAGCCCTCCAACCCCCCAATCTCCCTTCTCTACCTCCATACGGAGCATGCAAAAGCACCAAATCAATATACTTCAATTGACTAACCTCCCTCAAACTCTTACCAATTTCTCTCTTGGCGGCTTCATACGAAATCGAATTAGGTGGTACTTTTGTCGTGAAAAAGACTTCTTCCCGTGGGATGCCGGATTTGAGCATGCCGTCTGCGCATGCTGCTTCGTTTTGATAGAAGGCTGCGCTGTCGATGTGACGATAGCCGGCTTTGATGGCTTCTTGGACTGCGGCGCTTGTGTCGCTTGGGGGGGTTTGGTAGACCTGTTTTATTCATTAGGAATGATTCTTTGCTACTCATGTAAGAAGGAGGGGGAATTCTTACCCCAAAACCGAGCAGGGGGATCTCGTACCCCGAGTTCAGTTTGAAGCTTGACGAGAGCGAAAGTTGGCGAGCCATTGTACTCAATTCGTGATGGATTCTACCGATACAGCTTTCTCTGCCCAAATGATCTGTAGTACCAAAGACCAGGGATGCAAAGCGTCAATTTATAAACGAGTTCCTTGCTCTAAAGACTCGATAGTATCCTTGATAATGGTATGTATTAGCCAGTCATAGAAAGACCGAATGCCCAATCATGAACGAACATAAAACTTGATTAATAATACATACCTGCCTGTTAATACGCAACTCGGTCATAAGGGTCCTAACACCGCTCTGACTTTACCGACGTAAATATAAGCAATCGGGATGAATATTCGCGTCAACGGGGTGTCATGTATGAAGCTTTGGTGTGTCATTGATCGATTTGCTTATGACGACAGATCATGAACCCTAACCCTGGATCCGGTTGTTCGGATGAATTTCTATGCATCCATTGTGATAGTCGTATATCATTGGGATACATTGATGATACAGAATGAGTTTGGTGAAACATGAAACTGTCGCAAAAATTAGGTCGAGTGTGATATTGGCGGCAACTGATGTTCATGCCATCATATAAATCCGTCTTTTGACTGACCATCCAGGGATAACTAACAGTATAGACTAATTATATAAGACATGCCTATATACTTGAGGTATATCAATGCACAATCCGAATCGCCCCATGCCCATGCTCCCACTCCCTCAACCCATCTCTCAAACTATACCAAAACCTCAACCGCACCGTCTCCCTCTGCGCTGTCTCAATATCTCCACTATCAAATGCCTTATGCAATTTGTCTACTGTTTCCTCAATCCTAGTCGCATTTTCTTCACGTAGTCGCGCAACGGTCGCTTCTGCCTCTGCCACGGGAGCGGATGATAATTCTTCGACGGCTTCTTGAACATCCATTACTTCCATTAATGTCTCTGAATCGAGCGGGTGTGTTTGTGCGCTGTCTTCGGCTAGGACATCGATGCCATGGAAGTGTGAGAGGAGGTATTGCGCTCGACTTAGGGGGTCGATTAAGGTGCGATAGGCGTCGTTGATGCGTGAGGAGAGTGCTTCGCTGCGTTGTTTCTCTGGGCCTTGGGGGAATTTGTCGGGGTGGAATGCATTTTGGAGCTGAAGAAATTCGCGTCGGAGAGCGGATGTATCGAATGAGAAGGATGAGTTTGGAGGCGGGCCCTGGGGAAGTGTGTTTGGGAATATTGTGTAGTGATTTGTGATGTCGGGAGTAAGTGGGTTTGAGCTGGGGTTGACTTTTTCTGTAGTGGTCTGGCTGGGATATGAATAGCTCGGAGACGATGATAACCCACGTCGTTGGGATGCTAGTTTGAGTGTATTGGATGTAAATTGTTTCTGCTGACATAGGAGACAGATTGGACGCGAAGGTGAGTATGATAGAGGTCCTCGGGCGCGAACTGAGGACATCAGCCTCTGGGGCCGCAGAGTAATAGCCCCTTGCATGCTGAAGGCTATAAAGAGTACTAAACGATGTAGATGAAGACAATAGCAGACTTGAGTTGAATTTAAGATCAAAGTTTGATTTTGGTAGATTTATCAAAATCGGAGCTAATTAAGCCTACGTCACAGTGCGGGTCGCCGATTGGTCCCTGATGCTGCTTCCGCCTAATCACTTTGGTACTAGTCGGTAGAAAATCTATCAAGATCCAAGATGTTGAACGTACAACTCTCATCTCTGGACCTGCGGTATTAGGCTGATGGCTGATTAGATTCTCGGAAGCGGTGTTATGGTATATGGATACTCCATATTGTTAGCTGCTGAGGTGAGTGAGAAGCCAGCTGGGAGCAGGGATACCCATGGTCCCATGCGCATGAATCGCAGTGATGTCCTTGCTAAGTTCGTCGCTGGGTGACTGTCAGGAAGTGATCTAGGACAAGATACAACAGTAGAAACTGATCGCATCTATTCAATCCCCCATAACTTAACCGTCCGATCATGACTCGAACTCGCAATCCACTTTGCATCAGGACTAATATCCACACTCAACACTTTGTCCGAATGACCACTCAACGATTTCACAAACGACCAGTCATCTGCACTAAACACGTTGATATTGCGATCAAACCCAGAGCTGACAAAAAATGTACCCGCTTTTCGTGGTTCTGCCGATGTGTTTTCGCTGGTGTCCATTGCATCTCCATCCCCATTCTGTGTCGTGGTAGTTGGGAGGTATGAATGGGAGGAATCGCATCCTTTATACCACCGCACATCTGAGACGACACTCTTGTGTGCACCGATATTACCGCTGCAGTCGACTTTGCGCAAATCCCAGCATTTTACCCATCCATCTCCCGAACCGGTCAAGACACGATACCCATCAACACCCCAATCGATACCGTAGATTTCCCGAATATGTCCCTGAAGAACCATGACCGTTCGACCAGTCCGCAAATCCCAGATTCTGCCGTAGCTGTCCAACCCACCACTAGCCAATAGCGACCCGTCAGAGTTGAACGCGACCGAGTAGACTTCTTTCGAATGACCTTCTTGCAATAACAATTCCGTCGTGGTCTCAACATCCCATAATCTCCAGGTCGTATCATACGAAGCAGACGCCACGTATTTTCCTGAAGGGTGAAACTCCACCCTACAAACCCGTTCCGTATGTCCCGACAACGTCGCTAAAGGTTCCTTTTTATCCAACGACCACAAATTAACATTCCCTTCTCCTCCACCAGAGGCGAAATTCAGTGAAGATTCCGACACATTTGATGACGATAACGTAGCGCCGGGAAACCACGACAGTCCACTGACACGATCACTATGTCCCTTGACACTAAATTTCTCATCCAGATTCGGCACGCTAAGTAATTTGATACCCCCCGCCCAATTCCCCGTTGCAACTGTCTGTCCATTGGGCGAAAATCGAGCAATACTAACAGGTCTATCGGCCGCAATCTGTGACCCATACAAATCAAAACCTTGTAATTTCTCCTTGACGGCTTTGCGATGTTTTATATGTGTTCGTAATGGTATCTTGGACTGTTCCAATTGCCACGCAACTCGCGACTTGGCTCGCGGTAAAGAGTATAGTGCAATCTTCTTCCTCGCATCGAGTAACTCCCGTGATCCCTCTGTATAAAATTCTTCCTGTTGGTCACCTTCCTCCTCTTCTTCAGCGGCAGCAGGAGTCGCCGTCTGTGCTCTTTCGCGTAACATGTCAACATCTTCACCACTTTCTTGTCGTTCTTGTAAAGTGGTTAATAGCTCTCGTAACCGGTCTCGACGATCACCGGGCCCTTCGCCAAAGAGTGTGATTGGTTCACCGAGTTCGCGCAGTCGTAGACGGACGCGAGTATCGTCTGTGGGGACTACGATGGCTGCTGCGCGGCGTTTGCGTTCGAATTGTGAGAGGAGTGCTGATGCGCGTTCCGGTGCGATTCCGGCGGCGGCGGAGGGGAGGTCATAGTCGCGGTCGGTGGCTGAGTTCGTTTAGGTCATTGATCAAGTGTGAAGGAGGGGGATAGAGAGAACTTACGTAGATCTGCGAGACTGATGCCCATGTCTGTGTCTTCGGCTTCCTCTACATACGCCTGTCTCGATGGGTGCATCATCTTGGCTGCTTATCAGACCCGTTATAGTAGAAAGACAAATACAAGAGACTTATGTAGTGAGAATGAAAGGTCTCGTGGAAAGAGGACGTATGTCGCTGAGCTTTCTTGATGTTCAACTTTTTTGAAGCTCGAAATTGCGGCGGAGCTAAGGCCGTCATTAGCTTGATACGTATTGGTATTACGGTAATTAATATTATTGATATAAAAACATCAGCAAGATAGTTATCAGAATGGAAGCTTTTAGTGACAAGATAGATGAATTAAACTTATTACTTCTTCCCAGCTGTTCTCAACCATTCGCAACCAACAACTTAGAAGCGCAATAATGAAAATATCAAAATGAACAACAAGCACGAACACGTATATTTTAATACAGAGACCAACCAGAATGAAAGTCATAGGAAAATGATTCAGAAGCATGGCTTTTCTGGGACTGCACCAGGAAATCTCCATTAGAAACAAGTAACATAGAAACACAATTTGAGAATCCTACTCTGAGGCGACAAACATAGCACAATTTGAAGCAAAAACACCCATCATAAATTGCAAAAACCATTGACAAGAGAAGTTGAGAAGAACACGCACCGCCAGAAGAAACCATCATTACAAGAAAATAGATTATGCGGATGCTTCATCCGCGGCCTGTTTGGCATCACCAGCTGTCTCAGTTGCGGTCTCTTTTCCAGCAGTTTGTTCAGTAACTTCCGGCTTGTTCTTTGATTCTTCAGGTGCAGCATCAGCCATAGACTGGTCCTCGACATCGTCAGCGGCTTCGCTAGGTTCGGCTCCGATCAACTTAGGCTCAGGACCATCAGCTTTGGGCTCATCAGCTGAAGCGGCTTCGTGACGAAGTGCATTCGCGCCATTCGACTCTGGTTTCGCCTCCTTATCAGCAGGGGGAGCAGGGGTCGGAATATCCGAATCAAGAAGGTTCTTCCATCCCGTTAGAATATCCATGGACCGCTGTTTGAAGTGGTATTCCTCCTCCTTGGGAATCGATGGCAATTTGATAATGGCTTTCAAGACTTTCTGAATCTTGGTTTTACGGATGATAGACACTTCAATCTCGCCGTAATTCTCTAGTTCGGTCATGAATTTCGCCATTAGATCCATCTCTTCTTCTTTTGGCGCTTGGTCGCGCTGCAAGAAGCCTTTTTGTAGCTTATGGCGAAGGAAGAGAACTATGATACGCAAATTAGCTGACTGAATTGAAAGTTCAAATTTCTGCTGCGCATACCTCTCTTCTGTTTATTGGCCTTAGCCTCCTGGGGATCAATTTGTGGAGTTCTCTCTTTAGGAGGTTCCTCCACCTTTTCGACAGGCTGCTCAACAGGCTTCTTGGCCTTGCTCGTTTTTGGCTTCTCAGCATTCGGGTCTTTGGGTGTGCTTAGTTTGAGCTTAGTCGCCGTCTTTGGAGTTTTGGGAGGCTGTACGACTGTTAATTAGGGTCTGGACAAATGAAACCAAGGTGGTGCTTACTTTCTCGTCTTCAGCGTCACTCCCAGCGTCCTTCTTGCGCTTCTTTGTGCTCTTGGGCTTCTTTTCACCCTCGTCTGCATCAGCCATCTCCACATCCTCAGTTTCAGCTGCAACGCTTTTCCGCTTCTTCTTCTTTTCCTCCTTTGCGGCTTCTCTGGCTTCTTTGGCAGCTTCCTTCTGAGCTTTCAGAGCAGCTTTCTCTGCCGCGACAGCCTCCCGTTCTTCAGCCTCCTGTTGAATTGCTCGCTGATGATCGGCGAGCAGGTTCTTAAAGTACTGAAGATCATGGCCTTCAGCTGCAACCTTGTATGCAGCAATCAGTTGTTTTCCCTTTCCTTTTTCGCTGACGTCTTTACATTGCGCTGGATCTAGGGGAGTGAGATCGGTATTAGGAATCCACGCACTAACACATGATTTGTTAGCATCAGTCTCAAAGATAACAGATTCTGCTCTCGCCACTTACAACTCGTTTGTCTCCAAAAACATAATAGGGAACGTCCGGTCATGGACTCGCTTGCCCCCGTCGGCATATGCTTCCTTGTATGTACCATCGGCTTGCTTGGTTGTTACTGGACGAGTGTTGAGTAAGCTTAATGGAAGCATCTCCTCATCACAAATGATAGCTGGCCATGGAGGAAAACTCTTCAGCCGTGCAAGGTAGTATTCTCCGGGTGCTGCATCCAGATGTGTGATACGTTGTTGCGACTTTTTCTTGTTTAGCTTCTTCGACGATGACGGCCCACCCACAGACTTGCGCTTCGCACTGGATGGTCTCGGTGTAGAGGTGCCGTTGACGGCTGGAGCCTCTGCTAGCGTTGGCTCTCCATCATCTTTGCCGTTTACTTCCGTCGGCTCAGCAGCGGGTGCTGCTTCTGTGTTTTCTGGTTGTTTCTCTGTAATCAAGCATGTTAGCTACGCGACCATTCGCTTCCCTTACGAGGCGTTAAATACCTGCAGGCTTGTCCTTCTCTTCGGTTTCAGTGGTTTTGCCATCGTCTTGTTTCTGTGCCTGTTCGGCTGTGGCCGAGTCTGGCTTGGATTCACCTGCCGCAACGCGCGAATCTCCAGCATTGGCGGCGACAGCAGGGGTGGCTGGAGACTCTTCAGACATAATGCGCAATTGGCGGGGACACGAATTGAGAGTCGGGATGTATGGTAACTTTGTGATAAGAATAGAGAGATGGGGACGGAAGTCTGTGAAGATGGTAGTGTTTTGTTGCTGAAGTGAGGTTAGGCGGAGGAAGGTCGCGCAAGATGGGTCTGTGGCGGGAGTCGAAGCCGCAAGCGCAACGCGTGTGTGGAGGAACTGAAACGATTTACCCGCACAGGCAGACAACAACCTCAGTGGCTATTATGGATACTAGCCCATTGATAGGTCTACTGTGTATCAATTGAGGTATTCGCACTGGACAATAAACTGTCGTGTTGGTACAACCAATAAATACCCCTCAATATGTTTGGAGGTTTTCTCGCAGCAAGCGAGCAAGATCCTATCAGAGCTAAACCTCCAATATTGACCAACGCTTTGACTCCAAAGGCTGTCAGATATTGTAGTTTGATAATCAGGACGAAGGAGTGCTGGAATCAAAAGTAGCATGCATTTGTTTTCGTATATTTGTGCTACTAATGTGAAACCATCAAGAACAGATAGAAGAAGAGAGAGGCTGACAAAAAAAAAAGAAAAGATGATTCATAATGCTACAAAAAGGGAAGGGGTGACTGAGTATTCAGGCACCAACCAACATAAGGAAGGCGCCGCGCGATTCTACATCTTGTTTCTTTCTTCAACAAATTCATTGTATTCGTTTATTCATTAATCAAACACTGCTCAATGCCTGTCAACAATATATTCACAGTTTGAAAATATGGAACAATAGGGGATTGAGAAGAGAAGTATTACAGAGCCATCATAATGACTCTATTCCAGTCCAGGTTCAACCTAGGGCAAGAAAAAATTGATTAGGACAGGAGAGAGGCATGTGCCAGGACCTTGGGTTCATCTTGCTCGTCTGTATCCTCATAGACGTCCATGACCTGTCGCTCCGGCTTATGCATACGCAGCGCCCATAGAAAATAGTCCTCAAGAGGGAGCAGGTTCAACAAGATCGAGTTTGCCCACCATCCAAAGAAGCAGACAAGAGTACCGGCCACAGCATCCAGAATAAAGTGATTAGCTGTTGCGATGATGGCAGCGAGGATGGTTAGTGGATATGCGACACCCAGAGCAACACAAAGCGCGCGGCGCCAGGACGGCAAACCAAATCGCAAGTTGATGCGATTGGAGACAAGGGGCAATCGAATTGATGTCGATTGTCGGTGTTGAGGTGATAGGGGGATTGTCATGATGGACAATCCGATCATTAATGAATACCCAAAATGCAGGGAGGGCATTGCGGCTATATCCTGGTTAGTTGTAGCCCTGAAAATGATTTTCCTGCGATGTCTTACCGTATTGATTGCAGAATCGATTCTCAGTCCAAACACTGCCTGCGCCCTTTTCACCGTGAACGGTATCAACGAAGCCATAACTCCTTGCCAAATCACCGACGCTACCGGCTACATGTTCGTCGCTTAATAGGCGAGGAGGCATGCATGGCCATAACGTGAAGACGACGAAAGCAGCAAGATTGCAGACAGCCAGGGTGCGTCGACGAGCAGCGTATAAAGGAGGACCTCCCGGTGATCCATTGATCCTATGGTCGAGAGGGCTGTACCTCGGATCATCCAGCGAGTTTCGCGTGGTGGTATAGTAGTACAACCATACCAGAAAGGCAATCGTACCGGGGATATGGATGAACGAATAGACCCAGTTCGTCACGTTCATCAGCATCGGCCTTGCCAAGAAGAATTTCTGAATATCGGTCTCGACAAATATCCCCAGCGCTTTCTCGATTTGAACAAGTTGTAAGGCGTGCGTCCTTGCGATGTCGACAGTGTCATCTTTGAGCGTCATGGCGGTGAAAGCGCGGCCAAGCTGATATGTCTGTTGACGCAGATCGATCAGCTTCATTTCAACGCTTCGGTATTCTTAGATGGTTGCTTACCCAGTACACCAAAGCCCAGTACCAGCATTCCACCAAGAATGGAAGTCGACATAGCAGACGACTCAAGGTTCGATTACGGAATATCGCTGTGTTGGGCGAGTGTGCCTTGAATTTGTATGGTCCAAGCGCGATAGTTCGTGTCCTCCATTTAGCCTCGTGGTGAAGTAATGAGGGCGACAACGGCCTTGATTCTGCATATGCATCTTTGTCCGTAGTAGATTGGAGTCCAGTCTCCTCGTCAACATCTGAGTCGGATGACGACCCAGAGGACAGTCTATACTGGGAAGCACTTCTAGATGAATGATATGAGTTTTCTTTTCGACGATTTATCCATGTCCCTCCAAAGAGGAGAACGATGACCGTCAAAGGTTCAAGCACAGCTCCAACACCCATGATAACAAAAGCCCGGTAGAGAATCAATGGCGCATCGATCTACCCCTTTTGCCACAATAGAGGTGTTGACACGAAGTCGGAAGGGGATGGGAATGAAGGACAAGAGGAAAAGAAGAGTGATCCACAGATCTCAGTCTTCTGGCTTATTACCCAGACGTGGAGCGAGTTTGACCGTTTCATTGGGAAACTCGCGCTGTTACGACATACTTATGGGACGAGCAGCTTATGGTAAGCACTATCACATCAGCGATCCGCACAAGACTACCCAGAGACGGAAAAGGAGCATAGTCCTATGCATAAAACCAAGAACTTAGAAGCTTGGTTCGGCTGCCAGTAGGGATGGTGCCGTGAATGGCTTGAATGCCCTCGTTTTCATGCTGGAGATCGAAGCAGGGAGTTGCGTAATGGCGAGTCAGCAGCAGGACAGCTTAGTCAACGAGATAACAGGGTCCTACGAAGTATTATTGGGAGGCTGCCAAGCTTGAAAGTTGGAACATTGGATAAATGGTATATTCCATGAAAAAGATGCTATTGGCTCGTTTCTGAGAAGCGTCTTATGCTCACCTCTGGACGGCCGTGACTCGATACCGATTTGGGCAATGGGGCACATGTACAATTTCTTGGCCAGAGACATATTCAAGATTACAGTCTGCGTCTCCGCCGTCTGGTTTGGGATTGAGTCTGGTGATTCGCCGAGATGAAGAAAATTCAGTCGGAATGCTCCTTCGAGTAGATGCACCGAGCTACGACTAAGCTTGGCACATACCAAGTTAAACCGGTTGAATTAGTCGACCAGACAACAAGTCGCGGAGATAAGATCAGCTATGTACGTAGGTAGTTGAAACTGGGCCGGCCTCCAAGAACCACTGTTTCGCCATTGGACACAGAGCACCATCAAAGAGGTTCAAGGACCTTGTTATATCATCGAAAATTCCCGGATTATTTCCTTTATAAGTACGGACGAACCATTTATCAAGCTACAACTACAAAGAAAAGGTGGAGAGGGTGGACTCGATATTCGCACACGACCACGCGTACTCCGTAGTATGGAGTATGGAGACTACCATAGTAGGTACACTTCGGAAGCAGCGGAACAAACCTGCAAATCACCAGTTGGCCGAGCGTCTCTTATTTCCACGGCCAATAGATGACAAGCCAGTCATCATCGCCAATGTTGATCAAACACACGCTTGGCAAAAGTTCATAACTCGGATCGGATTGTCTTATTCCTTGCAAAAAAAGCTGTTTCGGCCTCGGAAGTTCTGGTTCTTCGAGATCTCTGCTTCGGATTCACTAATCTCCGGAGGTCTAGATATCAACTCCGTGCGCCATCATCAAGCGCTTACCCAGTCTGTATATTGATGACTACGTATGTGGTATTTCTCACAGGCTACAGCGGCACTCGCCGCTATCTGATCCGATCAATTAAGTACCTGGTACCAGATTCCTTTGACGCCGTTAACCTTATCGTGCCTTTTTTCTCCATAATTCTGAGTTCTGTCCCCGAATCTCCGAATCCATTGACTTTTTTCTTTGGATTTTTAGTACTCCGTACGTATGTATTTACTGGCATAGTCAGGGCATGACATGTACTGTCTGCTATGCTTTGGTGTCACGAAGTTATCAGATTTTGATAAAGTGCGGCAGAAGATCCACGTCAGGAAATATCGAAATCTCCCACGGCAAGAGTTCCAACATTGAAATACAGTCCCCAGAGGAGTCTAGCATAGACAACGCCCAAAATGCATTTTTTGATCATTACGAATAGTACTAGAGATGTCCCAGATTCTCAAGGTTGGTATTGGTTATTGTGTACCTGGGATATCTACTCCGTACGCTATCATCAAGGGGTTGTTCCATTTCCATACCTAGTGCTCGCTCTGTACGCTCATGTCCGGCAGAAAATCGAAAGGATAATAATGATTGTGCTTGAAACATAGTTATTTATTCATCTCCTTTCGAGTTGTACTGAACTAGACTGGAAGCAACCCCAAAGACATCCCAGAATCCCCAGACTGATACTCCAACCCTAGCTCATCCAAGAACCACGACCAATCCAATGAATATAATCCATCACCAGCTTCAGCAGCAGATCCGTACCACGGCGGTATAGGGGGTTGATTTAGATTATAGTCGTCGCTGCCCTGGCCGATGGGTAAAGCATGTCCTTTGGCGCTGGATGTAGGAATAGAACCTAAACTGACTGGATAAGATACAGACGCCGCTTGTGGATGTGTTTTGTAGACATCACTCGCATCGAGGGGAGGTAAAGATGGCAGTACGGTGTCTGAATCTGTCATGTATTCGAGTAGAGATTCATCTGAGAAGGATGTTTTGATTGATGATGGCCTAGTATTAGTAGAAGTGGTTGTGCACCGACGGAGTCGTTCAAGTTTTGCCCATCGAAAGTCGCGAAAGTCATATTCGGCGGGGTCTTGGCCTGTTATGCTCAATTCGCTGGGACCAAATCAGTTGTTTTGTCAGTTATAGGGTTCAAGGGTAAAAAAGGGGAGAAACCTTCGGAATGCGACGAGATCAGTTTCGTTGAGGATATGTCCCAAGTCACATCGTAGAATCCGGTGGACTGCTTCAATATGCTTTGATCTTGCTGTCAGCAGGGCCTTTGTGATGATCTATAGAATTTTAACGCACTAGGTTTCTGGCGATTTCAGATCGCTTTGCAATGTTTCGAATGACAGAAAAAAGATGAGGGATCGCTTTCATGAATTCAGGCGCTTTGGGGTTCATGGATGGATCTATTTCCGACAAGCGGTGGGTTTCGAATAGAAGGACTATTATTCTCATCAGTCTTTGCCTTTACTAATTTGAATGAGAAGGTCTGACTCTCTAGAGCAACATAAGCGTCTACAGCAACATCAGGATCAAAGTAGATACCCGCCCTGAGACCTTCGGCGACAATGCGAGCAGTGGGTAGAGCATGAGAGATCCTATTCCTCCTGATTTGAGATATAAGATCGGCTTTGGTTGAGTTGTCTTGGCTATAGATATGTAGCGCTGCCCGGCCGGTGATGATGAAAAGGTTATGCCGTATAACATGTAAAAGAATAAAAGTGATGAGTCGATGTCGATGGAGCAACATGTTACTGGAATTGAAATGGAATTCCTTTGGTAGTGCGTTGATAACCTCTTCCATGTCATGCTCGATGGTAGCTAGTTCGGTCGTCAATTCTTCGCTTGTCTGTTCTGCGTGCGAGGCACGAAAGGCGAAATGCAAAGCACGGCGCCGCGCGGCTGCTGTTCGGAGAAGATAGTCTGATATGTCGAGTAATTGTTCCTCGGATTTATTAGAAGAATCAGCATTAGCTGAAACAGAGGCATTGCAGCGAAGCGGTCCCGTCACGACGTTCTCGTTGCGAAGAAAGCTAGCCTCGTCACAAGCGAGTTGAATACTATATGCCTTTTCGTCAATAGTATGGAAGCCGTACCGACCACCGTCGATAATAGTGTCATTGTAAAAAGTGCTCCACGCAAGACGGCGGAGGGTTTCGCGAGAAAGAAGAGGCGAGAGTCGTAGATTAGAGGTCAAGTTTGATGAATACGTACGATCAAAAGTTTGTAGAGACATCATCTGCATCATTCTGCGTACATTCTTTTAGACTGCGCTGTACCAACGAGCGGACATTGGATGAATGGTGATGTTGTATTCTGACTGCTCACCTCGTGCAATTCGAACTTATTAGCCAGGCGGACGTGAACGTGCCGCGACATCTATCATATAGCTGAGCTAGTAAGAGGGTCTGTTTGGTGGTATCAGGATTTCGTTTCTCAATACGGCAGGGGAGCACCTCCCTTAAGATGCAGGGTCCTACCTACCATGAGCTGAATAGCCCCGAGCCCTCGATAGATCCGCGGAAGAAGGGATTCGATCGCCGCGTCAGCCCACGCATCTGCTCTCGCCAGATTCTCTGGAGTTGGCCTGGCGGCGAACCTAAAGACCTGCGTTGAGCAATTGTTCAACGCCGAGTTAGGGCTTAACAAAGGATTTGACTTACCGCACTGCACTGGCAATCATCATAAGAGTTAATTCACGGGGTGCCTTGCCCTGTTCGAGGAGACGAGTGAAATGAAGTTCATGCACAAATGCGAGGAATCCGAAATCTGAGAATATCAGATGAACAATCCAGTAAGTCCAATCAGATAGTACCATTCTAGGAGACTCACGATGGACCGACGAAAAATAAAGCCGAATCAAATCTGACAGCTCTTGACCTGTCGGCAGCTGTCCCTTTGGTGTCTGTTCGAACTGTGTTACATCCTCAAGGAGTAGCGTCTCATGGAGTGTCTCACTACTCGAGTTGGATAATGGCGGAGAGCTGTCCTGTACCATGCCCAGCTCGCCGATTTGCAAGAATTGGAAAGCAGCATGATCACGGGAGAACAAGCAGCTGGAGCACTCGATGGAGATCCAGGCAGAGCACGCCGTATAGACCTCGTACATTCCGCCCCCATGTCCCTGCACTTATTGCATGTATCAAGTACATCCCCTACACATTTAAGCTATGATTGATTACGGTCAGCTCGTTGCTCGAGAATGGAAAGGGGCATCAATACCTTCTTCTCTCGACATAGATCACAAGCAGTAGCATTAGGTCTTCTGGAGAAGGTTATCCTCCTATCATCAGAATGCAGCCAATCGCAGCTCCTGTTGCCCTTTCGGCATTGCGTGCATGTGGGCTTCTTCTCATCGCATTTTACCTGGAATCGCATGTCAGTCAGAAGGGTTAAGATTAAGAAACGGATTTTGTCCAAATTTATAGCAGTACGAAACCGATCAACAGCTTAGTACATGTATACCAACTCACCCGCCTCTGTCTGCACGTCCGACACCCTGTTCTGGTGCGACAGATTCTTTTTCTAGTCTCCTGCGTCATTACTACAAGTTCGTAGAAGGATGCATTGCACGCTCCGGTATCTGACATAGCTGACCATCATATATGCAAGATACTAGACCTGACAGAAACGGATTTAGCTATAGATGCGAAGGGAATCATGTCGGGGTCGTCTACTAACTTAAATACCAAGTTAAGTTCTATCCATAACGTATTTCACGGCTAAATGGCGTGATTTTATATGAGTTCTCGTACCAAAATAACGTCTTTATCTCTCGAATATTTCGTATCTACTACTCCGTACGTATTTTAATATTATACCAAACATCTATTTACTGTGAAATATCAGGATGTCTTCATAGATTCAATATACAGTGACCTGCCTCACAAATGATGCTAGATTCCCCGCATATTGAAGCTTCTCCACATTCGCAAGGTTCCAACCTCTCCTCTCTTTTTTCTTTGGAGTTTTGGTTGGGATACTATCCGATGGCATTGGTCGAGACGTGCTGTTAACTACCAATCTAGGTGCAACATTGCCCGGAGGCGATATTGGGAGCTAAATGGCTTGAGCATATTGAAAGTAATGAAGCATTTTCGGAACATTCATTGCCTCTCCTTTAGATATCCCTAGGTACAATCTACCGGATATTCTCCCCATCTCGCACCCATCCATAACCGTTGTAACTCGACTTCATCTTCCCACAACTCCGGCGCCTCATCAATCCCTAACCCCGGTGCCAAAGCTCTTCCCCCCCCATACAATACCACACTCTTTTACGTACTCCTCCCAGCATGCTAGCAATTCTTTCAGCTTCTCTGGTTCGGCCCGAGCAAGGTCGTTGGTCTCGCCGGGGTCATTAAGTACATTGAATAATTCCCAACCTTCGTCACCTTCCCCTGCACCCCCGTGGGCCTTCGAGATGTGAACAATCTTCCAGTTTCCTTTTCTCAGTGCACCCCTTGCAAAGAGCTCCCAGCCGATAGGTTCTGAAGACGAGTGGATAGCCCATATCTCGTCATCTTTTTCTACTGCCTGTCCCTTGGCAAAAAATGAGACCCAAGATTTGCCTCGGATAGCGTGCACTTCTTTCCCTCTAAACTTGGACATCATTCCCACGGTGTTAGCATCTTTATTCTCTACGGTAGGAGGAAGAGACACGCCTGCCAGGTCAAGAAAAGTGGGAACAAAGTCCATCACGGTGGTAAAAGACCGGCTAAACGAGCCCGGTTGGAAAGACGGGAGAAATGAGTGTGCAGGAGGTTTGACTACACATGGAACAAGAATGCCGCCTTGGGAAGGGAAACATTTGAACAGTCTCGAAGGAGCGGTAGATGCTTGAGCCCAAAGCGGGCCAAACCTGGAATATCAGTTGTTAGCTTGTGTTCATTGTTTTCAGTATGAAGCTTACTGACCACGTGAACGAGTTCCAGGAGCCAATATTGTCGTACGAGTTGTCATAGTATTGATGAATTGCACGCTGGATGTTATCACCCATTACCGCTATGAAGGCGAAAGTAAGCTTTACTGAAGTATCAACTCGAGAGATCGATCTGGCCACTTACGGACAGCTTCCAAACTTCAGTTCTAGGATCAGCCTAAGTTCCAAGGACTCGGAGATCAAAAGTCAGGTCGGAAGATTTACTTACGCAGCCCCCTCTGCTCCATTATCACTCACGAATACGATAAAGGTGTTGTCATACTCTCCAGTCGTTTTCAGGTAATTTATCACTTTGCCGGTGTTAACATCGATTGAGTCCACCATGCCAGCATATACCTCCATCGCTCTGCTTGACAATTTTTTCTCTTCTGGTTTCAGCTCGTCCCATTCCCCAACACCTTGTGTGGTCGTTTCGACCTGATGGGCGACAACAGATTTGTCAATGATACCGAGTTCGACCAGATTCTTTAGACGGCGTTCTCGCAAGGCGTATGGGCCATCGTCGTACGTTCCCTTGTATCTGGACCGTGGATATCAGCTGGCTGAAAGGAGGTATATTGGTGCAGAAAGAGTAAAAGGAGAGGAGATATACTTATCACGTTGAGCCTTGGAGCATTGCAATGGCCAATGAGGAGCAGTATACGGTAAGAATGCAAAAAAGGGTTTCGACTTATCGCTCTCAGATCGATCTTCGAAGTATTGAATCAACCGATCAGTGTAATACTTAGTTGAGTAGAAGCCGTCTGGGTCTTCTGTTTTATTCGTCTTTCTACAGACAGAAAAAGTCGCCATTGGTTAGCCAATCTGACTAGAGCTCTCATACCTTTCGTGCAAGTTTCAGGGAATACAACTCACATTTCAACTTTCTTTCCCATCTCCGCATGGATCGGTCGACCACCGACTGGAAATCGTTCCTGTACAGGTTCCCAACCATAATGGTTACAGCAACCAGGAAGCATGGCAAATGCATCCTGGAACCCTCGTCTCCATGGTCCCTGACTGGTACGCAACCCTAAATGCCACTGATACCCGGTCAGCCCGCAGATATTTCAATGGTTTTAGCCAAAGACAAAAAGGATCACCTTTCCAGACATGACGGTATAATATCCATTATCCTCAAGTACCTCAGGCAACGTAACCACGTCATTGTTTAAATAGCCCTCATATCCCGCTTTCCCTGACCAGCGCTTGGCCCCTTGTTCGCTACGCTTGTATTCTATCAGAACTCCCAGTCCACCGAGATGCGCGTCAGTTCCACTCAAAAGCATTGCACGAGTAGGTGAGCAAGCTGCGGCGGTGTGATGATTGAGCATGCGGATACCTTCTGCAGCTAAAGCATCGATATTGGGTGTTTGTATTTCGGCGCCGTAACAGCCTATGTCAGAGAAGCCCTGGATATCGTGAGTTTTGTCCTCGACTGTTCTTACCTATGAACAAAAAGGAAGACAACGTACGAGGTCATCAGCAAGGATAAATAAAAAGCTAGGGCGCTTGAGCGTCTCATTTCCAGTGTCGAGCATGTTGGAAGTGATGTGTTCTGGTATGGAGGATATCGAGAGAAGCGCGGCCTACTTTGCTTTCAAAGTTATGAAATTAGAAGCCTCTACAAACCTCTAAGGCGAGGGATGTCCATTGACTTTTATTCGCAAAATTTATCTGTTTAAAAATTGGCATCTCCACCCCAAATGGAAGAGATGTAAGATAGTTAGAGCCTCGCTCGGATAGAATCATCTCGTTCGGAACGGAGCGACTCCGAGCGAGGAACTAACGAATCTATGGTTGAATTCCCACTCTCGGAATACTTACCTGGCCCCGATATTTATATATGCAGAGGCTTTCCCAGTCAGACCCCTGGCCTGGTCAACTCAAGCATTCGAAATACAAATTTGAAGCATGCACTGCAATCGTCCCATACAAAAAGAACTGCCCAAGCGCATATCAGAGACAATGGCAAATTCACGCAACTTCGGGTCTATGATGAGCCCTATGCTCCTATTTTCCTGTTTCTGCCTCCTAGTGGGAGACATGCTCTTTGGGTATGACACTTCTAGCTTTGGTGGTATTCTGGCCAACCCTGTAAGTCCATGAACTTCATCTAATCTACTAACGGACTGTTAATATTCTACATAGGGCTTTGTGAGACAGTTTGGACAATATCACCCCAAAACCAAGACGTATGCTATTGACTCCCTGCATACTTCACTTCTCAGCTCTCTCGCCTTCATCGGCAAGTTTATCGGATGCTTGTCGGCCGGTCCAGCCATTGAGAGATTCGGCATCGCATCGTGTTTTTTGGTCTCTCAATTGTCTCGGTTATGGGTGTTATCAGTAAGTTAATGCTTTACCTTCAGAATTATGTTTTCTTTAGTAGCTGATATTCATTCTTCTCAAGTCGAGATCACTGCTGCCGATACTGGTGCCGGAACTGGGCGACTGGCGCAATTCATTGTAGGTCGTATCATTGTCTACATTTCGGTTGGGCTCGTCGAGGTCGATATAACGTTAGTGCAACTTCTTCAAATAATTTTTGTTGTACCATTCAAGGGCGTCTGACAAGTCAAAATTTAGCACATATCAATCCGAGATTGTCCCAAGTCATTTTCGCGGTGCTGTCGTCGTCTCTCTACAACTATTTCTCAGCGCTGGATCAATCCTAGCCAGTGGTATCAACAAGGCATTTGCCACGAGAACTGATGGTCTGGGTTGGAAAACAATTACGGGTATCCAGTTCATCTTTCCCGTTTGTGAGTTGTGGCCCCCAGGCCTACTTTACTTCTTACGCTCATTGACAAAAATTGCAGTAATAATTCTCTTCACCCTTTTCATTCCGAGCTCTCCCCGTTGGCTGATTTCCAAAGATCGTAATGAAGATGCTATTACCGCCCTCTGCCGTCTCCGAAGCAAAGCCTATGCGGCCAATGGATTGTGCGCAGCTGAGATCCAGGCCATCCAGGAAGCCCTCCGACAGCATGTGCACAAATCTCCGTGGTTTGACCTTGTCCGAGGAAACGATTTGTACCGAACAATGATTGTCATGGTCTACTACTTTTCCCAACAAGTGAGTATCGACCGTTACTACTAAAAGTCATTGCTGGTCTGACCAAGGAGTTATCAGACCACTGGTCAAGCATTCGTTTCGACCT
The DNA here is from genome assembly GCF_000003125.1 of Talaromyces stipitatus ATCC 10500. Lineage (NCBI taxonomy): Eukaryota > Fungi > Ascomycota > Eurotiomycetes > Eurotiales > Trichocomaceae > Talaromyces > Talaromyces stipitatus. The sequence continues at coordinate 923,295 of NW_002990117.1, read as the reverse complement.
ACCAAACAGTCTTCTACAAGACGAATGGTTATGCTCAGAATGCCTTCACTTATCCCATAATTACCAGTTGCCTTACTTTCATTTGCATTGTCCCAGTGATGTACATGGTGGACAAAGTCGGGTACGCCCATAACCCCAGTTCATTTCCTAGCTCAATGAAATTGTGGAATTGACAATTGAAACAAGTCGTCGATTGTCGATACTGCCTTATGTTTTCCTTCACCATACAAGCCTTTTGGATGTATCTGTTGTCTGGTATAGGGGAGCTGCAGCAAAAGACTCATTCAGAGAAGAACACAATCGTGGCTGCTTTTATGCTATATGCAATTTCTTACAACGTAAATGAGGCTTTACATGGAACATGTATACTTTTGCAAGATAGATGCGCTAATGACTTACCAGATGGGCGGTGCCTCCATTCCATATCTTCTCGGGGCAGAAATCCCCAATTCAGCTGTCCGTGAAAAGACGCAAGCCCTCGGATCAGCGTGGAACGTTGTGTGGGCATTCGTCACAAATTTTGTCATTCCGTACATGATAAACGACATCCATTTTCAGGTGGGATGGGTGTTTGGCAGTATTTCAGTACTTGCACTTCTGTTTACGGTTTTCCTCTTACCCGAGACAAAGGTGAGCTTTATTCCATTACCATGAAGTGCGAAATAGAAAAGAAGGTATACTAACCCTCTGCACAGGGCCTAGCACTTGAAGAGATAGATGCTATCTTCGCAGTTCCTTATAACCCTTTTCGTTCTGCCGAAATTCACGAAACCCCTACTCAGGGCCGGGTTGGGGAACTTGAAAGCAAGAAACAAATTGTCGTGGAGAAGAATGGCGATTACGCCCAGGAGGTCGTTGCTGTATAGTATATGCACAAATAGGTCCATACTACGAGTCCATTTCCCCTGGCTGCCTAGGTAGTTTGGGGTAGCGTAGAAACAACTCTTATTATAAGGAAATGTACCTAGGTATAGTTGCCGAGCAATATCGAACAAACGTTTTGTCTGGCCTTCATTGTCCGACGTTCATACCTTAACGTCAATCATTTTATATGAGTGATGCTTTGAGCAACTAGTTGTTGTCGGTTGACAAGCATGAAGCTATAAATCAGTCCGCGGAAGCCCTGGAGTGATCTAAGATTGGAGAGGAAAGTATACATATTGAAACTGTCCAGATATTCCGACGATAAGAGCACAGTATCTATATCAAAAAAGAAGCAGCTGAGTGACGCTATATGAATCCAGCAATAAATGTAACGCCCACCATGCGATTTTTAAATCATTTGCAACTTTTTATGCCTGGGGTGTTAAAAACGATCACTTGAACAATCATATCGTCGTGCAGACGCCAGGATTGAGGAGAGCCAAAGGCAAGTCGACCTGCTATCAACTGATGATGGCTCCCTCCCAGGGAATTGCGGACTAAATGTGCAGCAGCGTTGGCGTCTTGGATCGTTGTTCTATCCACGAATTTCCAACTAACACACTTCCAGAAGTGTTCAAAGTCAAATGGTTCGTTATCATCACAAGTTGTGAGATTTGGCTTTGGGTCGATTTCACGTCTTTTCTTGTTTTCACCTGTCTCTTGTGCTTATTCTAGCGATTTACCAACAAGAGAAACTGCCTGTTGACTGGAGAGCATGTCCCACATGCCATCCGTCGCCATAATCAAGAATGAAGGTTTATCCGGCTCGATTTTTATGCTGACCACAACAGACTCGGCGGTTAGGAACGGTGGCGTTCGAATATCGTACTTTGTTTTCAGAGGTGCAGGGCCATAGAATCATTGTCTAAATCCTGCTCTATTTCCAGGGAACATTTCCGCTGGGCATCGCCAAAAGCTCATGAGAACCATCATTCTTAGCACCCGTCCGTTTTTGGCAACGCCCTCTTCCCTGGGATGCTCACTATAGAGCAGAGTGACTTCCTCCTTGTTACGGCCGGTCAAATCTATTGATAAAGGTATTACTTCCCATGTGCCATCTGAGTTTTTGGCGTATCTAGCGAATGCAGGTCAATCTGACTAGACGATCGTTATGGAATTCCGGCCAAATCCAAACCTGAGGACATTGCTTGTTTCCTTCGATTGTGGACTAGTTTTACGGGCATGCGTAAAGCGATACAAGCAGTAAATCGAGACAAGGTTGTCGAGTCTCAGGATTGCTGTTTACAGTCAGGGAAATTTGTATTTACACACCACGACCTCGCACCTCGGAATCTTTCTTCTCGCACCTTCAGGCGAGCTTTGGATACTGGATTAGGAATGAACTGGGTTTCTATTCAATATACTTCGAGAATGCCTCTAGCAGAATTTTCATATCCCCAAAGATCGGAACTTTTGGGCCAAATTAAGATGGTGTCTATTTATCTGGATTGCGGTTGGACGCTACGAGCAGAGCGCTCGCATCCTCGAGCATATAAGGTCCAAGTTTACTCGATTTTCAGCTGGAAGACGGTTCGGGCTGTTGAACAGAGGAGGCTCGAGTAGATATGTTGTATTATAAACCGGACATAACTACTCTTGTTAGGGGATAATACTCGTAATAGTGTGACAACTTAGTATTTTGACGCCCGTTTAGGTATAAATCTACGGCCAAGTGAAACGAATGTCCGACTAAGAGTATATATTCGTTTTGGATTTGGAGTATGCATTGTCCCTTGTTTGGAATATCAGTGTGTCGTTCCTCTAGTTCGCCCAGGCGACAGCGAATTACGCATTTTACTTTTTCACCTTGCGGTGATATTACAGTAATGGTCGATCTTGACTCATACAATAATGAACCTCCAGGGAGAGTCGCCACAGTCTGCCATCAAAAATACCCTCTAGTCCGTTCAACCGGATGTTGTAACGGTGACCATCCGTAACCCCTTATTTAGAAACATTTTGTGACTTTTTCGTTCCTTGCCGTTTTCTAACAGGCACTAATGATGGTTATGTACGTCGTACGATTAATCAATGTATATCGGAAACATTTTTAGTTCATGGAGAGAATTACGCGAAAAAAGAAAGAGCCTGTGGAGACTTAGCGCTTATCACTTTTTTCTCTGCACTTAGATAGTACGAATCTGGTGTTTAGACAGATGACCCGAGGGGCTCGAATCATTAATTGATATTGAGCGTACAACAGTCATTGGCTATAAAATCTGGATAGTTTACTATTGATGTTTTGGACGGAAGAAGATTCGGGTTCTATTGCAGTTTTGTTATCAGTGCGATGGTTAGTACGATGAAGAAAGGAAGAAGTAGAAACCAAACAAAAGGGAAGAGAGAGCCAATGATCAAGAATTAGAAATAAAAAGGAAAAGGCAAGGACGAGGACGAGGAACGGAAAATAAGGATAGCAACTGCTGGAAGACAGGCAAGAAAATGTAAGAATCTGTTAATGCCTGGAACCTGTAGACAAACACAAAGCTAACAAAAACAGCCCAAACCCACTCTCGTTGGCAATGAAAACAACTCATATTGTTTCTCCCATGATTTCTATCATAGCCTAAGCATGATTTAAAATACCTAGGGGGAGTCGGAGGCCGCAATCCAGTCAAACTCCTCGCGCCACTGTACTATCTCATCTTTCGTGGATTGTGGAAGGCTCAGCCATCTTCGGTTACTTCTCTCTAAGATCTCTACAAGCTGAATAAACTGTTTTTGTTCTACTTCGAACACATCTCACTTAAATGCTTTCTCTTAATGATATGGTATGAGGTTGCAATGGTGAAAGAAGGTATTAACGGCTCTTAAAGGCCATAACCGCGGGTCCAAGAACTTATCATTGCAAATCTTCAAGTCCAATGCGGCCTAGCCGTTTATAATCCCAGATAAAGAGACCATAATCAGCTGCAAAGTCACAGTAGCTGTTTGGATCTGGGCCACAGCCATACTTGTCATACTCATTCGGACACCATATCCAGTAATAAGAAAGCGTGATAGCATCATTCCTTCGTTCCACCCATGCGCTCACTTTGACCGTCGAGCTCGGCCTTGCTTCCTTTTAATGGATTTGGCTCTTCACATTTACAATGTAGAGTCTTCTCGAAATTGGTCGAGCAGGTCCATTTTCTAAGCCAAAACTTATGGAAAGATTGACTCGTGAATCGTGTGAACAAGTCATCTGGATAATCCAGGAGTCTTCGAGTGGCTTTCAGTATGCACTCCATCTCTTCAACTTCAGGACATACCCACAGAAGGAAATTGTAAGCAAGCAAGCCAAACACCTGTGTTCTCAGCTAACATTTCGAACTGCTTCTCTCTTGAGAAGGTATATAGAGATAGCTCGTATTATTACCGAAGACAACGCTAACGATAGGTATATTAGCAGTCACAAGACATAAGTCTATCCTACTACTTCTTAGCACAGGATTGAGGACAGTATAGCTGACATAACAGCACATTTACAGAACTTCAAACAGTGCAGTGCGCATATCCTCCTCGACTCAGTGTATCATCTCATTCTTACATACCTGTCCTCTCCCCAGCTCTCAAAAATGGGTAAACTGGCTGTTCTTGTGTCATGGAGACACATGTTCCTATGTTTTACGGAGGTGGCTAATCAAGATTATCAACGTTGTGTCTAAGAAGAATTTTGCCTCCCAAGCGAGTCAACCCATGCCGATCATACGAAAATCGCCAATATTCGCTTCGCCAAAAATAGATCATACAGTACATAACAATGCCGCCGGCTGCAATGTCTTGATGTCAAAGTAAATAGTGTGCATTGTGCCATAGACAAGGCCACAAAATGGGGGAGGATTGTTTCTATTACGATCCAACTCAGATAGAGTGCTAAAGACTTATTCTAATCTTCTGATACATCTTACTAACAGCTCGATAGCAAAATGTGCGTTATGAGACACAGTAGGACGATTAGATTCATATCCTGACGCATGGTTGGATTGGTCTTGCTCAGAACCAATGCGAACCGGTAAGCAAGGTCGATAACATGTGTCTTCCTTGCTAACAAGTTTCGTGGGTTTTAGGGTTCCGTCCTAGTACGCAATTCTATGACTCCTATAGTAACTTTGCAATAAATCAGCTAACATTGATGGCCCAGGACCACAAGAACATGAATAGAGTATGCATATTCCAAGTCATACAATGCAACATGGGCTAATACGTAGTTAGATCCTTAAAGCCAAACGCGAGATAATTCTATCGATCCCACAGTTATCTACCGTTTTCGATACTGAACACTTCCCTTTCAAGGGGCCCTCCAGGTACAAATTATAGTAAGTAGCGCCCTATCCGTCCTATATATGAATAGTGATCTGATTGGGGATCGATACTTCAGAAAATTCAACAGCGAATCCTGGTTAGTGTTCTTTGGAATTCATTGCGGATATCACATAGTTGATAGCCCATTGCAGGAAACAGAGGCCCAAATCGAGGTATGTTTACCGGGTCTATGAACAATGCCAACGATGAAGCACTAAATGATGTTATGATATTCGTGTGTAGGTGAACAATATCAACAAAGAGGTCACAAAGGCGGCCGAGGCCGCCACCGCGAGATTGTTCAACATGAGCAGCGATGCTGCCTCAAGCTCGGTATGGCCGCTTCATACAAAACGAATCGTACCAACATACTCTTCGTCAACCAGGACTCGTTCCGCATCAAAACCGAAAGCTGAACGCGCAAAGGAACAGAAAGACCTGACAGACACAAAGAAACCGAGTATAGGCGAACGTGAACGCTTACATGATTGCCGACACTGCGGAGGTGTACACTGGGACTTTGACTGTCCTACCAGGAAGCCAGCTGTGAAAGCGGAAGGTACGGAGGAGTCGCTCTCGAATCTGACAAGACATTGAAACTCAAAATACAAGCTATATCCGCTTAACAAGGAAACCTAGCCACAATGGTTACAAGACGGAAGGCTCAACATGCCTATTTCCTTTCAAATGGGGACCGTTCCCAATCAAACGACAAGTCGGGAACCTGGCATATGAAATCGACCTCCCCATCAAACTAGCATTACACCCATTCATCTCCGTTGTCCACCTGGAACAAGTCCCAGAGGACGAGTGGAATAGACAGGTCACTACTACGGTACGACGATTCATATCGTAGCATAGCGGACAGCCATTAGCATCAGCCCTAGTGATACGTTGTTTTGGTATGTCTCATTCAATCAACGAGGATGTTAGGACACGCTTGATATACTGATATACTAATCTTTGCAATGTTCAGCCTGAAGAACGGAGGTATGCCCCTATATACGTACATACGACTAGCTGCCGCTGGATGAGGGTGATCGAGTATAGCTCTCTTTTTTCTCGTTCTTTTTGAAGATTGTTTTTCGCATGAGTGTAAGTGGATTGAATCATATCTACGCAAATATGGACACGTTTGGTAGCCGTCGAGATGACTAACTAGGGTTCTACGATGCACGTGATATGACGTCATTTATCTCGTACCCTACCAGCAACAACATCGAACGAAGGACGCTTAACGAAGGTTACTGAGGTAAATACAAAACACAGTTTAGGCGATGCACTATAGACTGCACCTTGTGGATATGATATGATTGCGAGGGGAACCCCGGAGATGTATACCCCCAGACATGTATAATAAAACAATCGATTAATTCATCATTTTGACGTCAATCAGATGTGTTACTGAATATGAAGAGTAAAAAGGTGATTTTTGATTTTATTTTCGCTCACATATTCAATTAACATTCTAGTGTATATCCATCAAGTGGATGTTCGACAATTTCAAAATGTTTTGCATCCGTTCTATCGGTCCAAAAGCGCTTCTCAGACATCAACTCAGAGGGATTCCCCCTCTGTTGTCGTCGTATCCGACTTTGAGACCAGGTTTATCAGCAGTTAAATCAGCACGACCATTCTCAACAACGACCCCAACTCAGAATCAAGCAGGATCGACCAGACAGAACCCAACAATCCTCCTCCAAGATAAAGAGAATGGATTTGGGTTTGCGCGGTCAAATCCTCGTCCCAAAAAGCCGCGGATGAAGGGTGTGACGGAAATCAGGGGACCTTATTATAGTGTATGCCTCTTTTTAGCTCCTTTGAAGAATTAGAGATAGCTAACGGTTGAGGAATAGGTTATGGGGAAACGATATCTGGCCGATGTACTTGAGACGTGAGTATTTATCCAAACAGTCCGAACCTTGACAGGAGTGTGTGTTGGCAATAAGCGATACTAACGACATCTAGCATGGGAGCTCATGTGGATGGTCTCAAATTCGCGGGAGGTACGCACGTCAATATCCTTGATAATATACAAGATCCGATACTGACAACATCATGAACAGGCTCATTCTCCCTCTTTGAAGAGAAGGCATTACGGGAATTGATCGAATTAGCACATGAGCATAGTGTATATGTATCAACTGTACGATCTCCACTACTTCAACGCATGTTCCCAAACATACTAAGTTGACAACAGGGCGGATGGGCAGAACACCTCCTCACTCACGCCGACATCGAATCCGTCTTTGACAAATACCTCCTCAAATGCAAGGATCTTGGGTTCGTTTCTTTCCCCCTTCTATCATGAATACTATTCTAACCGAGTGACCCAGCTTCGACGTAATCGAACTCTCATCCGGCTTCCTCTCCATCCCCGCCGACGACTGGCTCCGTCTAGTCGACAAAGTGCACTCGCACAACCTAATCGCAAAACCCGAATTAGGCATCCAATTCGGAGCCGGCGGTGACACAGGCGCCGGCGAACTAGAAGCAATCGGTACCTCCGACCCCGGAAAACTCATAACCCTAGGCCAGAAATTCCTTGACGCTGGCGTCGAACGACTCATGATCGAATCCGAGGGTATAACCGAGAATGTGAAATCATGGCGAACCGATGTTGTGAGTAAGATTATGAAGGAGTTACCTGCTGAAAGAGTCATGTTTGAGGCTGCGGATCCCAAAGTTTATAATTGGTACGTGAGGGAGTTTGGGGTTGATGTTAATGTGTTTGTGGATCATTCGCAGATTGTGCAGTTGGAGTGTTTGAGGAGGGGGATTTGGGGGATGGCGGATACGTTTGGCAAGATTGTTTCGTATCGGCCTGGTGTTTGAAAAGGTACTTAACGGGTCATACATTGGTCGTTTGTAAGTTGAATTAGGTAATTGGGCTTGATTGGACTGTTATGAGGCCCAGCCTTGAATATGTCTAGAAGAATGTGATTGAGAGTATATCATTGACGCCCCCTAATTAAACCTTATATGCACCTATGTAAGCATATCTGAATAATCCATATTATGAAACCCAACGGTCATGTCATCATGCAGCATACAGACCAACCTTGACTCCATACGCATGAGACGCAGTCAAGGAGAACTTCATCGCCGGCCTCGTAATCTCTGGCTGCTCATTAACAACATGATCAAATCGTTGCAAGAGCCGCACAAGGACATAGCTTGCTTCTGTCAAAGCGTATTGTTCTATATCCATAGTTAGCACACAATCGACTTAAAGAGTAAATAGAGAAGAAACCTGGGGAACTCACGACCCAAGCAGATCCTTGGTCCACCATTAAAAGGTAAATATTCCCATCCATGTCGACCATTCTCTTCCCATCGCTCAGGACGGAACTCTTCCGCATCCTCACCCCAAAGATCCTTTCGTCGATGCATAAGCGTAACCTGATACAGTACTTCAACTCCCTTGGGGACAAAAACGGGGGATTTCCCGTCAGGACCACCGCCAACGGGGATAGTAGTATCGTGCTTCGCAAATCTGCCATTAACGGGTACGGGTGGAAGAAGACGGAGAGTTTCGTTGAGGAAATATTTCAAATATTTCACTTCTCGCAGACGGGCGATTGTGATTGATTCCGCGGATTCGGTGGGTGGGAATTTCGCAAGAATCTCTTCGCGTAGTCGTTGCCATATACGAGGGTGTCGAGCAAGATAATAAAACGACGAACTCAATAAACTTGCAGTTGTGTCCCGTCCAGCTAGGAGGATATTAAGCATCTGGTCTCGAAGAGCTCGTCGATCCTGCGTCTCGCGAACCATAGCGTTGAGGAAAACATATCGATCGGAATTTGGACTGCCAATAAATTTCTCCTGATCACCTCCGGCACTGTTGTATCGAGCCAGAGCCGTATCGACGTAGTGGTCAACGACGTTATGCACAAGCTTGCAATTCCTGCGATCCTCGGCAGAGGTGACAAGCCAGTACAAATCCTGTGCTCGAGCTCTCTGCACCACATAATCCTGCGACCGATTGAAAGCATACGCAAATCCTTGTTCGCCGCCGATGGATGACAGCGCGGATTTCTTCTGGACGTTCTGATTCTCAAGTAGACAATTGGTTGACTCGCCAAACAGGAATTCCGTCGCAGTATCAAGAGTAAGTCTGAAGAAGTATTCCTGAATATCAAAGGGTGTGCCGTCGCCCGGCATCAAGGAAATCAATTGATTAACATGATCACCCAACATGCCCACATCAGCAACCTGATCCCTCGAAAACTGTGGTCTCAACATCGCTCGTGAATGGGACCATCCAGCATCATCAAGCGTGAATATACCATCCCCTAAAAACGGGCTAAAGACATTCCGTCTCCGACCGAGGCCGAAATCATTAAATTGCGTTGCCAGAAGCGCTTTTATATTGTCCGGCTCAATGGTCACGATTGTCTTTGTGCCCAGCACAACTTGCTCGAATGTGTTCCCGCCCTCGTGATGAGTTTTCTCCATTAAATCTAGTGACCTATATTCACTGGCGTATTTTATGATCTCTCTATAGCGACTGATACCGAGGAGCCCCGTTGGGATTTTGTTGGGGGGTTGACATCTTCGTGCGGCGGCATTGCGCCGGTTTTTGATGTTTTTGTAAATTGAGGAGAGGATTGAGTATGCGATTGATGTTGCGATGAAGCCGAGGAAGAGTTGCCAGGGTGGGATAGTCATTTTCCTCTTAATGTGTTGAGAGAAAATAAAATTTATATATAGCTGTGTATCAGATGTAATCAAACAATTGGAAACTTCAGAAGATAGAAATTCAAGTACTTATATAGGAAACACACAGTGTTACGTCTGCGAAACCCAATGGGAGGTCGATCCAAAAGTTGGCCCGTAATCCGTCCATACGTGCGTATCGACCCTAGTTAATGGACTACGTGATAGGCATCCACAAAAAGCGTAACCAGAGAGGTTGGAGTGGTACAACCATACACGGACTTGGACCCCCGACCCTTCCCTAACGCCTAATATTCAAAGATCTTATAGGAGGACAATAGTACCACTATGTACAACAGGAATAGTTATGCCTGATGCCGTAGTTAATGCAGCTACAACTACGTATGCAGGATGCAAGGATGTATCTGTTCAGCCGTTGAGATTTGAAACTGACATGCAAGCCACACTTGAATGACGCACTACGGAGTACCCATGCTCGAAAAGGGTCCTGCCGAGGTTCCGATGCGATTCACTCCTCATCACATGTCACATTCCTCAAGCAGATGAGTGTGCATTAGATTTCGATGTCAAACTTTCTAACAACAGTATTTTCCCTCGTTATCACCATCGTCAATACTAAAGTTTAAGAAGAATCTGGTGTAACTTCCCAATACATTTTAGTACGTAGATTCAGGGATGAAACCATGGATAGACAGTGGCCCGTGCATACAGAATTGCGGGGGATGCGTCTCAACTAGTCTTGTTACGGTTTAGTAGACACGGGCCCATCTACAGGTGTGCCGAAAACCGACTGCCGAAATCGAGAGTCGATAGCCGAGAACCGAGTTTCATGTCTTAATTTACTGTACTGTACAGTATCGTACGGCGTATTTATGCTGCCTGGCTTTTCAAGATGGATATGATATTTGCGAGGATGTTGAAAGTACAATGTGTAAACCATGTCCATATTGTTAGGTTCTAAGATCGGATTGACAATCATCCGCTATCCGAATCAAGTTCTGCAATCCTACCGACTCCCATGTTCAAATCCAGATCGTCCGGAGCATCTAGAATGAATTCTACGTAGTGAGTAGTTACTAGGTTGTAACTTAAACTAAGGTCTTCATTTTCTCAAAACAGCAGGATGACCCGAAACTACGACAGGGTTGGGATTGGTGATATTAGTTTTTCCTTCACTATATCGAGGTAGTTAAGTACGGATTTCGGATCGTAGCGTATGTCTGTGATCGTCCACTGAGACATGGCCATTTACCTGTTTCGGGATATATACTCCGTGATCATTGCTGTTCAGGCCTGAAGATACATCTATCCATTTGGCATCCAAGGTCATTTCACTAAAATGATTTACTATGTACCATTGAATCACATCAAGAACTTATTTACATCAGATAGAAGTAAAACGGGAATATAAAATGCAGTTGAAGGCGGATAACAAAAGTAATATCAAAGCGATATATCCTGTAGGACCGAGACTCGTCGCCGGTTGACTTGTTTTAGGAAGATGGTAAGCAAGAAAGAAGCATACATTAGGCTATATCGACAGAACGGAACGAAATCAGATGAAAAATGGGTGTTATGAAAACGGTATGAGTCGAACATGATACAAGAGGAAAAAATAGTAAATAAGTAACTCAGGCCAAGCCATCAATCACGGGTAAACAACAACTAGAATCGCTGAGCATACATAACACGAGCGAGCATGGCACGAAGACGGCACGGAGATGAGAGCAGATGCTAGACGCTAGACGCTAGAAGGAGAAGACCTCGTTGCATTGGCTTGATAGTAAGAAGAAACAACAAGAAGAAGAATCGTGGCCAAAAAGGGAAAGGGGGAAGCAAAACATGACTCAATTGAGAGAAGCAAGAAGACGATCCATAACACCATCTAACAAACTCTGGATTTAGGCAGATACGTATGAACAAAAAGATTACAAGGCAAAAAATGATATATGTATATACTGTCCAGCTAGAGACCAAAGAACAGCTAGAAACCAAATGGATTGGAGGGAGCTGTGGAAGGTTAGTTTTGGCCCATGATCGAATGAACAGGAGTGCTTACTGGCTTGCGCGAGGTTTGCACGCATCCCCGTGGGCTGCGGAGTAAGTTTCTTAGCATCATGCTTCACACCAAATCGAACAGGGGGCGCGGGGCCAGTCTTTTGTGGTTGCAATGGGGCAGCTGTCGGCATTTGGGGAATAGGTGGTACAGGCGGAGGTGGAGGGCTTATGCTCGTGCCGAACCCGTTGACTGCTGTCCTCTGAGGTTGCAATGCAGGCGGAAGCACACTGTTGATGCCTGTTGCCATGGGTTGTTGCGGAGGTGGTGAAGAGAATCCACCGAATCCGGTTGGCTGTAGGGCCAGTCCCGCAAACTGTTGCTGCTGTTGCTGGAAGCCAAACTGTGATTGTGGCTGAAAGCCTGTAGGCTGCGGCATGAGACCATTCTGGAACTGTGGTTGTGGCTGTTGCGGGAATGCCGTCAACTGAGGTTGCAGTTGAGGATACTGTTGTGGTTGTTGGAATCGTTGCTGGTTCAGCTCCGTTAGACTTTGACCAGGTGGGGCCAACTGTGGCGCATTTCGAGGGATACCGGTGAGTTGAGGCTGCAGAGGAGGCGCGGCAAAAGGACTTTGCTGGAAGTCTTGAGGAGCTGATAGGGGTCGCTGCGGTGGTGGTGGAAGTAAGGAATTTTGATTCATATTCTGTGGTGGTACAGGGCGCTGACGGGGTTGCAGAGAAAACCCCATTCCCTGTGGCTGGTTTGGTACTGCAGTCTGTTGTGGTTGCAGAGGTCCCAGTCGTGAAAAGAAACCTGGATTGGCTCCAGTTGCCTGAGGTTGCTGAGGAGCAACGGGCTGAGACAATGGAGTTGCAGTTTGTTGAGGTAGCATAGGAGCAGTAACAGGCGCTGCGGCTGGAGGAGTGGTAGCAGCAGGGGCTGCGGTGGATGGAGTGGGCTGACTGGGAGCTGGTGTCGGTTGCAAAGGTGCTTGAAGTAGCGACAGATCAGCCATTGCACCTGTCGGTGGAGCTGGCTTCGGTTGTTCTACAGGCGCAGAAGCAGGTGTAGGTGTCGAGGCAACAGGGGCAGGGGACTGTCCCTTTGGTCGTTTAACATCCCACGCGTCATCATCGAAACCACGTTGAACCGGTTTCTCAGCAGGAGGTGTGGCTTGACGTGCAGGAGCCGGCTCTCTCTTTTCCGTAGTTTCTTTACCATCTTTGACTTCAAACGCCTTCGGATCCACCACATCGCCAGTTTGCATGGCAGGAGCTGGGCGGCCTTTGCGACTAGTGTTGTTCTTAAGAGCACCGCCAGGTCCAGAAAACAGACCACTCTCGCCGTTTCCAATAACTTCCTCACCACCAAAACTGACATTTCGTAGTCTAGACTTGGATCCAGTCCTGCTAAACATTGTATCCAAATATCGCATCACTCGAAGGATATCACCCTCCTTGAGACCTAATGTACGCAGAGTTTCCGGTGTGATATCCGGCAGGATGGCTTCGTCCATGGAATCCTTCGTAAAATTCTGCGCGTAGCGTTCACACTGATGAGGTCCAACACCAGCTTTGAGGAAAAAGTCGAACCAGTCATATTCCTGGACATGAACGCCATTCTTAGCCTTGTCACTCTCGGCCTTCTCCTTCTCTTCCTTCTTCACCTGCAAGCTGCGACGCCGGATATCAGACAGTGGTTTATCTTCGTCCAACGATTCACCAGTAACTTTTTCAACATATTCTAAATCTTCAACGGACATTTTGGCTGTGGGAACCGCAATCTTGATCCCGTTCATTTTGTGCAGATGAATCTTGCCGTCATGGAGACCGAGGAATTGAGCTTCAACAGTGAATGTCCCCGACCTGTCCGTCCAGCTTCTAGTCTTAGAGGCATCCGGCTCTAGAATATAATTAGGCTCTTTCCAATAGATTCCATAATTGTAGTACTCACTTTGCTTTGATGATTTATCAGACTTTTCACGTTTATGACGCTGCACCTTATTGTTACCACCATCCGTTGCGAAAAGGCTGCTGTTCCTCTTAGGAAGGGTCATTCCTGGACCTACCTCAGATCGTGGGCCATCCGTAAATTCAACCCGCGATTTTCTTGAAGCTTCTTTTGCTAGGCGTTCTTCTTCAAGCCTGTTCTGCTCGACGGCTGCGGATCTGCTAGAGGATGCTGCTGGAGCTGATGATTCGACGAGACCCGTGACTTCCACATAGCTGCTAGGAACAACACCTTCACGGCCATTCTTTATCCGTCTAACCATCCACCATTCGTCGGACTTGCTGTCATCCAAAATTACCACCTCGTCCCCATTAGCTACAGTTACCTCGTCATCACCCTGAGCCATAAAGTCGTAGAGCATTTGTCCCTTTTTCTGCAGTCCGCTGCCGCCTTGTCCTGCTTCTATCACTTCTCGCAGACCTTCAGCCTTAAACGCACCAGCAATCTCGCCCAACGCCGCAACTATCTCATGGGCAGTATCTTTAGAACCAGCATGGAAGTCAACACTTTTACTCGGTTTGACAAGTTCGATAAAAACATGTTTTCCTTCGATTGAATAGTGCGTGAGCTTATCTGCAGTCCATTCCTGCTGGCTATCATCTGGAGATCCATCAGCCGATATGAAAATTGTTCCTTTCGGCACGTTGAGACCCAGCGTCGTTGGCATTTTCTTTCGCTTCCCCAAGACGGAGATCATTTCGTTGATATTATAGAGACGATATCCGGAAGGCGAATGAGGGGATGGTGCCGAATATCCAACGCGACTATACGGCGGAGATTCCTGGACTCGTGCATTATCTTCTCGGGCCATATTGACTTGCAGGTGTTGGGGGCGAGGAGGTTGGGGTGGTGAGGCTGGTTCCTCTTCATGTCGGCGCACTTCCCGGGCAGGAGTTGATTGCGATATTGGTCGGGTCGGAAGCGCAGGTGCGGGCCCTTCCTCCTCTTCCTCTTCAGGAGATGCAAACGCTTGCGGCGCTGGAGGAATTGCGCGTGAGGTATCGTGAGAAGACATAGAACCATGTTGTCGATGAAGTATTCCAGCAATGGCCGCAGCAGGGCTCGAGTCCGGTATAGCTGGACTGGACTGGGCCGATGCATACTCTTCCGGTTCGGTATGTATAGGCCGCTGAGGAAGCGATGGCACCGGAGAGGCTTGGGGCTCCGCGCTGGTGTAGGAAGAAGCAGGTTCCGGTTGAGGTTCTTCATGAGATACCGCTGGTGCTTGCGACGGCGCAACTTCGGACAGCAGCTGAATATAATTTGCTGGTGCAAATCCAAAATCTGTCCCAGTGCCCACTAACGTCCAGTCGGGGTCGGTAGTATCATATACGGATAATTCGGCGTCTTCGGAAAAGGAGACTTCTTCGTCGGTTTGCCGTGTATAGTCATATAGTGCTTTGGCTTTGTGGGTGGGTTGTGCCTGTAAGCAAGGTAGTCAATTAGTACGATAGCCTAGTATAGCATACAGGAGGAACGTCGATGGGAAACGGGTTAGAAATTCTGCGATCCTCAATCCATTCCTCCAGATATGTGGTATGTAAACACATCCACGCGGATGACCTTCATATCAATTGGTAACCGACCATGATAACAAGCACTACTTGGGAACGGACGAACAAGCAACCCCTTACCTCTTGAACGTAATTATTCGGCACCAGTCCCACTGGTTCCTCCTCCTCCGGATCAGCCTTCTTTTTGGCCTTCCACCAGTCATCGTCGTCCTTGTCGAGAATATAGAGGAGGTCATTTTCGTGGATTTCCAGCTCGCCCTCGGCTTGCGGCTGGTAGTCGTAGACCGCAGTGTAAACGCCGACGAACCCCATGGTGACGGAAGTCCCCTCGGATAAGGCGCTATCTCCCCGATCGACTGTGTCCGCCCGGATAAGAGGATGTCGCAGTCAGTGTATTGATTTCAGAAGAGGGAAGCACTCGCCGCCCTGGGTCGGAATCTTCCAGCAGGTGGTGGTGGTTCGATGAGTGAAGCTGTTGTGATGATGTTGTAGTCGTCTGAGGGGAGTTGGACGGATGGAGTTGCTAAGCGGATGGGTCTGGCAGGGACCCATTTGGTCTTGGCGTCTTGACTCCCGGCAACCACTCATCACTCACCACATACATCATTTATTATTTCTTCAAGGAAATATTTTATACGAAGCCTTCACTTGGTTTGATGCCTCGACTATATGCTGAGTATATACTATTACTCTTCCGAATATGCGGTTGCGCCCATTGTATTACGGATATTGCGGAGGCTGCCAGTCAGCACAGAGTGCTAATAGGGACGAGCTCTCATGGAGACCAGCCGTTTAAGAGAATATGCAGGGCTTAAACCATTTGTCCTGTCGATACGAAGATGATGATGCGACTACGGAGAGCATAGACTTGGTACAGAAATCCAGAAGTTCCGGCGTTCAAGAACAGTGACAACATGAGTACTAGTTACCAGCGTTGGCCTCACGAAGCCATAATAGACCGTAAAAGCCCTAATTGCAAGACACATATTGGTCGACAATTGCTTATCGCTGCAGTCAGAATTAGCGGGTCGGAATCTTGGGTATCACAAACAGAGAACTGGCCAAATTTCAATTCAGCTTGATTTATGCATCGTCTGAGCTATTCTCCAAGCATCCATTCAAAGACGCTTTCTCGCTGTTGGCAAGGGTAAGACGTACTAGTTAACTACCTTATGCCCGCCCAATATCATCGATTTGGTCGATTGTCTGCTCTATCTTCCTTTCAATGAGAATTCGTTGGAGGACTCTGGCCCTAGAATCTATCATCGTTGCAAGGCTGTCTCTGCTCACTGATAAGATCACCTATGACGGGCCAATAAATAAGCAAAAAGCTACAGATCTACAGTCACGTGTTGAAAGTCTTACGACAAAAACAACTTGAGCCTTGTGGCTGCAATATTCGTTCCTTCTTTCCACCCGACCGTTCTTAACCTTTTCAGTCTTCGAGACAGGGCCGGCACAATCACGAGCTTGTATCCTCCCACAATAACTGCACAAATACATTTGGGAGGACACATGGAGAATAGAACGGAGAATCCGGAGTCGGAGCTCATAAGGCAGGGGCAAGACATGGTATATCCCGCGGATGCTACACTGCCGTTTTCTCTTCCAAGAGGAATGGGTGTTGGAACAGGTTCGACAAGTGATGTCTACCAGGTTACTGTTAAGCCTGGCCACTTTGAATATCAAGAGCCTAAAAATCGCAATTTTGATGTGAGCGCTTTCCCCATCTTTTCGAAGACTCGCTTGCCTTGATTCTCCTTTTCTTCTCCAGTCTGGATGTACAGCTGATGATTGCATGACATATCTGAACCGTAGCCGCAGGTGATGGCCGTAAAAATATTCAGGTGGTACAGTTTTAAAGATTTCGAAAATGAGAAGAACGTGTTATCATGGATTCGGGGGACTCGCAGCGGACACCCAAACGTTCTCGTCAACTATGCCAGTCTAATTCATGGTGAACCGGGGGATTCGAACGCGAAGCGCATGCTTCTTCTTCCATGGACAGACGGGGAAACTCTCGATGACTTTATGAACGACAGAACAAATCAGAATACTCCAGCAAAGAGACGGAACAGTATATACCGCATGGTTGATGTAGCTGATGGTTTAGTATGGCTTACCGAACTAAAAATTTCTTTGTCGCAGGAATTCAGGCAGGTGCAGGTGATACATTGCGACATAAAGCCGCAAAACATCTTGGTTTTTCCAGATCCCAGACGCGAAGATATGTTCATCTTCAAGGTTTCAGACTTTGGACACTCCTTCTTGAGCTCGTCGTTCGCGGAACGAAGCTATTTATATGAATCAACCTACTCTGCACCCGAGATGCGGTCCGGGAATAAGATTGTCCAGGATACAAGTGACGTGTAGCCGTACGGCTGTATTTTACTACTCGTCCTTATTTTTACAACCTGGGGCCCTCAACTGGTTACAGATCTACGGGAAAAGCTAGGAGAAGGTAGGACAATTGATACCTTCTACGAGCCTGTGGCTGGGTTGTCAAAATATCAATTGTATCATCCTGTATCAGAGCGAATTGCTAGTTTGATAGAAGGCGAACTTCCTTCCGATATGGAAGACAGAGAGCTAAAGGAACTGATAAAAGCGATGGGGAAAATACTAGAAAAAAGTATCCTTGTACCAGACTATCAAAATCGACAAAAGATGCGACCCATATGGATTGCATTAAAGAATGCGTGTAATGATTTATACACGTATATCGAAACCAGCTGGCTGGATAACCACAGGAGAGAGCTCAGTCAATGTGATGCATGCATTATTCTGACGAACGCTGAGTACGTCAACTTCTACGACAAGAATATGAACAAGCATGGCCTATTTTTTACAGAATCTCTCCACGTCATGAATCGACGAGACCTCGTGAGACCAATGCCGTTACAAAAAGGAGAGAACTGGGATGTTCATTTCCCGTTGGATGTTTCGAGGTGCGCAACATCGTATATTTGTCTCGTTAAAAGAGTCGGAGAGAATGAGGGAAGCCAGAATCTTGAGGTAGGACAAGTTCAAATATAGTGATCACAGAGTATGGCATGCTAAATTCCTATGATCTAGATCTGTCTCTATCGATTGCATGAAAATTCAAGTGCGGGCCTCAACCACGAGCTGCGAGAGATCCCTTGGGCCACTTATAGTAATACAGCCAATCTAGCAATTTCCCCTAATGGAGACTGGATTGTCACTTGTACGAGAACTGGCACGAGAATCAGCGTACACGTCTGCCCAACACAAGACTTGGAAAGACCGCGAAGAGCGTAAGAAACTCTTTTCATACGTCACGTATTCTGCATTTCTGACACCCTGTCCAGTCGACCGAGTCTATCCTCGAGTACGAGCTTGCATTTACGACAGTTTGAAGGTACCGATACACGAATAATCACTTTTTCAAGGAACAGCAAAAGTTTTGTTGTAGTATCACGTTTACGCCATAATACGTACAGAATATGGTATTTCCGATATATCGATTCGTCGTGGATTACCCAAGGACATAGCGAGTACACAGACAATGTATGACTCCCCCTCCCTTTATACTTTCAATCTGACTGTTCCGCTATGCAGGACTTACGCGGTGATGGCTTTTGGACATCAATGGTTGCATTCAATGATAGTCCTGGAGTCCTAGCTATAACCCATAAATCGAAAATCGTCCGGTTTGGTCATGGCCTGACAGAAGATGTTAGAGAGTGGAAAGACGATCAAAACGATCTTGAAAAAGTCCTCCTTACTGAAGACGACAAAGTTGGCGTCGTCCCGTTATTTAAAAATAAGGTTTTGAAAGTCCGCTTGGTATCGACAGAAAATATCGACAGGAAAACGGAGTTGAACTGCCGTGACCATTCGAATAAAGTACCCAAATATCCCAACATTAATCGAGGTTATAGTGCCAGCCTCCGCTATATTGGTACCGGTGAGAATAGGAAACTGATTCTTATAATTAGTTTTCCGGCTCGGCCTCCATCAATCATCCGTCTCGATATTACAGCTGCAATACAGAGGTTTCTTGAAAACATTTGACGCAGATCTAATTTATTAACGAATGGAAACGGATCACAGCAACAAACTTTTCCACAAGAACATACAGAATGCAGCCAAAGATAACATGGTTGTTTAGCATAGCCTTAAGCTGTATATAAAAGAGTATCCAAGTAAGCGGATTTTCTTTCTCCGTCATGCCTCTCGACATTCGCCCATCCAGTTTTCGGGGATCATGGGCTGGGCCTTGGATTGTTTCTGCTTGTCCGGGTAAAAGCGCCCGCCTGGTATCGAGCTGTATTCAGCTTGTCCAGTCTGGACTGAAAGTCCTGCTGGCTATCCATTGGGTTCAACCTCCACACTCTTCGCATCCCACCTCTGATTAGCTTAAGCACCAATACCAGGATTATAAAAGAGCCTAACTGCGCTATGATCAGATTTCCCGTGGCCCAATAATTGACATAGCGAAGAAGAGAGACGGATATAAAATCCTGAAATAAGTTGCGATCAAGGCAACCGAAGAAAAAGGGAGCAAAAACTTACCACTCCAAACGAAGCTATGCCTTGGAGAGCAGATGTATTCTCGGCCACCATCATGCTCCCACCAAGAAACACGACCAGGAGACAGACACCAGCAGCAACTCCAGCTATGAGCCTGTTTCTGAAATACCAATTTTGGTCATCTACGAGAAGATGTACCTGTATCGGCTGACTAACAACGGGATCGATGAGATCGACGCTTCTTTTGTGATATTTGTAACTAATCATAGAACGGAACCGATTCTGTTAGTAATATAACCTTAAATTGGACATTGGTAACCCGGCTTGAATATTGACCAGGATCCCTCACCCGGTATATAATCTATATGCTGCAAAACTTTCACATCCCCACACGAGAATGCAACCGACGGAGCCCATGTCTGTTACTAGAGTGATAGCCTAGAGTTTCACGGAATAGGCAACAGTCAACCGAATGTTCCATCACCAGGTGAGAACAGAATAAGAGGTTTGACTACTTCCAGAGCCAGAAGGGTCGGATATTCCAATAACCGACCTGGTTGAATGTCCCTGCATTTGCAAACTTCAGGAATGGGACCCAGAACAGCCACGCAGAAACAAATATAGCTTTTGCGGTACACCGAATCTGTTCTTTCTGCCACAAAATTCAAAGATAGTTCTGAGAAGATATTCCGGCCTGGCTGTCAGTATCACGTCGCTCGCAAAACCATACAACGTTCTCGAAGAAACATAAATCGCTGCAGTGGTGGTAAAAACCAAACTGATTATGAGTAAGATTGTCATTGCTTTGGCCAGGTCCAGAGGGATTAGGACAAGCTGTGTCAATGAAGATCGAGGCTTTACAAGGATCATGGCCAGATCCAGCCAGGTTGTTGTTGGGGTAGAACATTTTGAGGTCTTCCAAGGGAATGTTTCCCATTGTTGACCAAACACCCCATATATATATCAGGGTTACAACAATTGGGGTCCACCTTGCAGGCCATGAGAACTGGTCGGTGAATTCTTCCTCGGACCTTGCTCTGGGCTGGCGTTCTTCGTGCGTTACTGTTTCCTCATTGTCTTCGGCTCGCGTGTATATTATAGCTTCCTGGGCAGTGACGGCAACCACTTCGACACCTATAATTGAAAACGATCCTAGAAAAATCGAAGACCTTATCACTGTCGGTCAATCCGTAGTCATATATTAGCTTCAAAAGTGAATACGTACATGAAGCCACCAAACCAGCCAGCCGCCTTATGTTGACCAGAGAAAGAATCATATTTATCTCGTTCTTAAGGACTTGCGTTAGAACTCGGGTAACGGGATTATTTTGCATCACTCACTTTCCGTGCTATTGGGTTGTTGCTCTGGAAGGAGGAGTATACGATCAGTTTGATTGTTTTTGTGAGAACAGAGAGGATATGAGAGCGTGTACCCGCATTTAGAATATTCATATCTAGAATGATCACAAGCGCAACAACTAGCTTAAAGACACCCAAGCCTACCTCGATATGTCGAAAGGCCTTTTTAAAGTTTTGGCAAGGCCACACAGCTTTCACTAAGGACTTCAGGGATGTCTCTCACCCTTATACTCCAATAGTTCAACGCGACCGGAATTACGGAAACAACCACCGTAATCACGACTGTCGACGCATCCGATAGATGAAAAATAGCCAAAAGATCAGCTATAGTCGCAGTCAATGCCGCGGCGGTGAGACAATAAGTCAACCTGAAACGTATTCCAAGAGTAAGTGGCTATTCCATTCATCATGAAGGCATTGCGAGCCTACCAATAGACAATAGTGACAACAATACCAATCTCCTCATCCAGGAAATGCTTGACATACAGCAGAAGCGCCCCGGCAACCGGCCAAACGCGCAACATCGTAGCTATGTTATGCAGAACCATGGTCGCCAACACCCCAAGGAGCGCATAGGCATAGATTGCTGCACTCGGCCCTCCGAGGCTCTCCATGTAGCCGGTTCTTACATAGAACCCCATACCGATGCAAGCGCTTACCGAAATGAACTACTAAGTGTCAACATATGGCCCGTTTCATTCGTTGGAACTTGCAATTGGTAACGAACAAATATATGAATACTTCCTAGTTCACGGCTAAACAACGACGATGAATATATTAGACGTCTCTCAATTATAATATAAAGGTAGAAGCTCACCCCTGGATGTGAATGAATATAACTTACCTGAGTGACCATGGCAGATTTTCCGGATGGTCAGATTCACGTCCAAAATCTTCTGGAAGTCTAGAGCCACCTGGACGATTCGCTCTGTACTCCGGGCCATCTTGAGGTTGTTCTTCAGGTCCTGGGTTGAGACCATTCCCATAATCCATATGGGACCAAGAAAAAAGCTCAAACAAATTCTGTGATGACATTTCCGTTTCTGTATTGATTGGCTGATCGAAGCTTGATATTGTTTGTCATGTAGCAAGGTGCAACACTTTCTAGGTAGGTAGGACTCGGAGAGAAACCTTGGGCAGGGCCACGTGTGAAAAAACAATGAAGAGTGTGCTATGTCTATTTGCGTGGAATAAAAGTCAATAGGAACAAGGAAAGACGTACTAGAAGAATTAATAAATATTTTACCTTCAACCAACGTCAAGATAAGGAACCGTGACTAGACAGGACATGAGCACCGAACCAAAAGTCGTCGTCATGTAGAAGAGGTGCTATGGCTCTGGCTGTAGTCCACAGCCTCGCATTCTTCAAGTCCATCTTTTTGAATTTAGAACAGCAGATCCCTTTTTCGTTCACTGTGTGCGCGGCTGGACTGCCTCTAGTACCTCGTCCACCCCCCGAGATGCTCCGGATGTCAGTGGTTCGAAAGAAAAAGTAATAAGCCTGATCTTGAAAACCTTTCTCATCCCGTTAAGCTTTCAATTAATTGGAGACCGGTTCATATGCCACGCGACATATTTCCTTGATTTCATGGGCTAATATGAGAATGGCGCAAGGCTGAAGACATCGAGAGGAACCGGTTCGACATTCCCAGTACACCACTCGTTGTTCTGGTAGTTCACCCTTGCATAGCGCTGTTTCAAAACAATGCACTGAGAAGTGGCTATTTGACTCTGTTCAAGATAACGAGGTGCGTCGGGGAAAGTCCCTTAAATTGCAAATGCCACTGACCTAGTTGATATCGGTGAGTAAACCCGGGTTAACACTGCGTCTGTCTGAGGCTCAAGTGACACAAAATATTTGAGTAATCAAATAACTATCTCACGAGGCTGAACCCTTATCCTGTGTCTGTGTAACCTGAGTCTTCCTTTCTGTTTATGGAGGCTATTTTCTTTTAAAAACTGCCTTCTCTCTGGTGATTGAGATGTTACTCATATTGAGGGGAAAGAAACCATTTTTGGCAATATCCGCGACTGACACAACGAATGTCCTCTTCTACCTGGTAGCGTCGTCCACCACTGAAGTTTCAATGGAGTGTTACAAAGCGTCCGGCAGATACATCAAATTAGACCTGCTAAAGCAAGTTCTGAAAAACGCCTTTCCGGAGATGAAGGAGGAGTCTTTTAATATTAAGGTATTTGTTCCACTTATATTCAGAATTGCTTTTGCTTCGTCCCAGATCTCTGTGTTAACTGGGGCTGAATAGATGCGTAATGGTATCTGGGAGTACACAGCTGAGCGGGAACTCACTGACGATGAATTGCTGTAGATAATCCTCCTCTTATTCTTATTATGACGTACATGTGAAGAGAAAAGAATACTAACATGTGATTTGTGATCGCCAGGGCAGCACAAAAGCCTACGACCCAACCTCATTAGGGAGATAGACATGTGTTCGTGGCGAGGAGGAGGGGACAAGGCTGGCTCATGCAGGTTGATATTTACCGACGGGAGCCCGTCCTAAATAGTCTTCATATTCTCTAAAAGAATCTATTTTCCCATCTACCACTGCATCCCATACTTCTCCTTGGCATCGGAAACCACATATCTTGGTAGAATAACTTGATTCGATACTGGGTACATACATACGTTTAGGGCTCAACCCAACTTGAATTCTTTTATCATCATGACTCAATATACCGAACGCTCGAAGAATGACATTCCAGAGACAGCAAGCCGGTCCGGATCAGATGCGACCTACACAGAGTCAAAAGATGATCCGTTCAATGAAACCGATGTATATCAATATCAAAACAAGTCCTCTTACGTGGACGTAATCGATGTCTGCTATTTGTCAAATGGCCCTAATTCGAGAGCCCCGAACGGCGGTAAGTGATTAACAATGGCTGTGATGTTGTCTCATCATTGAATTGAGGTCTCCAGGCCGAAGAGCCCATCGTCGACTGGCTAATGTCATCGAAATGTGCTCGTATCTGAAGAATAGCGGGAATAGACGTGACTGTGACACTCGGATAATGTATGTACTTATTTCGTCAGGCGATGAGACCAATCATGACTATTCTAATTTGATATTCTGAACTAGCTCCATTTGCCAGACCTACTCTTGGGCATCTCTCGACATCTCGCAGGATACACTCCAAACAATTCTATCTCATTACAATGTCTCCCGGGAATTCACTCCAGTATTAAAGTCTTTCTATCCAAAGACAATGGAACTAGAAGAAGGATTTATAACCTCGCCCTGGAGACGCATCAACCAGACTTTTCCTAACGGACGTCTAGCATATGGTATGTACAGTTCGATCATATGTGCCTATGTGCCTACATGCTTATGTATATTATCTGACACGATTCAAAGAAATGGGGTACATATTCAAATATCCCGAAATTAAATCTGTCGACCAAACAACCGGATTCGAGACATGGTCTATCCGTCAGACTGGAGTCTATCAAAGAGTGGTGGGTGATGTTGATGAAGATAAAGGAAATATTCTCATCTTGTTACATCCACGCTATTCATCACCGCTTCAGAAGGAGTTGGAAGCGGCCCTGGTGTATGGAGACTCAGCATCAATGCTCCATAACGCGGACGGAGAGGGGTCAATGATAACTAAGAAGAATACTAGCCCTTTAGAGCTGCATCTATTTATATTGGGTACTTATCTGTATAACTGGCGCGCATATATGAAGAAAGAAGAAGAGCTGTTAATAAAGACAGTAAGTATCCTCGAAATGGAACTGGAGGCGAAGCTGCATGGGAATGTTACTGACAAGGAATAGAGCTACGAAGCTTTATGCATCGACATAACCGAAGATCTACCCTTTAACGAACTTTACGAATATCTCTCAGGCCTGCATAATTTAGAAAGACGTCTTGCACCACTGAAAAGCATCTTTTCAGCGACAAGACGAATCCTACAACTTCTAACCAAACTAAATGACACGTACACTCACCCCGATAGAGTCAATATAAAAGAAAGACTCGAGAATCTGGAGGAGATGGTTAACGGATTTGACGATAACTTACAATATCTGATCAGTCGTCTTGGAAGTATATCTTCCTTGGTATGTTTACCTCGTCCTCATTCAGGAGGAGAAGCACGTGGTAAAGCTAACCTTAATTTCCAAAGCTTTCCAACACGATTAGTCTGAAAAACGAAAACACATCTAATCAAGTCTCCAACAGTATGCTCAAATACAATAGATTCACGGTGGACGATAGTGCGACTGTGCGTGTGATTACACTGGTGACGCTGATTTATCTTCCTCCGACATCTGTATCTGTACGTCTTCCCTCTCAAAGCTCTTTACACTCGACTGACGAATACAGGGCTTCTTCAGCATGGGTGCACTCTTCTCTGTCCAGAATGATGGTATATCGCAAAAGGCAAACACGCTAATCACACCGTATATCTGGTTATATTTCGTAGTGGTGATCCCTCTGACCGCGGTTACGGTGGCATATTGGTGGTGGAAATCGAGGAGGCAGAGGCTAGAGAGAGGAAAGCACGAGACTTCGTTGGCTTGATGGACTGCAAGTTTCGTTGGAAGCAGGAATCAGACTAAATAGGGATATTTATAGACTTCAAATATATGTGATGTTGTTTATTACCTGTCGTTAATTACATGCTCCTCCTCACAGATTTGGCTTGAACTTACGACAGCCCATATTTTGTTCTCGTAATGTGGGTGCTTGATGTTTGGATGTTTCAGTCGGTGTATTAGGGGTTCCCTTGTCAGAAGTTTTGGCCGGTAGATATGCTTAAAGGTTATCTTCTCCAGGTGTGCAGTGTCCTATCTTCTGTGGCTGCAGCAGGGTCTACCTGGAACGGAAAAAGGAAAGAGGAGATTGCTTCATGTTTTACTTGGTTCTTTGAAGGTCGGTTTCTGGTTCCGGTTCCAGTCTTCCTGTTGCCATCGCGAAGGCTATTGCTGCGTGGACAGCCTTCATATCTGGTTGCCACCGGTCTGAGTCCGGATGTGATTTTCCGCCGAGAAAGAAGGATAGATTTCCTCGTTTTGATTCTATTCATTGATTCATGCCTTCTCTTATTGTTATGCACCTCATACAGTGGAATAGGAAGTATTCTATTGTCTTGCTTGTTTAGCCACAGGCATAGAGATCTAAGTCTACTGCGTCTATCTTAGTTAAATAGCTATTGAACCTTATTGTTCCTGTCCCAAGCTGGGCTAGAGTTTTTGCTTGTTTCCAATTCAACCATCATATAGGCTTCTCACATGCGTTTCCGGGAGCGCAGTGTCGATAGCTTTTAAGTATTTTCCAATGCCTTCTGGAAGAGTCTAGTCCTGGCGTGTTGCGTCAATGACGATTCTGAAGGCTGTTGCTTTGGCTTAGAACAGCTATTTTTCTAGTTAGCATTCTGTTCTTGTTAGTCTTTTGCTTATCGTTTCCATTCCATATCTACATGCGCTGGGATCTAGCAAAGACTCAATGCTCTTACATTTCCTACTGTCAAGATGGCATGATCTCGATAGTCGGAGAACTTAGAGAATCTTCCTACCAGTGTTCTTATCGTCCAATTCGTATAAGAGGATACCCCCCTTTATCCGAAAATCTAAGATCAGAGCAATATAATACGTGTCGGAGATATCCATAAAAGTCTAGTACTTCATGTACTTATTGAAACTCTCCCTGACAGCACTTGCGATATCCTCCTCAATATCTGCAAAATCTTCCTCGCGCTCAGCAGCATCATGCAACAAATCATAGAGCTTATAGTATATTGGAACTGTGAGACTAATCTGTGGCCTTCTTTCTAAGACAAACAAGGTAAACTCATTGAACTTTAAGAGAACAGAGTGAATTTAGGAGAGTCGAGTCCAATCTTTCATTGAGAAGGGAGGGAGATCTGTCTCATAGTGAATAAACTTCTTAAGCTGGGTCCTTGACTTTGAAGTATAAGTTCCATATTAAATGAATGTGTGAAGCTAGTAGCTTACCTTCAAAGCGTCACTTAGCATGCTGAAAGCAGAATGCCATCATGTATCAACATCGCACTCAATACTAAATGGGTGATGATACAGCCACACCCCCGTTGGATCCAGACACACCCCCTTCTGTTCGAGCCACACCCCGTCAGCTCGATCAGGACACACCTCTCTAAAGGCAATTTAGAGCAATGATTATGTGACCCAAAACGCGCCCTCGCGGGATCTGATGTTTTAGAATGGAGAATGGACTGGTGCTAGGGCTTAGGGTTTATGGTTAGAGCATTTAGATGAGGATTCTAGCAAAAGGCACATTGTTGCGTAATACCAGTCATTTTTTGCTTTCCTCTGTTGGTTTGTTACCTTATCTTTTTAATTCAGAATAATGAAGCTTTTATTAGAAATCTTTATTGTTTCTATGCAGAATTTATCTTTTAGTCAGTCTTATAAGGCTTCTCTTTTCTTCTCCATAGGTCATCTTGTTAGAGTGAATTAAACCTTCGCCCAACTAAATTTGATTCCCTGTATTTGAATCGTAACTGTTACAGAGCTGGGATAGAGAGATCGAGAACTAAGAAATGTATGTCATGGATTTATACCAAGGATGTGAGCTGAGATCTGGAACTAGCTACAGGGTAGCGGATCCTCTATTTCTGCTTGATAAGGGTTCACTCTTGACCTTGGATCGGTAAGTCTTACCAGATGAGGCCTATGGAATCTGACTATAGTGCTGGGAATCTCTAACATCATGCCTAAAAAGAAACTGTCACAGTAACAGTAGGTTGCTGCTACGTTCGCTAGTAATCCTGATTCCTGTATGCTCATTGTTAGCAGCGTAGGGTTAGGGCTTGTTAATAGGACCAGCTTCATGGAATTTCCCGGTAACATGCGATTACTTTTTTTGGATGGTGGTGCCGTATTGGGACTCGCTTGAGCACATATATGTAAAAGTGGCTTCATTTCTTTTGGCTATTACTGATAGAGACATCAAGCTATATCAATATAGCTATTCACCATGGCGTCACGCCTCGTTGATTACGGGAGCTCAGAGAATGGCGCTGAGCCATTACCTAAGCCATTACCTCCCTAAGAGCCCTGCGAACCACATACTCAAATCCCTGCTCCTTCAACTGACCAGACCTTCGAGACCCAAGATGCTACTATAAAAATCCTTATTAGCTTCGCTAAGACTTATAGATATGTATTGGTCACGAAGAGATCCAAAACACTAAAAGAGGGTGGCTCTATTTACCAAGTTTATCTTCAGTGCAGCCGCGGAGGAGTATATCATGAGCGTACCAACAAAGAGACACATGTTAGAGAGATAAGCATATAGTGTATAGGATGCCTGTTTAAGCCTGTCTTGCGCCATAATAAGCATATGGATTACTGGCGTCTTGATCTTACAGATCTGAGGCATAACCATTATCCAGCAGCTGGATCAACACTTGCCTTGTTGCACTATGAAGAGATAGAATCTAAGGAGACTAAAATTAAGTCTTATTTGGATTCTTACATGTCAACAAACCAAATCTTATCAACTCTCTACAAAGACAATCCAGAATCGATTATCAAGCCAAGAGATATCTATAATAAGAAAAGGAAGCTGCGAGATGATTTCCTTGATGGCAAGACACCAGTCCAGGCCCTTATTAGTGTTGTTCTAGATAATAGTGATTGGATAATCAATTATGAAACAGCTAATACAAATACACTATTTGCTGTATTTTGTATGCATAAAACCTTACTTGAGATGCTCCACTAAAATCCTAATGTTCTGTTTATAGATTGTATCTATAAAATAAACTAATATAAGATGCCCCTTTTGGATATTGTGGGTTGTACAGCATACAATAAGATATTCTATGCAGGGTTTGGCTTTATCTTAGATGAAAAGGAAGAGAGCTACAAGTTTATCTTGGAATGCTTAGCTAAGATCTATACTTAAGCAGATCTCCCATTGCCAAATTGTATCCTAACTGATAAAGATATAGCTTTAATGAATGTAATCCCCAGGGCTTTTTCAATAGCGAACAATATTATCTGTCTTTAGCACATTGAAAAGAATATCCTTACACATATCCACCCCATTCTTACAAATAAAGTGCTCCATACAATCTACGCTAGAGATCTGGCTGCCGCGAAGAAGGATATCACATAGTACAATACTCATATTGAGTTACAATGGAGGGATTTTCTTGGGTCATTTAACAAGATTATATATGTGAAGACTGAGGAGGAGAAGAATGAAGCAGTGAATTCCTTTAAAGCTGAACACAGCAGTAATATCTGGCAGGAAGTCATGGACTACATTAACTCAGAGTGGCTTAATGATAGTATCGCTCAACGATTCCCTCAGTGCTATCTCTCAGATATTAAGCATTTTGGTTAGCTGACCACATCCCAAAATAAATCAGTCCATTGGACCCTAAAATGCGATCTTTAAGTCTCTATAAATGATCTCCTTGAGACATTTGAATTATTTGACCGTACTGTGAATCGGCAACACGTTAAAATTAAGCAGGTTCACGAAGATGATAAGGTATGGTATTAATTTCGATTCCATCATAGTCTCTTTCGCATTGTACGTGATAGGGTATAAGTTATACACTTAGAAAGGTTCTTAATATGAAGAATAACTTCCTTTAACCAATGAGGAAGCCATTTGACCCAGAGTGTTCTAGGGTTGTAAAACGAACCATTGGCATTCCTTGCATTTATATAATTAAGCATTGTATTGATAGTGAGGAGCCGCTACAGCTACACCATTTCCACCAGCACTGGCGGTTATTCTCGAAGAGTTGCCCCTAATTGATCCCTGAACAATAGTGCTTAACCCGGCAGTGGTGCAAGGCCGTGGTTGTCCTAGGGGCTCAATCAATTATCCAACAGCCTCTTGGGTTATATCAACTTAGGATTCTTCAACACAGCGAGAGCCATCAGCATTTGAGCATGCCATTGCGCAGGGGAATCTTAATACTGGGAGCCGCGGCCGCAGGGGCAGGGTTTGTGGAGATTGTGGAGGACGAGGTTGTAGAGGACGAGGAGAATATTCAAGTCAACCTAGGGTAGAGATGAATGTAGCCAACAGTCAGACTTCTAGTAGAGGGATGGTCTCGCAGAATGCAACTGCAACAGCTTTACAAATTGCCTCCAAGGAGCCAGTAAGACGAAGCTGGTGACGCGGACATGGCCAGCCAGCGTGGTGGCTTGATAATGAGAACGAATTGCTAGGATATTAGGGATTAGAGATATGCCAAGTAGCGGCTCTGGATTGGTGGAATATCGTATTATTAAGTCATTAGAGTAGCAGAATAGGATGGATTATGAATCAAAACAGAATTCGCAGCGATGATCCAATTAGGGTTGCTGTAAACTGCGTTTAGAGAGGGGGTGTGTCCTGATCGAGCTGACGGGGTGTGGCTCGAACAGAAGGGGGTGTGTTTGGATCCAACGGGGGTGTGGCTGTATCACCACCCTAAATTTATTAGACGGGTTCATGCGCTTGCAACTACTGTTCCATATCTATCTACATTGAGGACTTCTATAGATCCAAAGGGCGAGGATACGAATTCTTGCAAGTGGTTCAAGGGTATGGTATTAGCTTCCTAGACTATAGAACAAAGGACTGGCTCCCAACTTCTTCTACAGATTCTGGAACAATTGTAAGACCCTCCGCTTATTATTACTAGCGCTGTAGCTAGATAGTATTAAAAGTAATTTATGTTCAAGATTCAGTTCAACTAGTAAAGGTTCAATAGCTGCAGCTAAGTTCTTGCCAATATGTGGTTTACAGAGCTCTGTGAACTCCAGAACTTTCTCTTGATATTTAAATTCTTCTGTAAGCAATTGGCAAATAATACTAAGAATGGGAAAGTGATTCTTACTGGTCCAGACATCAAGGGATTGAGCGATTGTTTTGCATGTTACTTCAAAATCTTCTTTTAACTTTACACGTTGCAAGTTAAAGTGTTCCAGAAGACGTTATCAAAGTGTGTGATATGAGGAAAGTGGAAGTGGGATTCCTGGTATATCCTTAAACGTCTACTGTAAGGCTGGTGATTCAATGACTGCAAAGGGTTGCTTGCTACTAGTAACCCAGCGAAGATTCTTTTCAAAAGTTCTTAAATTGTGAGTGTTCTGTTGGTTGCTTCGTGCAATCGAGATGCCTGGCACTGGTATGCAGCTTAGAGAGGTCACGTATGGCTTACACGTGACCTCGTCAAGCAAGGACTATATAGACCGCGTCGGGGCCTCACTAAGACAGATAGACACAAGAGAACACAGAACCGAAGAATCACCTATTGAGATTGACTCAAGTGCTTCGTACGTACGTATATGCACCTTAGTGCACCCCTATTACCCCAGAGTCCTAGGAGAGTAGGCTTTGTTGTAGCAATAACCGGCTGAGAGATACCAGGCGATAGAATTCCATGTTTCTCCTTCAAATGAAGCCTAATATTGGTAGTAGAGGTCTGTCTTTTTTGAGTCTCTTGTAAACCAATCACATTGCTTCCTAGTTTATTTATTAATAATATTATAATATATATCTCGATCTATGAGCCTCCTTTTTTTCTGTTCCTATTTCAATCCATGCATTAGGGAACTCTCTCGTATGAAAAAAAATCCATAACCATTCACTTTTTGATGGATTCGTATAGGAAGTTTGGGAACTTATGTCTTTAGTTGGAGGCTGAGAGGCTAGTTCTGAAGGCAAAACGTCATTATCTAAATATTCAAGGTAAGAATCGATCTGAGCACTGACTGCTGATTGAGTCGGACCAGGAGGGTGAGGTAGAATTAATGGACCCATTCCTGGATCTTGGGCTGCTGGACTCCTGGATAGTCTGGATTTGTCACGTCTTGAGGAGGTTCATCATTTTGATACCCATCGTTTAGAGCGAGGTGGCTCGGACGATTTCCACGAGTCTGTACCACTAGCGGAAAATTTCGAAATATGTAGGAAAATCTGTGAAATAAAAAATAACAGAGAGGTCATTTTCAATGAGAGAACTGAGAGAAGTCGAGAACCAGTTGAAATGAGACAGGATTGATCATGTCGGTGCTATCTAGAGCGAACACCAAGCATAAAAACGAAAGGGAAGAGGAAGAGGCGAAGCTATCTTCAGCTGTTTAAAAGTCCCTAAGTCGGTTATAACTACCTAAATAGTTTATCTTCTAGCCTGTTTCTGATCTCCCTGAAAGATGCAGGTAATCTATTGCAAATAATTATTCGTATTCGCAGTTTATTCAGCGAATAATTATTCGCACAATGAAGGCTTGCGAATAAAAAAAGCGAATATTATTCGCAGAGTCTGAATTGCAAATGCGAATAACGTATATTGCTGATTACTTCAAATATTCATATTCGCAACAGCCCTATAATCGTCTTTATGACACCTCTGTTAGAAGAACACCACCGACCCCTTACTTCCGTGACGAGTTTACTGATCTGGATATCCTCAAGTGGCAGGCTTACGACAGTTCATTGGGCAGCTACACTAAGTGACTAAACATGAGAGATAAAGAGATAAAGGAAAAAGGAAGAATAATTCCAAATTATTGAAATATAAAACGAATGTGATGTCATAATCCAACAGATACCATGAAGGCCAGACTGCTAAACACATAAACTAATCCAAAATTCAGCATAAATCATCCAATCGATCAGTATGAGCAGCCTGATTCGTATGGTTCGCATGATTTGCAGGTGTTGAACCTACATTCCGTTCCAAAAGATTTTGTTGAATACTCATAAATGACAGTATAGGAAGTAGTATAACCGCGATGGCCGATTATTCGGATTAGGCAGCTCAACCTATTCCGACCTCCAGGAAGGAAAGATTTCGATCATGTCATGGTGCTAACAGCCAAAACTGGAAATGCAGACATCGGCATTATTAGCGCAGCAAGCTGCAGTAGCACCACAGACATAACCTCTTGGACAATCTGCACTTGAGGTACATGTCTGTGTATGATTGCAGTCAAAGGGACCACTACAAAATCCTGAACCTTCCAGTGTAAGGGTACAGAAACAATTTGTGCCTGTTCCACATGTCTGTGCAATGTCACAAGTAGCTCCAGTGCACGTTGGATTTGTGCATGCTCCATTTAGACATACACCACTTGTACACTGAAATGGAAGTCAGTAAATGATTATATCGGCATAAATATCTCAATTTAATACTTACCACGTTAGTACAAGAGCCACAATGATTAGGATCATTTAATAGATCAAAGCATTGGCCAGTGCAATTTGTGTTTGGAGAATTACATGTGCAATTACCATTCACACATGTTGAATTAGTCGGACACTATAGGTAAAGTTAACAAAATTCTAATCTATATTAAGATTCACCAAGGAATAGAACTTACTACAGTACCACATGTTCCACAGTTGGTGCTGTTAGTGGTTATATCGGTACATGCTTGTGGAGTACCACAAAGCTGTTGGCTAGGGCATGGGCAAGCACATGAACCTGAGTTGCAAATTTGACCTGTAGCACACTATCCGCAAAGAATAATTTAGCATATCATTATACCACATGCTGGTAAGAAACAGATGAAGGAACAAAACTCACTGTAGTACCACATCCTCCACAGTTTGTAGTATTAGTCTGTGTATTGACACATATATTGCTACAGTTGGTAAATCCAGTTGGGCATTGACATGCGCCATTATTGCAGAGACCACCAGTGGGACACTAAATTATAAAAGTTAATATATCACTATATCATATACTGTTGGAAAACTCACTGTAGTGCCACATGTTCCACAGTTAGAAGAATTAGTCTGCGTATTAACACACACACCGTTACAGACTACCTCTGGAGGTGAACATTGGCACGTGCCATTAACGCAGGAAATACCGGCTGGACACTAGAGTGCAAAATTTTAGTATATT
Source organism: Talaromyces stipitatus ATCC 10500 (assembly GCF_000003125.1). Taxonomy (NCBI): domain Eukaryota; kingdom Fungi; phylum Ascomycota; class Eurotiomycetes; order Eurotiales; family Trichocomaceae; genus Talaromyces; species Talaromyces stipitatus. The sequence goes on along the minus strand of NW_002990117.1, from coordinate 889,155 downwards.
GTGTGGAAGAAGATCAAGGAAGAAAACTCACTGTATTGCCACATGTTCCACAGTTAGAAGAATCAGTCTGCGTATTGACGCATATATTGCTACAGTTGGTAAATCCACTTGGACATCCACACACGCCACTAGTGCAGGAACCGCCAGCGGGACACTAGATTATAAAATTAATATATCATTATATCATATACTATTGGATAACTCACAACATTGCCACATGTTCCACAGTTAATAGAACTAGTCTGCGTATCGACACATACACCGGAACAGTTGGTAAGTCCAGCTTGACATACACACGCGCCATTACTGCAAGAAAAACCAGAGGGACACTAAATTATAAATGTTAATATATTGCTATATCAAATACTGTTGGAAAACTCACTATATTGCCACATGTTCCACAGTTGGAAGAATTAGTCTGTGTATTGATGCATACACCAGAACAGATTTGCTGTGGAGCTGGACATTGACACACGCTATTAACACAGGTAGCATTAGTGGGACACTAAAAAATTATAAAACGTTAGTATCAGGCTCTACAATACACTTTCTATGAGAAAATTGAATCGGAAGGGCAAGAATTGTAGGGCATACCTTATTGCCGCAAGTCCCACAATTAGAGGGATCAATTGCTGTGTTAATACACAACCCGTTGCAACATTGCAGACCAGTCTTGCACTGTAGACATTCAGGTTATTTGTATGGATATACTTTTCCCAGGTGTGGTAGATTTCATGATGACTCACATTTCCAAAGCTGCCACCACATAAGGCGGGATGTGTCACTTGTGCATCGACACTGTGCAGAATGCCTGGGTGTGAAGTTAGACTAGGAAGATTCATGCTATAAAGGAGACCTTCGAGGGTCTTGGTGAGATTGTCATAAGTCAGAGCTCACCAGACAGAGGGATTATGCAAAGCAATAGCTTTAGCATGATGAAGAGTGATTTCATCATTTTGATCAAAGATCCGAAGTCAATGAATGGTAACTTTGATTGTTTGATGCTAAAGATGTGAGAGAAGGCATAGGAAGTCAGTTGTTTGATAAGATGGATGTAAAATGATGTGATTGATGAGGTTTATATATCTTTCTCTCTCATGGGACTACTAAATGGAAGGAGAATCTTCACGTGCTTTATGGAGAATGAAGCCAACAATGCACATTGGATACAGTGATACAACTGTGCCAGTGATACTACCTTCTGCAAGGAACCTGCTAGACCTATCTTCATTGTGTATTGTTCCATCAACATTGAGCTCTGCCTTGTGACAACTCCTGTGTAAATCCGATCCTCCTGTCTGTAGATCTGTGGAAGGTTCTTGTTGCGCTCTATAGGACATTTGAGGTTAACCGCAAGTGCATAGATTTGTCAAGATTTTCCGTTTTTTTTGCCTATGTAATTTATCTAATCTTCTTACCACTATTAAACACTATTCAGCCATCAATATTTATCTACATACTTATTCCTGTGGTTTTTAATAGATCTTAAGCTCTGGGCAACGAGCGAGTTTGTTTAGAAGTGGTCTTTAGAGGAGTATATAAAGTACGAAATAAATACTTCTTATATGAGTGGGCTATCATCATCATCATTAAGTTTCCTGTGGCGGTTGTCAACGGTGATTACTGGCGGGCCATGGCTTTGTATGGAGATAGGATACAAGAGCGACTTGTTGATACAACAAGAATCTTTGTTGTATGGACATCTGTAGTATACTGTGATGACCGGCCTATCCCTGTATTAGGTCATGTATGGAGGTCTATTTATATGGATGCTCTGCGCCCCAGCTTGATCCCTGTTTTTCATGCTTAGTTTTTCATCGTGCAGCTACCAATGTGATATTGCATTGACCCCTTCACATTTCTTTCCAAATACTCACTCTCACTCGGTCTAATTGAATTAGCCAGTTAGATTCTTTCAAAATATTATACTCACTAGAGCTATATTCTTTTTAGGACGTCTATATTTGTCCTATTTGTAGGACCACTGGTCTGAGCCAGACAACAGTGGTGCGGTTTTTGCTGTCTGAGGCTTTCTGTTACACACAAACCCCATGTTTCTTGTACATGCTACTATCCAATGTCAGTATAAGCCAACGATTCATGGAATTCATTTTTCAGGTTATTATATTACATATGTTAGGTACAACAATGACCAGTATGTAGCATTCCTCTTACCTCTACCATCAGCAATACAAACAGTGGCTCTGATTGCAGTCTGTGATAATAAGTTGAAGGTGGGATACACTGATAGCTACATAGAGAAAATCTATATGTTTTGAATGTAACTATATCACATGGAAGCCTATCTGTATCATCTGCCTTCTTAACTCTCAATTCCACGGTCCCCAGCGTTTCTCTAATCTCAGTTACATGTATTTCCATCACCCTTCCTACCTTTTGATGCCCCGCACTTATGTTCTCAATACAGATTGCCCTGGTCTATGGCCACTTCAGCGGCTTACTTTCTCGTGGGACAGTAAGCTACCATATTTCGCTCAATCCAATTCATCGCATGAGAGTTATCACACACAACAGGAGACTTAGCCATGCAAGATCTCGTAGCTATTACCATAAATATCACATGAAGCAGCAGCATTCTTAGATGTTATACATCGAAATGGTCACAGATTGTACTATGCTTCATGTATAACTGTAAGTGATGAGTTATATGAATACGACTGTATACAACGTTGCACGTATAGGACATATTTCCAATGTTAATGTTCCCCAATTAAGCAATTTGGCTCTTCTTAAGATTCATCCCGACATACGAATGGTCATTGACTTCATTTCCGCAAGATCAAATGCAAGTAAACTCTAAAGGAGAAAAGAAAGGAAAAAACGAAAATTTCGTCAAATGGTCAAACGGATAGTTTGGAATGAATGTGCTGTATATGGCTAGATCCAATTAAATCAGCTACAGAGGGAGGACAAATCTTGAATTCCCGACGTCTAATGTTAGACGGCATCTTGATATTCCTGTCAAAAAAGCAAATTTGAATGTTGCTCGTGCAGCAAAGAGGTGGTATCACATATAGCTGCTCTCTAGGTAATATTTTTGCCTAGCATATTTTGCGGTATATCCCTGTAAAGCTCAGTGTAATTAAAGCTATGGGATGCTACGTTGTTCCACCTACAGTACAGGATATCGTACAGGCTAGCATGAGAAGGTGTCTATAAGTTGTTTTCATAAATTCAAGAATATGCGCAAAATGTATTTAAGAAGTGAGCTTCCCACTCCTAAAGCCGGGACAAGTCACAGAAGTGCCAGCTGATATATCTCTATACCAAAATCCCGAATATACTATAGTTGCTATCATCGTTACTCATTATTGGGTCGCTGTTAAATCTCATCAACATGTTGATGCTACTTCTTCTTGCCTGGGGTGAGTTTGAAACGCAAGCCTTCCTTCTTTCGAGCAGAAAGTCTTAGGTCTTTGGACTACAACATAGAAAGGTTCAATACTGACTTGCTTGCAGGGGTGTTGACCTCTTACAGTGAAGTTGAAGCAAATCCTGCTGGAAGTAATATTATCAATGGCGGTGGATTTGGATGTCTTCCACCAATTTGGAACAAAGTAAGGTCATTTCGGTTTTACTCAACTGCAAACAATATAATGATATGAGTCACTGATTACTTTACACCGCTAAAAATCAAATAGTGTCTGACTGGCGGCATTTGCTGTGGCTTTTTCTGTGTTAATCAATCGACAGATCCGCTCCATTGCGGTAATTGTCAGACTCAAGTATGTTACTCCTTTGTTTCTCAGTGAATCTTACAATAGGTTAGAATTTTATTAACTTTTTATTAGTGTCCGCCTGGGGCAACATGTGTGAATGGAGTTTGCACATGTAGTCCTCCAGGAACATTATGCCCTGATGGTCAATGCCATAACCTATTAAATGATGCTAATAATTGTGGTTCTTGTGGTAACAAGGTAAATATTAAATTGAGATTTTTATACTGATATAAACATTTACTGACTTCTATTTCAGTGTCCTACAAATGCTGTATGTCTAAATGGAGCATGCACAAATCCAACATGCAATGGATCCAACTGTGGTATTGCACAGTCATGTGGCCCAGTAGGCTCACTGTGTTTCTGTACCCCTACACTGGAAGGTCCAGGATATTGTAGTCTTGGCTTTGACTGTGCGAGCTTACAGCAATGTGCTTCAAGTTCAGATTGTCCAGCAGGTCAGGTCTGTGGTAATACTGCAAGTTGCTGTGCTAATAGTCACAATGTCTGCCTTAACAATACTGGCTGTGTGTAGTGACGGCAGTTCCAAGGTCTTGCTAGAGCTGGCTCTTGCTCCAACCCTGCAGGTCTTGACACTTGGGTAGTGCTGCTTTGTGAACTTCTCACATTCCTGGTTGCTTTGCTACACTTTGTGCTTCATTTCTATTGCTTCCCTTTTGGACTTTGGACGAGTTTTGTCTTGTTGATTCTCTATATTTTACAGTACCCACCTTACTGATTTGGAAGCTCTACAGTGTGCTAGATGAAGCTTATAAGGGGCTTATCTTACTCACCTAGTTCTTTTTTGAAATCAGCAGACTCCTCTCTCTTATCGAGTTCCTAGCTTTCTAGTCAGTTTTCGCAAGCATATCTATATTCCTGAACTAGTGCCCTAGAGTGTACTATGTAGTAGTGTTGGTATCTTATTGCCCAACTAGGCAACACCTCGTGCTGCGGAATGGGATATAGTTTATCCATGCGCACTAGCTCAAGCACCCGCATCCCTAGGCATTAGGATCAGTCACAATATTAGAAATTCAGTATTACTGGCTCAGTCAGCTTGTTGGATTGGCTGTCCTCGTTATATTTTGCAATCTAATGAAGGTAAACCAACACTGATCAGTGATCGCAGATCAGAAAACTGAGCTACGAATAATCTGATCCAGTGGCCGCAGATCAGACACCTGTCTACGAGCCACTATTACCCCCTGATTTTCTTGAAAATCTTCACTTTCGAAAAACCCCTCTTTCTTTGATTTTTGACACATCTCGGACCCTAAAACAACTTCGATTCGAACTAAGAATCGACAGCCAAGACGCCAAATCCTGATCCCAACGACTTTGAGCCTACAGGGAAGGATCGCAAGATACTCTATAGCCATATAGCTGGAAAGCTCAAAATTTACGCTGAGGTCTATGACACGTACCTATAGCTTCCGTTCAAACAAGACTTTGAAACATGGACTGTGAATGAGATTAAAAACGTCTCTTTTACAAAACTTGGTGAACTGGTCAATACACTTCGAATCAATGGAATTTCTGTCAATATTACTCGTGGCGTTTCACCAGCTGACAGCCTCAAAGCTGTATTCAAGGAGGGAAGACTGTCATGTATGGATAGAAGAGGAAGTCATTCATTACACTAAGCGTGGCCAAGAATTCAGATCACTAGATATAAATGGTGAATTTGGTGAAATAATTGCTTTGTACAAGGAATCCTGGAATTACAGTGTCGTTACAACACGAGACTACACAATACAATCTAGAGAGATACCACAAACACCATCCCCAAGCACAAGAGGAACCACATGAATGATAATGAGACCTCAAAGCTACCAATATCAATTTCATACACCGGCACCAATAGAGTTTACCTTGCTACCGACTACATCACAAACAATAGCTCAGATGGTAGCCGAAGCAGGACCTTCAGATCAAGATCAACATGTGTAGATAGATCGTACCTTGTTTGCACCGTCACAACAATCTGTTTCTCAGACACTAATTCAACTCACAAAGATGTACACGGATAGCGCCAAGTACAGTGGGAATGAATATGGGACCTATTATAGAAATGCACTTTATCAGGCAGCTCATACGTATCGGGCATGCCAATTTGCAACTGCAAAAATAGCATCTACGGTTGCTGCCTTCAGCTCGGACTTATGTTCAAACGTCAGGTAATATAAGGATTTGAAAAGAGCTACAGTGCAATATTACACTACACCCCTCAATGCCAACTAACTCTTCACGGACCAACGTTAGCACAGCTCACGGTCACACTCACTGTATCGAAGCTGCTCACCGCGCGAATGCTCTTTTCCGAAAGGCCGGAAACGGAGCTTTGTACGCAAAAAGCCTGGATGTTGGTCCACTCGCTATACATCAGACGAGAGAGACGATTTGAAATGACAAATTATGAATAGTTACAAGAAACACGTTGATCAGTTGATTCTGGAATATGAAGGTACCAGGGACGACGAAGAACTGCCAGAGGAATTCCTATCCGTTGTGGATAAACTTATTCTGACGGATGAATACGAACTCGAACCTCAATTACAAGATGCATCATCAAACCTATTCATAACTATGTTTTTTACTACAAATAACAACGATAACGCGAACTATGGCCCGTTAATTATCATGGAACTAGCGAACCGTCCAACTTCGCACCGAATTGCCTCATTATTCTCAAAGACCGATTCGAACGTTGATATAAAACCCATGAAGCAACCGATGAGACCTCGAACCCTGAATCGAGTCATATGTACCTCAACGAGAGCCGCTATTCCTCAGAAAACTTTAAGGGCATAGTAAGCATAGTAATTGATACCGGTGCCGCAAAGGCCTCTACAGCTGGATACTGCCAATATCTCGCGCAAAAGAGAATCGTCAAAGGCATTGATCTTGATACAACGACAGCAGGAACAGTGGTAGTCCAATTTGGGAAAGGCGACCCCTGTCACTCACTAGGATCAATTGACGTACGAACACCTATCGGTGTTATACAGTTCCACGCGCTTGAAACAATAACGCCATTCCTAATGTCCATGTCGCAACTAGATAGGTTAAAAAGTTTATTTTAACAACACTTGCAATCTTCCCGTCAATAAGGAAACTGGGGTAACATCGCCAGTTATTCGTCAATTTGGTCACCCATTCCTTGTATGGAAATATGCATATCATAACCATTTGACTGCATCCTTGACAACAACCATGCCTTCTTACCGATGTCAAATTAAGGTGCTTGCACCGCCGATTCGGGCACCCCTCAACTGAGAAGCTTCAAAAAGTACTTGGGCATGCAGGCCAGAGGCAGACAAGGAAGCCCTCAAGCATATCCGCAAGTTTTGCCGTCATTGTCAAATACATGGCAAGTCACCTGGTCGGTTCCGATTCACACTGCATGAAGATGTCAACTTTAATCACTCTATTATTGTTGACATTATGTAGTGGATTATACATCACACGCATCTCTCGTTACGCCTCTGAGCAGCTAGGCCACAGTTGTGTCCACGCTAGCAATTCTAGATCAGACACAACGAGTGTCTGATAACATGAGCATTCATTGACGGTTCTATAGAGCTATAACCTGTGTAGTGGGTCGTGGCCGATATGGTAGGGAGAGGAGACATAGCTATATGCTGCCTATTCAGACACAGGGAAGAGCATGTATTGGATGTCATTATTGTATCAATTTTATTAATATATTCATAGAAGTCAGATCTAGAAGTATACAATAGCCTATCAATAAGACCATTGCCGAAACATCATAATTATTAGACAAGTTGATTAAGGATGAATTCATTCGATGTCATCTTGATAGCAGATAATTCTATGGTGCATGACTAGAAACCAAGTATGGATGCAGATCAATTTAAATGAAAGTCAAACGAAACAATGAGAAGGCTATTTCCCTGAATACATGTGTAATGGCAATTGTCCGCTTTATTCCCCAACTTGTAACAGGAGCCAAGCTATCAAAAAGTCGGTTCGACAAACTGTATAAGCATGGAAATAGGAAGAAGTTCCAAACCCAGCTGGGGGTTACGAAGCCTATAATAAACAGCCAACACAAAGATTCTACCAGGAATACGCTAGGTATCTCCCTACCGTAGTAAGTAACTAGATACAAAGATCTGGCATGTACAGCTTGGAGAGTATTGACATGACATGTGTTAGCTGGGTAGCCTGGGTTTGGAACGCGGAGCCGGACAGGCGCCGAATCGCGCTTGGATAGGGCTACGAGCCCTAGTGGTGCCGTATGAGAAAATCATCTTGTCCGTGCCAAAGATGGCTAGGAGCTCGCACAAGGTTTAAAGAGAGCTCTTGGAGCCACTGGAACAAGCTTCTTTTCCCCTTTTCTCTTCATGCTCAATATTCTCAGTCGACAGGCATCTTTGTAACAAGACCCATCACACAACTGGCTGCAACTTTGTGATATGAAACTGCACGTCATATACTCTCTGGACTGTCTTTGTTTGATGGTAGGGATATGTCCAGTGTATTCCTGGCAAGGATCATGTGTGATGCCTATTTATACGGCTCCAATCCCTAGCTGGATCCTCGTATTCTTCCCATCTCCATGTTTATATAGTTTGTTGAACATTGCGCCTATCTTGTGATAGCTTGGATCCCATCACAGTAAAAGCCAATGAAACGCCATCTACAAAATACAGTCACGCTTGCATGCGACGTGCACTTTGAGGTCTATTTTCCCTCTCAGAATGATCCTAGCGCATGCCTGACCATCCGGACAAGGGGTAGGATCGTCTGGATGGTAATTTTTGAGCCGACATCGATCAACATGTTTCTGAAGCGTATATTTCCGTTTGTGCGCACGGCGTCGACCAGGTAGTATCATGGCTGCGCTATCTATGTGAACTGGTCTCCGGTTTGGCAACTGGACGGGCGATGAAAAAAGTTCGAGGGAAAACGATGAAATGGTGGACAGTCCGAAAGGCAAGGGTTCCCGCTGGTGAAATCGGCGCGGAAAGTAGTGTCGCTCGACGCCCAAAAGAACCACGCTTTCACCAAAACAGATATTTAAGGAATAAACAAATAAAGTAGTATCTATCATCATAGTTCGTCTTTATATGTCTCCTCACTGCCCTTGTCCTCGTCCTTAGGTGTATTTTCATCTTCCTTGGCTTTCTTTGCAGGAGGTGGTTGATCCTCACTTGCCGTTTCTTCGTTCTTCTTCTCTCCATCGCCATGTCCTTCGTCATCTTCATCACCACTTGAACTGATAATAGCACGGTAACTAGTCTCTCCATTGCTTTCCACAATCTCCAGCCTCCAATCACCGCCTTTTGACTTTTCATCCAGTTGGTTTGCGAAATTTTCTACCTCCTTGGGATTCAAATTATACTTCTTGAGATCCTTATTCGATAATTGCACCAGATTGCCATCTTCGCGCTTAGCAATAACCTGAACAGTTTCCTCACCGATTCGGGCCATACGTCCTTTTTCAATGACTTTGCCCTCGGATCCGACTTCTTTCTTTGCACCAACCTCGATTCCGCCAACAAATTGAGATTCTTCAGTGCTAGCATCAACAAGCTTTTGCTTATCGTGATGAGCTTTCATAGCATCAAAGTCTGCAATTTCTTCTGGTGCCAATATCTCCCGGCACTGGATCAGATGTGTCTCTTCGAATTGAGGTAACTGAAATGCGACATCATGACATAAACGGGGTGTATAGATTACCATCAAATAAGAGCAAGTAGTCAATTCCTTGATCCATCCTATCCGATCTGTGGACTGAGGATGGCAGTGGAATTGTACCTCGATCTTGCGCTCAGCTCCTGTAAGGTCACAAATCGTGCCGCCACCCAGTTTTTGCACGAGATATCTTGATTCTCCTTTAGTCTGCAACTCGGCAGTACTGCCATTTGCAGGCTTTTGACTACTGGTAGAGTATCTTTCGGATTCTTCGTCATCATCATGCAGAAACTTCCCTAGGACAAATGAGTGACTGGTCGGGTCTTCTATGGGCGGATAATTTGGTACGCCTGGACCAGATTTGGCGTGAAACTGTTTGACCTGCTTCTTGTAGCAGAACGAATATGACCACCATCCTGAGACGTAATACATGCATGTGCCCTCCATTTCCTCTAGCAACTCTAATCCTCGGTCAGTGGCGCGCGCTATCTCATTTTCGTCCTGCGTTTGATTTCTAGCCCCGTCGCCCTCAGCCATTGTCTTAGTCGTTGTACTGTTCTCCGGTCCATTATTGACTCTTGGAATGTTGCAGAGATAGCGTAACCCCTCGAGTTTCATCTCTTCATAACTAAACTGATTTAGCGAGAGCTCAGGGTCCCAATCCAGATCTGCTCCATTCTTCTTGCTGGTCGTTTTCCAGCCGCCTATTGGTCTCTGTGATGCATGACGCTCTAGATCTCGTTTATCGGAAACGATATTTGAGGAAGATGTGTCTTTGGAAGATCTTTCTTTTTGTAGCTCGAGAATTATGCTGGCTTCGGTCTCGAGAACGTATTCTTCCGGAAACGAAACTTTGTACTATGAAAATTCAGAATCCGACATTCAATAGGTATTTGATGGAATATATACCTGAGGATATGCAAGAACATCATCATGGATACTAAACGGTCGCTTTGCCGCGAGCGTACCTGATGCGATCGACGCTAGATACAAAAGTGATTTTGATATCTTCATCATGCTGTATAATTCCTGCACGCAGTACCAGCTGTAACACTTTGTAGCTGAAATCCTACAGCAGCGCAGAAGTCTTCGATCGAGATCTGCAGAGTGCGCAGAGGAGTGAAGCGGAGATTGGCGGTGATAAGACGTATTCAATTGGACGCAACATTCAATAGCATCGTTGAAGGTTATGAATGGACATGATCAATCGAACACGCAGATAAAGATGGCATGCGTTCTCGAAGCATGAATAATATTTTGAAAAGACACGTTGAATTCATGAAGTTAACAGATAACCGTGCCGTCCGGCGCACCTACACCGCCTTAGGGCACTAACTTAAGGGCACTAGTGCGCTAATTACATAACTCTTCTCAACGATCCGGCTTGAACTCGCAATAGCCCATGTTTTGTTCTCATACATGTATGCATGATGTTTAGATACTTAGATTGATGTGTTAGAGACTCCCTTGTTTGATGTTCTGGCTGGTAGATACTTTTGAAGGTTATCTTCTGTAGGTGTGCAGTATCCTATCTTTAGCGGCTGCAGCAGGGTCTACCTAGGAAGGGAAGCGGTGGGGAGAAAGGGGTAGGAGTATTTACTTCGTTTTTACTATATTGATTGAAATTCTGATTCTGATTCTGATTTTGATTCTGATGCCAGTCTTCCTATTGCTATCGCATATTTGATTGCTGCATGGACGGCCTTCATGTCAGATTGTCACCGATCTAAATCTAAGCGTAGTTTCCCATCTAAAAGAAGGATAGATTGCCTCGTTTTAACTCTATACATTGGTTCATGCCTCCTCTTATCACTATCCATTTTATGCAACAATATAAAAAGTATTCCATTGTCTTGCTTGCTTAGCCATAGGCACAAATGTTGGATTTCACTGCTCCTATTTTATTTAAATAGCCGTTGAGCCTTGACATTCCTATCCGATTACTTGGAGCTCAGCTGCTCGCACGACATCTTTGATTTTCTCATGAACCAGATCAACCAGATCATCCATTGCTTGCCTGATGCATAAAATTAGCTTTCTTTTATTTCCCTCCCCCAAGAGATTGACAACAGTGGATAAGTAGTACCGTCTCTCTAGAGTGAGATACTGATAGCTTGCCAGTCTTGGAATGGCCCAGGTAACGTCGTCGCAATCGCGAGTCGTCGTGCCTATAATTGCTGTCAATTTTGGAAAGAAACAAAAAGAAAAAGAAAAAGAAAAAGACTCGTACCAAAAGACTTATTGTATCCAACCCAATAGATTTGATTAGAAGGGTCATCCCATCTTACTCTTGACCGCAAGACTCAAGTCCGTCAAGCCTTGGACGTATTTAGGACTGCTGACCTTATTACGTCCTGCAAGCTTTGAGCACAACCAGAACCCCAGGCGGGCGTAAACCACTGGAATACACACCAGTTCAGGAGTTCGGCCAGAGTCGCATCGTTCCCACACGCAGACATGGTCACTATCTGCAGACTGTTCAACAGAGGCACTTGATCACTCAGAATCTGGGCTGCCAGCGATCCAGAGCATGCAAGATACTGGAATTTTGGTTTGGTTGCAGTCCTAGATTGCCCTCCGTGTTGAGTAGGTTGGCATACCTAGAGAGAAATGAGCGATTTTACCCATGTTTGGAAACAAAGAAGAATAAGAAGAAGAAATAACCAACCCATAGGAGTATTGATAGCAATATCCTTTGAAAACCCCCCTGGATTTAGTTCCACCTGGTATGGACCAATTAGCAAAGAACTGTTCGGGAAAGGAAAGCAAAGCAGGCCGTACATTGTCTGTCGCCTTAATATAGTGGCCAGCTCCTATTCTAAAAACACACAAGTCTCCAATGGCTGCCCATTTCTCTATCCAGGTATGATCAAAGGGGCTGGAGGCTTGAATGGAAGCTTAGGCATAATTGGTCGACGCGAATGCTATGATGATGGTATGAGAAAGGACTACCAAGATAGTATTAGATAGAACCATCATTGTTTATATCGATCAACTTGTTTCACCCATTCAAACAAGGCGTCAACATTCAATCTTATTCAGGTTAGGTAAAGTGGCACGACCAAACGGACTTCCAATCCTTGACTAACACCCAATTGCTGAATTTTGCGAAACTGGCATATGATAGAATGAAAATCCATCGGTCCACTCTGCTGCGTTCTGATCGCCGTCCGGGAGCTATGACAGTGCTGGCCATCGGCCAAGACATGTTCTTCGACTCATCCATAAAAAGCAATTATTAGGCGTACTACAAAAGCCAAGACTCTCAGGTTAGCCAGTATTTGTCCAATTGTCAACGGCTAAAGCGACTCGGTGCACCGCAATAATTTGGCCTGCGGCGAGCCAAATATAATTGATGTGGCCATGCATACTGGACAGGTTGAGCCTTCTCATGGTGACGCTCGAATGGCAATTTGGGGCACTTAGTCGACGCTGGGACAAGAGGCGTGTTTATATCCTTGCATCGACCAAATCAGTAGTTACAGCTGCAAAACCCTCATTTCCGTATTCGATGTTTCAAAATGGGTCCCTGCAGGGACGAACCCAGACGGTGCCGATGGCACTCAATGGGCTTCTAAATTTGATGTCCAAAAGGTACCTATGCGATTTTGTTCCACATCTGCTTGAGGGGAGGGAGAAGATAAATCCGTATTGAACTGCGTTGGCGAGTTAGGATTAGTGAAGGAATAAAATCAACAAATACACAATGTATTATATAGCCTTTTCCTGTAACCGAATCTGCATCTAACGTGACTACCAAATAAAAGGATTCAGGTTTAGCTTCACTGATCGTACCACTAGACCGTCCTAGATCGTACTATGGATAGAGCGCATCACGAATTCGCGAAAAGTTGCACTTGAACTGAATAATTCCAAGCAGGTTTTGCCCTGCAAGTTAACCAAGTTGGTCAATGCACCTGCTTTCACAAGTAATTGGAAGACCGTTAGGGTTTCCTGCGGACTTCTGGTATGCATGTTCCGCATGGCCAAGTGATGGAGGGCTGTATTGTGTTCCAAGTCCACCGCATTAACATCTACTCCTCCCTTCACAAGAACCTCAAAGATTTCAATGCGAGGTTTATTCCTACTAGACATGGCAAGTCGAACCAACGGGGTGTGCCCTGGTTCGTTTCTGGCTTCTAGATCTACCCCGGCCTGAATGAGGAGAGTGACGGCTGTGGAAGAAGCAAATGCTACTGCCCGATGTACTAAGGAGAGAAGGCAATGATCAGCGGCGTCGTCGTAAACGAAACAAATTCAAACAAAACTAAACTTACATGGGGTGTCCCCCTTGAATTTCAGGCACGGTACTACTCGAGAACCGCAAACGTGAAGATCAGCCCCGAATTCTATCAAGACTTCAAGCATCTCTGTCGATTTAGGTAGAGTGCACACTTCTAAAAGCGCTGACTCGCCTCTCAGATCCAGGTCATTCACATTGACTATCTGACTTGCCAACAGGTCACGCACGAAGCCCGGCTTGGAGGCATGATTCAAAACCCCACTGGTCGATATATCTGACTGGCTGAGGTGTGGATGTAGAAGCTTGATCATGTTCATACAAGAGGCTTGGGCAAATGCGCTCGGAGTGACCCGGGCCCCCAACTCAATAAGCAGTCGGCATGCATCGATTTGATTACTCTTGACAGCACTGCGTAACACCGTGTAGTCCTCTTCGGTCGGGACGATGTAGTTGCAGTCGGCTCCACGGTCTACCAAAAACCGGATGAGCGTGAGATCCCCAATCTCAGCCGCCTGATGGAGCTTTTGTTGGCGCCAGTTAGATCCGGTAGATTTGATTATGGAAATAGGGTCCTAGAGAGTTAGACTTACTATCGTCCAGCCCATATCTATGTGCCATGAATGAATATTATAACGCCCTTGGCTGAGCACCAGGTCGATGATCTCGTACTCCTTATCAGAAATGCTCCGTTTCAACCACAGCACGAAATTCAAAAGAGGCCCTCCCATCTGACCCCGGGTGGTCACGTCGGCCCCGTTCTGTAGGAGCTCCTTGACAATGGTAACATGCCCATTGTGAGCGGCAATATGCAGGGCTGTTATTGGTCCCAGTGGCGAGTAATCCCTTCGGTCGACTTCGGCGCCATGAGAGATAAGCAATTGGACAAGCTCGAGATGACCGTATTCAGCGGCTCGGTGTAGGGCCGTTTCGCCTTCCCAGTCTTCCCACTTCGGGCACGCATTTACGTTGATTTCTCCACTAGCCAAAGCCTCCTGCATCGCTTGCATGTCTCCCGACACGGACGCATTGAAAAATTTTCTGTAGTTGATTGTGTCGGGTGCCCAGATCGGCGGTGCCCATGATTGGTTGACCTCTTCCATTGTTGCGAACCCAAATGAAGCGACTTGATGGTGCTTGTTTTCATCGATATCAAATTACGGTGCCGGGTATGTATTGATGACTATTGATATCCACTGTACTAACACAGAAAAGAAAAAAACAGGCGGTGTTAATCAAGTTCGGTGTTTCTTTTCTGGGCTGCACACGTGACCCTACTTGCCCTTGGCCCCAATGACCAATCACGTTGTGGATTCCATAGTTATCACTTTGCATATGCATGCATGTATCGGATTGGTAGGTTTATTCCAGGCCAATCCTGAAGAGTGTTTTTACTAGGATGAAAAGAACAGAAGTGACTGGCAAGATTGTATGTATTTCCTTCTCTCTGTCTCTTGCTCTCCCTCAGGTTTCAAGCTGGGTTTTTATAAACATCTTTTTGGCGGGGTGATTTGTGAGCTATCAAGAGGGGTAATCATTGGGCTGAAATCTAGGTGCTTTAAGGTGCCTTTAGACCTGTAAGATCGAACATCCGAAGTCCCTACTTCGTTTGAAATCCGGATTATCTGACAGCATGAGAGCATGTTGGGCAGTGGGACCGAAGAAAACACAGAGAGTGGAAAACAGTGACGGAGGTCTCAAATCTCTCTGTAATTAGAAAGTAATTGTAAAGTAACGAAAAAGTGGGAAACCCGCAGTATTAATTCCTTACGGCGTGGATAGTTTCTCATCAGTGATGCGATCTACTCGGTCATTTGGAGACTGATAGCCCCTGACTTCACGACAGGACTCTTCACACGTGCAATTCGGAACCTGGATGGTAGTTGCTTCTGAATCGGTACCATCATCTGCAAGGTATGAGACCTGCACAGTCCGTAAGAAGCACATCGCAGCCGGTACCTGTGCTTCCTGATACTTCACGCGATCGCGAAGTCCGTCGATTGTGTACTGCTGTTTGCCATACTCTACCAGCGTTTGCTCAAGATCGAGCTGCGGTTCGCTTTCGTAATCTTCGGCCTCCTTGACAGTATATGGAGCAAGGATCTGTTCGTAAGGTAGGTGCGGGTATATTGAGACTCCAATTCTGCTTTTTCCCATTTCAGCTCCTACCAGTTCCCAAACAGAGACATGTGCTGATCCTTCAATTGGGTTACATGCATTTCCATCTCATGACGCTCGTTTTTAATCTACAACAGCTGAGACCGCTGCTCCGCACAGCGCTCACGACACCACTGAAGATTGATCCGAACCTTGTCTAGACGTAGCTCCAAACGAGTAATATATATATTGTATTATAAGCTGATGCTTCCAGAATGTCTTTCCATTGCATATGGGTTTCCGGTCTCCTGGAAGTGGCAAGCATGAGTCAAGAGCCTAGACCTAACACATAACAGGATACTCACAGGCATTTCGGATCACGTCACTTATCTAGGAAACCAGTAACCTTAGCATGAATGGCCTACGAAACAGACTCTGAGTGCTGAAAACTGCTTCCATTATATACCCAGAGCGAATTGCGACTTTCTGCATGCACCGTTTGGTGTTAAATCAGATTAGCTGGAAACACCATTAACCGGTCTCAATCAGTTTGAAATCACTTCAACTGTATGTATTCCCCATACTCGTTCTTAATCGATCCTACTATTCACAAACGCCGGCAACACAGGTTTTGATGGTTGGAGTAATTTCCTAAAAAGTATAATGGAGACGGAAGTAGGTTCAGAATTCGAGTGGGCCAGACTCAATACTAGGGGGTGATAGTGGCCAATCAAAACCTTGAGATAGTTTAGTGCCTGTTTGACAGGGGTCAACCATGGCTCCGGGCCGACCCGTCTCGGCGATCTTCCAATCAGATGGCAACCCCTGACCCTGCAGCTACCATCGACAATTGCGCACGAGACCTAATATGTTAGTTCTCCCCGTAAAAATCGTAGAATGCGAGATCTTACAGACCAGGATCCGAGGCGAAAGCAAGTGCTAGAGGAAAATATTCTGGCACGATTTAAAAGCTTTTGGGTCCTACCTAACAGTATTTCCTCTCTAGCAGACGGTCTTGTGTTTCATTTTAACGCCGCAGATTTAACACAGCGTTATGGCTTCTCATAATCAGTCCTCTGAGGACGTACGTACCGAAACTGATCCGGAGTGGATACAGAGGTTGTTTGAAACTCAACCAGGTACGCAGTACTTGAATGAAATCCACGAGGCTTTCTGCCAACCACTTGCTCCGTGGATAGACGGTCACTAAAGCACAGGAGACGCTGGGGCAGGCTTCTCGGAACCGCCAGACGACTCGACCATTGCAAAATACGGGGAGCCTGGAGACCAGACCTTAGTTATCCGAGCTCTAACGGAACGAGTGGCATACTTGGGGACCCTACTCAGGTAAATAATCCTTCCTTTCTCATCGTCTGCTTGAACTCGTCGCCCGGAGATCATCATCATATCCACGTGTCAAATGGATTATCTCGAGCCGTAACTGGCCAGCAATCGAAGAGACTCTTGATGCTGTGACTCAAACAACAAAGCTCTGGCTTGAATTGAATGAGACATCCATCGCTGAGGCCGTCGATTTCTTCGTCCGCTATAAGGTTCAGCTATTGGCAGAAAAAAAGAATTATAACAATGAGATCCATGAGGCTGTTTCCTAATACTTGTTGTCAAACGCACATGGTACCTTCCTCTGGGTAGCCCTTGGTTTGCGATATAGTCACCAACGTCCCGAAAAGAAACGTTCAGAAGAACCTAGAAGAATTCCCTCCTGGTCTTGATAAGCTTTATAAGCGAATGTTAGATCAAATAAACGATACGGATGATGCTGAACTCTGCAAGTCTCTTCTTGGGGTTATCACGACGGTTTACCGCCCTATCACATTGGACGAATCAGTGTCTTCTATTGACTTACCTGAAGAAGTCACGGACAATTCCAATCTAGCAAAGATTATAGGCCTTTGTGGCTCTTTCCTAACACTCCGAGGACGCACAATCTCTCTTGTTCATTAGTTAGCCAAGGACTTTCTGCTTCGAGAAGCTGTCCATGAGATTTTTCCCAACGGAGCAGACAGTGTGTATTATTCCATATTTTCAATATCATTAGGAGCCATTTCCAGGATACTACGACGTGGCATGCACAACATAGCCCACCCTGGATATCCGACCCACCAGGTCACCCAGCCAGATCCAGACCCGCTCGCTGCGATACGATACACATGTCTCTACTGGATTGATCACCTTAACAGGTGCTCTCCCAGCAAAAACGCGATCGAAGACCTCCAGAATAGTGGCTCAATTGGCAATTTCTTCCAAAATGACTATCTTCATTGGCTCGAGGCTCTTAGCCCATCAAGAAGCTTATCAGTGGGAGTAGATTCGATACTAAGACTTGAGAGTTTGCTAAAGGTCTGTCTTCATCGGTGTAACCAAGGAACTGTTTTAACATTATTTTAGATCACAATGGAGAATTCACAGCTAATTGATAGAGTTCGAGATGCATACCGGTTTATCCTGTACCATAGAATAGCGAATGAGAATCATCCACTTCAAGTGTACGCTTCGGGACTGGTATTTAGCCCGGCCGAGAGCATAACAAGGATCCAATTTGAAACACAAAAACCAAGGTGGATAATTGGGAAACTGTTGGCTTATAGGGAAGGAACATGAAGATCAATCCCCAAACCGTGGTCTCGCGAAGAGGCCTACTCTACACGAAGGGAGCACTAATATAGAGTCAAAAATAGGTTCAAATTCGTTGTCCCGAGGAAGACTCCGAAAGGTGAAAATAAACTATCTAAATACAATGAGGCTCAAAACCTTACGCCAAACAAGGCCCGGATCATGCCGTCAAACCGTTTGCTGAGTCTTCCCCATTGAGCTTAATTCGACGTTGCTCTCCGTCAAATCTTTATGGGGTGTCATGCCAACAATCGTCATTGGGATTCACCGCGGTTCCAACAGAAACCAACCATGGAGGAGCGCTGGAGTGTCTGCCTACAGACCCTCGAGGGACATAATGGCTCGGTCAAATCAGTCATCTTCTCCCATGATTCCAAGCTCCTCGCCTCTGCTTCAGTCAATTACACCGTCAAGGTGTGAGATGCCAGCACCGGCCAATACCTACAGACCTTTAAAGGATATAATAACTTAGTTAGGTCAGTCATCTTCTCTCAGGATTCTAAGCTCCTTGTCTCGGCTTCAGATGATGAGACTATCAAAGTATGGGACGCCAGCACCGGCCAATGCCTACAGACCCTCGAGGGACATGATGGCTTGGCTAACTCGGTCATCTTCTCCCATGATTCCAAGCTCCTCGCCTCGGCTTCTTTCGATCGCACCGTTAATGTGTGGGATGCCAGCACCGGCCAATGCCTACAGGCCCTCGATATTGGAAGAGTCACCTCTGTGAAATCATTCGACATTACCAACTCATACCTTGAAACTGATAACGGTACCGTTTATTCATCTTTAGTTGCGGATATAGGATTGACCAACACCGACTCCGGAGTGCCGCGATTTGAAGGTTATAATGTAAGCCCTAATAATATATGTATCACTTGGAACTCAGAGTATCTGCTATGGTTACCACCGAAGTACCGCCCATACTCTACTGCCGTGTCACTATCGACAATATGTTTTGGTTGCCGTTCGGGCCGAGTGTTATTGTTTACCCTTGATTCCCCGAGATTATTAAATATCCTTCTCGGGCACTGAATCTCTTTTAGATAATGCAGATCTTACAGGATGTTATCTTTTATACTTAGGAAAGGGCGCAGACGGGACCTGATACTCTTGAAAAAGTGGAATGTTTAAAACATTGAGAGTAGAATGGTACTTCAAATGGGAATATATGAAGTAATAACTCAATACTGGTCTTTCTTTTGTTTTAATTTGCTTTCAGTATTGTATGAATAATGCTTCGAACATGCAGATTGGTATGGAGGCCATAATGCCAAGAAATATGGTGATGATGATGATTTATTACGCCCGGAGGGACTAACCCTATAGTTAGGACACTAGTGCGTTAGATATATACAATTTGTGTGTTTCCGACCTGTCCTCCTACAAGCCCCTGCTTTCCTGCTTCGACGTATTTATTTTGGTATCTGAAGTTAAGGCCCCCTTGAGCTATAGTTCCCAACATCTTGTGTGTTAAAAAATTGATAGACCAGCGTAAAGGCTGTCTTCTTTAAGTGTGAAGCGTCCTATCTTCAGTAGCTGCAGCAGAGTCTATCGTATGTGAGGGTGGGAATGGTTAGTTAGTGCTGACTTTACAGTGTCTAACTCGGCTCCTATTCCTGTCCTGTGTCAAGTCTTCCTATTGATATTGCATACATGATTGTCGTTCGTACCGCTTTGATATCTAGTTGCCATTGCTCGGGATCAGATTGTGCCTTTCTTCTAAGGTAGAAGGTAGAATGACAGATTCCCTCTTCTTGTTCCTGTACACTGTAGTATGCCTTCTCTCATTCCTGCCCACTTCGTGCAGCGGAATAGGAAATGCTCTACTGTCTCACTTGCATGGCTACAAATGCAAAGGTCTGACTCTGCGGCTCCTATCTTATTCAGGTAAATGTTAAGCCTACTCATTCCTGTTCGAAGTTGAGCTAGAACCACAGCCTCTTTCTGCTTTAGCCCATCGTACAGGCTACGGGTGTGCTTTCCTGGCAGTACTGAGTCAACTTCTGCATTGACCACTTTCTGATATATATGCAACTGATGTCATCTCGATAACGTTACGATAAAGCTGGCTGCTGGATAATCGTTCATGCTCTCTACCAATCATGTGCCAGAGATTTACTTCAATTCATTCGGTCGTTTTTGAAAATCTATACCCCGTACTATGAAGAAATCCTATTCTTTGCAAACATCTGACTAAGTAGCAGTATAAGTATACAATTGGCTAGAGCACACTGTACCTATTTACTAGGCATACTCAATCCAACCTTATCCGTCTCTCCAGCGCAGCGAAAGCAGACAACATGTCACAAACGAACACAAATGGAAAACATTATTCAAACATAAATATGCCCTTCCTCCGCAGCGGGGCTCGTGGCTTTATGCTCACTTGTAACCTCCCAGCCACAACTCCTTTCAATTCTTACGACGTTCATATTCTGATTTCCTTTGCTTGTCAATTGCTTGAGGCTAAATCTCCGTGGTAATCCCGTTTCAATACGGGTTATAAAATTTCCTTGGCTGCCAAAAGATCGTGTTTCATAGTTTGCAGAACCTATCCTTTCGGGTGTGCCTGAAGGCTTTCTAGCCTGGATGAGGTGGATTGCGTATGTGGGGAGACAGCCAACAATGACTGCTATACAGACCGAACCAAAACGATATCGTTAGTAGGAAATTAAATTCACTAGTATCTGAGATGCATCGTACCTATACCCCCTTCAATCATCTCCCATATTACGATCCATGGGAAAGTCGGCGTATCCACCTTCATCCTGGTACCAATAGTGATTCCTCGAGCGAGTGATGTAACTATGCATATAATACCAACAGAAAATATTGCAGCTGTTCGGCGGTATGTTCCCGTTGGAAGACCGACCCACGATTGATGCAGGAACATGATTGGGAGTGCCATGACTTGATATGAGGTCAGTAAAATGTTAGAACGAATCAGGATTGGTGACCTACTAAGTACATCTGTCAGAATCTCTGATGCAACGAGATAGTAGAGATTTGCGACTTGTGCTCGGACGTCTCGAGGGCTAGTGCAGCCACCTATATTCTGTCAGTGAGTTCACAGGATCTCAGTTATGAGATCTGTACTGACCTGGTCTGAAGTAATCTTGAATCGGAGTACATGAATACAATGTCGAAATCCAATTACCAACATAAGTCTCCGCAATCCATCAGCACATATTCTCAAAAACGTAAAAAAAGAAGGGACGGTATACCAAAATCACAAGCCCAACCACAACCATCCAAGCCCTAATCCACTCAAACTGCTGGTACATCACCCTCTTCGAAAGTGCCAACAACGAGAATTTAACCGACCACAACACCATCGGAAACAGTATATTGCTTGCAAATAATATCTTGAGTTGAAACACTTCATCATCGAACAAGTCGTTATATATAGGCTTCACGTCCGCACTAACGTCCATAATTTGATATGCAACGGGAACCACGACGAGGGTAATTGTAGCGAGGATATTGAAGGTCACATATGCGAAAAGTATGAAGACATCTTCAGGACGAAAGGGCTCCTTTCGTAGGCCGCGGAGAAAGAAGCGGGAGATGACGGCGATTCCGGTGAGAACGATCATCGTATATGCACATGCGTCGACTTGTCGGGAGCTTATTTCATACATTTTGATTTATTTCGTGCTTATTATACATTTTTTTCCCTTCAGATTCGAGTGGCAGAAACAAGTTGACTCCATTGATGCTAACTACCTAGGTATTTCTTATATGGCGATCAAGCTCGGTAGTGTCTTCAAAAATGAGATGGTATGACTCTGATTCCAAGATTCGTAGGTTGGTGATTCTTTGTCCAGAATATCCACTAGTGTCTATCTAGTATATCAGACCTCACAAAGAAATGCCGGAGCCCCCTACCCAGATAGGTATAGGACGAACTATTAGTACTAGAATTAGTATCATACTTGTGACCCAAGAACAGATATACAAACCTAGATAGGTATGGTCCTTGTCCCGGGTCCGGGCAATGATAATGGATGCTTCGAAATTTCTTCGGATTCGTCAATCTTTCTGAGGCTCCAGCCTCCGAGGCTACCTAGGTAGTTGATGTAAATCTGTGTTGACTGGGTAGTAAGATCAGAATAAATTCCTCACTGAACTAGGTTTGGTGGTATTCTGCTAATGGGAGTGTCACAAAGACGAGTATCGATATTAAAGAGACAATAAGAGAGAAGTGATTGTGTTAACTAGCTTAGAGTGATCCGTGTACAGTATGTACTCTTATGTCCTAGTTAATAAAAGACAGTAGGGTAGAACTAAATACATGATCAAATGAGTGTCCTTATATATGGATTCCGAATCATATCCTTCATATCCGTGGACCTGACGGCTATCTGTCGGATTGCTGGGTTAACTTCAGGCCAATCCTGAATAGTAGTTTTACAAGGATGGGAAAAGAAGAAAATAACTAGCAAGATTGTATCTATTCAGTTGTCTGCGGTCCTCTGTCTTTCATACCACAAAATTGGCTTTCTTTTATGTGCTTTAGCACGGGGAATGAGTTCAATTACCCGGTACATTCTCCATAATCTACAATATGATATATCATATATCACGTTTCATGAAAGGTGAGGCATAGTGTTCGGATGCCTCTGATTAGCTGAAAATAGGGGAATGACTTGTCTCCAGGTTTGTTCAAATGTCCTTGTTTTCCTTGTGGTAGATCTCGCGATATTCTAACACTATCATATCCATCATCGTTAGGGCTCTGTTGGCTATGCTTCCTGATTAGTCCTAGCTCTTGTCGGATAATCCTTTGTTCCTTGATGCATTAATCTATCCGCGATAGGCTAATCTATTATTAGCTGTGACTTCTTGATTCTTGTGACAGTAGTATCCTAACTCCAAGAAAAGCATTGTGAGCATACTGCGAGCGCAACCTTGGAATCAAATATACGATGAGCACAAGATATCCATGGATATTCTTCTAAACATCCGACGAATATACGATGCTTTACTTGCACTTGAAGCATCTCATACATTTAGTTCATTATTGATCCCCTGATCCTTTGATAATGATACGTCATCCACTATTGTATATCCGCCTGGAGTACTTCCGTTTCAATCAGCCAATCAGAACAGCGAATTGTTCCACTCGTATTACCGTACAGTCTTTCAGCCTGTTTTTCTCGAGAAATATATCCGAAATACCGATCTCTGTATTACACTAACCCTTGTACAGATTAGCGTCAATGCTGACCGAGATCTTTGTAATCCTCAGCTCAATTCCGATTCGCCATCCTTTATACATTTCGCTTCTACAAACTTCTTCATGTAATCGCCAGCTATAAAAATCATACAGAATATGACCAATAAATTATCAATGAATTGAAATCAGAAACCCTCGGATCTCGAATGATTACGAACTTTCTTCTGTGAACAGTCGTGTATAAATAACCCCACGTTTCTCCTCCCATGAAGCTCTTCCTCTCAATTTTGATTTGCATCACAGCAATTGTTATTGGGATATACATTAATACTCCTATATTCAGTTCAATCACAAGTTTGATACCATCACAAATTCAGAACCAAGTCACTGAACTTCTTTCTCGAGTCAACGATAACACAATCACCACTCCCGTAACAGCGCAAGACACACCACACCAAGAACAGATCGCTCTCCCCGACAAAATGACAACCGCCCGCGCAGTCCGCATGGCCTTCCAAGCCCTCGAACAAGCCGAGGGCGCCGGCGCACGCGTCCGCCGCTCCATCGGTACCCCGAAACTCCGCAACTTCAGCCCCTTTCTGATGCTAGATCACTTCACAATCGGCAAGGGCGCCGGATTCCCCGACCACCCTCACCGCGGCCAAGAAACCATCACCTATTTACTATCGGGCGGCGTAGACCACGAAGATTTCGCCGGCAACCGTGGCACAATCGGACCTGGCGATTTACAATTCATGACAGCCGGAAAGGGCATAATGCACGCCGAAATGCCCCACGAGAATGAAGACGGTAGTCCCAACGTCGGAATGCAATTATGGGTCGATCTCCCCAAAGAACTAAAATACGTCGAACCACGATATAGAGATCTACGTGCTACCGAGATCCCCGTTGCGGAAGTCGATGATGGTCGTGCTATCATCAAAGTGATTAGTGGACAATCGCATGGGGTTGATTCTGTGCGGGACCTGGCTTATACACCTCTGTGGTATTTTGATATCACTATCAAACCGGGTGGTCGTGTTAAGCAGATTTTACCTCTTGGCTGGAATGCGTTTGCATACACATTGGAAGGAGCGACGCATTTTGTCATGGATAACACAGACACAAAACCTATAAAACAATACCACAACGTCGTTTTCCAGCAATCAGGTGATTATATTGAGGCTTATGTCCCGGATAACGCAGAGGAGACGTCGCGTTTTATTCTTGTAGCGGGACAGCCGCTTGACCAGGAGGTGGTTCAATATGGTCCGTTTGTGTGCACGTCAAAGGAGGAAGTGTATCAGGCCATGCTTGATTTCCAGAGTGCGAAGAATGGGTTTGAGAGGAGTTTTGGGTGGCAGAGTGAGATTGGGAAGAGGATGAATCGGTTTTAGCCACGTTTTTTGCGCATGTATTTCTTTATCTTTTATGATCATGATCTATGATATCCTTTTGTATTTACCTTTCTAAATCTCTAGATTTACCAATAAACGTATATAGATAAGCATCCATGTTAAGCTAAATGCATTTTAACCTCAAAATCGCTATTATCCTTGCAATAGTATCACATGATAGGAGAGTAAACACCTGAACCTCATACAAACTCAACAACCACAATCAAATATGCTGGCAACAACAACACTGCTCACCCTCAAGAACCACCGTCAGAACGACAAGCTCTTAATATAAATACATCTCAGGAGCAACAAGGCTACTTGGCAAAATGCAAGTCATACGCCAACCATTTCCTAGCATTAACACTCTCCACATCCAATCCAGTACCGTACGTCAATGGTGCAAAGAAGACGAATGAATAAATCACAGCTGACAGAATCACCATAGTGGCCGCCCATCCGGCGTACAAGGACTGTCGTCCTAATCGCTCTTTGGCGGTACGGAAACGTCCAAGGACCAATCGTCCTCGGCCCGTCGGGTCGACCTTGTAATCGGTCTTGGAGGGTGCGATGGGGTCAAGAGTAAAGATAAACTCGACGAGAGCTGCGGCAACAAGGCACGATGCTAGATGGGCGGGGAGGTAGTGGTGCAAGAAACGTTGACGACCCATCAGCCAGAATGGGAAGTAGTGGGCTGCCCAGCAGAGGAAGAGGAATCCAGTGCTGTTATAAAGCCGACTGCGAGCTCCGGGTCCCCAGACTAATCACTATTAGCAAGTCTACCTATAAATCTCCAGGAGGACACTTACTCTCTTCAATAGCGTCAATACCCCGTCGCAACGACAATTGATCCGCTCCAATAATACCAACAAATACAGCCAACATACTGCTAGCAAACCACCATCCTATAGGGTTACCCAAAAAGTAAATCTGTCCCTTCGTCTCATTGTTCGTCCAGAAACTAACACCGCGGAGAAGGAAAGGCCATTGGAACGGCTCACTGGCGTACGGATGCTCGCTAGTAAGAGCATTATTATGGAAGAACATGGCGCGTTGCAATTCTGCCCATTTGCGAACAAATCCTAATTGCGCCATCTCACGTTCTCGCTTCTCTAGACGAGGTGAACCAGCGGGGATCGAAGGTACTTCTTCAATGTACCATATGTTGCTGGATTGCAAGGTGTTCTTATTGCCGTTAATTTCGGCTTGGTTGTATGCCCAGTCAGGCAGAGGTGTAGTATGTGTCCACATTGCTACACGAGTGGGAACATGAATCAACTTGAACAGACCAGAAAGGGATTGAAAAGTTTGTCCCGGTTTGCCGTTTTCAATCTTGATTTCGAACAGGGTATCATCGTGACGCTCGCCATCGGCTATTTCCTGAGGGACTGTTGTGAATTCCTGATTTGTGGGCATAAGAGGCGAGGCTACATCATGCGTCAAGAGATACGAATTGGTGAAAAGATGCTTAAGCTGAACAATATCACCATTCTTGATTTTATGACCAGTGCGGTCATTCTCGGGGAAAGGAACACTCGGAAGAATTTGCCATTGATTGTTGGTATCGTTGTGCGGGTAACCGGTAACCTGCTGTCCTTGGCTAGAAATACGTCCATCATCATAGCGGAGAGGATAATGATCAAAGTGACTGTGAAGGTACACCTTTGTGTCCTTGTGGCGGATGACAATGTTGTCATAATATTCAAGATCAACTGCATTAGCAGTCAGCGGGTTATCAGAGAGTGTTGCTTGGAACTCCGGAGTCATAAAATCATCACCGGGTCCGGATCGAGTCAAGATGGCGAAATGAACCTGGAACCAAAACAGGTAAAAGAAGAACGGGACGACGAGGAGCGCAAATCCGCGAGCCGCGAAGTGCTGGCTGAATCGGAAGAGGGAAAGGGCTCCTCGTGGGCGGTTGATATCAAGCAAGTTCCAAAGATCAACAATCACGGCAGAACCGATAGTAACAAAGGTGAACATGCCGACATATTTGGTAGAAATGACACAGCTCAGACTGATTCCGGTCAAAAGGAGCCACTTCCACCATTTGCGACCAAACTCGTTATAACGCTGTTTGTAGAACTTGACGTAGCAAAGAATGCTCAAAGCAACGCTCAAGACCAAGCAGGCATCCAATAAGATCAATCTGTCTTCGCCAATATGAGCATTGTCAAAAACCATTAACCCTGACGCCAAAACACAAGCCGGCAAGGAATATCCAGACTCCCACATGATATCAAAGACGACCGGAATTGTCAAAGATCCAAGGGTTGCAGGCAAAGCGCGGTATGCGAGATAGGGGACTTTGTTCGTAATGTATGAATCGCCGATATTCTCAAAAGTGAAGCTGCCATCATAGCCGACCAACCAGCCTACAAAGGCGAACAGCAATTTTGCGAATGGAGGATGAACATCGAAGAAATACGTTCGTTGCAAATAGTAAGAAGCGAACTATTATCGTATTAGAGTCTGATAATTGCCCCAAGGGTACACACAAACAAACTTTTCCGAAATGCACCTCATCAAAGACCACCTCATCGGGATAATTGATCATCCAAAAGCGTGTCACAAAAGCCAATGCAGTCATAACAAACATAGCAACCCAGTAATCCCATTCTGACGGTGGTGGTTTTGTTGCTGTCTTGGAGGATACGGAAAAGTTGCCATGACGGGGGGAAGCTTCAGGTGTTACTGGCTCAACACTGTCCTTCTTCGCACCGCCTCTCTTGCGGAGGGATGGTGTGGAAGACATTTTCGGAGAACCACAGTATAGAAAGGAAGGTTAAATCGCAGACGTAAAGGAAAAATGAAATGGGGATGTTGTAAATCACGGAGCGAACGTAGAGGGGCAGAAGTGACCGCTGCTGCTGGGTCGAACTGTCAGTCAGCCTGACAAAATAATCTCACCTGCAGAGAAAAAGAGAAGGAGAATATACGTTATACTGGAATTAGAAAAGCATCGCAACTTGAATATTAGAAGGAACGTGAATGGCGTTGGCAATATGAGCCATCGAATGGTTGATGGAAGTTGTTGTTTGCGTGTCCTTGGAGCTCTCTCCAGCAATCGGACCCGATGTAGACTCGGCGCTCGGACTCTTTTACTTGGGCCAATAATTGTAGCCCCTACTCTTATATCAACATGATCCATGATAGCTATTTATTTTATGGCTATTTCTCTTTTCCAAATATCTCAAAGACTTTATCGGTATTCACAAATAATAAATAATGCCTAAATAATGTGACGTGTCAGGTATAACGAACAGAAGGAACAGAAGAACAGGCTAAGATGCAAGCAAGAACAACAAACTTCTCGCTAGATGTACGCATATGATATAAAGACATGCAATCCAAACGCCAAACATCCCGCAAGAATGCCTCTCATATTAGACAACGCTTATTCCCGTCAGTCGTCGTCGGATAAACTGAGCAGATCAATCTCAGTGCGAATCAAATTCTGAAACTCCGCTCGCGGCATCCCAGTCGTCTTCGCTAATCGATATAAACTTTTTATACTAGAACCAATGTGCTGCTTAATAGCAATTTCTGACGTAGATCGATTCTCTGCTTCTTGTTCGAGTTTTGCAACTGCAGACCCAGATGAAGCAGATGATGGCCGTGGGTGATTTATCATCATTGATACGAGATCTGCGTGTTCGTTATTTTGTGGGAGAGAAGGATCCCGGGGTGCTGCATCTCGGGATTCGCGAGCCTGTTGCATGATCTTTGCAAAGATATCGCCGTTGAGAGATGATTCTCCAGCTTCCGCGGTGTTTTCGGACGGGTCATGGTTGTCCATCGCAGGTTGTACATCGGCATATTGAGAAAAGTATGCATCTTCCGATACTCCTGATGTAGGGTGATGCATACGGGATACCGGTGTCTTTGAGTATGGTGTCCTGCCCGGTGTGTTGTCATACTGTGCCCAGTAATCGTCCTCGTCCTCGTCACCGTCTTTCTGCCCAACCTGCAACCTGTCGGCCTCGGCATCTCTCAAAGCATCGTCGATAATGCGTTCCCTCGCCTGAATATTTGCCTCGCTGACTGTCTCTGACCAGGTGGTGTCGTTGTCATCCGGACCCTCACATGGCTCCAACTCCGCAATGCGCCAGCCAGGACCGCCGCTATCTGCATCATTCGAGCACCATACATATAACACGTTGAGTTGATATTCAGGTAGACTCAATTTAGACCGTAGCGTCTCCTCGTCGAGACGCTTATATGTTATCGATAAATCCTCCGGGACTTCGATCTCGCCGGAAGCCGGGTGTGGTTCAAAAACGACACCATCTAACAGGCGTGAAACGCGCTCGGCCTTCTCATCACTCCAAGACAATAGTCGCAACCATGAATCGGAGGGCGAAGCCGCAACGGAGCTGAGGAGCTGAACGCGCTGGCGTAGTATAGGAGAAAGAAGAGGAAGTAGTGCGGGAGGAGGCCGAGTTGAGACGAAAGCAGTGGGCAAGCAGGCAAGCAACGGCGGCAAGAGCACTTCAGGTTCCGGAGGCGGGATGTACTCGACCATCCTGGTGGTAAGTCACGTTAGTTATCAAATTCAGCCTCTATTTCCGTGCACGATCTGGCGCATGCGGTATAGATCCATGCAGTTGTTTGTAGAGTCGCGGAAATAAGACAGGTATCTTTGGCGAGATAGAAAGGAGCATACCATGGGGGAACGTCAGTGCGAGATGTGGAATGAAGTTGAGCTTGTGGCCGTTCGTCCGATGTGTTAGTCTCCATTTGCCCGGCAGGTGTTGCACCGTAACTGTGGTGCTGGCAGATTTAATCTTTTGGTTCCTCTCGATGCGGGGCCGCCCCCAGTGTGTTGCACTTGGGGTACGATGTATGTTTCAGAAGGGCTCATATCAATCAGAAAACAAAGCCTGTTGTAATGCTGGACATGTTTCTGAATGTCATCTGCATTTACGGACTGCAAACCCCCAGGCCATGTTACATGGCTTGCTGCCGGTGAGCGGACGGTGGATCGTTGACAGAGGACAGAGACAAGGGACGGAGAATTGAAGCCGCCTAAGTAGCCGATCCTGTCGGAGCTCTTGCCGACGAGTAACAATGCTCAATTTCTTAGGCGCATGAGAGCCTAGAAATGTTGCTTAGGTCGGGAAATATTGAGAATGCAGAAAAAATATTGTAGAGATGGTGATGCGTAGTTAAGTATGGCATGGATTGCAGATTTAAGGCAGGTGCCAGGTGGTGGGACCAGCAAGTGCCACCTTCCTTGCCTGTAGCTGTAGGTACCGCAACTACCTCAAATCTCAAACTTCAGACTTCACATACTTCTATCCCGCTACCTTGCAACTACATGCGTGCTCGCGAAAGAAATGCTAGTTCCTCTTCCAACGGTTTGACAACGTCCCGAGTAAAACCATCACGGGTACCAGCGTCCCCCAGACTTACTCGTTGACCAGCAGAAACCCAAGGAGTATCAAGGCAAGCTTGGATCGTTTCTCGGTATGGTACCGAACAATTATCAGTGATTTAATTACATGATCAGCAGTGGTACACGATCAGCAGTGGCCCAGTCAGTATTCGCGTTCACCTCTACACCGTCCGTCAGATCGTCCGGGATACGGAACGATTCGATGGTCTTTACTGTCTCGAGTTCAATCAGGAGAATCCCCAAAGATAGGATGCTGGGACAAGGGTAGAATTGATTGATATCGAGCCCATCATCCCCGCCGCCTTGGTCAGCACTGAAGACAGATGACAAGTAAGGTTTAGTCAATACGAGTGCACCAAGAGATTCATAGAAGAAAGTGATATGCTCCTTGTTCCATTTCTTGGCCAGCCATGGGTTCTCGCTCAACTGCAGTAGCGCCTGTGCCAATACCAATGCGAGCCTCCTTCTTGTCACCAGGGACATGTTTGGCCCGTTAAGCAAGGCGGACTTCAAAAACACAAGCAGGACAATTTAATGTTGTCAAGAGATTTCACCTGATGTTAAGTCTCAAGGACATAATTCTGACATACTCGATGCTATAATGGGAAGTTCCAGACCCGAATCAAACTCTGTTCAGAAAGCAGCAGGCTTATGTGCCCCTTTGTTTGGTCGTTGCTTCTCATCAACTAATCTCGGCTCGGCGGCGAAAGAAGAGCTTCTGAATGAACAGGGAGGATTGAAGATATGGGCTGGAAATATCGGTATTTTTGCCACCGGAACCGCGTCTGCGGACTACCGATTGCGAAACGACCCAAACATCAAGGAGGCCATGGTCTCAATGCTTGGTAGACTGAGAAGAACACTTCATCAGTTACTTTAACTCCCCACAGTAGCTGACTTAAAGGAGGATTATGGTGAAGGAGGGACAGCCGACAAAGAAGGCTCACAGAAATCCACTTCATCTTCTGAGGCCTCACTCGTTGTTGATCTGGACGAAGAAGAAACTTCTAACAACGCGGGAACCTCCCTCTCTGGCAGCGCCGTACAAAATCTTATAGAGACGTGCAAGGTTACTATAACAAATCTCACCGCCTTTCTGTCGCCATTAAGAAGCCTGTTTTCATATAACGAGAACGCGAAAGTTACAAGGTTTATACAAAAAGAAAAGGGAAAAACAGAACAACATGGCGGAGAAGACATCATATCTGAGTTCCTGGTGCACATCAAATGGCTGTTTAGCTTTAGGTACAGACAGATATCACCTAATATTGCTGAGAGGCTCATTGATGCCCTTGTCTTTCGCCGGAAGAAACTAATATATTGCCAAAGACATCAGGAGAAACTCCAGCACGGGATGGGAGATGCATTTGTGTTGCCATTTGATGAGGCTATCTAATTCACTAATGAAGCACCCTAAGGAAGGAACCCAGTTCACCCACCCGTTGCACGAACATGAAGGATTAATTCACTTTCGGGAGGCGTGATAAGTCAGCTGCAAGTAGGCATGTTTTCCACAACCGATCCTTCATCGGTCAGCCACTTAAAGTCTCCCTTATCTGAAATCAATTGCCCTGTCAGGGGTCACGAAATCGGGCATAACCAGGAGAGAACAGCTCGGCGTACCTCCTTTCCCTACTGTTGACACACAAATCAAGGAGATTATATGCTCGTACTGTTTCCGGGTTATAGATAGTGCTGACGTCAAAGGTCACCGTTGGACATTAGTCAAGCACGCCCTCTCTCACTGCCGCATATGACGCTGCTACTGACTTTACAGTACTAGGCGCCATTTTCTTATTCGAAGACTGCTCTAATTCCAGTCATCACTACAGAACAGTCAACGCATGGGTCAGTCACATGCAATGGCAGCACCCCTTCACTTGGTTCTGACCAGGCCCCCAACATAGGGAACAGCTATTCTTCTCGAAAGATGATTTGACAAACCATATACCATCGGAACATGCGGCAGCTTTTTCTCAACCCCAGTTGGATGTTCTTGCCCAGAAGAATAATGCCCGCCCTGCATCTGAATTGTTTGAAAATCTTAGCCGGACAAGGCAAAGCCACTTTGACACTCTCTCGGATCATCCTTTGTGCCTCTCCTCGGCGTCAGATCAGGTCGCAGTGTCGGATATAGATGCATCAAAAGAGAAGTTTGATAATTCATTGCTGGCTGTTCCGGAAAGGGCGGAAAACAGACGGGAGAAGATTATTCGAGATCATATCGTTTTACACCTTGAGGAGTTTGCTTTGCTATCGTTGCCTGAGGACGAGAACAGCGAGCGTAACCTCAGCATCGGTCTCGAGCAATCAGAAAATGATGGAATAGGCAGGGAGGAACAATATCTTCCTTCTCTAGTATTCGACAGCTCGCCTGAGTAGGGCTCAGATGACGAGATCTCAACAGATAAGAACGTGGATTTATTACATTACAAACCTGACAACTACAGATATTTGCCTCCAGAGGTAGGGGATGCAGCCGACCAAATCTGGCGCTCTGTGCGAAAATATCGGCAAACTAATAGTGGCCAGTCAGAACTTCTTGACATCTCACAAGATTCAACATTGCGGAATTTTGTGGAACAGGCACGAATGAAGCAGAGTAGGGTTGCAATACCTATGATTGTATTGATGAGGACGGTATACAGACGTATGAGGATACGGGAAAGGACATTAACAAGATGCCGGAATTAGCGTCGCCACCAGCGAACGTAGAGGCTGGCCTAGAGCTGGGGTTTGGCAGATAATATGGATATAGCAAATCCCGGTTATAACTAACTACAGGAATGTCTCTTATATCTATGTTAGTCTTAGCACGGAGCGATTGTCTGGCGTCCCATTTGTGATATCTGCGGATTCGATACCTAACCTTGAAGCTGGATTGGATGAATTACTGATCGACAATCTCGCTTTACGGCCGTCTTAGGATAGCATATACCGAAACCTACAGAAGGGAAAGCCAACGAGAATAAACATTGGTAATCTGACGTCCATTCGATGTTTTTACCACGTTTTTCCCGACTGATACGTTGGTATCAACGGTTGTTAATTAGCTATAACAAGACAAGAGGCATTCTGGGACTAATCAAAATTAATACCTTTCAAAAACAATGGTCATACTACTTCCTCGGTGTCAGCTTGACATAGAGAGGATTTTTCCTCCAAATGATCGCGGACTTCTGCTGGGCCCAATTTCTGCTCTCAGATTGCAACTCAACATCGAAATTCCAGAAGAACTCGGCCACGATCAGCTTCATCTCGGCATATGCCAGACTTTATGAAAACATATAAGTGAGTGCTCGCATCTACGTAATTCGATCAAAAGGGGTTACTTACTTCTTCCCGAGACAATTCCTCGGTCCGTGAGAGAATGGATGGAATGCATTCTTATCATCGTTCGCGAAACGAGAATCACCATTATTGAGCCAGCGTTCAGGGTGGAAAGAGTCCGGTTCGAAAAAGTTTTTCGAAGAGCGATAGCACGCATAGTGATGCATCCCAACGCTAGTACCCCCAGGGACAAATTTTCCACAAATGACTTCTCCCGGTTGGGGAGTTGAGCGAGGTAATGCATTGGGCACGGGAGGATACATACGCAGAGACTCTTCGATCACGGCTTGCAGATAGGGTAAATAGGAGACGGTTTGAATGCTAATCTCGGTCTCTTTGGGGAAACATGTGCGGACTTCTTCTGCTAAGCGGGCCAATACGTCAGGGTTCACTAGGAGATAATACAACATGCCGGACAATAGCGACGCTGTTGTTTCGCTACCAGCAAGTAATAGGAGGTTTCCTTGCGAGACCATTTCCTCAAATGTCAGACCGTCAGCCCCGATAGTTTCACGAGATCCCTTGAGCATATAGTGCACTGAGGTATTGTCAGGGTGATTTGCGTCTCAAATAGTCTATAAATGAATCTTACCAAAGTCAGGTCTCTCTGTATCATGGGCTATCCGGCGAGCTAGCTTATCTTTGGCCAGATGATATTGAAACATTCGGTCGTCTAGCAGCTTCTTTGGAGCAATAAGCTTGGTGAAATTTTTCCATGTTAACGGCAACAAACGCCTGAGCAGCCGCTCGATGATACCGAACTGGATCGAACCGAAAACCGTGGAGAGATATCTCGACCACACACCCTGCTTCAGGAGTGAAAATGATTCACCAAAAGCTAGATCTCCAATCACATCGAAAGTTGTGAAGTTGAACCAATGCACCATGTTGACGACGCCATTGCCTGTAGTTGCTCGATCTTTCAGTTGCGCTATAAAAAGGTCGATATACCCCTTAATACAGGCTTCCTGCGCTCTCAGAGCCTTTTCAGAAAAGGCATGTGCTAAGAGCCGCCGCAGCCGGCGATGATGTTCGCCGTTAGCTGCTACCTATTGTTGGTTTTTCCCACATGGTTAGAAACTCTAGTCGCTAGACTGCTCTGGATTAAGGGGATAAATACAATATTCGGCTCCCCATTTGGTGGTAATACGAAAAACTCTCGGTCTTTGTCGAATAGAGCTTTATGACTGCCGGATCGATGGCCTTAGACATTATGAACATCAGTATTATATTCCTATACCCCCCTTTGAAAGAAAAAGGGGGGAAAGGTGGAAAAGGGGGTAGGCTAACCGCAAATTTCTTCCCACGCCTGGCTTGAATTATATGACAAGCTGTTTGGCGCAATGCGCACGACTTCGCCGTAAGTATCGTGCCATTCTTTGACTTTATTATGCTGCGTGCCACTCAATTCGAGAATGGAGATGTAAATGCTGAATGCCCTTCCAAGAAATGGACCAGGATAGGAATGAAGGGGATGGAAATAGAGGTTGTAGACGACTTTTGAAATCGTCCATGCCAAAGCGAGGGCTATAACGGACTTTGTCAAATATCTTGTCGTTAGAGCAGGAAAAAATGGATTTATAAAGGATCGTCATGTACATACTGGTATGGAGATCAAGCTAGAGAGTGGATAGTGGTCGATCCGGTCAAGCGGCATCAAGTAACTCGCCATGGTGACAATGAGTTGCTGCGCGGTCCAGTCTACTTGTCTCTTTCTCGCTTCTGAGGGTTCACTTATAGCATAGAAGAGTCCTATGAATTGAGATCGGTGTAACAAGAAGATTGGTGTTCACGTCACACGCTTCGTGCCTAGGCAGCACATCAATATCGAAGATGGAAGAAGAGCCCGGGGAGATGGAGAGTACGTTAAATACTTCTCAACAAGTCTCGACTCTGGATATGCGCAGTAACAGAAATTCTGTGCACTGTATAATAACGCTCGGTTTATCGGCCGATGCTCGCCCTGATGAACTCGCGATCTCCCGTCTAACCGCCATCCTTGAACCTCCATCATGCACGTTTGTCTCATCTTAACACTTTCACCGATGATTATTCATAAAGTTGTGGGACGTATGTCAGGCTATGGACTTGGTATATCCACCACACACTTCACAGGAGGTCATTTCACTGGTTATCGACGTGAAAATCGACCAGGGGGTGAGCTCCCATGGAGGACGTCAATGTGCGGAGACCCAGCTTCAATCGTCAATGCCATCCACGTACTTGCTCAAGTCGCTCATGCTATGCAACCGTGTAGTACTTAAGTATCTTAAGACGTTCTAAAGACCCATAACAGTGACCCACAAAGTCCAAGATTGACGATCATATGTTACAGGAGAGTGGGACATTCGCTGAGTCAGTGGTTGAACCATGCCTAGGTAGTAGAGACTACGCCATTAATACTAACGGTTTAAGTCTTAACATGCACCGTTATTATACTGTACTATGCCATGCCATCCTATCATACCTGAATATTGCTAATATGCATGCAAATCCCCATACAGATCCTCCACACTGACGAGTCAGCGGTTTCTTCCTACGATACATATTGTAGAATCAATTCTGTAGGATAAATCATCCGAATCGCTTATAAATTTCCTCGATTGGCGTGTACTCGATAAATATTACTCTTTGCAGCGAAAGAGTCCGAAACACGAGCGGAGATATGGATTAGCTTCATGGATAGTCTCATAATCTCCGCATAATCGGAACCTTCATGGACATTAACAAAGATATAATTTTTCCCCAGGATGGCGTGTAGCCGAAGCTCAGAAAGAGTCTTAAAAGTGCCGGATGACCTGTGGATCCAGGCCCATGTTTCAAAGTCGTATCGGATCATCCACTCCTTTTTTGTCTTTGGGATTCTCGTCAATGATTCTGCAGTGCTTTATATGCATCTCATACATATTTTCCCGGCATGACCACAGTCCGCGTGGGCTTGTCGTCCTTCAAACTCTCCATGTGAGCAGTGACCTCTTGCGGCAAGTGTATGGGTTTGCAGCAATCGGACATTTTTCCGCCGTAGATATTTCGAAAGCTGGACAATGGCTTCTATACAGAAGTTCGGTGGAATGACACAAATCTAGCCATTCATCCAGTTTATCATCAGTATCGATGCTGCCAACAGCCTAAATTCGTCCGGCAGAACAAAGAAGGTAACCCTGCTTATGGGTTCTTAGTAAGTATCCTCGAGTAGCCTTGCAGAAACCTGTACGAAATGTTCTGGGAAGGGGTC
Source organism: Talaromyces stipitatus ATCC 10500 (assembly GCF_000003125.1). Lineage (NCBI taxonomy): Eukaryota > Fungi > Ascomycota > Eurotiomycetes > Eurotiales > Trichocomaceae > Talaromyces > Talaromyces stipitatus. The sequence goes on along the minus strand of NW_002990117.1, from coordinate 852,238 downwards.
CAGAGCAATCATGCGCTCTGACGTAGCTAGATAAGACATACTTGAGGTCGTCATTGGTTCCGCGCACGGCGCCACCTAAGTAGATGTGGTTTGACTAGACTATAGCACAACCCATTCGAGAATTGCAACAGCTAGAAGGGGACAAGACATCTGCCTCTGGACTTGTTAAACAGAAGTATAGGAGGTTATACACATGAGATGGCTGTGGATATGCTCCATGTTTAGGATCCTATACTAACTTTTGCTGGAGAGTGAACAAAATCGAGGCTTCCAAAGCAACTTGACACGTAATCAAGCTTGAGAATCTACGGATAGAACAAAGGTTGCAATTGAGACTCTGGATATTCTTCACTGCGCTGCCAATCCGCACTCACTTCGTAGAGAGGTCTTGGCACATCGCTAATAGAAACAGCGTCTCCTGAAAGGAAAGATTATACTCGCCTATGCTGCTTTCCGACCAATCCCAGCTGATGCATAACTTCCTGAAAGGGTTGGAAAACCCCAGAGACAACAATCCACAGTATATCCTACCAGTCAATCTTTCCTCATTTGTGCCCTTGCTGATAGGTGCAGGGACACCCAGGGAGGGTCTGAGTAATGCACATCAACTAGGCACTAGACAGTTTGAATATGCTCAAGAATCACATTGAAGTTCTGATCTAGTGCATGTATAAATGGTATCTACTTTTCTACACAGTACACCACCAACCCAAATTAGGGTTTGTTTAGGGTTAAACCCTAACTCGGTTTAAATATTGGCCAGGTATGACTAAGCAGTAGGTCTCCATCACGTGCACAAACACTTTCTGTCAACCTAATTGGCCGATGCACTTGAATATCCTCTTGTTCCTCGACTGAAGCGAGAGCAGACAACTTGCACAACAGTTTTCTGGGTAACAACTAATGACCAGTTGACTGAATAGTAGAATAGCATCAACAGTTAACCTGGAGTGCTTGGCAACGGATAATTCACCAGGAGAAAAGACGTTCTAGTACTCCCTTAGAGCAGGAGATGACAAATCCGCCATGAGAATCGTGTAAGCATCCCGAGGTCCACGGGTCCCTCAAATGTTATATCCGTCCACAGGTGTCGTGCAGAGTGTCTTGAGACATGAATTTAGATTTTGTCCTGTTAACAATATGTACAGTTGGGTTTTCTTAATTTGTGACGGATGTGTAACTCTATCCTGCAAGTCATTAATCACCTCTCCTTCCTTCTAGAAAGTTCATCCCGTTCGAGGGGGGGACAAACCACAAACAACAACAAAACAACCCTACCCATCTAGCCAACACCACGTTCTAAACGACAAAAACAGTTACTACTATGAGTAACCAAGATGGAGGCCAGCAACTAAAAGGGGAGCAGTTGCAACTCGAGAAGAAACTGCGCCTCAAGGTGGATTTGCGACTATGCACAATCGCCGGCCTACTATGTAGTCTGAACCTGCTGGACTCCGGAATCATATCCTCTGCTTCAGTGACGAGCATGATCTCCGATCTGGGTCTGGAGGGAACCCGATATTCAGTTTCGATCTTCATCTTCACAGTATCCAGTGTCGTTTTTCAACTACCCTCCACAATCGCTGTGCGATTTATCGGTCCCCGCATATGGTTCGCGTTGATAACGTTTTGTTTCGGCCTCATCACACTGTGTACTGCCTTTGTGCAGTCATGGCGCCAGATGATTGCTCTACGTGTCTTGCTTGGTATTTCCATGTCCGGGATATATCCCGGGTTGACCTATCTGATAAGTACATGGTACACGCGCAAAGAGCAGCAATTACGATTCGCGTTTTTGCAGTCCGGTGAAGTCCTCGTTCTCGCCACGGGGAGTATTGTGAATTACGGACTGAATCATCTCGACAGCCGGGCTGGTTTGGCCGGATGGCGATGGATGTATATCGTCCAGGGATCGATTACCTGTTTGATTGGTATCATGACTTATTGGTGGATGATCGATTTCCCAGAAAAGGCTGCGAAATCAGTTTGGTTTCTGTCCGAGGCGGAAATTCAACTTGCCATAGATCGTATTCGTGCTGATAGAGGTGATGTTATTCCTGATCCTTTTTCGTGGAAGAAAGTTGCTGTCAACTTTCTGGACCCAAAATTGTATGGGTTTTCGGTTTTGTTTTTCTTGTTGAACCTGGTATCGACGTCGATGTCTTACTTCCTGCCTATAATTCTGGAGTCTGGTATGGGATTCTCGGAAAATGCTAGCATTGTACTTTCTGCTCCGGTAAGTACTACTACCCTTTTCTTTCAATCAAACCGTTTCTTCTGACATATATCAGCCATACTACTGGGCCGTCATCCCCGTCCTCTTCACCTCCCTCATAGGGGACAAATACCGCCTCCGGGGACCACTAATCATCTTCAATGCCCTGGTCCTAATTGTAGGCTTCCTCATGTTCGGCATCAAGGCCTCCCACCAAGTCACAGTCCGCTATATAGGCACATACCTCGCCACGGGTGCGTATGTATCCAATTGGGCAGCCCTAAACGCTTACCAAGCCAATAATATCGTGGGTCAATGGAAACGGGCCACCATCGCCGCTGCCGTTACGGCATGTAATGGTTTGGGAGGGATAGCGGGGAGTTTTATCGTTCGTCAACACGAAGCACCTTGGTATCCGACTGCGGTGTGGGTGTCGATTGGGTCGCATATCTTGATGATTGTGATTGTGTGTGGTTTTACGGTTTATTTCAAAATGGAGAATAATTTGGAGAAGAGGAGGAAGAGGGTCATTGAGGGGACGGTAAGCTATTCATTGTCTTTCCCCGTTCCTGAGTCTTTTGTACTGACTGTGAATAGCCCGGGTTCAGGTATACATATTAGAAGGGTGGAACGATGCTTGGATGGAGAGATATCACGACTTTACGACACAGCCCTAAAAGCAGGTATATAATACACGGATGGAATTTATGACTAGAAGATTCTAACACTCTAACCTAATCAATTGGAGTATGATCAAAAGTATCTGCAACTCGATACAGGATTTGCGGGGGTATACAACTGACGAATTAAACGAATGAATGATGAAATAGACAGCCAATGATAAGACATATACAAGATCCTTCTTACGTAGAACTGGAAATGATCATATCATATCCAGTAGGAGATATAGCTTTTGAATCAGATCCCCCGATCAGTCTGTTCCAATTTACTCACTAACCTCTTCATACCCGCCCATTCATCAGCCGGCACCTCTTCCACAGGTCCACTCAGCGCCTTTCCGACTTCAAACACTGTAACAACCCCGTCAAGACCACCCGTTGCAACTCTTCTCCCCTCTCGTTCTTCCCATGCAATCTTATTCAGGCTTCTAGTCAACACCCCTCCCCGGCCGGGAGTCGGCTGAGTCCTGACGGCGGGTACTTCAGTGTCATGGTACAAATCCCATATCTCGACGTTGCCGGCTCCATCGACCAAACCAAACACGCCGGGGCGATGCGGGGACCATTTAGCGTCGTATACGACATCTTCACGGTTGATGTCTAGCAAGGGGGAGATCACTTGAGGTTGTGATGCTAATCCTCCGGCCGTAGCGGATGCGGCTGTTGTAGCTGGTGGTCTGACGCGCCAGAGTTTTACACTCCAGTCTAGACTGGAACTAAGCATGAGATCGCCGAAGTCGACCGGTCCGCGCGCTGGATGGAACGCTGTTGACATTATGGGTGCGGCATGACCGCGATAGGCGAGACGTTGGTCGGTACCTGCTTTTGCGCCTGCGCGGTCGTAGCGATGGCATGGGTATATGCCGCCTTCTTCGGTGCCGACGAGGAAGAAAGTTGGATCAGATTGAGGGAAGGACATTGTTGTTGGAGCTAGATCTTCCGTTCGTGAGGGTGGAGGAGTAGTGAGTTCGAGGTATTCTTGAGGTTGGGAGAGCATGTCTACTGTCCAGCCGCAGACGACGCCGTCAGTGGAGGCGGTTAAAATGTTGTGAGCGTTTTGTGTGCCAATTATGGCGATGCTATAAACTGGATGTGTATGTCCTGCGCCTGTGAGAGGAGTCTTCTGGACTGGTGCGCCGCCACCAGCACGGCTAGATCGTGTATCCCATAGCAGGACTTGTCCGGAATATGTGCCGCCGACGATCAAATTAGGGTGAAATGGTGAGAATTTTGCGGCAAGAATATCTGATGTAGAATGAAAAACGTATTCGGGACGAGAATGAAGATGTTGATTCCAGACTTGAAGTAAACCATCAGGTTCATGAGGTGCAGTTGGATTCTTGGTGTATGCAGCAAGGATTAACTCTGGGAACTATTCAACGCAATTCATTAGTATCTACTCGAATTCCTCCTTGGGACTGATATCGTCTTTCTTACCTTGGGTGAGAAACTTAAATCGCTGATTGTTCGCTTCTTGCTCCATCGCTCGTCGTAGAATTGTGTGATCTCTTTTATACCTCTCCGTTTATTCTCATATTCACCGTCTTCTTCTTGTTCTGCGTTCACGCCGCCGAGTGCATAGTCCGCAAGAATATCGTACTCTTCATCCAGCGCACGTTCAATGACTTTGCTCGATTTCTCCACAAAGTCTAAGAAGTCGTCTGACGAAGTGACTGCATTGAGCTCATCGTCGTTCAATGTGCGAAGAGGGTATCTGAGCTGACTCGAAGATGCCGCAATGCCAATGCCATTGACCTGTTGAGATGCTATAAGCTCTTCCTCGATTTCCTTGCGGATTCTCTCACGAATTTCTTCATCTCGCTCCCGTATTCTCCGACTCAATCTCTTACTCGACGGCGAAGATGGTGCCTCCTCGTTTTCTGCGAGTGGACCATCGGCTATTGTGCTCGGTAAGTCTGAAAGATCATCTGTTTGCACCGCTTTACTATATGTGACTGTCTCCTTTTTCGGTTCAGGGGCAGGCGCGGGTTCCGACACAAAAGGCTCTGTTGCTTCGGTCTGCGTCGCAACGGATTGTGATACCATCCGGACTGGGGGTGGTGAGAATACCTCTGCATTTTCGCCGCTTAGTTGGCTTGCGCTCAACACCGAGTTGGGTCGGCTGCCTCTCCGTGAGGGGCCATCTCCGTCCTTGTATGAGGATGATGAAGGGCGATCGACGAGGCGGGATATGAGGCTGTCGAGCTCTGCTCTGCTATCTGCGCGACTCGGGACGGGTGATACTATCTATTCATCAAGTATTCGTTAGCATACTTAGCATTATGGATTTGACAGATAGCTTGTTTACATCTGAGGCATCGCCAATACTGGCTCGGTTCTGGTTGAACTCTTTCTGGCGCAGTTCTCGTTGACGCTTGAGTTCTGCAAGCTTTGCCTTTTTGGCTAGAATCTCATCCTTACGCGCTTGCATTGTTATTTTCTGTGCTGGGATCAATGGTCAAGCGATGCTGTTTGCTGTCGTGTCAATAAAAGTTCATGTTATGCTCCTGTCGATAAACATGTGGATCGCGCGGAGCACCAATGAGAGCTGCGGAGTTCCTGCCTGGTCCTTAAGGTTGCTCGCTGACATAATCAATGTCCGTCCGCTCGCCGGCGGCCCGGAAAAACTCGCGACAGGAACTTCTGTCCTTGAATGAGTTAACTTGCTAGTGGTTAAACATCCAATTCTATACAGCCATTGACTCTAGATACCTGCGCGACTCGGCCCTTCGGTGTCTAGCCCGGAATCTTCCTTTCGATTCTTTTATTCTGCTGAATTTCCTTCCTCGCCCTGAAGAGGTGGGATTTGCAATCGTCATGGCTTCACAGGGTGTCAACGTGAGTCGACCGGCACAATCTTTCTCGTCGTTCCGCATACAATTCGGTTGGGAATTTCAGTGTCTGACCTTCTCATTACCATTGACTTACAGGTTCTCCGCTATTCTGCCCTTGTCGGTGGTATCTTTTACGGTCTCTGGCACCAATCCGCATTGAACACTCAGGCTAAGCAGGCTGAACACGATCGAGAATACAAGCACAAGGAGTCATTGATTCAAAAGGCCAAGGCTGAGTGGGCCAAGAAGAACGCACCACCTGATACAAAGAGCGGCCGTATGTATTTCCAGTCAACAATTCATGAGCTAAGGAGAAATGGGGTTGTTCTCGGTACCATCGGTTAACCAAATGTAATAGTTGTCACGGATCCCGAAGATCCTCGATTCGACCTAGAAAAGTTCCTTATTGCGAAGGCGGAAGAGAAATAAATGTATACACTTGATAATGGGCGATTTTCTGGAGGAAGATGAAGTTCGTGGGCTAATAGATGGCATGTTGATTTCTCTTTTCACACGATTTATAGATGCCTGCTAAGAGAAGGGCATTTACTACGAAGGCATATGGCTGAAGCCAAATCTGTATCATTTACATCTCCTTTGTACTTCTTTTTTTGCTTGTTCTTCATGGTTCCTGCCAAACTATTGACTTTGTGTGAGTGAAAGGAAAAAAGAATCATATCATGATAGACCATTCATTTGCCATCTTTGTACATATCGAGTCTTCCAACGCTATTGTCTGTACACTACGGTTAATCGTGCGGGTAGGATACTCCAAGGACCTTGATTGCCTCGACCGGGTGAGCCGTAGATTTCTCAAGTGTATGCATACCAGGAAATGAATGACAGACCTCAATCATAATTCGTCAAGTATTTTGGTTGCTAAACTTAAAGACGTAATCTAAGCGATCTATGAATAGTTTGAAGCACCTCTCAGCCCCCTTGGACACTTGCCAAATTCACAATGCGACTGATCTGGTCTAACGGTTGCCTGTATTTGCCGATATCAATATGTTTCTCCGGCACGCGTGGTCGGAAGACCTCTTTGTCAGCATCCCATTCCCATCCTTTCTTCACCAGTATGTCCATCAACTCTGAGTTGGACTCCAGTCCGAGGTACTCTGCGGCTACCTTGGGTCTGATCGATTCGTAGATGCGACTTATGTTTCGGAAGGATCTTTCGGTATAATAAGCTGGGAGCAGACGATGTCAGTATTCGCACATAGAAATATCTGTCTTCCAGGATTGTACTGACAATCAAACCTCTGTACGATGATGTTGACTGGTTCTGGCCATGGCTGAGTTCTCAGTAACCCATAAGTCTCGGAATATTTGTTTTGGTATATCGACCGTAGCACCGCAATACTACGTTGCACCACCGGGTCATTCTGGATCAATGTCGTCGGAATACGCTGCGTTAATGCGCGAGCTTCTTGACTAAAGCAAATCAGTGTCTGTCACGAGATGCAGTAAATGATCCACTTACATTTCGTCTATGAGAAGATGGGAAAAAAGAAATGAGGAGTAGAAGGGAGTCAGAACTGTTGCATTTCGGATTTCTCCAGCTGCTGTAAATTGCTGGCAGGCCTCATCTTCGTAGGAGCTGAGGATTTCGTAGAGTGCGTCATTCGTGGGAGTGTCTGTGAGCACTTTCTGTAGCTGTTCGAGCGACAGCGACGGCGAGTCCATTTTATCCCCAAGCCCAAAATGCGTAGTCAATATTGTAGTAGCTATCGAAGCCCTATTGAGTTAATATTGACCAAATATCCAGCTGGTGGCAGATGGTTGACTGAGGCATGCGGGGAGCTTAGAGCAAAACACGGAGATAAATCGATAGACCCGCTCTCCACTCTAACTTAAGCTGCCATTCGCCAAGACCTCCAAAGAGACCACCTGGCGGAGCTGTCCTTCATCTTCCAACATAATAGCTTCAGAGTTGACAACACTCCGTCACCCATGGTATAATTTCTTCATTGAAGCGTATTTACCTTCGTTTGATTGATTTTCTTGCTTGCTACCGGCCTTCATGGCCTCCACTGCAGTCGATCCCTTTTTAAAGGGAAACACAGGGAGAAATACTCGCGGCCTCCTCCGCATCGTCATTCTATGCACCATTGCTGCGGCCGCCATTGCCAGTCGTCTTTTCAGTGTGATTCGTACGTTTGAAATCAATTGAAAGGAAATTACGAACATGTCATAACTAACAGTTTATTTCAGGTTTTGAAAGTATTATTCACGAATGTACGTGTCTTGAATTACCAATGAATGACCCGGCCGACTTGATACTGACAAAGCCATTGTCGCAGTCGACCCCTGGTTCAATTTCAGAGCAACTAAACATTTGGTCGAACATGGCTTCTATAGTTTCTGGGATTGGTTCGATGACCGTACGTGCCAATATCCTGACAGGACTCGTTTTGATATAACAAGCTGACAGGTGTCAGGAACGTGGCATCCTCTCGGACGTGTCACCGGTGGTACTCTTTACCCCGGATTGATGGTGACCAGTGGTGTGATCTATCACTTTCTTCGATTCCTTACGATCCCGGTCGATATTCGCAACATCTGTGTCCTGCTCGCACCTGGTTTCTCTGGCTTGACCGCATTAGCAACTTATCTCCTGACCAACGAAATGACAACATCTCCTTCTGCTGGTCTTCTCGCCGCGGCATTCATGGGTATCACACCTGGATACATTTCACGATCCGTTGCCGGAAGTTACGATAATGAAGCCATCGCCATTTTCCTGCTTGTCTTCACCTTCTTCCTCTGGATCAAAGCTGTCAAGAACGGCTCTATTATGTGGGGAGCTCTGACTGCGCTGTTCTATGGATACATGGTTTCTGCATGGGGTGGCTACGTCTTTATCACTAACCTGATCCCATTACACATTTTTGTACTCATCTGTATGGGCCGGTACAGCTCACGCCTGTACATCAGCTACACCACATGGTATGCATTGGGAACGTTGGCCAGTATGCAGATTCCTTTTGTTGGTTTCTTGCCAATCCGTAGCAGTGATCACATGTCTGCTTTGGGTATGTACCGCAATCGCCTTGGAGCCAGTCCAGTTAGACTAATTTACTTTTACAGGTATCTTTGGCTTGATTCAGGTGGTTGCTTTCGTCGACTGGGTCCGAACCCAAGTCCCCGGCAAACAGTTCCAGACTCTCCTGACTTCTCTTGTTCTGCTTATCTTCGGTGTTTCGTTTATCGGATTGGTCGGCCTGACTCTATCTGGTATCATTGCACCCTGGAGCGGCCGTTTCTATTCTCTCTGGGATACAGGATACGCCAAGATCCATATTCCCATCATTGCCTCTGTGTCCGAACATCAGCCCACAGCATGGCCCGCTTTCTTCTTCGACCTCAACTTCTTGATCTGGCTCTTCCCAGCAGGTGTATACATGTGTTTCCGTGAGCTTCGTGACGAGCACGTCTTCGTTGTCATTTACTCCGTCCTTGCAAGCTACTTTGCTGGTGTCATGGTGCGTTTGATGCTCACCCTCACACCCATTGTATGTGTGGCCGCTGCCATTGCATTGTCATACATCCTGGACACCTACCTGCTTCTCAAGAGCCCATCAGCTGGTCAAGAGACTGTCCCTGCAAAATCATCCGATGGTCTACGAAGCGAGCGCGGCACCGTTCATGGTATCAGCTCGACATTCTCAAAGGTGTTCACAACTGCCTCTGTTTCGGCCTACCTCTTACTTTTCGTCGCTCATTGTACCTGGGTCACTTCCAACGCGTATTCCTCACCATCAGTTGTGTTGGCCAGCCGCATGCCTGACGGTAGTCAGTTTATCATCGATGACTACCGTGAAGCATACTACTGGCTACGTCAAAACACTGCGCAAAACGCCAAGATCATGTCCTGGTGGGATTATGGCTACCAGATCGGTGGAATGGCCGATCGACCAACCTTGGTTGACAACAATACCTGGAACAACACACACATCGCCACTGTCGGTAAAGCGATGAGCTCTCGCGAAGAAGTCAGCTACCCCATCCTCCGCCAACATGACGTGGACTACGTCCTAGTGGTCTTTGGAGGGTTACTAGGCTACTCCGGTGACGATATCAATAAGTTCCTATGGATGGTGCGTATCGCAGAGGGCATCTGGCCGGACCAGGTGAAGGAACGAGACTTTTTCACTGCACGCGGCGAATATCGTGTCGATGATGAAGCCACCCCTACCATGCGCAACAGTTTGATGTAAGCCCAAGCTTCCATTCAGTGTTTGAAAGAATAATCCCAACTAAGATTGAAACAGGTATAAAATGTCCTACTACAACTTCAACAACCTCTTCCCGGCGGGCATGGCTCAAGACCGAGTCCGAGGCGTCAGACTGCCCGCTGAGGGACCCCAACTAAGCACCCTTGAAGAAGCATTCACCAGCGAAAACTGGATTATTCGAATCTATAAAGTGAAACCATTAGATAATGTGGGTCGTGATCATCAAACTGCCGTCGCGTTTGAGAAGGGTCATAAGAAGAAGAAGAGTACGAAGAGGAAGGGACCGCCTGTTTTGAGGGTTGAGTAGAGATTGAGATACGAGTAAAACTTGAACTTGTCTTTCTGTTGGTTTGACTACCTCTTATCAGGTAATACTTATATATCTTTCCTCGTTGTGTTTTACCTGTTTTTACTCTGGGACTGCTACCTCTAAGGGTATCCTATTTGATGGGAGAAGAAAAAGGCTCGTTTCGATTTGCATGACAATCTTTCTTTGTATGATAATACCTATAGCATAAAATAAGGATCTGCTCAATTGTAACGATTGTATCTGGCATGCTTCTCATGCATGGAATTAAATTTTTTTTCGCCACGTTCAAATGGGAGTGGAGTCCCAAAGTCCTTGTAATACTGATGCAAAAGAGTAATGAAATACGGAGCCCCTATATTTATGTCCCTATCATACATAGACTGCATTATGGTAATTTGCTGATCTGTCAAGGAAAAAAATCCCTTTACGCCGTCGTATTCCGGTGCCTTTCTGTTTCCACTGTAGGACGAATGTCATACCTTCCCTAACCCTCCGTGTTTATTTTACAATAAAGTAGGCCCAATCAAAAGACCTATCATGAAGCCACATATCGTGACAGTTGCTGAATGGTGCGGTTACGCAATCATGCTCTAGCAACTTGTTGTTGTACACCGTTGGTAGTACTACCTGTAACCGAGACTTCTCGTGTTTGTTGTGATGAAATAGCTTCCGGTCTCCATCTCGAAAGCACTCTGCTGGCTGCTGGTCTTGCCTCTTCGTCTGTAAACGGAATATTAGCTCCATTGATATAATTACCCGGTGAGGAAACGTAGAATTTACATGTATTGTATATCTCTTCCAAAGTGTTAAGACACATCTCTCTCGCTGGGGGTCTGAACATTACTAGGTAACTGCAAAGAATTAGTTTCTCGTCAATCATCTATTGAGGAATTAAAGAGGTGGAAGCATACTGTAACGCCTGAACACAAAGATTAATACGCTCCGGATCCCTCGCCAGCGTCTGCACTCGCCCAATAATCGGTAACGTAACCTCCGGAATCTCACTCAAAAACCGAATGAGAATCTTGACATCACGCGCGTCAAGATATGGCAATATGCCACCTAACAGCCGCAAAACCCAGGAATCATAGTGCAGCGGTACAGAGACTTCCTCGCTCTTCCCACGCTGAGAAGCGGCTGCTTCCATCTGCATACGGTCGTTGTACCATTCTTCGTTTAACCACATGATTCCAATATTGATTCGAGATCGGAAATCTTCCAAGATATGTCGATATAATAAATCACGAATGTAGTTTGAAATAGTGGGTCGACCGTCTGAAGTCTGGATTTCGCCAGCGGCAGCTTCTAGTTTTGCGGGAGCTCTTGTCGCCATGCGTACTAGCATTGTTATCCATGCTTCCTTTGAGTCGAGAGAACCGCCAGCAAGACGTGCGAATCCCTTTCGATCTGATGAAGAAGCTGAAGCTGAAGTCGAAGCCGAGGATGCTGCTGCCCCACCGGCAGTGACGGGTTTAGCAGCTGCTTTAAATGGCGTTGCTATCATCATCTCAAAGACGCGATCAGCGGCAGCACGACCTATCTCATTTGCTTCGTTTCCTGTCAAGGGTGGAGGTCTGCTGAGTTGGAATGGTCCCAGTTCAGGCTCTACTTCGAATATTGCGGCTGTGGTATCTTGGACTTCGGACTCGGGAATATCCACGGGTTGGTATTCGGGCTCGTATTCGTCCTCATCTTCTTCGGCCGGAGCTTGGGCTTGTTGTGCTTGTCGAGCAATTAGGGTTTGATATCGACCGCGGATAGCCTGCTAATGTTAGTACATCATTCCTCCTTTGATATGCATTCAGCTACTTACATCAGTCGCCTGAGTAAGCGCATTTTGATCAACACGTCCGAGAACAGCTACTGCAATTTTGACTATGAGATCAGGGGGGAGCTGTTTCACGTCAAAAGAGGAAAGTCCAATATCTTCTGTCAGGGTATAGAGTTGAGAATAGCTGATAGGGCCTTCGGGAAGAGGAGGAATCTTGAGCAAAGGAGGAGTTTCGGCACCGAGTCTTGCTCTTTTCGCATTATCAAGACCGTCTGTGGGCTCATCCGGAAGAGCGCGCTTTCGGGATGATGCATCGAATGCTTCTATGCAGTTTTGCGCCAGTCTTTCCATGTGTTGATGCATTTTTCCGGCAAGTGGATGATTGGGGTTTCTATAACGGACGGCGTTAGAAGCATGTCTAGAAGTGTTCTAATACTTGAAACTAACCTCTTCAGTAGATTGATCAATACAGCGCGCGTTGTCCGCTCCATTGACTTGATCTTAACACGCATAGTAGATGTCATTGGTCCATGGTCTACTTTAACAGGATTGAAGTTCAGTAATGTTTCCAGAATCTTATTAGCAATGGTGGGACGAGTGCGAATCAATATCCCCAGGCAGTTGATTGTCGCATTCACAAGAATCGCATCACTGTAGGCTATCAGTATAGAACTGAAGCATCTTGTAATGCTACTTACTCGGCATTGTCCTGTAGAACAGTAAGAAGTCGATCCAGCAGACCCGACGCTTCTGCTTCAAGATTCGGTATCGAGAGCAGTGAATGAGTCCTAGGCACAATGGCAATAGAAGTTTCGTTCCTCTCTGGCCGCTGCACAAACACGAGTTAATGCATATCCAAGTGTATTCATCGACAAGACAGGTAGTTACGCACTCGGGGATCAGCAATCGGTCCTGGAGTCTGAGTATGAACGACCTTCTGCACAAACTTGATACAGCATACCCTGACCGGGTGAGGCGCACTGTCCATTCTCTGGAGTATATTATGTTTTATTGAAGTGATCTGCTCCCACATGGCCTTGTCGTCTGGGTGGTGGATTCTAGTGGAACACTAGGTTAGACATCGAACAGATATTGACAGGGCTACTTTGGTCCATCTACGAAATGCTAAAGGGAGCTTGATAACAGAGAAGAAAGAAAACATACATATGTCTGAAAACGAACGGATATAGACTTGATACCGTCTGCACCGCGCTCTTAACCACTGCGACATCCTCTGCCTCATTTCCTAAGTATTCATTCAATGTGGGCAACACGGTACCAGAGAGCGACTCCTTGCGGTCCGAAGGTAGTGTCGTATTTGCAAAAGTCTCTGCGAGGAAATCCGCACCCCATCGTCGAAGGTCTAATCGCGCATTTATGCCAATGATAGGTAATATGCCCTGCAGGACCTGTGGATAGAGTGCGGCATCGGATAGGACAAGGTTGCGAGCTGCTTCGAGTTGGTTCAGTTGCTCTTTTAGGTCAACTTGAGCCATTTTGGTTGGACTCGCGTCGGCCGGCGCAGCCGCACCACTAGGATGAGTCTTATATCTCAGTGGAGCGCAGTAGAAGACTGACCGGTATCGAAACTTCAGATGGAGTTGGGGCCGAAAGCTTTCTTCAGTCGCGTGTCGGGCTGTAAACGTAGATTGCGCGGAACAATTTGGGTATCTTAGAGATAAGAAACACGAAGCTCAGACTAAGGAAATCGACTAGAATAGTCCGAGTCTACAGAGAGCAAGGAGGATGTGCACAGGTCGAGAGGAGGTTGAAGGAGTATTGTTCTTGGCTGAGCAACAAGCTTGTCGGAGAGGAACAAACAAGAGCCATGACGAACCAATCGGCGTTGATTGTGCACCGCCACATATAACATCGGAGCACGCGCCACATAACATGACACCAAGATCTTCAATTGTGGCTTTAAAGCATCTTCCGACGTCCGCGGAATTTCTGTTCCTCACGACATCCATACACTTTCCAATCGCAACATCGCTCGCTTCAAGACACTTTGGATTGATCACCAAGATGCCATCTGGAATGTACGTCTCTTACCTATCCATCGAATGAATCCCGTTTTCTCAAGCAGAGATAACCCTCCTCGCCCATCCGATTGACAATCATATCATATGCTGAGACTAATACTTCAATGTGATCCAGCTTCAATTCAAGTTACTACGGCAAAGACTACCGAGCCGGTGCTGCTCTACTCCGTGCTCGACGACCATACCTCGTCAGAAATACATTGACCGGTCTCGGTCTTTGTGGATTCGTTGTTGGTGTTTGTACGTCTTAATTCGTTTCCTGTTTCAGATGAGAGACAATAATTGATGGTATTATAGACGTCTTCACAATCCGCGCAGTTGGTCAAGAAGATTTCTCCGATGTCGTTGTTCCTCCGGCCCCGGCCACGGCCACGAATCAACAACAGAAGTAGTTTCTTCGACTACTTCTATTCAGCTTTCGCTGCGAAATACATGTACAGATACTTTTTATTGACGGAGTTAGAACTTGCATAAGGCGTTCGGGATTTCGAAAATTTACAAGCGCTTTTCAATTGAGCGCGTGGACAGAAGAAGACTGAGGATTCTACGTTAGACTATTTCGAGATATATATGGAATTGAAGAACCTCGCTTCTACAACTAGCAAAATCCTAGGAACGGGCTTTTAGTATCTCTATGCTAGCGTTTGAAGTTCCTCCACCATCGATGAACAGTACGTAGCTGATTTCTGGCAATTTCGTCTGTCATGGCATAGCGAGAGGGTATGGGATTCTGAGATAACATTCTCGTAAAGCTCTCAAATCTCATACGCGCGTCCATCAATAACTCGCGTTTAAGGCTGTAGTATAGCTTGACAATTCGCTGACGAGGATTCAGGAAAGAAAGGAGACCCGTTATACGGATACCGCCTCCGATCAAGAGCAGGTGATCGCTCCGCAACACTCCTTGGTTGGCGCTACATCGATACGGGCCATCCACCAATGTAAGCAGACGCTCGCACGGTTTTAAATATGAAGTCATATCTTGCCCCTTTCGGACGAAAATAGTTACGCCTGTGTTTATGTAGAACCCATTGGTCGATAGCCGATTTTGACTGTCCTCGTCAGATGTAATATGTATGGCTTTGCGGGCCTTTTCGTCCAGCCTGCCCTCCGCGTCTGAGTTTTGTTCTTGAGCATGCTGCTGCTGGGGGCTGAGAATGGAAGTCGGGATTATGGAGAAAGGATGATTCTCACAAGCGCGCCAGGGATGAATCGGCGGAAAGTGCACATGGACTCTGTGACAAGGCATTATAGCCCACCGCAGTCCGGGGATATCGATACGCACAATCTGATGACTCACCTCGCTCACCTTCGCATAATGGAGCCCAGCTTTAAGAAGGCGAAGGAGGCGTATCAAACGATCAAAGAACCAAACTGCAATAGCAGTGTATAGCCATGTCTCGTAGCCAAAGGTAAACCCATATTCGAATTGAATGTGATACCAGCAACCAACGACGAAAATGACAGCCAGGATGACATGCGTCACGAGAGAGAGGTCATAAACCTGACGGCGAATGATCAGGATGCTTGTCAGCATGATGGCAACAGCGGTGACGGTTGCGACACAACCCCCATATCCAGTATGGTTTGGTCAGATTGGACGTATATTCGTCCACCTTGACCCATAGAATCAGATCAAGGATAGAGTGCACAAGAGCTTGGAAGATAAAGATGCGGGCTATCCATCGATGAAAGAACAAATATATTGTATAAGGCTAATCAATTAACCAAAGGAGGATATTATTCCTACTTGAAAACAAAAACATAACCGGTGTGAGACAAAAGGCACTGGCACCAGCGCGAAGGCAGACGTAGAACATGAGTTCCTGGTAATGATTCTCGTACCACTGCATAAGCCGCTCTGGGTACAAGGTCTTGTAGTCGACAGAGATGAAGATGCCGTTTAGAATGACCATGAGAAGAATGAATAGGGCCTGGCCAATGGTCGGAGCATTTCCAATGAAGTAAGGAAGTGGTCGTTCATGATATGTGCCAATGATGCTTGGCCAAAGTTGTGGCTGGAGCCTTTCTCGTACGCGAGTCATGAATGGGAGATAGTCCATCCACGTAAGTAAAATCGGAAGGGCAAAGATGGCCACACATATTGCGAGTCTGCACAGGTGGAAAAGGAATGATTAGCTAAATCAAGTACACATCTTCAGATTGAATGGAACCGACATACCCGAAATATGACTCCAAAGCAGTCTCGCGAAAGTAGTATATCAATGTGTTTTCCGTATCGGTGAAC
Source organism: Talaromyces stipitatus ATCC 10500 (assembly GCF_000003125.1). Classification (NCBI taxonomy): domain Eukaryota; kingdom Fungi; phylum Ascomycota; class Eurotiomycetes; order Eurotiales; family Trichocomaceae; genus Talaromyces; species Talaromyces stipitatus. Next base: position 835,900 of record NW_002990117.1, on the reverse strand, counting down.
ACGGCCATAGTCGTAAGCACCGTCTCATTCAACATGCCTTCTCCAGTAAGCACACGCAAAGGAGGCTCCACGATCTTACTCATAGTTTCCCCATAACTCCATTGCGGTGTGACAGACACATCTCCAGTAATCTCCGTCTCCCAGGACTTTTCAATGCACGAGGCGCGTATATCATCTGGACAATAGAGGTGAATGTATTAAGTAATAGAGCTTAAAAAGGGGAAGTTAGACGCTCGATATATAGCAATCTTACGCGCAAGGTCGTCGGCGGTCGTATGGCCGCCCTCCTCGATAGTGTTGGAGCATGATAAAGTGAAAGGCGAGAATGATCGGTAGCAGGCATGCGCACAATAAAAGTCGTAGAATTCGAAGCCATCGATGCCGGCAAGTCCGCTCTTTTGGAGGGGAACAGGGCCTGTAGCTACCACACTTGCTACAAGTAAGCATAACAATCTGAGGACGCCTAGAAGTTCCATTCTGAGTACAGAGTCTTTAGGATAGGCGTGAAGGAACTGTGTTGCGAGAGGGCTTCAGCTTCTGGCATGTTATGACCATGCAAAAACACCAATCGAAAGGATTGCATGACTGTACATAAAACCCCGCGGCCATAATATCAATGATTATTCTCATGGAGCCAGAGTATAGTATATGATCCTTCGTTGCGGTCTCGATTCTATAAAAAACTGCTCAAAGTTGTGTATCTGCTCACAATAGCGCCGTTTATGAACCCGCCATGTAAGCCTACATACTGATAAGTGCCAATTCCGAGACCTATAGTAGACTAGCAATATTAATCCCTTAACTTATTACTTGTTAATTTGAAGTATCTATGAGCCAACCCAGTTATTCATTCAATCGTTATATACAAAAAATGGAGAACACCAAATGATAAAGAGCAGTACATTAACAATGCTTACGCCGTTTCCATATGCCATGCAGTTTTCGTGCAGTGAGAGTTTCCATATAGTACGTTCAATCAACCAATAAACGAATCCCACCCCAAAAGACTCCTGCATGGAACTATATCACATGAAACACACCCTCAAAACAAAAATTCCGTCCCAACAGCTATTTCACCTGTAGTTTTTAGTGGTAACTGATTGTACAGAACAAGGTTACTGTGCAGAATGATAAGGCTCAAAAGCCGTAAGCCCCTGTCCGACAGACTCGTCCTGCCGAGAAAGGGGAAAAGAAAAACAGGCCATGTGAAGAACACGTGTTTGTAGGTACAATGGACACACATGATTCATAACGCCAGATACTGAACAAAATGGGTATCACAAGGTAAACTCATCAGTATTGAAATGAGGATGGCGCTATGTGTCACCGTGCAATCATCCGACTTGGCCCAGATCCCGTCATGAGTCTTGAGGAATGAAGACCACCCAATGCTTTATTGGAAGTAGATAATGGCGGCGATGGTTCTCTCTTCGAGGTACCAAACAGACCAAAACGCGGAGGAGAATAACCTGGGTTTCGAGTGGTAGATTCATGTCTGCCTTCGAACAAATGATTTGGGTTACTGGAAGGTCCCTTGCGGACATCAAGAGGAGACGAGCTTTGAGACCTGAATCCAGACTTTCTGTCCAAAGCATCGAAGTCGACATTTCCGATGTGTCCGGCTCCGTGTTGTCTGTGATCCTGTTCCACTCCATATGGGGTATTGGCCGTTGAAGAGTTCGCGGCGGATGCATTGTCTGGAATAGTGGACGCTGATCCATTTGGTGCATTGATATCGATAACGCGCTTTTGCGCTGCTGGCGTTGTATAAGATGTCATATTAGACAAGTGCGCAGGACGATTGGCGTGTACATATTGAGGGTTGGTCCAGACAGCCTGCTGCTCGTGAAGACTTTCTTCGGCCGTTGTGTAGCGGGGCAGATCGGAAGAAACGTTTCCTCGGATTCCAGATTGCGGTGCCACAACTGGACGGTGTTCAATGGAAATCTGCAACACTCAGTGAGCTGAAAGCGCCAGAAGAGAGCATGAAATTGACTTACGCCCATCTTCTCGAAATCCTCGTCAACCTCTGTCGCACGAGCCTCAGACAACGTTGGCGCTGCAGGAAATCCGACATACTTCGCAACACCAGCCATGACCGATACTTCTTGGTTGTACGCAGCTTGTTGCGAGATTTGCTGTGACCGTCTGGTTGGGAAAGGGATATAATGATGAGTGCCAACCTCCTCAGTCTTGAATCGATCATGTTGGATGGCGTAGAATTGTTTGCTAACAGCAGTAGAGTGCTTCTCCCGCGTATCTCGAATACGCTGAAAGTAGGTGCTATGAAGCGCAGCGCGATCGGCGAGACTTCTACTCATAAGTGACTGCATGCGATATTGAAACAGTGTCTGCTCGTAGTTAATCTTCTTGTCGCGATGGCGCTCTAGACATTTCAGCTGACGCTGGAGCTCTAGATGTGATGGTTCTGGACTCGTGAGTTGTTCCAATTCGTAATCAAGCTTGGCAATTTTTTCATCGTAGATCCTGTACGACGTCAGTTGCTGCTTCCTCCCATAGTCATAAAAAGCAAACTTACTTCTCACGCAGCGTCGCAAATTCTTTTTCCAAAACCGCAAGAGCATCAATGGCCGCAATTTTTCGGGCCACTGCTATGAAATCAGCAGCTCGTCCATTACAAAATGTGAGGACAATAAACTCACACTCTTCTTCAGATTTAGTAGCGGCGTCAGCGTCGTTAGCATCATCGGCTACGTCGCCCGCTTCCTCATCCTCCTGCAACTGGTCTTCGGTATTTTCAGTTGCCGCATCTCCATTCTCTAGGTCTTCGTCAAAATCTCTAGCCTTTCTTCCTTTCCGCTTACCCTTCTTGACACCGCGCTTACCTCGGGTTACTACGGTAGGAACAGCGGAATCTCGTGTTTCATCGACCGGAGTTGCCTTTCCTGAAGTATCTTGCTGAGGAACCTCCTCGGTTTCTTCGCGCGTTGTCGAAGCATCAGCACCGGTCTCCTCCGGGACTTCGTCGCCTCCAACGGAGCCACGGCGCTTTCGTAATGGTTCATCATCTTCACCCATTTCTGTGTCGACATCTCCGTCTGCCTGAGGATGTTTGCGCTTTTTGCCTGCGACAGCTGCGGGCGAAGGAGGGCTTGACGCATCGCCAATGACTGGAATCTCGAGGCTTTCAGAGGCACCGTTGGGTTTAGACGATCGGCGTGTCTTGGTAGGAGTCTCATTCAATTCGTTCTCTTCGTCTTCTTCCATTTCGTCATAAGTTGTAGATTGTGCAAGTTTGCTGGGACTGCTCTCAAAGCGGTTTTCTCCCCTCAATCTGATATCTCGCTTTATTAAATGGTTATTCGGTGATTCTTCTAGACGCTCGGTTTCGGCTTCGGAATCTGCTTCTTCGGGTGCAGGTCGTGGAGGTGGTGGGAGCTCGTCATCAGAGGGCTCGTTTTCGGATACGTCATCTATTTCGCTTAGGCTGCTGGACCTGCCATCGTCCACCAGATGATCAAGGGAGATATCTGCGTCGCCAATGGCTCCGGCCAGCTCAACCCCAGGCTGGGCGACAGGCTCAGTGCTTTCAGCAACGTCCATAATCGCGACGCAGCTCACTGATCACCGCACACAATTGTCTTTGTGAAGAGAGTAGTAGGAGAGTTCGTTATGGTGGTAGGAGAAAAAAGTCAAAATAGTTGGTGCTCGCGATCGTGGTGCGCCTATGTTGCTGTAGAAAATTTGTTAGCCAAACTGAAAGTAGTAACCAACCAATAACGATGATCCGAGAAGCATAAGAACGGGAATTAATCGAATGAGGAGCGACAAGAAGAAAATATGCACAGAAATAGTGGAATTATTCGTGGAGAATGTTGCCTTTCTGACTGTGTTGACGAGCTCATCCAGCGGTTATTCGGGACAATTAGTCCGCGCAGGTGCTGTGCACGAGGCCTCTGGAAAAGTAAAATACAAGTATCGCGAAACCACAATTTTTGAAAAAACTCACCTATTAACAAAGCGCATTCAAAGACAGCTGAAGTTTCAAAACGGCGACGTCAGGCAAGACGCTCGACAACCGAAAACTAACAGCGAAACCCCCCACGGGCTCACAAATACCAGTTTTGCCTCCAAGAAAAACACAGTGCGCCAACAGATCGACGATACGGAAAAATATCGACGAGTGAATAGCGCACAAAGCTCAGGAACCTAACGGGATTCTGATGTGACCATGCGTTGTGGAAGCGAAACGATGAGCATTGAAAATCGACGACAGCTCCCAATGGCGGAGAGAAAGCGAGCGAGCGAGGGTAAACGGACAAGAGTCAAGACCGGAGGAAGGGAAAATTGCGAATCGAGTGGACGGGAGGCTCAAGCTAAAGAAGAACAAGTCGAGGTATAGTATGAGCTAATCCAGCGACGAGGTCTGGGGAAGTGTGTGAAATCAGCAGATGATGCTGGAATGGCAATTGTCGAGGAAGAGGAGGGTGCAATGACTGACTGACCTGGTTTGGTTCCTGTGCCGGGCGGCTTGGGGGGAAAAGAGGACGTCAGCCAATCGATTGCGTTCTGCCACGGGCGGTACTTTTCTGCCGCGGATCATTTCTGGCCTTCGACGCGGCTTGATTCCTTTCTGGACGCGTACTAGCCAATCAGTGCTTGTCAATTACTCACCGCCCGGACTTCGGCTTACCCTCGCCACGTGACCTCAGCCCGGATGCGTCTCCGTCACGGTGCTTTTTCGGCTGCTAACATCTTCTTGGGGAGATGTTGTGACTGAAAAATAACTAATCCTGAAATTAGAGTATTAGTCACCTGTCAACAGTTGAAAACTCATGTATTGAGATCTCTGTTGCAAAAGCGTGCATTGAGCTACAAGATGAGCTACGCCTGGGTCGTATGACTTCATCGCAATGTGTGGCTGTTTTCCGATGTCATTTTCTGTATGCGGAAATTTACAAATTTCAAATTCGCCAATTGTTTAGTAGAGTAATCCATGAATTATTTACTGAACTATCTTTATGATGCTAGAAATCATTCTAACTCTTGAAATATGTGTGCTCTGATCGAGAGCAGACTGAAATTTATGCAAACAATCTCCGGTTTCTTATCGGCAGATCACGTGGAGATAACGAAGCTTGCGATGCCAAGACATTTATTTTTTTTTCTTTGGCCGCGACACATCAAAGAAAATTGGAAGACACATCCTGAAGAAATCCCCCCTTGGTCAACAAGATATATAATTTCCTAGTTTCGTTATATTCGAAGTGCGATCTTGATAACACACAATGGCCAAAAAATCCAAGAGCAAATCCGATAAGTCTGAACAAGCGAAATCGAATGGCGCTGCTGCTTCAACAACATTAACAAAGGATGCTCCTATCGATCCATTGCTCGCTTCTCTGTTTGAGAAAAGTGTTAGTTTTTAGTTCTAACTACAAGCAAGTCTCAATTGAGGGATCAAATGCTGATTATTTACAGGCGGGACCGGTGAAAACACCATCCATACAATATAAGGAATTCGTACCTAAACCACAGTCTGCGAAACCTCTACCTGAAGTCGCAGAGCTAGAAGATGGTGCGGAGGATAGCGAAGACGACGATAGCGATGATACTAGTTCCAGCGATATGGATATGCAGGATGCCGATCAAAACGACGAGGACAGTCAGTTTGAATCCGAAAAGGAACAACCTGCAGAAGTGCAGCCGAGCCGGAAGCGTAAAAGAGGAGCTGCAGACAATTTGGAGGATGCATATATGCAGAAGCTAGCTCGCGAAGAGGAACGAGAGAAAGCTAGGCGCAAAATGGAAAAGTCGAAAGAACACGACGTCGAGAGCGATGCATCTGCGGAAAGTGATGAAGACTTCGCTGCTGACAGCGAAGAAAACTCCGATACACCACCACCTGTACATGAAACCGTTTCTGGCGCTGTAGAGGCCGAAGAATTGGACAAATCAAACCGTACTGTGTTTCTGGGCAACGTCTCGAATAAAGCAATCACATCAAAATCCGATAAAAAGGCTCTTTTGGCTCACATTTCATCCTTTTTACCTTCACTGCCGAAATCTCATACCCCTCACAAAATTGAATCAATCCGCTTCCGGTCAACTGCCTACGGTACACAACAAGGAGTTCCTCGACGAGCTGCGTATGCGCACAAAGAGACTATGGATTCTACAACTCTCAGTACTAATGCTTACGTTGTCTTTTCTACGTCTATTGCTGCTCAGAAGGCTCCTGGAGCTTTGAACGGCACCGTTGTGCTGGGCCGTCATTTGCGAGTTGATAATATCGCGCATCCTGCTGCTATAGATAACAAGCGATGCGTGTTTGTTGGCAATCTCGATTTCGTCGGACAAGAAAATGATGCAGAGGGTGACGAGGAAAACCCGAAAAAGAAGAAGAACACACCTCCTGCCGATGTTGAAGAAGGATTATGGCGAACATTCAATGCAAACACCGGCGTTGCGGAGAAGAAGAATGCCGCCGGTGGTAACGTCGAGTCAGTGCGGGTTGTTCGTGATCAGGCTACTCGTGTCGGCAAAGGCTTCGCCTATGTACAGTTCCATGACCCAAACTGCGTGGAGGCCGCATTGCTTCTAGACGGCAAGAAATTTCCCCCTTTACTCCCTCGCAAACTCCGCGTCACTCGCGCAAGGAAGATGAGCAAAAAGCGTGACGCCAACCCTCCGAGACGTGCTCCGACTGATAGTGCTCATAGCACTCTCCGCGGCCGTGTAAAGAAACTACTTGGACGAGCCGGAGCTTCCAAACTGCGCAATGGCAATGACGGCAAGCCTTTTATTTTCGAAGGTCAGCGTGCAGTTGAAAAGACTGATCAATTCAAGTTCAAGAGCAAGTCGCGTGGAGGAAGCAAAGGGAAGCCGAAGAACCGAAGTTCTAGACGCGCAGCAGCATACCGCGCCTCTGGAGGTAGAGCTGGCAGGAAAGCTGCAGAGTAGCAAACAGGAAGTATTATGCCGCTATGTATCTAGCATTTTTCCGCAAAGTCATGTTGTATGGTGAGAGATGTATATCGGCCGATGAGAGCCTTGGCTCACACGAAAATCAGGCGCATTTGTTTACCACTATTAGCTCTAACATCGTTCTGCGTAACCCTGTGTAAGTTCATATGTAATATTTTCTTCTGAATAAACAGGTTCAAAGAAATTGAAGGATTGCCTCCAGCATCACGTGGTCGCATCAGGACGCCGACCAATAAATATTTGGCGACGTCATCGCAAAAGTTACCCGCATCAAGGCATCGACATTCTACTCTTAGAGTATAAGATAAGATTCCCAATTACTCTCCCTCAAGCTTTAAAACTGTCAGAAAAAGCTGAGCGTTCAAGCAGAAGTTCTGCAATCGCTTAATATCCATACCTGTCATTCTTTGAAACCACCATCAAGCGGGAGACCTATGAGTTTCCTGGCAGAGGTCTTCCTTCTTTTGGTCTTCTACACTGTTACGCGATATTTTGCGAACGACGGTATGAACCATACTGGGAACCGTGTTCCTCTTCGTTACCGAGGACGAGGTGGTCGCCGAACGGTCCTCCCTTCGTATCCACAGCACAACGAAGCAGAGACAACTAGCAAGATCAGCGGTTCCGTTGATTCAGATGATACAGAAGACACAGATGTACCCGATGATACTCAGCACAAAGAATTTTACCCAAGCTTAGAAGACGTGTCTGAGGTTCGGAATATACTCCGTCGACTGTGGTCAAGCTCGTCAAAGTCATCAAGTCGGCGAAATGTTATGTTGCCGGACGAGGTGATTGATATTATTTTAGATGAGGCGGAATATTGGCCTAGTATGGTGACGAAACTCGATACAACTCCGTTTGTGATTTCTGCCGATGGGGATAGAGAATGTTTGAAGACGCCGCCGTTATGTTATAGTCTTGCAAAGGAGGGGAAGAAAAGCCAAGAAGAAGCTTCGCCGACAGGTCAAGAGAGCTCGCCACGGATTTTACTACATCGGGGTATTCATCCATGCCGAAAGATTGTATTCGATATATCATCCCACGATCAAGGTTGGGGCGGAGAAAGTGCTCATAGAGGCACATTCACAGGCTCCTGGACATGGTTCGATGCATATATAAGACCTTCGACCCCGAAAGACGACGCCGACGATGGTCGCAAAGCATCCGATACGACCACAGCTACGACGACCAGGTCAGCAGACTCCGACTCTAGCTCAGAGGGGACACCTTCTTCTCATCTAAGACCGTTTCTTCCGGAACCGACCAAACTTCAATGCAATCGCACCGCAACCATTAACTCTACCGATTATCACATTTTCTGGCATTACCGCGATAACTTGCCGGCTGATTCCCCCGAAGCAGAGCGAATCGAGCGAGAGACGGGTCGTGGACGGGCAACTTTAGATGGAAATGCGGTACGCAACATGAAAGTTGGCGACGAAGTCTCTGTATGGCTGAGGGCGCGATTTGCTGGATGGCGGAATCACGTTGATAAGATGTCAGTTAGGGTATTTTGGGCGGCTTGAGGTTATCAAGTGTCCGTGTGACGGCTATGATCATGATGTATAATAATAGGTACTATAATATTTGTCGGTCTTTTTTGGCTAATAGCTGTCAAGATCTTGTACATTAGCAGCCAAACCCCATCTCTATCGGGGCCTCTATGGTTTGTAGCAACAATACGATGTTGTTCCATTTTGCAAACTGGTACCAAAGAGCTTTGTCTTCAAAGACCCTCAGAACACCAATTCCGTTCAGTTCGGAAACAATCACTTGTTGAAAGCATCTCCTTTGTCCAAGTTGATACAATATTGAAACCGTTTACACTTATAGACTGGTTTCGTCAAACTACAGCCTGACCATTCAAGACAAGCACAAAACGGCTTTATTTAAGCTCTCTTCATCCATACTCATCTTTGAGTCTCGATGTCCTCTTCAAAATGTCCTTCACAGGCTGAAAACTTCGAATATTCAGCGCAATAGCTTACCTCCTCCCATTCCCCTTCTACAACTACCTCGACAAGTCTCCTACCGCAATCATGTCTTCATCACCATCCCCGGAACCGCAACCAACATACAATATTGGGTTGGACGGAGTCGAGTACGAGCCAGCCCTAGCCAACCATCTTCAAAAGAACCCAAACGACTTCCAAGCCGCCAGGGACATGTGGCTAAACCGTATCGTGGAAGCCTTCACGGGTTTGGGCAGCCATTCGGCATTTAGTTTCAACACCGACGAACTCATTTTCAACGGATTATTCGTCATTGACATTGCCAACAGCTTAGCGCACCAGATTCGAGTCGTGTTTGCGCATCCAAATTATAAGGGAAGTGATATAGCAACTCCGGACTCTGTGCTCTGGAAATTTTTGGTTGACAAGATGACTAGATATATGCTACAAGTCCGTCGGAAGAGGCTTGAATATATGTTGCTACCCACAAAGAAGCACAAGATAATGATGATTTGGAGGAGTATTACGTGATATTCGCGGTTGGTAGGAAAGTGCGGTTTCTTTGCCTGGAGCCTGGTTCTGATAAATTGGCGGATGCGGCTCACATTAGGGATAATGAGATTTATGATGCTATTGATGACAAGGAACGTGTTGAGGCGTCGTTGGGTGAGTTCGCGTTGCATGCTGCCTACCATCCGTGGTAGATATAGTCTATTTGCGGACTTTGTTTATACTTTATAAGATAGACATACTTGGAGACATAAAATGGCAAATCCTGTTCAATTTTCTTCTCTTAGAACACAACTGCATGCTAGTATATTCCCAGATATGTATATCCTGATCATAAAGAGATTACTTGTTGGTTATAAATGCTTCCTCCATTTGTATGAAGACATAGTTAGTACATGTAGGTACCGAAAGAAAGCTTATAGCACTTTACCAAAAGGCACCCGCATTCAGGATGTCCTTCTGGTAATTGTATTTGGGCTGCTCCATAGTTTTCAGAGCCGAGCTCATATTCCCAACAGTAGATGAGGTTATCCAAGCGGGAAATGTCCCATGCTTGGGGGAAGACCAATTCTTCCCCCCTCTGGCTGTATAGTTATCCTTGAAAGGCGCACGAAACACCCTTTGGGCGGCCTGAGGACAATGATATTGTTTCCTCATTAAAAGTCTGGCGTCAAGGAAGCAGCTACTAGAGAATGACCCGTTCCAGCTTATGCTTTGTATGTTTCATAGGCTCCCTGGCGTTGGACTGATTGTGACTCTGAACCAAAGCATCTACCCAGGGTATCTTGACTCGCATTGACTGCCATAACGCCTTGTAGAAAGGAAGTTTCCGGTGCCTTATAGAAGTGACGCTTGGCTACAGGGGCGGTTGTGAGTTTGATGCATCGAGTCGTGAAGGCACATACCTAGGCTTGAGACTTCGACACAAAGGCTCATAATCTTGGAAAGATGGAAGTATCAGATGTCACTGTTTTGGAAAGAGTCTGGAAGAAAATCCAGGCTTTTTGCTGCGGATATACATAGATTCCAGCACGAACCGCATGCTTTTTAAGAGTCAGAAAATCCGCTGTATATCAGGCGAAATATTGCAAACTGCAATGCCAATACGTGGGCCAAGATTTGAAGTCGAGGACAAGAAAGATAACGAAGACAGAGAGTGATATGGTAGGATTGATCATGGAGGTGCAAGTTAGTTATTCCCCCTGGGTTGTTGGGCATGTATCCCAAGCAATCATTCGAAATAATGAATGAGCTTGAATTAATCTTGAGATTAGGACACATATGCCTCGTCCTCAACTTTCCTGGATTTCTATCATCAAATAGTGCATGGCGGCCGATATGTGCCCTGGCGAGTCCCAACTAGCATGTGGCTCAACGTGATCCAGAAATATTACCTCAAACCTCAGAACGGCTGGGACGTCAGCATAAACGGACATTTCGAACATAACATAGACGGAGAACGCCAGCGTACCACAATGGTAGCGACAAGCATGGTAGATGCCGAGACTTCCCAACCTCGTCTTGTAATTGCAGCTCTTGAACACAGCTACTATATGGAGACCGATGAGGACGCGCCGACAGAGAACCTACTCCAGGATACCGAAGAATTCATGCTCTCACAGCGCCTCAAATGGATTGGAGAGAAAGCAGGCGGTGATCCAACAGTTTGGGAACGTACATATGTGATTTCGGTTGTGGGTACGAGCGTTCACTTTTATGTCCTGAAGCCCGACGAGAATCAGTTGCTTGAGTACTTTCCGGAGCGACACGGAATGTGGTACGATGCGATTGAGGACTGGGCGATTATTAATGAGGCTCTGATTGGGATTCAAGAGGATGTTGAGCATTGAATTTGATGGATCTAGGGAGTTTTTTTTATTCATGTTTCATTATGGTTCTGTGGTGATATCTAGGAGTTTGAGAAAGCCTTTTTTTGTAGAGTCAAATTAGATTAAGTGAAAATTCTCCTACTCTGGAATGCTTTGGGTTTTCTAGCCCTAACTTCTTCCAAGGCTGTGAAGCTTATACAACGCCAAGGTCTCGTAATCATCTAATTTACAGGCATTGTGTACCTAGGACCCTATGTGTACTATAACCCTTTACCAGGTGGGGTTCTCCTTTCTTAGCTGCCATCGATTTTGTGAGGGCGTACACACTTCTTGTTGGCTGAAAATATGCCTCAAAACGCCTATATAAACCACCCAAATTGCTAATCCCCCAACGGCCTCGTCTTTGAGGAAATCGTCTAATTTCTGGTTCACAAGATTCTGGCTTACCGAGTACCCATTCGCACTAACTAGTGGTTAGGGTATCTATTAAGTACTTATTCTATCTGGTTTATGCCAAAACAGAGCATGCACCCTACAAAACTGTTGATTTTGGGGATATTTTTTCCATGGTGCTTCTGTCCTTTAATACTACAAATTTCGTGTTGAAAAAGTGACGACGCAGAAAACAGGAGGGACAGGCTTCATCTACCAAGCAAAGGTGTAGAAGAGCGTAAAGATTGCTAGATCAGACGCTCTCAGTCTCTACTTTTGGTACTTAAGGTTTAGCTTTTAATACCATTGGTCGGACGCCACTTCATACTCTCTTTTTCGCAGTGCCAGATAGGGCTAGAATCGCGGATTGTGCTGCTTCGTGTGGCTAGCATCTGCGACTGAAGCTCAATAAGCCTTTTATCATGTGTGCTACATAGCATAGCTATTCTGTTACTCTGAAGATGCAATGCTTCAATTATGAACAATAACAACGATAGTCGTCTGTGATTGGGGCAGGTAAAAATCGGAAGCTTCCGACAATCGCATCCAACTGGTCTATAATTGAAGCTTTCTGATTTTCATCAAGAAAGTTCGCTCGCTGTCCGCCTGTTGGAGAATTCATGGATTTCCGGTATTGGAACGTGAGGTGCATGTTGCTTGATGTAGTCAATTGTGGGAATATGATTTATATCAATATTATTGCCAACTTTTATCACGATCTCTGAATTAAGCCCCAGCACTGCGGTTGAACCCTGGTGCCAAATGACTTCACTTGTTTTCACCAATTCATTGAGACCCTCAATAATAGCGGACACATCATAGTTCTTCCCGTAAAGATCCCCCAGACATGCTTGTAAGGCAGTCGTACTCAGTGGCCTTATGATATGGTATCGACGGGAATTCGGAACTCGTCTTTTTCGTTCTTATCCTAGAAGGAAGTTCGGTCACGGATCGCAAAGATGATTCACAAAATGCTTTGCCGAAGTGCGGGATAAGTCTCGATATTATGCTCTAATAAGGGGATCCTATCTCCTCGAGAGGGGAGGGATCTGAATTTCACGTTGATGTCATTGAAAATATGTTAGGCTTCAACCATCTAGAACACAAAGCTGCGCACATACTAGTTGATCTAGTATGCTAATACAGCTAGGAGAGAGGATCACATGGTATAACATGAGATTCCCAAGATTTTTTATACTCATATATTGGACAGATCTTAGATTTATCCACAAAGGAATCTTTGCAAGAGTATCACGTCACATAGAGGTATCTGTCCACACTGGAGTTTTGGTTCACTGAGCATGTCCGTGGGCTTATATAAGGCCAGTTCTGCTCAGTGAGTGAAAGTGGCGAGGAATTTAGAACTTAAATGGGAAGGAAAATCAACAGGCGTCCAAAGGTATGTAGGTAATATTGCGTCGAATGATAATCCAACATCTCTCATCCTCATGCATGGGCAAGTATAGCACATGGATGGGATTTTAAATTGACCTTGGCAACAGATCACTATTTCTAAGCATCGCCCTCAATAGAACTAAGGCAATTGATCATTTCAGATAATGCATTCCTCATCTTGCACCACTTATCTCCATCCATGTTCACTTCCAAGAGAACGCCCATATTCCTCGCCGAGACTGAGTCATCTCATATCGATGTATCATTTTAATCAAGGTTGTCACCATATCAGCAACTTCAGCGCGTCGCCTTTTGACGTCTTGTAATACTTGACGCCTCTATCGTTTCCTCACGGCTTATAGGCTTCCCTGAAGACACCTGCAAGGATACACTAACCCCATAAACGCACATTGCCTTCTACACACTAGAGAGCCATTCGATTGGCCCTGTTGCGAAGATATTTTCTGACGCATGGCAAATTTTGATTAAATCCAATTTGGAGATTGAAGGAAATCAAGAAGAGTAAATTGTTTTTCAAGCCTCCCTACATAATACTTTATGCTATTCAAATCGCTCTAGAGCTACTTCGGCTTGTGCCTTCCTGGAGATTGTATAATACCGTGAATTATACATTTTGATGTCTCTTTTCTGGCGAGTATACGGATAATGTCATCGTAATTGATACTATGTCTACTAACAGCTGCTGAATCATACGTTGAAAAAAAAAATTTGTGTATTTCTAGAGCTTTTACCGAAGTGCTCTCCATTACCGATATTTACTAAAAACCTCACGATATACCCAAATCCAAGATAAATGAAATTTCCTTCAAAGGAGTGTCTCTATCTGATTAATGCAAGTACGCAACCAACAAATCTAAAGAAAAATCAAAACATATGCATATCAAAATATGTAAGCCCCAAAGAAATATCCAAATCCCATGCTTCCTCGCTAGCTCCATTCCCATGCACGTAGGTCGTCGTTTCGGTCATCAGTCATAATCATATTTCCGTGTAGTACATGCTCAATCTTTGAAAATACAGGTTCTTCAGTCTTGAAATACAAATTGGTACAATCAGTCATCTTGAATAGACAAAGGGAAGTTGCAGCAAATTAACAAAGGAAAAGAAAGGAAAGAAAAAGTCAATCTGAAAGTTGACAATTCATGACTCGGTTTTTGTTTGTAGTAATGGTTTGTAATTCAGAGATAGAAGGAAGATTTAAGGAGTCGGAGAACGTGATGAATCGCCATTCACACTCCCCCTACTTCCAGACTTCTGGCCCTGCTCTTCTCTCCGAGCGAGCACTGAAGGAGAATCAGAGTACAAGATGGAACCGGGAAAATAAACACAAGCATTCATCTTCTCCTTGTCATCGGCAAAGTCCTCATGAGCCGCCTCCCTGTAGATACGAGGGAAGACTCTGAGAAGGACATGTCGACCAGAAGCACTGCCGGATGAACTGGGGTCAGGAAGGGGTCTACCACACGTATACTCTTCCCAACCCTCATTAACATCACTATCGGACTCTGGTGCCGGCATGGTAGCAAGTACAAGCTCCCTCTCAACTCGAGCATGCCTCCATGTCTCTGCCGCCAATTTCACAATTCGTCGAATACCACTCAACAAGGCATCCAACTGCTTCGGATCGGCGAAATGCTTGATATGATCCACGATCTCATCCACAATCACAGCTGCCACAACATTGATGGATTGCTTGGCATCAGATGTGGTATAGGCTGCTTTGAGTGTTTGTTGTCTCCAGAATGCTTCTCGACGGACGGATTTGCGGCGAATGTCCATTGACAAGACCTGGAAGAAAGTATCTGCTTTGTCGTAGCGGCGGCCTAAGGTGAAGAGGAACGGTTGGAAGATACGATAGGTCAAGGTTTTGGAGACGACGTGTTGGATGTATGCGGATCGGAGTTCACGAGACGCAGCTGTATTGTCTAAAAAAGAGGGCATCTCCGGTGGGATTTTCTCGAGGATGTCTTTTGGAGGATCGATAGGGAGGTAGGAGAAATGGTCTTTGGAGAGTTCAACGATCAATCGTCGAAGTTGACCGAATGCGTCGACACTATAATCATTTGAGTTAGTAACCGGGTCACGAAATTGAGAGTCATGATTGTCATGGAAGAGATGTATTATTAGGGTATCCTCAATACTTACAAAAATTGATCGCCCTTTGAGCTTTTGAGGTCTGTCGCCTCCCCGAGACTCTGTAACGTCTTCCTCAACTTCTCCCGATCATTCTCCATATTATCGATCGTTCGACGCATCTCTTCAACAGCGGCCTGCAGATGTTTTTCGCGGATTACGTCGTCTCGTTCCAGGGCGTCCTTTTCTCGTTCGATGCCCGCCAATTCATCCAATTTCTCGTGAAGTTGTCGCTGAAGCATGGATTTCTCTGCTGCCCATGTTCTTTCTTTTTCTTCAAAGTCCTTGGCGAGTTTTTCGAGGCGGTCTTGGAGTTCCTTTGCATTAGCTTCATGGGTGGTGCGCAGATTGGTTAGCTCGGTTGAGTGCATATCACGAAGATTGTCGAGTTCGGTGAAGTGAGATCCAATGAGTTGTCCTTTCTCCTCCGCATGTCGCTTGTGAGCTTCCTCCAACTCGGTATGCTTGCCTTCGAGCTCGGCTTTCTTGACAACGAGCTCTTCAAGGGTCGACTGTAACTCGGCCTGGGTGGCTTGTAGCTCTTCCTGCTTGTAGTGAAGATCATCTTGAGCTTTATGGATCTCCTGTAGCTTGGTTTCGAGCTCTGTCTTGGTTGTCTCAAGTTCCTTCTCTTTCGTCTCCAAGTCCTCGGATTTGCTCACAAGAGAATCACGAACGGTCTGCAGATCATTCTTTGCAGCCTCCAATTCGGCAAGAGTTCTTTCAAGTTCGGCATGTTTCTCCCCAATGGCAGCTTCGTGTTCGGTCTTCATGTTAGCGTGCACTTCTTCCAGTCCGCGGTGTTTCTCTTCCCAAGCAGACTTCAAAGCTTCCTGCTCGTCAAGAAGCTCCTTCTCGCGTTCGTTGTAGCGTTCGTTAGCAGCAGTCTCATCCTCAGTCCGGATCTCTTCAAACAGATTTGTCAACTCTTCCTTTTGCATAGCCAGTTCAGTCCTTTCGTGCTCTTTCGCCTCTTCCAGAGCCCTCTCATGATCCAGCTGCAGCTCTTCGATCCTTTTCTGAAGAGTCTGGATTTCTGCCTCAAGCTCCGATTTAATACTTTCAAGATCCTCATTCTGTTTCCGAGACGTGTCGAGATAGTCTTGTAGTTCCTTGATCTTCTCCTGCTGGCTCGAAATATCAACCCGAAGACTGCTGATGATCTCCCTGAACTTGCCGTACTCTTCCGCCGCCTCCGTGGCAGCCTTCTTCATCTGGCCCTGGAGTGCCTCGATGTAAAAGTCCTTGTGCATAATGGCTTGTTCATGCTGGGCCTGTAATTGTCGTGCCTCTGCCTCTCTGGCCTGGAGTTTCTGGCGGGTTTCCTTGAAGCTATCCAGCATGCGTGTGATGTCCGGCATAGCTTTCTCAACCCTGCCCATGAGGTGGTGGTGTTCTTGATGATCATCATCGTTATTGTTATGGCTGTTCGACTTCTCCATTCGCTGGCTGTGGACATGACTATTTCCGCTTCCATTGGATAGTGTACGATCCATTCTGCCGTTGTAATAGTCTCTTGCACCGTTGACGAAAGTGCTCGCACGTCGAGGATACATATGAGGAGATGCCATGGGTGTATGTTCCATCATGGGAGAGTGGTAGGCCGTGGCGAAGCTGGCAGAAGATGGAGCCACACTTGCTTGATGCATACTTCCTGGATTCATCGATTGTGGAGGCATGCCCATCATGTATGGGTTGTACGCTTGCATTGTAGGACTGACGTATCGGTATTGTGGTGAAGTGTGATATGCCAAAGGTGAGCCATGACGGGAAAGAGGATGATCGGGAGGCACTGGAGAATGTACAGAGCGTGGCTCACTTGGGACCGGTGATGGTAAGGGAGCAGGTCCGGCATGAGTGGCGCCAGCAATTGAGTGCTTTGATGATGACATCTCTTCGGCGGTCTCTGCAAGGACATTCTCTGGATGGTCTTGATGTTCGGACTCTGCGGGTTGCTCTGGTTCGTCTCTAACTTCTGGTTGGTCTGTAGGTGCATCTTTCTCTACAGCCGTCTCAACTGGCTCTTCCGGAACAACGTTGTCAGATTCTTGAGGCTCCTCTGCACTAGTTTCGGGTGCCTCATCCGTGGACTCTGGAGCATCACCATCTTGCTTCTCTTCGGCCGTTTGGACTGCCGCTGACTCCGGTTCTTCATGTTCAGCATCTGCTGCGGTTTCTGTAGCGGCTTCAGGATCCTCAAGTTTCTCTTCGGGCAATGCCTCTGGAGCTTTACCTGGATCAACCGACTCCACTACTTCATCTGACCCATCTTTGGCATCTTCAAAAGTATCCGCCTCCTCTTTAAGGGCATTTTCTGCCGCAGTGCCAGCTGACTTCCCACTAACCGACGGAGCGGGCGAGTGCTTCTTGCTTTTCATTGAGCCGGCGTCGTCTTCGACAGTAGGTTGATGAGGTGCAATCATGCTCCAATCTTCAGGGGGTTGAGACTCTGGCTGCTCGTCGATATCGTTGCTGTTGCTGTCGATGTCGGCACTATTGTTGATCTCGTTGCTTTTGTCTAGATCCTCTCTGTTGTCGTTGTTGTTGACTAAATCGTTGCTATTGTCAATCTCGTTATTGACGTCTTTGCTGTTGTCGTTGTCGTTGTTGAGATCGATACTGTTGTCGATGCCGTCACTATTGTTGATCTCGTTACTGTTCTCAAGATCGATGCTTTTGTCTAGACCCTCAACAGTTTCCTTGTCGTTGACTAAATCGTTGCTATTGTCAATCTCGTTATTGACGTCTTTGCTGTTGTCGTTGTCGTTGTCGTTGTTGAGATCGATACTGTTGTCGATGTCGTCACTATTGTTGATCTCGTTACTGTTCTCAAGATCGATGCTTTTGTCTAGACCCTCAACAGTTTCCTTGTCGTTGACTAAATCGTTGCTATTGTCAATCTCGTTATTGATGTCTTTGTCGTTGTCATTATCCTCGTTGCTGATATTAGTGTTGTCGTAGTCGTTGACAATATTGGTATTACTGTCGTTATTCTTGTTGTCTTCGTCGTTGTTCTCGTTGTCGTTAGTGATGTCGTTACTGTTGTCGATAGTTTCCTCGTTACCGGGCCCGTCAAGACTTATATCAACTGGCTCCGGGCCTGGTACTATATCAACTTGCTCTGGAGCAGAAGGAACTGGCTCAGTGTCCTCCTCCAAGGGAGCAGTCTCCTTTTGTGCATCCACAACAGGTGATGTAATCTCCTCAGGCACCTCAGGCTCTTCGGGTGCAGCGACGTCTTCAGGCACAGCAGCAGCAGGGGGAGCTTCTTCATTCTTCTGGTTCTTCTTCTTATCGGCCTTGGCCTTTGACTTGCTCTTTTTACCCATTTTTGTGTTGGGATCACGCACGTACCGTGATTGGTGATGAGTGTGACGAGAAGCAGGAGAGACTCGGCCTGTTGCTAACGTGTTCCCAATCGTAGATAGACGCTGCGAGACCGTTCAAAGAACGCGTGAGAAAAAGTAAAGAGCTCAAGCAGCCAGGATCAACTCGACAGGCATTTATAGAGTTATGGTGTGTTGATGATGAAGATAATAGGATAGATATACAAGGTCAAGGTGTATTCAATCCCGGAAGGCGACCTGCCTAATCAGTTTGAATTCAAATGCGTGAGGCGATTAGTAGATGGAGAGAATAGAGTGGAGGAGATAAGAATAGAATGGCAGAAAATATCGTCAAATGAATATTATACACAACAGTCTGGAGAAATTGGTCAGACACCAGAAATAAAGCAGAAAGACGATTCGGGAAGTCAACGGCGTCAGAATTTGGGCTGCTAAACAAGGAAGCAAATGATTAGTAGCGGTTATATAGTGAAAAGCATGAGATTCCCAAGATTTGTGTGTTTCCATGACAATGCATGCATGAATCCATCGCGGTGCTGCGTCCCACTTTAGCGACATAACGAACTCGAGGGACTGGGTTAGGAGTTAGGTAGCGCCAGTAAAGCAGGCCGAAACCATGCAAGCATGCTAACTAACGGTCTAACTATGAAGAGCCATGTAAGAGAAAGGAGAAAACTGTGAAATTTCATTCGTCGCCGATGCTAGTGAACTGCCAATAAGTGAGGCATCTCAGATGAAGTGAGTGCGTATTGGGTATCAAACTGCGCATCGGTGTATCACTGGGCAGCAACTGCTGTCGTTGGCTATGACTATCACTTGCCAGAGGGGCCAAATATCAACCTGGTGAATTGTGAGTCAAAATTTCCCGATTTTGTATGTGGTTTTCCAATCGAAAACTAGACTTTCCCTTCGCTTCATCATTCCGTGCTCCCAAAATCAGTGCTCTCTTAGTATGTGAGTTGTCTCCAGTGGACAACGAAGCAGTGACCCGCCGACTATCCGACGGGTTAGCACATGACAATGTCTGATTGTCCATTTACCTGTTGACTTGTCCCCATTCGGAGATGATGTTTTTCATTCCGCTTGGCCGGGTCCGAGGTAAGCAGTGAGTGTGGAGTGTTGAAGTTACAACGGGTCCTCCCGTTGTACATGTGTGTTTAATTGCTTCGTTGGATGATACTTGGCGTTTCTGTATAGGTGGTTTCATGTCTATTCGATGTATCCGATAATGTTGATAATTGTCGATATTCAGAAGATAAGTCACAAATATTCAAATGAGTCACGATATCTGTCAAAGGAAAGAAATGTGAGCTGGTAAAAGTAGAACGATGATTGGCCAATTACCATTTCTACTGACGGTGTTCACGTGACCCGGCCCACTCGGCGGCCAACCTCGCTCCATCAAATCCACCAGCTTCATACTCTGCTGTACAGCGCTTCATCGCACAATTAAACCACATATCCACCATGTTTGTTGTCAGACGGTCGGCAGCTCCCGTGAGGCAGCTGCTGCGTCAACAGCCGCGTCGATTCGAGTCTCACGCCGCACATGACCATCACCACCACGGTCCGGTGAACGAGAGCTTCGGAGTGAGTCTACCCTGTCAATATCGACCGCTTCAATGTATCATGTCTGGTCGTATCACTAACCATTAAATCATCACACGATAGCCGAGTTTCTACGTCGCCGTCTCTACCTTCGCCGCAGGCTTCCTGCTTTACCGCATCTCCAAATCCTCCGAGGACTCATTCATTTCCCGCCTCATTACCAAATACTCGCCTGATCAGAAGATCTTTGAGGAGCGGAATGCCATTCACACTGTTGCTCTAGAGGAGGCTGCTGCTGATCGTCATTTGTTTGTTGGTCAGGGTCATCAGGAATACGTGGATTTGAGGAGCAACGAGTACGTCCGCCCTTCCCGTTCAGTACTCTCAGTTTTGACTATTAGAGGCTAATGCAGAGAAAAAAAAAAGAGTGTTTAATACCGGATCACCATTTAACGTCGCCCCAGGCTCTCAGGCTGATCTGAACGCTATTGCCGCTCATTATCGCAAGTACAACCAAGATCTCGAGAAGGACCGGGTAGCCAGGACGAAAGATGGCAAGGTTGTTAGCGTATTTGACTAGACGAGACATCAACATACTCCGATATCTCTGTTCACTCCTTGTTCTCAGCCATGAATTCCTTTTTCTAGATTTTGTCGGCTCTGGGCCTGTTATGTGTATTGTACATAAAGTTAAAGAAGCAAGAAAAGAAACATTTCATTGCCGAATTCGTACAGCATAGCCCATTTTTACATCAATTCTTGCTAAACCCAATCTCCAAAACCACCCTCTTCACTCCCCCAGAAGTTATCTCTCTCCGTTCCTGCACCTGAACAACTTCCTCGTCCTGCAAAGGCTGTTGGTGCAAAACCTGCAAAAACTCATCCACACCCCCTCCAACACCAAAATAAACCTTCTTCGCTGCAATCAGTGCCGTACTCTTATTCCTCCTTTCTTGTTGAACACCTGCCGAACTGCGTAAAAGTTCAAGTAACGTCTCCGAAAACACCCCCAGAGAAGAAGGGGAGTATATCGTCTCACTAGCTAGGATGAGTGTCGACACGTTCTCTGTAAACTGCTGACCTCGATTCAAGACCAATCGCACGAACTCTGGCGACCAACCACCAGATATAAAATCAAGCTCAATGACCCTATTCGCAAGATCGGCTTGGAACGTGTCGAGAAGTGTGGTGTCGATATCTAATTCGCCTTCTTCCTCCACGTCTTTGCCATTTACTGCTCCATCTGTTGAAGTCCTCCTCGGTGACGAAGGAGAATTAACCCACCACGTCAACAAGAAATTACACAACGTTACCATCCTCAAAACCGTAGAATTGTAGTCCGCCAACGTAAACCGGAATCTCCGTTTCTGTCGTTGATCCGTCGTCGACGACAATAACACCTGCGCAAACAACATCAAAGAAGGCGCCGCCGTCCCACAACCGAGCTCAATAACATTCACCCCTTCATCCTCACCCTCACCCTCACCGATATACTTTGAATTCAAAAGAACATCGGCAAGATCCAACGAGCATTCCCACGTCTTAAAACCTCCCTCATAAAAGTTCGGTTTCAGGTCTCCTTGCTCCAGATCAGCGATTAGTTCTGTGTGGCCAGTTGCAAAACCCGAATCATCGTCTTCGGCCATTAGTTGAGTTCGGACGTCGAAGAGTTCTCGACGGGCTATTGTGATTGTTTTGTTGGTTTGGGTTGAATTCTTCTCGTTATTGTTTATGGTTTGGTGATCGGGATTTGATATCTCTACTTTGAATGTATTGTATGAAAGCTGTGATGGAAGATTTGTCGTCTGGAGCATGTCAGAGATGCTAATCACAGAGGGGATTTAATATAGAAAGCTTACCCAATCTTTCAGCGCGTGCCGTACGGCTGGAAACATATCAGGTGCATTCACATCTTCTGCTTGAGACTTTTCGGAGACATTATTCCCAGGATCAACCTCGACATCATTGTCGATATCAACGTCAATATCATCGCCGGAAAATCCGAAACGAAAGGTTGACGCCATTTTCAGATATAATGTGTTAAATATATCTCTGACGTTTAGTTTACAGTAATCCCTCAAGAACGAAGGGGTTTGTCAAGACTGAAAATGATACAGGGATATATGGAAAATAAAATACGATAAATTCGATGTTGTTGAGGACGTATATCACTAGCCTCTTCAACCCAATCATATTGCATTAAAAGGAAGGGAGACCCATATTATTACATATAAATACATCTCTGTCTACTTACAAGATTTACGGTTCACCGATGACTTTGGCCGATAGAACGACAGTTGAATACAATATCCAATTCTATAGCAACATAGGCCTTGACTGTCCAGAATAACGCATATCCAAAGTTTTCAAACCAGCCAACCGGAAACAACAAAATCCACAATGTCTATATTTAAACGCAAATCATACCCAAAATTTTTTAACATAATCACAGAAATCTAAGCACCGTTAGCAGGCGCAACAGATTTCTCCAGCGCCTGCAAAATATCCGCGGTAAGATCATCCACATCCTCAATCCCACAACTCAACCGAATCAAATCATCAAACACCCCCACTGCCTCCCTCTGCTCCTTGGGAATACCAGCATGCGTCATACTGG
Organism: Talaromyces stipitatus ATCC 10500; assembly: GCF_000003125.1. Classification (NCBI taxonomy): domain Eukaryota; kingdom Fungi; phylum Ascomycota; class Eurotiomycetes; order Eurotiales; family Trichocomaceae; genus Talaromyces; species Talaromyces stipitatus. The sequence goes on along the minus strand of NW_002990117.1, from coordinate 813,165 downwards.
ACGGAACCTCACACAGAGACTCAATCCCACCCAAACTCTCCGCCAATACGAAAACGCGCACGTTCTGACAGAATCGTTCAGCAGCTGCATGACCACCGTGGATACGGAAACTGAGCATTCCGCCACCCATACCATCGCGATGTTGCTTTTGGGCGATGGCGCGTTGCGGGTGGGAGTCGAGACCGGGGTAATTTACCGATTTTACGAGTGAGGAGGATTCGAGGACCTTTGCAACGGCAGAGGCATTTTTGTTTGCCTCTCGCGCGCGCAAGTGCAGGGTTTTCATGCCGCGGTGGGCGAGCCAGCAGTCGAATGGAGAGGGGACGGCACCAATGGCGTTTTGGAGGAAGGTGAGACGGTCCTTGAGTTCGGGGGAGTTGAATGCGGCGACGCCCATCAGGACATCCTAGGAATGTCAGCTTGAGTCCAATATCTGCCGGTTAAAAGCGAGACTTACAGAGTGCCCATTAATATATTTGGTGACAGAGTGAACCACAATATCTGCCCCGTAATCCAACGGATTCTGAATATAAGGACTCATAAACGTATTATCCACCACGACCAAAATCCCATGTCGATGCGCAATAGTCGTCACTTCACGAATATCCACCAAACTCAACGTCGGATTTGTCGGCGACTCAATCCAAATCAGTTTTGTGTCTGGTTTTATAATTGCTTCATTCCCGATTTCAAGCGTGGGCGTGAATGTGACGTTTACCCCGTGCGCTGCTGCGACTTTGGTGAAGTATCGGTGTGTGCCGCCGTAGACGTCGGAGACGGAGACGACGTGTGAACCGGCGGCGAGGGATTGTAGGATTGTTGCTGTCGTGGCGGAGCCGGAGGAGAATGCGAGGGCATATCGGGCATGTTCAAGAGCGGCGACGGCTTCTTCGAAGTGGTCTCTTCAGATGTATATTAGAATTGCGAGGGGATTTTTGAAAAAGAGAAAGAAACTCACCGGTTAGGATTTGCGCTGCGTGTGTACTCGTAAATACCAATTGGTTTTCCAACACTTGACTGTGCAAAAGTAGTAGAAAGCGAAATCTGAAAACATCAGCGAAATTGTCTACGTTGTCGATATGTTGCCGTAAACTCACCGGCGCAATCACGGCTCCCGTGTTAGGATCAATGTGAGATCCCGAATGCACCGCTCGAGTACCGAACCTGTGCTCAGGCGATGCAGGTCTTGGAGGCGTCTCGACGGCATCTCCATGAGTCAGAGGCTTGAGAAGTTGAGGATTTACCAAGGGAATACTCATTGTGATGGCGGGGTAGATCTACAACAGTATTAGCATCTAGCAGGGATTTATGGCGACATCAGGGGATAGACTTTGGACTCACTTTTCTTTTTTGTCTTTTTTATTTTGCGGTTGATATGATATGCAATAAGAAATAAAATGTACAGGAATTGAGAGAGAATGAAGAATTTATAAACTACGTATGAAGGCAAAAGAAAAGCCCTGTCTATCAATTTATAATCTGACAAATCCCACCCCACTTTCTACACTCTTCTTTCGTATGTCCATAATTTATCAGCGTTACACCATTGAACTGGAATTCTCGGATTATTATCCAAATTATCTGTTCGATGTTCATGTGGTTCGTATCAGGGGATGGTCGAAGTTATGTAATGGAGTGGAAATTTTTCTTCCTTTTCCCCTAAGCCGATGATAACCATCGCCGTTGATTGCGGAGATAATTATGGGCCTATCAATGTTCTGCTCGCTTGGCCATGTCACATTCTCGTCCCCATGAGTTTGGAGTTGGAAATTGCGGTCTGAAAAGAGTGTAAATTCGTGAGATATTGAAAGATGAGGCAATTGTATTTATCTGAATAATTGACAGTCTCCGTGTGATACAGAGTCATTCTTTATTGGATATCATGTTGGACGATGTGTCATATAACCATACATTCTACCACCAGGCGGGACGCCCCAAACCGTCTATCGCCATGGATGCCTAGAGACATCTGGTCAGTCATGTTTGCAGTAACAGGGATGGGAAATGAAAAAGGAAACGTACAATTAACGAATACGGAGGCTTGCTCTCCGATACCGTCTGTGCTTCCATCCGATCAGGCCCTGTAGGCCTCTGATCATGCCATTCTTCCGCTTCTACGCGAAAGCGGACTACTTCGCCAATATCATACCAGTGAGGTTCAGGTGCGTCTGGGTAGTGCCAGGCCCAGAGGTTCTCTGCAATGTCGCTGCAAGTTTGTTAAATGATTTTCATCCGTTGATCGCTTTTGTAGGTTACTTACTATTCACTTCCGTCAAAGAGTAGGTCACCGGGCACGGTTATATCGGAGAAGAACTCCATTCCAACTGTTCTCATTAGATCAGACTGCCATGATAGAAGGGTAGATAAAGACACACTTTTGAGACCCTCTTCAGAAGAGCCTGTAATTTTTCCAAGCAAGATCTCACCCTTGAAGGGACGGAATACAATAAGTCGAAAGGTGACTGTATCATATCAGAGGAGATGCTCCACGGCAAGTGCAGGGCAACTCACCGTTTACATTGACCAGGCCAGTGCCATGCCCGATCAATCCATCAGAGGACTTGAGCAGATCATAGAATCCGATACATAGCCCGATATTTTGAACGACCTTTAACGTTTACATGTCAGCAGATATCTTATAGTCAAGCTTTAAATATGGTAGACTTACTTTGTTGGCATATTTCTCATTAATGTTATCCTCAATAGCGACTGCGCTAAACTTTGAGAAATCCTCTGGTCGAATTTGGACCAGATCGGAGATCGTGGTCTGATTACACGTCAGTATATCCTTCAATCAAGGCAGAAGAAAAAGGGGCTCACGAGAATGAACATCTTCTCTATGGTTATTTTGACGTCTAGGACGAATATCTGAGAATGTTGAATGCAAAATCATTTCCCTGCCATGCCGGCAGCAGATTGGCAGATAGAGCAAGATACCTGTTCGATAATTTGATGGCTTTTCCCAGGTATCACTTAGTTATGATCGGGAAATGCAGTTCAAGACACAGATATTTGATGATCTGCTGAGATGGAAAAAAGATACTCGATTCAACCAATCAAACCTCCGCGAGGATAGCATATCACGTGTATCTCCACAGACATGATTACATAAACAGCGGGCTCTTGCAGCCAGCCGTTCTGACTGGTGGAAATCGACAATAATTTTTGAATAAAGATCGATGATTCTTCGATTGCGCGTTTGGATCTATCTGCTCGTCTCGTCTCTCCCCATATTTCTGGCCTGAATTTATTCACTATGAACCCGTCCGATTGATTGTGACTATGCCGATCTTATAATGGCATCTCAGCAGGGTTTCTCATTTCCTCCGCCGCCGCCACCACCTCCGCCATCGACACAGCAGCAGTTTCCGCAGGCGGGCTCGCATAATCCTCAAAATGGATATAATTATCGCGGCGGTAGTGGTCGGGGTGGTGGATTTCGAGGACGTGGGCGTGGTGGAATGAATCGTGGAGGAGGAGGGCGAGGTGGAGCGGCATCTTTCCCCAGCTATCGCAACAATCAACAAGGGATATACAATGGCGGATATACGGGGATACCGCAGAGCTATCCTCCTGCAACGCAGAGTTTTGCTGCGCAGACGATTCTTACTCCCCCCACGTACCCGCCGAGGAATTACGATGGACGCTTTCAGAATACCCCCAACGGGTCGCCGACCGCAACTATACCATCGTACACGGGACATATACAGTCGCACTCGACTCCCGTAGGAAGTTCTGCGGTAGTCGCACCCCCAATGCATTGGGGATACGATACCACTGGAGCTGGAGGATTCTATCCCGGTTCTACAACCTACCAATCCCCCCCAACCCACGGACACCCGCAAAACAATAACTACCAAAACAAAGCCGGACATAAACGCGCATTCTCATCTGCATTCGAAAAGCCAACCTCACAAGCGCCCCGACCAACAGCAGCCCCTGCTGTGCCGAGTTTTGGTGTCCCTCTACCAGCAAAACCTCCGCAGCCGACTGATACTTCACGACAAGCTCAAAAGAAGAAGAAACGGAAATTCAATCAATTAGGTCTTACGCCTAAAACTGAGGAACACGAGTCTAGTGGTGAAGAGGAGGATGATGCGGATGAAGAGACTCGATTAGCCGCTGCGGCGAGTAATTTAGCTGGTCCTCTTCAATTTACTTTTCGCGGACGCACTTCGACGTTAAATAATGCGGCAGATATCCAGTCATGGATAGAGGAACGAAAGAAACGATTCCCTACGCAGGCACGTATTGAAGAAAAGAAAAAGGCGCAAGAGGAGGTAAAGAAACAACGAGACCTTCAGCGGGAAGAAGCGCGTCGGAAACAGCAGGAAATCAAGGAACAAAGAGAGCAGGCCAGGAAAGAAGCCCAGGAAAAGAAACAAATAGGATCTGACGATCCCATGGATGCAGCTATTAGAGCGAAAGCTAAAGCAGAGAAACTCCGGAAAAAGTTGTTGAAGGAAGAGAGGAGGTTGCAAAAGGCGGAAGCTGATGCGGAGAGGGCACGGCTTGTTGCCGAGGCGTCGCAGCAGCTACCGTTAACTACTGAAGATGCTTCTCGGAATGGTGATGCGCCTCTGACGAGAGAACCGCCGGCGAATACAGACCCTCTTGACGAAAACATATCTAATATCTCAGAGTCATCATCCGAAGACGAAGACAGCGGTGACGACGTCCCAGAAGAACTGTCCTCACGACGCCAGGGTCCAGAGAGAGTTCCTCCACCGCAACGAGAAGGACATAAAAAACGCAGTAAGTTATGTCGCGATTTCCAGCGAAAAGGCAAATGCCCTCGAGGAGATCATTGTCGATATTTGCATGACCTTTCCACTATAGACGGAACAGATAAATCTCGGCCAGTCCCCAAACCTGGTGGAGGTGCTAAACAACCTGCCAAAAGGGGACTGTTCCAAATGGTGTGTATATGCCCTTGCGACAGATGAGACCGTTGTACTGATGATGGTGTAGCTTGTCGAACAGGAAATAAAAGCACGAGATCGTCAGGTTATGCATGCCATTACCTGGCTTGGATCACGGGGGATGCTTGATGATCCTCAACCTGGGACCAATAATGCCGCTGATGACACCGTATCAGTCATTTAACCCTAATGTTGTCTAATTTATGATCCATGATGTAATCAATCTACTACACTGCAGTGCTTGCTTGCTTGCTTGCACGGCGTCACGGTAATGCGTACGACCATGTGCTACGTATACGATGGCCATTCTTATCCATGTATTAATTATATATACGCTATTACAGAATAATGGCAATCGAATGAATTCTGTGGTGGAGTTGGAAAGGGTATACGTACACTTATCCACCCCAACCAGACTATTCTTAGTAACAACTATCGATTAGTTACGGATTATCCACTTATCGCTGTACTCTGGACTCCGTAGCATGCATTAGTTACCTTATCGTATGGACTCACAGAGTGGACAAGACTTTTCATCCATTTTCGAGTTGCCGACAGAGTCAATGTAAAAAATCGAAAGTTCGGAGCTAGACTGCCGGATATCCCGAACCTATCCTGCGGCTGTGTCTGTCTAGTACGGATACATAGGCTAGACTGGATCATCGCTCGAAATCTCCGCTTTTGATACCAAGCTTTTTACCATAAGAGGCTATTAAGAGCTAATTTAGCTTGCTGGAGGGCTGTGTCCATGACGAATCATCGACCGAGGAGGTTAGTCCAGTTGGGACTATGCAATCTACTACGTAGTAGTCGTTAGCAGTTTCCAATTTGCTTCCCACGCAGCAGGGTACTACTCTGAAAATATCAATGGTTCTGTCTCTGTTCAGCCATGGCTCGGCTTTTATACGGAGTATACAATCTGTAGTTGACAAGTGGTGATGAGGTGAGTGAAAGTCTGGACTGGCCTGTCCAAACTAGTAAACACAATTTCCACTTTGTGGCGGCTATTCCTGTTCTGGAAGGAGTTATCCTTAGCGCGTCCTTTAATTGGCCAAAGTATAGCCTAGCGCAGCCGGAAACCAATAAAGTCATGCAGATAGAACCAATCATCTTCAACTATAGACATTTTATATCCTCAACAGGACTAGCGTGCGGTCAAATGCATGGTTCCTGAGGCTCAAGCCGCTGTTCTGGGCTGTCTGATTGGCGGATGGCCCGCTTCTTACTTCCAAATGTCATGTTGCAGCCTTCCTCGGCCAACTTCCTCGTGATCCCCATTTTCTTCTTCTTTTTATTCTGTCCTTTCCACGGGTTGACTCTGTCAAGGCAATCCGATTTTTCTTTTTTTCTCATCGTCGCTCCTTACCCAGAATCTGTGGATTCGTGCCGTTCCTTACATATAAACTTGTCAAGGTCACTCCACTCATTTACTCCTATTCCACCTTCCTTTCGATCAGACCCTACTTCAGTAGACGACAAAATGCGCCTTTTATCCATCGCATTCGGCCTCTTGGCCACCTTGTCTCTGTCTGCAGCACAGACAAGCTCAAACCCCAAAGAAAACGCGTTCATCGTCCCATCCGCCGGCGCTCAGTTCACGGCCGGAACGACGACTACTCTTACCTGGAACCCTACGACCTCCGGAACGATTTCGTTGAGATTGCAATGGGGTGCTACCACCGTTGCGACTGATGGTGTTGTTATTGCTTGTTCGTATTTCTCTTTCAATACAAGAGGTTTGTCAACTAATTGTTGAACAGCTGCCATCAAAAACACCGGCTCATATGAGTGGGATGTCCCATCCAACATCCCCAAGGAATCGGATTACTTCATCCGCATCTCCAGTGACGCCGACTCCTCGATTGTGAATTACTCTGCTCGATTCGATATTTCGGGTGTCTCTGGTTCGGCTTCGACTACTACTAGCGCATCTGCAACATCGACCTCGGCTTCTTCCTCTTCCTCCTCTTCCACCTCGTCTTCCTCCTCCTCGTCTTCCTCGTCATCAACCAAGTCCTCTTCCACTACATCATCCTCTTCATCCTCTACATCGACTACCCTGGTGACATCCTCCTCAACCGCCGCCGTGCCCTCATCCACCGCCGCATCCACCACTTCCGCTTCATCCACTTCCGCCGCTGCCTCCAAGACCAGCGCAACCGCAACCACAGCACCCAGCATCATCCCCAACCTCAGCGGTGCCGGTGAAATCAAGATTCCTTTCGTGATGGCTGGAATCGCTGCTTTCGGCGCTTATGCATTGTTGTAATGTTTTTCATTGCACAATGTTTCGCCTTTTATTCTACGTTCTACATTTTTGTTATTTAACCTTCTTCCATTCGAATGTATTTATTTTATCGAGATATTTTGTGTTGTATAGTCGCCTACATCATGCTAGAAACCCGTATGCAGACTAATATCATATTAGAATTCTAGGGATTTCCTTTCCGCAGTCCTCTAGACTATCTGATATACGAGGTTTATCTGCAACCCAGTCGCCCAAATCAGTGGATTTAGTTGGCTGTATGTTACGTGACTACGAGTGTAATCTAGTTAATATTAACAGATGAAGACATCATGAGCAATTGATAAACCTTGACTAGGCTTCGCCTCATTCATTCTTTACCTCACAAATTACTAGAAAACCTAGCCATTTCATCAGCCAAGTCCTGGACCAGCTGTAGACTAGCCTGATCCGCAAACCTGAACAATTCCAACGCTTGATCCAGCCTCTTCTTCCCCTCAACATCACCTTCGATCATCTTATCAAGCACATCGCCACCACATGCGAGATAGTCCTTGTCAGTGTCGCATGCCTTATACTTCGCGGATGATCTTTGGAGCGGATCAGCGTTGAGTAACCCTTGCAGTCGTGACGAGGGAATTGAGACGCTAGTCTCGTACGGCTTTCTCATATTAGCGAGCTTGGTAGGTAGATTATCGGGCAGTGATATCCTCCGAATCGATGGTTTGAGCATTTCGGTTAGTAGTGCGGTTGAGATGGTGGCTGAATGGCAACCTATTTCAGCTGAGGCGATAACCTCGTGGTATGAGGCGAAACTACAGCTTTGAATCAGTATCAAACGACAATAAAAATGAAATGCAATTACCCATCCTTGGGAGCAAGGGTGAAAGCTTCTTACCCAGCGTTTTTGATTAGGGGAGGTCGCTGTCCGGTCTTTTGATATAGGTCCTTGTACGCCTTTACCATTTGAGCTAATCGATTGGAAAATGGGTGTTTCAGTGCTACGTCGTTCGGTGTAGGCAAGATTACTGAGTTGCCCTGTTCTCGCAGGTCTGGAAGATCATATAATCAGATGTAAAGAAAAACCAATGAAATTTGCTCGTAAAGCTGAAATAGGGAGACACTCACTTTGCCACTCTTCAATACTATTATAATACGGACTAATAAACAAACACCGAGCCTGAAAACACGCCACTGCTTGCGCAACTGTAAACACTCCCGTACCCAATATTGGAATGTCGTCTTCTTCTGGTTGTCCAAGAATCTTCGCCGCGATGACCCCCGGTCCGGTGGCCATGATTTTGATGCAGTATCGCTCTTTGGGGATACCAGCACGCTGGAATTCTTTTGCGAGAAGTCGTGCTGACTCGAGGATTTCCTGGATGTTGTATGGGTCGGAAGTGGTCGCCTGGATCATGACACGACCTTTGATGAATGGAAGATTGCGCTTGCAAAAGGCAACTGCCTTTGGTTGGTCAGCCCAAATGATTATCACGCTGCTTGCGAAAGAGACTCTTGACGCACTAATCTGGAAAGTAACATGCGTGCGCTACCACGTCGCTGGAGTTCAATATCCTGCTGAATCAATTGATGTACCAGATCCTTTGTTCCAGAATCCTGGAGCTGCACGAACAGCCATGCCGGGTTTGAGGTCTGGTCGTTGGGGATAATTGGCAAGGATTGAATGAACTCGGTGTCTAAGGTGTCGACGTCGATGTTAACTGGTTGGTTCCAATCCCCATGTCAGTCACGAAGAACCACACTAACAAACTCATCCAGATGCACCACGTACTTTTCTCCTGCACTCTTTCGAGTAGTGTAGAATTGGATGTTGGTTCCATGATCAAAGGTTGCGTATCAAATGTATGACCGTTTACAAGCCACTTGACTAATTCTGAATCACATATTTGTGACCAGAGTCACCTGGCGTGAGAAGCGGTAATCTAGTCTTTATTACAAAATGTTTACAAACCTTGAACCCTACAGCCAGCAAACTTGATGCGCAAAAAACCAATTTGTTGACAGGTTCGCTGATAACTTCCCGATTCGGCCAGTATAATAACCACATGACATGGCTAGCCCTAATTGGACCGAGAGCTTCCCAATTCTCTAGATACTGATTATCCACTCCTCTTTTGATTATTATGAGGACGAATTAAAACTCGGAAAAGGTAATCCATAGCGGGACCATGTCTATGAGCGAACTCATTGCGACGTTGCGAGAGAATGATCGTGCCTATGCAGGATTTCATCTTATCATCAGATGAGATGGAGTTGCTTCGGGGAAGTGCATCATACATTGGACGATACATTTTGCATATGAACCTTCCCTTATCACTTGTCTGCATCCATTATATCTCCGATATTCGAAAGATTTCCTTTGACAATCAATCATAAACTCACCCCCCTAGTCCAACACTGACATTTGTCCCTCGACTCTTCATCCTAGCATACCATGTCCAAAGAGATCGTGGATTGTATCGTCGTCGGTGCCGGCCTCTCAGGCCTTGCAGCTGCCGAGGAGCTCGTGGCAGCCAGAAAATCCGTCCTCGTTCTCGAAGCACGCGACCGCGTCGGCGGCAAGGTTTATGATGTCCACTTCTCGACCCCCAGTGTGTCCGGATATGTTGAGGCTGGTGCTTCGTTTGTCGGGGCAGGTCAAACTGAGATCGTCGCCCTCGCCGAAAGGCTATCGCTCCGACTCTTTGACACACATGAGAAAGGGAAGAAGATCGTTTTTCCCACTTCGGGCGAGCGTAAACTTTTTGATCCTGAAGATCCTGCCTATGCAGAGCCTCCAATGCCGATGGAAGCGATTGCACAAGCCATGGCTGCCGTGGCGGAGCTCGATGAACTCGCCGCAGAGTTGGATCGCACTACGCCCTGGACCCATCCAAAGGCTCAGGAATGGGATTCCCAAACACTTCATTCCTGGATGGAATCCCGTCTCACTCATCCAGATGCACGGGCTTTTATTCTGGCACAATGGCGCGCTCTCCTTTCGGCTGAGCCCGCTGATGTTTCGTTCCTCCAGGCATTATCGTACATTGTCCGCGCCACAGATGATAATTTGACACCTCCGGCAAAAGGGAATTGGGCACGATTGACAGACGTCAAAGGCGGCGGTCAAGAGGCGCGAATCGAAGGCGGTACACAACTTCTCCCCATTGGACTGGCGAAGCGTCTAGGTAGCCAGGTGGTCAAGACCAATGCTCCAGTTACTGGCATCAGCAAGCAAGGCGCAGAATATCGTGTTTACGTCGAGCGCGGCCTAGAAGCGCCTAAGGTCATTTACAAAGCGCGATCGGTGGTCCTTGCTCTTTCACCACCACTGGTCTCACGACTGAGCTTTGAGCCACCGCTGCCAGCTAGAAATAACCTTGTCGGCCAACGTATGAACATGGGTGCGCTCGGCAAAGCGATTGCAGTGTACGAGAAACCCTTCTGGCGCGATGAGGGCCTAAGTGGTCAAGTCTTCTGCCTCAGTGACTCTCATGTTCAAGTCGTATTTGACGATTCTCCCGCCAATCTTTCCTGCGGCGTAGTCATGGGATTCTTGGTCGGTAATACGGCCCGAGAGCTGGACGCGCTCAGCGATGAGCAGGTCCAACAGCTCATTTTGCGCGATTACATTCGTTTCTTTGGTCCGAAAGCGGCCGATGTAAAGCACTGGATTATCCAGCGTTGGGATCGCGAAGAGTATTCCCGAGGTGGTCACTTTGCGCTCTGCCCACCAAATGTCATGACTGTCTACGGCAGGGATTGCGCAGAACCTGTTGGGAATATCTTTTTTGCGGGAACCGAGCTGTCCGATCAATGGGCTGGTTTCATGGAGGGCGCGGTCAGGGCTGGTCGTGCTGCTGCCGGTGGAGTGATCAAGCGGCTGGGGGAAACTTCCTTGCCAGATCAAGTATCAGCGGAGGCAAGATTATAATTCCTAGCAGCCTGAATGAAATCCGTCACTCTGTCCCTGCTCAGTTGGCTCGTGGTAAACACTCATTCATATGGAAGTGTGCTCATCTGTACATCTAATTCGCACTGGAAATCAGAAGTTCTCGTGCTCGCTTTCTTGTCTTATCTTGGTTTCTAGTTCCTTATACTGATGTTCCTTTTACCGTGTAATCACCATGCAAAGAAAGCAATTTGATTGCTAGAGAATGTAATATTGTTATCTAACCAGTTTGTAATCTGGGATAGATTCTAGCGGTGCAGATACGGTAGAGTGCGTTGTATGCCATACTTTCAGACAGACATGGGCTCGTCAGCTGTACATATGAGTACCTAGGTAACATGAGGGAGATAAATACCCCTTTGAGCTGGTGCATAGTAAAGGAAGAGAGTACTGTAAATTGACTATAGACTATCCATATATGGATATCCATGTTTTTCTTCTTGTGTACAAGGTGTGAGTGATTTTTCTACCGAGGTCCGCTTCGTAATTACAGATGGAGTGTACCTAGGTACGGAAGAACTGCCTGTGTCCCTTCTATACTAGACATTATAAAGAAAATGATGACTTTGGTCTGGAAGAAGAGGGGATCTTCGAGTGTGCATTGCCGGAACTTCACTTTTCTAATCGACCTAGCCAGCATGAATTATCCATCTCAAAGTTTGCCCTCGCTGCCGGGGACAACGTGAGCCTCAACTTGAATCTCAATAATCATTCCCGGCGCGCACAAAGCACTAACCCCAAGCCCCATCCACGTCGGCCGGTGATCGGGGTACTTTTCCTTCCAAACAGCCATGACGGTAGGTTCATCCTTGACATCCGTCATGAACACATGAACCTTATGAGCAGACTGCAATCCGTCCGTGACGCCAGCTGCCTTGAGCGCCACATCGCAGTTATCGAAGCAAGCAATAATTTGGTCGCGCGGAGATGCGGTTACAATTCCCATCTTCTTCTCACAGAAGCCTGGTAGTCCGGATGCAATTACCAGACGCGCGTTTGGAGGGAGGACTACAGCATGGCTGTAGCCGTTCATCTGGTATGCTTGACCAAGGATGGTAGACGGTTGGATGTATTTGGCCATTTTGACGGTATAATGTCGCGGGATACGGGACATAGAATATGATTGAAAGGTCACCAAAGGGATATTGGATGGATGAAACACGTTGTCTGTAAAGCTAATCTCTAATAAAGGGGCTTCACAGCCTAATAAACCGACCAGCACTCAAGCAAACAAATCAATGCCATCGAAAATAGAAGAGAAAATATAAGACTTAGTTGTGAAAATGATATCTTCTTTCTTGTGATAATTTAATCGATATGTAGGGGTTTCGCGACCGATTCCCGATATTGGAGGCCTCGCCATGGACTTCCTTATTTTACTTTCGGTTGTTCTGGGTGATTAGGGTTTCGTCATCTCTTACCGTATTTGGAGCCATATGCCACATCAGATCAAAACTTGATAGCCTAGGTATTCTGGCTCGATAAATTCACACCTCTCGAGAAGCATCTGATGAGCTAGAAATCGATTTCTTCCAAGGCGTGAACTTGGCCTCGATTACCCGTCACCTATGACCAGTGAATGTAGAAGCCTCGGCTGTCTCTGATGGTATGACCTTACAAGCGGTTCCTCCAATTCCATCGTTATACCTTTAATTTGGAGAGTTTCCAATCATCTTTCTATTCTTCGAGCTCTTCTACTTCAGCTGCGAAAACACGTTCAGGAAGATAACACAGCATGAGCGGACAAGTATGTTTCTGTTTTCAAATCCTCGGCACCCAGGCAAAAGTTGAAGACAACCTTGGAACTCAAATACTGACCTTGATATAATCTCTAGGGCCTGAAGCCTTATAATAGGCCCATCAATCATATTGCGATATCATGCTCTGATCTCACAGCGCTAGTGGCATACTACACAGAACTCCTAGGTTTTCAGCTGATAGGCGAGATTCGCCATTTCAAACGTTCCGAAGACCAGACACCCTTTGAGGCCATCTTCGTCTCCTATCCCAGCACACTACAAGAGCTCAAATTTGCCATTCTCGCCACTGGCAACGGGGTCGGGATTGAGTGTTTTGAGTTCATTGACCCGACGATAAAACCACGTGAAGAGGCATTCGAATTTACTCGTCCAGGGTTCTTTCACATCTGTATCACGGACCCAAACCCGGAGGTTCTGGTAGAGAACATCAAACAGCGAGGTGGACGCACCTTGGGTCAATGGATGGACTACTCGAGGTACGGACTCGAGGAACATAGGGGAATTTACACCCAAGATCCATGGGGAAATGTGGTAGAAATCATGAGTTTGACACTGGAGAGAGTAGCATCTGCCGGAGAGGCTATGGCCACTTTGCTCAAAGTGCAAGCCAAAATGTAAACCGATTAGTGTACGTCTTCTCGGATAGTCTAAGACTTCAATGATACAAGTTTTCATCTCCGTTTGCCAACCCCTGAAGCACTCAGAATTTCCGAGAACACCATGCGATCATGTTTGAAGTCCTTGTATCGTCAACCCACTTTATCGCTTTGCCGTCTCAATAAAATATTTAGAATATCTTGCGAGACACAACCGATTATCTATTTTTGGTTGTAAAGATGCTGGGAAAACTTCAACAAGAAGACCTAAAGACGCCTGATAGTCGACGCACAGCGGTAATTACATTGCAATTTAGTGAAAAGCAATTAACTTTTTTTAACTATTTCATTAAGAACAAATGAAGGATACGCTTGAAGCCATCTCATAGAGCTGCCGGTGTTCTCATTTAGGCGTCGGTCTCTGTCTGTTGTAGGTTACGAACATAGAGTTGCCTAGGTGGCCGAAAATTCCTCCTCGAATAGACGAACCAATTCACCACAAAGATACCAAGGCCGACTGCGCCGCAAGCAGAGGCCCAATTCATGTTGCCCAGAGTGACTGGCCTGTACAAAGGGAAAGAAAGAAAGGTGACCGAGATTAGTTGCCAGCAAACCGCGAGAATATTCAAAGGCACGCCTATTTTACCAAGATTGCAGTACCGCTTCTTGGGAAGCTGGGATCGCCCTCGCAAGAGTAGCAGCCAAATTGGCATGCCATATGAGAATGCGAAACAGATGCCTCCGGCACCAAAAACCCCGTTGAGAACTGTGCTGGGTCCAAACACCAACAAGCTAATAAGGCAAGAAGCAAAGACTGTTAACAAGATGGCATTGAGAGGAACCTGCATGACAGGATGGACCTCACCAATCCATCTGGCACCAGGCATGCCGCCGTGTTTGACAAAGGACCAAATTAGTCGGCTGGCGGTTGCAATAGCAGCCGGGCAGGATGAAATATAAACGACGCAATATATGATTAGAGCGACGACCAATAGTCCATCAGAATGGAAGGCATCGTGTAAAACCTGATAGACTGGCTGGCCACCAATCGGATTTAGCAGAGTGTAGGGATTCGTGGTACAAAAAAGAAAGGTGATAATCATCGGTATTGCGGATAGCGCACAGAGCAGCGATGCACCGATCATGACTTGAGGAACCTGTCGATCAGGCTGATCCATCTCCTCAGCCATGTGGGCTGCAGTATCGAAGCACGCAATAGCTACACTGCCGGGTAAAAAGCCTAGAAGAAACACCAGACCGTTTGAACTCCATCCCGTTTCGTTGACGACGTCGATGAAGACTTGACGGGCAGAAGCCTTGGGCGTAGTACGAGTGAGAAGCGCAACGAAAATAAAGATAGTTCCAGCATTGATAAACCAAACCATAAACTTCGAGACGGCCGGGTAGATCTTAAACAGCAACGTATTCAGGAGAATACCGATTACACCGCAGGCGACAGCGATCAAGAAGACTTGGTAACTTTTAGCAACGTAATCTGGAAATCTGACCATTATTGCTCCCAAGAATATTTGAGCTGCAAAGACATAGGTGCCTGCATTGGCGAAAACCCAGCCGAGTGTTGTGCTGGCTCCGTTCCAGTAACTAAGGAAGCGGGCCCATTCCGGTGGCGACAGTGCAGCAGTCCAAAAGACTTGCCCTAACGGAAACACTATATCAGCGTTGCCATAGTCACGGCAGACCCGCACCGGAGTCCACCCATTGTGCCGGCTATGGGCTGGAATAGGGTACTCTAATACTCACCGGATGCATGAGGATATACAGCAGCAATCTCGGCCAGAGATATGCAGACCAACATTTGGCCAAAGGCAGCGACCAAGAAGCAGTAGAAGAAATAAGGACTGCCCCCGACCCCAAGGATGAATGTCAAGTAACCGCCAACGGCTAATGGAGTGGCACTAATACTATATTGCATGCCAACAGCAGCTAAAACAGAAAATCTGGGCCTAAGCTCTGCACTTTCAAGAGTACCGCTTGTCCCGTTGGTCATCTGTGATTCCAGCGCATTGCTGGTGTCGATAGCAAATTTCTCGCAATCCTTTGGATGTGAAGACTGGTTTGTAGACATGTTGACGGCCAGAGCAAGCTTAATCGAGATTGGGGGACTACTGTTGGGGGGTCTTCTCTGCTCTCTTCTCTTTCTTTTTGCAATGCCATCTAGATTACCTAGGTAGTTATCGCGCCGATTTATAGAGGACCTCTGTATTGCCGGGGCCGGTAAACAAAATCTGGGGTAAACTTTACTAGTGTGCGGAGTCCCAGAGGTTATCTCTCTCTGGCATGGCCTTCATATAAGAGATCGATAAGAGTAATCTGAATAAGGAAAGTCACAGCGAATTCCTTCGGCTACATCCTTGGAGATAGGTCCCGCTGCAATGTTATCATCGAAAAGAATTTGATAAGGGGATCTAGTATCAGAGAGATACCGCTTCGTGGCGCTGATATTTTACGGTACCTATCTGATAAAGGTGTTTCGAAAAGCGGCCAATTGAGCTCCATATCCCAAATCTACAGATCCATTTTAAGACGTACCAGCTCGTGAATGGGCAAGGACAGTGCAAGTTCTAGACGTAACTCGTGGACGTATTAGTTGCACCCTTATCGGACGCTGGCAAATCATACATACCATTCCCACCAGCGTAATCTCGTCCAAAACCTTGAAACCCCGCGTATTTTGTTACTTTGCTGGAATAGTTATGTAGATCTTGGGACTTTATTACTACATCCGTATAAGTCATCCTCTTTTATCATATAGGTAGGACATTGTGAGTATCCCTCGATATCTATGTGAAAGCGCAGCAGCACCCATAATGCGGTTTCTTTCGGGTTTTAGGGAGAGTAACAAGATAATCTCCAGCGAGTCATGCCATACAAACTGGAAGGCGTTATCTGATCTGAAGACGTATCGTTTTAGGACCGGTTCGGTTACTCTTGGCAAATCCCTTGTCTCCATCACAAGTACTTGCTGGATATCTTGACCTCGCAGACGACCTCGGTGTTTGATATCCTAACTACCAATTCTAGGGTTCCTGCTATTCCGTCCGGAAGACCAAGTATTTTGTCTAAAGATATCCATGTAATCCTTTACCTATGAAATAACATCTGGAAACATGCCTCTCTCTTGACATCTGAGTGGCCCACCGTGAACAGCCATTTGCGTGCTGGGCATTTCAAGTATGCAGTCAGTCAATTGGATATTCGCTGGAAGGTCTCTAGCCACTCTTGATTTCCAAAAATGAGACCAGGCCGTCAAATCCGCATCCCTCTTGAAAAGTAAGACTGTATGATTCTCACAATAACATCAGACCACATACTGGACACCTTTTAGGGCTCCTAGAGTTCTCAATGCAATGAACGAAGTTTGCTGCGTTCTGTGTTGCTGGACTTCATATTAAGATGTTAAGATGACGACTGGCATGGCATTCCGAGCATTATCTGATAAGCGGGCTAGAAAGGCACAGATTTTGTTATATTGTGTCTGGTACGTTGTATAAGATTTCGTCAAAGAGTGTCTAATATTTTTCTCCTCTTATAAAGGCACAACATCATAATCAGTACCTCTGACAAAATCTTGCCAGGTCATGCTACGAGCTTGTAATGGATTGCTATCCCTCCATGCCCAATACTCAGCGCATATATGTTGTGCCATATCGACCGTTTTAAATCCATGGCGACGTTTTGATTGGAACCATTCCAAGGCGCGCCTTCTCATAGCAGAATCATAGCATTCTACTGCAATGACAAGGCAAGGCCACAGGAGTATACACCCATTCGAGCCCTTGGCCTCGGTTTCGCTGATCTCAAGATGAGAAAGACCGGCTTCCACCATGTCTTGAATTTCAGCTGGCGGTCGGTGATGGATCTTCCGCTGTATGTAGATCAACAAAGAATAATAATACACATGAGAGTAATGAAGACTTGTTAAATTTTGCTGGGTTTCGTGTGTCCCTTGTAGCGGAATATTGGCAGGCGCACTCAAATACGCCTGAAGCTCGAGTTGCTGAGCAAGCCGATCAGAATCGGGCAGCATGGGCGACAGGCGGTTAATTGCAAGGATCGATCTGAGAAGGGATATGCTTATATTATGACACCGACACAAGTCGTCCGTGGATTCTGGGAGCTGTGCGATCAGGTTTTCAAGATCGTGAGTTGATATGACGTTTCCAAAAACGGCGAGGCAGAGAAATTGTAGGAGAACCCTATGTAAATCTGATCTTGGCTGCACATCAAGATTCTCAATCTTAGATAGGTAATTTAGCGCTCCCTGGACGTGGCTTCTCCAGGTATGAGACATCCCCGTCACAGAATCTCGCATGATAAAAATTAAAATAGCTCCAAGAACGGAAGCAACATCATCTGTTGGAGGTTCTCGAAGTGAGTTCTGCAAGTATTGCAGAGCTAGGCGACCATGCCACGCCGCGACAACTTCAGACACTTCTTTTCTATCCAACATGAGATACAGAATGCTCTCAGCAGACGCAGCGCAAATTCCATGGTAAATCGCAAGTCTACTTGATGACTGTGCTCGACGCGGGAAAAGGGCATTAGAGGCAAACGGGAGATACATCACTCTGTAGGGATTGTCAACGGAGTCGACGGGAACGAGATTCTTGCACATAAAAAACACCCAGTGGTGGATGAGGTCACGCTGGCATGAGGGGCTGGACACCTCATTTGGTTCGATAGCTGGCAAAGAGCTTTGTGCAAGGCCCTGAGGACTGTAGGGAATTCGACTAGGAGTTCAACGGAGTCGACGGGAACGAGATTCTTGCACATAAAAAACACCCAGTGGTGGATGAGGTCACGCTGGCATGAGGGGCTGGACACCTCATTTGGTTCGATAGCTGGCAAAGAGCTTTGTGCAAGGCCCTGAGGACTGTAGGGAATTCGACTAGGAGTGCGGCCCAGGGACTGGAATTCAGAATTTCTGTATCTCGGAGTTCCTTGGGCACTACCGGGGTGATCGGGTGCCTGTGCTTCTTGCTGGTTTGTCGGCGGCGGTGAAGTGGCTTCATGATGGTATGAAACATTATCGGAAGCAAATGTAGGATCTCCGACAATTCCTTGGCCTTCATTAAAGGCTGATTCATGCAAGTGGTCACTCCCGTTGGCAAGATTGAGTGACGTTTCACCTGATGGAGTATCTCTTTCTCTAGCCACGCTCGATGATCCCGGCGAGGATTCCGATTGTGAGGCTAATGATGATGGTACGTCACTGTCGGCTTGTTCGCCTATGGACAGATTCAGAGGGGTCCATCCTGTATTGTGAGGAGTATTTCTTGAAGTTGGAAGAGGACTCGCGTTGAACACTGAGAACGGCCCAAAGGATTGCGTCTGGTCTGCGACAGATAGATCATCGCATCGGCGCAGCAATCTATGAATTGTTACAGAAGAAAGATTTTCTCCTCTCTGAGATGTCGGCTGAATGCGCCTTCTGGAGCAACTGCGAGGTGAATACTGCTCGGGCAATCCTGAGCTCCGATTATTCGCAGTCCACTGAAGCCGGACTCCATAACCTTCACAGTCGATGCGAGATCTTCGGCATTTCAGGCAATGTGGCCGGGTTTCATCGCATTTTATTTGACGGGCACGACATGTCCAGCATCCAGTGAAAGTTTTCGTTTTTCTTTTTTTCATGCTGCAGGAAAATGCTACTAGTGTTCGCGTAGGAGGAGAGGAAATGACCATCGATCGATCGATAAGCGCTCGTCCCGCACGGTCTTTGAATTTGAGGGTCGGTGGGACTTTGCGGGGAAGCTTGAGGGGAGTCCTGGATAAAAAACAAGCTGTGACTACGAAGGAATCAAGGATTTCATTGTGTAGAGTCTCTATGTATTTTGATATGGATGTTGTCTTCATATTCCTTGGGCTTTGATGTGTTTCGGCATTCTTTCCGAGAATTCCAATCCTGAGAAATTTACTCGTTTTCGAGGGTTATAGGGTTAGGGTTGTAGTCCGGTGTGATTGTGCACGATCTTTGGACTTGGAGTTGGGAACTCTGAAAAATCAGATAGAGAATCACAATCTGTGTTTTCCTAACTTCTTGAGCTATATTATATTAAGTACCATGGTCCATGAATACTCTGAATGCAATAACAGACATATGACGAGAAACAGTTAGCCACACTGTAGAAAAGTAACAAACTTAAATGAGAATGGGAAACAAAATCATGGAAAGAAAGAAAGATTATAACTTTGACAGTTCGATCATGTCATAGGTAGATATGTGCTAACTGGGATGTAAATAAGAGTACAAACAAAAGATAATAAAAGACTTTTCACCCTTGCAATAAAACAAAATATTAAAGAAATTACCAACATTAAGGATATGTATAAACCACCCCAGACGAACTACGCCCATTCTCACTCGAAGCTCGATTCGACTGCGTTGCCGTCGTAGACGTCCCCGTCATCCTAGACGAAACGTCCCTCACAATAACCTCAATATCATCCATCCCTCCCTCCTTCTCATCTTCATCTGCCATACTATACGTATACAATCTATTAAATGCCGAGTCTGTAGAGAGTAAGGTATACGGATCATCGAATTCGATGAGTTCACCGGCTTCGAGCATGGCGACTTTATCAAAGTCGAGGATTGTGTCGAGTTTGTGCGCTACAGCGATGATGGTATGATTGCTGAATTTTTCACGGATGACGCGTTGCATGATTTCGTCGGTTTTGGAGTCAACGCTTTTTATTTTGTTAGTGTCTAATGGGACTATATGGGAAATGGGGATACATACTTGCTTGTAGCCTCGTCGAGGATCAGGATACTGCTATGACGGAGCATGGCTCGTGCTAGACAAAATAGCTGCTTTTGTCCCTGTGATAGGTGGAGTTCTTCGACATCAATGTCTAAACCCCCTTTTTCTTGGACTACGGAAAGTAAGTGCACGCTTCGAAGTGCATCTAAAATTTGATCATCTGTTGCAGTGCTGTTTGGATCGGCGTTTAGTCGGACAGTGCCCTTGATCAAGAACGGATCTTGGGCGACTCCAGTGATTCTGGCTCTGATCTCCTGACGAGGGATGGTGGAGAGGTCGATACCGTCGATGGTGATGCTGCCTCCGGACAGTTCGACCATGCGGAAGATTGCCAATACCAAAGAACTCTTGCCACTGTTTTGTGTCAGTAGTGCTCAAAATGCTAGGCGAAGAAACATACCTTCCAGTTCGGCCGCAGATGCCAATCTTCTCGCCGCTGCGAATTGACAAATCTACGTTCTTAAGAATAGGCTCTTCGGGTCTACCATTATCAGTACAGTTTCATGAAGATGGAGGCGATGACATACCTATAACATGCAGACACCCCTTTGAATTCAATCGCCCCTTGAGAAGGCCAGGCAGCTGGCACAGGACGATTCTCCGTCTCCAAATCCTCGGACTTGACAGTCTCATTGAAGATCTTGACACGCGCAATGGAGCCAATATGAGTTTCCAGATTCGTCCAGAAGGTAATGAGCAGCTTGATGCTTTGACTGAACTGGATGATATTGAACAATGCGACACCGACATATCCCGCGCTAATAGATCCACGCATCTCGACAACGAGGATAATCAGTACTGTGGCGATACCAGCGACGACAAGGTCCAAGACCAGTGTGAGCCATCGTTGCACGGCAAATAGCAGATAGAATGGTCGTTGAGAGCGCTCAAGCAGCTCTCTACTTTTATTTTCCATTGCTTTTTGCCAGCCGAATGCTCGAATGGTGACAAGACCGCTGAGGCATTCGGTAAATTGAGAGTATAGAGGAGCTTTGGCCTCGAGATCCATGAATCGTAGTTGACGCGAAGTTCGAAGATAGTACTTTTGGATAAAGTAAAGGGCAATCAGGACAATTGGAAATGAAATGGCTGTATATGGAGAAGCCACACCGATCAAGGTGGTCTGCGCAACGCACAAAACGAGCGCTGATATTGTCAGTAGACATCTTGCATAGACCAGTTTAGGGTACTTACTGGCAAAAGTGTTCAATGCAGCAACTGGCAGTTCCATGTCAATTAACTGTAAATCCTGGCTGAATCTGTTCAAGGTGACACCGGTATCCGTCGAAGCGAAGAAAGACGTTTTAGCACTATACATGTTAGTCTCGTTCGATGTAAAAGAGGTACGTCAGATCCTTACTTGAGAACAGTACTAAGCAAAGTCGAATGAAATCTTTCTCCGGATTTAGGTACCATAGTAATGATAAGTTGCCTTCAACCAGTTAGCCACATATTCGTTTATAAAAAGCAAAAACACTAACCAGCAGCTGATGCACAGCGTGATCAAAGCAAGTACTCCTAGCATTGCATAGATACCCATGTAGTAATTGGATTTTTCGTATGGGTATTGCACGTTGGAGGCGGCCCACCATTTCACCCAGATACCTGTCATGGTCAGTAAACGAACATCCAAATTGAGAGTGAAGTACTTACTCGGAAAAGAGATACAAAACACAAACCCGGATATACACACAAGGAAGATAACTATTCCAACCCAGCCAACCGAGGAGAAATAGTACCTATAGATTGCGAAATCACCTGTTGCTCGATTGGCTTCTGCTTCTAGATCGTCATCTGTTTGGATAACTTTCTCCTGTTCATCAATATTCGGCACGTGATAGCTGCGCTCGTCAGGGGTAAAGTTCCAATCTGGTTGACCGAGATGGAAGCTTGAAACATAGCCACCACTTGCAGCGAGGGTTTCAAAATGGCCTTGTTCTGAAATGGTGCCTTTCTCATCGATCACAAAGATCTGATCCGAATATGGAAGGCGTTTGACTGGTAGTTATGTCAGTTGGAATCCTTTTATTGGCACAGGAAAACATACCGGATGAAGATGTCATCAATACTGTTACTTGCATCTCCCTCCAGATGCCGGATTTGCCCATCAGACTATGCCAGATGTGATTCTCTGTGGCTGTATCAAGTCCACTGATCGGGTCGTCGAGGAGTACAAGCCTCCTCTTTGCATATACAGCTCTCGCCAATGCCTAAAACTCTGTCAGACTTTTCGCCCGGAAAATTCCCCACCCCTAGAAGTAAGAACTTACTATGCGTTGACCCTGACCTCCACTAAGAGCAACCCCCTTACTACCGATCATGGTCTGATCACCCTGAGGCAACTGTCTCAAATCCTCGTGCAATGCGCAAGCCTGAAGTACAGTGCTATACCACTGCTCGTCGAACTCGCTTGCTGCAACGATACTATTCCTGATCGTGTCATTGACATGCCATGCAGTCTGGTCGCAATAAGCCACTTGATCAGTGGCCATATACACGGAACCGTTCATAGGCGGAATTTCACCGAGAACGGCTTTCAGAAGAGTAGATTTTCCGCAGCCGACTGGCCCAACAATCATTGAGATTTTGCCTTCGGGAACAGACATCATGATTGATTTTAGTAGTGGTTCCTTTTCCAAGTCCCAGCCAAAGTCAGCATTTTGAACAACAATTACATCCATTGAGGTAGGAGTCAGTGATCGAGGGGTTTTGGTTTCATTGGTTTTTGCCAAGTCAACCTCGTTAGTCATTATACTGGACTTTTCAGAGAAGTTTGGTATGGGACCTTTGATGAGGTCATCTGACGAGCTTTGTCCTGAAGGGGTTTGACGTTTGTCAACCAAGGCGTCCTTTTCTAGGAATTCTTGAATACGTTGGAAGGAGCCGACTGAGCTAACGAACGCAGACAGTGACATGACTAAAGTAGTGATTGGGTCAGTCATTAACGCGAAAATTGACAACGCCGTGTAGACCCTGGCCGTGCCAAGTGCAACATCGTCGCCACGGTTGTGTTGAACGGTGACGAATACGGCGAACGTGATAATTGGGGCAAAGATCTGGGAAATGTAGGCTTCAACCTGGTCAGTCACACCTTTGAAACTTGATAATTGGAGACATACCTATTCCCATGTTCCAGATTAAGAGACGTCTGAAGCGCTTCGAAATATTCAACTCATCAATACGCAATGTATGAATGCTCTTGAACAAAACGTTCTTCAGCCCGGTCATCTTGATACCTTTCATAGAACCCAGCATTGCGGTTGTGGCGGAGATACGTCTTTCAATAGCTTCAAGCCAGAGCGCCTGACGTGAGACTACAAAGTTCAACGCCACAATAGATGCCACAAGAGAGACTATTGTGGTTAATATCACGGTTCTGGAATCTATCATAACGAGTAGTACTCACATATTGAAACACCAACAGGAACAAGACATGATATGCCTAGCTGTCCCTCTAGCAAAACAATGGCAACAGCAATCTCAGCCAAGTTAGCCCACATTTCATGCATTGTCTGCCATCCTTGGACAATTCGCTCAACATCAGCACTCATGAGTGTCAACGAGAGGGCAGGATCCACGTCTCGCACACTGAGATCTGTGGTCTTGCGACTGAGCATAGAAATAAGGCCGCCTCGAAGCATAGTTATGGATCGATAAGCTAGATGCTGATATTGGCCCATGGCAATCTAATAACATTAGTTAGGCGATAACTTTGAGATCACTGGTGATATAGTGACGTACCGCAGATCCAGTGTATACTAGAATGTATGCGCCAATCAGACCGTAGCCAACATGTGTGGTCCACGGCGTTACACTGTCCACAGACAGGTACACCGAGCGGTTGATGAGCAGCGGCTGGCTAAAGTTAAGAGCAACGAGACATGCTCGAGGTGGGATGACGGCCAGGATTGGCCATATCAAGGTTTTCAAAGACACCCAGAGCAACGTATTTGGTGACTTTTTCTCGACTACCAAAAGTTAATACTCATTCATCTACTTCTCTTTGTGCCAGGCCTACCTTTCTTCCAAGCCTTCTCCATACGTTCGTGAATGTACTCCGAGCGCATCTGTTTGTCGACCTCGAACAAATCGTCCATCCGAAGCAATGACGAGAATCCCCTGATGAACAATGGATTCAACCACCAAAAGAAACTCTTATTGAAAGTACTTGCTGTAGCCTCTGGTGGGCTAGATTTGTACTCAGACCGCAAGACTCGTCGTTTCTCCAGTGCCTCCAATATCAAGATCAATGTCTTCATCGCCACAGAAACGCTGAACAATATGGCAAGAGTGTTGCCATAGAAATCCGAGCCCCGGAGCCATAGTGTTCGACATTGCGCAATATCAAACAGCAACGTGAAGAAGAAGAAGATATCGAGTAGAAACGAGGGGTGTATAGTACGAGTATGTTCGAAGTAGGATTGGAGGCAGAAAAGGGCGGTTGCAGTCAACGAAATTGCTTGTACTGGAATGGAGGCATCTGTTCTTTTGGCAGATGGCAGGGTCCACAAGGTCAATACAGCAAGCTGTGAAGCTGCTAGTCCGGCATACGATGCCTATAAAACAGAGATATTAGTTGGAATTGCGCTAAAACCCCGCAATAAAGGAGTCTGGAGAACATACGACTTTAAGTGGCAGTAGGAGGCTTGTAGTTGTCTTTTTGGATTTTCTGGAAAGATACCATATTCTAGCCGGAGCAGCTAAGACGAAAAGCCCCAGAGGCAAAGCAGTCAAGATGGTCTGCTCAAACAGAAGGGTAAAATCAAAGCCGCCGCGGCATTCACGAGCATAGTAATGGAACGAGTTGTCTATCTCGTAGCATTCCGTAGCATTTGGAGCCATTGTGACGAGATGAAATTGTTTGCCGGCTTTTAGAATCCGGACATGAGAGTAGTTGATACTTCCGGCACCGCAGATGATGAGACTCCTCGAAGCTTGGAGATGCTGACTACAGACACACGCGTGTGGGCTTGCACTTGCTACTTACGTAGAAGATAGCAAAAGCAACCAGACGAATGGGTCTGCCCAAGCTCTTTTTACAAGCTTCGCGTCATGAAATCATATGATCTGGCCGCGCGTATCGTGTTCGCCGTCTTCGCTTGTTAGGACTAACGACGTTGGCCAGAGTCAGCAGAACTCAGCGCAAAGAGTCTCTCATCCAGGTTCCCCTTAGATGAATCGGTTCAGCAGAGTAAGCCGTAGCTCCGCGTGAAAGGAAGGAGGACTGACATAAGCGGATAAAAAAAATCCTACTTGAATGCATGTCTCGAACCTCACGCTATCTCGTACGGAGGGGAAAGACCCATAGGGCAGGTAACAAACAGAGCATACGAAAACAAGTACCTAATACGTACATCAAGGGCACGTAGGAAAAGGGTTGGACAAGCGGATCGGAGATTAGTGCAAAAGTGACGATCATCAAGTCGGAGTCTGGACGGTGGGTCGGGTTCTTACTTGGCTCAGTTGCCATTCGAAGAGAGAAGGAAACGGTAGTAATAGATCGATCTCGTCTGCATGGCCTGAGCGAGCGAATGCATGGGTCTGGCACTGACTCACTGTGGAATTGTGGATGTCAAAATGGGGTAAGAAAAAGGCGCAATTAGCAGTGGCACTAAGGACAAGGTACGAAGCGAGGAGCTCGAGTCCTTACAGGTCCGAGTCATGGCTAGCCACCCCTTAGTGCCTCGTGGGGTGAAGGCAGGTAAACAATACGTATGTAGTTTAAAATTAGCGCACGCCAACAGTTGACAACTCTCTGCGGAGACTATACAGCTTGGCCGCCACTTGGGCTTCGAGCTATTCGGACGACGAACAGCAAGGATCCATCAGACGTGTTTGCGCCTCGTAGCATTGAACTCTGGATTTCTGGAAGCGATGGAACGACAAATAGATGCGTCGAAAAAGTTAGCGATGCCGAGTCTCCGGTGGTATGCGGTTCATCCTCGTCAAACAAGTGTGCGTCTTGCAGCTGAGACAGACGAGTGGAGCACAGAGGCTGAAAAATTGAAGCAGCGAGGCAAGTAAGGGACAACGGATAAAACCGAGTACGTTCTCCAGTCTTGGCCTGCTGTAGATGTGTAGGTAGCTGTAGTCGACAGACGAGAAAGTGACTGACTGTGTGACTCGAGGATACTCAGGTCACGTTCTCTGGTGCTTGCCCGATTCGGGAGACGAGGCCCATCAGATTAGGAAAGAGCGATGGATGCAGTCTGGACCTGCAGGCATCCATTAGCGCCTTCCTTGTTTGAACCATTATGTAATGCCTTGCCCGTCAGGCACCTAATATTCGTCTTTTCTATTGTCGTTGTCTCATATTATAGAGAGAGCTGTTGTCGCGTCTAACTACCTAATTGACTTACGTACTACTATTACTCTTACAACCCTTGATATAGGTGGAGACACCATTGGCGGGTGATCGACAGCAGTCCGATTCCATTATTAAAATTCATTATTAAAGAGCCACCTTGTGTGACAGCTTTAGTACCGAGCACTATTGCGCTGAACTTGTTAGTAATTGAAAGAGTAAAAACAAACTCGCCAAAAGCGTTCAAATACGGTTTGGCCAGGTGTCTACGCTCAGCAAAACTTGAATTATCCCTGTTTATAGAGGAAGGTCATAATGGTTCTGTCCTGCGATGAACTGTTAACTCGGATTAGTTAATATGGGGGCCGTATAGGTGCCACCGGGAAAGCTCAATCTCTTATCCAGACCTCTTGGGAAAGAGGCTTTGATACTGCCAGACTCCAGTCACACAGGGTCCGTATTCCAACCAAGGCTGTGGGTAATACTTACTTGGAAGTTGGAACACAACAACGTAATGCTGTTGATATCTACCAAGCCAGGAAGCCTGGAGAAAAGATTTGCATCAAGACATTACTGTTCGGTGATCATCAGATCAAAGATCCCGGGTGTCCTTAGGTGGTTAATATAGCTGCCCGGGATCAGGCTGTGTGCGATCGATATTTACTAAAATCCGATTATTGGACCTGAGTTCACAATTTCTCCATTCTAAAATATGCATGGTAATATGGATAAATACTCCGAGTGAGACAAGCCGCGTTTTGAGGTTTTAGGGCTCGTGATTTGTTGACCCAACAATAGCTTTCGTGAAGAACATGGCATGTTTACGTTACATAACCCCATACCCCATACGGCGTACATGAAGAAGAAAAAAGAGAGAAAAACCAAAAAAAAACCAAACACATAACTATTATCTACTCAATGACTTCATAGACGATAATCACGAACTCAACATGTCGGTTAGACACTTCTCGTATTCCCAGGAGTTCGGCTCTTCGAGTCCTGCCAAGTAGTGACACAACATGCAAACTCAAATGAGTCACCGATACTTCTCGACATGGATCAGGCCGTACGACCTTAGACACGCATACACCTGACTTTTGCCGGCCGCTGACTACAATGCCACAATGTACATTAGTTACAATGGACCTCATGCTCCTTCTGCAAGGCAGGCCACGCTTTTGTTTACTTCCAGGGGGTAAGGGAGGGTATAGACTCCGGGAAAAAAAAAAAGAAATCTAGATCAGCTGGAAAATGAATACCATATTTTTCGGATAGTATTTTCCCGCTCGTATTTTTCTTATTCGCAACTCGAGACTGTTCTGTCGACTCGATCGTTCCAAAAATGGGCATCGACGCTAAAACCGAAAAAGGAAACTCTTAACAAATTAGGCAATTTTGTGTGCGTTCCCTTCCCGGCGTGGCTTTTTTGGGGCGAAGAACTGGGGCAGAAAAACAGGGAATCTATTCGCTTGATAGGATAATAACGAGGCTAATATTAAGCTCCAAAAAAAAAAAAAAACAAAACAAAACCACAGGTGGAGATTCGTTGATCGTTCGTCAAGCTAAAAAGAAAAAATACTCCGTACTACGTAGTGAAAGACATGGCAGGGATCAGAGACTAGTCTTAGGGCTTGCGCCAAGCGGGAACTACGGACAATGCGTCCGTCCTCTCGGCTCACCGGCTAATACGGAGACTAAGCACGTATTCTGCCTAGTATGAGATACAAATGAGATCTAGCCTTCGTGATTTGTTTTAGCTCGACTTTTAGTCCCATACCGCTATGTTTTTTAGTGTCGTTAGTGCTCCTATCAACTTTGCTAGGGGACGTCACGTCAGGATGAATACATAGTAGAACTTGATCGTTTCCTGTCGGAATAACACGCTAAATTGTCCTCCGTCTGTCCTAGCTGATCAAATACCAGATCATAGATCCATCTAGTGATAATATATCCGCATGGGCTGCAGAATTATTGGTTAGTAGACTTATTGGTTAGTGATGAAATCTGTTCTATTTAGTTTTATTTAGTATTTGGGGCTAAGAGATTCGACATTCGTTGTATTTAGGAACCGATCGGCAAATATGACAAGTAACACAGGGTGTTCTTCACAGTCCCTTGTTTCAGTAGAGTCTTTTTCCAATTAATAAAATTGTTAGACTTTCCATACAAACAAATCAAACCCCTTCTGATGCACTTAAGAGTTCATCCAGTGGGTGGAGCGTGGACAGGTCGAATTTTTGTACCATCTCCTTTCGGTTTCCACGTACATACTTAGCAATTTAGTGACTTATGCCCCATTAGGTAATTAAAACACTGGTACATATTCGACAAGTCAACGACCAATACCTTTTCTATTCTTTGGTCCCTTTTTTGCACCCAATTGAGTCTTTTTTTACCAATAAAAGAGAGACACATGACATCGAGCTGATGTACAGGGAACAAGGTACACGGACTTACGCTAATCATGTAGTATATGTACAGCTCAACGAACCAATCCAAACAGGAAAAGAGAAAAAGAAAGAAACGAGAAAAATTCAGACTGACAACATGACACGAACACTGAGGATCAGGTCCGTTTGTACTCATCTCATATGTAAGTATGGCGTCAGCCTCAATAGTGGTTCTTCTTTCGGGGCTTGCTGAGGCTTGCGTCGGGGATCAGATATCGTGTACTGTACTTGTATCTCCACATGATGTTTTAATGATTCACCGATTCAGCCCGTGTAATACTTACAGTAACGTATCGAGTATAGCCTGCTCTGTAGTAGTACGTATTCGTAGTACAGTCGAAGAGACTCGGAAGAAAAGGAAGAGATACGCATCTACTTCCCGTTGTTTGACAGCAGAATCTACTATATTACGCCACCGAAGTCAATGGCACTGAAGGAAGTGCCGTGTGAGATACCCTTCAGGGCGTATTCTGCGAACGCGTCGTCCAGAGTTACATACTGTCTTACGTCGATGGATAGGACAATAGTAGGCCAGCACAACTGAGTAACTGAATCGAAAAGTGAATAATTACAGGATAAGACGAAGCAATTAAAATAGTGTAATAATCATAAGGTCCTCATCTGCCGAGACATTTTTCTTAAACGCCGTTTTCCATGTAGTACAGCGGATTCCCCGATCCAATATCTCCGAACTATATTGACCATCAGTCCACATCGGACTGACTGACCGGTGACCATTCGTCTATTTACCTATTGTCTGTCTGGGAATTGGTAATATGGACCGATAATTCACATATTAGGTACGTAGTACGTGGTATGGAGGAGATTTTCTGCCTCCCTCGAGGTCGGATACATACAGAATCCATCTGGTAACTACATACTCTGGTTACGTACAAACTCTGATAATGGACATGGACACTTAGTAGGTGGCGGTAAGGTATCATTGCAAACCAGGATTGTATCCCTAAGACTTTGTATTGATCATTGGGTTAAGTTACGCCATCTCATCATTGTGAAAGTTTTATATGGGCAGTTTGGATTGATCGCTAAAGATCGCTAAAGACTCTTCAGGTAAATATCTTTGTTTCAACGTAAACCTGACGAACATAGAAACTTTAATTTTCTTCATACTCATCTTCAAGATCCATACGTCTTGTTTTCTTCTCAAGATTTCAAGATGGCCACTATCCACTGCCCAGGTACAGAATACGAAAAGGTAAGACTCGACTCCACTGGAGCCAGCGTACCCTGTGTGGAGTGAGTGGGTTTAGGGCTCAAGGGATAGATGAAATTTGCCAAGTAACATATACCAGGATCAAAATCACCGAGTCGTATATTCATTGCATGTAGGTAGCGCTACCTAGCAATAGGAGATTTTTTTTTGGAATTGGTCCAAATACAAGCACGGCATAGAACCGCTCTCTGTCCGGATGACCCTTTCGACGGATAACCCTAACTAGTTAGGAACGACCTGCTTAGCTTCGTGCCCTACCCAGATAGATCCAGATTCCAGATCCAGATCCTACGTAACTTGGCAAGAGCGAGCCCTAAAAGAGGTTCTCTGACCCTCCGCTCTGCCCTGGGTGTCAGTCTGTTTGAGTTGTCATCGTCTTGTTGAACGTCTGCTTGACTCGGATCTCTTCTTAAAAAAGTCAAAACAGGTTTCACGCCGATCCATGGGGCAGCCACCGGCGTCCACCTCATCCACCCTATTCTGGCGTTCAGGAACTAATGCCTGGGAGAGGTCCCACTCCGATGTGTACCTTAGTCCAGTTTACATCTTAATTATGTTTCATACTGAAATTTTGTATGGAGCTTTTCTGTATGTATGTATGTCTTTCTTTTCTGCATGCATGTATCTGATTTACAGTATGTATGTCTCTGTTGATTTCTCGCCGCCCCCTTGGCTTGCGGCGAAGCTCATTGTACTTGGCTTAGCCATGTGGTAAAAAAAAAGTAGTCGAGCAATCTAGATCAATCAAGTAAAGAAAGGGGCAACCAACTCAAGTTCCACGGGGTAGATTCAATTTTTAGAGCTTAGACCTAGTAGTCTAGGAGGAAAAAAAATTACTTCGCATCATTCACGTGTAGGACTCGGTTTGCTCGTTTCCGAGTTTGGATTTTCTCTTCGTGTGTCATGTGTCATACAAACACAATCGCATCGCAAGGATAGTACCCAAAATAGAGTTAGGGTGGATTGTTGAACATTTCACAGCATTATCAGCTATTCTCAGCTTCCTCATAACTAAGGAAAAGAGGCAAAAAAAACCCATCAGCACTACCGAGTTCAACGTAGCGATGCACTGATTGATTCTCGCCTGAGCATATCGAAATATCACCTCAAAACCAAACACGGTACGGTGCCTAAATCTCGTGATTGATAATTTTCCGAGACTCGAAATTCGATTCAACAAGAAGCTTGAGGATTTGATTCTTCTCGTTCTATCATAATCAATTGGTCGATTGTATCATAATTGTCCAGGTTAGTACTTGGATCCTTTTGCGCCGTGCGATAATCTGACAACTCGCCGTTGCAGACATTATTAATATCTGTAATATCCAAAGTCAACTCCGTTATGGCTTCCCAAACTCAACGCGCAGGCGAACTCGCCTCTCTCGCTTGCTACCTACCCAGCGTACGAAATGCGACAGCCAACACGAAAACAAGGCGCAGAATGTGTTCGCGCATCAATTGCGATGCGCAAAAAGTCAAGGATTTATTCAAGGAGGATGAATCTGGTGCAAAGAGCCTGCTTCAGGCAGTTTGGGGGATGGTGCTTCATTATTATACTGGTATGGAGGAGGTGTGCTTTGGTTACAATGAATTTGACATGGCCGTTTCCGCGCGCAGGCCGGGGCCGTCAGCTGTCAAGGTTCGCGTTGATACAGAGGCGCAATTGGAAGGTTTTCCAAAAGGTAAGGAAGGTAAGTTTAGGGGCGCACTACACATTGAGACAGACGAAGCAATGCGGCTTCATTACAACACCGCGGTGATGCTCCAGATTCGCAACTCATCAGACAGTAAACCAAGCCCGGCACCTTTGGCATCTCAACAGGCTGCAATGTCGCTTCCTGAAGAGGTAGGCGTGCGCAATTCTTTTTATGTCATGATGGGAACTGACCGTCTTTTAGTGCAAAGTTCGGGTTTTGGCCAAATATATGAACGGCTCATTCAGCATTTTTCTGGAATACAAATACCCCGATATCTCCGCTGATTTTGTATCTCTTGTATCGGAAACGTTCTCGCGCATGCTCCATGCTCTTCTTGAAGAGACCCCATGCACTGTTCAGGAATTGAGTAAGATCACCGATAGTGACATGCGACAAATAATTAAATGGAATGCCGTGCGACCTGAAACCGTTGAAAGATGCATACACAATGTTATTGAAGATCAGGTTCAATTGAATCCGCAAAAGGAGGCTGTCTGCGCCTGGGATGGGTCTCTTACTTACTTTGAGCTCAACCAACAAGCTTTTACACTGGCGCAACATCTTTTGAAGCTTGGAGTTCGCGCGGAAACTCGTGTCGCATTATATTTTGACAAATCGGTGAGATAAGCAGTCATCTGACCATTTAGTCTTCGCTAACAAAATCGTATCTAGAAATGGAACATTGTAGCCATGTTGGCTGTGTTGAAAGCTGGCGGAGCGTTCGTCCCATTGGATCCGTCCCATCCAATCGCTCGGCTGGAGTCGTTGGTCAAAGAGGTAGAGGCAAATATAATCATATGTTCGACCGAATATTCTTCCCGTCTATCATCGGCAGCTGAACATGTGCTGCATCTCGATACCGAGCAGCTGGAGAAGATGGCGGCAGAGCAGGAAGTAAACAGCAACCTTACTGCTTCAATAAGTAGTAAAAATGCTGCTTATGTTTTGTTTACTTCTGGCTCTACCGGGAAGCCCAAGGTGAGAGACATGCATGCTCAAAACTCTCGAAGACAGTGTGCTAATTTCCAAAGGCCACCGTGATTGAACACCAAGCATTCTGTTCCGGTGCCCACGTACATGGACCAGCAATGTTGATCGAGCCCGACTCGCGCGTTCTTCAATTCGCCGCTCATACCTTTGATGCTAGTTTGGTTGAAATTCTAACGCCCCTGATGCACGGGGCATGCGTATGTATCCCTAGCGAGGAGTCCAGACTGAACGGCATCGTTTCCGCCATCAACAACTTACGAGTAAACCATGCGTTTCTGACGCCGTCCTTCATTCGCTTTATCACACCTGCTGATGTGCCAAACCTCACTCGACTGGTTTTGGCGGGAGAAGCCCTAACCCAGGCAAACATCGACACTTGGTCGTCTATCAACTTGGTCAACGGTTATGGTCCAACGGAGAGTTCAGTTGCCGCCGTGGTCAATGCAAATATAACAAAAGAAACAGCATTTCAGGACATTGGATTTCCCGTCGGCGTGAGATGTTGGGTGGTTGACCCTGAGAACCACGATGTGCTTCTTCCCATTGGCTGCACGGGTGAGCTCCTTCTGGAAGGTCCATCATTGGCGCGTTGTTACCTCAACAACCCAGAGAAAACCGCCCAATCTTTCATCTCCAATCCATCCTGGTCGCAAGAAGCTGAAATAAATATTGGTCAAAGTCGATTCTACAAGACTGGAGATTTAGTCCGATACAATTCTGATGCTGGATCGT
The DNA here is from genome assembly GCF_000003125.1 of Talaromyces stipitatus ATCC 10500. Classification (NCBI taxonomy): domain Eukaryota; kingdom Fungi; phylum Ascomycota; class Eurotiomycetes; order Eurotiales; family Trichocomaceae; genus Talaromyces; species Talaromyces stipitatus. The sequence continues at coordinate 779,498 of NW_002990117.1, read as the reverse complement.
TTGATTTTGTTGGGCGAAAGGATACCCAGGTGAAGTACCATGGACAACGAATTGAGCTGGGAGAGATCGAGTCGCATCTCATCAAATATCCAACTGTCAAGCATGGACTTGTACTGTTACCAAAGACTGGACCTGCGGCGCAGAAACTGGTCGCGATTTTCTCTTTCAGCGAAGGCGCGATTAAGGACTTCCCAGTGAATCCTTCACCTTTGAAAATGCTGGATATTTCTAATCGCGAAGAGCATATTTCCGATATCCGTGAAGCCATGTCCAGTATTTTGCCCGCATACATGATTCCATCCATATGGCTATGTATCGAGGCATTTCCCGTTCTCGCTTCTCGCAAGCTGGATCGGAAGACCGTATCCGGTTGGCTCGATACCCTGTCTGATGGGATCCTAGACTCTTTTAGACCCGTCGCCAATGACACAAACAAAAATATGGACCACGCACTGACGGATATTGAAGCTACATTGCGAGAGATATGGAGCGATGTGCTCAATATTCCCCTTTCCAAGACTAGCATACATCATAGTTTCCTCAGTCTCGGTGGTGACTCGATTACAGCCATGACCTGCATGAATCGCTGCAAACAACGAGGTATTGGGCTCACTGTGCAAGACATTCTTCGCAGCAGATCTATCCAAGAGCTCTCCAATTGCGTCAGATTGGTGGATGTCCAGAACGATTATCGAGAGGACATTGATGTTCCTTTTGATCTGTCGCCGATTCAGAAACTGCATTTTGAAGTTCGAAACGACGTTTTGGGACATTTCAACCAGAGTTTCTTCCTCCGAATCAACCATTTTGTCTCACCTGAGGATCTTCGCAATGCAATGAATGTCATAGTCAGTCGTCATTCGATGCTACGGGCTAGGTTCTTTTATGATGAACAACTGAAACAATGGAGGCAGCGTCTGAAAGGTCAGAATGAAGTGTCCTATCGCTTTAATGTTCACAAGCTGTCCTCTCGAGTGCAAGTTAAGAATGCTATTGCTGATAGTCAAGCAAGCCTCGACGCTGTGACTGGTCCTGTCGTAGCAATAGACCTGTTTCAGATGGAAGATCAAGATCGACTACTATCTCTGATTGGTCATCATTTGGTAGTTGACCTTGTTTCCTGGCGTGTGATTCTTGAAGACTTGGAGGAACTGCTTCTACATTCTCAGTCAAGCTCGCTTCTCGGCACCACACTTCCATATCAGAGCTGGAGTCGTCTCCAGTGGGAGCAGCTTTCTGATCTGAAAGAGGAGACAACCTCAAAAGCCCAAGACGTCCCGCTTTGCGATCTGTCATACTGGGGCATTAGCAATGCTGAGAATACGTACGGTCATGTCTCATGCGAAAGTTTCGAGCTTGATGCTAAAACGACCTCGATATTACTCAATGAGGCAAACTCTCCAGTCCGAACAGAGGCAGTTGACATTCTAGTTGCAGCATTGCTGTACTCATTTGCAAAGACCTTTACGGACCACGCGCTGCCAGTTATACACAATGAAGGACATGGACGCGAACCATGGGATAATTCGATTGATGTTTCTCGAACAGTTGGATGGTTCACAATCATTTATCCCATATTTGTGCAAGCTACCGCTCTTCGTGACTGGATTGATACTCTTATACAGGTGAAAGACTCTCGCAGGCGTGTCAAAGATAATGGAAGAGAGTACTTTGCTAAGAGTAGTCTCAGCGGTGAGAACATGAAGGTGTTCAAGCCAATGGAAATCACTTTCAACTACCTGGGCCGCTACCAACAACTCGAAAAGGCTGGTGCGCTCTTCAGCCCTGTGGAGGGCCTAGCTGGCGAGACAAGCCAGGGTGGTGGAGCAGCTGACTTTGCGAAGACTACGCCACGATTCGGTCTTTTTGAAATATCAGCTGTGATTGTCCAAGATGTTCTTAGGTTCACATTCTCGTTCAATGGGCATATGCGACATCAAGAAAGGATTAGGCAATGGGTTACAGACTGTCAGAATACGCTGGTTCAGATGACCAAAGATCTAGTCTCACGCCAACATCAACCGACACTCAGTGATTATCCACTCCTATCTTTGAATTACCCTGACCTGAAAGCACTCACTACTGAAAAGCTACCTGCCTTGGGTTTGGATTCCTTAGAAGACGTTGAAGATATATACCCTTGCTCCGCTATGCAGCGCGGTCTACTTTTGTCTACAACTAGAGACATATCTTTTTATGCCGTTCGAGGAACTTATGAAGTCAAAGGAGATAATGGCAGCAAGATTGACGCACATCTCCTTTCTCAAGCATGGCAACATGTGGTCGATCGACATGCAATGCTTCGTACCATTTTCGTGGAGAACATCAGCTCGGAAGATCTGTATTCTCAGGTCGTCCTTCGGAAGTATGACTGTTCAAGTCAAATTCTCAGTTGCAGCGATGAAGACAACGTCCGTGTGGTGCTTGATAATCATTCCATGCAGTCCGATAGGTGGAAACCATTACATAAATTCACCATCTGCGTTACTGAGATAGGAAAGGTCTTTTGCCGACTCGAGATGAGCCATGTCATCATGGACGGAACGTCAATTTCCATTATTCTACGGGACCTCGAAAAGGCCTATAGCGGTTGCCTTCAAAATGATCCAAAGCCACTTTTCAGTAATTTTGTTTCCTACCTGCAATCGCAGCCAAAGAATGATGCAATGGATTACTGGAAGTCCTATCTCTCTGGCATCGAGCCGTGCCACATGCCTGTGCTCAATGACGGATCATCCTCGTCGAGACAATATAGTACACTTCGTCTGGACTTCCAGAAGCTTGATCTTTTACAATCCGTTTGCGAGAAACACGGCTTGACCCTCGCAAATGCGCTTCATGGAGCATGGGCGCAAACACTTCGCTGCTACACAGGAAGTAACGATATATGCTTTGGTTATTTATTGTCGGAAAGAGATGTTCCCGTTGACATGGTCGAAGAGACAGTGGGCCCAATCATTAATATGCTTGCTTGTCGAGTTAATATGTCTTCAGAATCCATCCTTATGCGTCTTGTGGAAGGTATCCAAGCGGACTACATGGCAAGCATACCGTTCAAACATATCTCATTAGCTGATGTCCAACATGAATTGAACCTTTCTGGAACAGCTCTTTTCAACACCTGCCTCTCATATCGGAAGCTCCCGTCCACAGAGTCTGACAACATGCCATCTATACAATTCTCCCAGTGTGCAGGACTACATGATCCGACGGAGTACTTGGTCACAATCAACGTCGAAGCCTCAGATACGAATGCAGCGATCGACCTGGACTTTTGGACTGATATGCTTTCTCAAGCACAAGCCAAGAACATAGCAGACACCTTTATACAAGCGCTTGAAAACATCATCGAACAGCCAGAGACTCCGCTAGGCCAGTTGAATCACGTCCCTGCAAGCAATTGGCAGCAAATTGCAGAATGGAACAAGGATATGCCAGAAACGATTGAAATGTGTATTCACGAGGTGTTCGACGAGCAAGTGAGATTGAATCCCGAAGCGCCTGCAATCTGCTCCTGGGATGGTGAATTCACGTACTCCCAAGTCGATTCCCTTTCCACCCGCTTGTCATACTATCTCACCAACTTCGGTGTCATGCCTGAATCGTTCGTGGCATTGTGTTTTGATAAATCAGCCTACACAATTATCGCTATGATCGCTGTTTTAAAAGCAGGCGGAGCTTGTGTGCCGTTGGATGCTGGACATCCGAAAGCTGCCTTGGAATTGCGAGTGCTCGAGACAGGTGCCCAGGTTGTTCTTTCTTCTCCTTCTCGTACTCATCTTCTCGACGATGTCGTTCCTTATGCTATCCCGGTTGATGAAACGCTTTTTACTCAACTTGAGGAAATCGATCCATTCGTTATCAACAAACCCGCCCCTGAAAATTCTGCTTTTGTCATCTTCACTTCTGGAAGCACTGGGAAGCCGAAAGGCGTTGTTCTTGAACATCGAAGCTTGGTTACAAGTGCTGCGGCCCATGGCGCAGCTCTAGGAGTGGATCAGTCAACAAGGTTTCTTCAGTTCGCTTCTTACTCGTTCGACAACAGTCTCGAAGAGATATTCACAACTCTCATGAGAGGTGGTTGTGTTTGTGTTCCGTCAGAAGAGGATAGAATGAACAACCTGGCCAAGGCCATGAATGACCTGGATGTCAACTTCAGTGACATGACAGCTACAGTCGCAGCTTTTCTAAATCCTTCAGATGTTCCGAAACTGAAAGGTCTCGCTATTGGAGGAGAAGCTCCCACCAAAGAGATAAAAGACACATGGTGTAGTGTCCTGCGACTTCAAAACATTTATGGACCCACAGAATGCTCCATTAATTGCTGTCATAACCCAAACGTTGGACAGTCCAGTGATGTTACAAATATCGGCCGTGCTGTTGGTGGTGTCTCTTGGGTCGTTGATGCAAATGACCACAACAACTTGGTGCCAATTGGGTGTGTTGGAGAACTGCTCATAGAAGGACCTATCCTTGCTCGACACTATCTTCATAACCCAGAGAAGACTCAACAGAGCTTCATTGAGGACCCTTCCTTCATGGTGTCACTAGCTGATAAGATCGGTGATGCAGAAGTGTTCTCGCCTACGGGACATAGGATGTACAAAACGGGTGACTTGGTTCGATACAACTCTGACGGAACCCTGGTTTACCTTGGAAGAAAGGATACACAAGTCAAATTGAATGGCCAGAGAATCGAACTAGGTGAGATTGAACACCGGATTCAGAGCACTTTGCCTTCAGATGGCCAATGCTCGGTTGACCTCATCGTTCGTCGCAATGGGGACGTCGCAACAAAGGCTTTGGTAGTTTTCGTTTGTCTTGAAAGTGATAACAAGAAACCAACGCAGAGTGATGCGGACTTTATCCTTCCAATGACACCGTCTTTCCAGCTCATAGCTATGGATATAAAGTCCGCTCTCGCTTCCCAATTGCAGAGTTATATGGTTCCAAATGTCTATATACCGGTGTCCTTCTTCCCGATGACATCGTCCGGTAAGCTCAACAGGCGACAGCTTCGCACGACAGCGGAAGAGCTACTGTCACATGATGTATCATCCTACCGTCTAGGCGGAAGAAGTGGCCGAGAGCCCTCGACACACAACGAAAAAGTTCTCCAGAACTTATGGTCCACGCTTTTGTCCGTGGATGCTTCCCACATCAGCGCGGATGATACATTCTTCCGGCACGGAGGGGATTCTATATCGGCAATGAGACTCATCACGGCCGCAAGAAAGCAAGGCTACTCAATTAGCGTTGCAGATATTTTTCAGACGCCTAGGCTCTCTGAAATCGCACAGAAATTGGTATCGGTATCCACGTCTAGCGCCAATGAGACTGACGTGAAGATTTCTACGTTTTCTCTGCTCGATGGGAATGTTTCTGCTACAGGAATCAAGCGGGAAATCTCCACGACTTGTCAGATTTCCCCTGACCAGATCGAGGATGTACTACCATGCAGTGCAATTCAAGAAGGTTTGATCGTAATATCAAATTCTCAGCCAGGATCATACGTCACGCAGAATACCTACGAACTACCTGATTCTGTAGATATCCAACGGTTCAAAGCAGCTTGGCAGAAGCTATATCAGAGTGAGAGCATACTGAGGACTCGAATTATTCATACCAAGTCAAACGGATTTCTTCAGGTTGTTGTACGAGAAGAACTAGAATGGGGCTCCACTCTACCTCTTCCTCGTTCAGTCCCAGGTGCCAATGGGGGACGCTTGTCTCGGTACACCATCGCCAAAGATTCAACAGGCAGGCCACACTTCGTATGGACAGCTCATCATGCCATTTACGACGGTTGGAGTATTCCAAAGCTCTTGAGCAAACTCCAAAGGTACTATGAACACACTAATATGGCCATTGAACATGGTCCTTGCTCGTATTCGCACTTCATCAAGTACGTGTCCAATATACAGGCAGCTGAGTTGAAGGATTTTTGGGTTCAGCACCTCAACGGGTTCACTGCGGTGCAATTCCCGGCATTGCCGAATGCATCCTACAAGTCGAATCCCAAAACTCGACAAACCCTGAAATTCAATTTGCCGGAACACCGACCTACGGAAGTCACTCTGCCATCCCTGATCCGAGCAGCATGGGCTCTTACGGTTTCGATGTATTCGTATTCTGAGGATATTGTCTTCGGCGAGATTATGACAGGGCGTGATATTCCCGTTCCTGGAATTGATGATATGATCGGTCCTGCATTGTCAATAGTGCCCATGAGACTGCAAATAGATTCCGATCTTTCTGTTATCCGATTCTTGCAGCAAATGCAGGCCCAGACTGCTTCCATCATCCCATACCAGTCCGCTGGCTTGCAAAATATTCAAGGATTCAGTCAAGATGCTAAGTCGGCTTGTGAGTTTCGGACTCTTTTCTCCATTGCTCACGGAGAGAGTGATGACGTGGAAGGGGTTATGAGATTTTTGAGTGCCAATACTGGTGACGCAAACTTCTTCACATATCCATTAAACGTGTCATGCTTTATGTGGGAATCGGATCTGGAAGTGCAGATCCAGTTTGACAATCACATCATTCCACTCACTCAACTGAAGAGAGTCATGGGGCAGTTTGAGGCTACTCTGCACAAATTATGTATCGCAATGGCAGAGGAGAAGTTAAGCAGTATCGAAGTCATAGGCAACAGTGACATATCTCAAATCCAGAAATGGAACAATGAATTGAGCTTGACACGAGTTCATCGGTGTATCCACGATGTGATTGATGACAACATCAAATCGCGTCCAGATGCTTTAGCCATCGACTCCTGGGACGGAACATTCACTTATGCACAACTCGGTCATTATGCCACAGCTCTAGCAAACCACTTGAGGGTCCTTATAGGTAACGACAAGGAGCAGTTCATACCGATTTGCTTCGAGAAGTCAGCTTTTGCCGCTCTTTCAATGCTGGCCGTTATGAAAGCTGGTTATGCATTTGTTCCCATTGACCCTCAACATCCCAAAGCCCGGCGCCAGGAAATCGTTTCGGATATTGATGCAAAAGTCATACTTTGCTCTCCACGATATGTTGGGTCATGTCAAGAGGTGGTCGATCGAGCCCTTGCTGTTGATTTGGACCTGCTTGTATCGCTTCCAGAAGCAAGCACTTCACTTGGTAAATATGATGCTAAGACTGCAGCGTATGTTATCTTCACATCTGGAAGTACTGGAAAGCCAAAAGGCTGTATCAGTAAGTATTTTCGGTATACATGAGGTAGAAGTCTTAATCAGAAGTTTCTGACGATTATTTAGTTGAGCATGCTGGCTTCTGCTCTGGAGCTGTTAAGAATGGTCCTGCATTCTCCTTTTCGCCAACTTCACGAGTCCTTCAATTTGCGTCGTACACATTTGATGCTAGTCTTCTCGAGATCTTGACCGTTTTGGTCATCGGAGGATGCACATGTGTCCCTCACGATAGCACTCGTCTCAATGGCATTGCCAAGTTCATTAACGAAAAGAATGTCAATACCGCTCTTCTCACACCAAGTATGGCACAAACTATCAAACCGTCCGAAGTCCCGTGCCTTGAGAACCTAGCGCTTGTTGGTGAGGCAATGACACCCAACCACCTTGCTATCTGGGCAAATGAAGTTCGGCTGATTAACGGATATGGGCCTACTGAGACATCAATTGTTGCTGCTGCAAAACCATGTATGACTCTGGATACCGATTCATCCAACATCGGTTTACCGGTCGGCAATGCATGGATTGTAGATCCACGAAATCACGATAGATTGATGCCAATCGGTGCCATCGGTGAACTGCTGATTGAAGGCCCAACGTTGGCGAGAGGCTACCTCAACAACGAGCAGAAAACACAGGAAGTCTTCATCACAAACCCAGCATGGGGTGTCATCTCCGGCAATTCGCAACGGAGAATGTACAAGACTGGTGATCTAGTCAGATACGCACCTGACGACTCTGGAGAACTACTTTACGTCGGAAGAAAAGATAGTCAGGCGAAGCTTCATGGCCAGCGACTCGAGCTCGGAGAGATTGAGCACCACCTTAATGGCGACAATGATGTCTTGAATGCTATTGCCCTTCTTCCAAAGATGGGTAGATGCTCTAAGAAACTTGTGTCTGTACTATCTCTACGCAACTTCCAAGGGGGAGCTTTCGACGATAGCGAACTGCACATAGTCACAGATAAATCAGCGTTTGAAAAGCTTCGTCTCGTTCAGGATAGACTACGTGAAAAGGTCCCTGCTTATATGACCCCTTCCACCTGGGTTGTTTTGCAGCAAATGCCCCTACTACCTTCTGGGAAATTGAACAGGAAGTTAATTGATCAATCTATTGAGAACATTGATGATGCAACCTACGAAAGGATTACTTCTGCAGAGCAAACGAGCTCAACAGACAAGGTTGTGGTTATCACACAGACAGAGGCAACTTTAAGAAACATATGGGCGTCTGTTCTGAATCTTTCCCCTGAGAGCATCAGTTTGGATCGTTCATTTTTGCATCTGGTGAGTCTATTATACGGTACTCAACTCCTATCGAATAATACGCATACTAATCGTCAAAACAATCACAGGGTGGTGATAGTATGTCAGCGATGGCAGTAATGTCAAGGTGCCGAGGCCAGAATCTGGGTTTGACGGTAGAGAATATCATCACTTGCAAATCGATTCGCCATCTTGCTTCTCTGGTTACCTTACCGCAGAAAGCTGAACAAAACGAGGAAAATTATCATGAGTTCGATCTTTCGCCCATTCAAATCCTCTATTTCCAATGCATGAATGGTAAAACCACCCATTTCAATCAAAGTATCATGATCGATATCAGCGACTCTGTCTCCGAAGATCAAGTCAAAGGCGCAGTTTCGAAGCTAGTATCTGTGCACTCAATGCTCCGAGCTCGATTTTCTCGAGACAGAAACGGTATATGGAAGCAGCGTATCTTACAGGACACTCAATCCTCTTATGGTTTCCGTACCGTCGAACATTTTGATTCGGATGAACTCTCCGAAGAAGTCGAGGAGACACAGAAATCGCTGGATGTGACACAGGGACCTGTTATGGCAATTACGCTCTTCCAAGACCCTATAGAAGGATCGAAGCTTTTTATATGCGCCCATCATCTGGTTGTTGATGTGATTTCATGGGGTATCATTGTACGAGATCTGGAAGATTTGCTTCAAGGCCGTGCTATTGCGGGTGACCAGGGTATTTCCTTCCAAAAGTGGTGCAGATTACAGTTGGACTACGTCAAGGAAAAGAAAAATGCCAGCCTTCTTCCACTGGATGATATTCCAGCTGCAGATATGGAGTTTTGGGGCATGAAAGACACACCAAACACTTATGGAGAGGTCGTGATGGAGGAAATCGAATTGAACTCAACCATCACCAATGAATTATTGAAGATGATCAACGGTCCGCTCAACTGTGATGTCGTTGACATCTTACTGGCTGCATTACTAATATCTTTCCGTCGTGTATTTTCCAGTCGCAAGTCTATGCCATGCATCTACAACGAGGGGCATGGACGTGAGCCCTGGGACCCTAGCATTGATCTCTCCAACACAGTAGGATGGTTCACCACAATGAGCCCCGTCCATCTACCAGCAGACTTCAGCAATGCAGATGAGAATGACCTCCACAAGTGCATCAGCTGGGTTAAAGCACTCCGACGAAGAACCCCTGGAAAAGGAATGCCATACTTCGCTCAGCGATTACTGACATGGGAGGGCCGCGAACGATATCAACACCACTGGCCAATGGAAATGGCCTTTAATTATCTCGGTCAGCACAAAAAGGTCAAGGAGACAAAGAATCTTCTGCAGCTCGCCAACGGCACAGGGCAGTCAGTTAATTCGGTATCCGATATTGGTCCTGATTTTCCTCGCTTCTCATTGATCGAGATCTCTGCTGCTATAGTTAATGGAAGTCTGAAGATTTCTGTTTCGTACAACAAGGCCATGAAGAGGCAGGGCAGCATACGTCAATGGATTGGCGATTGCAGAGATCTAATCTGCCGGGCTCTAAGGAATTCCCAGGCGACGAAGACATTACCCAGCTTGGCCGACTTCCCTCTCCTCCCTCTCTCGTACAATACTATCAATAAGGTCACGAGAAGCTTACAAAACGCTGGCATTACATCTTTTGACAATATTGAAGATATCTATCCTTGTTCATCAATGCAACACGGAATACTGCTCAGCCAACTAAAAGACCCCAATACATATGCCTACCGCGCTATCTTCGAGGTTGACCTACCCTCTTTGCAAGGAAGGCTAGATGTTCAAAGACTAGCCGAGGCATGGCAGAGCGTTGTTGATCGCCACATGTCTCTCAGGACAACCTTCATTGATGGTAATCACGAAGCATCGCTTATGGACCAGGTGGTCTTCAAGACTTATCCCGCCAGAATTGACGTTCTCAAAGAAGCCGATGGCAATGCTAGACAGTTGCTTGCAGGGCTCTCAGATATAAACTTCAAGAACGGAAATCAACTTCACCGTCTCTCTATCTGTCCCGAGAAGACTGGACGAGTGTTCTGTCGCTTTGATATCAGCAATGCTATTGCGGATGGAACCTCCATGCCAATTATTTTCCGTGATCTCTCGCGAGCTTATATGGGACTTGCACCAGTCACTGAAAGAAAACCACAGTACAGTGACTTTGTTGGTCACTTGCTATGCAAGCCCAGGGAAAAAAGCGTGGCTTACTGGAAAAAGTATCTCTCAGGAAGCGAACCGTGTCTGTTCCCATCGCTTGTGAACGACCAGAAGAAAGATAAGTCTCTTGGTTCTGAAATCATCACCTTGAAGAACAACACAGCCATACGTGAACTTTGTAAGGGCATGGGAATCACAATGTCTGCAATCTTTCAGTTCGTGTGGGCTATGGTTCTGAGGACCTATACTGGCTCTGATGAGGTATGCTTCGGTTATATCAGCTCGGGTCGTGATGTCCCAGTTCAGGATATTGAAGATGCTGTTGGAGCTTTTATCAACATGCTCATCTACAAGATTCATCTGACGGATACTCTACCATTGGCAAAGGCGTTGAAAAAGACTCAACGAGACTTTATCAAGAGCATGGAACACCAAGCCGTGTCACTTGCAGAAGTGCAACATGCCCTCGGTCTAGCAGACACTCCTTTATTCAACACAGCATTCACTTTCCAGAGACGCAGTGGTCTCGATGTGGACTCTACACCTTCACTATCATTCAAGTCATTCGACTCCTATGACCCCAGCGAGTATAAAATAGCGGTTAATATTGAGATGATGGAGTCTGTGACTGAAGTTCATTTTAGTTACTGGCAGAACTACTTATCCAGTGCTCAAGCCAAGAACATAGCCGACACATTCGAACATATCATAAATGATATCACGAAATCCACCGAGCATGAACGAACTATTGGTGCCATTAGCACTGTTGGATCACTCAGTTGCCAGAATATGTGCCAATGGAACAGCATCCCCCCTGAGAAGGTGAATCGCTGTGTGCATGAAATGATCGAAGATCAGGTACGAGTTCTGCCAGTTATGGCTCAAGCGGTTGAGGCTTGGGATGCAAAGTTCACTTACGGAGAACTCGACTCTCTTGCCAACCGTCTTGCAACTGTCCTTGTCAGCCATGATGTTGGCCCCGAGGTTATTGTTCCTCTGTGTTTTGAAAAATCTGCATGGGCAATTGTCGCACAAATCGCTGTTCTCAAGGCAGGAGGTGCTTTTGTATCTCTCGATCCTTCACACCCCGAGGACAGACTGAAGAGCTTGGTTGAAGATGTTAATGGCTGTGTCGTGCTATCTTCAGCTCAGCAATTCGCCAAAATCTCCAAAATAGTTCCCAACACTATCATGGTGAATGATAGGTCTTTGGCTCAATTACCGAAAGCTACTCAACCAACACGGACTTCAGTCAGCCCAACAGATATTGCATATGTCATTTTCACTTCAGGGTCGACGGGCAAGCCTAAAGGAACGGTCATCGAGCATGGTCAATTCTGTACAGGTGCTTTGGCTCATGGCAAGGCCCTTCATATAAACTCTGAGACTAGATCATATCAGTTTGCCAACTACACTTTTGATGCCTCCATCTTGGACATACTAACTGTCCTCATTTTGGGTGGCTGCGTTTGCGTGCCTAGTGCCGAGGACCGTATGAACGATGTCGCTGGCAGTATTACTCGTCTACGTGCCAATTGGATGTGCATCACACCTTCCGTGGCTAGTACACTAAAACCAGAGAGTATTCCGACAATGAAGGTCATTGCTATGGGCGGTGAGAAGATGACCCCTGGCGCAATCGAGAAATGGTCGAAATCAGTTTGCCTCGTGGAAGCATACGGCCCCAGCGAGTGTTCAGTAGTGTGTGCTGCTGGAAGCAAGGTTGACAAGTCAGGTCAAATTGTCAATTTTGATCCTGCTATTATCGGTAAAGCTGTTGGTAGTCGATCTTGGGTTGTCGACCAACGCAACTACAACCGCCTCGTCCCAGTCGGCGCCATCGGCGAACTGGTAATTGAAGGCCATATCGTTGGTCGCGGATATTTGAACAATGAGAAAAAGACAAAGGAGGCCTTCATACAAGATCCAGCCTGGGCAGCGGATGACCAACTTAGAGCTCTTATTGCTCCTGGTACAAGAATGTATCGGACTGGTGACCTTGTTCGGTACAATGACGACGGCACGCTTACCTATATGGCAAGGATAGATATGCAAATCAAGCTCAACGGACAACGTATCGAGCTGGGTGAGATCGAATACCAATGCACCCAACATATGCCGGAAAATGTCCAGTTAGCGGTTGACTTGGTTGCGCCTGGTTCACATCCTGGACCAAAGAAACTTGCAATGTTCTTCAGCCTACGCGGTAAGGCTCAGGATCCGGCTTCAGGTAATGAGAAGATTCTCCTCGAGATGGATTCTGTGGCCCGCAGTGTCATTGAGTCTCTCGAGAAATCGGTTGCGAAAGTCCTCCCGTCATACATGATACCGCAGCTTTTCTTCCCTGTATCTGTCATACCCTTCACCAATTCAGGCAAACTTGACCGCCGGAAGCTGTTTGGTGAAATTAAAGATCTTTCCAGAGACGACCTCAAAAAATACTCCCTTTCAACTTCAGTCAAGAGGAAACCCCCAACAGATGAGCGACAAATCACCCTTCAGGGATTATGGGAGGAAGTCCTTGCCGTTCCAAAACACGCAATTGGAAGCGACGATAGTTTCTTTAGACTTGGCGGCGATTCTCTTGCTGCGATGAAACTTGTAGGTCTCGCCAGGTCGAGAGGCATTTCCTTGAGCGTGGTGGATATTTTCCGTCATCCTACCCTTGAGGAGATGTCCAATAAGTATCTACTGGCAGAAGCTGCTTCCAGCGTTTCAATCCCGCCTTTCAGTCTGTTACGGAACTCCGTTGGCAAAGATGAGATTATTGTTGAGATTGCAAATCAGTGCAATGTCGAAAAGGAGTCGATTGCTGATATCTATCCATGCAGTGCCCTTCAGGAAGGGTTGATCACATCGTCAGTTCAACAACAAGGGGCATATATTTCACGCAACATTCTGCGACTTGGCCCTGATGTTGATGTTGAGCGCTTCAAGGTTGCTTGGCAGCAATTGGTAGACGAATTTGATATCTTGCGAACTCGCATACCTCACACTGCCTCATCTGGCTTCTTGGAAGTTGTTCTGAAGCAGGAGCAGATCTCCTGGTATTACTATGATAACTTGGAGAGCACACTTGGTGATGCCTCAAAATTGTTCAACTCTCAAAGTGGCGTCCTGACTCGGTATATCTTGGTTCAAGAAAAGAATACTTCTGCTACCTATTTTGTATGGTTGATTCACCACGCTCTTTACGATGCCTGGGGACTGAATATTCTTCTCAAGAGGGTGCAGGAAATATATTACAACAACAGCGAGTCGACTCCAAAGATCTCTTACTCGTCTTTTATTTCCTACCTTGAGAGACAGAACCTGCAAGAGTCAGGTAACTTCTGGAAATCTTACCTGGCAAACCCCTCACCGACACATTTCCCTCCACTTGCCAACCAGATAGAGTCTCTTGGCGAGAATACCACGTCGAAGACCTTGACTCAAATGGTGGACATTCCACAACGATTCCTGAGTCTCGGTATCACTGTACCAATATTGATAAGAGCAGCCTGGGCACTTGTCCTGTCAAATCGTACACAGTCGACTGATGTTTGCTTCGGAGAGACCTTATCCGGTAGGAATATCGATGTCCCCGGTATCGCTGAACTCGCCGGCCCAGTACTGACCACAGTGCCTACTTATGTTCATGTCGATGCAAAATCCAAGATCAAGGATTATCTACTGGAGATCCAGAAGATATCCACAGAAATGATCTCACATCAGCACTTTGGCCTACAGCATATCAAGAAGCTGGGACAGGAGCAGGCTGCCGCTTGCCAATTTAGAAACTTGATCGTTGTTCAGACTGCTGATTCCGCTGATACTAACAAGTTGTGGGAAGTACAAGACAATGGGGACATTGGGAGCTTCTTCACTTATCCTCTTGTTGTGGAGTGCAAAACTGGTGAGGCCAGTATCGAGGTCAATTTCCACTACGATGAGAAAGTAATCACTCGATGGGAACTTGAGAGGATATCTTTCCAGTTGTCACATGTCCTACAGCAGCTTGGTTCCGTCAATAGTTCATCTACTGATCTGCTGGCAACTGTCGGCATGTTGAGTCCTGAGGACAAAAAGGAGATCAAATGGTTGATTAAGCGTAACCCCCAAGTCCTCGATACGTGCATCCATGATCTTTTTGCAGCGCAATGCCGAGCACAGGCAGATGCTCAAGCTGTCCATGCGTGGGATGGAGATCTTACATATGCTGACTTGAACAAGTACGCATCAAGCTTTGCAGCATATTTGAAGTCTCTCGGCGTCCAGCCTGAAGTCTTGGTTCCGTTGTGTTTGGATAAATCCGCGTGGACTATAGTTTCAATGTACGCCGTGCTGATGGCTGGAGGAGCAATTGTTCCTCTAGACCCTTCGCACCCTCTCGATAGACATAGGGAGATTGTCCAACAGACGGGTACGGATGTTTTATTGTATTCGTCAAAATACGAATCCAAATATGCAGGTATCGTCAAGCACGCTATTTCTATTGATGCGAACACAATAAGGAACATTCCCTCAAGACCCTTTGGACAAGAACGACTTTCCAGCGTGAAAGGTTCTAACGCTGCATACGTGATTTTCACATCTGGCAGCACAGGGAAACCGAAGGGCATCATTATTGAACACCGGGCATTCAACACAAGCTCTGTAGCCTTTGGCAGAGCCTTGGACATGAATAGCACAACTCGAGCTCTGCAATTTGCGTCTCTCAGTTTTGACGCTGCCATTATGGAGATATTCACCACTCTCACGGTTGGAGGTTGTGTCTGCGTCCCCAGTGAAGATGAACGTTTGCAAGACATTTCCGGAACTATCTGTCGAATGAACGTCACCTGGACCCTGCTTACATCTTCCGTCGCAAATTTGATTGATCCGGCATCTGTTCCATCGCTCAAGGTTCTTGTTTGTGGTGGCGAAGCGATGAGTCCCGAAGTCATTGCCAAGTGGTCTGACAAGGTGCATTTGATCAACGCTTACGGGCCATCTGAGGCTTCCGTTGTAGCGGTAGTCAATCCAGACGTAACAAAAGACGCGCCAAACAATATTGGTTATGGTATACAACCTACCACTACATGGATCGTCAATCCCGATGATCGCAATCAATTGACTCCTATGGGTTCTGTAGGTGAATTGGCCCTAGGTGGACCTACTCTTTCACGTGGATACCTAGGTGACACTATCAAGACGATGGCTGCTTTTATTGAGAATCCATCCTGGGCCAAAGAATTTGCAGCTGAGATTCCTGCGTATCAACGCATTCACTTGACAGGTGATTTGGTCAAATACCGGCATGACGGCTCTATAGACTTTATTGGCCGAAAAGACAATCAAGTAAAATTCAACGGTCAGAGAATGGAACTGGGAGAAATTGAGCACCGCCTGGAAACCGATTCTCATGTTCGTCATGTCATTGTCTCCGTTCCTCAGTCAGGACCTCTCCGGAAGCGACTTGTTGCAATTCTTTCTTTGAAAAATACGGCAGCTGGTCAGTCAGTTGTGACTTCGAAAACATGTCAACTTATCGAAAGAAGTGAGGAATTATCGCGAATCAAGAACAATCTAGCCTCACAGTTGCCATCCTACATGGTTCCACAGGCTTGGGCCGTCGTCAACGCGATACCCATGTTGGTATCTGGAAAGCTAGACAGGAAACTTGTCAAGAGCTGGATCGAGAATATCTCAGACGAGGTCTATCAGAAGGTGGTCGGTGCGGATGAAGTCGATACTGCCCCAGAAGACATGACCGGAGTTGTTTCAACCCTGAGAGAAATATGGGCACAGGTATTGAATCAACCTGTTGACAAGGTCAAGCCGAATCAGTCATTCCTAAACTTAGGTATACTTCCCTTATTTTGTCATAGTTTTTCGGCCTCTCCATTCAAGTTATTAACATAATACATTCAGGTGGTGACAGCATCACAGCAATGGCTGTTGTTTCGAGAAGCAGGAAGCATAACATCAAAGTCACTCTTCACGACATACTGCGTTCGCCTTCGCTGATCAAACTAGCCGAAACGGTGGAATCTAGCACTGTGGACATGCCAGACCATGTGGAAGTGTTGGACCAGAACTTTGGACTCTCTCCTATTCAGCAAATGTACTTCCTTGCTGCAAAAGGGCATCAAGGTAGCAGTCGATTCAATCAGAGCTTTACTCTTCGCTTGTCACGGTATATTAGTTCCGATGCTATGCGCTCAGCACTTCGGGCGATTGTTTCTGGTCACTCAATGCTTCGGGCACGGTTCAAATTAAACGCTACTGGAGAGTGGGAGCAACAAGTTTCAAGTGTAAGGCACCTTAACAATGGCGAAGGAAATAGAAATCTAACAGGATCTTAGGACATCAAATCTTCTTTTCGGTTCCGATACCACAATATAGAGTCACTGAGCGAAGCCATCAGGATGATAGGAGACAGCCAAAGAGACATCAATATCTACGATGGCCCAATAATAGTTGCAGACATGTTCGAAAAATCTAGCGATGAGCAGTACTTGTTCCTTGCTGCTCACCATCTGGTTGTTGATGTGGTCTCGTGGCGAATCATTACGCAGGATCTCGAAGACATTCTCGAGACTGGCTCTCTTCAGGTGGACAAAGCCCTTTCGTTCCAATCATGGTGTAAACTACAGTCGGAGCATGTCAAGCGAAGCGCTGCTGAGTACAAATTACCCTTCAAGGTGTTACCTACGAATCTTGGCTATTGGGGAGTGGAAAATGTTTCAAACACTTATGGTAATGTAAAACGACATACCTTTACTCTGGATGAAGGAATGACGACCTCTACTATGACCGCTTGCCATGAAGTCTTTGGCACTGAACCGGTAGATATTCTCCTGGCGGCCATCATTCACTCTTTTAGACTTGTTTTCACGGACAGATACCTGCCGACAGTCTTTAATGAAGGCCATGGAAGAGAGACGTGGGATTCAAAGATTGATCTCTCTCGTACTGTTGGATGGTTTACGAACATCTCGCCATTGCAGGTAGTGCTTGAGTCAGGTATGTTCGACCATTAAACGAAATGATTACTTATACTGATGTGGAATAGATGATGTACTCGATACTCTGAAAACGGTGAAGGATACCAGACGTATTTCTCAAGGAGCTGGAAACTCTTACCTGGCGCAACGTTTCTTCACTCCAAAAGATCGGCCTCTTTTATCTCACTCCGACGTACCAATGGAGATTCTTTTCAACTATCTTGGATCAATGCAACAGTTAGAACGTGACGACTCGATACTTCAAAACGCGGATATGGGATTGGAAAAGGCCAATCCTCTGGACGTTGGCGATATGGGACCCGAGACGACTCGGTTGGCGCTCTTCGAAATATCCGCCGCCGTTGTTCAACATCGTCTAGAATTCGCATTTATGTTCGGTGACCGCATGAAACGACACAGTGAAATCAATCGTTGGATTTCCGAATGCAAGTGGATTCTAGAGGAAATCGTTGTTCGACTGAGACGATGCACTCCTGAACCCACATTGAGCGATTATCCGTTACTTCCAATCAACTACGACGGACTCAAACGTTTGCTCAAAAACTCATTTCCACAAGCAGGTATCTCTCATTATAGGGAGGTGGAAGAAGTCTACCCCTGTTCCCCTGCACAAGAGGGCATGCTTCTCAGCCAGTTGCGTGACCCGAAGACATATTTGTTTCATGTTGTCTTTGAGGTGACAGGCTCAAATTCGCAAAGACCTGTTGACCCTATGAGGCTGATCGCCGCGTGGCAAAAGGTTGTTGACAGACATGCCGCATTACGCACAGTGTTTGTCAATAGCACTTACAAAGGAGGTTCCTTCGACCAAGCAGTTTTGAAGAATGTTGATGAGGATGTTATTCATATTGAGTGCGACGATTCTGCTATCATCAGCCAGCTCCAGTCAATCAGTCTATACGACAGGAACGTCAAACGGAAGCAGAAGATACCTCATCAACTAACCGTCTGCGTGACTCCCTCCGGAAGAGTGGTCATGAAAATTGAAGTCAATCATGCTGTTATCGATGGAGGCTCAACCCCTATTTTAATACGCGATCTCCAGCTCGCTTATGACGGACAACTTCCAGAAGGTCGTGGCCCCCTTTACTCTGACTACATTCGATTTGTGAAAAGCCGTTCACCAAAAGATGATATTGTCTACTGGAAACGATACTTGACTGGAATCCAAGCATGCTATTTCCCACGTCTGAAGTCTACATTCAGTAGCCAACGTCGTCTTGCTTCTCTACAGTTCAACTTCGACCATTGGCAAGATGTACAACGCTATTGCGAGAGAACAGGCGTGACGTTAGCGAACGTCATCCAAGCAGCATGGGCTCTGGTTCTTCGAAAATATACCAATTCTGATGATGTCTGCTTCGGCTATCTATCAGCTGGACGTGATGCACCGGTCAACAGAATACAAGAAACAATTGGTGTTTTTATCAACATGCTCTGCTGTCGAGTTCGCCTTTCTCCATCTCAGCTACTAGCGGAAATTCCAAGTCTCATTCAGGATGACTTCGTGCGAGCAATTCCTCATCAACGCTGTTCTTTGGCACAGGTACAGCACGAATTAGGGTTGCAAGGAAAGCAGATTTTCAACACAGCCTTGTCAATTCAGAATCATTCCTCATCTGATACTTCAGATGAGGGTTCTCTTATGTTTACACCCCAGGAGGCACACGACCCAAGCGAGGTAAGATCTTCTACTCCAATAATTTAGTTCTTGATGATCTTCTAACATTAATAGTATGCTGTCACTCTTAATATCGAGACCGGCAGGAATCAAGAAGGTATTGTCTTCCGTTACTGGACAGATATGCTCTCGAGCGATCATGCTTCAGATATTTCAAAGACCCTAGCCAACATCCTCCACTCCTTTGCTCGAGAACCGACAGAAACTATATCTCGACTTGACAAATGCAAGTCTGTTGAAATTGCCGAGACGAAGGCCGTAAACGTCGGACAGACGCCTGCTCAGCGAGAAGATAAACTGCACGACCTTCTGGAGAAGTATCCTAGTCTCCAGAATCTCATTGACGAGAGAGTTCGCATGATTGTACAACAAATGTTCAATTTGAGTCAACCAGGATCATTGAGACGGCATTTATCTAACGCTACGGAGCACGACGTCTTAGTGGCCCCTCATTCGGAATCCGATGCCATCTCAAGCATCTCCGACGATGTTTATAGGGAGGACATTGGCGAATCAGCAATTCCAGTTGCTGCTCATATCCATGAACGGGGAATGAAGGCCGATATAGAGGAAAAGCTTCTACGTCTCTGGAGTGACAAGCTTGGATTGCCTCTGGATTCCATAACCAGAGATGATAGCTTCTTTGACTTGGGAGGAGACAGTATTACGGCCATGGGGCTCGTTGGTGATGCGCGCGACGAAGGACTAATTTTGACAGTTGCAGATGTTTTCAGAAACCCCATATTCAAGGATATGGCAACTATGGCTCAAACCGCGAGTGAAAAGAGCTATGTCGAAGACGAGATTAACAACATGAATATGATGGGACAGCAGTCAGCTTTTACATCTGCCAAACCTGGTTTCTACGAAAGGTTTGCTCTCATCAAAGCCGCCAATATTGACGAAGCATTCTTACAGAAATACATTTGCCCTCGTGTGGGAGTGTTCAAAGGTGGTATAGTTGATATTCTTCCCGTCACAGACTTCCAGGCTCTGTCAATTACGGGTGCTCTTCTAGATTCGCGCTGGATGTTGAATTTCTTCTGCCTCGACGGTCGCGGTCCCCTTGATTTCCGACGACTAAAACAAAGCTGTTTCCGCGTGGTGCACGCTTTTGATATTCTGCGAACGGTCTTTGTTGCTTCCAAGGGACGATTTTTGCAGGTCATACTCCGTAAAGTTCGACCGGAGTTTTCTGTATACGAGACTGATGAAAGCCTCGATGAGTTTACCTCTGTCTTACAACAGCGAGACATCACCGAAGGAGTTAAACAGGGTGAGCCATTTGTACAGTTTGTGATTGTGCGGGAGAAGAATACGGACAGACATCGCATTATCCTTCGACTTTCTCACGCGCAGTACGATGGTGTGTCGCTTCCTAGAATACTGTCTGCCATCAAAGCAGGCTATGAAGGTGGACCCATTCCTTCACCAGCATCTTTTGCCAACTTTGTGCGTGAGTCGGCAAGAATCGTGACGACAGATCATTATCAACATTGGAGGAATTTGTTGAATGGATCAAGGATGACGGAGATTGTTAATCGACATGAGAACCTCGGATACAGGAGACTTCGGGCCAGCAATGAAGGTTTACGAAAGACTATAAGGGTTCCGTCCATGGCTCATGGAAACATCACTACCGCGACAGTCATCAAAGCTGCTTGGGCATTGACTCTAGCACGAATTACGGGAAGTGCAGACATTGTTTTCGGACATACAATCAGCGGCCGAAACACCGCAGCTATCACAGGCGTTGAATCTATGGTTGGACCATGCATGAATATCGTTCCGGTCCGGGTTCTGTTTGCCGAGAAATGGACAGTACTTGATCTTCTCCGATACATTCAAGATCAGCAAGTCGCCAACATGCCATATGAAGCACTTGGATTCAGACAAATCATCCACAAATGCACTGACTGGCCTCGCTCAACTAATTTTAGTACAGTGTTGCAGCATGATGCTGCCAACTCGTCAAATGAGATTCAACTCGGAGAAAACATTTACACTGTCAAGGCTGTCGGTAGCGACGAAGAAATGTCTGATTTCTCAGTCAATTCGAAATCGTTGGACCGGGATCGTGTCGAGATTATTCTTTCGTTCTCTGTGGATGAACATGTCACTATGCCACTTGCTCAAAGAGTCTTGGATATGCTCTGCGATACTGCAGAGAGTTTTACTGCAAATCCTGATATGGCACTTCCATCGCCTACTTCTCTTTGTGCACTTCCAATTCGAGATGCGAAGTCTGACAGCCAGCTGCCTCAAGGGGACATTAAGAAACAAGTGGAAGACAACTCACTCCAATCCTCCCAACTAGCCAACCTCACTCGAGCCGAAATTCTGGTCCTATCAGACGTTCTCCGGCGAGCATGGGAGCAAGTCCTCAGCGATACCAACCAAGCCAATGAAAAAGACACCAGCAACGTCCCACCACCTCTCAAACCAGACTCATCCTTCTTCGATCTCGGCGGCGACCTCATCGGGCTCGCGCAAGTAGCTTGGCTCCTCGAACAAGAAGACTTCACAGTCCGACTGGACGATCTAATCGAACATCCCACAATGATGGGTCAAATGGCGGCTCTCGTGCAATCAAACAGCGTCACGGCGAAACGGATGATGGCTTCGTATCATGCTGGTGTTGCTGCTTCATCTGCTGGTACTGATACGGCTGCGAGTGCGACTGACGGCAGTGTTGCTGGTGAGGAGCCACATTCCAGTAATATTAGCCATAAACCTGGTCAGTTACGGAAGTCGATGACTTGGGCGTCTGCGTTTGGGTTGGCGAGGAAGATTGTGAAAAGGAAGGTTGAAGTGGAGAGTTGATTGAGTTGAATTGGTAAAATGGGAAGACTATCGTTAAGATTTCCTTTTTGTTCATGTAGGTACTCTTTCGTGCCAGGAAGTTTGGTATGTTTTGTTGACTATCGAGATCTTACGACAATCGTTAAATTAGCATATTTCTTCTGTTTGTTAGAAGTTTTGTTTCAGATTAGCAATCGAATACATTTCATTGTTAATCCTGAACCGTCAGTACTCCTATCGAAATTAAGAATAGTTCTAAGCATATCATCTGGACCAATACCACCAGCAGGGTTCATTAAGAATGAAGCAAAAAATCAAACCCACAAGGGCGTAACCCTCTTCAAAAACTTCATAAACTTAAAAAATCCAACCGCCTGCTCAACGTTACCCTTAGGATCAACCACCGTCTCCGGGAATGCAATTCCAGCACCATGTAAGCCGGGAATAACCTCTCCCCGATCATCCAGAAACCCCCCGAATTCCGACTCCCATTTCAGGTCTTGTTGACGAGAGACGAGCGGCCGACCATTTCGACTGAGTTCAGGTAAAGCGTTCCGCTCATATCCTATCGCATATACTACATGGGAACATTCAGGCAAATGAGTCTGATAAAGCGCATCTTCCCTCGTCTTGTCACTCGTATCAATCTTCTCAATAAATCTACCAGCTACCGAAGTCTCCAGGCGGGAATCCTCGAGTTGCTCACGCGCAAATTGGGCTGCTTGGCCTTTTAACCCTGTGTTGTCGTACAAGATCCACCCACCTTCCATAAAGACGGCATATTTGAGTGGATTACGAGTAAACCATTTGAGGCGAATACTGGGGTGGCTGGTTTGAGCGAGATCGACTAGGTTCATGATTGCTAGGATTGCGCTGTGGGATCCGCCGATTACGGCGATTGTGGTTGGGATGTCTCGCGGTAGTACGTCGGAGAGAATGCTTGGTTTGAGGACTGTGTCGAGATTGAGTTCTTTGAGGGTCGGGGTTGATCCTGCAGCACCTGGTGTGGGTGCTGGGAGGGATTTTGGTGATGAGCCTGTGCAGAGGATCAGGCGGGGAGCTGATACTTCGATATTAGAGAATGGGTCTGTGGATTTGATTCGGATAGTCCATCTTGATTTCTATCAATAATTAGCACATACATCTTAACAAGGCAATATCCAAAGGAATTATTATACCTGATCTTCAAAATTTGCACTTGTCACTTCGCCGCGAAACGGAGAGACTTGTCTCATTTTCAATAGTCCCGCCGTAAGGTCCTTGACCATGTCCGCCGCATGGTGTAGAGAGCACGTCTCGTCTTGATCCAGTTTATTCATGACCGAGAACGCATTGGGTGTTTTGGTGGTTGACACTATGTTGCGCAGTGGTTGGACGCCTGTGGCGTATGAGCGGAAAAAGGAGACTTTGGTGTTACTATCACATAGTTAATAATTTAATCTGCGATATCAAATGAAGCAATTGTGGTGTTGATATGATGATTGAGCTTACGAAACCGGACGACTCGGCTCTACGCAAAGATGGGCATACCTGGGAACCTCGCGATATTTACTATTCACTCGTCCACCGTCGAATACAGGGTCTACCCAGGCGATCCTGGTTAGCCCTAATTCTAGGAGATTTCCGAGTGCTGCGACACCTGCTGGGCCAGCTCCGACTACCACTGCGGCATAGTTCTGAGAGATCAACCTGCTCATGATGACAGCCTGTAGTCCCGGATGCGATCCGCGTGTAGACAATCGGAACGGAATGAATAAAAGAAAGCAAGGGTCGCTCAGTAAAAATAAAAATCGGTAATTCTCATTCACAGAGTTCTATCAGAAACGGTGATATAGACAAGGATTGAACACAGTGTCGTCCTGAATTCAAAGATGAATCAAATGAATCGGCGGGATACGTCGTCTGATGGTGCGGGGACTCCCGATTCCGCAAAGAACGGCGACCTCGTGGTCACCGCTTTGGCAGGCACAACCGCAGATAAGACTAAGCAATTCTCTCGCACGAATGAGCGGACACGTGTGGTACCAAGATCCAATATCCTCTCATATCCAAAGCCGGGGATAGCCTTCACCGACAAGTAGTCTGCTCATCATGCAGTCATATCCGTATGTCCCTTTTCCCTCTTTTTTCTTTTTCTTTCCCTTTCAATCCTCAGGATATTCTCTTCGACCTTTTGAAATGTTTCTCGACCATTTCTGATATATCCAAGCATTTGTCGCTATTGTGGATTCGACAAGGGTTATCGGCCGAAAACTGACGCCTCGCACTGTTTAAGTACCCGGTTAGTTGGTGTAGCACATCCTCGCTATCTTTCATTGGTCAGTCATCTCGGGAAGACAACTTTGGCTTCCATGTCAAGTTCTAGTGGTCGCACGCTGACATCAACCATCACATCTTCAATGATGTCGCAAGGATAGTAACCAGTAACACCTTAGTAGAGCTTGAATATAGCTAACAAACAGAAAAATCTTGAAGAGAGAGAAAAGCAACGTCGTCTGGGGACCTGCTCCTTCTTTATATTTGGCCCTGTCCTAGAAAGGGTTTAGCGTGACCCTTAGCGCGGATGGCGTGATTGCTTCGATTGATGCCTTGGTGCCTTGGTGCCTTGGTGCCTTGTCCTGGCCTTAACTTCGTGCCTGGGATATGAGGCCGACAACTTTCCCGATTCAACCTTGCCAGTTCAACGACCATTCACGGCATGATCAACTACGTACATTCCATTCCTTGTTGATTACAAGGACCTGTGATATCAATCTAGAGTGCAAGATAAGAAGGACGTCCCGTCGGTAATACCATGCATATCCCGATAATGCCAATAGCACATTGTCCGCCATTTTCGCGAGCAACATATGGGCATTCCTCCAAATTTGGGACTCTTCTGTCGGTCAAGCATTGCGGCATCGATAATTCTATGATGTACAGAGTAGTCAAGCCTACTGGCTGACAACTGGGCGCACTTAGTGTCTGCCAGTCATGGTAAATATTTGCACAGCCTCAATTGAATAAGCCTCACGCGCAAGCCACATGACAAGGCAGAATGACCTGAGGCTGCGATACTATCATCACTTTTCCATGAACACGGCAGATCGCATTGTAGAAACAGAGTCTCGATTCAATGGCCACCCTATCAAGTTGCGTCACAACCGAGTTCTCAGCTGTTCTTCGTCCCTGACCGACGTAGTTCGGCAATATGACGAGATCTGCCGGCGTAGATAGGAATGCATTGAGAAGCAAGGCACACTGTAGTTACAGATGACGACCATATATAACATATATATAAATAAACAGAGACAGTAGTACTATAAAGAATGTTATCTCCATTGGCGGCAACAGCTTCCCTCTGATTGGCCAAACGCAGGCAAATTGAAACACAGAGGGGAGGTAGCCGCCGGAGCCTCATCTCCCAAGAAGGAACGTATCTCCCCGCTTTCTCAACTTTCATGCTTCTTCACATCTTCTCTCCAACTCAACCTCGCCGGGCTCAGCTGTCTGCCTTTGCTTGTATTTGCTTTTTCTTCGGTCGTTTTCGTATCAAGTACTACGACGTATCTCCTCTCTACTTTCATCTCATCATCTAGCACTGACCTACACCCCAGCGAGCAGTCAGTCCTATATAAGAAGACCACCGCCACACTTCAGCTCAGCCTCTTTTCTGTCATCTCAATTCTTGATTGACTTTGCATTGACACATAGCTTATCGCAGTCATATATTTATTCAGTCATACTGTCGCCCGGTTTTGCTTATATTACTCTGCTTTGTCTCCCGATTATTATTTTCTTCCGTTGAATACTTGCTCGCTTTGGAGCCGCTCTATATAGTACGCAGAATCACTTCCCGTGCAGCCTTACTTGGGAATGCATTGACTATTGGATTCTTGAGCGGGCGTACTCCTGCTTCGATCTGCACAGCCTGCCCCCAGTCGCGGGAAGCTGTCCATTCGCGACGCAGTAGCCAGCGCTAGGTCCGATCCCATCAACACGAGTGGTTATTTTCCCCCGCTACAGAACTGAAGGCACAAAAGGGAAGGCCCCTTTCTCTTCTTATATATACTTCCGAGTCATGGCCACCCAGGATCAGCTTAATCCACTCTCGGCATTTGTCCAACAAGCCTTTGAAGATCCCTATCTCTCAGGCCCTTCTGATCTGGAAGAGTTTGGTCTCGAACAGCAGCATCATACGCCAAGTGCTTCGTCTGCTGATCCGCCTAGTCGCTTATCGTCGTTATCGCCTGCTGATCAGAAATTATCGAACGATACGTCAATGCATAATTTCGACTTTAATGACTCTTCGTTCGATGATTCCAGGTATCTTGACTTTGACGAACCAGGATCCACTGATCCTCTTTTCTTCAACAACGACATGCTATCCGGGGAGGATGGACAGGTCTCGGCTTTTCCAAATGCAGATACTTATAAGAGCGAGTACCAAGAGAACGAGAGCCAGAACTTGTTGAATCATATTGGTGGTAATTCTAATTCTGCTGATACTACTGGACAACGCCAACCACAGCCCTCAAGGTTGGCCATTCCAGACGCTGCTCTTGACAACTCTCATGGACATAACCGTTCAAGGTCGGCACCATCGCTTAGTCCTATAGTGAAAATATCCCAGGTTCACCGAGGTGACTCTCCCACAAGAGAGGACGACGGATGGAGCCCACGCAAGAACAAGCGCTCGTCAGCTCACTTGTCTGCCGCGGATGATTCCATAGAGGACAGCGAAGAACTGGATCCAGAGGAAGAGTCGGGTAATGGCGAACGGAGCTTGTCGCCTTCTCGAGCCGAAGATGGTTCATGGATTCCGGATGCATCAACTGGTCATGGAGGCGTCGACCCCTACGCTCGTAATGATGAAATCGGCCCTAGCCCGAAAGATCTAGAGGAGCAACGTCAGCGTGCTGAGAAAGAAGTCGATATCCGTATATGGTCAGCCTCGGTATCTGTCGCGAATAGTGAAGCAGGCGATGAACCTAGCTCAGGGCCGCGTGGCAGAATCCGATCCGTCAGCGCCGTTGGGACACGACAGGATTACTTCAACCTGACCAGGCCTGACGACTCCCGCATTCCGGGACCCGGTCGACTCATACACGAACTAGACCCGGGAAGCGATTTTGAGACTTCCTCTAACGTATCGCATGCCGACTCACGCGACGGGCTACCCACTCTGGCGTACACACCAGAAGAGAATCAGCTTGCCGAACAACTCAATCGATCTTATCCATGGAAAGATCCACCTCAGTATTCGTTTCCACTGGCAATAAGGACTCAACCAGAGTCCTCGCGATCTGCAATGCAACTATACGAGGAAATGGCCAAAGAAATGGACAAGGTTTCTCGGGTTGGTACTTGGGGCTCGCGAAGGCTTAATGACGCCGAAGTCGACAGTTTCTTGAAATCAGATAGCTTCTTCAAGAATCTGTCTCTCAACAAAGCGGCTATACGCAAACTTTTACCCAAGCGAAGTAGCAGTTCTTTGAAAGATAAGAAACGACATTCTCGTCAGCCAAGCTTTGAACCAGAACCGTCCGATCCACCCCCCCAGAAGAAGGAATCAGGTATAGCTGCTAAGCTTTCGCGCCGGCCGAGCCTCAATCGCCACAAGTCATCCACTCACATCATGGCAGCTGCCATCGCTGGTACAATGGCAGCCAGTATTGGAAGCCATAACTCTCTCTCAGCAAGATCACCTGTGAGCCCTGGCGGGGGGACACTCAGTCCAGTGGCGCCTTGGATGGGTAAGAGAATGAGAAGCAAGAGTGAAGGTTCGGGACCAGTGCCGCCACTCGCACAACTTACCATACCGAACCTAGAACAACGGCAGGGAGCGGTACAACGACAGCCCTCTCCATTGATTGAGTCTCGGGCATCTGTAGGGTTGGATGGCGACGACGAAGAAGATGACGAGTCCCCTGACGACAAGGGAATCTTCATGGACCTAGCACCCTCTTCGCAGCAGATTGTACCAACATTGGAAGGCTTCAAACACCAGATTTCTCTCTTGGATCCACGACTTGAGCCGGCTCTACTACAACGTTTTGCCACGGAACAATTACGTCGTTACAAGAAGCTGATTGATGAGCTGGATAGGCATGCAAGATCAGTGGAAGCTGGGCACTGTGAGGCTAGCGAGAGATGCTTTGCATTGGGTGGCCGTGCCAAATTACTTCCTCCTCGAGCAAATGCCAAAGACCCTAGCGCTACGTATTGCCAGTTTCAGATTCCAGGCCATGAAAATAGTGATGATGACGATGAGTTTGACGATGAGAATAACCAATCTCTTGAGAACTCTGTTATCCCTGCCGTGTTTGCTGAGGGTATCCGGATACCTCCAGTCAAGCGGTTGCCCGCGGAATTTGAATGCTCGTTGTGTTTCAAGGTGAAAAAGATACAAAAGCCATCTGACTGGACGAAGCACATCTATGAGGATATATATCCATTTACTTGCACATTCCCTGAGTGTACGAGTGAACCAAAGTCATTCAAGCGCAAGGCCGACTGGGTACGCCACGAAACTGAGCGACACCGGCACCTGGAATGGTGGGCATGTAGCATGCACAACTGTGGACACAAATGCTTCCGAAAGAACAATTTTGTGCAACATTTACATCGAGAACATAGGTTTCCTGACCCTACTGCGAAAAAGAGCAAGGGCTCGGCGGCTAGTGGAAGTGGTAATACTGCTGCAGACGAGAGAGAGATCGCCAAAATGTGGAAACTGGTAGAAGAATGCCACCATGAGACGCAAAAGAGACCCGAGGAAGAGCCATGCCGGTTTTGCGGCAACGTTTGCAAGGACTGGAGGAAACTGATGGTGCATCTAGCGCGACACATGGAACGAATTGCCCTGCCTGTGCTACGACTTGCTGAAGAACACGCTTCATCGACCAATAATAAAACGATGAATATGTACGAGATTGCGCCAGCCCCGGCGCCTTCTATATCATACAGTTCCGTGGAAGAACCGAGCCTAAGTCTGAATACGGATATTATGACCAGACTCGGCAACCCCAACATCTCTGATAATAGTATCAGCAGTCCTATGATGATGCAGTACGATACTACTACTCAGCAAGCGCCACCTCACATGTTGTCCCCGACGATCAATATAGATATTTCTCCATCAGGCACGACATATCCACCAGCATCAGTCACATCATCCTATCTACAACCCCACTATACACCGGTCCACCGAAATTCCATGTCCTATCCGCCGCCAGCGCCCAACATGAATGTGATGGCAATCAGACAACCGACCACCATGTCAGCCGCGAACAGCAGTAATATCGGTCCAGCCATATTCCAGCAACAGCGACAACAGCAACTACATGTTTCAACAATCGGACTAGCCGGCCCCCAAGAGCCGCTTTATCAATCTCCACAAGACACATGTTTCAATCCTGACGACTATCTACCTACAACCACTACTTCCGCTGGAAACTACACATCCGCGCCTATGGTTACTTATACAATGACAACATCACCAGAAACAATGACGAGTAATGCAACGTACATGTCAAGAGCGCCAATTGCAGCAGCGGCGGCGGCACAAATGCAAGATAACGGTCATACGTATCCGCCTGCTACGTATCATTATCAATGACCCCACGGTTTGGATCATTGGATTATTGATGATAATTTATGTATTATGTCTGGATACCCTGTCTCTTCTCCCATATTTATTATTGGCTTTTTTTGCTTTTTCCCTGTTCTCATACGTCTCGTTTTTGTCTTTTGGTGTATAGAATTGTTATAATATATAATATATTGTATACGCTATATCATGGCTATGAGGAAATGATTCTTGATAACCTCTTGATTTTCTTATATACGGACTAGAGATTAAAGGCAATTGGGCATCCATCGTGCAAATCCTGAGTGCATATCAAAATCTCGGTGTATACATACCATCAGCCTTGTACCTCTTGTTGAAGGCATTGCCCTTATTCCAGATAACATATTTGCTGAGTAGATCCCACACACAAAGTTCAGGCTGAAAGTACCTTTCCCTGCTTTAGTCCGACCTGGCGGTGTACATTATTCTTTGCTTATTGGGATAATAATTCGACATATGCAGGGTGTCGGTACCTATCACAACATTAGGTGATACTATGTAGTGTTGGGTACAGCCTTGTGCAATATACATGCTGCATGGTTCAATAGGGGCGCCTAACGTGTCCAAAGCACTCTGTTCGTCATTGCATGGAGACCCTGGATTTGAGGCAAATTCCATCCTGGTCAGCTTCGTCTCTGTAGAGGCTCAAGCCATAGATATAAAAGGATGACTAGCTCCCGGGGGATATTCTTGGATATTAACCGTTGCATCCTCGAATATATTTCGCACCTTATGTTTCACAAAGAGTCATGAGCAAATTATTGCTCTCTTCTAGCGTCAATACCCAGGCGATGCAGTAGTCAGCATGTTTTCTGTTGGTGCCGCCGTGCATGCGCTAAGGGTGAAATTTACCCTTAGCCTCCGTGGGTCTCAGGGATACTGGGTGTTCTTCTCAGCAATTTTTGTTATCCGACCAATTAATATCATCCCATAAATTTGGCTTGTGACCTATGTGATTCACTGTTCACCCCACATACATGGCTTAAATAGGAAGGTCAGTGGCGATGCGATGTAGTTCTCGGCTTCATATTCAAGCCACGAGAATGATATCAAATCATCCTCGTCTTGGAAATGAGCAGGCTTTCCTTGCCGCCAATGCCGTCACGACTGTCACTGGTTCCAATGCTTCATCTTATTCTTATATGCTCGGTTCGGTAGGGACCCCTAGAAGAAAGAATACGTAATCGTGATCTGTATCAAGGAAAGGATATATGGACAATTCTCTCGGAAGATTTCCCTTCTTTGTTTACTCACGTAGCACGATGGCATCCAGCTGAAAGCTCAAAAGTGACACGTATCCGAATTGTCTTGCTTACCTCAGCTTCAATATCAGCTCTTATCCATGCCATTTCTTCTATCCCTCTCCCCCTGGCCTCAAGAACAGTTTTCGCCGTAAGCGTCTGGTGGAAATGGTTGGTCAAATCGAAAGCAGACTGATATAAACGGTGCACAATGTACAAGGAACGACAGGAGGCAGGACTCGATGCTGGCATCGAAACTTACCGAAACTATGAATTCGAGCATATAGGCCTTCAGTTCAGAAGACCTGACCTAGACAACGATAAGGGTCTATTCCCTGAATTCAACGTTCCCATCAGCTCCGGATATGTTTTCGGTCCCGTCAATCTTCCGGGTTTTTCAGATTCGTGGAACCCACTTCAAATAGAACATCCACCAATTCACGAGTCGAGAACTTATCCGTCCTCCGATGTCTATCCCCTCATAAAACGACCGAATACGTGGCCTCGTGTATACTCGGATTCGGGGTATGGGAGTCAATACAACGGAGACACACGGTCATCGATGAGTCTCCCGAGTAGTTTAGATACAAGGACTGAGGTATCACCTGATGACTGCCATACATATATCAAGAGCGTGACGGAACCAAGGCAACCTAGGACAGAATCAATCGAGGAGAATCAGCTGAGATGCACTCAATGCCCTTGGACAGGAAAGCTTCCATCCGAAATGAGGTTCAGTTTGCTTCTCCCAGTTTTATATAATCATTTCTGAAGGTGGTGGTTTAATTGACTTCGACTCGCCTAGGAAACACCTCGCACGACATCGAAAAAGCCATTTATGCGAAGAAAATCACTGCGGTAGAAGATTCGGTAGCTTGAACGATCTCGAAAGACACCGAAAGTCGGTTCACAATAAAAGCCCTCAATGTGGACCAAAGGAAATGTACAAGTGTTTTGGTCGGAATTGTAGGCATCCTGAGAAAGAGTGGCCGCGACTGGATAATTTCAAAGCCCATCTTCGACGCCAGCATGATGATCAAAATGTAGAAGACTTGGTCTCACAGTATGCCCACATCCCCTGATAGCAGGAAATATATTGGCTGATGGAGGCATAGGTCACGATTGTGGTATGAAAAGCGAAAGATTGAAGAAGAAGAGAAAAAGGAGAAATTGATTACGGAAGGTCCAGCCTCAGGCATCGAAGTGACTCCAAGGAAGGAGGCAACTCAATCTAACGTCGACACTTTGAAAACTCCCAGTCCTCTTGATAACGACGATAGTCTCAAGACTATCACACCATTTAAGATGTTACTGAGCTCGGGTCCTCATAATTCGGGAGATTACTTCGATGGTAGGCTAAAAGATTTGACACTCAATCCAATCGGGCATTCACAAAGCTTCCCTGGGAATATTTCTCCTGAAAACCTACAAACGCCGAATGACTCCTTCCCCAGTACACTTAAAACAGGCAGCTCATCACCTGTTCAGGCTGATATGAAACTGCCAAGCTTGCCTGATGTACTGGGAGATATTAGCTCGCAAGGACGCAATGATCTGGTATTTAGAAAGAGACCAGAGAGTACCCCTGAGAAACGCACTTTACCAGGTGTGGAATCCTTTGATCCTGGAGTAATGTCTGAGAAGGCTTTTGCTATAGCAGCCAAGTTGCAAAATGAGATGCATTGTCTCTCTCATGAAGAAAGAAAGGTAATAGCGTCAATCATAAATTTAGAAAAGACGCAAGAGAGGTCAAAAGAGGAGGACAGTTTTAGCAAAAGAGTTGACACACGTGAAGAACCGAGTCAAAGCGCAAAAGTAGTCTCCAAGAAAGAGGGTTTTACGTGCCAAACGTGCCAGAAGTCTTTCAGTCGACCGTCTACACTAAGGTACATCAGCCATCCTTTCTCTGTTGACTTGAGAATAAACCCTAACTTACCAGTTGACAGAAAGCACCAAAAGAGACATGAAAAGCCTTATGGATGCACATTTACGGGATGTTATAGCAGTTTTGGCAGTAAATCCGACTGGAAACGACATGAGAGCATGCAGCACTGCCACACGCAATCCTTCCGCTGTTCCTTGCCTCGTGACAAACACGACGAATGTG
Source organism: Talaromyces stipitatus ATCC 10500 (assembly GCF_000003125.1). NCBI lineage: Eukaryota > Fungi > Ascomycota > Eurotiomycetes > Eurotiales > Trichocomaceae > Talaromyces > Talaromyces stipitatus. The sequence continues at coordinate 746,434 of NW_002990117.1, read as the reverse complement.
CGAGGGTATTTCTTCGTGAACAAGAATTTCTCAAACATTTGGATATCGTCCACCATGGTCCTGGGCGTATGAAGAAACTACAACAGCTTGCTGATGGCCGTATCGGAGCCAACGACGCGGAATCAAAGTTCACTTACTGGTGTGGATTCTGTAAAGTGATCAAAATCGTGGAGAAGACCGGGGTAGAAGCTCTAAAAGAGCGTTTCGACCACATAGATTCACATTTTCAGAAAGGGGGAAATATCAAGAGATGGGTTCCAGCCAAGGGCCACACCGAAAAAGGGGCTCAAAAGAAGCGGGATAAGAGTCGAACGAAAGAAAGCAAAAGGACAATTACAAATCTAGAAGAGGATTCTCAGCGGCTCTATGATAATGGACACGATGATTGGGAGCTCAGCACCTACGAACAATGTCCGTCCAGCGAAGACGAGACTTTTACCGAGGTTGAGCCACGTGCTGAGAGCTATAGTATCAAGAATAAATTCCAGAAAAGCGAGTCTAACCAGACAGCCAAGGAGTTAAGAATCGTACACTGCGTGAGTGATGATCAGCTATAATTCCTCCCTCTTTTCGTATGTATGACAGCTCGCTGATTGGCCGCAGTGCCAGTGTTTGGATGGACCTCAGATGTTCATTAGCGAAAGCTGCCAGGGCTGTCAACATCATTTCTGCCCTGAATGCCGTCTTTAGATCTCGAGGTAATGTTTCTCCTCCAGCTCATAGCATCGGAGCGGAGAGTAGAGTCAAAAGTTTGGTCTACCGAACAGTGAGGTGTCGATATAACTTTATCATCCATGGACGTATATAAAATAACATTCAAGATCTCCGAAGCCCTGTACTAGTTACACGACAACGGTGCTGGCTGAGACAACCACATTTATAAAAGCATCCGAATTCTTACATTTTAAAATATAGATGCATTCCAAGGTTCCTACATGAAAGAGGCTCCCGTCCAAATTGTGGCCATCAGAAATATGAATTATATCCTGACTTTTACCTCACGAGCTGAAAATCAAATCCTAAAGCCTTCGAAAAGGGCTGCCATCCATCTTCAGTCGAGCTACAAGAACAAACACAGTAGATACAAGCGCAGTCCCAGCAGCATAAAAGATGGCCGGTTTATACGGCCCAATAGTTTTCGCCTGATTAGCTCCTGTGGCCTGGATCAAAAATCCAGCAATCGGAGCACCAAGAAAGTCACCCACGGACCATCCAGTGACAGCCATCCCAATCCCAACTGCTGCTTGACCTGGTCCCAAGAATCTGCCCACTGCCGTAGGCATCGTGACGAAAAATGCACCATTCGCTAGGCCGTTCAAAGCGGCAAAGAGGAGCAGTAGTGCCAGTGTCGAAGAGACTGGCCAGATTGCAAACATAGTGACTGAATTCAACACCATTGCGAAAAGCAGGGTATTCGTAGAACCGAATCTATCACATGCTATACCTGACACAAGACGCCCCAGTGCCATGCACGCACTGAAACAGGCCACAACCCCAGCCGCAGTTGACCCGCTCAGACCTAGAGATTAGGCAACATACGGCAGAAAGAATGCTGGCACATAAAGCGGGAATACACCAATTGCGCCAGCTGCAAATAAACAGGAAAAGGGCAGGCGCCTGAAAGTTGATAAATCAATCGAAGGTCCGTAGTAACTCGGTGCTCGCTCTTTGATCAACAATGCCGCTGGCACACCACTTGCCAACGACATCAAGCCCATGATGTGGAATGTCCAGGAAATTTCTACTCTTTCGATAAGCAGCTGGACTACGATCACCATGATCGTGGCTCCAATGCCTCCGCCTAGTTTCACTAGACCATTCGCTGTTCCCAGTCGAGTGCTGAACCATTGAACCGGTAGGCTGTTTGACATGGTATACATGAGTGCTCCACCCAGACCATACAGCACCCCAGAGACGAACAGACCACCAAGACTATTCACAGCGAGGCCACCAACTATATTACTAGCTCCAAAGAGCAGCGTCCCAATCAATACAGCCCATCGTGCTCCAATCAGGCGCGAAAGCCGGATACACACAAGACCCAAGGAAACAGTCAATACAAGGCCAAGTGAACCGACAAAAGTCAAAGTGCTAGTCGGAATTGTTTTCAGGGTGGTTTGTATCAGGCTACTCTGAAATATACCCCATGATCCGGCCCAGGCATTAACCCAGGAGGTCTGGATGAAGCAGGCAAAGACTATCGTCCAGCCGTAGCCGCCATCGGGGATTGCATCTACTGGCGGATGAGCAGAGGACGCCGGGGCGAATGCGTCATTTCCGGCTTGATTGTTTATTATGGTCGTGGTCGATTCTGGGATGGCTTGCAGGACGATGTTTTCTTGCCGGATTTCCATGTCATTAATGAGACTTGGTTGGTTCCGTGTTAAATCCGATGTCAGATTTAACAACGCTCAATTGAAATCTGTTCCAGAAACACTTTCACTTGATTCCCAGGAAGATAGAGCCTGCTAATATGATGCACTTGCAATTCCAAATCTTATATACGAGTCATTCACAGCGGGGACTACATCAGGCTTAGTGTGCATTAACATATAGATAAGGCGTGAAATCATGAGGCTAAATAAGACCATTTTTGCATGCTAATTTAACACCATTATATAATTGAAATACAGACAGCAATAACTAACTAGTATCTTTCAAGCAACCATGAGAGATCCGCCGAGGTATTTGTATTGCCCATTCAAGGGCATTCATATCGTGGACTAGTGCTTTCGACCTTAAATACAACCAATAACACGACTACTTCGCCTAATGAGAAATTCGTAAATCATGAAGCGCCAGGTACGTGATGGTCATTTCCATAAAGCTATTCACATAAGAACACAATATCTACAGTTTCGACTGCTCAGGCTCCCCAATCAAATCCAAAAACGCCTCATGAACCTGATCCGTCAAATCACTAGCCTGCAAACTTCTCCCCTTAGTCTCAAAAGCCCGTCTCGAGCAATCCCTCGTAATTGCACTTCCGGCATAGGCCGCTAAAAGGAGGGTTGTCGTAGGGGACATTTTTGTATCCTTATTCTCTAGTTCGGCTTGCACTTCGTCCTTGCTTTGTGCTGGGGTTTTATTTGAGGATTTCTCGCCTGTGTCCCATAGACCATCGTGGTATGCTGCGCGCCAGGCCATTAGTGTTCCAAGTGAACCGGTTAAGGTATCGCCCTGTCCACCACTTCTCTTCAATCCACCTCGGAGATCGGATATGATACTCGTGACACCATTAGAAATCACATCCTTAGACCCCTTCTGAATGATAGTAACTCCACCCAAGGCCTGGGAAAGCTTCTCGCACGCTTCTGACGCCTTGCTCAATTCCTTCTCATCATCCTGGTCCTTTGCAGTAGGTACCTGCACACCAAGAGCTTTCGCCAATCTACCAAACTCAACAACATTAGGGGTGAGAATGCATTCCTTATACCCCTTGACAAGATCCGGTTTCTCAATGACAAGCATCAATCCGTCAGCATCAAGGACAAAAGGCACTGATTTATTGCGTGCTTCTTTCATGATTTCTATCACGACTTTCTGAGTGACGCCGTCTCGGCCCAGGCCGGGTCCGATGACGAGCACGTGTAGACGTGGTAGCATGTCAAGAATGGGGCTGGCCAGAGATGCTAGATCTTTGGCGTCTGGTCCTGAGACTGATACAGTGCTGGGTAGAATGGGGTGGACCATTAGATTTGGTGAATATGCTTTTATTACCTGCGTACGTTAGAAGGCCACAAAATACGACAAACAGCTAATTACATACCGGTGCAGCTGATCTCTCGCAGATGACGTGACTCTGTAACATGTCAGATCAATTCATCTGAGGTGGTCAGAGGAGGACTCACCATATCGCAGCCTATATCTCGTCAGCATCAAGCCAGTATCATCAAGAAGAAGACACATACCTAACCTCGCAGAAGCCATTGCCGAAAAGTACGGTGCCCCCGTATAACTACCACAAATTCAGTATCCCATTCCATACAGTGGGACGAAAAAGTTTCCGCACCCCTGGCTATTGTACACTTGCCGAGGGGGGGTGCGGAAACATTTTTCGTGGTACTGTATATAAAATCAAAGTACAGGGTAGAGATGTACGTACTCAGCGCTCCCACCAATGACCGCAACACGACCCAATTGACCTTCAGACTGGTTAGCATCAATCACCATATTTAAATGAGGAGACATATACCTTTATGAAACTTTTCCAGCATCGGGGGAACCATTGTCCTCACCCGCGCAAGCAGGGTAGTGGACGGTGTCGTGATATGTATCGGCTTTACAGGCTCCATCTTACTTCCTCTAACTGCTTGTCCTGTGATTGCACTTATTCGAAAAGGCATTCGCTATTTTGTTGTTATTGTCTCAGGATGTTTGAATGTAGTCGAGGTGAGAACAAGCTTGTCTGATATCAGAGGATAGTGGGGCTATTGACAGTCGTGTGATGTCACCAGCAATATTTACCCTTAATGCTACTACTCAGGATATAGAATCTAGCAAGTCTGTATATCATATTATCTGATCGCTAACTGCTCGACTAGGTGAATTGCATAAATAAAAGCCTCCTCTAAACAGCACAGACCCGCTGAAATGCAATAATGATATGAAAAAGATAGGTATCTGATGCAGTATATCCTTTGCCGACGCCATGAACCGCAGGAAAGGATCAATGAGTAGAAAAAATAAATAAATAGAAAAAGAACACGTATCGCCATCCTCTGGAATAATCTCATCGCTTCGCCCTTGCCAACGCAGTCAGCTTCTGCCTTCTTTCCATCTTCGCCCGCTTTGCTTCCGCCTCCCTCCGTATATCCTCTTCGTCTTCTTTCTGAGCAGCACGAAGAGCGGCGATTTCTTCTTTCTCCATGTCTCCATACCCAGCTTCCATGTCTGAAGATTCATCGGAGTAATAATCGTCGTAATCGTCGTAAAAATCTCCTTCATCTTCCTCATCTGTACCTAGATATTCATCACGGCGAGGAGCCCGTCGCCGATCCGCATCCTTGTGTCTCGCAGGCAAGTTTGCCGTTCCCTTGTATGAAGGTTGGGCTGAACGCGCAGTTCCTTTGTAAGCGTTCTCCTCGGGCTCTCGCTTCTTAGCGGAGGCATCGAAACCAGGCTTTCCATCAACTCTCTTTGCATTAGGAGCCGGACTGACACCGTGTCGTTTCCCTGGGCGGGCCGCTTCCTTCCCTTTGGCGATCGCCTCCATGCGTCTTTTCATTTCTGTCTTGCTGATTTTTTCTTTTGGTAGAGCCGCTTGATGCTTCAACACGCCGACCTTGGGAGCCTCCTTTTGAACCGCTTTGGCTTTGGCCATCAAATCTGCAAATGATCCTTTTGGAGGTGGCTTCGCGGGTGCGGCCGGCGGGGTAGGCTTCTTCGCAACTGCCGGACGAGCGGCAGGCAACGGCGCTTTGGGTCGCGCCTTCACATCGCTACCATTTGCACTACCATTTGATGTGGACGATGGTTTCTCCAGTCGTCGAAGAGAATCCTCGGCTTTTCGTTTGATGCCCGCCGAGGTATTACTGCTGGTCGGTCTGGTAGATACAGGCGCTGAAGGTGTTAGCTTTCTGGGTTCAGATTTGTCGGGTGTTGGTCGCGGGGTTATTGGCGGGAGTGATGTTGGAGTTCCAGTCTCTATAGACGAGAGAACCGAACTGAGGAACTAGATGTTGTCAATATGAGTTGGCAAACCGAATCACAAGTACATACACTCATTATGATATGCTGTAGATATGTGCCTGACCTGAAACAAATCTGCGGAGTCTGTGTGTTTCTGAAGTGATATGATGTTTGTCTTTGTCTAACGCCACCAGGTACCGAGAGCGAACTTCATGATGTTTGATTGATCGTCAAATGATGATTTGAAAGACCCACTAAGGGGCGCAGATGTGAAATTGGCTCGAAAGTCAAAAGTCAAGTATCCGAACTGATCGAAAAGTCGTACGATGCCGTGGGAGTTGTCTAGGTGAGAGAGGAAAGTCTCGTTGATAAAGCAAAGTGACCTTTCTAGAACGTTGGTCACGTGAGAAACATCGAGTTCTGATTTGGAAGGCGGTAAACATAACCAGCCACACTTGCAGACTCGCTTACGGCAAGTCACCAGCCACAGGCCAATGGGGCTGCCGCACTTTTTCTTTTGTGGACAAACTCTTCCATCTCGATCTTCTATCACGATCATCTCACTCAACAACCTCGAACTCGACGTTTCAGTCTCCGCCCAACTTGCGGTTAAATCGATTGACTCTCCTGTTCGTTAATAAACGCATCAACTGTATGTCTTTACCTTCTTGACGGAAGTTTCGTGCATTCCTAAAGTGCAATCTTACTGATACGGAACTTTCTTCTACAGAAACCACATTCAAAATGAAGCACTTAGCGGCCTACCTCCTCCTCGGCCTTGCCGGTAACACCTCTCCTTCTGCCGAAGACATCAAGGGCGTCCTTGAGTCCGTTGGTATCGATGCCGATGAGGAACGTCTCGAGAAGCTCCTTTCCGAGCTCGAGGGCAAGGACATCCAGGAGGTTAGTCAATCTTCTATCTGGATATTATAAATTAGCAGCTAACAAGACTGCACAGTTGATTGCTGAGGGTTCTACCAAGCTCGCCTCCGTCCCCACCGGTGGTGCTGGTGGTGCTCCTGCTGCTGGTGGTGCCGCCGCTGGTGGTGCTGCTGCCGCCGAGGAGAAGGCCGAAGAAAAGGAAGAGGAGAAGGAAGAGTCCGACGAGGACATGGGATTCGGTCTTTTCGACTAAATGCAACAACCTCGAAAATGTATGCGAACCGAGACCAAAAACAAAAAGGGAAGGGAATGGCATTCTGGAGACTAAAGGCTATGTTTATGGACGACTTCAAGTGTTTATGGCGGAGTTTATTCTTTTCATACAATTTACATCTACCGTGATGCAGTTACGAATATGCATGTATGTCGAACGGCCATAGTCTGAATCCAGATGTCACAGTCTTCAGTAATTGGATTTTACAAGTACACTCGACGTAAATTGATTTAAGAGCATAATGACACCAGAAATACAGCTATAAAATTAATAGTCAAAGCTATCAGACAATGCTCTCTCCGTAATTGAATTCAGCAGTCCGTAGATGTATGTGTCCCAAAAAGGCTAGCGTCAGGGCTAGGGCTCATAACCTAAAGCGGTCGCTTAGGCGAATATCCACCCTTCAAACTCGACCGAAGACGCTCGCTGAAGCCCGTCCCGCCCGCCCTCTCTTTTAGATCTTTTTAGCGACCACGACAACATTTTTCCCCCTGGCTTTTCGATATCGTGAACTGTCGAAAAGCTACCTGAGGAAAAGCGACAATCGACAAGATGGCTGACCAGGAATACGTAAGTATACTTGTCTCTGATGCATGAGAGCTGGGTTGAAGGTTGGGAATGTCACATGGCTAACGATGATTCTTCTATAGAACGCCGAGGAGGCTGCCGGTACGTTATAAAATCTTTTCAGAACTTCTTTTGATGGTTATCGGGGTCTATGGTTTTCAACGATACATGGAGATATGGGTCAGGGCGATGAAAGGATGATAGATGATTGATTGCACGACTGGATGGGTAGAAGGACAAATCGCTGACGATGGTTCAATACAGAGTTGAAGAAGAAGAGACAATTCCGCAAGTTTTCCTACCGCGGTATCGAACTCGAGCAGTACGTACACCCAATTTTTCCAACATATTCATCGGATTGTTCATCAGATCGAACAATCCAATACGCAAGTGCAAGCAGATGTCCTGACTGGTATTAGACTCCTCGACCTCTCCTCCGAGGAACTCCGTGATCTCGTCCATGCCCGTGCTCGCCGCCGATTCAACCGTGGCTTGAAGCGCAAGCCCATGGGTCTCATCAAGAAGCTCCGCAAGGCCAAGCAGGAGGCCAAGCCCAACGAGAAGCCCGACCTCGTCAAGACACACCTCCGTGACATGATTGTCGTGCCTGAGATGATTGGCTCCGTTATCGGTATCTATTCTGGCAAGGAATTCAACCAGGTTGAGATCAAGCCTGAGATGGTTGGCCACTACCTCGGAGAATTCTCCATCTCATAGTACGTTCTCTTTGCCTATGGAAAGAAAAAGAAAATAAAAAGGAAGGAGGCCTAACGATGAATAGCAAACCCGTCAAGCACGGTAGACCCGGTATTGGTGCTACCCACTCCTCCCGTTTCATCCCCCTCAAGTAAACGTGTTTTACTTTTCTATAACAAAAACGACCTTTCAAAATACCAGAGAAAACTCACGCTATGCTATTATCGACCTTGGTTTTCATTTGTTCTGGAACCGGGAATGGGAACGCGAGTTTGATTGGTTTGGCTTTTCTTTTTCTAATTTATTCCAATGTCAAATAACTGCGTGAATGAATGGGCTTGATGCATGAGATCTTGATTCTGAAACTATGTAGTACGTATACGTAGTACGTATACGGTACGGTAAAGTATGCAGGATATATTGTAGTCTACCACATATTCCTCTTTTCCTGCTCCAAAGTCGCCACGACAATAGCCTCCATCTTCTTCAAATGCTCCTGAACATTCTTATCTCTGTTCCTCCCCAACATCCCGGCCTCCTCGAGATCCTCAGTCATCCATGGTATATGCCTCTCCGCATCCGATTTCATAAGTGGATTAGGCCACACAACCCCCTCCATCTTCTTCTTTGCATCCTGCACGCTGGTTCGGCACGTAATGTCTCCCGTCAGTATCCAATGAACAACCATATAGGCGTAAAAAAGGGGCGATATCTCGTGAATATTGAACAAGTGATCGTAGTCATCGTTGCTTGAACGCATTAATTCTGGACGCATATATTCATTGGCGTACATAAGGTGCCACACGAATTCGAGCGCGTGTTCACGGCGCATCGGATGGCACTCATCCGGATACTGCGCCGGATCAGTTCGTGAATGTCGAATCGCCGCGTCCACTGCGGACATCTTGTACAATTGATCCTTGGCTTTACTTGCCATGATCTCTGACCTGATTGCCGCGAGCGGTTGTTGTTGTGTATTTACCGCGTCCCAGTCTGCTTTTTCTGAGAGTATGCGAATCATACTACTCAACTTCCACGCTGATGTAAATCCGCTAGCGCTGTTGGCTTTGAGGATTTCGTCGATTTTTGCGTTAGTTTCTCGCTCATGTTCGGAGCGTTTAATGAGATCCTCTGGTTCTATGGTGGCTGCCTCGTGCAGACATTTGGGACATTGACACTCGAATCTGTAGCGTTCCTGGAGCTCATGTCTACGTGTCCCAACGGAGTAAGTAGTGTCAACATAGGAGATGAAGATTTGTTCATCCTTTGCAATTGGTCGTATGGCCCTGATATAGCATTTCCCCTTGGCAAATGAGTAACTAGCATTGGGGTCGCAGCTGTGGTTGAAGCGAGCGGGACCTGGATGGAAATATACACCACGTCTTCTACCAAACGCACTTGTCAAGCAAAACGAATTCGCGTTCAACTACATTCATCAGTACCTGAACGAGTCATAAAAGATAGCTGAGATAGACTCACTCTTCCAAATAAACTTGCAACCCACTTGTTATCCAGATCAGTCAAGTTACTATATTCTCGTAAAGCTTTGGCCATCAATAAATGATCTTTGGTCTCCTGACTCTCCACACAGTCATAAATTTTAGGATAAGTAAGAGCCAGGGACTCGCTATAAACTTCAGGAATAATTTTGTCGGCTCTCCGTAACATCAAGATCCTGAGAACAGCTCTGACAGGCAGTGGCAGGATCTTGGGGTACAGCTCTGCATAGGTTTTGCATTCCAATGAATGGCCAGCTTTCCAGTCTTTTCTTTGACAGTTCTGTTTATATTAGTTATCCCATCTGTTATTACCTACGGATGAAGAAAGTACCTTATCGCAGTAATAAACCACTTTGCATCGTGTACAAGCCTTGACCAAATCCGGCCTTCTGTTGTCGATACTCCCCGCTTTAGAAGTATCATAACAACCAGAACATATATTTTGCAATTGGGCTTCCTCCACAAGTGCAATCAGGGGATTATCAACGACAAGAACGTCAGCCCCTTTTTTGACATCGATCGTTGCGAACACGCCTTGTCCGATGGGGACGCCATTTTGTTCGGCGGGTCGGACCTCTGTGCGTTCTGAGTTTGCTGATGATTTGGATGTATCTTCTGGAGCGATTGGTGAATTTACGAATTTGGCGGGGTCAACGCCCGCAGTAAGGTTGCTCATGATGCCAATAACGATTGATCTAGTTGTTGAGAAAGAAACAAAGGAGGAATCGTTGTTTCGCGTTGAGTTTTACTTTATCGATAAGCCTCGACGCGTAGATTGATTGCGTTGCTTCTACCTCACGCACATTCCAATGATCTTAAGAGTAATATTTTTTTATTTTTTTTCTGGGGGGTTATTCCTTTTGAATTGATCCTGCAATTGGATTATGGGCTACACTGGGTAGTAGAAACAGCATCTTCGTTAAAAATGTACTCTTCTATCTTTATTCTCTCTCGCGGCAAACACATCACCCCGACATGGCCAGAAAGAATAAATAGGAGAGACGCCTGATAAACTGATGAATTTCAGCTAAGTATGAGCATTAATCCAATTATAAAAAAACTCTACGAGTGCAATGTTAAACTCTTGTACTAAGTATATGACCCCAACGAAATTAGGGTTCTTGCATGCCAACCCTAACTTCTACGCCAGACCCATGCTGAACCAGCCTCGACATCCATACAACCTTGAAAATGAGAGAAAATCGGACTACCAGATTAAGCCTCTACTCAAGCTAGTAATGGGAACTTCTTCCGTTTTCGTCTGTCATGGCATGTCATGTCATGCCATCACGGAAATCAGTCCCATTTGCCTCATCTGTCTACGTGGATGGCAAGATATAAGTACATCCTCTCATACCCAGGATATTTCCTCTACTTAGAATATACAGGACGCTTAACAGAACATAAACAATATTTCTAATTCAAGCATCAGATCAACATGTATCTAAAATCCCTCATACTCCTCGCAGCCAGCAACCTACTTTCCACCGGTAAGTCAGCCCTATACATACAGCCACGAATCCCTCCTAATTGAAACATTCGTACAGCAACCGCCGCCAAAATAGCAACCCAATCCGACGCCAACGCCCTGCCAGAAACGGTTGTAGACGGCATCGAAATCTCATCCACATATACCGGCGACCTGATCTTGCCGAATGTGACCAACGTCGTCGGAAACGTCACCTACGAGGGGCCTGATTTGGAGAACTTTGCTGCTCCATTACTTTCTCTGGTGGCGGGCACGTTTAATTTTACAGGGTCTTTTAGATTGTGCGTTTTTCTTTTGTCTCCTATTCGAGTTTATATTTTATGTGCTAACGATTAGATGAAGGATATCAATCCCAGCGATTACGCAAATCACCAAGGCACTAATTGTGGTGACATCGAATAGTTCATTTGATTGTGCACCTTTTCAGAAACTTGAGCAGGATGGTGTTGTTAACGGAGAGTTCACCTGTACAGTCTGAGATATACTTTTTGTACAATAGTGTTCATTTCGGGGTTAGGGCGGGTCTAGCTTATTAAGCCCATTAATCTGATCCATGTCTGTAAATCTCTAATTCGACCTCATTCACTTAAACGTTCCTGTGGCCTCAAGCAGAAAAATGGCCACCTCAGCAGAAAAACAACCCTGCACCCGCGAAAGAGCCATCTCCTCCATCCTCTCCTTCTACACCCTACTAAGTCAAATCCCTTACATCCCCGCCGACAAACTCATGATCCCACCGCAAACAACAGGCTGGCAAAACAACGAAGAACAGGGGATAAAAATCAATGAAACCGAACTACGCAGTCGCGGCAAAACCGACACTGTAATTGATACTCTACGACATTTACCCTATCTAGACCAGGAAATGTACGGACCTCATTGGACATTAGCTGATAATACCCTACACATCAACTATGCGCGCGGAGAGCTGTATTCTGCTTATTTGGAGCGGGATAGAGCCCTCCTCCCCTTGCCGGGACATATAATATGGCTAACAGAAGGTTACGAACGAGCCGGCGTTTATCTTTTGCTGAATACAGAAACATGGGAAATCATTGAATACACCCTATTAGGCGAAAGTATCGAAATAAATTACGATGCCTACGAAGCTCTACCCCCCGACAAGAGATGGACGGCTTATAGTGTGCTACCGGCGGATGAATATTTTGATTTATGGAGATGGAGACATTTGACGTTGCAGTTCTTGTTGGTTCCGGATTTGCAGGTTTTTAATGGTACAGGAAAGTGGTTTGTGAAGGATCCGAGAATGTTGTATGAGGAGAGTTTTGTACGGGATGATGATGATGACGACGAGGATGAGGATGAGGATTATGTTCCGGATGAATCTGGCTCTGAGTCTGAGGAAGACTCGGATATGGATGTGGATGACGATGATGAAATCGAGGAGGTCAATCAAGAACTCCAATCCCTTTCCCTCGATCAACAACCTATCCCTACCCCTCCCTCACCACCTCCAGTCTCGGAAAATTCAAAATCAAGGAGCTTCCTCCACAGATTCGCCCAACCCCTCGACAAAGACCGTATCAACAATACAACCCTCTACCTCAAACCCTGGTTTCTCAAAAACCGCGAAGAAATAATCCAAATAATCCAAATCTACGTTTCTCACGGCTGGCCCTTGCCCAACTACGAGTGGCGGGTATCAGGTCGTTATATCTCTGATAACTCAGACTTTGATCTGAGTGGCTTTGACAGAGAAGCCTGTCTAGCTGATATATCGCAATGGGTTCAAGCCCGGCGGGAGCGGGAACGAGCTGAATATCGTGCCGCGACTTGAACGGGAAGAAGCAGAAGCAACGAGAACAATAGCTGCGATATGTCGCAGATTGAAGAAATGGCTTTTGGATCCAGTTGAGAATCAGGAAGAGGAAAAGATTGATGCGGAGATTGTAGCGTATGGAGTTGCGGAATTGGATGAGTTGGAGAAAGTGGTAATTGCCTCGGATGATATTATTACCACGACCGGGGTAGGTAAAATTCTGAAAGGGATTGTGGATAGTAAGACGTTGAATGAGAGGAAGGATATGGCTGGGATATGTGACAGAGCCAGACGGATATTGAAGAATTGGGGAATATAAAACTCTGATCGTAAATGGAGATAATCAATTCCTTCCTACATCTTTTGAATGGTATAAACATTATAACAGATTCTAAACAATAACAACAAAAATAAACAAGACTAATTTTTACATCATTTTACCACCTGCAAAATCAGACCAGCTTCGTACTTCGGATGGGATTCCTTCTTCCTTGGGCAGTTTCTCATTCATGCATTGCGCGAAGAGGACGGCAGTCTATATCAGTCAGTAAATCATCGACCATCCACGAAAGAGAGAGGGGGTTACCTTTGGCTCCATAAACAACGGCACACCAAAATCCACCGCATTCCGACGCATCACGTAATCCTCATCCAACAACGTCTTACCACGATGCTTGGCCAAGTTGAACACACCACGAATATCGTACTTTTGGAACACTTCACGGAGAGCACGTTTATCCTCCTTGGGGAATTCAATGACTTCAATATTGATAGGATTCTTGGCGCGAGACTCCAATTGAGCCTTGACTTCAGGACTGGCAGCGTACAATTTGTAGTTCAAGGGTTGCAAATACTCCACAATCTTAGATAGAGAATCGATATAGTCACCGCCAAACAAGAGACCTTCACCGAGTTGAGGAAGACGGAAGTTCATAGTTGATTGTAATGAAGCCCAGTAGGCTTCGACGAGGTCCTTGCCGAAACAAGCTATTTCACCGGTACTGGCCATTTCGACGCCCAAGAAGGGGTCGGCGCCAGCGAGACGGGTCCAGCTGAATTGGGGTACTTTGGTGGCGACGTAATCGCGTTTGGTGGTCATGAGGTCAACGGGTTCGGGCACGTCACGGCCAACGAGGGCTTTGGTTGCGACATCGATAAAGTTTGTGCCGAGGACTTTGCTGACGAAGGGGAATGATCGGGAGGCACGCAAGTTACATTCAATGACCTTCAACAGGGGCTCGCCACCGTCGGGATTATCAGCCTTGATGATTTGCATGTTGAAGGGTCCGGTGATGTTCCATGCTTTGGCGACTTTTTCGGCGATTTCCTTGACGCGGTCCATCACGGACTGCTCGAGAGATGTTGGGGGCAGGACAAGAGTGGCATCACCAGAGTGGACACCGGCGTTTTCGACGTGCTCACTGACAGCGTGCAAGATCAACTTTCCATTAGAGCCGACGGCATCAACATCGATTTCTTGAGCACCTTCAATGAATTTTGTAATGACAACGGGGTGATCGGGAGACACGGAGCTGGCATTGAGAAGCTTCTCATGCAATTCATCCTGGCTGTATATGACGCTCATGGCAGCACCGGACAGAACGTAACTGGGACGGACCAGCACAGGATATCCAACAGTTTCGGCAAACTTCTCGGCTTCAGAGACAGACGTGAGTTCCTTCCAGGCAGGTTGGTCAACACCGATGCTGTCCAGAATTTGAGAGAACTTGTGACGATCCTCAGCCTTGTCGATATCAGCTGGATCAGTACCGAGAACATGAGCGCCGCCCTTTTCTTGCAAGCGAAGGGCAATGTTCTGAGGAAGCTGACCGCCGACAGAGACAACAACGCCGCTGGCGTTTTCCAATTCGTAGATATCCATAACACGTTCGTAGCTGAGTTCTTCAAAGTACAGCTTATCGGCAGTGTCGAAATCAGTCGAGTAGGTTTCCGGGTTGTAGTTGATCATGACAGTCTTCTTGCCCATATTTCTCAAAGACAAGGTAGCGTTGACAGCACACCAGTCGAACTCGACGGAGCTACCGATACGGTAGACACCGCTGCCAAGAATGATAGTGCCGTGGTCATCAAAGGTGACGTCGTGGGAAGAGGCGTTGTACGTAGTGTAGAGGTAATTGGTATCAGCAGGAAACTCAGCAGCAAGAGTATCAATCTTCTTGACCCATGGTCGGATGCCGAAGCTCAATCGGCGAGCGCGAACATCGTCTTCTGTAGATCCAACGCACATGGCAATCTGCTTGTCAGAGAAACCCAATTTCTTGGCCTTGGTAAGAATCTCCTTCTTGAGACCAAAGAGACTGCCGATCTCCTTGAGCTCGTTCTGGCAGTCGACAATGTTCTGAAGCTTGTACAAGAACCACTTGTCAATCTTGGTCAGCTCATGTACTTTGTCGACGGAGTAGTTCTCGTGAAGCATAGCCTGACCAACAGCTAACCATCGGCGGTCAGTTGGGTTTCTGAGTGTCTCGTCAAGATCCTCAAAGTGATCACCCTGGAATCCGACGAATCGGGGATCAACCTGACGAATAGCCTTTTGGAACGATTCTTCAAATGTACGACCAATAGCCATGACCTCACCGACAGATTTCATGGCACTTCCAATATCACGCTTGACGTGCTGGAATTTGCTCAAATCCCATCGGGGGATCTTTGTGACAATGTAGTCCAAACTGGGCTCGAAGTTGGCAGTAGTAGTCTTGGTGACGGCATTAGGCAATTCGGGAAGAGAGTGCCCCAATCCAATCTTGGCCGCGGTGTATGCCAATGGGTAACCAGTCGCCTTGGAGGCCAGAGCCGAAGAACGAGACAGACGGGCATTAACCTCAATGACTCTGTAGTCTAGACCATCTGGTTGCAGAGCATACTGAACATTGCACTCTCCCACAACACCAAGATGGCGGACAATCTTGATAGCAGCGGTACGAAGCATGTGATATTCCTCATCGGAAAGGGTCTGGCTGGGTGCAACGACAATACTGTCGCCGGTGTGGATTCCAAGAGGGTCGAAGTTCTCCATGTTGCAAACAGTAATACAGTTGTTCTTTGCGTCACGAACTACCTCATATTCAACCTCTTTCCAGCCCTTGAGGGATTTCTCCACCAAAATCTGAGGCGCAAGACTGAGCGATCGCGAAGACAAATTCTTCAATTCCTCACGGTTGCTAGCGAATCCAGATCCGAGACCGCCCAAAGCATACGCGGACCGAACAATGATGGGGTACCCGATCTTGTCAGCAGCTTCCAGAGCTTCATCGACAGTATTGCAAGCAATAGATTCCGCAATGGGGATGTTGATCTCATTCAAAGCCTTGGCGAACAGATCACGGTCCTCACTAGTCTCCAAAGTTCGGATGCTAGTTCCCAACACTCTGACGCCGTATCGCTCAAAGATACCCATGCGATTCATCTGGACACCCAAATTGAGAGCGGTCTGACCGCCAAAGCTGAGGAAGATCCCATCGGGCTGCTCTCGCTCGATCACGTGAGTCACATATTCGGGCGTGACTGGGAGATAGTATACTTCGTCGGCCAACTTGTGGTCTGTTTGAATCGTAGCGATGTTGGGGTTGATGAGGACGGACTTGACGCCGGCCTCTTTGAGGGCTTTGAGAGCTTGGGAACCTACTCACATTAGCCTCTAAGCATCGAACTGGTGAGAATAGGAAAATACCAGAGTAATCGAATTCTCCAGCCTGGCCAATACTCAAACCGCCACTACCAATGACCAGCACTTTCTTCACATCGACCAAATCAGGCGACGAATTGACCGCACCACTGGCCAAATACGATTCCGCTTTTGGCGGAGCCTCGGAGGCCAATCTGTGCAGACAACTGGAAAACAACCGCAATTGTTGTGATCGGAGAGACGAATTAAGAGCATTTTGTTTTAGGCGAAGAGCGGCTGAGGTAACTGATCGAGAAGAGGTAGGGATTTTGGCGAGGGAAGAGGTAGAGAAGGAGCGGAGAGTGGCTGCGCGTGAGGATTCAATGAGACATCGTTGTCGAAGGAGAGAGGCTGCCTGCTGCCCGCAGCGAGCAGAGAGAGCCATTGCGCAATGCGCAGCTGATTGATTAGCTTGTTTTGTATCTTCAATTGGTGTCAGTGTATAGAAGGGCACGATGACTCCGTGTATCAACACATCCACATGAACACAAACAAACAAGCAGTTGAAGATGCGAAGAAAAAGAGACTTACAATAAATCCAATTCTGATCTATGAGTCACACGAGTCTTGGCCCGAGCAAAGCAAGAAAAGGCAACTCTCAACGGAAAAGAGAAGAAAAGAAAAAAAGAGGATGCTATTCCTAAGGTCGCAAAAAGTGCAAAAATTGGTTCGAAAAATCGGAGCGATCTGATTCGATCCGCGCCTCCGATAAGAACTCCGGTGTGCGGACCCTAAACCCAAAGAAAAAATTGCTGGGACTTTTTTCTTCTTTTCCTTCTTTTCCTCCTTTTTCTCTCTCCGCTCCGCTAGGGACAGTATGACTCAAAGCTTCGATGACGAGTTGGCTTGGGCTATGCGTTTCAATGTGGGCTTTTTAATCTTTTCTTGGGCAATCGTGGGAGATCTTTGTTCAATTGGGTTTTTGAAGGCTCCTTGATATGACTAACCCCCGACATACTACATAGTTACATGAGTACGTATATTCAAGTATACTGGTATGGCCATGCTCGCAAGCTGATAATTTCCCCGCGGTCCTATTCACAATAATGTAATGGCGTTACTACAAGAAATATTAATCTGGAGTAGTGAGTCACTGAGTGGTTCCAGCCAGTGTCATCGGAATGTGTGTCCCACTTTTGATCCGTATCTCTATATCCACCCCCGTGAATATCTATTTCTTTAAGCTCACAAACGCGCTATTCAATTCCAACCCGTCCATCAAGTGCAGACCATGGTCCTTTCTTTTGGTGTGTTTGCTCACTCCGCTTCGCTCTGACTTTACGAGGTTGAACTTCCGCCGTCCAAATATCACTCTCTTGGTGGGCATCCGTATAATCCTTGTCCTCGGTAGTCGCCCTCCGCTCCTGATGCAATAAATCATAGATTTGCTGTAGCATCTCGGAAGCCATATCTGCCATTTCGGCTCCGTGCTCGATTCTCTGTTGTATGTAATCACTTTCATTAGACCTCGCAGCTTCAGCGGCGAACGCCCACGCCTCAGCACGTTCCAAGACATCATCCCGCGGCTTGCCTCCCTTCTCCTGTCGTAATCCACTCGAAGTAGGCGTGATATGTCTGAATTTCGAGTGGCGCGCTAGAAGAGGATACTCAGGCAACAAATGGCTTTCCTGACTCAATCGATCCAAAGTATGTTTGAAATTGGTTCTCTCCTTTGTCAGCATCCCAGCCAAGTATGATCGTTGTAAAGCCAGTGATTTTTGATATTTGGTCGCGGGTAGAATGTGCTCCGACACGGTCCGAAATACGTCAATCGAACCCCATTCCTCTGTCTCGTTTGTAACCGGGGCTTCTGCAGGCTTAATCGCTGGTAGATTCGTGGCTGCGCTTCTAGACGGTTGAGACAAAGCCGATACTGCCTCGAGCAACGTCTTGCGCGCTGCAATGTATGCTGTATACTGTGCCCGAATTCGTGCTTTATATTCTGCAGCTGCGAGCTGCGACGTTTCGGTGCTGCTTGTTGTGCACTCTCCGTGCTGTAGTTGGTTCGTATCGTCTTCCGTACCCGTGATAGCTAGCTTATCCTCCACCCACTGGACAAGTTCATCACGGGTCCTCTGCAGCGCGCGAATCTTGTTGTCACCGACATCGCTATCGGCAAGTCGTGTCGCCTGTCGATCTTGTAATTGCTTAAGCAGATATTGTTCTCTAGCGAGCTTCTCCTTGGCTCGAACCACAGTTTTCTCCAGTTTTGATATCAATTCTTGAACATTATTACCGGCGCCATCTGTCGGTCCGTCTGCCTTTTCTCTTAGTAGCCCGTCCAGATCGATACGAGTCGAGTCGCTCTGCCCGGTTGGTGGTTCAGATGTCGCAGTCCATTCCTTCAAGTGGATATCGAATACCTGCAATTTCTCGTATCGGCGACGTTCCCGGAGGAGAGCTAAATAATCGTTCAGCGCTGATTGACTGTCGGAAGTAGTGTTAGGCACAGTTCTCGAGTCAACAGCTGACTTTTTGGCCCGTCTAGATGTAATCCGATCGACCAGGTCATTGTATTCACGTCTCACAGCAATATTCTCTTGAAGCGCTTTCAAGTATTCCTTTCTTACACCAGTAACCTCGGGAGGGATCCGTTTAACATTGACGCTCGCATGGTTCGGAACGACAAGTGCGAGGTGCGAAGCGGGAAAATCACTATTGTCGTCATGGCCGTCAGTCGGGACAATGTGCGATTGCAAGTAGAGAGTCAACGCCTGGCGAATGCGGAGAGCGTCCTGCCGAGGTCGCAGGTAGGGAGCTAGTTGTTTTGCAGACGCGGGGATATTGCTATCTTCATCTCGGCTCATGTTGTCTGCTTTGCAGGAGTGTCCCCCTTTCATCGATTGTGATGGTATTTCCTCATCGGGGTTGGTTGGTGGCTTAGCATCAGCACGTGATCTAAGCTAACCGGATCCGTGTTATTATCAGGGGTCTAATAATAGCATGGATCTGTGATCACTGATCTCGCTTCAGATCTCTAGATTGAGATACATTGTGGCGGTCGCAGGCGTTCGTCGGTGATTGCTCTACGTACGTGACCCTGTAACACCCATGGCTTGACTGGACACGATTCAACGACAAAAGATGAAAGGCAGAAATAAATCGATGCCAGCTGTCGTCTCAGTGATTGGCCGCGAGGCTGCAAATACCGCTTTTACTCCGTTCTGCCAAGTTACTTCATCATTACGGTGGTAAAAACGTGCAAATACGCAATTTTTAAGGTTTTGATTCAGGCTTTTTGCTGGTTTGGGGCGTCTGATTGGTCGGCTCAGGATCCATTGCCGTTTTGCGTCCACGATGGCCAGGAACAGGACTCTGATTGGTCAATTCTTTTGTTGATAGTTTCAACCTAAGACGACCCTTTTTTTACCATACATTCATTCCCTATTCAGTAAAATACAGACAGTCAAGACATGAATATCAAAACATCCAATTATCCCGTCACACAAAGGACAATATACGAGTCTGTACTCCGTACAACATCATTGATTGCAGGATGCACGGGCATCTTATGCGATCGGCGTGGTAAGATTATAAGAAATTAAACGGAGACTCGTCGCAGCGGATGCCGCTCCGTCCCGCCACCAATCAGCCAGCTCAGCCTGAGCCCACCCCACCAGGCAATCGTGAAGCAGGATTCACTGATTCAGCTTTTCTGACTACGTATTTTCTTCTGGCTACTATTTAACATCATCTCATTCCATCTTTTCTGTTCTGTTCTCTGCTGATATCCTCTACGCCGCCGCTTCCGATCATCCCAGCTATTGACAGCCGCATCGGGATCGTGCAGATCCGCTTCCAGAAGCTCACATTCCAATTACATCGTCCTCGACTTGACCGGCTGATATTTATACGCTGTGCGATTATCACGATTACTTGCATGAACGTATCACTGGCTCGATAATATCGCAATATCAAATTAACGGATCAACTGCTTGACTCCATCTTGATCTGTCTAAGCGCAATATGGCCACCATCACAGAACGGTTCCAAGGCTTACGTCGTCCTGGCGCTTCTCTTCTCAAAAAGACTCTCCCCTCTCGACCGGATGAGCCGGTTCTGGCGCGCAAAGCTGTTCCCCCTCCAAAAGTGGTGGTCGACCAAACTGTTCCTGCTGTTACGTCTCCAACGGCGTCAAGCACTGCCAGTGCCATGCCAGGACAGGCACAATCTCCATTGAAAGGTCTCCCGCCGACACCATCTCCTTCACATCGTACACCAGCGTCGCCACTTCAGCCTCCGTCTGCATCTTCAGTTTCTTTGCCTAGTCCTGTTGCGACGACGATTCCTGCGCCTTCATCGCAAGCCCAGTCTCCACAATTCCAGGCGCAGTCTCCTCCGCCAGTGCAGGCCCAGTCTCCAATCCAGTCGCAACCGCAATCCCCTCCCCAAGTCCCAGCACAACCAGCAAACCAATCCGGACGCCCTCCACGAACCACATCTCTAAGCAGTCCCCAGAACAACACCTTCCAAGACCGCCGACCCCCTCAACACCGACAAATCACAAACCTTCAACCAAACCCACGTCCCAATTTCAATCTCAACCCTAACCCCCAACAACAGCAGCAGCAACAACAACAAAATCAATCCAAACGACCCGTTAGCGAAGCCCCCTCACTCTCCCAATTCATCCCCGACCCCGAACCAGAACCAGAACTTAGTCTCCCCGACTCCGAGCAAGAACCAGATCTAATCCTCGACAACAACTCCTCCGAATCCAGCAACGTAAGCAGCAAGACTCCATCCACAGATAGCAGCAGCATCTCACCAGGCCTCAAACAATTCCCCGATGGCTATATCCCGCCCATCCCGGAACCAATGATCATCCCGCCGTTGACGAACGTGCATTACGGCTGTTTCCAATCTCATACGTTCATGCCCCCGACTAGTAATGTCTGGTATGCGACGGCGTGTATGACGTGCAAGAAAGTGGATCAGGAGGTTCGACATCGGTGCACGTTTTGTTGTATGCGGATTTGTGCGGGGTGTTTTGACGAGTTGAAGAAGTGTAAGAATAGGGATTTGAGGGAGCTGATGTCTCATTTGGGTTGATCTTCCTTCTCTTTCTGCTGTTGTTTCCGGATGAGGCGTTTACATCATTTACACCATCTTTTACGTCTACTTTGTTTAGCTATGATATTGTTCATGCGTCGTTTGATATGTTTTATCTCGGGTTTTTTATATTATTATGGATATACCCCGGACATTTGTTTATACCGCTTGCTTATACTAATCACGTCAATCTATACCATTTCATTCAAATCAACCTTGGAAGTACAAGTATAGCACATATAATCGTACATGGGTATATCTATCCTATTATATACATACATCATCATAAATCATTACCCTTCCAGATATCAGACTAATCATGATCCTCCTCCGTAACACCAGGACACCCTTCCATCTCCTCCGAGTCATAACGATACTTACACCAAAAACAATACCAATACTTTTCTCGCATATACATCACCAACTTCTGTAATTTTTCCGGATTGGGCAATCCGTTAAAGTCGTCGAGTTCGGCATCTTCTTCGTCGTTTTCCTCATCTGGGTCGAGGGTTTGTTCCACGAATGTTATATCTTCTTCTTTTGTGTTTTGTAATTCATGAGCGTCATCATCATCGTTGAAAGTAGGTAATCGCGGTTTTGGGAGATGTCGCCTCGTCTCTGATGATGATAATGAGTCCTCGAATATAAGACGAGCTAGTTTCTCCTGTTCGCGCTGAAGCCGCTCGCGCACAAGTCCTCTATACAGCACATTCACCTCTTTCAGCGGCTTGTCTTTCTTCCCTTTTACTTTCTTCTCTTCTTGCTCATCGGCCTCGGTCTCCAATTTCTCAAGCACTTTCTGCGCACCAACAACTAATCCCTCACACCTCCTCTCCTCCCTCTCAGCGCGCATCCGATCCCGATACTCACCTTCATCCGCTTTGGGTCTCTTATCGACGTGATCAGTCTCCTGTCTAAATTTCCGTTTCCGTTCACTATCCAATCCGATTCCGCCCCGGTCCTCTTTGATGATTAATCGTAACGGTTCGGCGCGTGATTGGATCCAGGCTGATACTTCATTTCCCTCGTGTAAACTTTCCCTTTCCGCATTTTCCTCGGATTTATCGGATCCAGCTGACCCTGCCACCTTCACCTGTGGAGGTGGTGGAGGGGAGACCTTCTTCCCCAACTTATCCCCCGCCTTAAACCCCAATTTCGCCATCATCTGAAACCCCTTGTTCGACGGGTGGAGTACGCTCTCGCTCAGCGCTGTTTCGCGTCTCGTGGCCTCGGCAGCTGCGCGTTCGGCTTTGGAGGGTACGCGAGCTTTTGCTTCTGACTGTCTCTCATATCAGACATGACTCGATTCTGATGCAAGGCATTGATTGAATTGAGCGGGGAAATGGACAGACGGGACTAACCTCGCGCTGTTTCCGGAGTTTGCGCTGCGTGAGCGTTTCCCGTTGTTGTTGGGCCGGTTCTTGGATTATCATTGACATGTA
The DNA here is from genome assembly GCF_000003125.1 of Talaromyces stipitatus ATCC 10500. NCBI lineage: Eukaryota > Fungi > Ascomycota > Eurotiomycetes > Eurotiales > Trichocomaceae > Talaromyces > Talaromyces stipitatus. The sequence goes on along the minus strand of NW_002990117.1, from coordinate 723,437 downwards.
ATCTTCCTCGTCGTCGTCGTCGCCGACGTCATTGGCGACAGGCTTGTGATTTTGCGGCATAATGGTGGTTAGTATCGGCCGTATAAAAAATGCCGAATGGTTTTTCTTTTTATGTTTCTTTCAATCGAGTTGGATAACCCCGCAAAAGTTTCGGTACTTAAAAAAATCTGGGGAATCGGAGAAGGTCAGCTGTTCATGGACGGATGATGAGATTCTATAGCGCACTATGCCGTTACGGGATTAGTGTGTATTGTATACTTTCTTGATTAGGAAATAAGCTGGATTATGGTCAATTATCTTGTTTTGAGGATGTTTTTAGTGCGAATTAACATTGAAATAAAGGATAATTAAGTGGTGATAATTAGCTGCGTTGAAGTATGCTAATTTGCAGTTCACTGGAAGTGGATGGTAATCCTAAGGTGTGGTGGACAGGCGACGAGGTCTGTAGAATACAATTCTCTATCCTAGGCTTGGTACTCCTTTAGCTCGGATTTAGTTCTACTATATGTTCACACATATATATTCTAGCATTGAAATTAACTGCCTCAAGAGTTGTTCTAGCTTTCATATATCCAGGGATGCTAGCTGTCCCGTTCATATTCTATCAATGTCGACACCCAAATCATCAACGAGAGCATTCATACCCTCCTCAGACATGAAATCAAACCACACAATCCTCGACAAAATTTGTTAGTACGCGCTCAACGACCTTATCCCAAATCCTGCAATCTCCGTTGCCAGCCACTGATGAAAGAATCCATCTGACCTTTCTGCTATAGCCCCAATCGTTAGTAACCATATCCAAAGTGATCGGTCAATAGCTGAAACATCATCTTTGAGCAATTCCAACCCCTGATGTAAATTTTTTAAATATACATCCACAACTACAGGACTAATCCCGGATCGTCGTCGAAACTCGGCCAAGTACAGCAATGCGCCTGATCGCAGGCATGCGCCGATGGATAGAGGTAAGTCTAACCGTGCCGATGGAGAGAGAAACTTTCGTACGACCGGGTCGACGAGACGGTCGATTTCTATCGGGGTGATTGTTTGCCATAGACTCTTTCCGAGTGCGGAATGTAGAAGGATCAGCTGGGTGTTTAATGAATGTAGAGCTGTGAAAGCGTCAATAAGTCCAGGGGAGACGAGGCTGTTGTTCAGGTAGGTGATTATTTGATTTCCATCTGGTGGTAATAGATAAGATTCAACAACTTCATGGGCAACTGGATCTGTCGTCTCGAGTATAGGCGGAGTGTCAAGATCATAAGAGCCGATTGAATCAACCCTTGACATGTATTAGTAGACGTAAGTGACAATAATTAATTTGTACTTACCATTCAACAAGTCCTATCAACCTAGGATTCCAATCCCTCCTAATCTCAAAAATCCGCGTTATAGCAGCCATATGCATCTTCCAAGACTCCATATCCAAACATAAATGCGCATAACAAGCCAACGACACAATCGCCGCGGCAACTTTTTCCAGTTCGTCACCGGTACTACCTAGATTCAATCTAACGTATACCAGTGTCTTTGTATGACCCGAGAGAATTATTTCGTTCAGATCATTATTGATGTTGTCTCTGGTGGTAGCTTGCTGCCAGTTAAGAAGGTGCTTGGCATATGTTGACAGCATCTGGTCAAAGACTGATGAATTGCCGATTGTGCTTGGAAACCATTTGTCGCGGTAGATGCGGAGATAGGATGTAATGAAGTCGGAGAACACTTGAGATATGTTAGAGTCGTTAATTGATATTTGAGGAGTCCCGGGGAAAATGCATACTGTGAGAGAGTATGCGGCGGGCGTTGGCATCTAATAGTGTCGGATACCCCAATCCCATCTCCAGTGAAGGTGGTAAATAAGTATTCAATTGATCAGTCTGGCTGATCCATTCGGCCATATCAGATGAATGCGTTCGTTTCTCCTTGTCTGGCTTAGTATTTACTTTCTTTCGTCTCGAGAACCCAATCTCGCGCATCACTCTTCTTCGCATCAGCGACCGTTGGGCCTTTGTTGGACAAATACATGTTGGTGAGGATGTGACGAACAGCCATGGACTGAGTATATCAGACTTGGCTGTCATGCTTGATTTTCTCTATGCGGTTTATTTGAGTACATGAGATGAGGTCATGGGAAAGACTGAATCGATTTTGGTGTTTGTTAGTCTCCGCCTGCTCTAAATGATATCATCTCTCTACAAATAGAGTTAAGCACGATAAAATAGACGACTTTCTATAGTCATTTCAATTTCTTTTTAATCTCCAGTTCACCTAATGAGGGACGCGGGAAAAAAAATTGAAAATGGTGGTTATAAAAAGCAAAAAGTTAAGGGGCTAACTGGGAATCGAACCCAGGACCACTCCCACCCTAAGGGAGTATCGTACCACTAGACCATCAGCCCGGGATATCTAGATTTGCCGTTTTTGTTATGATAACCCTAATTCAAACTCCTCAGTCTGCTGCATTAAGCCCTAAAAAAAAATACATGTCGGAGTTCTGATAGACAGAAGCTTGAGTTCTAATAATGTCCTGCAGTCGTCAAGCTAAACATCAATGCTAATTTACCAGGCAGTGAATTCCACTTGATGCAGAGACTTAGGTAACATCAATTGATCCTTCCAGGAACACCCATCAGGGCATCATATTATATATATATATCGATGAATGTTGGTTGCTTCGTGCAATCGAGATGCCTGGCCAGTGACTGGTATGCAGCAAGGAGAGGTCACGTATGGCTTACACGTGACCTCGTCAAGCAAGGACTATATAGACCGCGTCGGGGCCTCACTAAGACAGATAGACACAAGAGAACACAGAACCGAAGAATCACCTATTGAGATTGACTCAAGTGCTTCGTACGTACGTATATGCACCTTAGTGCACCCACAGATATGCTAGGTTTTAAGCTTCAACTGTCCGACTAGAGGGTAGCGTTGATGCAACACAGCAAGAATTGGAGCAAACGGGAGAGGATCTCGAAAAGGCTCGGAAAGCTGAAGATGAGGCTGACAAAGTTCTAGCTGAAACTATCTCTTTGGACCTTATTGGGCCTGTCTTTGAAGAAGAGATTACGACTCACCTGTCAGATATATTCTCTAAGGATGATAGGAGTACGTATTACAATTCCATGTTAGATCAGCATGATACTAACTTTTCTATAAGCCTGGCCTGGTATCAAGGAATGCTCCAATTTTATTTGGTACGGTCAATGGGCCAGCCAAAGGGAAAAGAGGGAAAGAAAGATATATCACGAACCTACCACCTGATATCGGGGAAATATATCAAATCTGGCATACGGAAAATGGACACCCTTACGCTCTACAACAGGAGTACGTACGAAGCAAACCGCCAGGATCTTGACGGATGGTGCGAGACGGCTCTTAAGGAAATCAAAGCCCTTGCTGGAAGCGTAAGTCATCCAACTAGGTAGTTAGAGTGAGTGACTAGCCAGTCTTTTCTCGCGGGGCACCAGCAGTATTATTCGCGGAGTCGAAGACAACATCCAAACTATCGTTGACACAGCTACAGCTGAAGACGGCTTTTTCGTTGAGTAGAACTTCGAATTCCTTGACTCTGTACCTTTTGGTGGAATAAGGTGGTTTTCAAAAGCCCATGCTATTTTCTCAAGTCCCTTAATCTACTAGGACACGTTTATTACTGGCCTTTTTTTCTCAGTGCATTTTCTGTAAAATAAACTGTGTAATTTACTTTTAGGTGTCGTCGCAACGGAAGTCATTGTCATTGAAGAAAAGGATGATTATCGTCGTCAGTCAGACTGTCGGCCGTCCGACGCGATAACCCAAGATCAGCATGCTTCGGAACCGTCTACCGGTCGCAAACGCAAAAGGGATGTTGATGATCTTTATTCCAAATGTGTAAGTCTTAGCTTGAAATATTGTTGCGCTTCTCTACTAACTATTAAAAGCATGACTCTTCAAAGAAGTACCCCTGACAAATTCTTTCCATTTTGTAGTTTTCTCTGGATTATGTCGAGATAGCAAATACAGTGAAATACAAAGAAAGAGTGAGACATAAATGAATAAACTGCAGAAAGCCACCAAATATGGAAACTCACAACGATCAGCAAAGAGTTACGAAAATCTTCGAGAACGAGGTCTTCTGCAAAGCCGTAGCTGTTCTTGGTGCTAAGACCTGTAGGGTTTGAGAACGATAGCCCTAACATCGACTCAGGATATCGTTCAATCTAAAACATATACCTAAATTGATAGTGCACTAGTAGAATAGCTAAGATGTAGACTCGAAGTTAATCTAATTGTAATATAATATTCTACATATAAAATCACTCTTATAGACACTGCATCATTTAGCACGTATTTTCGGCGGCTAAGAGTTCCTTTCTGAGGTGGATTGCTCGTATTTGAGCAGATTTCCTAAGCTGGGTATTTCTGAATGATAACTAACCATGCCAGGTTGGCATTGTATGTTTTGACAACCATACACGTTTTGTCCTTGACGCTTTGTTATCTCGTGGAGCTGGATGCTCAGAAATGAAACATGTCGCGGCGCCGCGAGACCCTTTCTTCCCCGAATAGCATTTTGGCTGAACACGGGTATTTTGAGCAGATTTGCTCCGTATGATGGAGCATTTTGCTCAACGACAGAGGTATAGACAATATTTAACTCCTGACGTGACTTTATTTTTATTCGAGAGATCTCCTTCTTTTCCCTTCACATTCTTACTGCAGAACCTTCACCATTTCTTCGCTCTTCTCCAGCGCCTTCAGGTGATATATACCCTGCCTAACCACTCGTAATTATACATCTTATACATCGATATGTGGCTGACATTTGATAGTGAAGAAGGCCTTCTAAGAATGCTTTCCAAAGATTCAGGGTCCGACCCCAAGGGACCTACCCGAACGATCGATGACCACCCCGAAGACTCTGACACCTTGAGTTTGGAGCAAGAAAACGAGAGGGAAATTATCGAACATCCTCAGGATGTAACCCAAAAGGCACAGGCTGGAGTGCAAAAAGCAGAAGCAGCGGCGCTGGTGTGGTCCAAGCCGGCTCTGTATAGTACATATGTTCTGTAAGTTGGAGCAGGCAACCTTCCTGATCAAATCGGCTTTTCAGATTACACGTGCACACAATGCTAATGCAACCGGTTTACAACAGGATCTGGGTCTGTTTCTTCGTTTTGTCCATGCAATCCTCTATCAGTAACAACATGATATACTACGCCTACGCAAGCTTTGCTTCAGCGCCACAAATCTCCCAATCTTTCATTCTAGCAACAATCATCGGCGGAGTAATCCAGCTTCCCATCGCAAAGATGCTCAATCTATGGGGTCGTGCCGAGGGTTTCCTGATCTTTCTATCCATCTTTATCCTTGGTCTCATCGTGATCGCCTCCTGTGATGGACCGAAGGGATTTGCAGCTGGCTACACCTTGTATAATGTCGGCTACACAGCTTTGAACTTTATCTTGAGTGTCTTCGTCGCTGACGCATCCGGCCTACGGAATCGAGCGTTTGCCTACGCCTTTACCGGGACTCCATCGATCTGTACCGCATTTGTTGGCCCGCTCGCTGCTCAAGCTCTTTATGAACATTCGACCTGGCGTTGGGCTTATGGATGTTTTGCTATTATTGCCTTTGTCATATTTACCCCTCTTGCTCTGATCTTCAAATTTTATCAACGAAAGGCGGAGAAACTGAACATTCTCGTGCGGGAACACAGTGGTCGCACTTTGTGGCAGTCAATCGTTTATGTTTTCCATGAGTTCGACGTTATTGGAGTCTTTCTACTTATGGCCGCCTTCATTCTATTCCTACTACCCTTCAGCCTCGAGACCTACGGCTACAGCGGATATTCCTCTGCAACATTCATTGCCATGGTTGTAATTGGCATCCTACTATTCCCGGTATTCATTGTTTGGGAGCGGTTCTTTGCCAGAACCGAGTTCATCAAGTGGAGGCTTTTTAGGTCACGGACAGTCATTGGAGCTTGTGGCTTGTCTGCTGTCATCTTTTTCAACTACTATGTCTGGGATCAGTATTTTTACTACTATGTACAAGTTGTCTATAACCTCGACACATCGAAAACTGGATACATGACGGAGATTTATAGTGTAGGGTCGACTATCTGGGCTGTGATGTTTGGTATTTGGATCCGCCAGACCAAACATTTCAAAAACATTTGCCTCTATTTCGGCGCGCCGTTGATGCTACTTGGAGCAGGTCTGATGATTCACTTCCGTGGCACGCAAAGCCAGATTGGATACCTTATAATGTGTCAAATACTCATCGCCTTTGGAGGTGGAACCCTTGTCATCGGCGATGAGATGGCCGCCATGGCTGCCGCAGATCGTGACGGCGTCCCCTTAATGATCGCCATGCTCAGTCTGTCCTCTAGCATTGGAGGGGCTATCGGATACGCTGTTGCAAGCGCTATATACACCAACACCTTCCCAAGCGCTTTGTTAAGAGCCCTCCCGGATTCTGCCAAAGCGGACTATGAGACCATCTATCTTGGAGGTTCGACCACTCAGCTACAGTATCCTCCCGGCAGTGATGTTAGAAATGCGATCAACTACGCTTGGGCACAGAGCCAAAAGTACGAGTGTATTGCGGCTGCAGCTGTTGTAGTTCTCGCATTCCCAGCTATTGCTGTTTGGAAGAACTATAATGTTGATAGGAAGCAAGTGAAGGGAACTGTAATCTAGGCTCTGCATGCATACAATGTGGGCCCTAGTTAGGAATTTGAGAATGTTAGCTATAGCAGTTGTAAGTAGTTACCAATTAGTAATTCGCATAACAGAACACAATGGTATAACCTTGGAAGTGCAGGGTTGACTAGAATCACGGCTCGATGCATCCGTGAGAACTGAACCTTTAATCATAAGAGCTTTAGAATATACAATTGTGTAATAAGACCCATATACATAGTATTGATTGAGATGCATGTAGGAATAGATATGGATAAATTTCTGTCTACTCCTCTATTACCACGTGAAGTACGAAGTAGTGCATGAAATCTAGTTCCTGCACAGTAAAGTAGGTCCACTCTACGGCCCTCGACTAAGGCATGTATCTAGCAGAGCCTAAAGTTCTAGCTTGTCTTAGCCTATAAAAATGTGCTCAATTCCACGCACTTAGGGCTGTATTAGTTATATCTGGCCAATGTATGGAATCCAGCAGCGATATTCTCCCATATGTTTTCATGCTTCTCATATACACATGTCGTGATTCATTTACATGCAATGTAACACTCGCTTCACTGATTGCTAGCTGCATATACGAGTCAGCCTACTACTGACTAGATACATAAACTTCGTCTAATTACTCAAATCCCGTTCTGACCACAACATCCTATTGCGAACTGACAGCTGAAGTGTCGTCCTTGTCCTCCTCTGACTTCTTCACACTTTTCCACTCCAAAAAGCAAGCAGCCGCAAGAGCCGCCAACATCAGCGCTAAACTCACTCGATAGGTATCCTTCAAACCAACCACGTAAGCAAGAATCACACCATCCAACTGATCTAACTGGCCAAGTTGAGTGAGCACCTTTCTCATTTCTGTCGCCCCGGCGCCGGTAATTTGACTTGCATCAACAGTGGGGGCATAGATGTCAATGCCTCTTATCAGACCATTTTGAAATACGGACTGTCCCACTGTCAGAAACACGGCTCCACCAAGTGTCTGAAAGAACATTACGGCGGATGTTCCAACAGGAATGTCCTCCGGCTTCAGGACCGTTTGCACTGCTGTCGCGGGGACTTGAAGACCAGCACCAACACCGGCACCGACTATGATCTGGTATCCAATCCATTTACCGGCGGATATGTCGATATCATATAGGGTCATGAGACCTGTCCCGATGGCGGCGATAGCAGTGCTTCCAATCAGAAATGGGGTGTAGTAGCCGAACGTAGTGACCAGGGCACCCACTACCACAGAGGAGACAACAGTGAGGAGCATAAAAGGAAGCATTTGAAGGCCAGCAGTCATCGCGGAGGAATCCTTCACGCTTTGAAAGTAGATGGGGATATAGTAAACCAGGAGGAAGAAGCTTCCACTGAAGAAGAATGCAAACAGTCCGGCAGACCAGACAGTTCGCTGTTTCAGGATGGAAGGTGGTAGTGTTGCCCTTTTGCTGTCTGCAGCATTTTTCTCATCTTGCTTGTCCAAATACACCTGAAATCCGGCAAAGAGTATGGCTATCACACCGAAGCCGACGAGCAGTCCAATTATTTGAGAACTTCTCCAGGAATAGCTATTTCCACCCCATTGCAAGGCAAGAATCAAGCAAACGACAGCAGAAATAAGCAGAGTGGCGCCTATGAGATCAAGCTCTCTGACACGGTTCCATAGCTGTATAGATCTGTTGTCGTTGTTGCTTGGAAAGCGGAGGATGAGAATAATAACAGCCATAGAAACACCACCAACAGGGAGATTGATGTAAAAGCACCATCTCCACGAGATCCCATCGGTAAAAGCTCCTCCCAGCAGTGGGCCTACAATAGAGGCTATTCCCCAGACCATGCCATAGATACCAAAGACAAGAGGTCGTTTGTCCAAGGGGACTGTCTTGGAGATAATCACTAAAGCGCCGGAGAAGATGCCCGCCACACCGATTCCTGCGATGGCTCTTCCCACAATCAACGCTGTGCTGGAGGGGGCTACACCGCATATAAGTGATCCAATTTCAAAGATGCCCACGGCTGTCAAGAATCCCCATTTGACCTACGTTATAGTCAGTGATATAGTCTTCACAAGGCAAGGGGCGATAAGAGAGCAAACTCACGTTAAAAGTTTTGTATATTCTGCCGTACGAGGGCTGCAGCGCAGTGGAGGTCAAGAAATATGCGCTGCCATACCAAGCTATATCCGAAAGACTTCGAAACTGGTCGGTGATCTTTGGAATGGCCACTCCTATAATGGTCTGGTCGAGGGCCACTAAGAAGGCAGCTAGGTAGATAGCAAGGACAATTATAATCACTTTGCTGAGTGGAAGATATTCTTGCTCTCTGCTAGAATCTGTAGCTTCGACATCACCTGTCTTTTCACGGGTTGTCGTCTGGTAGGTATCCTTCTCCTGTGAAACCCGAAGGTCTGGGGCATGGCTGTCTTGAATCATGACGATGGACGGTTGGAATAAGGGAGATGAGACGAAGTAGCACAATTTCTAAATTGGAAAGGTGACACTAAAAGAAAAAAGGAGAAACTCAGTCAGCTATTGTCCAGTATTGCTCTCAGTTCGGCACGCAATATAGTCTACAGGACTTTGAATAAATCTTTTGATTCTTCAGACAATACGAGCGTGTTGGAAGACTTTCATCACGTTGTGAAGAGTCATAGCAACAAGACCCGTAATAGATTACAAATGCCTCAAATCTGCTATCAGTAGTGCAATACGACCTGCAAGTGTCAACTCTAGGAGAATGGGCTGACTAGCTTCTGAATACAGCGTGAATTTCAACGGGTCCTTTCTAAGTAAATTCAGGCCCATATTGTCTCGCTAAGAAACAGCCAATACGTATCCAATATACTGGAAAACATGCTCACTCCATAAACTATAACTACCTCAGGACATTGCTTAGCCAGGATTTCATGAGGAACGCACAATCATTCTTTCAGTGATATGCATCAATGCCGTCCTCGTGGCGCATGGGCTGATAATTGCCTCAAAAATACTCAATGCGAAGCTAAATAGAAAACTTTAATTCAACATATTATCAAATGCTGAATCGTAACTAGTAGAAGAAGACCCACGATTTTGGGGGCCTTTGGCATATTATCAAGCCTAATATAACGAACTCCAGTCAACATGCTTAGAATAAGCTCTATATGTACGTGTGGGAAAAGGCTCCTGATAGGAACGAAGAATAGATGACAAATAGAAATCGTTGATGTTACCTTGCCTGTTAGTGATGCCGAGGAAGGAAGGAACAAGTCAGCCTTCTTCTTTGAAAAGACGGTTTCTCCTTCACCTCACTCTTCTCTTCAGATAGTGACACCGCTGGATAAGGCTTCAAGAAACACAAAGGGCTAGTATTGAGAGCTCTAAGTGACATAGCTATGGCATCCGTCAGTACGCATTGTCACGATTCTGCACAGAAGCAGGTACTCTCTAGTGCTGGCTATGGTGATAACTCTCTGCAAGTTGTTGATGAAGTTGAGAAAGTGACTCGGCTTATCCTGGATATCTTTCTGGAGAATGCATTGAACAAGTTCCAATTCTCAGAATCCAACCCTGAAAGTTCCGAAAACAACTTTCTTTCAGTCATAAGTCGATTTGTGTCTGAAGGGAAGCCAGTACATGCATGTCTCCCTGCATTTCCATTCAAGTCGGCGAACAAGGTGTATAAAGTACTTGGCCCCCTGCCGGATAAGGCAGAGGAGCTTGCTCTACAGCGTTTGAATTCCATGTGCCAGCGAATTCAGGAGATCTATGCCCCTGGAGCCGAGATTCTCATTATCTCAGATGGAATTACCTACAATGGTATGTTGACACCTCCTCTATTCAAGTTCAATAAGTCTCACATAAACAAATGGCCGAATTCAGACTTGTTATGCATTTCTGATCAGGAAACTTGGGCCTACGGAGAAGCTCTTCGCCAAATGGTAATCCAGAAAGGATTCAACAGCATCTCATTCGCCAGAATCAAGGACCTTCTCGACGTGCATGTTCCACCAAAAATGAGTGAAATTGTTTATGTGGCCAATTGCACCAATTTCCGTCGTCTACTTCTCAACCAGTACGGCAAACCCGATCTCGATATCGATCATGAAATTGCCACCAATGTCAATACCAAATTGACATATCTAGGATACAAGAGATTTTTGGAATCTGATCTTCAACACATTTTCCGACGTGGTGAGAATAGATCTGCGCATAGATACAAACAAGATTGCAAGTATCTGGCGAAACAAATGCTTATTAGGGGATATGTAGGTCAATAGGGCTTTTTTTTAATTAGCTGCTAACCGAAAATACAGGCGTTTGCAGGTGCAATCAAGAGCGCATTTCCAGACCATCTACGGCTTTCCATCCACGAGTCCATTGATGGGACTAAGCTGCCCATCAGTTTACTGAACACTAGGACCGGCTTTACGACTCCATGGCATTGCAGCGTCGCTCAGTTAGCAGATGGCATGTGGGTTAGTGCGCCCATGGGTGAATTCAGCCAGGATGACCGTCTGGAGCTTGTATATGAGAATAGCCGGCCTAGTCACTTTAGGGAAAAGCCTCATTACGAGGGTGGTATTCCTATCAGCGAGGAAACCGCAAACTATCTCCGAAAGCCTAAATCCATCACTACAAGCCAGTATATTGATGGGGCTTCTAAAGTCTCGTTATGTCGCGTGCCATCTTCCAGTGGCGCTTCTACCATTTCATCAGGGGATAGTAACTGTGACAGTCCATCCAAGACGTCCGAAGTTTCGTCTACTCTTGATGATTTCTCTCTACCTCAATCAAATCCAGAGAGTGTTGTCAAAGAAATCACCACCACCACCGCCCAGCCAGACAATACCGCACTATATGGCAGAAGACTCATTCCTCAGATAATGGATGACTTGGCCGCTACCAAACCAGATCAAACTGTTTTCTCACTTACATATCTCTCCAATGGATCACTTGGGTCTAAACCCATATCCGCTCAAGAGTTCGCGAGAGCTGTTGACAAGACTGCTTGGTGGCTTCGCAGTCAGGTTGGAGCACCAGACTCGATTCAACCTGTAGCTTATATTGGTCCCCGTAAGTTGCCGTATCTAAGCCTGGAATATCTAGTACCCACTAACAATAATATATCGGTTTAGATGATCTACGACATGTATTATTGACTTATGCATGTGTCAAGGCTGGTTACGCGGTATGCTCAACATGGAAATTCTTGTCTTCGGATAGCTGACTTTGACGTTCTATCTCTGCAGGCTTTATTCCTGTCACCCAAGAACAACACGGATGGAGTCCTCGCAGTCCTAGAGGCGACAAACTGCAATATATGGGTTAGTGCAATCGGTGGTCTACCTATTACTCTGTGTGACGAGGTCCTTCAACGGCGCTCCATGAAACTTTTGCGGCTCCCTTTGCTTGACGAACTTCTTGATGCGGGCTCGACTGAGCCCTTCCCTTACACTAAAACTTTTGATGAAGCCATAAACGACCCTTTCTGTTTTCTACATACATCTGGAAGTACTGGATTGCCAAAGCCCATTCCGTGGTCTAACGGCCTGATCGGCACCATGGACGCGATCAGGTTACTTCCTCCAGTGGGAGAGAATGCGGATCTGGTTCCATGGACAACTGGTTGGGATGAAGGGGACAAGATATACTCTTCTTTCCCAATGAGTCACGTAAGCAACATCGCTTCCCTATTGCATTGTGCGCAACGATGTGTGAAAGCTGACCGGCTAGTAGGGTGCCGGAATTATCATGGATATCTTGATGCCAGCACTTTTCAATCTTCATTGCGTCTTGGGACCGGTAGGCGTTTTACCTAACCTTAATCTGGTGGTAAGACTGGCCGAAGATATCAAAATCGACATTTGGAGCATGGTCCCATCTTTGGCCGATGAGTTGGGTGAAACACCCGAGATTCTGGTGAAACTCAAAACAAGCAAGTTTATATGTGCCTCTGGTGGTCCAGTAAGTCCAGTGAGCACTGGAAAGTTGAACGAAGTGGTTCGCGTGATCAACCTGACTGGGACTACAGAAGGTCTCTTCATAGGGAATCTGATACCCAAAAGGGAAGACTGGTTTTGGTTCTGCTTTCACCCCTACTCTGGCTTCGAGTTCAAGAAACTTGATGACGACACTTACGAACATTGGATTCATCGTAACGAGAACTGGCCTCTTTTCCAGGGTATCTTTCATACTTTTCCCAAAAAGGATTCGATCAACTTTAAGGATCTGTACATGAAGCACCCAACTCAACCCAACCATTGGGCTTTCAAGGGAAGAAGCGACGATATCGTCGTTCTATCCAATGGGTACAAAATATCACCCTTGGAGACAGAGGCATTTATCAGCACTCATCCAGCCATCAATGGATGTCTAATTTTTGGAACGGGAAAGCCCCAGGCAGGTCTGCTCATCGAATTGAAAGACCCGTCGGAGAAGCCAGCTGCGCTTTTCGACAGTATCTGGGAAACAATCCGGACGGCCAACTCAATGTCTCGACACAAAAATCAGTTATTGCGGGATTTCGTCACATTTGCACTACCCGAAATGCCCTTTCTTCGGACAGACAAGGGGACTGTAAAGAGGGCAGCCACATTGGCCTTGTATGCCGAGTATATCGAGCGTTTCTACAGCTCACGAAGTGATGATCTGGATGAGGGTATCGTTTTGGATATGAGTTCTTCAGAATCGATTCAAGACTCAATTCGTACAGTTCTCAGTTCTTCACTTCCTGAGGCTCGGGAAGCGCTTCCAGACACGGATCTTTTTGAACTTGGCCTAGACTCTCTCGGTGCCTTCGCAGCCGTCAAGGCAATTCGTCACTCTTCGGGGGAACTATGCGACAAGATCGGTCCTCGACACATTTACGCAAATCCAACTATTGCTAGCCTATCCGCTGTCGTCGAACAGCTGGTAATGGAGGCGCAAAATGATGGTGACTTAACTTCGTTGGATAATTCTCCGGAAAAAGAAGTGTCTAGAATGAGTGATATGATCGCTCAGCACAAATTGCGTCAATCTTTCCGCTTGAATGCATTCGACTACGTAAACCCGAATCATGGTATGGGAATTGTCCTCTACTTCTCGATACACGAAGATGCCTCCTTCGAACAAATTTTTGCCAACCTTCAAGAGGGTCTCAATCGAACGTTTGATATGATACCAGGCCTCAGCGGTAAAATCATGGAATGCTCCCCGCAAGAGATTGGCTACACCAAGGGAGATCTCTGCGTGACAATTCCACCATTGTCTATGGCCTCTGCTACTAAAGATCGCCTAGTATATAAAGATCTTTCCAGCATTCTTCCTTCTTTTGAAACGCTGCGTGAAGCTGGTTTCCCACCATCCGCGTTTAAGGATAGTCTTGTTCTGCGCGATGATCCATTTCCGAAATTCCCCGCTGACATCTTCTCCGGACAAGTCAACTTCGTCTCAGGTGGCTGTATTATTGCGGTTGACCTGAACCATTGCTGTCTCGATGGTCTTGGAGCTATGGTTGCCCTCAAGGCATGGGCAGAGAACTGCAGATTCCTGCAAGGAGATCGCTCCGCAACCTGCAGTTGGTATGATCCTGAGAGCTTCAACCATAGTATACCGGGGATTATTCATGAAATGGAAAGTTGGGACCGACCTGTCGAGGATATCGATCATGGAACATGGGGATTCCTTCCATTCTTCCTACCCGATGAGAAGAAAAACGGTCTACTCATTCCTGGTGATAACACAACAGCTAAGAGTAAATTGCCCCCTGTCCCTGACTTCAAGCTGCACAACATTTGGCCACTTCCGCAGGCCGAGAGATGTTTAAGGACGACGCTGTTTCTGATAAGGCCCGAGAAGCTTGAAAAGATGAAACAAGCTGTCCTTGAGGACCCAGAGGCAAAGGGGATTATCAAATCCATCAGTGACATCGTACAAGCCTTCTTCTGGCGAGCGGCTATCAGGGCGCGATACCGGGTAGCTAAGCACATTCGGAAGCAAACCTTCGGGCCTGACGAGCTGTCTATTCTTGAGCTACCAACGGACGGACGTCCATACTTTTCTTCCCTGTTGCCATCAACATACATGGGCAGCCTGCTTATTCTCAACCGATCAGCCATGCCGATTGAAGAGCTCTGTTCTGATAAAACAAGCATCGGGCGAGTTGCTTACTTACTTCGTCAATCTGCCGCACGCATTACTCCTTCAGTTGTCCACGACGCGTTTTCGATCCTGCAGTCACTACCAGACCATAGTCGATTCTCGACCGCCAATATGGGTCTTGAGCATATGCATGCCATGATCTCCAACATGGCGCTATTCCCAAGTAATGAAATTTGCTTTGGAGATGGATTCTTTGCCAATGGTGGTATTCCAGAGTCTCTGCGTCCGCAGATCGAGCGTGGAAATGGCCGTTTCCGTTTCCTGGTTATCTTCCCTATCAAGAAAGATGGAGGTATAGAACTTGTTTTGGGCACGCACCCAGAAGAGTTGGAGATGTTTCAAGCAGACAAAGATTTTACGAAGTATGCAGAACTCGTCGATACTTGTTGCTAAGCGCCATTCACGTTGTGTCTTGTATGTACTCAATCAGGATTTATCACTCAGATATTTCCAAGGTTCGTTGTTACAATGCAATTTTACCAAGTGATGCAATTGGAAATCAGAAACTGTCATGTAGTAACAGGTTCTTAGCTAGCAAAAGATTTTTGGTTACTGTTTTTCAGATTTCAAATTCACATAACACTAGTGAAAAAGAGAACAACAGATTCAATTGATATGTGCAGAGTCCTAATTGATTGATTTGAAATCTCACACAAGGCCCTAACGCGGAGCCCTAAACCCTAATACCGCACACAGAAGGTACCGGAAAGCTTAAGTTGTAGAAGCTGGTGCCAACCAATGTTAAATGAGGCAGATCAGAGTAATGGAAAGTCATCAGGGTATATCGGCAAGAGAAGAAATTGTATTATTGGTGAAGTGCACAGCGCAGCGAGGCCCAACTGGCCTACCAATTAGGAAGAAACACGTATTAAAGCGAGGGGTTTTGATTCTTCATTATAGAGGACAATTCCTGCTAGCAAAAGCACAACTTTGTCAAGAAGGAAGCAAGGAAGCAGGAAAAAAAATCAAGCCTTCAGTTGAAAAATCATAGTATCATCTTGTTGCTATCAATTTCACGAGATTGAGGGTAAAACAAACCCTGATAAATCTAACAATAAGTTGAAGCAGATGTTCTGTTCGAATATTCCACTGATAGACATAAAAGATTGGACGCCCGTCATATCGGGCTGATGGTCTAGTGGTACGATACTCCCTTAGGGTGGGAGTGGTCCTGGGTTCGATTCCCAGTTAGCCCCTCATTTTTTGCTTTTTACCATTCATAAAGATCCGTAGGACATGACTGCTATTTCCCCCTCCCCTTTCACTCGAGTGAACTGAGCCTTATTCTTCTTCTTTGGTAGAACCACGATCTACCAGAATAGCTACATATCCAATTGCAACTGCACACCCAAGGCCCGCCAGACCAATCGATGTATAGAAAGCAGCCCTATAACCCTGAAGTACTTGCTTTCCATTATCATTAACGTGAGATTCAACTGTAACGGCAATGGAATAGTTGATTACAGTATTCACGAGTGACGCCGAGAGTCCCTGATGTTGGGCGGGAACCGCATCGCTGAGAACAGTGGCAGAAGCTGGGAATGAAATGTCCATACTATTGCATTGCAGCTTAGCATTAGACATGACTTCTTTCAAACGTGAAATATGAGGAGTGCTGCTTACCCCCAGGCCATTATCACAAACGACCAAAACGTATTAAACCAGTATGATTGCTCCACCGGTGCCAATGCTTGGAGTATACACCCAGCAAGAAACGCACCGCACGCAATCGTCATCAACCACCCATGGGGCACAGCCCTGATTAACCATGACGTTGCTATCGCTGCCACAATTCCCGAGATTGCTCCAGGCGCAAACTGTGCTGCAGACTCCAAGGGCGAAACACCACGAAATCTCTGAATGAATCGAAACGTATAGTAAAACCATATCCCGAAACTACTCCAACCAAGACCGGTAGTAAGCAAAACCGCGGCAGCGTGTCGATTGAATATGGTAATGTTCAATATAGGTTCAATTTTTACTCTTCGTTCGTGTAGCACAAATGCGAAGAGACAGAGGAAGCCGAGAATGAGTAGCGTATAAACGTATTGTGTTTGCCATCCATCAATGGGTGCTTGGTTCCAGGATACATTGAGAAGCAGAAGACCAGAAACGCCCAGTATTGCTCCAATCCAGTCAATTTTCTGTTCTGGATCGTTCGGTGTCCAAAATGGTATATCCTGCGGAATCACCCAGGACGCTATCACTGCATTCACAAAACATCCCATTGAATACACCCACATCACCCAAGGCCACCATACATATTGCGCAAAAGCAGAACCAATAGCTCCAGCTGTCAAGGTGCCGAGAGGAGCAGCAAGTGCAAAAATCGAGAAGATGAGCCGTTTCTTCTTGCTTTCCGGTGGATAAGTTCTACCTGCTATCGCCAATACATTCGGTAATAGAAGCGCAGGTCCAATACCCTGAAATGCACGCGCAATATCAAAGAATATGGGAGAAGAAGTGAATGCGCTGCAGCCACCAATGACGGACCATATACCGAACCATGTCCATCCCAGGATAAGAATTCTTTTTGAGCCGTAGATGTCCCCGAGTTTGCCTGCAAATAGGATGAATGTGCCAACTGTTAGACTATATGCACCGATATGCCATGCCATTTGCGTTTCTGTCTGGGATGCGTCTTGGCTAAATGTTTGGCCGACAAGATTTAAGGGAATGAGGATGTAGCCGAATGCACCTTGAACGAAGAATTGAGTTGAGCAGAGAGTGGCTATGAAGAGCCATTCCCTGAATCCCTTAGGCGACTTCTGGTAATCACTCTCTTGAAAAGAAAGGGGTTCAGGCAGGAGACCCGGCTCAGCGTCTATTGCAATTTTGATGCTCATTGTTACTCTCTTCACGTACTCGGACTTGAGTCTCGGGTTTCAATGCTGAAGAACAATACAAAAAGGACGGTCCGCTGTACTGTTTTAAGTCATAACCTGGCAAGGATTATATATAAATTCATGCCGAAGACTCAAACGTCACTCTCAAAAGTGCCTCTACCAGGAAACACACATAAATATGCCCGAATCGGGTAATTGGTGTCCTAACACCAATGACCATATCCGGTTAGTGTTGTTGTTTTCTGACCGATCACCGAGCGTTATTAGTAAATTAGGGCTAGAGTCACAGCCATGTATACAAGAACAGGTCGAATGATGATTATGGTGTTAGTAAAAATTGTCCGGCTTATGTGCCAAAAACTATATTTTGACTCTGTGGATGAAATATTTTGCTTAGCATATTAATATTTATATCGAAATACACATCATCAAGTAAACAAATACAACCCAGACTTTAATCCCGAGCATGATTCCCCTTAACTCCATCCATGTTTATTCGTTTTAGTATTTGGAGTCACTCTACGATTTTCTAGAGATTATACTCTATTACTGCTTATAATTCTAGTCAAGCCACTTTCTCTCGAATTTCTCAACAGTATCTATTTGGTAGGTGACTAACTCAAGTGAAACTTAGTCGAAGCGATTGGCATCTTCGCCTCGCTTAGTGAGGAACCTAATAGTTAGACCCTTTCAATGAACTGTCGGGACATAGTCAGTTGATCATGACGACATGAAATACAATGCGGTCAGGAAGAGACCCAGGAAAGATAATTACATGTTCGGAAGCCTAGTACTGGCTGCAGACCTTGCAAGTGAGGACATTGAGGATGTCGAAATAGCTGTCTAACCTGCGTTGACAGGATTTGAAGTATTCGCCAACTGAACTAGCCCTGAAACAGACAGATTGAATGACTGTGCGGTATAAGCAATTAGGGAATCGGACAAACTCATATCATCATCGACATCAAAGGTAAATGTCCCAAATGAGGAAGGCTTCCCAACTATGCGAGGAGGTCATTGACAGAGGGAAAAAAAGTACTTAGGGAGACTAAAAGAGTAATCGACACACACAGCGTACGAATCGCCGTACTGTTTGAGAACCTCAGCCTGCACCACCGAGTCAGAAAGTTTAGCTTCAATTTCGTAATGCCCCCCGTCCAGCTCGCCAAGTGGAATGCCAATATATGTTAGCGACTTGTCACCGATGGGGTCAATCAAGGTTGCATTGGCGTCGGATATTGTAATGTCATCACGAGTTTCTCTCCTCGCGGGAAAATTGTACTGACTGCGTCTCCCGACTAGACGGATGAGAACCTCATCACCCTTCTTAAGGTTGCACAGCCTTTTGGTTTTGCGAAGAAGTGGCCCTTGGAGCTTAGAATTTTGCTCAGCAGGCACGCAGACTTTGGTAGCTACTCCGCTGCCTTCGATAAACATTGCTGAGACACAGCTGTCAATACTACGGACGCATTCTCTCCCTGAATTAGGGTCTTGCAAGCCGCAAGAATGATGGTGGAAACCTCACCTGGTGGATATTCGTCGCATTCCATTATGATTCCTCTTACCAATAACTCAGCTATTCAGGAGTATCCGCTTATAATCAGAAAACCTTCTAATTCCAGAAATATGATATCTGGAGGCGAAACCTACACTTGGAGAAACCCCGCAATTCACCTCGTTTCTGCACCTCTGTTTGTCCGGACTGGTTTGCCCTCATCCGCCGTAAGTGAGGATATCTCACCAAGCCCGAGATCAGTGTAAACCGGGCCACTTCCTTCTATACCAGCCTGCTGACGCTTGTACCAGCCATCCCTACCTAATCGATCTCCTTAGAAGATGAGAGCTAATTATAATCATAGCACGTAGATTTTACAGTGCAGATTATCCTAAAAATAGGGCACACTTACCTGCGCACATGCTTTTAAAAGCTCGTAGGTCACTCCTGCGATATTGTGTAGCTCCAGTAAGGGTTGTATTTTCCCAGACCCCTGATGACAGGGATTGACGCAAGTTGTCGGCAGAGGATACTTCTGCTGGCGTTTATCCGGCTGATAGATCCCAGAAACTGAAGACATATCTGCTCCAGATGACAACCCCTGATTCCCAGCTCTACGCGCATTTCCGAACTCGGAGAGCATTTTGTCGTTGTAGAGTACTTTGTGTGCTAATTGTTTGAACTGTTGATGTTGGTGTTGATTTTAATGATAGCAAGCTATAACACATGCCTTCAACTTGACTGCAATTCGAGCCGGGGTGGGGGGGGGGGACCTATTTGTGGCCATCAGCACCAGAGACAGCTTATCCAAATATCTGGCACCAAACATGCTCCCTGATTTTGAATTTCACCTACAAGTTGTCGGACACTGGAGCCAGTCCGATGAGGGGCAGCAAAATTTTGCCTGTGTGTTGCACGCGGCAGCACGCCTATTCTTGTTTGCACGCATATGTGGTACTGCAGTACACAGATCCAGGCTCGACGCAAAGAGCCGCTGCACAGGTGTCTCCGCATACTTAGGACAGCATTTGTCGGGATTCGTAGGTTCACAGTTGTAACCGACTGGGACAGCAAATCATGACTAAGCAGATCGGGCCGCCTGGATATTGAAATTCCTCAGCCCGGCCGAATAATAGATTTTCCAATCCGACAACTCCCATGTCAGAACAGCGAAAAAATGAGAGCGCAGGGCTTGAGTCCAGATCAAGAACTGGAGCGGCATCGAAAGAAGGCGTGAAAGAGATTGGAGTCAGGGGGTACTACAGCGGCTTCAGGAAGACCCTGAGCCAAGATTAGGAAGCTGGAATATAAGATAATTTGTAAGATTGCGCATTATTTCTTGGATATTGTTAAAATTCTGGGGTTGCTTGTTGTGAATTCTTTCTACCTTTGATTAGTGGTATAAGCAGGAGAAGTCAGCATCTGGATGCTCAGGTCTTTGTGCTTCCCGCAGCCTTATGTCGTTGACTGGAGATAATACGAAGTTGGTGGCCATATTGACGAATAAGAGGTGATTTTAAGAATGAAGGAACCAAAACATCCGTGCGTTCACCCTACATGGCCTCCAGGAGAGTCCAGATCGGAGTACAGAGTCCAAAAAATCAAGGAGCAACGAGACCTGACTGGTCAGCCTGCCAATAGAAGGGTTCCAAAGAAAACGTGTGCACTGTCTGAGGATCCAGCTTTCCAAGGCTACCTTACCTGGAGATATAAGAGGAAGAGTGTGTACTGCAACCCTAGGGTTCAGAGATAATCGCATGAATCTGGTTCAGCTTCCAGGGTTGTCGGTGCAGTCAATGGTGCGCTACTACCTAGGTATATATCTAGGTTCTCCGTGTTGACTGACAAACCAGCCGCACGTTGTACATTCTAAGAAACGGAATGTAACATGCTCGGGACTTCGCCATGTGATATAACAGACAGAATGCGAAGAGGTGGGGCGTTCGTATGACTCTGACATAGTTGGTCATCTCTTGATTAACGCTCGTTTCTGCGCCTCAACCTCAACCTCAGCGCCACGGTGGGCGATCATCAGAATCTACACCGACTATACATTGTGCAGGAGAGTTCCATATAGATTTGAATATGACGATTCCATGCTTGGTTCTTCATTAAGAATCTATATCTCATAATGTCAGAACACCGAGCCTGCAATGGCTGTCTAGAGTCGGTCGGTGCTCTTCTCTAGTTTTCTGTGTCGGGCTTTGCTGTCGATTACGCCGGTTCGAATGAGGCTATCGATATCGCCGCCGAATCGTTGAAAGGATAGATCCTCTACCTCAGTCTGGAGGTGTGGTAAGTTATCTTTCTCCTGATTGAAAAGAGGAACCTGTTCTCTTACTTGTGCCTCATCAATCTCAATATCAGCTGTCTAATGATCATGTCCAACAGGCGTCGCAATTGGCTGGTCAGTGTGACGAATCCGGATGGCGGTAAATTCGATATAGGCCTTGATTTTGTGAAAGCATCATGGCTCAGCCGACGCAGAGTAAGGATGTCAGCTATATCCACTGATCTGGTAGATCTCAAGTGATGTAATAGGGTCGGGGCGTGTACATGCACAATCTATGAAAAGCTTCCTTTCTAGAAGGAGCCTTGGTATAGACGCATGACTTGGAATGGTATTGTTTTAATAACCACTGACGTAGGTTTGTTGCAATGAAATAAGACTTTCGTTATTCGTAACTGACTACATATTAACTAAGACTTGCCTGCCTGCAGCAATTGAGTCTACGGAGTAATCAACGTGACTTCTCAAACCCTAATCAGATCTTGATGCCTGAGGCACAACATATACAGACTGTTATCCACTAGTTATCCTACAGCGAAGCAACCTACTATGTAGTAGAGAGTGAAGTAAGTGAACACATGAAAAATGGCGTAATCCATGAACTTCTTGACTTGTCCAGGTCAAAGCGCCTCTTTGTTTCTATCATTCGATGCAAACCGGAGTTTTGGCCGTCGCCCGGAGTCATGATTAAGCTCCGCAATTCTGGGATGATTTCAAACTCATTCAGTCATATTCAATCAGCTGATTGCAACCGAAGTGTGGATGCGATTCATGTCCTTTATTCTCGGCTTCAAAAGAACAAGAAAAGTACACATCCCCAGCATCAGACGTTGTCACATTGAAAATTAGTTTCTAGAACGGAAAATTCAAAACAAAAAAAAAAAAAAAAGATCAAATTAGCTGGATTAAAAATGGCCGCTAATTAGTCAGTGATGTTGATAGCTGATTCAGCTAATCGGCGACTATGCATTCTTCGCACGTGGGCTAAGTCCGGTTATTCTTGCCTTTAATCTGTCGATATCGCAAGAAGAGGCTGAGTTGGCGTTTATATGCATACCAGTCTGAGACACTCTAGTTTGGTAATTTACTCGACACAGTTGTACCTTATACAGTGTCGGGAAGTATCTGGAATGCAGTCCGAATCTTTTCGATTCAGAGTCCAGGCAAAGAGATCAGCAAGCAAACAACTTAATTAGAGTACAGCTGAAACTGTGTCCGGCAGATCCCGACCAACAACAGAGTATTATTATATTATTTTCATATCGAAATAACCGTTGTTCCGAGAATAGCACGCGAATCCACTTCCTGGTCGCAGTCAAGCTGGATTAAGCTTTTTAGGGCTACGGGGACTCTTAGCGTGGTCACAACAGCGATACTAATCTGCTTGGGGTATGTCGCGTCTCGCAATTTGCTAGCGAGAACTCCGTACTAGACTTGACTAGTGTTAGTGGCTGTTGGAATTCTGCGGCGATGCTGCTACTCCTGTCCAAAAGGAGCCGCTTAATATAGGCTATCTATGTACTTAAAGTAGTGACTTCCACAGAGGTCTTTATACCCTCAAACAAAAATACATACATACATACATATATATATATTCTTTCTGTTTACCCTCATTCATTCTATTCATTAATTGACGACGATTCACCATCTCCGACTTCTCCGAAGCTTGTGATCCCATTGACTGTCTACTTCCAGCTCTATTCTCGACGGCTGTACGGCATTTCCAACTTTCTCCCTGACATTCTTTTAGTGCTACCACATATTCGACCCTTTGTCATACCTACCATCCATCAACCCCTCACTTAACCTCATTTTACTCTTCCCATGGATCTCCGAATGAATTGATTAGACGCATGAAGAATGTTGATCGCGTGCCGAAGTCACCCTATTAACCCCCCCATACATACTCACGAGGACATTTTGATGTCTGGTCGGGTAATCAACAGGTTTATCCGGCGGAGAATCTGAGAAAAAGCAAGGAACTCCGGAGTAGTTTCTAAGTGCGGTAGTACCAGACATACCAGGCGAAGGAGCTCAGAGCAATGGACAGTCAAAAGAAACCGGATTCCCTCCCCTCCTCCTCGAGAGATGGGGAATCCCACAAGAAGGGCAACCGCAGTACTCGAGCAAAATACTACATTGCTTCGATTACACAGCTTCTTCCGTTTGTCAATAGCAAGGATAAACCCAAACCTTCAAAAAGGAGGAAGATCATTTACTATGCGATTGTCGCTATGATATTCTTGGCCATTGTTGCAATCGGTTTAGGACTTGGATTGTCAGCGCGAGCTGCCAAGGATGATCATAGGTATAGCAACGTCGTCCTTCTGGACTATGCCGCCTACCGTGGGCATATGCAGGATAACGGTGTTTCGTATTGGAAGGGGATGCGATATGCGGCCGCGCCAACGGGGAGTTTGAGGTTCGCTGGACCACAGGAACCGGATATTGTACTTGAAGTTCAGGACGCTATTTCGGTATTTCTTCCCTCCGTCTCTTATATAGAGACTTAATACTAATAGACCAACAGCATGGTCCCTTGTGCATTGCTACTGGCACCTATCCCATCCCCAGCAGTCAGTCCGAAGACTGCCTGTATGTAGACGTCTATGCGCCAACTCATGCGAAAAACAATACCGCTCTACCAGTCTTCGTCTGGATTCAAGGAGGCGGATACAACTCATTGAGCAATGCCAACTATGACGCCACAGGATTGATCCAAGCATCCGATCTCAACATTGTGGTAGTCACTTTCAACTATCGCGTGGGTCCGTATGGATTCCTTGCTTCGCGTGAAGTTGAGCACAGCGGGAGCTTGAATAATGGACTCAAGGATATGATCAAGTTGCTGCAATGGGTGCAGAAGTATATCGGAGAGGTATCTCATCCTTCCCACTGCTTGTCCACCAGTAAGAAGCTCACAGAAAAACAGTTTGGAGGTGATCCCACCCACGTCACCATCGGCGGCGACAGCGCAGGCGCAGGAGCAATCACACTCCTCCTCTCAGCCTACGATGGCGGCAAGCAACTGGACGGTCTCTTCCATGCCGCAGTCGCTGAGTCTCAGTCCTTCGGTCCTCAACTCACAGTGTCCGAATCCCAGTTCCAATTCGACAATCTGACTGAACGCACTGGTTGCGCACGCCATGATCACCCTCTAAGTTGCCTACAAAACCTCGACATTGACACTCTCCAACGACATAATACGTTCATTCCTTATCCATCTGGGGTCCATCCACCACTATACCCCTACGGCCCCACGATTGACAACAATCTCGTATCGAATTATACATTCACTTTATTCGGCGAAGGGAATTTCATGAAAATCCCCGTCATATTCGGTGATGATACCAACGAAGGCACCGTTTTCACACCACACAATACATCCAGCGTGGAACAAGCCGATGGCTTCCTCACGGACAACTTCCCATTTCTGAATGATACCGAACTCTCAACTATAAATTCAATATACATGTCCCAACCGGACAACCCCGTCTATCCAAAAGCAGGTAAATATTGGCAAGGAGTGTCCAACGCCTATGGAGAAATGCGCTACATCTGTCCTGGTATATATCTCACAACTGCATACAACAACGACTCGGAAACGAGTGACACAATCTGGAATTATCATTACGCCGTTCTTGATGATAAAGCTAATACCACCGGTTACGGCACACAACATACGGTTGAAGTAAACGCAATCTGGGGTCCGGAATATGTCTCTTCAGGATCTGCGCCGAAATCGTATTCTACAACGAATGAAGGTATTGTGCCCCTTATGCAAGGGTATTGGACTAGTTTTATACGCTCGTATAATCCTAATACGTATCGTGCTGAGGGAGCACCGGAATGGAATACCTGGGGGAATAGTGCGGAGAGATTGTTTATAAAGACGAATGATACTCATATGGAGACTGCGCCGAGTGAGCAGTTGAATCGGTGTAGGACGTTGCAGGGAATGGCGGTTTGGAATCATCAGTGATTTATTTCCCTTTTAGGGTTGTCGATAGTTTTTTTTTCTTTTCCTTTTCTTTTCCTTGTACATATTGGCTTGGAAGTGTATATGTAAATATGGGCAGATGAGCGATGCTCTGATGATACCAGAACTAAGATTTTTGCTGCATATTGATTTCAATTGAATGCCATCCATGGATTCATAACTTTTGTTGTAACTGTATGCATGCCTATAAACCAGAAACTTATGTACACCCAAATTCTCAACGACAGGATTATTTCTTCCCCTGCCTCCACTTCTTCTCCCTCTCGTAAGCCTTCGCCTCTCTCCCCTCCTCACCTTGAATCTCAGCAATAAGTCGTCTATACTTCTTCTCATACGCCGCATCCTTTTCCTTCTTCTCACGCAACTGTTCACGCGCCACAAAGTTTGCATCCTTCCGCAACTCGCGCATTGCTCCTTTGCGTTCCCGTTTGTGCTCGGCTTTGAGTTTGTTGAGTTCTGCGCGTTCACGGTTCGGGTCGTAGTGTTTGTCGGGGTTGAAGTCTTCTTCGAATTTGGGTATGGATTGTTTGATTGCTAAGGGGCGATGGTTGTGGAGGAGTAAGGGCCGACGGTGGTGGTGGGATTGGGTTAGGTGGGTGTTGAGTTTGTGGAGGGTTGTGGTGAGTTGGATTGATAGTGGTTTTGAGGAGGCGGATTTAGCAAAGGATTTCTTGAGATGTTTAAGAATGCTTTTAGCGGGTGTGAATGTCTCTGTAAAGGCGGATTTGTCGCTCCAGAGATCGGCGGCTGCATCGAGTAATGATATGAAGGTGTTGATCAGGTTGATCTTCAGGTCTTCCGATGATGCAGTTCCATCGTCGGCAATAATATCCCAGAATCCAATCCTGTGAATATCACTGTCAATTGATGAGGACTTAAGTCGCAATGATTCCTTCGACTCGCGCATCAAGACAAACCCTACTTGTTGTGAGACCGGCGTCGGCGAAAGAAGACACAATGCATTGAGACAGTAATTCACGAACTCAGGCATATACCGCTTTGCGAGAGTTTGATATTCCAATGCCAATGTAGCGAGGTACGCTCCCGCCACCAGATCAGGTGCGCCACTGACAGTACTCTGACCGAGATATCGTGCAATGCACAGGTTAGCAGGAGTAACAACTGGATGGAAATGATCTGACGTTGGAAACACAGTCATCACTCCTGTTAATATCACTAGATCCGCAGGAAGAAGACTCAGAGGACGCTCAGTTGCCATCCTGCGAAGATGGTCTCGGAACGCATGAGCTACCGGTTCACTATTAGTCTTGGCCATAGAGTGAATATGTCGAAGGAGGTTCTCAACGATATTAAACGTCTCTGAACCGTGTTGATTGGCCATATAAGCCACATGTTCAACAAGGACTTTTGAGAAGACACCCAATTTCACCTTATTGTCGCTGTGTAATCGTGGGTGATATAAAGCTCGGATCCTCTGAACAATCACCGGTATATCTCTTGCTGTTGTATCTTTCAAGATAGCCAGAAACTCGTCGTGAGTCTGAGGACAGGGATATGTATATGCCAATGCATCTGTACTCTTTCCAGTAGTCGGCACGTCATTACTACCAGACTGCGTTCCTACCAAGTTCTTGAGCGATTTGGTGAACTCGTCATCCATGAGCCCTTCGTCCTCGCTTTCCTCATCTTCAAGACCTCCCATCTCCTCGTCACTCTCTTCAAAGGAGAGGTCTGCATTTGAATCCATATCTACAAGGTCGTCATCGATAATAAAGTCATCCTCGTCTTCAACATCTAGTTCACGACGAGGTTCGGTTTCGACTGCGGAAGTCAAACCAAACGCCTTGGCATCATCTGGTATGAAATCAGCACCTTCCTCCTCATCTTGTTCATCCTCGTCTCTTCCAGCTTCGGACTCGCTGTCCTCATCACCGCGCATACGACGCAGTCTCTCCAACTCCAACCGTTTCAGCCTCTCGGCTTCTTCTTGTGCCCTCTCTTCTTCAGTCTTGGTACGATCTGTAGGCGCTGATTTCTTATCAAAGGCCATTTGTTTGAGTCGTTTGTCATATTCAATATCTGCCTCGGTCCTATCCTTTCCGTTCAAAAGAGCAGCTCTATCCGGATTCATCATCGCAGCATCTTCCTTTGGAGCCTCGGGCTGCTTCGACGGCGCAGGCTTAACGCCACGCATCAGATCGAATATTTCCGGTAGACCTTTATCAAGCTCCGCTCGCAAGTCATCATCGTCTTCCTTGGCCTTTTGTCGCTCGTACTTGTATAGCTTCGACTTGGCGATGACCTCTTTCATAACCTCAGCTTTGGTCTTCTTTCGCAGCGGCTCCGTTTCCTTATCGGCTTCATCATCCTCAGACGCCATCCCCTCCATATCGTCAACCTCGTCCTCGGTAGCCAACGCACGTTTCCGTTTCCGACTCGACTCTTCATCTTCAGAAGATTCCTCACCGCTGATATCATTCTCGGCAAAATCGTCACCAGCAACAGCATCACCAAACGATAACGAACGTCCGCCGTGAGTCAACTCCAGTTCTTCTTCATCGTCATCTTCCAGATTGAACATATTCTCTTTGCGCATTTTCCTCTGGCTTTCACGGGCGAAACGCTCCGCCGCTCTTTCTTCAGGTGTCATCGTAGGATCATTTTCACCGAATCGTCGATCCATAATACTACCGATCTTATTGCGCGAGTGTAGTTCTTTGAGTAATGTTTCTCGTCTCTAAACCAATCGTCAGTCTCTTCCATAGAAATCCCTTCTAGTAAGTACGACTTACTCGCTCCTCTCCCAAAGACTTTGTAACTCCCGGTCGAGCAAAATTCCCCGCCTTCAACGATCCATCGCGCGTTGTAACATCAAACTTCGCATTCCGCGACGGCGCCTTTATTTCAAAGGGATTAAACTGCTCTCGAATCTTTGCCAACGTCGCATTTCGCTGGACACGAGATTGCCGTGCTTTGACGCTGTCCTTTTCATCTTGACGACGTTTCTTTTTTGACTGCGGTTGTCGAATAACTCCGCTATCTCGCAATGAAGCCTTTAACTGCTTCAGTTGAGAGGGCGGCATTTTTCTTATGTTGGTGTGGGATGTATTGATTTCGAGATCAAGTTGATTAAATCGAGCAAAGATGAAAATTTATGTTCACCGCCTTCATGCCCGGCACTTCATTTTTACTCTGTGCATGCAGATATTTAATTGGTTTGAAAACCTTTTTATCTCTTTCATTGGCTAATACCAAAAGCGGTGAACGTAGCTTTTTCGGACCACGCACTATCTACGGCCGGCTTAGGGTTACTAAGGGACTAGGGTTAGGGCTGTTTTATAAGAATTTTCTTTTTGTACCATTTTTAGGAGGCGTTAGAGATACGGTAGCCCTTCTAGAAACCCCATGGATATCTTTGGTGCTTGAATCTGTTTGGAACTTATCATCTATGAATGTGTAAGCGCATATAATTACGGGTTAGGGTTATTGCTAGTCTACGAACTTTTGCTTTTGCCTCAGGCACGATAAGCAAGCTTTATCTCCAATCAATCTCCTTCGTGCTTTCTTCATTCATCCCCACACTCTGTTTTACTGCTGACTATGGCACTACGGTCTGACAATTCAATATTATGGCTTGTTCTCGGTATGTTTATATAAACGTTTTTCAGAGGCTGTTATGAGCTGATCATTTGAAATCAAAGGTCTATCTTTAGGCTTTGTAGCCGCTCGCCGCATCATCCACGATTTATATGAAATCCGCACGTTGACAGAGATTACACGGCCTGAAAATGACGAACGCATGATCAGTAAGGGCACTGAAGACGGTATGCACATCTATACGAGTAAAATACGAAGATTAAGTACTTATCGAAATTCATAGCTCTCAAACTCGAAACACTCCAGAAACTGAGCGAAAGCCCGAGTTATGAGCTCCGCGGGGCGTATGTCTCTTACGATTTTAAGCACTTGGTGGACGCAGGTTGTACTGACAGCGTAATAGTTCTCTACGCATCATTTCAGAGCGCGCCACGAAGGAGCCTTCTTGGGATCTACTCCTAGAAGACCTGGCAGGTAAAAACAAACGGCGACGGAATCGGGCTGTGAATGCTATTCATTTCCTATTTGCCAGTCGCGCATGTTAGTATAACTGACCATGTTAATTTAGTGTCTACATACTAATATGATTTCTCTAGTATCTCGAGTCACTCTATCACCGCGCTTAAACGATTTTTCCACTTACAAAGCAATCGTGGACTGTCTGTGCAACTTCCTCGAGGAACACAACGTCGAATACACAACCACCGAGTCTCCCATTTTACCCAGAACACGGCCACCGGGCGAAAAGAAACTGCTGGCAACACTCAATATTCTTCTAGTTCAGAATATACCTGCGGCCCTAGAAGCTGGTGTTGTTAGCCGATGGCTCTCGAAATACCCATTCCCATGTCTCCGCGAGAGCACCACGACTACGACACATGGAAACGATTATCGCCGGAAAGACGTTGTCTGGCTCATGAAAATGTACTGGCCAGACGATACTTTTATGAGCTCTATCATCACAACGCTCGTTGGCACCCGAGAAGGAATTCGACAGTTACGGAAATACGGTCTGATGGGCAGCGTGATGGAAGAAGGGAAAGACATGGATGACCATGACGATGGCGGCGATGACGAAGATAGTGATGTGTGGATGATTAATGGCGAAAGTACAGCGGGGACAAGTTGGGTACCTGAGAGGTTGTCGTTCCCTGAAGAGAGTTATGAGGAACAAGTTCTTCGAAGACGGAGGAGAGAGGCTATGGTGTTCAGTGAGGATGGAGGGCCGATTAGGAGCGATAATATTATACAGCTCCCTATTTAATGTCTGGATGCGAAATGTATTTTATATATGGATGTATATATTATAGTATGGATACCCGATGCATTACGATCACGAACGATAGCCATATATATGATTGCATGTTTCTGTTCCCACAACCATATATTACAATCCTTTCCAAGCGGACTTGCTAACATGATCAATCTTCTTGCGACTGGGCTTTATCATACCCAGTGTCTTTAACTCTGACATAGCCCGGTAGAACAACATTAACGCGAGTCGCTCATCGCAAATACGACTTTCAGTATCACTGTCTTCGCCGCAGATAATGGTGGAGAATGCCTTCCATAGATCGAATACATTGACCAAAGATCCTGATTCGAGGTAAAGTTGGTAAAGGATAGCAGTTTCGGGTTGTCTTGCGGACAGATTTCCTCCTTCTTCGCCGGTTGTAGATGAGGTGGATGCTAGGTAGTCAAATGGTGTAGATAAAGCGCGCTCAATACTGAACCTAACGCGCGGCGCGAATGTGTCTCGTAATGGGTTTCGGAGGTCGAATACAAACACCTCATGCAGGAAGAGGTTTTGAGGATTGATCAGTTTCGAAGAGAGGCTTGTCTCGAAGTCCTCGAGGAACTTCTCAAGTACTTCAGTATAAGCGGCATCCACGTTGGATATCTTCTTTTTGGTTTTGGTCAGGTTCACTTTGTCTTGAGCAATCGATGTTTTGATGGTGGTGTTTTGATCATCATGTTCGCTGCGTAGGGGGCTGTTTGAGTTGTGTATAGCCAGTAAACTCTGAAGGTCTTCTTCGTATTGACTGACGTCCACGAGTGGTGCTGACATATTACTTCCCTCTTGGAGGGTAGCCAAGATGCCTTTAAAACTATCTGAGTCGATTTTCTGCAATCGACTAAAGAGGTCTTTAATGGAGGTCGAATTGCTTAGATCTCCAGAAAGACCACGAATGTACGTATCCGTATTGTTATTCACCTTGGTAAGTTGTAGCATGTTCTGAACCGACCGTAGTGTGTTCATAGTATAAAAGAGCTCTTTCATCTGAGTCAGTCCGTTTTCTATAGACTCGTGCACTTGTTTCCGGAGAGCGTCATCATCCACTAAAAGGGCACGGACAGACTCTGCTTTGCTTTCTTCGACTAATTGCTCGCAGAAACTGGTCCTGTCAGCTCATAGCTCTCAACTCAAGCGCTGGAAATCATACCTTCTAAAGGACTTTAAGTTTCGCACAGCCTCATACAATTCTTTCTGTTTCGAACTGAAGGACGATAGTAGAATACTAAGAGGATTGGCGAAGAAATGTGACATGTATGCATACTTGTCCGATTAGCAGTACTCAGGACATATGATAACAACACATACCTTGACCTCACGAATGAACCCTTCCGGACCCTGAAAGTGATCCCTGGCCTTCTCAATCAGAGATGTACTTAGATGTGGTCCGAGCCACAATTTCGTATCAGGACTAGCCTGCAAGGTTTCGTATATACGATCGATGGCACCTTCGGCTTCATGTATCTCAAATTGTTTTCCGTGCAGTAAAGCCACAGTAGACCGAGAAAGCCGGCCTTCAAATAGTTCAACAGTAGTTGAGATACCGAAAAGCAGAACGAGTGGTAGCCGATCAACCCAAGAACTAGAGGATATTAGCTCTTCTAGTCATGCTCAGCTAAATAATATAAAAGGTTACCTGAGCAGGGATAGTAGATCATTCAGCACGCCGGAATCGAACGCCTCACTGTCTCGGAATGCAAGCACCAATGATTTCGACCCTTGGCTTATGACATATTGATATAAGACATTTAAGTCATATGGCAACATTCGAGGTCCCTACATACCGTCAATAAGGTCTTGGACCATGGTGCACATGGCTTACCGATTTATCCGCGAACAAGTTCTGATATGCATCATTTCCAGATGTACTTGTAACAGCAGTTCTGATGATTGTCTTCAGTACTGCCTTGAGATTTGGAGCGTCCCCTGATTCCAACAAAATCACCTGGCCGGATTTGTCGCTAATCAAACGCCGGTGCAGTATGTCTAAAAGTCTGGGGAGAGCCGATACATTGGATCCGATGGTGACGAGGGACGTAGGAATGCATCCGTTGTAGCTGCATAGTCATTAGTTCTGTTTTCTTCAAACGTCACATGGTTGACGTACGCGTCCGGCGATGCGGTTTCCACAAAAGACGTGATATCCTTCAGGATTCCAGAGTCAAGTTCGTCAATTACTCTCTATTGACGAGTTAGTATTTGTCAAGTCTATGGATCGGTTTGATTGACCCTGCATCGTTCTTCCTGGGAAGACCACAGTTCTTCGAATGTTGATTTTCTCACATCTACCAAATCTGCTGATTCTTTGCCCCCGAGTAATGGAACAAATACTCGCGACTGGTTCTTTTTCTGTGGCTTGTTCTCAATGTTCGTGGAAACCTTGCGTCTTTTCGAGGACCGTTCGGCGTTGTCAGTAGGATGGTAAACGTATATACCCTGACATGAGCTGATTAGCATTGGCGTAAACAAATAAAATGGAAAACCATACCAAGTCCTCACTACTACCAAATTCACTGTCCAATTCCATATTGACTTCAAGAACTAAGAATCTGGAGTTTATTGATATTCAGGGAAGCTCATTTGACGCGAATGTGGAGCGGCTCAAGAAGCTCCGCGGAATTTATGGCGCTAAACCGAACTTGGCTCTGATTTTTGAAATCTTAAACTCGGCCATCGCTTTCCTCTCTATCGTTCTTACAACTCTCAAGTTGAATCTACATTCATCCATTTTCCCACGCAAATGGCATGATTTCTATCCTTCATGCTCCGTCAGGTAATCCAGGGAGCTGGGCGATTGCAATACCAGGCCGGCTCCTTCAAGTTCTCTATCGCAAAGACACCGATTTTATTTTGCTCGTTCTCCACCACCGCATCGCAAGCCATCCGATATGGCGGACCAAACGACAAGATCCGTATCTTCGAACAACCTTCGAGGACGAGTAGCAAAAGAGTCGAGATAGACCCAGATGCTGAAGCTACTGATGAGCGAAAAGAGCTGGAAATCCAGCTGGCGAAGCTGGACAAGGAACTTGTCGAACTCAGTAAAGGCCCCTTCGATCCAGATGGCCCTTTTATACAGAGCTTACCGGAGAAGGAGCGAATCGCTGCTCTTGAGGTCATACGAAAATTTGAGGCTGAACATGGCCCCATGAGCGATGAGACCAGCCTTGAGCAAATATTCGACAAGGATCTGGATGATATGATCAAGAAAGAATTCGAACAGATGGCCAAGGAAGAAGAGGATATATATGACATGTCAAAGCCAGCAGAATCCGACTCGGCCGGACGAGGTGGCGATCTATCATCTATGCATCCTTACGAATTACGATTTCGTAAACAACTTGAACTACATGTGGACAGTTCGGAGAAGGCGAATGCTCAGGAGCTTTGGAGATGGTATCAACGATGTAAAGATGCGATTCCATCTTTTCTACCCACTTTGGAGCAGGAAATATATCAGCTATTGTGGAATATACAGCTTCAGGGCCAGGTATCGCCTACCACTCGTATGACTCATATACGAACACTCGTTGAAGACCTCAATACAGCTGGAAAAGCACTTTTGCCTAATCAAGTCCTTGAATATATAAATGTGCTACATGAAGGGGGTGATACCGAAAACGCTTTACAACTTTGGGAAGAATCGCAGGCGATTGTCAGCCAAGGAGAGGGGGATATCAACGCGTATTGGAGCACTGGAGTTCGGCTATTTGCGGCACATGGCGATCCGCAGAGAGCCCAAGATATTGCTTTTGCTTTTCTCGCAAGTGGTGGGAGTCGAAATGCCCGCATACTTATCCCAATAGCTACGGCATGGACAAAGCAGACTAGTTCCCAGGCTGCTACGAAAGCCTGGGCAATTTACCTTCAGCTCAAGACCCTACTGGGTACCGATATGAAAATGGAAGATTACGATGCACTTAGTACCGCCTTTTTGAACGATGGCAAAGTTAACCTTGCTTTAGCTGTTTTCAAGGACATGATGATAACAGGAAAGGATCCTGCGAATGATTCCACGGCAATCTTCCAAAGAGCTATTGGTCTCAAGGGTCCCTTACGACGCTCGAACATCAAGGAAGAGGTTGTCAACAAAATATCGCTTTCTGCTCTGACTTTTCTACCTCGTCGCTTGCAGAGTAAATTCTTCTACGCTAGTTGGATGAAGAAACTTATTGGCATGGGCGATGTTGATTCAGCCGCAGCTGTTGTCGAACTTATGTTTGAGAGAGGCGTGAAACCGGATGCCATTCATCTAAATGGCATAATCGGAGGCTGGCTTCGAAATGGAAGCGCTACATCGAGAGACAAGGCTGAACAGCTCGGCTGGTCCATGATTCAACACCGGATCGATACTGTTTGGAGTAGGATACAACACTCGGAAGAGTCTACAAAGCCTTCTGTGCCCGAACTTCCAGGTGATCGTCGTGTACCGTCATTCTTGAAGCGGACGCTTCCTCCTGCAAACATCGAGACATTTTCCATCCTACTTCTCCATTATACACGTCGCGGAGATGATGACATGGTCAAATATTTAAACAAATGTCTCGGCGATGCTCAAATTCGGCCCAATTCTTATTACATGAACCATCTCCTATATGCCGAACTTCGAAAGCAGCACATTCACAGTCTTTGGGAGAAATTTCAACTTCTGACTAGACAAGTGGCCCCTGATCTAGAGACGTTTGCATGCCTATGGGAC
Source organism: Talaromyces stipitatus ATCC 10500 (assembly GCF_000003125.1). Classification (NCBI taxonomy): domain Eukaryota; kingdom Fungi; phylum Ascomycota; class Eurotiomycetes; order Eurotiales; family Trichocomaceae; genus Talaromyces; species Talaromyces stipitatus. Next base: position 688,461 of record NW_002990117.1, on the reverse strand, counting down.
TGCGGTAAACTTCAATACGATCGATTCAGGACAGCGTACGATACACAATTCCCTACTGTGCGTCAACTATTTACCCTGATGATGCGATGGTATTCAACTCTCGATGCACGAAAACAAAAGATCACACAAGAAGAGTTCTCAAAAGAACTCTACGACCAGATTACGCTTTGTTTCTGTCTTTCAAAGGATTTGTGTGGCACTCTGGTTGCGCTCTATGTGATGAGGGATTTATTTAACTTATACCCAGACGAAAATACAGCTCGTATGCTGGTTCTACAAATTGCCCGAATAGCTAATAACATTAATATTGACGACAAGAACCATCCGCCTGGTACATCAAGGAGATCTCGAGTTCGAGCACGACGGCGTCTTTCTACCACACCACAATCAAAAGAAAACATTGAACAAATTCGAGACATCCTTGCCACTCTACAAACTCGAAAGGCATCAGTGCTCCAAGCCCGGGGTATCGATGTCCAAAGTCTTAGCGACCAAGAGCGAAAGCAGTACCAGTTAGAGATTCTAAGCGAACTGCTTATCTCGGTGATTGAGCGCACTGTCGTCCCCGCTGGTTCGGACCGGGACGTGAGAGCTCGGATTGTGGCTGCGATGGAGGAGATGGGTGTTCATCATTTGGCGATACGATTTCATCATGAGTCGTTGCAGTAATTTTTTTCGTGTTGTTTATATTCACATGTATATTATTGGATACCTCTCTTTTCTAGACTTGACTATATAGACTTAGTTGAACCATGCAATGACTTCATAAAGGTACACTAAACGAACCGCTAACACCATAATGCAGACTCCCAAAGTGGTTTTACATATCGAATATGCGTGAAAAAGAAAACATTAATTGCAATACAATATCTATTTCTTGCCCTTCTTCTTCTTCTTGACACTGCTCGTCCCACTATTGATTTTGGGTACTTCAGCCTCCACCAAAACACCATCATCGTCACTGACAGCCGTTACCGAAGGTGGTGCAGCCGTCACCGTCGTCGACTCTGCCTTTGCCGGCGTAGCAGATGCCGCAGTCGTTACAGCTGCTGCTGCTGCAGGGGTAGTAGTACCGGCCTTCTCAGCATCCAATTCCTTCATAAACCCTTCCTGAATCTCCGCTCTCCGTCTCGTCCACCATTCCACCTCCTCACCGACCTTGGATTGATATTCCTCAATCCGCTGACGGAACAAATTGTTCTGATCCATTTCTCGCGCAGATTGGAATATGACTTGGCCCCAGTTTGGTACATATGCGTTTGCCTATACCATCTATAAGCATTCCCACAAAATCTAACATATTAGTGGTAAGGAGGGAATACCTCTTGAACAACATCGCGCACTTCCTCCTCCATCTCCTTCTCCGCCCTCAAAAACCGCTGCCACAAATCATCGCCTACACTACCGCGCTGTAACAACAGGGACAAGGCCTGTTTCTGATCTCGAATCGCTATAACACGCTTAATATCTTCCGCAGCGCGACGCAACAGTGCCGCCTTGAGGACGGTTTCGGGTACAGCGGTGGTCTTCTTTTCATTCGTGGCGGCTGGTTGCTCGAGATGGAGCAGGGAGAAGTAAATGTCTCGTTGGAGGTGGGCTGGGAACCATGGTGCGAGGGATAGGGCTCTTGCTGTTTGGATATCAGTATAGTGTCAGCCAGAAAGGAAGAAAACAGAAGCGAACCTGATTTTCGTTTACGATATAGAGACGAGAATGTCGCAAGTGATCCGATCAGAATGCCTAGGTAGGCGAAAGGTATCGCGAGGCTGATCCAGTCAACCATTTTGAGATGCTGAGCGTGCTCAGCAGCGAGGTAGGCGCGAGGAGCGAGTGTTTGCTTTTGTCTGTTCGGAGTTGTTATATGTATAATGTGCTTCTTATTTGTGTTAGTTGTCAAAGTTGAGAAATGTGTTAAGTGAGACGGAACAAGGTATGATGGTCAATCGGAGTGTTCTCAACTCCCATTGGCCCGCAGACGGGAAAGGCCAGGTTGGTGCTTCAGTCCTTCCGCTCAATCTTCTTAAATAGAAGCTGAACAACTCAACTACTTGCGAGGGCTGAGATAGATCATAAATTTATAATCATATTACAATATATCTAAGCAATGCTTCAAACACCACATGCGAGTATCACAGTGCACGAATCAGAACAAAATATGCATCCAGTTCCCTCCCAAATAGACAATAACAAAACCAAATGTACATCGGAACAGAAGAACGTTCCTCCAGAAAAATCGCATAAAACAAGAATGGAATCGAAAAAGGGAACAGGAAAGAGGGAAGAGAAAAAAAAAGAATACATCACAGGTTTTGAGGTGCCACCACTCCTCCCCTCGAGGCCAACTGCTCCTTTGTAAGTTGACTCATGGACATGAATTCCTGGTTTTCTTGCATATCCTGAAACACATCGTTGAATTCTTCCTGTAGCGCCGCGGCAACTTTGGTTCTGTCCCATTCTCCGCGCTTTTTCCAGAGACAGTCCATCAGGTGGGTGTTGATTTGTTCGAGTTGTTCGACTGTGCAGCCACTAGTTCGTAGAGTCAACTCTGTGCGGAGCTTTTCGATGTACTCGTGGTCAATTATGAGGTGTGGTGATTGTCCTTCGTTGTTCAAGAGAGATTTGATATTTGATGGGGGTGCAGTGTGTGGTTGGGGAGCGCCTGGTGCTGATCCTGGTCGATGCAGACGTGGCTGTGACTGGCTTCCGTTCACATGGCTAGCCTGAGAGAATGGGAAATCTAATATTATCTTAGTTGTTGCACATAACAAGTGATATATAGAAAGTAGATGACTCACCTTGTTGGGTGTCAGGAAGATGATCCTCCTGAGAAATACGATCAGGATAAGAAGTCAAGTCAGGGAATTCCACACGTGGTGCGCTTCCAGTAACAGGGCTCTGTGTATGCAACTGTGGGCCAGTCGACTGATCCGACGTCTTCTTGTCAGACGTCGTTTGTGTCGTCGAAGCATCGTTACTATAATCACCCGGTTGAGATCCAGGGGCCATTGGTGTCATAGGTGCCTTTTGCGATAGACTCGAGAGGCCTGATTCTCTCCTGATTTGAAGCGAAGGTGCGGTGTTGGAGAGTGGATGTTTTAGCTGAGCTGACTGGCCAAAGGAACTGTTTGCCGTGTGTCGACCAGAGAAGTCGAGCTCGTCTGAGTTCGTCATGAGAGTGTCTCCATCTTCACCACGGAACAAGTTGGACTGGTCGCTCTTCGAAGTATCACCTGGGTTGAGATCCGAGCCGCTACCATGATGTCCATTGCTCGCAGAAACGACATTCGACAACCGGGAAGGAGTCGTCGGCCTGGCTCCATTGACAAACGGCTGACCCAAAACAATAGGTCCCGAAGATAAACTTGAGGTGTTTCCGTGCGGTACATTGCTATTTGGCGGAGGACCCATTTCGCCGAAAGTATTTGTCTTTTTAGCACGTTCCATGGCTTCATTCTCTCGCTCCATCTCCCGATTGTATACAGCCTCACACTCTGCTACCAAAGCAGGATCAGTTTGTTCAATACCACCAATATCGACTTCCACGTTTGTCAACAGCTCGTTAGCACGTAGAAGACGCTCCTGATCCCCTAACGTGCGAGCATCCTTGGCAATTCTCTTAATATCAGCCAGAAAATCCTTTGGCCTCTTATAATAACCATTAGATAATCGCTTCTCGATAGTCACAATCTCCAAGTTGTAGAAGAATCTACCGGTTGCAGTCTCCCTCAAACCGGGAACTCCGTACTTGTCTTGAGCTTTTTCAAAAGGTCGGAAAACTGTTTGCTGTTCTACTGGTAGGTCGCTAGTGAGTATAGAAGGATCATCCTCCTCGAACAAGTAACGGATCTGAGAATCGTCAATAACACCAGTCCTAAACCGTTTGTACTTCTTGATCTGATCCATGATAGGCTGAATTCTGATTTTTAAAAGGTTCAAGGTCTGCCGATCTTTTCTCTTCTGTGCTTTCAATTGCTCCTTGCTTAATGGCGGTGCCGGCTTTGGTGCTGGCGGAGGAGCGACTTCGAGCAATTCTAACCTCCTCTTCTTCCGATTCTCTGGATCAGGAAAATCATGAGGTGATGTCTTCAAATAATCCATTATTCTGCCAAAATACTCGTGTCGGGCATGTTGATCTGGTGGTCGGAGAGCATAAATGTTTTTCTGTGAATATCCAAAGAGGGACTTCAACATTGCTGGATCTTGAGAATCTTCACCATCTTCAAGTACTCCTAGAAGCAGAACTGGATCTGTGGGAGGTATAGAACGGAGAAGGCCATTGAAAGTAGACACCACTAACGGCCCTACAGTATCATACCATGTCTGCACATTCGGAATGTAGATGACGCTTGGTTTGTGACGCTTGACTTCGGCAAAAAGTTGAACAACTGTGGCTTCTGGTGATCTCGTAGAGTCACTAAGGAGAGTCGGAAGGTCAAAAGACTGAACATGAAGACCCTCGAAATGATGAAGAATAGCCCCGGCGAGATATTGCTGACCCATCCCCTGTGCACCTCGAATGAGAAGTCGAGGTCGAAAGATGCGAGAAGTTTCGAATTCCTGGTGCATTTGCTCCCTCTTGAAACTAGCTCCACCGTGAGGTTCCTCGAACTCGGCTTCCTCCAAGGCCGTTAGTCGTTTCGATTGAGGGATTATATTGGTGAGAATATGCTTGATCTCAACGAAACGGTCACGCAACAACGGCTCCACGCTTTTGGGTAATGGTGTAGCCCCTGATGATGTGGATCGTTCGGATGACGGCACAATCTTTTTGATGGAGATCATGAAATCCTTGGGTGTGACTTCGATCGTCTTGGGGTCAATCAGTAGCTTTTGACTAGATTTGTAGATCTGAGGATACCGTCTTTGCACCGCATTCAATGCAGATTCAGTGCAAAGGGCACGGAGATCTGCACCACCATAACCCTTGGTCAACTCAGCCAACTCATCCTTTATGGGCTCAGGCAAAGGGGGATCCCAGTTCTTGGTGTGAATATCCAAAATGGCACGTCGGCCCTCCTTGTTTGGTAAGGGAAAGTAGAATTCACGGTCGAAACGGCCAGGGCGACGTAAAGCTGGATCGATTGAATCTGGTCGATTGGTCGCTCCAATAACGATAACCTGACCTCTACCATCCATGCCATCCATCAAGGCTAGCAGAGTAGAAACGATAGATGCGTGAATCTGCTCTTGCTTACTTGATCGTACGGGGGCAAGTCCTATAAATCACGTCAGTACGATCAGATTACCATGTAATACCGAGTAAAAAAAAAGTGCGTACCATCAATCTCATCAAAGAAGATGATACTCGGTTGCGTTTTCCGAGCTTCCTCAAAGAGCAACCGTAACTGGCGCTCGGCTTCACCGACCCATTTGCTTAGAGCATCGGCACCCTTTCTCATGTAGAATGTAACTTTTCGCCCTTCCGAACTGACACTTGATGCGAGAGCGCGTGCCATCAATGTCTTACCAGTTCCCGGAGGTCCATGAAACAAAACTCCTCGCGGCGGCACGATATGAAAGCGCTGGAAGATCTCAGGATAGAGCAACGGCAAGGCCACCATTTCTTTCAGCTGGTCAATATGGCCTTGCAAGCCACCAACACTGTCGAAATTTACATTTGGATCAATGCCCAGAGGATCGGCATCAGCCAATGCTTGTTTATCCTTGACTTTTCCAAAGTTGGCTGGCGTCCCCGATAGACCAGGAGCGGCGGCTTCGGCATTATGAGCTTGGGCAGGTGGCAATCCTACGCCTCCGAGACCTGGGGCTAGCGCTCCTGGTGCTCCTAGGCCTCCTCGCACTTGCATGACTTCATCATCACTACTGTCGCTATCTGCATTCGCAGTGGCTCCGGGGGCCCCAGGAGGACCCAAAATAGCGGCAGGTCCACCACCACCAAAGGGTCCCGAGGTTGAAAAGAGAGTGCGCTGCCACGATCCAGCTGCACCACGTCCACGACGAGAAGGTGATTCGTTGACTGCAAGTTCGCCCTCCTCTTCTTCAATAGGTAGGATCAGGTCTGGGCGAATGAGGCGATAATCAACGTCCTTCCTACTACGACGAGGTTTGTCCTCATACGTAATGGTTTCAACGTTCCTCCGGCGACGGCGTGATGGTTGCAAGTCTTGAAGTTCCTCAGCCAGCTCCTCCGCTTCGTCGACATACACTTCCGAATCTCGTCCGCGTGATTGCGACTTTCGGCCCCGCAATCCAGGTCGTCTACCGTTGCTACTATCATCGTCTTGTACTGTTTGGTCCGCCTTGCGTGGTGAAGCAGTCGGTGACTCGAGTATATCGTCATCCTCAGACTCTTCTTCATTTGGTTCAAAGTCTGAACTTTCGTCTTGTTTACGTTGGGATGAGCGGGGTGGTCGTTTCCGGCTGGATCGGCCTCTAGCACTATCTGCTTGTGAATCGGGCTCGTTGGCGGGAGACTTTTGACTTGGCCTGTTCCTTCTCCGTGTAACCGGTCCTTCGTCTTCGTCGTCCTCGTCCTCGCCCTCGCCCTCGCCTTCCGCCTTTGGCGCCTCATTATCGGATTCCGGGATGACACCCTCGTCGGCCATTTCAACGTCGCCATTCTCAGCAGTGTCCTGCTCATTAGAAGGCCCATCCTCATATTCATTCTGAGGATCACTCTCGAGAACTTCCAGTTGAGACGCTTTTGCTTCATCGACAGACTTGACATTGCTCGAATCGTTTTCGTCTTCTTCGTGGATTGGTACTGAGACAGTTTTCGAGGCACGGCGTGTGAGAGGTCCTTGAGCAGCAGCAATGATACCCTCTTCGATCGTTTCGACATGCCGTCCAGAATTGGTCAGTGCATATATGTCCTCGGAAGGATCACGATTATGTCGGGTGCTGCGTCTGGTGCGTTGATTGGTTTCGAGCGTCGCTTGTTTACTTGCCGCCTTTCCTAATTTGAGTGTTATTACTTTTGCGGGCGGCTTCTTTCCCACTTCTTCCTCCTCATCTTCATCCTGTTCGTCTTCGTCAAGTTCATCTTCATCATCGGAATCCTCCTTGTACGCAGGTCGATTTTTCACGGCTTTGCGACGCCTGAGACCTCTTGCGTTCTTCTCGACGTTGCCATCATCTTCTTCCGACTCCTCATAAGAGAGTTCATCATCCTCACTTAGGAGATCATCCTCTGAGATATCGTCATCGTCGGAATCGCGCCGCCGCCGCTTCTTAACAGGCTTCGACCGCTTTTTAGATTTGCGCGCTGATCTCGATGGTCGCGTGGCATGGTCGCTGTAGTCATAGTCGTCTGAGTCTGATTTGTTGGCGATCTCTTCCAGAGTACGCTTTGATGAGTGGCGAGCCATGGTGATTGATGATGTGATCCTCGCTCCCGATTCCCGTCAAATCGCGTTACGGATCAATCAGGGACGGCATGAGCTAGAGGATGCAGCGTGCCTGGATCAATCGATGGAAAGCTCCGAGTAGGATAGTGAGAGGCACTAGGGGATCATGACATAACAGTTGATCGCAATAGCAAGGTGGGAGAAGGTACCGAACTATGAGGCTAAATTTGCGTTAGAAAAAATTTATTTTCAAAAGGTGCGATACGAGAATCTCCTCTCACTCTCATGAATTTTCGAGGAGACTTGATTTCGTAGCGGATCCCCGGCGGGTACGCGACGAACAGGCATGAAACATCGAAAAAAAATATCGCACACTTTAGTGTGAGGGGTACTTACCTTCGTGAATAATAGCGAACCCAAATCTTAATCGAGTTCTGATACACTGACAAAGCGAAGGCTTATCGATGGTCGACAAGACAACAGTAATGAATAATGAGAGCTGACTTGAGAATGAACGGCGGCTGGGGCAGCGCACGAACCACATTGCGTGCACCAGCCACACCTCGCAGCCAACAGCCGCTGTATTCACTGCCACACCTAAACCCGATTGGGCACTAGCGCTGCAGAACATATTTGGTGCCTGGCAAATGTGGCTGCCACACCATGATGCAAGAACAATCGTCTCTTCAATAAGCATTTATCCATGTCGGATTCTATTGTTGTCAATTGAGTCCTAAATCCAGAGAAATATTCAATCTCCAGCCGAAGACTCTACAGAATCGGACAACTCCGACCAACCCTGCGCATGGCTGAAGAGCATGTTACAAGAAGAAGAAAAGAAACATCAAAACAACCCCGCACGAGCAACTCATAGATTTTGAAGGTTGTCAGGCGGCTATTTGATCGAGCAATATTTTGGCAGGTTCATCTTCCCCACCTGGACCACCTCGACCGCGTCTATCCCAACCCAAATTCAAGCGCGGGTCACATGACCATTATTTTAACTCGACTTATATAATATCACCCGGAAGGACGACAACTGCATACATACAGCCATGTTATCAAGGAATATGTTTCGACTTAATCCTGCACGCCGGATACACGGCGCTGCAAGACACATAATTTTATCAGACATAGCATCATCGCAATTCACTCGTCGAGGATTCACATCGTCAATACCACGATCTCAACAGCCACAACCACCACAACTAGAGAAATCAAATACATTCAAAGAAGGCGTCAGTAACCTCTGCCAAATTATTACAAGATAGGAAAGTACTAAAGGTACAATCAGATATCCGCTTATCGCCCCTTTGGCGCACCATTTCTCAAAGTCTTTCTCGGCGCTATTTTCACGTATCAAGTTATTTACTATGCATGGATGAAACTTGAGACAAGTGAGAAGAAATTTTTGAAGAATGGTAATTTCTCTTTTTTTCGTCTCTAATGGATACTAGAAACTAATGTGTATTTTTTGGGCGGAACAGAAGAAATAAAAGGACTGGAGAAGGAGGCTAAGAAGTTGGCTGCTGAGGCAAAGTCTTGAATCGGCTTCGGCCTGGTTTATGTATTTTAACATATTGTATGATTAGACAAACTCTTTTTAGCACTATCTAGGAGGATGTTTGTATCACCACCACTCTCCCTTTAGACTAGATCACAAATACCCAAGTCCTGCACCACTAACAGCCTCCAAATCAGCCCTAATCTCCCACTCATCTGCACCCACTCTCCCCGCAATCTCCAATTTCCGTGGTCGACTCAAATCCAACCATCTCATCAATAACTTGCCGTCAATCATTCCCCGGCCTACGACACCATCGCTCTCGACGGCCCGATAGGCGCGCGGATTCAGCCCACATGGATGTTCGAGGGTGTTACTTAATTGCGACTGCAGAGCGGATAAGCGTCGATAGGATTCTTCGGATAGAGATGTCACGAGGGCCATTAATCCGGATTGAGTGGTTATTAGGGCTTGGTGTAAGGGGATATACGAGTCTATGTCCATTGAGTCCGAGTTCATGACTGCGAGTTCCGAGGAGACTGCGGTGCGTGGGAGGAGGGTTATGGTAGATGCGAAGTGGCCCATGTGGAATTTACAGCGGTTGAGGAGTCGGTCGCCGTTTGATGATTTGGGGTCTTTCAATCGTCAGTCTTTTCACTCAGATGGTTTATAAGGTCAAGTTTACGTACCTTCTGGGTCGTATTGAAGAACGTGTAGATTGCAGTCACTGTCTGCAACGAGGATATAAAGCTTCTTGCCATCAGGTAGGAAATCAGCAGTCACCACTTCCAACTCATCCAAGTCTTTGCCAAAGAGCGTCATTTTATACGGTTCCTCCTATATGCCAACATAATTAGTACGTCAGTTCCTCTTGTTAGTAAATTGATAGTATCGTACCGAGTAGCCAGTAAACCACAATCCCTTCAGTGCATCTCCAATAAGACACATTCCCGTCCCCTTCAACTCCTTGATGACACTGACATAACACTGAACATCAATAAAAGCCACAGGTAACAAACTCCCATCATCCTTCAACCCTCGCACCATACACTTCTGTCCTTGCGCAACGATCAAAAACCCTTGACCTCCAATACCCGAAACTGCAGTCAGAGCTCCTCTAACAGATTCTTCCCCGATGAGTTTGAGTTTAAGATTTGTCCCGGGTTCGTCAGGGTCGGGAACAACATTGATCACGTCAAAGACGTATACGTTTCCTCTTGCTGCGATATCTTCGCCCTTGGCAAATGTGGTGCCTACCACGATCATGTCTTTTCGCTCACTGGTCTTTTCGGATATTTCGAGGTTGATGTTTTCGATGGCGGTGATGCGTTCTGCGGCATTGAATGTATAGCTGTGACCTTATTAGATTTTCATCTCCAGTCGGTGATCATAACTGACCTGTCGATGACTTTCCAAGTCTTCGGGTTAAGTAGCTTGATAGAGCCTTGCGCCACTTTGGGTCGAAGAGATATGTCTGGTATCTTGTCAGATTCATTTATATATAATGACAGCGACATGTTGATCACTAACCTTCATTTGCCCACTCAGGATGTAATTCATCATTGTCAGGCAATTTGAAATCTTGCTCGTGAGTTGTACCAACAACGTATGTTCCCGACACTGTAGAATAAGCTAGATAATCAACCTCTTCATTCAGCGGTATTTTGCGAATCGGCCATGAAAAGTCGAGTTGTGTATTATCGTGTAACCTGCAAGTTCGAACAACATGCTTGACCTCTAATCAGTATCTCATGCAACAAAAACAGAAAGGGAGAAATACCTCGTTGTCGACATATATAAGACCCTTTTCGCAGCCAGCACTGTCAAAGCCACTGATACCGCGGATAGAGTCACTTTGAATACTAAAAACACGAGGCAGGCTCTTAGATGTCCGGACAACCAAGCTTGGAGATGCCCCGGACATGAGAACTGCAGCATAACCACCTATGTCAGCTAGACGTCGAAGTCCCGGCATCCTTTGCTGAGTGTCAGTTGCTGCTGCTTCTATTGGCACCTTGGGCAGGAAATGGTTTGATTCTTTTATATATTTCAAGGTAACACCGGTTTTTTCGTCCTTGCTGTTTTCGCGGACTGGTTTGTAGATGATGAGATCATCCGTAGCGGATCGTATCTGCTCATGTTAGTCAATGTGTGTAACTCTCAGGGGTTCGACATACGATCAGATATGGAGACGCCGTCGAGATTTCACCCAAGTCTGCGACCAGAAGCTCTGCAATGGTCTCGCGAGAGTTGAGACGCTTGGCCGGCTGGTCTGAAGAAAGGATAGACGATACATAATCAACTCCTTCTGTCACAGAAACAAGTTCCCTCGTGGGTAGGCGGAACATCTAGAGAATTAGTTATTTATGCCGGTAACGGTACATCCACTTACAAATAATTTGCATTCTTGGTTAAGCAAGAACATGTAGGTATTTCCTGTCGCATTATCTTCGAAAACATTATGTTTATCCGTGTATAAACATCCGCAGAGCCATGATTGCGAAGAGATAGTCTCAGGTTTACTCAACTCATCCAGGTCCCCGCTCTCATCGGAATGGAGGAGAAGAACAGACGAGTCGTCTCTGATAATTAGGAGATAGGGGTCTGCGAAACTAGTACTAACTGCGAATCGCTCATCGCCCTCATCCTCGTCCCATACAGGATAGATCTGAGCCATTCCAAGATCTGTAGATGGGTGTCAATCACAAGACCAGAAATTATGTCTGAAGGACACTTACTTGTATCATACACCCTAACCTCTCCTGTCAGCACCTGCACAACACGACTATTTCCAGCGAGCGTGCCGATATCGACGGTAGGATCCCCGTTCGGGTTGACGTCTGGAGCACTGAACGGCTCTAGATTAGATCCATTAACTGCATAAACAAGAGTCTCCTCATTATCTGTTGAATTCGACTTGGTAAGGAAAACATAGGATGGGCTTTCCCCTTCGCTTGGATCGTTACGACCGGATTTTGTGCTCGTATTTATATTCCACACGGAATCAGCAGTTTCGCCGTTCATGGTAGAAATGCCATCTAGATGAAGCGCGCGTTGCAGCAAAGCTACTCCTCCATTCCTGCCAGAACCGTAAGCTGCAGCAAGCTCCAACTCGTGTACACTTTGGCTGACGTTCCCCGCATCAGAGTCTCGACTGGCTGGTTTTCCCACGGTGACAGAACGCAAAGAAGCTAAACTCGGCAGTTTATCAAGGACTCGAAATGAGTAATCTTCTGAGGCGCTGCCATTTGAGACTGCTTTATTAACCGCTTCCTTTGGCGCTGATGAATACAGGTCATCTTCGTACATATCATCATCGTCTTCATCGTTCATATCCTCGTCGAATTGATCTTCGCCGTGGTCTTTGCTCTTCTTTGAGACTGCTGATGATACATAACAATCGAGGAGAAGCGAGTCGGTATCTTCGCTGCCAATGAACACCTTGCCGGACCCGAGAGAGATGGAGCATGAAGCAGTAGCGCCGACAACATCGCCTCCCGAATTTGTAGGTACCGGACATACAACGGGTCCAGAAACTGATCTTCCATCTATCTTGAAGTGAACCAAAACCAGCTCGCCTGTCGAAAGGGTGAGAAGTATGTCTCCGCACTCTTTGTTGATAACCTCAACGACTGAATTTTCTAGTCGAAGCCCCAAATCAGATTGATCTATCATAGGAAATGATGAAACCTGCTTTGCAAATTCATTGACCGCCACCGCACTGGCCTTTCCGGATTGATCAACGTGAATCAATTCGTTGGATCCTATTAGCAAAGCGCCACCGACAGGAGCGGGAAGAGCCATGATGTGTAATAAGTCGCTTGGTAATTTTGCTATCGACAGAAGAGGCGTGGAAGCACGCTGTTCCAGATCCAGCGTAAACACAGAATACACCACAACATCTTTCCGTTCTTCGAGTAAAGCGGCTGAGGTGGCGATGGGTGAGTAGAGAATACCAAATGTGGGCTCTCGGTATTCATGCAGAAATGTCAAACCAATAGGATGAATCAACGTCGGGTCCAAGGCAGTCAACGGCAAGACAAATGAAGCTGCATAGGGAGTCTGGTGAGTATGGTCTTTCTCCGTTCCCTTCTTGCTGTCTGTGTGGGATGTATTCTTGTCCTGTCCAGTAAAGTCATCCATATCTAGATCAGGATCATACTCGTCCATGACCAAGTCGTCGCCGGCTTGATGGAATGGTAGGATAGCAAGATTCCGCACTCCAAAATTGAGTACAGCACATCGACTACTAGGATCCACAGTGAGATGGCTATCACATTGGCTGAGATCAGGTGCCCAAGGACTGAGCGTGATATCCTCTTTTTCATAATAGTGAATTGACACTGTCGAGATGTTCTGTATCTCGGGATTCCATTCAATCAGACTGAGTTTCGCATTTCTGAACGACAAGAGAAGGGCGTCTCCCCCACTCCTTGAATTGAGAATGTTGATGCGGGATATATCAGTCACTGTTCCGTGAAGATCATATTCAGCAAATAATTGTAATTTTGTTGTCTCGTTTCTTTTCTCGTTGTCATTTGCCCGTTGGCCATTTTCCAGGACAGAAGGAGTAACTGTCTCAGTGACCAGGTTGTAGATCTGTAGAAGAGATGTCTTGATGACAACGAGATTATTTGCCGTAGCTGAAGTGAACGCTGCAGATACGGCATGCGTTACTCCCGAAGGAGGTAGCACTTCAGTATAGCATTGCATTCTCAGGGTGTTTTGAGATGATTCAAAGCTGTTTTGACGTTCATACACCAGACATGATGCGATTTGTGTCTATTCGAGCATGAAATAAGTCTCGAAATTTGTCAGTACTGATCAAATTCCGTTCAATTCAATTATCGATATAGCAGTATCATCCACTCATGCGAAAGCTATGGCTCATTGAGAACTTTCTGCTTGGATGGGAATGGATGTTGAAAATGATCGTCCAATAAAACACCGATCTTTGTTTATCGAAGGAAGCTATTACGGCAGACTGTAAGTGACTATTGCGCAGTACACTGTATGTGTACTGTCATTACATCCATCGTAATTTCGATATTTTTAGGGTTAACTTCAGTCATGTCTCGAGGTGTGGCCCAATCTCGACACATAGAGGTGATTATTGCTTGGATGTCAATTCGGGTTTTTGACCATAAGCCATGTTTCCTTCTCTACCTACAGTAACCTATCTGGCAGTATCTCACACCGATTAAGACTGGCATGAAAATGAAGGTCCCAAACGACAATGGAGGGGATCCAGTGCATAGAGAATAATTAGTTGATATATTACCTACCTGTCAGGATGTGATCCCTGTGCAAATTAGTCTGAAATCTACTAGCCAGGCGAAAGACTATCAACTAAGGACATGTTGCCTCAAAAATCAGGCACCAACAAGCTGTAGGCATTACATCATTCACTGGACTGCATTCCGACGCCGAACATCAACAAGTTTCACATTCGCAACTGCTTCAGTTGAATGGCTGATGACTTACCACTCATCTCTGTATCTTCAATCTGGTGTACTGACCACAGCATGAAAGTATGGCCGGCATACAATCCTCACTAATATGGATCGTCTATGCGATCGTCGTCGCGATTCTGTTTGCTGTCGCCTCCATCTTCATCTATATTTACCAAACACCTCGGGATCGATCACCGCTCGTAACAATAGTCTCTATCATCACAATCACAGCTCTCCTTGCGACTGTACTATTACAACCAGTTGATGTCGCCCTCATATCCTCGACGACTTCTTCCAAGCTCGGCCGCCGCAAGGATTGGGCTTCGCAGGATGAGGTGGATAAAATAGTTTTCTCATTGAGAGTGGTGTATTACCTACTCTACTCATTGGATGCGGTGCTGTGCTTGTTGGTTGTGCCGTTTACCTATTTCTGGTACGAGGAATATGATGAAGTTGCTGTGCAAGAAGGGGAGCAGACATTTGGGAAACGGTTTTGGAATGCTTTCAAGTATACGATTGCCTTCATCTTTCTTGCTGTCATTCTTTTCCTTGCTGGATTTTTCATTCCGATTCGAGGCATATCGGAGGACAAGGATTTGGATTTCTTCAAAAAACTGTTGACTGAGAATCGTGGGTTCATTGAAGATAGCTTACCACTCGTTTTGTGCTGACTTGAGCAGATGGCGAAAGAGCGCTCACCTTCGCTTTGGGCATACTCCTCACGCTGGGAACATGTCTTTACGTCGTTTATACTTCAACCGGTTTTGCATTCTTGCCCATCACACTTATCAAGACTGCGCCCTCGATCTCGAACCCTACACTAAAAGCAAATACCGCATCGCAACTCGAGAGCAACCGCGAACGTCAACGCCAATTGAATGCCCGCTGTGGCGGAGATACAGATCAATTGTCATCCAAAGACCGCAGGGAATTTGATCAATTAGTCCGGGAGGAAAGAACACTTATCCGAAGGCAACGCTTGATTGAAGAAGCACAGGGCGAAGGACGCAGCTGGTTGATTCAAGCATGGTTCAAAATAGAAGCGGTATTCAGGCCTTTCAAGCTTCTCGGAGGAATTCTGCTTCTTATCGTCGCCATCTTCATCTGGGTCTCTATGCTGCTCACCGCAATCGACAAGGCGAACAACTCCGTCTGCAAGCATAACTGCGGATACATCCTGGGACATATTAATGTCTTCAATCCCATCAACTGGATCTTCGTGCAATCCGCGCGCGTCTTTCCGGTGGACTACGTTTTATTCGCATTGATTGTTTTGCTATTCTTCAGTAGCTCCGTCGTCGGTATAGCGACAGTGGGCATTCGCTTCCTCTGGATCAGAATCTTTCAAATCCGTAAAGGTCATACTTCACCACAAGCGCTTTTATTAGCGACCGTGATGTTGACATTGATCACACTTGCGTTAAACTATGCCATGTCAATGATTGTCGCCCCTCAATACGCTACTTTTGGACCACAGACATTCTGCGATAAACCAATTAACCATCCCGGCGCACAAGCCGATTGCTCTGACGACAAGGACAAGGATCTTATCAAGCCATGTACAGAATTGGCTGATAACCCAGCTGCCAAAGAGGTCTGCACCCCAAGTGTGGTCAGCACATTCTTCAACAGAGTCACGTTGAACTTTCCATATTTCGGTGTCATTATTTTCTGGGCTCAATTCGTTTTCCTAGGTATTCCTCTCCTGCTTTGATCATATTGGACATTGCTAACTCCGTCAAACAGGTTTATATTTGATCATCCTTGTAACTTCCTTATTCCGTACACCGAAACTCGACGAACATCAAATCGATGAAGATGCCGAGGAAGCCGAAGAGGAAGGATTGCTAGCTAGTACGGGTCGACGATTCAATGCGACGTGGCAAGATATTCGAGGAGAGGAATCCGCCTAGCTCTGATTTTATATCATGAAGTGTATGATTTTTGGTCCTGGGAATTTTGGTGTTTTATGGATGCACAGTTTATAGGTTATGCATAGGGTTTGATTATATATTGTCCACAGATCGTTCAATTCTTCATTATGAAATACATATTATCACTGATCACGAAGACCGCTCATATTTCACAGCTTTGTGCCCTGAATCACCTCCATCATCCATATGCATCTCCCACCAACATCGAACACAAAACAACTGATCCCCTTCACAATCCAAACATTTCATCTTTGCAGTATCGTAGCATATACAACAGCAATCGGGAGATTCATCATCCTTTCTGGCAGATTCGCCAGGTCGAGTATCTGGAGCTGATGGGAGAGACAGCGCTGCTAGACGCGAAGATAAATCATCGTCATTCTCCTCGACCTCAAACCCCGTAGGGGAGGTGCTGTTGTTATCTTTGCCTGGTGATGTAGGAGGAGGATTTTCTTGAATCTCTTTTAAGAGATTCTTCACATATTTTGCGGCTTCGGCTTCATCGTTTTCTTCGTCGGATTCGTCTTCTTCCTCTTCTTCTTCTTCTTCTTCGCTGCTGTCAATATCTTTTAAGAAATCGGGTATATCATCGTCCTTCTTCCTTTTCAGAGTATGAGGTGATCTATCTTCAGGTTCCGTTGTAGACGTCTGTTGAATGAACCCGTATGCGTCACTGAGCAGTTCTCGCGCGTGATTTTTGTCATCTTTCGGATTGTTTCCAAACTGTGTAGCCGTAGTCTCTGATATTTGATTATTCTCACTACCCAAACTGGCAAGTAAATCCTCAATCGCATCTCCATCCAACAACGACTCAGGCGCTAGAATGTCATCTTCCGCAAATAATGAGCCCGTCGTTAGATCGTCGAGTTTCGATCTAGATCCAGCACTCGAATCCTCATATCCTGCGAATGGGTCTAGTGGTGATGTAGTATTTAGGACGACGTTTCTTTATATCTAATCAATCAGTAACTGGCTTCAGTGGATTGATATGCGATTTCAGGTTGCGCACTTTCGACGTTCGAGTTGCACTGTAGACGGTTTCAGAGCGTTTAACCGTTCTAGCAACCGCTTATCCTCGTTACTAGGCCGGTCAGTCATGTCGATGAACGACTATTGGGATGTTCGTGATGAATTGTCGGTTGATGTAGATGGGAAGTTGACACAGCCCCACACAAGCTACAACAACTATTTAAGCAGCGCCAATGCACTCTCGAATGCTTTGACAACATTCGCATCTGAAAAGATTGAGTATGTTTCCTCCAGGATAGTGTCAGAAAGGGAAAAGTTGGACTTACAGTGCTCCTTTTTCTCTTCTAGCTCCCGTTCAGAATTCTGGACGTGTTGCATTCGTGTCTGAAATCTGCTGTGATGTTAGATGCTAGTCGATATCACGATATAGATATGCTGAGATACCTTTTATACGACCGATCCTCATCACGAGAAACAGTAACTTGTGTCCATATTTCAAATATCTATACCCATGACTGTCAACTGTGTCCATAGAAGGAAGTCATTAGCATAGTAGTTACTGGTCAATACCTTAAGTAATTCCATCGTCTGATGCTGAAGATCTTTATCGAGTTGTTCATGTTCCTTCAATGCACTGGAGAACATTTCCAAGAGCTGATCCCAGCTGCATTTTTGGAGATCTTCAGGTTGAAGAGATAGGTCACCAGGACTGTTTTTGAGTGCTGGCATTGGATGTTGTTTGCTGTCTTCTTTTGGGGCCATGTTGTATGAACAATAAATTGTTATTCGCTGAGTCAAGAGCGTTGATCAAAAAAACCAAACTAAACTCATGAAAAGAGATATCAATACTGAGTGTAGAAAGTTGAGTAAACAAACATAGAGAAGTTGAAATATTTACGTTCTTTGTAAATAATTGCGTATCAATACTGTATCGGCGGAGGGCTGGCATCTTCTCCGGAGATCACAAGCTTCTCTTCACTGTACCTCACCACTTCCAATTCACCAGTTCCCTATAGACATTGCTTTTGAATTGCAGTATACAACTGGACTGAATTACGAGAACGATTCAGCTAGTCGAACAATTCGACCTGATCTACAATGCCGCTAGCAACAAGAAGATACTTTTCCACTGCAGCAAAGACATCAAAATGTCTAACTCACTCGATTTTTACGGTCAATAGACCACAATATAGCATCGTCCTGAATCAAAATGTCTCCAGATACCAGACGCCATCCTCATCAAACCGAAGCGCAATCACACTCACCCACCTCCAACGACACACCTTCACAAACTCCGCATCCCTAAGCAAGAAAAAAGACAAAAACAAACGCAACGACGATGTCGACTCTTCACAATCAACATCAGCAGCAGCAGGAGCAGGAGGAGGACCCGACCCCTTCAATTTCTCACAGCTACAAACCGGAATCTCAGACGCCCTCACACGCCTAAAAGAAGATCTGCAAAAACTTCGATCAGGCGGCCGATTTAATCCAGAGGTCATTGAGCAATTGCGCGTGAATCTGGTCAAGGGTAGTAATGAGACGGTGCGATTGAGTGAAGTTGCTCAAGTAGTTCCCAAGGGTGGACGGGCAGTTACTATTATCGTTGGTGAAGAGGATGTAAGTCTGCTTCTTCTTTCCCGGACTTCAATATGCTAATGGAGACACAGCTCGTCAAACCAGTAAATTCAGCTATAATCTCATCTAACCTGTCCCTCACCCCACAACCAGATGCGCATAACCCTCTACAACTCAACGTGCCCATTCCACCACCAACCAAAGAATCGCGCGATCAAGCCATAAAAGCAGCCAAGGGGGCAATGGATAAAGCAGCGAATGCAGTGCGAAGTGCTCGCGCAAGCGTGCATAAAAGATTACAGGATATGCAGAAGAAGAAAGAAGCCAGACCGGATGATATTCGAAAAGCGCATGATCAGATGGAGAAATTGGTCGAGAAGGCGCAGAAGGATGTTAAGGATACGTTTGAATCTGCTAGAAAGGGTATGGAGCAGGTTTAGTATAGAATCTGTTGTAAATCTACTGTACAATATAAAAAAGAAACACTGTATACTACATTCCACGTCAGGTCACTTAGACCATCTTGAAGAAAAAACATCAAGTTGAAGCCCGTTTTGCCCGCTGCACCGAAGCAAGTAAAGACTGAAACTTGCCCATAAACTCAGCCTGTTTCCCGGTCATCCGATAAGTCTCATTATTATAAAGCTGTCTCTGCACCTCATCCAACACCGGATGACGCACATCCCCCTTTTGCCATCCCTCATACTGCCCACGCACAATCTGCCCCACGAGAGCCTTCTTCTCGTCATCCTTGATAGACGCAAAACTCGAATCTTCAGGCTCAATCAAATCGCCTTTGCGTTGCGTCAATTTATCGGCTCGTTCCTGCGCGAGTCTGCTCACTTCGGCCATGACGGTTTTCTTCTCTTCTTCGCCGGTGAAGAAGACTCGTTCACCGTCAAAGAGTCGCTTGGCGAGTTCGATTGGTGAGACATAGCCGGCTCCGTATCGACGACTCAGTAGATTCAATCGTTCCACGACGGTACCCGTTGATCCTGTTTTGCCCGTGGGTAAAGACGGCCATGTATCCTTCAAAGCGGTCATGTCGTAATTGACCGGTGTGTACCGCACAGGTTTCGGTTTCGAGGCATTTTTCACTTCGTTAAAAACAGCCTCCAAATCATTTCCGCGACCGACTTCTTCGCCGTCTTCCTCATTATCTCGCTTGCGGCGTTGTGTGCGTTTGTTTGCTGCTGCCGCGTTGGCTGTGCGAGATTTGCCTGTTTTCCTTGCTCCGCCAGCTCCTGGTCGGCCTCGTGCAAGTGTACCACGTCGAAGCCGTAATTGAGGTGCTCGAATGATATTTGACTGATTAGGAGCAGCGTGGCGTGTACCGAGTGATCTGGCATCAATGACTCGCGGGCGAGATACGGGTGTCCTTTTCACTAGTGATGGTTTCGAATCGGATTCACTTTGATGTGAGGTTCCAGATGAGAATGCTCGAGTCAAGCGAATGTTGGCATTGCTCGCTCTTTTAACATTATACGGAGAACAGTAGACTGTTCTCAGAGTATGTGAACGAACCATCCGGTCCATATCGATGTGGTGGAATTCAATTGAGAGCATTCCGAACTGAAACAGAGAAGTTCAAACGGATAATTGAAGTTCTCCAGGATTTTGTCACGTGATGCACTCCAGCGCTGATAAACAAACACCATCCCCATACACCACTTTATCTCTCACAGACACAATCTACACATTATACACACAGTATTATTACTCTCTATCGTTATCCGAATTTACTAGGAGAAAAAAAATGCTCCGCCGCAAACCAACAGCCATAACAATCACCCCCGAAGACCTAATCGCGTTCGAAGAAGAACGACTCCAAAAAGAAAAGCTCAATGCCGAAGGAGGAAATTCTCGATCAGAGTCTATGCTTCATACGACATCGGGCAAG
This sequence comes from Talaromyces stipitatus ATCC 10500, assembly GCF_000003125.1. Lineage (NCBI taxonomy): Eukaryota > Fungi > Ascomycota > Eurotiomycetes > Eurotiales > Trichocomaceae > Talaromyces > Talaromyces stipitatus. The sequence goes on along the minus strand of NW_002990117.1, from coordinate 667,816 downwards.
AAATATGACCCCAATGATGAGTTGAAGCCTTTGCCGGGTGATAAGGCGAGGATTGTGAGGTCGAGGGATGAGAGGATTGGGGTTGGGAGGAGGACTTGATTCTTTCTTCTTCTGATTAGTAGAGCGTAAGCTCTGCTGGTATTTTGGTTCTTTTGGGATTGGAATCATGGTCTGGGAAGTAAGCTGTGTGCGTATCCGGTGGAGTGCATGATTACATCGCAAAGCAGCTCAATCGTTGAGCATACTGCCATCTACACGAATTTCGATCTACCATACTACAACAAATTATGAAAAGACGAGCTGCAAACCAACTTATCAATTACTAGTTGGAATTTATTCAATCGCACCGCTCTTCACGCCACACGCCGTCGTAAATTCATACATGGGTATCAGCTCAACAACTCGTACATATACACAGATGTCAAAGATGCGTGAAAAAGGACAAACATGTGAACGGAGAAATTTAATGTACAAACAAGATCGTGTTCAAGATTGGGTAGATTGAGAGAGACGTGTTTGGTGCCTTCTTCGAGGTCCTGATCTTTGTAGGCGAAATCTGCGCCGTACAATGGAGTCATGATTTCACGAAATAAGGCAATAAAGTCTTGCCTAGATTAACACCTGCAATGCCAACTATCTTGATTGCTTGACATTGTAATCTGTCATATCAACGGAATGATTCCATCTGCGTTTCAGGCCGTGCGGATCATAGACACTTGCAACGCTCTGCTGCCAGTCTCTGGCAGTCATGACAGGCTGAGGCTCGTACGTTGCTTGCGACATGGATTGCATAGCGTCCATGGACATGACTTTACCGGCAGGCGGAGTATACTGCATTGGGTACTGAACTGGGACACCGTCCGCAGTCATTGCTTGGCCTGTACCCGCGAATGGCATCTGTGGAGAAGTTGATGTATCGACAGGAAATGCCATATTCCACGAACTTTGTCTTTGTTAGCATAGTGACCTCTATGGTATGAGATTGAAAATCTTACGTGATAACCGGAGTAGGGTCCCAACTATTCTCGTCTACAAGCGGGACACTGAGCTGGGGATTTCCAAACTGATTGCGAAGCATGCTCATACTGGTCTGCTGAGAGGTATCGGATTTAGAATCGTCGACGCCTGTAGGTGGTGTAGTAGAATGGGAGGTGAACCCTAACCGATGGGGACTCGGTTGGCCATACTGGTTGTATTGTGATTCGAACGCCGGAGGACTAGAGTTGTATTGCTCGGATGGACTGCCGTATGGGAAAGTTGCTCTGAGTTCAAATGGCTTTGTGGTGTCAGCAGAGAAAGCCTGCCTCAGCGCGTCGATTTGAGCTTGAATCTCAGGAAGTGGCCACGTCGTCGAACACTTTTCCAGGATACGCATGTGTCGAGTGAAATAATCACGCGCATCTGTATGAAATTCAGGGTCTGGAGACGTTATTGCAACCTGTGACATGTTAAACCTAATTTATGTGTTGAGACATGACTGAAGAACTCACTAGATGTAGCATAGTGCATGTCAAAATTGCGTAAACAGTAAAATTGATTCCACGTTGCATGAAACGGAGTCCCTGGAGTGTGAATCGAGAAATAATCGCTTCTTGCAGTCGACAAAGACATTTTGCCGAAGAATAGCATAGCTGCATATGCCTTTTCCAACCACCATCAGCTGTAAAGGACTTAGATGCCAGTAACTGTGGGCGATGAACCATTATAATAGCCAGATGATAGTGAGTGTGCATGTTTCCGACAAAGTGCGAAGGCAGCCACGGCGGAGAACCATCATTAGGGTACGTAACCTGAAGATCCTGCGGTAGGCTTCGATACCACTCGTCGAAAAGCGGGTTGTTCTCTGTGAAGCGTGGATCCGAGGCCCAGTCTTTCTGCCGCTTTATTTTGTGGTATAATTCCGTATAGATACGAATGTGGTGGGCGTTTTTCACAAAATAAGAAAACTGCCGCGAACGATCGGTTTCAAACTGATCCGTATCAATAGTGTCGAGTTGCGGTCGCATATCTACCGTGTCCGGGTTTACTTCATAATCCGACCGACCTGATCACAGTTAGTCATACGATTGTAAAATAAAAAAAAAAGGTAGATACAAACCTTGCGGGCCTCCAACCATCACCTCGACTACCAACAACGTCTGCCAAACTCTCGTCTGGATCAGACACTCCACGGCGTCAAGGCCGCATGATTTCCCTTCTCGATGAGTAGCATAGTGTTCATGGAGCTCAAGATCTTTAGACATGGAAATGGCAGTCTTGATTGTCTGCCAGGAACGGTAGTAATATCCTTTTCGAGGATTTGACTCTCGTGCTTTTAGCAACAACAGCATCGCTTGTATCGTGCTCAGGCGCGGAACGTCCATGAAACTTGATTCGTGACCTGGTCGGCGTCAGAAAATTCTGAAACGTAGACTATAAACAACTTACGAGTAGCAAGTGCAAGCCACTGAGCACCCTGAGCAGGCTCCTCCGACATTCTACCTGCACACGCAAACAGTGCTTCTAACAATAACGGAGATATCGAAGACCGGTCATTACGCCATTGTTGATACAAATGTGAACGGTGTATGACAGGTACGTATGGGTGAATGTCTTGAAAGAAGATTTTGAAGTACTCCATGACCTCTTCATTCGAAGGCATCAGTTCTGGTGGTATTCGTATGATGGAGCCAGCACCAGTGCTAAGTGGAGGGAGATTCTCGTCGTCGTCTTGTACAGGAGCCGCAGGCTCTGTCAATCCTTTTCGCTGTTGTCGAATATATGGTGCTTATACGTGTCAATTAAAACCCACTTCATCAAGAGTCCGAACTTACCGATTCCTGTCTCGTCAATTCTCAATTCACCAAGCGCTTCACTAAGGTTCTCAGCTGTGGACTGCTCCGGATCAACAAAAACGCCACTATCTGCACTAGGAAGCCCATGGGGTGCGCCCATTTGAAAATACTGATTTTGGTAAGGATGTTGAGTGACAGCGATCTCAGGAGTTTGCGCCGAAGCGTACATGCCATGATTCTGCGGGATGTAGGATGAGTACGTGCCGTATGGTGAGATATTATTTGCAAGTAAAGGATCTTCGTTAACGTAGTTAGATTGCATTAATTCATGGTGCGGAATACTTTGCTGTTGATTCGAATGGTCTCGGAATCCGGCCTGCTCTGCTTCAACACCTTGCACCGGAGTCGTCTGGTCGCCATCCTGGCCTATGGTTGGAGGCACACAGACTAATTTCAGTCGCTGGCATGCTGTGCAGGGCCATGAGTTGGTCGTGGCAGCGTCACATTTGATCTTCCTTTTTCGGCAGCCATTACAGGCGCGCATCACTGTCACTATTAGTTTCTGGAAACTCGTTTCCTATAGAGTCCATCCTACCTTTGAGCCTCTTGTGTCTATTGTGCTCATCGACAAAAACATAGTCTGGACGATAGTTAGATTATGTGACAATAGAGCCATACAATTTCCGGATCCGGTGCTCACTCTTCTGGCCTTCCCGCGGGGGCCCAGTTGGAGGTGTAAATGTATATGGTTGCATGTCGTATTATATATCGTCATTGAACAGTGAAATCAGGCGAGTACGTAATCTGATATCTGGCCTGAGCTGCACGATCAACTTGTCAACCTCGGGATCGCGACCTAAACTCTATTCGGTGGAGTTGGAGATTTTCGGGGTATAGTATAAATCGTAGGTAGGTTCGCATCAAGACATCAGATTCGTGTATACGGCGGAGAAAAACAAGGCTATAAATATGTCCCTTGTTGCATAAACGCAATGCCTATCGCATATCCACTTGTTGGTAATATCAACGCGAAACCGAGTGGGGTGGATCCAACATCGAGTTCGCCGAACCGTAACTATCGTGAGGACGGAGAACTTCTATAGACGATAGAAGCAGGATAAAATTAAAGCGCAGAACTGTTTCCTTCGATATGTGGGAAAGCACTGCGCCGCCGCTGAGTAATGTGGGAGGTCTGGAGAGGTTGTGGCAATACCCTATATCCTTCCTGCCCGCAGCCAGCCGGTTTGAAACACAAAATGGCACGTTATATTGACAGCGAACAGCGGATGACGACGCGATGAAACAAATAGAATAAAAATCACGCAAAGACACAAGCTTGATGCAAGTGAAATCTGCCGGCCATCAAGGGTATATATCGTATGCGGGGGATCTGTTGGAGGTGCGAATGGATAGCGTGGGCGCTTATGCTAGCAGAATCGAATGCGACAGGTTGAAATGAGTATATATGCAGGATCAATTGGCGTATTAGAGGTTAATATGCAGGGTGTGTGTCGCGATTACTGTAGAAGATATAGTACAGCATTCTCTCGCTGGCCACGTTGTGAATATGAGATGAGATGAACGGTGAGGAGGTCGAGAGGTGGTCGCAGGGGGTGGGGGAGAGGAAATGAGAGGAAAGCCGGTACATCTACCGACCGAACACACAATCTTCGATATTCATGCGACGCATCGAGTTAGATGATTGGCAGTTCTCCACTCACAGCTGGCATTCTGCTTGTTCCAGTTGGAAAGTGTCTCTTAACAGAAGCCAAAACCCACCTGTAACAGCGCAAAGTCAAATCATGATTAAGGAGCAAACACGGAGTAGCGGGTCAAGCTTGACTCTTATTCCTTAAGGACTCCAGGAGGACGAAGTATGTGTGTTTATGCGATTACATGGACATTCAGAGATCATTGAGATTCCTAGTAAGTGGCTATATGCATGAATATTCTTCTTATCGAGTGATGCAAGTACCTCTCGCATCAAAATGGCCGAAAGGTACCAGTTGCAAAGTGACACAAGCTGATACACTGCCGATACGAGCCAGAAGCAGAGAAAAGCTTACTTTTGGCCTTCTCTATCTGTGCGCAATACAGTATCCTTACAATACGGTTAAAATTACTTACTAATCAATCGATCAGAAATCTTATCGCGTCGATCATTCTAACCACTTTAACATCACTTCATAGTACTCCGAATAGAATCATTCAGACGAAGAACAGATAAAATGGCAGAAATGCAAAACGTCAACCCAACAATCCTCAATACAGCTGATCTTCCCACCCGCCAACGAAACAAGTCAACCACCAAGGCCAAAAATGCAGATGTGGCGGGTTATGAGGGGACAGTCTTTTATAAAGATCTCGCACTGCCCGAATTAACCGATCCATTCGCTCTACGCTCGTCATATAGTAGCAGTGAATCCGAGAGTGATGATAATGACGACGACGATAATACATATGAGGAACCTATTGATGAGCAAGAGATATACGGTATGCATCACCCCTCTCCCCTCTCAAAGATAGTCAATTACTAATGGATATAGACCTCGTCTCAACAATCTCCGACCCCGAACACCCAATATCACTCGGCTCACTCGCCGTCGTCTCCCTGCCAGATATCTCCATAACACCCTCCTTACCCCGAAACCCTTCCTCGCCCCTCCGCACCGTCACCGTGCTAATCACCCCGACAATCACACACTGCAGTTTGGCCACCGTGATCGGTCTCGGTGTTCGAGTCCGTCTTGAACAGTCGCTACCGTCTAGGTTCAGAGTTGATGTGCGCATTAAAGAAGGTACGCATAGTACCGCAGAGGAGGTGAATAAGCAACTGGCGGATAAGGAAAGGGTTGCGGCGGCCTTGGAGAACGGGACGCTTATGGGGGTTATTGGGAAGATGTTGGAGACTTGCGCTTAGCTAATTTTTATAGACACTAATTGTATTTATATATAGATTGATGATGACATAAATGCATTGATGACCAGGCCCGACCTACGCCAACTAATCTCATCATACATTTCCATTTGATATCATTTCCTGGATGCTTTTAGACTACCCCTCGAGTACACCACTATCCTTAAGTCCCCGCCACAACTCAGGTTCCAGAAACTTACTAACCGTCACATCCTCCGCCAACCCTTTCCGCCTTCTAGTCTTGAGCACAAAATCTCTAGCAATAGCCTGCGCACTCGCCATTTCCAGCGGTCGAAGCTTCACTTCGCGATCAAGTGGATCACCGGGGACAACACTCCATTTATCAAAGACCAGGCTGACCGTCGCTTGTCCTTGGGTGTGGATGCGGAGATCCGTCTCGAATCCAAAGGAGTCGATCACCGGTATGAGACCGCGGACCGAGTAGAGTGGTGTACCTGCTACGGGACCGTCGGATAGGACGTGGCCTCGTCGTCGTGACAAGACTGTGTATACAGAGGCGACTGCGTCGGCCGGACCCAGCATTTCGCATGCATATACGGGTTCCATTAACCGGGGCGATGCCATGAGGAAGGACGAGTAGATTGCGCGACGGGTGGTGGGGATGATTTGTCCTCCGCCACGGTATATGGCCTGATCGGCGAGGGAGATGTCTGTAAGTCTGAACTTGGTATTTCGAATAGCTAGTCTGTGTTAGTTTCTTATCAGAGATGTAGCGATAAGGGTAAACGTACGTTCTTCACATAATGGACCCTCTCTCGTTCCCCAGCTGAAGCCTTGAACGATAGAATCACGAACAGTTCCAAGTAGCTTCTTGTCAACTTGTGACGGAAGCGTATCGTCCTGCAATATATTAGGCCCGTTTTCTTCCGGTCCAAATGCCCAGATACTGCGTGCTGCTAGTTTATCCCACTCATATTTCTCCTCAAAGAACTTGGCCACTTTTCGGATAGGGTCCTTGATGTGGACGCGGCCGCTCTCAATATCTTCTGCGATACCATCGTCTAACGGCTCGGCAATCATGGTCACCTTGTTCTTCTTATTCGGTGTAATGGAGTAGCACATGATTGCAGAAGTTTCCACCACAGTCTCACAAAATCTGGTAACAGGATCGGAAACCTTTAACTCCATCTCTGCATAGAGTCTGCGCAGATCATGAAGCACACAATCCATGTAAAGCTCGCCAGTCCCCAAAATGACATGTTCGCCCGATTCTTCTACCTTGGTGAATATCAATGGGTAACTCTTGTTGATTTTCCGAAGTCCATCCAACATCTTGGGCAACTCCGATGGGTTGATAGGCTCAACGGCGACCTTGAATACAGATTCAGTCATATGACGAAGTGGTTTGAAAATATAAGCGTCCTCATCATTCTCCAATTTGGGCGCAACAAGCGTAGCGGTCTTCATAATCGAATTGTCTACACCACCTAGCAATACCCAATTACCCGCAGGGACACCATCCGTAGGAACGTTATACCGAGAATTGGCAATCCATGTATCAGATATGGTTGCATTAACCATGTCCTCCTCGTCATCAACCGAATAGCCTTCGCCAAGGACCCTAACCGGCTGTCCGGGACGGGCAACACCGCTCATTACTCTCCCAAAGGCATCGAATTTCGAAGCATCAGAGCTATTGAACAGCTTGGTCACATGAATTACCAGTGGCCCCTCCGAATCGCATTTCAACATCGACTGTGCAACGTGTGTATCCAAAGGTCCGGTATAGTATCGCTCCAATTTCCGTGATGCTCCCTCTACAGCAGATGGTATATGCTGTACGCACATATCAACGAATCCAGTAGCCGGGCCGAAGAATTGCTCACAGACTAGATTCAGAAGCACTTTTGCATCCAATTTGAGCTGAGATGGTTTTAGGTATATGTTCAAGCTCGCTAACGTTTCTTTCAAGTCTTCTGGACTTTCACTTATTGTGTGTGAATAGAGTTTGTAAACAGGCTCAAGAATGAAGTTGACAAATGATCGCTTAGATCCTTCCTCAACTCCCTTTCGCGTAAATTTGCGGCTTCGAGGGTTATAGAAGATGTCTCCCCATAATCTCTTTGCAAACTCTGCACTGTCGAGTTTAGAATGACGCTCAGCGTACATTTTGGCAAACGATTCCAGGGTAAAGCACCAGTTCATCGAGCTGCATGCGAATGCGACGTTTCCTTTCTCCGGACTTAATCGTCGGCTCTCACCTCTTCCCGGAATGACATTCTCAATGATGGAATTGACTTGCTCAATGGTGTGTTTCAGTTTGAAATACGCATCATTCGGTGGCAATTTCAGCTCGAGGATTAATCGGTCGACCTTGTTGACCACCAGGGTCATTGGCAGATCTTCCAGAACGGCATATTTGATGATTTGTTCAGTATTTGCCTGAACGCCCTCGACTACATCCACAACTAGCACGACACCATCCGCCAAGCGCAAAGAGGCTGCGACCTCGTCGACAAAATTGACATGGCCTGGCGTGTCCAGGATATTGAACAGATACGATTTCCCCTTCGTTCCTTGTAAGACGAGAGACATTGGCGCGGATTTGATAGATAGCTGCCGTTCGCGTTCGAGGAAATGCACATCCGTATACCGCAGCTGTTCGTCTCGCTTTCTTCCGGTGCGTTTTTCCAGTCTCTCGTTGATGTCGTGTGTCTGCATGACCAACATGTCCATAAACGCAGTTTTCCCATGATGTAAATGGCCTGCAATCGCAACATTCCTAATTTGGTCTGGATAATTGAGCAAATCTGCCATAAACTCTCTCGAATAAAAAACGGGAGGAAGATCGGCTTCCTGTAATGAGAACTTCTTCTGCGTCACTGGATTGATGATTGGTTCCGTAAGTGGTTGCGCGTCTTCTTCTTGTACCAGGGTCTCGACTTCGGCTCCATATACTTGCTGAGCACTGGGGTAATATTGTTTATCTTCGTGCAAAACAACCGCATTCGATGGACCTTCTGTGGAAATGGTAAGCTCTTCTGTCGCGTTATCTGAATGTCTCCATGGAGCCTACCATCAACCTCCATCAACTGGTCTGCTGCCTCAGCCTCGGCAGCCTCCTCCTCTTCTTCCAGATCTTCGTAGACATAGCCACTTGCAGGAACATCTCCGGCCTCTGATTCCTCTGACAGTCCACCTTCGCCAATGTAGTTACCGAACCTGCAGACACATATTAGCTTGAACACGCCGATAAACCAGAGCAAACTCTTTAATATAATGTTAATAGGAATAACGTACTCATCGTAGAGATCGTCCATGGCGTCTTGTAATCGAGCAAGGTTGCAATGACCAGCTCTAATAAATCTGCACGTCGCAAAGATTAGATCTTGCAAGCGCAAACCGTGATAATATTCTTAGCTACGAGACCCAATGCGGTAAGCGGTCGGTAATTTACTGTGTCATGGTATTACCTGATACATATACTATAGTAATTACGAATACATAACAGATGCATACAATTTGCTTTGTTCTCTCGGCCAAAAGGAACTGACATTGACCTCAAATAATGTGTTGCCTGGGAGTCTAGGACCATTAATGAGGCTATAGACCTCTTGGGAATGTTCTTGTGCGATTAGTGATATGATACTGCATTCTACACTGTATATTGTATACTTCCCTCCCCTTTTTGCACTAGTAAAATGCCCATCCCCGAATTACCTTGTTCACCGACCTCCGACAACAGACCAATCAGCTGAGAGATCGACCTCAAGAATACCGTATTTATACGGTCCTTTAATTCTTTTTTAAGCGTTTCGCACAATTTATAGTGTATTTTGATTACACGGCGTCAGGTAATGTTACGTATTAACCGTATCAGGAACTGCCGATATTGCCTGTTGATTCCTTCCCGACTTTCTGAGTAAAGAAATATAAAATCCGACTCTCCTTTCAACGGTCACTCTCTCTACACTCCACTTCAGAATCTCTTGTTTAGAGCTGATCTCGAGAATTGAGGTCGCTTGCTCAATCTATCTTCTATATTAATTTTAATTGCGTCCTTGACCTGGAGCTTCTTTCTCTCGCGTTTCTCTAAATTTCACCCCGCTTTTATCACATTCGCCGCCATGTCGCTTCCTCCTGTCTATATCGTCTCATCTGCCCGTACCCCTGTGGGCTCATTTCTCGGGTAAGTAACTCAATTCTCTCTTGAATAATCTTCAAAAGTCAGATGTATATTGCAGAGTATGTGCTCATTGTCCTGTTCCTTTCTTGCAGCTCTTTGTCTTCCTTGTCTGCCACTCAACTCGGCTCCCATGCTATCAAAGGTGGGTGACCCCGCCCCAGCAAACCTCGAACAAGATACTGATAAACAATACAGGAGCTTTGGACAGAGTTGAAGGAGTAAAGGCCGCTGATGTCGAGGAAGTCTTTTTTGGAAACGTTCTATCTGCCAAGTAGGTTTCCCGCGCATTCTTCTGGTTGAAGAACTTGGCAGTACTAACGACCTCGATTGATAGTGTTGGACAGAACCCCGCCAGACAAGCAGCCCTCGGTGCCGGTCTCCTCGAATCCACAGTATGCACAACCGTGAACAAAGTTTGCGCCTCGGGCTTGAAGGCGGTTATGCTTGGAGTCCAACACATCCAGACCGGTGGTGCCGATATCGTTGTCGCTGGTGGCATGGAGTCCATGTCTAACGTCCCTCATTACCTCCCCACTCTGCGAAATGGTGCCAAATACGGCCACCAGAACTTGGTCGACGGAATCATGAAGGACGGTCTCACCGACGCATACAAGCAGGAACTTATGGGTCTTTCTGCCGAGGAGTGTGCCCAGGATCACGGCTTCAACCGTGAGCAACAGGATGAATATGCCATCCGCACCTACCAGAAGGCTCAGGAAGCTCAGAAGAGTGGCGCGCTCAATGCTGAGATTGTTCCTATTGAATTGCCCGGCTTCAGGGGTAAGCCTGGCGTTACCGTCTCTCAGGACGAGGAACCTAAGAACGTAAGTCATTCGTTTCTTCAAAAGAATGCTACAGAAACTCATTCTCGTACAGCTCAACCCAGACAAACTCCGAGCAATCAAGCCTGCCTTCATCCCCGGATCCGGAACCGTCACCGCTCCCAACTCCTCCCCCCTCAACGATGGTGCTGCCGCCGTTGTCCTCGTCTCCGAAGCCAAATTGAAAGAACTCAACCTTAAGCCCATCGCTAAAATCCTCGGCTTCGCCGACGCTGCCCAACAGCCCAGCAAATTCACCACATCTCCCGCTCTTGCCATCCCCAAGGCCCTCAAGAAGGCCGGTGTCACTCAAGACCAGATCGACGCCTTCGAGATCAATGAAGCTTTCAGTGTTGTTGCGCTCGCAAACATGAAGTTACTCGGCTTGTCAGAAGATAAAGTGAACATTCACGGTGGTGCTGTTGCTATCGGTCACCCTCTCGGTGCCAGTGGTGCTCGTATCCTTGTGACACTATTGGGTGTTCTCAAGGCTAAGGGTGGTAAGCTTGGATGTGCTGGCATCTGCAATGGTGGTGGCGGTGCTAGTGCTCTTGTGTTAGAGTCTCTCTTGTAATGAATCAAAGGAGGGATTGAACATTTAACGAACTAAAAAAGGTTATGGAATTCCTTTATTTTCCAACTGTAATTAGATTTTACGAAGATATCAATACAGCTTGTGTGATGACAGGTGTAATCCTCCACGTCTTGAAATTTCTAACTCTTTTCTAAGGATCTAGATCAGCAATCAGGGGGAATTGTATATAGGACCATATACTCCGTATCCACGAGTAAATGATGAACAAAACGATCTAACCATTCTCTTTAACTATAATACATGACTAGTTCAAACGCTCACAGCTCTAAGCAAAAGCCCCAACAATCGACATAAGCATCGCCCCGCCCAAAACAGCAAGACAAGCTTCCACTCTCCGCCAACCACTGAGCGTCTCGTAACTCTCTTCACTCAAAAAGTCCTCTGCGAGTAACTCCACTAATCCAGCGAAGAGGAGTAGACCGCTACTAATAGCATTCGTGAATCCAACCATTATAAGCCCCGTGGCACTGCGGGGGTCGTACATGTTATGCAGAACAAGACCGATGGCTTGCCCAATTGGTGTCGTTGTGCCGTATGCGCAGGCCATGAGCCATGGTTTGAAGGAGGAAGGTGGGAAGAGACTTGGTATCAAGGAAGCGATTCGGGACCCCAGTGCGAAGCCCTCAAATGTTTGATGGAATGAGATGGCTACAAGGAGCACGATGAATGATGTCCCCGTGGCCACGCTGAGGGCCATACCGATGAAGATACTGTGGAAGAGAATACCGGCTTCGAGAAGAAGACATTGAAGAAGTTGTCTTTGCGGGTTTTGCAGTTGGGTGATGGACGTGCTTCCTTGGCGAGCATGTTTGGTACGGGGGTTGGGTCGTTGGTTGGGAGTTGTTTCGTCATCCACATAGGATCCTAGCTCTTCCATATCAAGGTCCTCGTTATTACTTGCGGAGGCGGCGCTTTGGCCCGTGGAGTTTGTCGGAGATTGAATTAGGCTTTCTCCTGCTGCTAATATTGTCAGACATATGGCTCATTCAGAGATTTGGAGCCCACTCACCTTGATCCTGATTTGACAATTGGATATATTCTTCACGCCCTATTTGTTTATGCTCCTTCCGGCCTTCCTTCGCGCTAACGCCTCCAATAAGTTCATCGTAATCTTTCCCATGAACATGGGCCGCGCCCTGACTGGCAAAGAACATTTCAACCGTGACAACCAAAAACACCGATAGCATTGCTATAAACCCAGCCATTGCGGGGTATCCGCTCGTCCAGAAAGGGGGAAGGCATGAATTCAACAGTGAATTGAATGCTGTAGGGAGAAGATGAACGAATGCCGTCGCTATAAGGACACCTGTGCCGAAATGTCTAGAGAAGAAGAGGAAGTGTCGTGGGATGGGTAATCCAGGAAATCGACGCGCTAGAATTGGGAATGAGCATGCTGTGCGTGACGATGTTAGTCAGTTACATCTGCAGGCATTTCCTCTGATGATTATTGACTCACCTAATGTGCTAAGAATAAGGATGAGAAATAAAGCAAAAACATGAGCGGGCGTGTTGTAGTATCCTGCTTTATCGGAGCCACATGTCGACCCGTCTGCTTGTCCACCTGGCGCTCTTGAATCAATACGGCGGGCGAGCTCGGATTTTAGAGCTTGAATCGGAATATCTTGAAGTAAGGATGAAAAGCTATCCCCGTCTGTATAGAATGATCAGGAGAGGTCTCTCAATGGCGCTGAATGAAGTGCTTACTGGCTCGCGCTTGTATGCCACCTTCAAACATTGTGAAGAAATCAGACCCGGCTAGCAGTCTCGCATTTTTCTTTGCAAAAAGAAAAAAAAAAGTCCTACCCCCAATCCTCGTCACAAGAACCCAACAATTTCAAATGCCTCGGATCTAGGTAGTTGAAGAACGCAAATATAACAGACCTCCTAATCGCATTGGAGGGCTCGGAATAAGAGTATGTATGCGATGTATTTGTCGCACTCAGACGATGTCAATTTGAACTGAATGATGGCTCAGAATAAATTATATATCCCAAGAGACAATCATTCAGGGAAGGGTCGGACGACTGATTGGTCTACTTGGCAATTTTATCAGATCAATCTAATAATCCTTAGTCTAGTTCGAGGTCTTATCCGGCAACCCGCAAGATGTCGCATCCAGCCCACGTGATATGTCTCTTCTGATACATAAATCGTCTGACAGCGAGCATTATGTGCATATTTCGACTTTCCATGCAACATATAATTTTTAAGAGGTTACTTTTATTGCTCGAAACATTGATATCAATGAGAATGTCCATATAAAAAAAAAGATATAGAAACCATACACAGATGCACGTGATTTATATTCGATATCGGTATTTGTTAAAAACCGCTAGTAAGATACTAAGCTAACCCACTCTAGACAAGCGTCTATTGTTATCAACTTATCGCTTATGCCGTCATGTAAGCTTCCACTTGTGAACTTCCCGCTTACTTTCATACAGTGATCTGCTCAACTGACGATTCCTATGGCTTAAAACGGCCTCCTCCTATATCGACTCTCTTCAAAGCCATGAGGGCTTCCTTAACTCTCCTCGATCGCACCTCCCCTGTCGTCAGCAAGCGCAACACATCGCTCGCATCTACGTATCATGGAAGAACAGCAGGCGTATATCTTCCTAGCAGACCCTTTCAACACCGTTTGAAATGAGTTGCAGCATATGTACCTGTTCTGCCAGCAACCGAACGCCTTTCTACTGTCCTACCTGTGCCCGGAGCCAATTGTACATGCTCAGATATGAGAATGCTCGGGTCCTGCTCGAGAAGGAATCGATAGGGAAAGAAATAGAGGCGGCGGTCGCTGGAGAGGCAGACGTACAACGACGACAGCAACATCAACAGCAAGAAATAGAACCGAGTGCGGATAATAATACCCCTCAAGGTCGCAAAGGGAATCCGAAATGGGATGTTCAGGCAGCCCAAACAGAACAGGCTCGGTCATCTGACCGAACCCGAACGATGCGACAATGTGCAGAAACCCTAAGAGCTGAGATCGAGAAACGGAAAGTTCAAGCTCGTCAGATGAAATCCCAGCTGAAACAACGCCGGTCAGATGCAGAGTCTGCAAACTTTCAGCTCGAAGAACGACGAGCTGCTCCCTTGGCGAATATTCAGAATGGGATCAAGAGGACAGAACATCTTTGGCATTCGTTGCATAACAAGACTGCTGAGTCGAGGATATTCCTATGCCGTGAAGCTGCGTATTTGTACGGCCTTCGACAGGATGTTAGCAGAAGAGAAGGTGGGAGAAAGAGTGAGAAGTACTATATTGGAGGTGTTCAGATTATTCATTTGAGACACTTGAACGGTATGTCGTCCGATCCCTCGGTTTTCAGTCTCCCTCTGATGTGTATATACCAGGTACCTCGCCATCGCAATTATCCACTGCTTTATCCAATATATCTCATTTACTCGTACTTGTCTCTCATTACCTTTCCCTTCGACTACCTGCAGAAATCGTCTTACCTCACCGTAATCACGCAACACCGACAATATTTACACCAGCAGCATCATACTCTTCGGCGCAAGATATGGGAGAAATCTACCATCCGTACGGACAACTCAAATCACGTGATACTCGCAAACACCGAGCTCGACCTTTGTCAGTTGGGAAAACTCTCCCAAAACTCGTCAAAGAAGAGCCTGCCACATACGCCCACTTCATAGAAGGTGTTTCCCTCCTGGCCTGGAACGTATCCTGGCTCTGCCGCACTCAGGGACTGAACATCGGATCCGATTCCTGGGAAGACATCTGCAACGTCGGCAAAAACATGTGGCAACTCCTAGTATCACCAACAACGGCCCAAAACGCCACCACTACCGCTAGTACCACCACCATGAGAGCGATATCCAATCGGGATATCGTCTCTGTTCGTCCAAAGAATAACACGAATTCGCAACAGCCAAAGACTATTATCCAAAGAACAAAATCGTTCCCCATGCTGGGACATTATTCCCATGGAACATCTCACTCTTTCCTCGGTGCCTCCGATGGCGTCGAGTTCATGAAGACCTGGAAACTACCCACACCAGCCAAGATAGCGGATAAACTGAAATCAGCCTTGTTGGGTGAAATCGCTAATGCTGAATGGGAGTTGTTGGAGGAAAAGGAATGGGACGATCAGGCGGAAGAAGGTCGAGAGTCAGATGTTGCAAATCCTTCTCAAGACGCTGATCGTAAGACCTCATTGACGATGAGGACTCAAGTCCCCTCGACAGATGCAGCAGATGATAATGCTAGTACCAAACCCATGCATACTTCTCCAACTATCACTACAACTTCAGAGAGTACTAATAGTAGACCTAGTGGGGCAAGTGGGTGGACCAAATTGAAGAGCAAACAGCAAGGTACATGATATGAATAAGGAGGACATGTATATTACGATCACTAGTTACATTTAACCTAATAGATTCTTAGACCGGTATTGAGACTACGTACTAGAATCTACTCAAGAATAGAACTGAATGAACAAAGATTTGATTCTATCGAAGGTCATAACAAGAAAAGAACAGGAGATATTCGAATCACACGAGATATAAAAAAGGAGAACATTCCTCATCGCCAAAACAATCTAGAAGTAGAGAAACCCCGTTTTATGTTGCATAGAAAGAAGAAAAAGAAGCAAAGGGAGAAAATAATGTAGAAATCATTAATTTTGACTCGTACATGACGTTTTTTTCTCTTCTTTCCCTCCTTTCTCTCTCGGATCGTTGGATATAGTCATCAATTTTAATCCTTTTGGATGAAAAAGAAAAATAAACATAGGAAAAAAGTTTCATTATCATTCCGCACTTTTAATTTTTCCTTTTCAGGATTCCCGCAAAATGTTTCAAAGAAATGACCTCAAACTCTCGGACATGGGAAAAACGGTGTTTCAAAACGATTAGCCGTGAAATAGGGTGAGTGGGTAGGTTATTGAGGCTCGGAGGGAGAGAAAAAGGGATGAGGTTCGGTATGAGAGGAAGGATGAATTTAGCGGGTGGCCATAGCCTTGGTGATGAGACGCTTGAGAGCCAACTCCTTCTTCTTCAAGTCATCAGGGGTGGAGTCGTCAATCTCGAGCTGGCCCATGGCGTCGCTCAAAGCAGACTCAATCTTCTCCTTGTTGCCGCGCTTGAGCTTGAGGGACATGGTGGGGTCGGAGATGATTTCCTCAACACGGGAGATGTAGGATTCGAGCTGTTGGCGGGCCTCAAACTTCTTGCTGAATTCCTCGTCGCTGGACTTGAACTTGGCGGCATCTAGAGAAAATGTGTTAGAAGAATTATTCTGAACAGCATTGATAATCGTATGGATACTTACCGCTAATCATCTGTTCGATCTCAGTGCTGGAAAGCTTGCCAACAGCGTTGGAGATGGTGATGTTGGCAGAACGGCCAGAGGACTTCTCGGTAGCAGTAACCTTGAGGATACCGTTGACGTCGACCTCGAAGACGACCTCCAAAGCAGCCTCACCAGCCCTCATGGGAGGGATAGGAGCAAGAGTGAATTCACCAAGAGAGGTGTTGTCCTCGCAGTTGGTACGCTCACCCTGGTAGACAGGGAATTGCACAGTCTGCTGGTTGTCAACAACAGTGGTGAAAGTGCGCTTCTTGATGGTGGGGACGGTTTGACCGCGAGGAACAACGGGAGCGAAGATGTTACCCTCCATGGCGACACCGAGAGAGAGAGGAACAACGTCGAGAAGAAGGAGGTCAGAGGTCTCCTCGGAGGTAGCCTTTCCACTGAGGATACCGGCCTGGACAGCAGCACCGTAGGCAACGGCCTCATCGGGGTTAATGCTCTTCTCAAGCTTCTTTCCGTCGAAGAAGTCACTAAGAAGCTTCTGGATACGGGGAATACGGGTGGATCCACCGACAAGGACAATCTCGTCGACGGCCTTCTTGTCAATGCCAGAGTCCTTCAAGACCTGTTGAACGGGATCCAGAGTGCCAGAGAAAGCCTTGGCGTTGAGGTCCTCGAATCGAGCACGAGTGATCTGAGCATTGAAGTCCTCACCATCGAAGAGAGAGTCAATTTCGACAGTGGTCTGGGTAGCGTTGGAGAGAGTACGCTTAGCACGCTCACAAGCGGTACGGAGACGACGGAGAGCACGAGGGTCACCAGAGAGATCTAGTAAATATTAGCATCAAGTCGAAACTTATAAGGGTACAAGGAGGGATTCAATCTCACCTTTCTTCGTCTTTCTTTGGAATTCCTTCTTGAAGTGCTCCAACAAGTTGGTGTCAAAGTCCTGACCACCAAGGTGAGTATCACCAGCGGTAGCCTTGACAGTGAAGACGCCACCCTGGATGTTCAAGAGGGAAACATCAAAGGTACCACCACCGAGATCGTAGATAAGGACATTACGCTCCTTGTCAGACTTTCCGGAACCCAAACCGTAGGCAATAGCGGCAGCAGTGGGCTCGTTGATGATACGGAGAACGTTCAAACCAGCAATGGCACCGGCATCCTTGGTGGCCTGACGCTGGTTGTCGTTGAAGTAAGCGGGGACGGTGATGACAGCCTTGGAGACCTTCTTGCCGAGCTTGGTCTCAGCAACTTCCTTCATCTATTGGGAATCAGCCATCTATATCCTTTCTGTGAATAGTCAGATCGGTTTACCTTGGTGAGAACCATGGAGGAAATCTCTTGAGGAGAGAAGGTCTTGGTCTCGTTCAAATACTCGACCTCGACGACGGGGTTACCGCCCTGGTCAACGACCTTGAAGGGCCATGACTCGATATCCTTCTTGACGACGGGGTCTTCGAATCGTCGACCAATGAGACGCCTACAAATACATTAGTCTCATGTTTCACGACTATCCACTCGTCAATGAGACGACAAATTTCACATACTTGATATCAAAAATGGTGTTCTGGGGGTTCATGGCAGCCTGATTCTTGGCAGCCTCACCGATAAGACGCTCCTTGTCGGTGAAAGAGACGAAGGAAGGAGTGGTGAAGCTTCCCTGCTCGTTGGCAACTATAAAAGTTCAATCAGAATTTTACGTCTTTGAGGACGACCGGAATCGGGGGAGAAGAGCGTACTGATTTCAACATTGGAGCCCTCATAGTTGGCAACGCAAGAGTAGGTAGTACCTAGGATGAGTCAGTAAGAATGGTTTTTTCAACAATGGCATCTTCTTCTTCATCGTGGAGTTTTGCAGCAACTGATCCCAGCCACACAAGAAAAAGAGCAAACTCACCCAAGTCAATGCCAATGGCACCCTCGTAGACCTCGTCAGACATGATGAAAAGGAAAAACGATCAAAAGGATAAAGAGAGAGAGAGAATAAAAGAAAGAGTACTTTTATGCAACAAACACACAGACACACAAGAAGGTGATGTTGCTTTTGACAGTTATATGTGCAAGACTAAAATTTTTGGCGGGGAGGGGGCAGAAGGCTCTCTCGTCTTTTAAGAAGGAGCGAAAAGTGGAAAATTGCCCTACCGCCTTTTGGTTTTTTGGTTTTTTGAATGAATTTTTTTTTTTATTTTCTTTGGGTCCCGAGGGCCCCACAGTTTACCCGAGTTGGTTGCACATGTTCAGCCGAGAACCAATGAGATAAGCCGAAAGATGGAATCAATACAGCTAGTCTATTTCCAGACTATAGCGGTATCTTTGTGATCCGTCGTTGAAATAAATTACATCTCGAATATCAACAATACTATCAGTGGCATGGCTGAATACTTCAGAATTGCTATTGTACATTCGCTATCAATAAAATCGAAAAGCAGACCAGCAATCGCAAGGTTCGTCTATCATACATTAAGCTAATCACTGGTCGTGAAGCAGCTCAAATCGGTAACCAGTTGGTAATTCAGCTTATCGTACCACTCTGAAAAATACAGTAAGACGCTCAAAACTCTTCTTGTCAGGCCCATTGCCATGGCTATTTCCATTTACCGCTTCATGTCCCCTTGTTCGCAGCGAGACCATTTGGAAGTCAAGTTTCGTCAATCCAGGAGGTAGTCTGATATCGTAGCCCAGTTCGGACGGAGTTGATTGAGGCAGAGGAGCAAGAGGCGCTCTTTGAGGTCCAAAGAGGGCGACCAGTTTCGTTCGCCTTTGCGCTGTGTTCGGAAGTATGCTGAGAGATAGTGACAAGAAGCTTTGAGACGTAGGAATACTGACTACTGCTGACTGCTGTCGCACCACTGGTGACGCGGGAATACTCAGACAGAACTTGGGATGAGGGCCCAAGCTTGGGTGGGATTTTATGGTCAAATTCTTGATCAATGCGTCTGACACGTCTGCGAAATGGGAATAAGTAACTATTAAGAGAAAATGGTTGAATGATTGAAGGAGAACTTACCTTCATTGGGCTTTCGAAATAACGATTGCACAGGAGTGTAGCTTGGACGTTGCTGCGGCACAACCGGCCCAGGTGGCCAGCCCGTAGTCGTCTGCTGAAAACCACCTATCGATGGATTCATGTAGCCCCCTACTCCTGCTGTTGGTGGCATCAGAGTCCGAGATGGAGAGGGGGATATTAATTTGCCGGGCATTGGACTGCCTTGTGCAAGGGCGCCCAATCGTGAAGAGTCTGGAGTATCGCGATGTGCAACTGAATCCTGTCTTTGCACAGAATCACGGTCCATAGATGCTTTTGCCGACGTCTTATCGTCGACAGATGAAGACTTTTGGCCAACGAATTTCAGTGTCAGTCGTGGTTCGGGAGTTTTACTGGTTCCCAATTTGAGTTTAATACGCGTCTCATCTATGGGATCGTCCGGTACAACACTTTTTGCTTCAGCAAGACGACGCTTAAAATGAGCCTGTAACACCCGGTTAGCTTAGTGTACGTTTGGACAATCAGACGAACCACGTACCTCCAGGATATTGACGAGGTCAACGATCTCACTATCTTCTTCATTGAATTCTCGAGCATTTCCCCACACGTATTCCATTTCATCTGCAAATAGTTGCCAAGTTGGAAACGCCGTCTTCTTACTGTGTGGTTTTCTTCCTTCAATGCCTCGGACTTGCTTCAATAAGCTGCGCAAAGAGACTGGATGTTGTATGATTTCGTAATATTCCTTGTACAAGTTCTTGTCAGGCTTGTACAGAAAAGGGGCACCTACTTCCCTTCCTCTGTTGAAAGTCAGTACGTATGTCCAGGACAGGACTATTACATCTGCATATACGAGAAAACGTACCGGTCGTCTCTCAAGTGGATCATTTCTGATATAATCTTATCTTGAGCAAGCTGTATCGTGTCGCCTTCAAAACTCAGCTCCTCTTCCTCGCCTTGGTCCAACGCTTGGTCAGAAGGCTGAGCATCTTCTGCATCGGCATCGACATCTCCTTCCACGTTTTGTTCTTGATTGTCACCGTCTTCTTCAGCATCGTTTTCGGGTGTTTCTGTCGTCTGATTTTGGTCGGGTATAGGCGTCGGGAAGGGTGTGTAATTAGGGTCATTATATGCCGGATTGATTTTCGGCATGGTGCCTGTAACGATCTTTCGAATACGCTCTGCATCAGCAAAAAGCATAGTACCTTTCTCGTTGTACTTTTTCGCATTGCTAACCAGTCGCTTGAGGTCACTCTCAAGCTCGGTGAGATTCGCATATCGGTACTTGTTTAATTTCTCCTGTTTTCAGGATGTAGTTAGTTATGGGATGATCTGATGATCGCGTCTTACGCGCTTCATTACGACCATGGATGTACTTTGGTGACTTACTATCACTTGGTTCAAAGATATCGGAAGACCGATCACTTTGTAATAATCCGGATATTTCTTCTATGACCAACGTCAGCTATACTCCCAGCTTGTGCGATGAGGTATGCATCCTTACCTTGTCCGGAAGCTCAAAGAAGTTATTCGCGATAATACGTCCGCTTGGAAAGTGTCAGAAGACCTTCACCAAAAAATGACTTGCGAAAATAACTAGTACCTCTTGTCTGTCGCATTTTTGATATCGTCTATAAGCTTCAGTCCGACTTTTGTAGTCTTTTGTGGGGTTTCGATCTCGTCGGCCTTGTCATCCTATATTGTAGAAATGGACCGTCAGCTTCTGAATCAGTTGAGGAAACCAGCTAGTGGTAATAAGCTCTTGTAATTAATCTGCAGATACCGCTCGGCAGCAGGACCATACGCGACTCTTAATACACTCCTAGGGAAAACTCACAGACACTTTGCGCCGTTTAGACTCGGGCAAAGCCGTAGGCTCTGGGCCAGTGGAAGTGAACTTGCGCCTCATGCTCATCCTGGGCTACGGAATAAGCATGAGCTCTCATCAAAGAAATCGTAGCAACGTTATGTCACGTCACACACGGGCTTTGCGCCAATGAATCGAACGAATTCAGGGCAAAAAGGATCGGATATCCAAAAGGAGTGCTGAATTGCGACCCGACTTATGTTGTCAATAGAATGAAATTAATGACGGGTCTGTCAGCGCAAAGGATGTTGTGGCGAGACGATGGCTCTCGAATTGGATGTTCTTTGGAGGGAACGCGCGCGGAGTTCTGGACGAGATAGAAGGTCAAGGCACCAAGGCACCAAGGCTGCCAGGCACGCGAGCGGAAAGTGTCGGTTTCGGTATTGTTACCGGTACGACAATACGTAAAAATACGTCATTTTCCGCCGAGTGTGCCCTGCTAATATGGGCTATTTGCTTATATTACTGTAAACAAATGGTAAACATGAAACAATAAACACAAATTGGGGAAACTATTTAGTATTCTTTCAATCTTCAGTCCAGTCCCGCCAGAATTATTCCCCCTCACTCTCCTTTCAACTTCATACTGCTTTGAATATCTCCTGTCTTTTTCTGCTATTCCATTTTCATCTCATTGTCGCTCATTCCCTGAAGATAAGAAGAAGAAAAAGCTTGGGATTAAAAACCACAAGAATGGCCGACATCGACATTTCCAGACGCAACAAGAAGCCCCGCCCATTGCTCGAGACGGAGCGGGAGAGACTGGAAGAATTCATCGACGCGATCCATTACTCCGCCAGGTAGGAATGTTTTGTCTCGTGCTCTGCGGGGATTTGGGTGTTTGCTTGGTGCTAATCCATCATTTTAAGGTATTCCGACAATGAATACGAGTATCGACACGTGCAACTGCCCAAGAACATGCTTAAAAAGATCCCTCAAGAATATTTCGATACTTCCAAAGGTACTTTGAAGCTACTCTGGGAGGAAGAATGGCGTGGCCTTGGCATAACTCAGGTATGTCCATTAGAAAGATTGTTGTTTGCGCTTTTGTGCAAGGTAGTAACGATTTGATAGAGCTTGGGTTGGGAGCATTACGAAGTTCATGAACCAGAACCACACATCCTCCTATTCAAGTAAGGCTGTGACCGAGCGAATTCGTGTCTATCTGGCAAGACTGATCAATTCCAGGCGACCTATCAACTACCAACCTCCTGCTGCGCAATAAACAAAGCAACCTTCGACCTCATTCGCGCCGTGTCCCAATCCCCTCTCCTCGGTGACGAAGGACTTACCAACATGATAATTGTTCACGAATTAATTAATGAAATTTATTTGAGATAATACTCGGGGTTACAATGGATGCCTTTGCTTTCTTTTTCTTCTTTGCCGAGACGTGGAAATGATTTGCTATTTTGCATCTAGCCTGTTGTTTTCTTTCCTCAGAACCACCCGACCTGCTTTTACAATTTTGGCAGGAAGTGACTCTGTATTAGTCTTCAAACGACATTATTGCGAAGCCACTCATCCCACTGGTCGGCAGTGAAACTGCTGCTGATGCTTCTCTCTTCGATACCCTGCGCGGATGATGCCGGGTTAGTATCATTTTCTCATCTGCGACGTCCATTGGGCGTCGCACGCGGACATTGGGATCATGGAGTACTCACGTCGAAAAAGACAGTAGGAGTGACATGCACGCCTATAACGCGATTTGCCTGGGAAACATGTTAATAGGATACCCTACTTATTTAATGCGGTAATATGAATTATCAAGAATTTGTGAACAACGAAAACACCAGAAGAAAAGTACTTGCCTTGACCATCAATTTCATATCATTCGTCACCCCATTTCCCTTATTCGCAGCTTCATCAGCTTCCTTGATTATAAGCAGATCAAAAACTTTCTTCTCGTCCACCCCGACAGTAGCTGCCAACGCCGCAAGACGTTTGTATGTTTCGTTCCTAGTCTCATTGACAACTTTCTCGTCAAAGTACTCCTTCTGGCTATTGAAAAGGGCCTGACTGAATTCCCAAAATTTCTCAGGCGCAATTTTAAGGACTGCAGCACCAGCTTCGTGGACGAGGGTGGATGATGGGTGCCATGGCTGGATTTGCTGCTTGAAGATTACTTGTACATTGGAGCTGTATCTTTTTGCGATGATTGGTTTCACGGAGGTGTAGAATGTGTTGAAGAGCTTCGCAGAGAACTATTTGTCCGTTATTTAGTTGGTCGGCCATTCTTGAATAGATAAGAGGTACGCATTTAATACCGGGCAAACGTAGTCGAGATCTATAACACACTATAAGTATATCATTGATGGCTCGATTGTGTTATCACTTACACAGCTCAATGGTATGCGGGGTGTTGTCTATATTTGCAGCGGCCAATTTCTGGCCCTTGAATTTTGGTGGGAGAGACATCGTGTGGTATGAAGCTTCAGATGGTGATTGTTTAATTTTCTGAATGTCGCTGGAGGGGCAAGGAGGGGAATACGATTTATTTATATGCATTCCGTCATCAACGTCATTTACACGTGCTGAGGCTAGATCAGATCTACCCGCCGTCTCCGAAACTTACTTTTCTGGAAAAATCAATATTCTATTTGCTTCAAAGCCAGTATGGATAAAATTCGCTAACACGGGAAACACCAAAGATGCAGCAATGTGACGACATATGAAAGGGTATTTCGTGCAATGGACGGTTGAGCCGACACGGCTCTGATGCAATGTGCCTGAACTGCCTTGAATGTCGACTTGGTAGTATGTCAGCCGGGTGTAGATAACTTTTCGGGTTATGGTGATGTGACCTTCGCCCGAGGCGCTATGTCCTGTTCCCATCTGGAGGTGTATATGTGCATATGACTTATGTATCTCAAGTCCGCCTCGAGAACTAATAGTCCTTGTAGTCGTCAAAGAGAAAACATCAATGTATCATTCACGATGATATCCGAGTGGTGACTGATTATATGGCCGAAGATCCTTGAGATCAACCATCAAGGAGCACCATTTCTTTTCGGCGGGATCATATTCACCGCGAACCTCGACTCTGCATTCTCCCTTGCCGCCCTTGATACCTATTGGTCCACTTAAATAGAAAACACCGCGCGGGGGTACCTTGCGTTGTAGCGCTCTATTTCTCTTGAAATGGAGATTGAAAGCAAGGTAGGCGACATAGAAATCAGAACCTTTGTACTGGGAAGAGAGGCTCTGCATCAAAGAGAGTATTTTGGGCGTGCGAGAAGTATCGGGCTGAGGCTGAGATCTAGTCGTATCCGACATCCCTGACGCGGCCGATCGGTTGATCTCTTCAGCAGCACCCGAAGAAAGTGACTTTTCCCAGTCTGCAAAATTCTGTAAACTGACGTTCGTCGATGGGCTCATGTCTGATTGAATATCCATATTCTTTATTTTCATGATGGCCTCTTTTGTAGAGCGCTCCTCATCTGCTCCGAGATAGTTTTTGAATCGTTGCACTTTTCGTTTCCATAGAACCTTACCAGCCGCAAGCACTGCAGAGGCTACAGCGGAAGGGAAAAGTGCTGCTGTGAGCAACTGACCTTGCTCGCGAGGAATGGGCTTTGATATCAAGGTCGCCTCATTATCCACGATTGCTAGACTATAACATTGCGCGGGTGGTTAGAGACCATAACTACAATGCAAAATGGCAGGATTCTTACCCGAGGGTTTCATATTGCGGCGGAGCACGGTACGGACAGTGAACCATCAGCCAACTATCCGAAACTCTCAATGGCTTTCCTCCAAGAAGATGTACGAATTCCCGTTGCGTTGATAACTTGGCAAGCACCAGCGTTTGCAACTCCTCTAGAAAAAGGTAAACGATCAGTTTCTAGTCCTTGTTCAGAGATCTCGGTTCCAATCCTCACTTCTCAAGGTATCCATCTTTTGCTTGTCGCGAGCATATTCTTGGAAAGTCTTCCATTCTGGATCGCTTCCCTTGTAAAGTTCACCAGGACGAAGACGAGGCCAACTCAGAGGTATGAATGAGGCATCCTCAACCTCGTCATCATCAAGAATCTTTCCATTCCCCTCAATAATCCTACCTTCACTCAATGCTCTGGGAGAACCGCTAGAGGCGGATTCGCTCACAGTACTTCCATCCAATTGCAAATATACCAGAGTAGTCCAGACATGGAATGCGACAC
Organism: Talaromyces stipitatus ATCC 10500; assembly: GCF_000003125.1. Taxonomy (NCBI): domain Eukaryota; kingdom Fungi; phylum Ascomycota; class Eurotiomycetes; order Eurotiales; family Trichocomaceae; genus Talaromyces; species Talaromyces stipitatus. Next base: position 642,259 of record NW_002990117.1, on the reverse strand, counting down.
CGTAAGCGAGGACACTAGTAGCAAATCGTCTAGAGCGCAATTAGTCTCATGACACTTGACGATTCCACTATTTCATACTAACCTGAACCATGGCCTCCTAATTCTCACGGGAACACTTACTATCCTGGTGGACCCGGTGGTGAATGCCCGACACTGGCGGAGGTATCGAGGATTGCGAGGGAGATAGCGCAACCAGATCATTGCCGGATATGTATTCGAATAGATGAATATGTGGACATGGCGATATTCTAAATGTCAGGTCAAAGTTGACTCCTAATTGATGGAAGGCCAAATGTTGTTTCTTTGATTTTGTCAGCACGTGATTAAAGGCGGGAGACCGCGCCAAGTTATCGTCCAACGGCGATAGCTACTGGTTAACTACGACATAACTCTCCACCCTCAACAAGAACGATATCTTATGCGACACCAGCGAAGGGGATACATTCGAAGCGACCCTCCCGTACTTTATGATTCCACTTGTTCTGGATTACAATATACGGCCTAAATAAGCCATCGACTGGCTTATACACCATTTCGACACCCGCTGTATAGAGTCAACATGTGGCATACACTGAAGCTTCTTCTTCCCTGTCTGGCCGCAGTAGCCACTGCTGCGTCCAGTTCAAGAGCTGGAGCTATACTTTTACTCGATGCAAATCAAGAGTCGACCACTCCTTTCACCCGAGATGCGGTCCCTGAAGACGTTGCGAGATTATTGTTGCAGCAACGGATGCTGTCCACCCAGATCATCACACCTAATAACAACCTGGTCCTTGCGAAACCTGTTCTACAGCTCCTGAACAAATATGGAGGGAATCAATACAACCTGTTCCAGGATGCGCCTGTTAGTGAACAACAGAAGCTGCTCGTGGTGGTGGAAGGGATTGTGAAAGATAGTAGTAAGTTAGTTATCTGATGCTAGCTATGCTGCTATGGTGTAATGCTATTTTACACAACGGACGCAGGGAAGCTGATAAAGGACATTGAAACAGCTGATCTTACTCTCCAAACGCCAAATGTCGCTATGAATCTGCCTCGAATTCCAACAGATTTCGTTGACAGCATCTTCATGGATTCCATGTCAGCATGGAAATACTGTGAATACAAAACCAAGTCGTACGATGATTTTCAGGTACGTAACGGCACCCAAGGCAGAGCTTCCTGGAGTGAACTTATTGGTTGACCATCTTATTAGGGGCTTCAAACTTGTCTATATCAGCATCCAACCTTCGTTGGCTCCCCTCAGAAGACAATCGCCCAGTTACTCGAAAAGTTACCTTTGTCGTCACTCGAAGCTTGGTCCGATGCCGCCGGTAGCAAGGAGATACTCAGACTGCGATTCAAGGTATGTTCCGCTAAGATTCAGTTTTACTCGACCAGCTCTAACAAACATATTTAGGAGCACCTTGATGATGCCGCCATGGCAGCCCGATTCTTAGCCTCACTTTCATCGCTTTTCGACAGCCACGAACGAACAATCCTCCTCGTCCCACAGCAACAAAGCTCACCCACTCGCAAATTAAACACAAGGAAAAGCATATACTCAACTTCCAGACCCGAGTCTTACCGCGTCCAGTCCCGCAGGAGCCAAAACCCTGGACTGTCATCAGCAGCCGACTTCCCCTCAACACTAATGCCAGTCTGCCACAGCACAAACGATTCCTGCACCAGTTCCACAAACACCTGCTCCGGCCACGGCGTCTGCTACCTCAAATCCGGTGGAGTCAAGGATAACGACTGCTACGCATGTAAATGTGACTCGGAGTGGGGTGGTCCTGCATGCCAAAAGGTGGATATTAGCACGCAGTTTTTCCTTATTGGGACGGTGAGTGTTCTTGCTGTCTTGGCTATTGCTGGTGGAATTAGTATGTTGTTCAGTGTTGGACAGGAGGAGTTACCGAGTGTTATAAGTGCGGGTGTTAGCTCGGTGAGGGTTTCGAGGTGAATAGATAGATCTTTGTGAGTGGGAAGGAAGATGATGATTCAAGTTTTTGATTATGGTCCTTTGTTCTTACTGTTTGGGGAGATATATCATTGATTTCAAATTTCGCGGTTGCGCCAGTTAATGAGTGAAATGTATAAATACTACTCTTTTTCGATTACAACTTGATTTTTATAACCATGATATAAAGGATTTTTTGAACTAATGCGAGATCCATTTTTGCTGCAGATGCCAACTAGCAAATTCAATTGCTTGATAAGGGGGTACTTGTTGACTATCCAACGAAGATTGCAGTCATGACAAAGAATAGCCCGTAGGCAGATCGTCCTAGAAACACCATTGCTGAACAAAAGAAAAGGAAGAGAAAATCCACGTATACATACGTTGCCCGTACCAGATTGGCAATAAGATGATATCAAGATACCATCAACCGATACCACACTGAACGCCAAGCCAAAACCAATAGAAGAAAAGTAATCACGTACATATGCAACCTGACATTGAGTGAAAAGGGAGATGATGAACCTGCACTTAAGATAGGTGGATAGGAGATTCGTTAGGATTGAGTAAAGGGTATGATTGAGGATCGAGAGGAAGGGAAAAGAGATAAGGCCGGCAGAAATGTTTGTTGATATCCGATAGAAGGACAAAGCCTAGTAGTATTACACTTGTGGAGTTGTACCAGCCTCCAACTGACCGGGTGTGCGAACCCCAGCATTTTGAGAACTTGATTGACGATTTGATGCACGCCAAAAGTTAAGTCTCGGTACCCATGCGGCGGTTCGTCTTACACCATTTCGCTCACTGGGTGGTACGTTCGACGAGGGTTGAATCTCACTTCTCGAGCCCCGAGCAGACCTTGGATCTGAATTTTCTGGTACTGCCACTGTTGAACGCGTGAAGAAATACGTCCTTGTTCTGAATGGATTAATGATAAATGCTGCTTGCGGGGGTCTCAAAGCAGCGGCGGTCCGGCCTGTTGTTCGACGTCCTCCTGGTCGAGCATTTTCCGTGACTGCTTCCTGTCCCTCAGGTCGTGGTTTAGGAACATAGTAATCGGCTTTACAGAGAGGACAACAAGCTCGGCGGCTAGTTAACCAAGGATCGAGACACGAAGCGTGGAAAGCGTGACCACATGTCAGACCACGAACATCATCGTCATCTTCAATAGTATCAAGGCAGATTGCACAAGAGTCACCAGGACTGGGCAACAACTCCGCCGGAACAGCTCCTTGAATGGGATCATCATGATCGTCGTGCAAGTCCTCTTCATCTGGTGGATGTACATCGCTAATAACGTCGGCATCAGCAGCTCTTGGTTGAGTTTCAGTGCTCGTAATTTCCTTCGAGTCCGAGATCACACTTATTTGTTGCTGGGTCACAGGACTAGACGGTTCGCTCACAACCGAGTCAGTACGCTCGTGGTCTTTTGTTGGCGCATAGGCTTCAATGTGTTTCGCAGTTACGGATGAGTTATCTGGGTGATTTTGTTCACTCTCGCCAGCCTTTGGCGTCTCGGGTCTGTTCGTAGGTGCAGCAATTCCTCCTTCGCTAGGAAGGCCCCTATCAGCGCGAGATGATCGCCAAGCTTTGTATTTCATCAATGGGAACCTCTCGTTCACATCCTCCATTGACATCAATTTTTTCTCCCTTCTCCGTCGGTGCGGTCGAGGCACAGCCGTCAAATCAATAGGTTCCCCGGTTTCTTCATTTCGTAATTGTCGATTTCGTTGATTATATCTGAAGCAATATTTCACGCCGACAATAATCCTAAATTCGCATCAAAGTTTTCAAATATTAACGCTCCAAAGGTCAAAAGTCACCAACACAGTGCATGTACTGACCATAAGTTCGTAAAGACCACGCCAAAACCAAGAGCAACAAAGAAGAGTAATGGAGAACTGCTTGGGCCTCCTCCTCCTCCTCCTCCTCCTCCTCCTCCACCGCCACTGGTGGAAGTGCTGGTCGGGGGAGCAGTAGAGGTCGTTGAGATCGAAGTAGTGGAAGACATTTCCTTGGATGATGCGTAAAAAGGAAATTTAGAGGTCGTAAATCGTACTGGAAAATGTTTTCAGAAAGTGATAGACACTGACTCTGCTCAAGATGCCGCTAGATATTTTGTGTTAATGTTGCCCGGATACTGTCGGGTCCTGACTCGATAGTTGAGTTGGCTGGGATCGCGCAAGGGCAAGTTCGTACAGCGACAACCCTAACTACTACGCCAGCGAGCTAATAACGTATCGTAGCATCGCATTGGGATATCATAGCATGGAGTTGGAGTTCATCTAATCGCGCAAACGAGACGGAATCAAACAGATATCCCTCCCACTGGAATGGTTTCGGATGTAGTCAGCCACAGCCGTGAAATTGGACCCCAACTATGGAGTATGTTGGCCGTTACCAAGGCCGAGTTGTCCTATCTGTCCGTTAAGCTGACGGGATCGGGAGCGGATTCCGTCTTTCGAGGAGAACAAGCGATAGAACAAGGGAAGAGTCGTGGATTTGATGTTCGTTTCGTCTGGATGCGATAGATGGCTGACGAAGAGAGGAGATGAAAGAGGGAGGTTCAACTAGTCGAGGTGGAGAAGCGGATAAGCCTCGAGACGGCGTATCGGTATGTACGCAACAGCTGATTTGTGACGAGTCTTACCAGATCGGCACAAGCTTTCAGTGTGGGGGTAGCAGAACGAAGACGAGGGTTGTCCATACAAATAGCTCGCTATCATGGCTAGAATAACAAACAGATCGGGCTCGAAGAATAAAATAAAAGTATCATTCTTGATATTCATCCTCATACTCTTGCCCCATAAACAATAGGACGAACATGCTGTGTGTGGCGATCATCCAGGAATAATAGATAACGTACGATGTCAGGAACATTACATTACATACATTACCTGACTAGTCCGAGACAAGAAAGACTGGCACGGCTTGGCATGCGGCAAAGAGATTGTGGAGTGGCCGATCTTATTCTTTATCACAATAACAATTTATTGATGATACAATAACAACAATATTCAAACAACACCATGGCCGAATCAAGCAGTCAGAAACCACCAAATCCTATAGTCTTCTTCGATATAGCTCTGGGAGGTGAGTTTATTGTTTATTAGGGAAGAGGTTCACGTGCCTACTGATCCTCGACTTGCTTCTCGTCCATAAAGCCCCGACTAACATGTACCCCGAAATGATTGAATGCTCGTAGGAGAGCCATTGGGCCGAATCAAAATGGAGCTTTTTGCGGATGTCACGCCTCGCACCGCCGAGAACTTTCGTCAGTTTTGCACTGGCGAAACAAAAAATAGCCATGGCCGGCCTCAGGGCTACAAAGGCTCCAAGTTTCACCGTGTGGTATGTTGCCCACCAATGTCTAATTATTTCCAAGGTTACTTCTTCCGGGCGCTGACCGATGATCTTAGATCAAAGACTTTATGATCCAAGGCGGTGACTTTGTAAATGGCGATGGGACAGGGAGTGCTTCCATATACGGAGGTCAAAAGTTTGCAGATGAAAATTTTACTCTCAAGCATAACAAAGAAGGACTCTTGAGCATGGCAGTAAGTACTGCTAGTCAATATTCTATATACTCGAGCAAGTGGACTAAACATCCATCCAATAGAACTCAGGACCCAATACGAATGGCTGTCAGTTCTTCATCACCACAGTGCCGACGCCTTTCCTCAACAACAAGCATGTTGTGTTTGGTCAGGTTGTGGAGGGTATGGATGTTGTCCACATGATTGAGAACACTCGCACTACGAGGGACAAGCCAAACCAGGATGTCACTATAGTACAGTGTGGAGAAATGTGAAGAGAGGAAAAAAAAGTCTTATATATAAACTGTGATGTATACTAGTTGAATTGATACCTAACAAGCCTAATCCATAGACTCATTTCTGTTTCCACCACTTCTTGCTTTTCGCCATTGCATTTCAGAACCCGGGTATCAGACTAGAATCTATCAAAGCCATAACCTTTACAATTTGAATTTCTGCAGATATTCAGTGGCAAGAGCAACACCTTCGTCAACCTTGTCAACGTTGGTTCCGTTGCCGATGGCGGTAGGAGCTCTTCCACCAGCCTTTCCACCAACAGCTCCCGACACGACATTCGCCCATTCACTCGGTGAAAGGCCGAGTTCGCTAGCAGCCTGTGGAAAAATCGATCAGTTAGAATATAAATATTCATAAGGATGTAACTCGCGGATACTAACCTTGGCTACATGGCAACCGTGAGCGACCTTGTTCCCACTAGGGTCTGGTGCAATAAAGTATACAGTCTTATCGGCCATCTTAGACTTGATAAAGTTGATCGACTCGCTGACGACTTTAGCATTGGAGGTTGCTGGCAGCTTGGTTACGAAGGTTGTGCGATCCTTGTTCTCCTCAGCACCAAAGTATGCTTTGATAAGATCCTGAGCTTTCTTCAGCTCGACCTTCTGTAGAGCTTTCTGATCATCCAAGACTTGCTTGTTGATGCGTGCGAACAAGTCTCGGAACTTGGCCTTCTGGACAGCGGAGATTGCGAGTTGATTCAATTCTAATTGAACTTGCTTCATTTCCATCTCCTTTGCAGGACCATGTTCCAATGTTCGAAGCTTTTCAAGGCGCTTCTCAAACTCTACCGCGGTTAGCTGTGCTTGTAACGCTTCATCACCAGTCACTGCAATAATTCTTCGAATGCCCTTCGCTATGCCAGATTCCTCGAGAATAACGAGCTCTCGGATCTCGCCAGACCTCGAGACATGGGTGCCACCACAGAATTCAATGCTGATATCATTCCACCGTGGGTCCTTGACGTCCTTGAGGATTTCTTCGACTTCGACGCCCACTGAGACAACTCGGACGGGGTCTGGATATGTCTCACCGAAGACGGCACGAACACCAGTGATTTCACGTGCAGTGGCAAGGGGAACTTCTTTCGAGTAGACCCCGCAATTTTGTCGGATGTATTCAGTAGATTTTCTCTCGATCTGGTCAAGCTCCTTGTCAGAGACGGCCGCCTTGTGGGAGAAGTCGAATCGCAACTTTTCCGCCGCAACAAGGGAACCTTTTTGGTTGATACCGTCTCCCAGGATCTCTCTCAATGCAAAGTTCAAGATATGAGTTCCAGTATGGTTATTCCTGATAGGCTGGCGACGGCGGTCGTCAAATTCGCACATAACAGAATCCCCAACGGCAAGAGATCCGTACTTGATGAAACCGGTATGAAGGACATAGCCACCGTAGGACTGTACATCGCCGACTTCCAATTCTGCCTTTCCATCAATGGAAATGATACCAGTATCATTCTCTTGACCACCCTGTTCGGCATAGAAATTGGTTCGATCAAGGATAACCCCGATTTGCTCTCCCTCCGGTACATCTGCGGTACTCTGAATGAAGTTTTTGCTGTAATAGATGGCCTTAACAATAGACTCTATTCTTGGTGAATCGAATTTTGAAGAATCGTCTGTCTTCGGAACGTCGCTCATGTTATCTAATTTGCCTAGATCGTGGACATCGAGTTTCACTGTCTCTGCAGCAGCCTTCTTCTGACCTTTACTAGCTTCTTTAGCTTTCAATCGAGCCTCTTCGAACTCGGCTTCATCGATGCTGAGACCTCGCTCCTCTGCCATTATTTGAGTCAAGTCGACCGGGAAGCCGAAAGTATCATAGAGTCTCCAGACATCTGCGCCATGGAGCTTGTTAAGGCCCTTCGACTTGGCTTGCTGGGCGTAGTTTTCGAACTGCTTCTCACCACGATCCAACGTCTTGGAGAATGAAACCTCTTCTTCATTCAAAACCTCCATAACCTCGGCCTGCTTCTCCTTAATTTCCGGAAACATGACTCCCATCTGCTCAACAAGTGTGGGGACAATCTTAGAGAAGAAGCTACCAATTTCCACGTTGAAGTACTTGCGCGCATAACGAGCTCCTCGGCGAAGTACACGACGAATAACATACCCTCTACCTTCATTATTTGGGTAGGCGCCATCAGAGATGGCAAAAGTCAGTGTCCTGACGTGGTCAGCCACCACTCGATAAGCGGTGTCAACCCCATCAGCATCCTCAGCTCCAAACCGTCCTTGATATTCGGGAGCACCTGTAATTTCTTGTATCGTACGAAACAATGGCATGAAAACATCGGTGTCGTAATTCGACGATTTGTCTTGGAGGACGGAGACTAATCGCTCAAAACCCATACCGGTGTCGACATGTTTGTTGGGTAGAGGTCTCAGCGAGCGGTCCGCCTCACGGTTATATTGAATAAAAACGTTGTTCCATATTTCGAGCACGTTGGGGTCATCTTGGTTGACAAGAGATGCAGCATTCCGACCGCCAATTCGGTCATAATGGATTTCACTGCAAGGGCCACAAGGACCCTGATCACCCATCTCCCAGAAGTTATCTTTCATGTTACCTGGAAGAATATGATCCTCCGGAACGCCAACATTTCGCCAAATCTCTTTCGCCTCCAGGTCCGGTTCGAGACCTCCGCTTTCGTTTCCCTCGAAGTAGGTGACATACAGTCTAGATGGGTCGAGGCCAAATACTTTGGTAAGAAGTTCCCAGGAATAGGTAATTGCTTCTTTTTTGAAATAATCACCAAAACTCCAATTTCCAAGCATTTCAAAAAATGTCTAGATCAATCCAACAATCAATATGAGATCCTAGTTGTCATACAACTGATCTGTAGCCAGTCAAAAAATTGCGGGGTTGAGTACTTACATGGTGGTAATTGTCTTTGCCGACATCGTCAAGATCCTATACTTGTGAGTATCTGCAACCATATAGAATTGTAAAAAAGAGTCTTACATTATGCTTTCCACCTGCTCGAATGCACTTCACGAGGTTAGCCATATGCCTAACAGATCTGGGACGTGTGCCTTTTACCTTCTGTGAGTTGACTGCACGCTTGAGATGCGCAAAGTCTGACTGAGGATCAACTGTTCCCAAGAAGATAGATTTGTACTGATTCATGCCCGCATTTGCGAACAAAAGGGTCGGATCCGCATGAGGGACAACGGAGGAGGAGGGGACTGTTCATGCTTGGTGGTTAGTTCAAGAAGTCGTTACCTTTTTTTTTTTCCTGAGTCACAGAGAGGGGTCATCGAGGGGTGGTCACTTACCAAATGTATGTCCTCTCTCTTTGAAATAATCTATAAATTCGCTCCGGACGCGCTCCGCAGTCCATTGACTGCTCTTCTCTTGCGACGAAGCCATGTTTTTTGCGAAGTGACGGCTAAAGTAGCGAGGGTTTGAAGCAGTTGCGGAGAAATGTGGGAAACGGAGAGCTCTGGGCAGAAGAACATGGAAGAATAAGTTGTTGCGTGGCGACCCCATCATCCCTCACAAGAACATCAAAACCCGCATCGAAAGCACCTCCCTGCTTGGCGCTCACGAATTGAATAACGGAACGAAACAACTCACCCGTTCATACTTGAAAGTCGAAGAGCAGGGCGCGCGAGGTTTTGGATCGATCCTTGCGTCGGCTTAAACGGAGGTAGGAAGGGAGTTTTGCTGTTTTGCCAAGTCGATGCCGTCTCTAGACTCTCCCCTCAAGCGCCATGCAGAAAGCGACCTCGAAGGAGAGCCTCCAATCAAGAAACTCGAATTACTGCATTTAGGTACTGCGATTATGATGTTTATATTTATTCTCTTCATTTAAGCCCATTTTGTGAAGCTCAAACTAACTGGCACAAGGCTCAACAGTCTCCGCAGACGAGCAAGCTAAACAGCAAGATGAACTGACCGATAGTGACAACGTCATGATGTTAGACGATACGAAGCATACGAGTTATATTTACGATATCGAGCGCGAATTAGCCAGTATTGAAGCCGAGGAAAAACGGATATCTTTTCTCCCCGATATTGAAAAAGCGTTGAACGCGATCCCCAAGTCCATACTCTCGGAACCAAAGCCGGAACAGAACGAGCTCGTCCTCTATCGCGTGCCACGCTCGCTGACAGTTGCCGAGGATCAAGATAACGTTCGGAAAGCCATAATTGAGTCGCGAGCGAGAGCTAGGGCACGACATACGGAGCGCAGCACGTATTCGCCTTCGATAGTTCCTCCATCTGATGATAGGGACAATTTGGTATTCACATTCGAAGCAGACGACGTGATGGACGTAGATTCCCTGCAATAATGACTATCCTTTCCGACTTAACGGGACTGTCATTGTTAAGACACCTTTCATCAACGCTTGTCGGGGTTGTCCTTCTGTAATATCATTCATTCAACGACGCAAGCTAGGGTATGGGATCATAGAGCTCTTTTTGGCGTTGGGGCGAAATGTATAGCAAAGTAGTGTTCAATTTAAGATATCATGGTACTGCGAGGCTTTTACTCGACTCTTCCTTCAAGTGTACAGAGTAATACTATGTTAATTTCCAGTTCGGAAGAATCACATTAAAAGTTCTGCAGTACTCTGTAGTGGAACGGAGATCCTTCCGATGCAGAAGTAACTAAGTTAACTAACATAGTTAACTTAGCCCGCCCGTAACTTACACAACATCATCTTCAACCTCCCCACCTTCCACCTCACGTATTATTCCCACCATAGGACTGGTCTCTCGCCAAAATGGCTGAGAAAGATGTCAAACATTTCGGTCCCAGTTTGCCTCCGCAGTCAGAAATAGCACGACCAGCAGATACAACAGATGACGAGCCGACAGTTACAGTCAAGTCTCCCAAAGTAGTCGGTCCCAGTCGCCCACCCAACCATTCACAGTCCGATAGTGAACCGCAGCCAGAGGATAGCGACGATAGCAGTGACGATGATTTCGGGCCTCAATTACCACCGGCTGGGGGTACAAAGCCCGACACTCCTAAATACGAGGTAGACTCGAGACCTCCGCGTCGCGTCCTAGGCGAGGATATAGATAGTGCGACAACGAAGAAGAGGCAAAGGGACGATTGGATGCTTAATCCTCCGGGAAATTCTTCGTGGGCTTCTGGGATGAATCCTGCGGCCCTGACGAACCGCAAATTCATGTCAGGAAAATCGGCTCGCGGCAATAGAAGTACAGAGGGAGCAGATTCAGTATGGACGGAGGACCCAGCTCAAAAAAGGCAAAGACTAGAAAACGAAGTCTTGGGTATCAAATCGGAGCCTAGTGCAAGATCTGCGGGATCTAGAGACCTGTCCTCTAGGACGGACTCGGCCACTGCAGATAGACTGAAGTCGCTGACTGTAAGTGTCTGCTTTTCTCGGTATATGACCAAATATGGTACTAACAACCGCTTGAAGGGCAAGGGTGGGAGGTCGTCCCTCTATGAAAGTCACCAAAAGGATACCCAGAAGCTCAAGGAAGACGATCCCAGCAAGCGAGCCTTCGACTATGAGAAAGACGTCGCTGGAAAGACGAGCATCTCAAGCGCGGCGCGTAAAAAGTTGTTAGATCAAGCTTCCGGTTATACCTCCAGGTTTACCGGTGGTAAATACATTTAGCCAGTCAGCAATCATTATTTTATGGTGGCTTATCTACATAAGAGCATTCTTCAATCCTTATGAGGTCTATGAATCTCATGCGAGATGAAGTGGAGTTTGCCGATTGTTACCAGCCAGAGGCGGAGAGATCTTTTGTTCAACGAAGAATGAGCATTCTTGGTTATATTGGAGAGCTAACCGCCTATCTATACATTGATTCTAAGACAGCAAAAAAATAGGAGGACAATCAATAACGACTTAAACATGGAATATAAGTTGAACTTCCACAGACCATTTTGGAGCTCAGCGTGTTCGATCCTAGCCGACAATAGCGACGGATATCCCAGGTCAGAGTTTCAAACGAATGTTAGAGTATCCGCGTGTGCTGGAACTTCTGTTTGAGACATTGGTGACTGCTCCTGGGTTTCATTTGAATCAGAATCCTCTTTGTCGGAATATCGCTGTCAATGATGGTTATCCGATAGGAGCTACCAGCAAGAGCTCACACCGTTGATAATATAGGAAAATGTCAAGTGATGGATCTTTCATTCTCGGAACAGCTCAGCGTCAATCACTACTATGCTTTTGATGAACGAGCCGTTAACCGAAAGTTCTCGTCGTACTCCGACTTTCGACTCTCTTACGAGAGTCCGATTAACCTGATTGACTGGTCGACGAGAAGCTGTTATAGCTCGCATGAATCAATTGGTACTTAATCATGACGAGCCGCTTCATACATCATGCAATCGACAGGATCTCATATGTTCGCTTTCACAAGTGCAGAAGTGTAATTGAAAGCTAGATGAGAGAATATTACTTCCGGCCTTTTTTGTGTGTTTTTATCATGCGTCACCAGCAACCAATTCAAGAATTTCCAAAACCTTATCCACATCCTTCTCCAACAATGGCACGGGGTTAGTAGGCAAAAATGCATCGTTCAAACTGTTTCTTGCCAGCGTGCCAAATCTGTCCCTGCCGACACCGACCTCCAGCGTAGCTGGCATGCGCAATTTGTTGAATACCGCGCGGAGGATGTCTCCGACATCGCACGTCTTTACATCAATGTTTGCTTCCCGCAACACTGATGTAACGCTCTCTTCCGCAAGAAAGACCCTCTTCAGTTTCTCCTGCTGTCCCAGAATATCATTCTGCGCTTCAGAAGCTCTTGCCACATTCCACTTCATCACTGCCGGTAGCATTATGCAACTAGTATGCCCACGTCCTACTCCGAGGGGCCCCAATTGATATCCGATGCCGTGGGGGAGGCACCCTTCATTACTGGAGGAGTTGAGTTGAGTGCAGTCATAGCCAAACGCGCGCCAAGCTGAGTGTTAAGCCGAGCTTCCAATTTGTACTACACATGGTTTCGCAGCAATGATCAATTGCACGAACGCCAGACTGAATCCAGACCCCGAATGATGTTGTGAGCGTGAGTTGAGGATCGAGAATGACAAGCGAGGCGAACATCCCAGGGTGCGTGCAGCTGGTCTTTTCGGTGTGTTACTGCGTTGGTGCCCCAGAGAATTTGAAGTATTCACCCCCAGAGAGAGAGGTTGGGATGAAGATCAGTGGCACAGTAGGTGCATTGCCAATGCCATCGCGTTGCAGAAACTTGTCCTGGCGAGCGATGTCGTCAGGAGAAGGGTTAACGATGGTGCGCATGTCCTCGACAGGTCGGACATTGTTGGCGAGAGCGTATGTAATGGCTTTTGCGCCATCGACGATGGAGGTGCCGCCAAGGGTAACAACGATGTCTACCTTTTTGGCACGAATATCGTTGACAATAGGCACGAGGTCGTCCCAAAATGTATGTGGACGGATGCCAATCCAAGTGCCGGCATGGTTGTCACCCAGGGCTGCTTCGAGTTGGTTGAGGTAGGGGTTTGCTTAGAAAGACTCGTCGAAGAGATTACATAGGCGGCAGACTTGTGGAAGGTCACAGTCACATGTTTGGTGCAGGATTCGGTGAATGAGATGCCATAAGATACCATAGTAGGTGTCGGGACAGGTAGATCAGGAAAGGCAGACTCGAGGGTTTCCTTAGTCAGGGCCATGTCTGTTTGGTAGGTGCTTAAATTCCTTTGCTGAAATGATTGAACAGATTGCTCTTAATGATGTAGACTACTGCGCAGTGCCATGTAAACATGGACCTTGCTATATACTCCATCTATAGAGAAATTGGGGGTAAGTACTATCAATGCCGGAACCGGCATCACTACCATAGCGAAAACGGCCCTGCCTGCTGTTAGTTGATTACTGGAAAGAAGAAGTCATTTCCCTACCGCAGCACGTGTGCGATGATACGACCAGAGTGCGTTACTTAGGAGAATAGTAGTAGTAATAGTAAACCTCGCGCACCTATGAAAACGCACCCACGCAGGTAAAAAGTACTGCGGGAAAGAATCTCAGTGAAAATAGACCTCCTTAACAGCCTATTTACCAACTTTCGCCTGCTCAATCGAAGTGGTTGAGGCATGGGCCCGAAAAGAGGTGAAAAGGGCACTCCGTGGCCAGAACCACGGTTTGCAGATGATCCTGATATACGCGCATATGCAGCTGCAGCCATCAAAGATCTCGAGGCACTGAAGAAGCACCAAGAAACGATGGAGATTGGCATGCCGCGTGAGCTCTCAACCGCCGTGGTTAGCGCGTTCTTACACCTGGCTCGACGGGTGAAGAATACGCCTACGAATGAGCAACTAGCGCAGCGCCTCGCGAAGGTCGAATTATTACATGTGGAAAAGACGCAGAAAGAGGTCTCCCAGGCCTCTCAAGAGATTACTACGACCAAAAGCAACACTAACCGCCTGGTGGAGGCGATATGCCACCCCAGGGACGCGTACCACGAAAAATTCTTCCAGCTTCAGTCACGTGACGGCTAGCTCGTGTCGGATATCTGATACGCTAATCCCATTCTGGACGGCCTTACTAATTGGTGAATCCCCGGGAAAACACAATTGCCGATCCTAGGTTTGGCACAACATGGACAGCCCTACTTTTGGATTCAGGATTGCTATTTTGCCACTATATTGTGTAGTAGTAGTGGTAGTAGTAGATTTGATATACCTGCTGTAGCTAGCCACGGTCTAAAGAGCCGCTATCCAGGTGTGTGCCTAAGCCTGCAGGCACCAAGAAATCCGCAGCACAGCCACGGGTGGTGCGCCATAAGGGCGTGCCACAGATAACGGAAGCTCAGGAAACAAGACTACCGAATGCAAACATATCAAACAAATAAAACAAATAACCAATTCACTTCAAAACCACATATCCTCATATCTTTCAACCCACACATCTTCGCACTCATGACGTACACACTGTACGGTTTTCTCACATTCCAACTATCCTATAGAACTCATGAATCTCACCCTTCGCAAATCCGACCCTTATGTCCCCTACTAACATCCCCGTTGGCTGGCTCCGAATCCCTCAATCCAAGGCTCGTGTTCGTGTCAATATTGGTCATTACTAACAATAAAACTAACCTGGAGCGCCCGTCATCTTCTTATGCATTTATGTGTGTTCCATGTCAGTATCCTTGTCATTTGCAAGCCCTGATTAAGCTGCTATTTCTGCGCTTTTATATATGCCCATTACTTCCGGATCTGTCACACGGAATTGATCTAATACTTGTGTATCAATAACAAGGTCTCTACGGTGCATTTGTCCACCGAAGTCATAGCAGAGCGTAAGCTTTTAGGTGGGGAGAAGGAGATATTTATACCCTGATCTAGCAAGACAAACTAAGCAAACTGTGACGGCTCAGCCCTAGCTTTCGGCTTGGCGTCACTTATTGATTGGGAATCCTTTGAATAAAGGTCTCCATCAATAAATGTGATATCAATCGGCATTGTCATTTGTTATTGATACGCACTGATTCCCTATTGAGATGCGGGTGAGGCAACAGAGGTCTGTATGAGATGGACGTTACTATCAATGAGTAAATATGGGTAGAGGTTTAAATACGGGCTGTTCCTCCTTGATAGATAGTTTTCCTCTTCATACTCAGTTTCTCGTCAGCACTGGCACCTAGATAGTGAATATCACTTGGTTGGATTGGTCCTATGTTACATTAAACTGAGTATCTCCTTATCTTCATTCATTCATTCTATTCTCGTTGGCAAAGCCTGAGTTCCCAGGGCCGTATTACACGCGCAAGGGCAAGGCATAGCCGACACTCCCTTTCCTTTTTAACATTCTGCATCATCTCTCTTTTCGAACCCTGATTTGACTTTGCAGGATGGCTAAGTCACCGAACGAACCGAACCCTGTGGTCGCCTCGTTCGTGCCTACTTCCAAGGGAAGCGAGGCGAGCACCAAGGAACCAGAAGAACCTAGGAAACCTGATATTAAGGGTAAACAAAAGGCTCCAAATCGACGCCTTACCTTTGACATCCCAGACGACAAAGATACCAAACAGGAAGGTATAATTGACACCGTTGGTGACGATATTCAAAAGGACGAATTCATTGAGTTTATCAATGAGAACGGACCGAAAGCGATGTTCATGCTTTTGGCCAAACGATAGAAGAACACCGTGGACGAGCTAGCTGACAATAATGTTAAGCTCAGTGAACTCCTTCATAAATCCCAACAAGCCATTAAAGAGAAAGATAATGCATTAGCGGACCTTATCAAAGAACGTGATGAGATCTAACGTGCCCTGAATAAATTGACGATCCAGTTTGCTGATTTTAACACTGATAAGGCGCCTACTAGCAACAAAGAACTAAAAATCCCTGATAGAAAGAAGTTGTCAAACGGGAAAGACTCTCGCTATGAGTCATGGAAGATTGATATGCTAGGAAAGTTACATGCCCAAGCCTTACAATACAACACGCCCGAGGCACGTAAGATGTATGTCAAATCTATGTGCGAGGGAGACGCTGCAGACCACTTAATGGCTCGTATGCGAGATGATACAGTAAACCCCTTCAATGATGTGGATTGATTGATTGATTGATTGATTCATACGCGTGTGACAGAGCCACCTCCGTCCCGGCTCCGTACCAGGTCAAAGGTGAAGCCATTCCCGTCGTAGGGCTGCAGCCCTACGGGTTGCCAGATAGGGAACCGCCAGAGCGGTACTGTATTTAGCAAGGTGCCACGCACAGAGATTATATAGATCTCTGTGGCTGGATCGAGAGCTTGTTTCCTTCCTTTCTTTTTCTCTCCATGTCAAATATTCTCGTGTACGTGTACCTCATTGTATGTAGCTCAGCTCAGCAATACAGTAAGATTGACCCTTTCACATAATATTTGACATCATTTCTTTTCTTACCCTCTTGTAAATCAGTATAGCGGACCACTACGTGTCTCACTCTGATCGAGAGGTCCTTCTTTCTTCTTTTCTTCGTCTCTGTAAGCTTATATAGCGTGTAATCTCGTCATTGTCGCTTGGGCCAGAGATCCCCTTTTCCTTCCTCTTATCTCCTATTTTTCCATTTCCTATTCTCTTTTTGACGTTCATCAGCCAACACAATGGTGAAGGAACCTGGTCAAGACAGTGCCGGCAAGGCACTGAGCGCAGACGCACAGAAGAACGCGAAGCAGAAGCGTCCTGAGGACTCTAGATAGAAGCGTCCAGAGCAACATCTTACCCTGGATTTCACTGATTCCCTCGAGAAGGAGTTCGGTGCGGCGGCAGTCTATGGAGATGGGTCGTTGGATTTCTCTGTATTTCAGAAGCTTTATAAGAATCATCCTGAGAAGCTCTTTGATTATGTTTGCAAGCGCATCGAGGATCTCAAGCAGATAGTCATTAAGGCGCGGGGACAAGATGCAGCCAAGGACTCCAAGTACGATGAGGAGGTCTCATCATGGCAAGAGCAGAATGCCAAACTGCAGAAGCAGGTAAAGGACCAGCGGGATGCCATAGTCGAACTCATCACTAAACGTGACAACGCGCTTGCTCACATGCGTGAACTAGCTTATAAAGGTACAACCTCAACCACCTCTATTAGCTAGAAGAAGTCTACTAAGCTCCCCGACGGAAAGTGTTTCAGTGGTGGCGACGACCCGAAGTTCGCCTCTTGGTTAATCAATATTGAGAATAAGTTAGAGATGAATGCTAATCACTATCTAATTGTGTTGGCTCATATGCAGTACGTCAAGAGCATATACGAAGAAGCAGCAGCGGAGCATCTCGTGCCTCGTCTCCAGAAGGATTCGCTAGAACGCTACTGTGACGCCAATGATATGATCGAACACCTCAAGACGATTTATCACAATGCCAACAGTGTCACCAAGGCTAAGCGCGAATTGCGCCAACTGTACATGAACGATACTAAGTTTTAGGATTTCCTTTCAAAGTTCGTGCTTAAGGCGCAAGAGTCAGAACTACCATCCTCTCAGTGGAAGGATAAGTTATACAAATGTCTATCCTCCAACATGCAGCGCCAGCTAGTGCAAGTGAGCTACAACGAGAACATGTCATACCGCGACTTTGTCAAGGAATGTCACTAAACTGCAAACCGACTAGAGATCATTGTCAAGAATGAAAGGCGCGCACCAAAGAATTGTGGGAACAAGGGTGGAAATGGTAGCGGCGCCAGTAAGGATGACAAAAAGAACAAGTCGAGATCGGATAAGCTGAAGGACGATAAGGGTGCGGCCAAGATCTCATGGGTAGAGAAGAAGCAGCTCATCGCCGAAGGAAAGTGCTTTAACTACAAGATGAAGGGACACATAGCTAATAAATGTGAACTCAACAAGAAGGACATCCCTAATCTTAAGGCCTTAGAAGCTGCGAAGAAGGCCGACGTGGAGGAGAGCTCAGAGTCGGAAAACGACAACGCCTAGGAAAAGTCTCCCTCCTAGGCGAGATCTGTGCTGCTGATGCGTTAGATCTATCTCAGTTAATTGGTAATGACAAGGAAAGTTTAACTATATCTATCTGATTAGCCAAGAATGGATTATTAATTTTAACTAAGGTATTAGCAGACACTGGAGCCAATGGTTTTGCGTTTCTAGACCTCTTTCTAGCTAAGAGGCTCGCTCGACACTTCAACCATCATGTCGTCCCTCTGAAGAAGCTATGTCGAGTAAAGGGCTTCGATGGGAAAACCAAGAACGCGATTACTCATCTCATGATATTATTATTGGTCGTTAATAGACAGATTATGTATAACCTCCCCTTCTTGATCGTTCGACTTGGAAAGCACAACGTGATATTAGGTTGCATGTGATTGGCGAAGTACAGTGTCATGGTTGACTGTGCCCGTTGTCGGCTACTGTGGCCAGAGGAAGTCTCCCTAAAGGAGGAGATCCAGGCAAAGCAGTTCGTACCACTGCCTAAGAAGTTACTCCTACGTGACCGCGAGATAGAGATCTCTTACCAGGAGGATGCGGAATGGCGGGACAAAGCCTTCAATTAGCAAGACGTTACAAAGCCGTGCATCCCGATTCCTTGATCGCACGGAAGAACTTACCGACGAAGCCATGAGTGCGAGCTGAACTGTATGAAGAAGGAGCTGGAGAAAGCTTCTGTCAAATCTACTCCTACTGATATAACGTCCATCACTGTTCGAGAGCCAAAGCGAGTCTGTTTTAAGGAGAAGTACCCCAAAGCAGATATTGCCTTGATAGGCGCAGCAGAATTCAATCGCAGCGTGAAGAGCAAAGAGGATGAAGTGTTCATCACTAGTCTGAGCAAAATCAAGAAGGCGATTGAGGACAAAGAGCGTCCGGGTGAGGACCATCTAGAGGAAGAGGAAATAAAGCAACACCTTCCTGAGTGGTACCACGAGTTCGCGGATGTTTTCTCGAAGATTAAATCTAATAAGCTACCAGAGCGGAAGGAGTACAACCACAAGATTGAGTTGGAGAAGGAGGTGGAGCTAGGATACTGCCCATTGTATCGTATGAGTGCAGAGGAGCTCTATGCTGCGAAGGACTACATTGTGGAGAATCTAGACAAAGGCTTCATTATGCTGAGTAACGCGCTATTCGCGTCACCTATCCTTATAGCTAAGAAGCCTAGAGGTAGACTCCGTTTCTGTGTTGACTACCAACAGTGTCACGGACCTGGATCCACCTTAGTTAAACAGCGTTGTGTCGTGATACGTTAGGCTTTGGTGAACCACACAAAGGTTCGGGTTGTCGGATCGACAGAGTAGGCTTTGAGTAAACGAAGTAACAATAGATCGGTCAAGGGTTTGGAAGTCTTAAACGTAACTAAGATAGAAGAGATCCCCCGTACAGCCTGGTGCCCGTACGAGTTAGAATGCCTTGCTGACTCTCACTGTTGTATTCAAGTGACTTATGTCAAAGAGCTATGAAGAACTAAATACATGATGGTAAAAGAGCGTCCTTATATATCCAGTCCTCCTTGTTCCGTATACCGTATATCATCTATCACTTATGGTAGATGGTAGATGATATACTGTTCATCATCCAATGATCGTAGCTCATTGTGTATACCATTTATCTTCCTTATCCTCACGTGACTTCTGTCTTCTGATTGCACAGTACGCTTTACTGTTCATGACTGGTACTGGTTTCTTCTTGTAATTTGAAACCTTTCCTTTTCCGTAATAGTACCTTTTAGCGTCATGCAATTCAGCTTCGTAACAAACAGCTAAATGCAATCACTCGAAAGGACCGTTATCCTTTGCCTCTTATTGATAAAGTGTTTGAACGAATCAGCCAGGCGAAGATTTTTACCAAGCTGGATATCCGACAAGGTTTCTATTGAATTTGTATATATAAAGACTCTTCCAACCTAACAACATTCCGGTGCCGGTACGGAACCTTCAAGTATGAGATTATGCCATTCGGGCTGACTAACAGCCCAGCGACATTCCAGAGATTGATCAACAATATCTTCCTTGATTGCTTGGACAAGTTCTTGATAGCATTTATTGACAATCTATTGATTTACAGCAACAACGCGGCAGAACATGAGATCCAAGTACGAACTGTCCTCCAGCGGCTGCGCGATGTAGGATTGCAAGCAAGCATTAAGAAGTGCAAATTCTACGTTACCACTATGAAATACTTGGGCTTTATTATTACACCTGAAGGCATTTAGGTTGACCCCGCGAAGATTAAGGCAGTCATCTCTTGGAAAGCGTCTATGACAGTGGTCAGGGTACAATTGTTTTTAGGCTTCTGCAATTTCTACTAGAAGTTTATAGCGGAGTATAGTCGGATAGCTCGCCCCCTACACCATCTCATGAGACAGGACGTTCCCTTTGTATAGGCTAGCCAGTGTCAAGAAGCATTCAAGAAGCTTAAGACTGTGTTGGCCATGGCGCCAGTATTGGTACATTACGATCCGGAGAGATCTACACGCGTCAAAACAGATGCCTCCGATGGAGTAGTCGCAGCTATTCTATCTCAACTGTGTGACAATAGAGAGTGGCACCCAGTTAGATACTATTCTATAGCCATGAGCTCTGCTGAGTATAACTACAATATACATGATAAGGAAATGCTGGCGATCGTCAAGGCATTCCGTAAATGGAGGCCAGAGCTTATAGGACTACAGCAGCAGGAGCGTTTTGAAGTCTTGTCAGATCATCGCGCATTGGAGTATTTTATGACAACCAAGGCGCTAAGTGCGAGGCAAGTGCGGTAGTACGAATTCCTCTAAGAATTCTATTTCGTCTTGAAATATTGTCTGGGGAAGGCGAATGTATTAGCCGACACATTAACGCGACGGAAGGACAAAGGAGTAAGGAATCTCAAGTATAGGAATCTCACTTTGTTACCTGCGGAGTGTCTGGACGAGCAGATCATGATGGAGTTAGCTTTTATAGATCTGTAGGACGTGGGCAGGGATAAGAATGTGATTAATTGGGTGCTTGAGGCTAATAAGAGATTCACTATCACACAGGAAGTGAAGGATCTCTTAGAGGAAAAGAACTCTAAATGGCACGTGAAGGATTAACAACTCCTTTTCCAAGACCATCTTTATGTCCCTGATGAGGGAGACCTACGAGCACAACTAATGGATGAGATACACTGACCCCCGTTAACAGCGCACCCGGGACAGGATAAGATAATAAAGCTTTTCTGAGAGCGCTTCTACTGGCCATCTTGGAGCATTGATGTGGAACGCTATATCGATAATTACAGAACATGCAGACGCATCACTACTTAGAGGGACAGAGCCCTAGGATTGCTTAAGCCATTGCCTATACTAGAGAGACTATAGCAGCATTTGTCAATGGATTTCATGGAGCTACTAAAGGATCGTTATGGATTTAACATGGTCTTTGTGACGGTGGACCGCTTAAGCAAGAGACCCATCTCCATGCCCTGCTATAAGAAGACAACGACTGCAAAGAAGATGGCACAATTATAGATCCAGTTTGTGTTCCTATGGATAGGATTACCTGACAGTATTGTATCCAACTAGGGTGGACAGTTTATGTCAGAGTTTTGGAACAAAGTTTGTCGAATCCTGCGAATTAAGATTAAGTTATCTACAGCTCGCCATGCACCTACAGACGGACAGACGGAGATTGCCAATCAGTACTTACAGCAGAGGTTACAACCATATGTCAATTTTGTGATAGATGATTGGTTGGAGTACTTGCCAATTGTCGACTTCGCAGCCGCGGCTTTGTCACAAGCCTCTGTAGGTTTATTACCATTTATGATTGAGAAAGGGTATCAACCGCGAATGTCGTTTGACTGGACAGACCCAGTACCGCCACAGAAGTTGACACTGAATGAGAAGGAAGCTCAGGCATGGACTTAGCGGATATAGGAGATTTGGGAGTTTGCAAGAGGTAATATGGAGAAAGCTCAAGAGCGCCAGGCGACGCAGGCCAATAAGAAACATCAGCCAATTAACTTCTCGGTGGGAGACATGGTGTATGTGACAAATAAGGGATAGGATACTGGATGGCCGGGCCATAAGCTGGGTCACCAGCAAGAGGGACCCTTCCCAATAGTGCAACAAGTAGGCCATGCTTTCGAACTCAAGCTGCCGAAGGGCATAAGAGTGCACCCAATATTTTTGCCCAAGAAGCTACGTTTAGCAGCGATAAAGGAGCCAATAGAAGGTCAGATCGCGGATAAAGGACCAGAGCTCCGCATCAATGGTCAGTTGAAATGGGAAATCGAGAGAATTATTGCTTCACGGATATCGCGAAAGAAGCTGCAATATCAGATCGACTGGGTCGGCCGAGACCCAGATCCAAAATGGTATCTAGCCGGATACCTCAAGAACGCGCCCCTGGCGTTAAAGGCTTTTCATGACGGCAACCCAAAAGCGGCAGGACCACCGATCTAGTTGAGTAAGTAGATCGAAGCAGCTGAGGAGGACCATTTTGTTAATAACCATGTGGACGACGACGCTCTGGTGTCAGACGCTCGCGGGCAAGCGTCTTGGGGAGGGGGGAGTGATGTGATAGAGCCACCTCTATCCCGGCTCCGTACCAGGTCAAAGGTGAAGCCATTCCCGTCGTAGGGCTGCAGCCCTACGGGTTGCCAGATAGGGAACCGCCAGAGCGGTACTGTATTTAGCAAGGTGCCACGCACAGAGATTATATAGATCTCTGTGGCTGGATCGAGAGCTTGTTTCCTTCCTTTCTTTTTCTCTCCATGTCAAATATTCTCGTGTACGTGTACCTCATTGTATGTAGCTCAGCTCAGCAATACAGTAAGATTGACCCTTTCACACGCGCATCTAAGCCTAGTGGCCGGCGGCGCCTTCTAATTGGGCAGCGGGCGTACTACCGTATAAAAGCATAAATCAACGTCAACGTGCCAAGACGCTTCCGGCTTGGCGCTGACTTAGTCAACTCCACGCGAAAGTCTCGACACGTATCCGTATCCAGATCCGAAGACCACCACCAACAGATAACGAGCGAACAGAACGCCGAACCAACAAAGGAAATGTGTATATATACAAAAAGAGTGAAGGATCTCGGTGCGGGGTGACGTGATATTTATGTTTTGGTGCCCGGTTCTATTTCCAAACGTGTCAAGTGGCTGATCCGTCCGAGCTGAATCAACATGGTTACTCTTCATCAGGGTAGTGTCGCACTCACTGTGAGCGCGTGGTTGTTAAGGGGGTTACGTGATGGAACTGCGTCAATAGACCAGTCCGCATCATAAATTCAATACTCTGCCAAACCCACTGAGGTTCGCTAAGGAGCTTCCGATAATCTGTTTCGCGTGCTTCTTTCCAGAGTCTTCATACGCAGGTTTATATGGGTAGGACACCGTACGAGGATGTGGGCTGTATCCTGATCCCCAAGGCCACATTCGCATTGAGGTGAGTCTTCAATCCGTACACTCGCTAGGAAGCTGCGTAGCGCTGATTTACCTATTTGTAGTTAGATTAACACCGAACTCTAAGCCTGTTGTAATCCCTCGTGCAGCTGCAACACCATCTTTGTTGGTGCTTTGATTATCTGATAGAGATGCCGTCCATGGTTGGCATGCTCCCACTGTTCCTTCCACCTCTTTGTAAAGCCTGCATGTAGCCTCTGGCGACACACTACTATAAGGATAGTTAACTGATTTGGAATATATGATATTTGTGCGGCGTGTGGTGTAGTCTGATTGGGTGCGCTGATCCTGGCTATGCGGGCGTTCTCCTATGTACGCTGTGTCACCTCGACTGCAGCCAACTTTGCTAGCTGGTCTGCTTTCTCGTTGCCTGGGACCCCTTCGTGGCCTGGCACCCACTGTAGTCGTACACGCCATTAAGATTGGTTGTTGCGTAGGAGGCCCAGGTGTCGTACGATCCGTTGAAGGATATACTGCCCAGAGGACCGCCCTGGCTGGCACATGGCGCGTATTGTGGCTTGATTATCTATGTAGATTATAGCTTCATGTGGGTTGTCATCGCATGGCTGGCTTCGGAGTAGGATTTCCAATGCCGCATTAATTCCCTCCAGTTCCCCTGCATATTATTATTATTAATCAAGTTTATTGTCCGTACCCAGCCCTATTGGCTATGACAGACCTCTGGAAGCCTTGGTGAGACCCTAAAGGCCTCACCCCTATCAGAATCATACATACAAAAATTCAAAATAAATCACTATCTCGTCCCCATGTGGCCGATATGCCAGGGACCTTTGGGCACTCTCCCTAGGCTAATCCTCCCGGAGATCCCTTATAGTTCCAAACCCGTGGGCACACCTAATCAGTACAAACTCTGACTAGCGTGCCCTCACCCCTATTCATCCCCCCCTAGGGATATTGGGGGGATACACATTAAGCTACTATACATTTATATATGCACCCATAGTAACCGGCTGCCGCTTCTGTCCTCTCAAGCTAGATACAATAGTTCCTTATCTTTCCTATTGCTCCACTACCGCCCACTCTCCAACCACTTCTGAGCTTCCAGTTACCAATATCGGCATCGCAGCCTACTTATTGGCCGTCACAGTCTTGCCCCATAAGGGACTAACCACTAGCTAGGCTAGCCTCGGGTGTCCTGTCCCGTGGGTGGGTCGGATGGTTTTTAAAAGGGTTCCCGAGAATTGGTGCGGTTCTTAGGGCAAAGAACTATTATTATTATTATTATTAATCAAGTTTATTGTCTATACCCAGCCCTACTGGCTATGACAGACACTAGAAGCCTTGGTGACACCCTACTGGCCTCACCCTATCAGAGTCATACATGCAAATTCAAAATCACTATCTCGTCCCCATATGGCCGATATGCAGGACTTTGGGCACTCTCCCTAGCTAATCCTTCCGGAGATCCTTATAGTTCCAAACCCGTGGGCACGCCTAGTCGTACAAACCCTGACTAGTGTGCCCTTATCCCTACCCATCCCCCCCTAGGGATATTGGGGGGATACACATTAAGCTACTATACATTTATATATGCACCCATAGTAACCGGCTGCCGCTTCTGTCCTCTCAAGCTAGATACAATAGTTCCTTATCTTTCCTATTGCTCCACTACCGCCCACTCTCCAACCACTTCTGAGCTTCCAGTTACCAATATCGGCATCGCAGCCTACTTATTGGCCGTCACAGTCTTGCCCCATAAGGGACTAACCACTAGCTAGGCTAGCCTCGGGTGTCCTGTCCCGTGGGCGGGTCGGATGGTTTTTAAAAGGGTTCCCGAGAATTGGTGCGGTTCTTAGGGCAAAAGCCCTACGGTGGCTAGATATAAAGCGCTAGCACGCGAGCCTTGGCAGCGGCACCCACTTGCAGTGGCCACGATAATTTGTGGTAATTGTTTTGGTGAGGGGTGTAGGAGTCGAACCTACGGCCTTGTCAATCAGCGAAGATGGGTACCGAATGGAGGCCCCAAGGATAGCCGTTACCACTTCAGCTATCCGCCCCCGGGCAAAAGAACTACGGTGGCTAGATATAATGCGCTAGCACGCGAGCCTTGGCAGCAGCACCCACTTGCAGCTGCCACGATAATTTGTGGTAATTGTTTTGGTGAGGGGTGTAGGAGTCGAACCTACGGCCTTGTCAATCAGCGAAGATGGGTACCGAATGGAGGCCCCAACGATAGCCGTTACCACTTCAGCTATCCGCCCCCCAGTTCCCCTGCATAAACAGTATGTGTGTTAGATGAGCCTACTGGCTTATAAGCCTGTCCTATTGATGAGTAGACCGCTGCTCTAATCCCATTGTCAAAGCTGCTCCCATCGGTAAAGAACTGTATTGTTGTATCTGTTCCTGAGATTGCTTCAATAGCCTTGATAGCCTTCTCACGGGTATCGTTAATCCTTGCTTCTGGTGGCTCCCACCACGGTAGCACTACAAAGGGGTAGATTATCTCAATGCGTTAGCTAGTATCACGTCCCAGTTTGCGGTTGATGGCTGTTTCCAATTGATGAAGTGGTGACATGTATGGGTCGTTACGGTGGGCTTGGCCACGTATTTGGTAAAGCGTAGATCGAAGTGGTGAGGTCATGATCCGCAGGCAGGCCTCCTCAGCCAGCTTTGCAAGCGTGAGCTCTACAGGTGATACATGGAGACAGATCTCTAGGGCCTGTCGTGACGTACGTTTGAATGCGCTGGATATCTGGTGAAGAGCCTGATCCTGGATTGATTGGATGGCTTGCTCTGTAGCTCGCTGCGCACTGGTGAACCCTCTTCCACCTCGTATATACTATGTGGAGCACGCGTACATGATCTGTGGTTAGAGGACAGCCATGTATATCTTCCTTAGATGAACCAGGGGCGTTCCCCATGTCGATCCTGCAATTAAGCTTATTCCCGCTACTAGTTTTGCAGCCTTCTTTCTCATCTCCTGTACGTGCACTTCCCTAGTGAGATGGGTATCCAGATAAACCCCTAGATATTTGATTGAGTTTATAGGCTTAATTTCTACTCCCTTGATTGTGAGAGGTATATCCAGCCTACCACTCAGCTTAGGCACCATTTGGTGCTTCCGCCAAAAGTGGGTAAGTTGATATTTGGCAGGCGCAAATTTAGAGGCATATGTTCTCTCCCAGCGCTCTGCAACCTAGTGTACTTTGATGAGTGTGTGGCAGTTGGCTGCGGCGGAGGTCCCATATATTATGATGAAGATGTCGTTAATATATCTAAGTATAATTATGTCTGGGCACTTGGCGAGTATCTGCTCAATAAGATCTACATTAAAGAATAGGAATAGGATTATCGAAAAACCCTCATGGAAAGTCCAGAGAGGCCTCCAGGGGCCACTGGAGATCCAGAAATCATAGGACCTGGATCTGGGGTTGATTCATCGACACCCTCCCAGGAACCGTCACAGCTACCTCCAACTACCCGTGCACTGTTTGCAGGACTTGGAGACTGTCAGAAACAGTCCAATGAACCTACTTTGAGCAACAGCGACGCTCTACAAGCGCCACGACAGACTGGAGAAGCCCAACAAGCCCCAGGAACGATCCTCGAGAAAAGGAAGGCCTCAAGGCTGACTATAGGATCTCGGACTCCTATAACTAGGTCTGGATTGAGCGCGGCTCCGAAGAGGAAGATTACACTTACCGCAATGCGTGCAGCGAGTGCTACTGCAGAGGATAGCCTCGTGATGGGCCTGATCGAGGACCTCAACGGCCATCTGCAAGAGGCGGTCCACCAGCTCTCCGCGGAGCTGACGACTGCCAGAAACGTGATCAATACCCAACAGGGCCTCATTACTACTCTCAACGCTAGGCTAGAGAGCCTTGAAACTTACGTGAACGCGCTACAAAGCCGTCAAATCCTACCACTCGACCCCTTCGCTGCAACGCGTGAGGTTGCGGCGCACGGGCCACCGCCAAGAGCCGCTTCCATGGGAGGTTTAGCGTCCACCCCAATACAGCTAGATGCCGCGCCTGAGAGCCGCGCGATAAACTCAACCGCACCTCAGCCTCCACCGCGATATCAGAATCCAACAAAGGCTACGAAGCAAGCCATACAGCCACCTGAGGGCCCTAAAAAGGTACCTGGAACCGCCGCGAAGACCACTAAACAGCCCGAAACTACCGCTAAGCCACTGACCAAGCCCGCACCTACGAAATGGGCCGCTATTGCCGCGAATAACACCCAATCTGGAGGATGGAAAACCGTCCAGTATAAGAAACAAGCCTTGGCACCCTCGAAGCTCTGTCAACAACTAATTTGAAGCCCGTAAGTACCCGGAGTAAGGAGGAGAGGCGCTAATCTTTAGACGACGATATCCTAAAGATGCTCCTACCGCATTGAAAGCCGATATCCTCTTAGCCCTTAACCGTGCCCTTGCTAAGGCAGGTTTTCCTGACTTTGTAAGAGCGGTCGATTCTGGATACGCGGCCTCAGGGGCCTTAACAGTGCTCCTAGAGCGAGGCACTCGCAGCAGCACCCTCGTGCCCGTCTACAACGATACTCTACTAGCCGCTGTAAGGCAAACAGATCCAGCAGTTATTTCTGTGGAGATTAGCGAACAGTGGCACCGTGTTAAGGTATAGGCAGTGCCTGTGGACCGCTATATGTATAATGACCAAGGCCTAGCACTAGCCCAAGAAGAGATTGAGCTGGGAACACTATATAGGCTTAAACGAGAGCCAACGTGGCTCAAAAGAGCCAAGACTATACAGGCTAGCAACCAGAGATTTGCCACGATTGTGATCACAGTAGGTTCTTTGGAGGAAGCTCGAACACTGATCAATAAAGGCATCAAGTTTGGAGGCCGACACCATCGAGTAGCACCTTATTGGGAGTCAAATCCTGAGAGTATCTGCCCTCGATGCTGCGGAATTGGCCACTCTGGCTTCATGGCTTGTGGTGGCAGGTCTCCTAAATGCGCGATCTGCGCAGGTGATCATGAGGCAATAGAGCACTCATGTATAGTAGTGGATTGTAGGGTTGGGCCAGCTAAACCTTGCAAACACACAGTGATCAAGTGCGCTAACTGCAAAGGTGCACACGAGGCTACATCTCCTAAGTGCCCTAAAGCTAGGGAGGCTCGTCAAAGGGCTATCCGGAGAATGAGGGAACAATCCTTACAAGACCTCATCCCATTAGATGAGACATTCGCGGTAGTGCCTCCAAAACCAGTACTGACCTCGGAGGAGAGATCTGGACAGTCTCTAGAGGAGGAGACGTCAACTCCAGAAGAAGATGAATTGCTGCCTAAGATGCAATTAGAGGCTGA
This sequence comes from Talaromyces stipitatus ATCC 10500, assembly GCF_000003125.1. Lineage (NCBI taxonomy): Eukaryota > Fungi > Ascomycota > Eurotiomycetes > Eurotiales > Trichocomaceae > Talaromyces > Talaromyces stipitatus. The sequence goes on along the minus strand of NW_002990117.1, from coordinate 613,366 downwards.
CATTCATGAGGGAAATAGCCAACAACCACTAGAGCCAGAGCTCAAGTCAGCCACTGAAGCGCCTCAAAGTGAGGATCTATGATAGTACTACAACACAACTGTGCCCATACAGGCGCTGTAGTACATACAGCCCTAGAAGCGGCACTACAGGCTGGTGCCGGGATAGCCTGTCTCCAGGAACCCCCAGTACGTGGGAAATATCAGATAAGCCATCCTGGCTTCCTGTTCTACTGGCCTGAGGGTCCTCGAGAACATGCTCGAGTAGTGACAGCGATTCGGAGAGATTTAGTGAGAGAATTAGTGGTGGAAGCGCGTACAGATCTAGCTAACCATCCATATTTTATGGTGGTTGACATGCTAGAACAGGGGAGACATACAAGGATAGTGAACTGCTATGACAACTGGTTAGGTGCACGTCATACATACTCAGGAGAGAGGGGGCGGATAGCTGAAGTGGTAACAGCTGTCCTTGGAGCCTCCATTCGGTACCCATCTTCGCTGATTGACATGGCCGTAGGTTCGACTCCTACACCCCTCACCAAAACAATTACCACAAATTATCGTGGCAGCTGCAAGTGGGTGCTGCTGCCAAGGCTCGCGTGCTAGCGCATTATATCTAGCTACCGTGGGGCTTTGCCCTAAGAACCGCACCAATTCTCGGGAACCCTTTTAAAAACCATCCGACCCACCTACGGGACAGGACACCCGAGGCTAGCCTAGCTAGTGGTTAGTCCCTTATGGGGCAAGACTGTGACGGCCAATAAGTAGGCTGCGATGCCGATATTGGTAACTGGAAGCTCAGAAGTGGTTGGAGAGTGGGCGGTAGTGGAGCAATAGGAAAGATAAGGAACTATTGTATCTAGCTTGAGAGGACAGAAGCGGCAGCCGGTTACTATGGGTGCATATATAAATGTATAGTAGCTTAATGTGTATCCCCCCAATATCCCTAGGGGGGGAGGATGGGTAGGGATAAGGGCACACTAGTCAGGGTTTGTACGGACTAGGCGTGCCCACGGGTTTGGAACTATAAGGGATCTCCGGAAGGATTAGCCTAGGGAGAGTGCCCAAAGGTCCCTGGCATATCGGCCATATGGGGACGAGATAGTGATTTATTTTGAATTTTTGTATGTAGGATTCTGATAGGGGTGAGGCCAGTAGGGTGTCACCAAGGCTTCTAGTGGTCTGTCATAGCCAGTAGGGCTGGGTATAGACAATAAACTTGATTAATAATAATAATAAATAATATAATTGGCACCTAAGGGAGCTCAATGACAATGAGGCGATCAATAAGGCGATCCGCTATCTAGTTAAGGCAATCAATTAGGCAGCTGAGCAAGCGACATCTACAAAACAGATCAGTATCTACTCACGAGTGGGCTACATCCCAGAGATGGCGAAGCTTAAACACCACGTATCTAGGTGTAGACGACACGCACGTCGTATAAATACAGATTAGGCATGGGAGGACTACGCAGAGGCTAGGAAAGAGATGAAACGGCACACCAATGAGCTCGCACGAGATCTACATCGCCAATGAATTGAGTAGGTAACAGAGTCAATAGATAGAATCTGGAGAATTGCCCGTTGGGTCTGCAATAGGGGCAAACCACGTGCCACATTTACCCCAATGTTACACTACAATAACACGAGTTACACAGCCCCAAAGGAGAAAGCAGCTCTATTCTGAGAGGTCCTCCACCCAGAGCCCCCGGAGGTAGATCTGTTAGATATTAGACCACAATATAGATATCCCAAACCGTATACAATGCCACCAATCACGTTAGACGAAGTCCAAACGGCAGTAACCAACGTGAAGCCCGACAAAGCACCAGGGCCAGATGGGATCCCCAATCTAGTCCTACAAAGGCTGCTCCCTACTATCGAGGCCTATCTCGTTAATCCCTTTAATACATGCCTACGTTAACAATACTGCCCTAACCATTTCCGAAAGTCGACAACAGTCATCCTTCGCAAGCCTGGAAAGCCTGATTACTCTGATCCAAAGGCGTACCGCCCAATAGCGTTACTGAGCACGATTGGCAAAGCACTAGAATCAGTGTTAGCCAGACGTCTCAGCTATCTAGTGGAGCAATATGATCTTTTACCAAAGCAACATATTGGAGGATGTCGTGGCCACTCATGCGAACTAGCAATCCATCTCTTACTAGAAGAGACCTATATTGTGTGGAGAGAGAGCTCACGAGTAGCCTCAGGGCTTGCACTTGACGCAGCAGGGGCTTTTGATAACGTCAATCATATAAGGCTGATACACGACCTACGAAAGCGCCGGGTGCCAGATGACCTGATTGGCTGGATTGAGAGCTTTCTAAGTAATCGCCGCACGTCAATCACGCTCCTAGGGGGGGCGGATAGCTGAAGTGGTAACGGCTATCCTTGGGGCCTCCATTCGGTACCCATCTTCGCTGATTGACATGGCCGTAGGTTCGACTCCTACACCCCTCACCAAAACAATTACCACAAATTATCGTGGCAGCTGCAAGTGGGTGCCGCTGCCAAGGCTCGCGTGCTAGCGCTTTATATCTAGCCACCGTAGGGCTTTTGCCCTAAGAACCGCACCAATTCTCGGGAACCCTTTTAAAAACCATCCGACCCACCCACGGGACAGGACACCCGAGGCTAGCCTAGCTAGTGGTTAGTCCCTTATGGGGCAAGACTGTGACGGCCAATAAGTAGGCTGCGATGCCGATATTGGTAACTGGAAGCTCAGAAGTGGTTGGAGAGTGGGCGGTAGTGGAGCAATAGGAAAGATAAGGAACTATTGTATCTAGCTTGAGAGGACAGAAGCGGCAGCCGGTTACTATGGGTGCATATATAAATGTATAGTAGCTTAATGTGTATCCCCCCAATACTCCTAGGGGGGGATGAATAGGGGTGAGGGCACGCTAGTCAGAGTTTGTACTGATTAGGTGTGCCCACGGGTTTGGAGCTATAAGGGATCTCCGGGAGGATTAGCCTAGGGAGAGTGCCCAAAGGTCCCTGGCATATCGGCCACATGGGGACGAGATAGTGATTTATTTTGAATTTTTGTATGTATGATTCTGATAGGGGTGAGGCCTTTAGGGTCTCACCAAGGCTTCCAGAGGTCTGTCATAGCCAATAGGGCTGGGTACGGACAATAAACTTGATTAATAATAATAATAATAATCACGCTCCTAGAGGGCAATATGGAGGAATTTCTAGTCAATACAGGCATTCCGCAGGGCTCCCCATTGTCACCAATCCTATTCCTATTCTTTAATGTAGATCTTATTGAGCAGATACTCGCCGAGTGCCCGGACGTGATTGTACTTGGATATATTGATGACATCTTTATCATGACATATGGGACCTCCGCCGCAGCCAACTGCTGCACACTCACCAAAGTACACCAGGTTGCAGAGCGCTGGGAGAGGACACATGCCTCTAAATTTGCGCCTGCCAAATATCAACTTACCCACTTTTGGCGGAAGCACCAAATGGTGCCTAAGCCGAGTGGTAGGCTGGATGTACCTCTCACAATCAAGGGAGTAGAAATTAAGCCTACATACTCAATTAAATATCTAGGGGTTTATGTGATGGACGCTCAAGGCCCAGAAACAACTTCATTTCTAAGCGTAGCAGTATCGACGAAGAAAACTAAGTGTGAAGAAGAAGAAGAAAGGGGAAAACTGGCGCTGAGCCTTGAGGCTCTCCAAATACACTCTGTCATGGGATGGAGGCCTTATGGGGAAAGCGGTCTAAAAAGGCAGAATTGTAAGATCCTATCAACCAACTTGTTTGTAACTTAGGCCTTCCCTTCCTCTTCTCCCAAGCTTAGGATTATCATTAGAATAGGCTTATTGAGACGTCACAGTTTATCTGGATACCCACCTCACTTGGGAAGTGCACGTACAGGAGATGAGAAAGAAGGCTGCAAAACTGGTAGCGGGATTAAGCTCAATCGCAGGATCGACATGGGGAACGCCCCTGGTTCATCTAAGGAAGATATACACAGCTGTCCTCCAACCACAGATCATGTACGCGTGCTCCACATGGTATATACAAGGTGAAAGAGGGTTCACCGGTGCGCAGCGAGCTGCAGAGCAAGCCATCCAATCAATCCAGGATCAGGCTCTTCACCAGATATCCAGCGCATTCAAACGTACGTCACGACAGGCCCTAGAGGTCTGTCTCCATGTACCACCTGCAGAGCTCACGCTCGCAAAGCTGGCTGAGGAGGCCTGCCTGCGGATCATGACCTCACCACTTCGATCTACGCTTTACCAAATACGTGGCCAAGCCCACCGTAACGGGCTGGAACCTTGACCCAGTGGCGGGAAAAGCCCCAAAAAGACTGGCTAGTCGGTACTACCAGCTGAAGACAGGACATGCCCCAATTGGCACCTATCTACACCGGATAGGCCGACGGGAATCGCCTGAGTGTCAGGCTTGCAAGAGCCTCATGAGACAGTGAGGCATGTGCTTTTTGAATGCCGAGGACGCCGTACAGGACGGAGGGCTTTATATCGAGCCCTCGAGAAAGCTGGAGTGCCGCTACCTACAGCGGCTGAGGAAAGTCCCGAGGCTAGGCTATTGCTGAGCCTAGGGCGACGCAGGGTTTGCTGCAATTTGTGGCTGAAGCCAACCTGTTTAATGATAATGAGCGGACAGCCAGAGAGGCTGAGTCTAGTGATGCGTGGGGGTGGGATACGTTGGAGGAAGGTGGCCTAGGTATCACGTTGGAGGATGGGTAGGGATAAGGGCACACTAGTCATGGTTTGTACGGACTAGGCGTGCCCACGGGTTTGGAACTATAAGGGATCTCCGGAAGGATTAGCCTAGGGGGAGTACCCAAAGGTCCCTGGCATATCGGCGATATGGGGACGAGATAGTGATTTTTGAATTTTTGCATGTATGATTCTGGTAGGGGTGAGGTCGATAGGGCGTCACCAAGGCTTCTGTGGTCTGTCATAGCCAGTAGGGCTGGGTACGGACAATAAACTTGATTAATAATAATAATAATAATAATAATAATAAGATCTTGAATCCCGCCTCTGTCTCTCCAGCGAAGCGAGAGAAGACAGCTTACCCGTCGCTTCACCTCCCCCCACCCTATTCGGACTGGGGGTCGGCCCGGGCTCAACGCGCACATGGGCTCAACGCTCAAAATATTCAAATTCTCAAGCCATCGTTTACAATCGTCCAAAACACCGCAAAAATGGCACCTAAGGAATACAAAAAAGAGGAAGAGCAAATTGCAAAGGCTGTCAGCGCGTATCAAAGTGGTCAAAATCAAAATATCTCGAAATTAGCGCGTGAATTTGGGGTCTCTCGCCATAGACTGTCCCGACGCGTCAAGGGGATACCCTCTCGCTCCAAAAGGGCACCTACGGACCGCCAATTATCGCTAGATCAAGAAAAAGCGCTTTTCCTATGTATTGAGTATCTAGATAACATAGGAGCACCTCCAACAAATCAACAAATTGAGCAGAGTGCCGATTTTTTGCTTCGTAAAGATTTTACCAGTCCCGGAGAGCCTCGCGGCGTTCGTAAAACCTGGGTTGATCGATTCCTTACTCGCTTGCCAGAGGGTTATCAAAGAATCAAGCAAAAACCGCAGGAAGTTGATAGAACAGGAGCCGAGCATTATGGCGAGATTGAGCGCTGGTTTATCGACTTAAACTCGTGATGCAAGAGCTTCATATTACACCCAAAAATCTATGGAACTTTGACGAGACCGGATTCATTGTCGGACAAGGAAAAAACGAGTCAGTGGTCACAAAGTACCCAAAAACAGCAAAAAGAGTTTCCTCTTTGTCTTCTCGAGAATCTCTTACCGTCGTTGAGAGTATAAATGCCGAAGGGAGAGTCATTCCACCGTTAATTATCCCAAAAGGCGAAAAACATATGGAGGAATGGTATCGACGTATACAGGATCCGGAGTGGCTTACTGCTCCTGCTTCAAATGGATTTATCACGGATGAGATCGCATTTGAATGGCTTCAACATTTTCAGCACTATACAAAGCCAGAATATACGTTCGAATGGCGATTATTAATTATGGATAATCATACAACCCATCTCACTATACAGTTCGTTCAATACTGTGAAATTTATCGCATTCGATTATTCAGATTTCCACCTCATTCCACGCATCTATTACAACCACTCGATGGAGTGCCTTTTCAGCAATATAAGCACGTTCATGGAAGAGTGGTAAATCAAGTTGCTCGGCTCGGAGGCTTCGATTTCAACAAAAATGACTTTTTTGAGGAATTACGGGATATTCGAATTCAAACCTTTACTCCGCGAATTATTCGCCACGGTTGGAAAGATCGAGGGATTTGGCCATATAATCCTGATATCGTATTGAGCAAATTGCCTCACCCAGATGAGGCAATTATTGATGATGGGAATACATTAAAAATTTATGGCGAGATCGATGACACTATTCCCAGCTCACCAACAACGAAATCAATTTCTCCACCATCAACGGTCACTGCGCTTCGTCGATATATCAATAAGATAGAGAAATCAATCGAGGGTATAAAGGATATTTTGGAGGAATCAAAACCTGGCCTCGTACGCCGTATAAAAGTCGTGAATTCAAGCAGCCTCGCCATAGCGGGATTAGGTGAGCTTCACCGTGAGGATTTTGCAAGGCTGCGCGACACAGCACAACGCAAAAATAACAAGAAAAACCAAGCGTCAGATAAAAGCCTCAGGCGCACTTTATTTAAAAGATGCGAATCGCCTCATAAAACGCCGCCATAATGGGGATTTATTGAGGATTCATAAACAGCACGTACAATATGACATAGTGGGGAACATCTATCTTCGCGCAAATCAATTTTTTGAAATTACGCCACCAGGTCCGGCCGGAAACGGCTGTAACTCAAGCAGTTTATCGTCTGAGTCAAGAGCTATCAATCGAGCCTACTTTTACTAGGTAAGAGCGTAGTAATGGCTCAGGCGCGCATGTTGACACACTCAACAGGTGAAAATCTGCATCCACAACAACGCGTCCTAATACGCGCCGGGGCTCAACAACCACCACCACCGCCGCCAATCACTAACCAACAACGACCAATCAAGACTTATACGAAAATGGAAGACCTTGCTAAGGCAGCGGAGCTGCTCGCTCAGTATATATACTCAAACCCTCGCGAAGGCAAGGATAATCCAATGATTAGAGGATTTATCAATAACGTACAAGACTTCACTACCACTCACAAATCTGGTCCAGAAATCCTTACAGATCTCAAGCGGCTGCTTGTAGATGTCCAAAAGGACACCGCGGTGCTCCGGACACGATCCAATCAAGCATCTCAATCAAGCGCTACAACCAGATTGTCATCTGTATCCCCGTGGAAAGCATGGAATACCTAGAATTGGCAGGCCAGTCTTCGGAGCGCAGCCGCACCCTCATCTCGAAGCGCCGGCTCCTCCGCACCAGGTGTTAGCCATACAGAGCTGAGTATGGACTGTGAGATTGTCGTTAAGATCCGCGATGAAGCTATCCGCAAGGAGATACGTGAACTGCATCCTGCGGAGATCGTGAAGCGAGCCAAACGAGCCAGGGCCCACGCAGTGAAGGGCACTCCAAGCCTGCCTCTAGCCAGTCATGTATTCATTGCTGCTTGACCACTCCCATTGGGGGATGTTAGCCTACGGGCATCGAACGCAGCGGCAGCGGAGGTCCTCCGCAGACATGCAAAAAATTAAGTTCATGAATTTAGGGAAACAGCGTACATACGGGTACCCATGTGGGGAATTGTAATTGATGGAATGCCTATCCGGAACGTAGATCTAGGTAAGGAATTCAAACAGCGAATAGCTGTAGAAAATTACCATACCTAGAGCCGGAATGTAAAGATTGAGATTGCACACGTTGGCTGGCTTACCAATCCTAAAAGCAAGCATGAAGGATCTCTTGTTGTTGAGTTTATAAATCCAATTATGGCTAACAATGCAATCTCCATGGGGATAGTGTGGCAATCTCGGAGCCACACCAATAGGCCTTATTGTTGAGAAGGATGGTATAAGATGTGCAAGAAGTGCCAGAAATATGGGCACATCCACGCGCAGTGTCCAAATCCAAAATATATCTGTGGGATCTGTGCAAAGAAGCATCCGACCTGGGAATGCCCTTTGCATCAGAGCCAGGGAATAGAATTCACACCAAAATGTACCAATTGCAGTGGCTCACATAAGGTCATAAGTACCAAGTGTGGCTTACGACGTGAGGCCTTAGATAAGGCTAAGATTGCGCTAATCAATTGTGAACCATTTCATTGGGTGCCTCAGTACTTACAGCCCAAGCCGATGCAACAGAATACTACTGCGAATGAGGATCCTACTCCTCACGAAGCTGCGCAGATCCAAGCAACCACAAGGAAGCGCACCAATACGACTAAATCAACAACCACTAAAAGCATCTCAGGGGCGGTAAAGCGTACAAAGACATTAACTACAGCACCTATAGTTTCTACTGAAATCAATAAGCCTACAGTATCAACAACACGCCTATAAACACCAGAGGCCCCTACAACCTCACGAATCATACCAACAGCTAAAAAAATTAAGGCAATCCCATTCACAGCTATTAAAAAACAGCCTCGTGGTAGACCATCTAAATCTAAATTATCTAACAATAACGACGAGAACGAATCAGAGCCCATAGAACAGATCCAATCGGCTATAGATATCACTCAATTGAGCGCTCCTGTGGAGACTATTGACCCGACACTACTCAGCAAGGATAACATGGCAAAATCAACGGCTCCAGTCACCAGATCAAGAGCCTACCTTAAACAGATACGCAGACAGCGCATCCAGGCCCACCGCCAAGTACGTACACGATCTCAAGATTCGGATGAGATACCACTACCCCAGATATCACAGCTTCCACAGATAAACATGACAATAGAAGACAACAATGTCATCCTAAGTAGCACGGCTAGCTACCGTGAACTTAATGATAACACAACTATTAATTCAGAAGGCTAGGGGGGCGGATAGCTGAAGTGGTAACGGCTATCCTTGGGGCCTCCATTCGGTACCCATCTTCGCTGATTGACATGGCCGTAGGTTCGACTCCTACACCCCTCACCAAAACAATTACCACAAATTATCGTGGCAGCTGCAAGTGGGTGCCGCTGCCAAGGCTCGCGTGCTAGCGCTTTATATCTAGCCACCGTAGGGCTTTTGCCCTAAGAACCGCACCAATTCTCGGGAACCCTTTTAAAAACCATCCGACCCACCCACGGGACAGGACACCCGAGGCTAGCCTAGCTAGTGGTTAGTCCCTTATGGGGCAAGACTGTGACGGCCAATAAGTAGGCTGCGATGCCGATATTGGTAACTGGAAGCTCAGAAGTGGTTGGAGAGTGGGCGGTAGTGGAGCAATAGGAAAGATAAGGAACTATTGTATCTAGCTTGAGAGGACAGAAGCGGCAGCCGGTTACTATGGGTGCATATATAAATGTATAGTAGCTTAATGTGTATCCCCCCAATATTCCTAGGGGGGGAGGATGAATAGGGATAAGGGCACACTAGTCAGAGTTTGTACTGATTAGGTGTGCCCACGGGTTTGGAACTATAAGGGATCTCCGGAAGGATTAGCCTAGGGAGAGTGCCCAAAGGTCCCTGGCATATCGGCCACATGGGGACGAGATAGTGATTTATTTTGAATTTTTGTATGTAGGATTCTGATAGGGGTGAGGCCTGTAGGGTCTCACCAAGGCTTCCAGAGGTCTGTCATAGCCAATAGGGCTGGGTACGGACAATAAACTTGAATAATAATAATAATAATAATATGAACATGCGTACAGAGACTCTCTGGAAAGAAGCACGCGAAACAGACTATCGGAAGCTCCTCAGCGAACCTCAGTAGGTTCAGCAGAGCATCGAATTCGTGATGCGGACTGGTCTATTGACGCAATTCCGTCACGCAATCCCCTAATACTATGCGCTCACAGTGTGTGTACGATACTATCTCGACAAAGCGTAACCATTTTGATCCGGCTCGTACGGATCAACCACTTGACACGTTTGGAATAGAACCAGGCACCAAAGCATATCACGTCACTCCGCACCTAGATCCTTCACTCTTTCTGTATATACCCTACTGTTGTTAGTGTTCTTCGGATCTAGATACGGATACGCGTCGAGACTCTCGCGTGATGGTGGCTGAGCCAGCGCCAAACCGGAAGCCTTGGCACGTCGACGTTGATTTATGCTTTTGTATGGTAGTACGCCCGCTGCCCAATTAGAAGGCGCCGCCGGCCAATCGGCTTAGATGCGTGTATGAGTCAATCAATCAATCAATGTCGTGGGCGTTTCCAACTCTCTTTCCTCGTGGAGAAGGTGAATATATCTATCCACCACAGCGAACTGTTAGTTTTGGTGATTACCCAAAGCATTTGATGAAATTTCATGATAGGCGTTTTGCCCGCCATCCACGTCTCCGCTATGTTATCTTTAACACGATGATGAGACAACAGGCCAATACTAAAGCTAGCTTTTTTGTTAAACAGAAGACCAAGGGTGGGCATGAAATTACTGCAGATAATTTACGTCTGGCTTTTGAGGATGATACTTCAGAAGGAGAAGCCTTACTTAACTCCATTACTCGCCGATCTGGGATGCTTCGAGGGACACGTTCTTTTTGGACGAAGAAACACCAACATTTAAAAGTAATGGTTAAGAATATTATTATTATTATTATTATTATTATTAATCAAGTTTATTGTCCGTACCCAGCCCTATTGGCTATGACAGACCTCTGGAAGCCTTGGTGAGACCCTAAAGGCCTCACCCCTATCAGAATCATACATACAAAAATTCAAAATAAATCACTATCTCGTCCCCATGTGGCCGATATGCCAGGGACCTTTGGGCACTCTCCCTAGGCTAATCCTCCCGGAGATCCCTTATAGCTCCAAACCCGTGGGCACACCTAATCAGTACAAACTCTGACTAGCGTGCCCTCACCCCTATTCATCCTCCAATGTGACACCTAGGCCACCTTCCTCCAACGTATCCCACCCCCACGCATCACTAGACTCAGCCTCTCTGGCTGTCCGCTCCTTATCATTGAATAGGTTGGCTTCAGCCACGAATTGCAGCAAGCCCTGCGTCGCTCTAGGCTCAGCAAATAGCCTAGCCTCGGGGTCTTCCTCAGCCGCTGTAGGCAGTGGCACGCCTGCTTTTTTGAGGGCTTGATAGAGAGTTCTTCGTCCTGTTCGACGTCCACGGCACTCAAAGAGTACATGCCTTACTGTCTCATGAGGCTCCTTGCAGGCCTGACACTCAGGCGATTCCCGTCGGCCTATCCGGTATAGATAGGTACCAATTGGGGCATGTCCTGTCTTTAACTGGTAGTATCGACTAGCCAATCTTTTCGGAGCTTTTCCTGCCACTGGGTCAAGGTTCCAACCTCGAGGCATCTTGTAGACACGTCCATCTCTATGCCTGCCTTGTACAGCATTGATTTGAGCCCATTCAGATACTGCAGCTCTCCTTGCTTCCGTGCAAGCCCTTCTAACGTGCGCTAAAGATAGGTGCTCAAAACCAGGCGCGGTTTGTTTACTAGCTGCACGTTTAGCAGCTTGATCAGCCTGCTCGTTCCCTTCAATCCCTGAGTGGCCTGGGACCCATTGTATTGTGACTGGTTGGCCTCTCAAGGCTAGTTTCTCAGCTGCCTTGTGAGCCCTGAGAACAAGGGCTTGCCCAGGGCCTGGCCTTGTCGATCTGAGGCGATCAATAGCATTCTGTGCGTCAAGGAACACCCAGATAGGATCAAGAGGTTGCCTCTCCAGTGCCCATTCAAGGGCTGTGGCTACTCCCACTAGTTCTGCGTCAAACACCTCGTGTCCGTGGCCCATTGGCACCTCTACGTGTTCCCAGGGGCCTCCAGGTACAGCCTGTAAAGTGACACCGGCTCCTGCACGTCCTGTATCGAGTCTAGAGCCGTCTGACCAAAACGTTGTTCCAGCACGCTGTTGATTAGCCTCTGTTAGGGCCTCTTCCTTGTCAAGTACTCGGATCGAGCCTGGGAAGCTTTTGAGCTCGCATCGTTCAGTTCTTTCGATTCCCCCAGAGGGGTCTCTGTTTAACCGTTGAGCAAGGTGCTTTGCAAGCCTTTGGCCAAGTCGATTTAGCACCTTGTTGTCTCTAGAGGCCCATTCACGGTCGTCCAGTGGTTGCTCTCCAGGTTGTGCGTGGAGGTCACCATGTCTGAGGGTGACTGGAAGTATCTGCGCTGTAGGATGCGTGTCAGGCAGAGCTAGTAGCCTCGCTGTATATCGAGCTACTCTAGCGTCCATTAAGACTGTCGCTGGCTCTAACGCTGCCTCTCTGATTAGGGCTCCGATTGGGGTTTTGGGAACATGCCCGTAATACCTCTGGCTTGCTTATTGATTAGAATCTGGATCCTTTGTGCCCATGTTTTCTGGCCTTGCCACCATATCTCGGCACCCCATAGCAATTGGGCTTGCACTGTAGCCTTCTGTATGCGCCTCACTAACGCTGGGGGTAACCCATTAGCTCTGCAGAGTGAGTTTAACCTGATTATCGTATTTCTTGCTGTCTTAATTCGAGCGTTGTAGTGGCTCTTCCATGTAAGTTGGTTATCTAGGAGTATCCCTAGCCACCGTACTGTAGATTTGACAGTTGCCAACTCGCCTCTAGACCTCTGCAAGTCCCATGGGACTAGTAAAAAGTCCCGCCCGTCCATGGGAGTCCCATGGGATTCCCATGGGACTCCCAAGGCTACCAACTTTCTGCCTGAATTTGCATAAACCTGTGGGGCATTACCTGTTTCGGCCGCATAAAGTGCTGACTAACTCCCGGCATTAGCTGTTATTTACATATGTATTATACCCGTAACATATCTCATATTCTAAACACTCAAATCAGAGTGAGCGGAGTATGCAGAGTCACGACTCACGAGTGAGCACAATGGCACATAGACTTACAGAGTGCTAAGTGATAGAGCACTCAGCACTGAGCAGATAGAGTATACAGCACGCACAGAGTACAGACTCTAGAGCGCACAGAGTAGATGGGGTACACCGTACACCGAGTAGAACTTCGATAGCCAATTGATTTAGCTCTAGATTCCAGCTAGTCCTTCTAGAAATATATATATCCAGTATACAACTCTCACGGAAATATATCATCGATGTGTTCTTGTCAGTCTTTGCGCTAAATGGATCCTGAAGAATCCATAGTACGATTGTTTAAAGCTGCCAGAATCTTAAATTGCTACTCTGACAGTCTCTAGTCATAGTAAAGCTACGATAACGTTGTTTTTCGTTCATGGGATAACCACCAAAATTGATAAAAACCTGACTTTCTTCCCGGGGGATCGTCTAGACCCTGTATTGATGGGACTTGGGACTCCCATGGGATTTCCATGGGACTCCCGCGGGACTCCCGTGGGAGTTATCGGTATGAGCCAATGGATACAGCGTATCACATAGTCAAGTGGATCATAACAACACGTCTGACGTGTTGCCCCTAACGCTAATACTAAAGAGTGAAGAGTCAAGACTTAGAGCTAGTTGATGAAAGCCATAGTATATACATATAAGATTCAGAGTCAGAGATTTAAAAACTATTTGATTTATTATGTAGGTGATGCTTTACCTAGAGCAGTACCAGCAGTCTGCCTCAAACTCACAATGTCTCAACTTTCTCGATTTTCAGATGCCGGTCCCTCGTCATTTCTTGGGAGTGATATTCCTGACGATTTTACATCATATTCTACGACAACGCCCGCTACCTCTCTTGCACAAGATCAACCAGCAATCTCCTTCGAGTCCTTTCTATCTACGACCGACACAGGCCCTCCTATCCCCGAATCGTTACAACTGGTAGGGCCTGATAGGAGAAAGTCCTGGGTTCTTTGGTCTGAAATGAATAAGGATGATTTTATCAGTTGGTGGATGGGGACACAATTCCCAAAGTGCTATCCAAACAAAAAAATCAATTGGGAGGCCAAAAAACAGTCATCATGCTGGAACAACTATGACCAGGTGGCTAATCATCTAACAGGAGACCCTCAAGTCATGTGTAAACGATGCGGGAAGACCCTTCCTCATCCACAGAAGACATCAAATGGTACGAATTCTATGAAACGACATTTGAGTGGAGCAAAGTGCGTGAAAGCAGCATTTGATACTACTCGGCAACAGAACATCCAAGAATCCCTCCAATTCGCAGTAAATAATCCGACTTCTACTTGATTTCATGATGCTGATTTACACTATCATAGGCTCATCGACCAACCAAGACAATAAAAGTATTCAATGACGAAGATTGGACTCAAACTCAAATCGAACTGATTGCGAATTCACACCTCCCATTCCAATTTCTCGCACACAAAGGCCTTGTCAATCTAATTCAATATGCCCGTCTGGCTCCCACTATGCCGAATCTACTCTCGCCAACTACCGCTCGGCGTCAGCTTGGACTTCAAGTCAAGAGGAGACAAGCAGAAATTCTGTCCCATCTCCCACCTGGTGCAAAGATCTCAGTAGCTCTTGATTGTTGGACCTCACCTTTCCAGCAAGCGTTTATGGCAATAACTGGATATTTTATCGACAAGAATTGGCAGTATCGTGAGATTCTTCTAGGGTTTGAGCCTCTCTATGATCGGCATACCGGTATAAATCTTAGTGCGGTTTTATTAGAGACACTTCAGCAACATGACTTAGTTGACCGTGTACTGGCATTGACAACTGACAATGCTTCGAATAACAAAACCCTACTACGGGCATTCAATGACGCAATCGAGTCCCCAGATATCCCAGAGGAGCTTCGTCTTGTACGCATACCCTGTCTGGCTCATGTTATCCAACTTAGTCTCAAGGACTTGTTATGCCTTATGAAAGTGAATCCAAAAAATGATAATCCGGACCGAGCCTGGTCAGATGAAGAAGCAGAGCGACTACGGCAAATCCGGAGAGAAAAGGGCATCAGTTATACACTAGCCAAAGTAAGTACAGTGTCGTGAGCCAATTTTAAATATCATCCCAAGCTATTTATCAATCTTATCTAATATATTATCTAGATACGTGGCTTGGCTGTTTTTATCAATGCTAGCCCCCAAAGACGCACAGCATTCCTCGGCCTCCAAGCCAAAGAACCAAAGCTAGTACCAATACAAGATGTGAGAACACGATGGAACTCCACATTCTTGATGTTGCGTCGTGCGAAACGTCTTCAAGCGATTTTTGACAGATACTGTATCGAGCATAATCATACACAATTTCGACTCAATGCGGAGGAATGGCGTCAGGTTGACTACTTAATCTGTATTACTCATCCCTTTTACCAGTGGACTACAGCACTTTCGAAGGTCAAGGATGTAACAGTCCATAACATCTTTCGAGTATACAATCTACTCTTCGATCACTTTGAGAGCTCGATGCGCCAGCTTCGACGGAAGCGAGTACCCTGGAAGCAAGAAATGCTTACTGCACTCGATGCTGGTATGGAAAAGCTGAAAGCTTATTATAATGATACACAGGAGATCCATGGTAATCTCTATGCGATTGGAACGATCCTTGCTCCACAGTATAAATTACAGTTCTTTTCAACATCAGAATGGGCAGATAATGATTTTGAGTGGCGCCAGACATACCATGATTTTCTAAAGGATTATCTCGAGCATTACTCTAAAGACCAGTCACAATCACAGGTCTCTTTGCTAAACACATCGTCTGCTTCAAGAGTCGACGAAATTGAAAGGCTATTTGACTGTGGGTCGCGCCGAATGACACAGACACCGGCAAAGGCTACTACAAATGAGCTCCAAGAATATCTTGATAGTGGTAAGTCTATGATTCGGTACTTCTACTATATATTAACATCTGTTATTTAGGGACTGTGAAGAAGAAACCATGTGATTTCTGGAAAGAGATGGAGGATGAGTATCCTACACTTGCTAGAGTCGCTCGGGATATTTTCTCAATTCCTGCTACAGGTGCAGGAGTTGAACGACTCTTCAACTCCGCTCGAGATATCTGCCACTATCGACGAGGATCTCTGAACTCTACTACAATTCAGGATCTGATGATGTTCCGGTGTATTTCCAAGTTCGATATCAAAGTGGAGGATGATAGGGAGGATATTGATATTCCACTAGAA
The DNA here is from genome assembly GCF_000003125.1 of Talaromyces stipitatus ATCC 10500. Classification (NCBI taxonomy): domain Eukaryota; kingdom Fungi; phylum Ascomycota; class Eurotiomycetes; order Eurotiales; family Trichocomaceae; genus Talaromyces; species Talaromyces stipitatus. Next base: position 597,229 of record NW_002990117.1, on the reverse strand, counting down.
GATCGACAGCAAAAAGATGAGGCTCGAGAGGCTGAGCTTCAAGACATTGTACCTGATCCTATTAGTGATCATGAAGAAAGTGATAGTGAGGAAAATGATGGCGAGGAAAATAATGGCGAGGAAGTGATTCAGCTGACTGAAGTAGTAGAGGAGGCAACAACAGTTTCTAACCCTACTATGATAAATAAGAAGGGCAACGCGTTACCACAACCCAGTAAGCGTGCACTCGGAAAGAGAAGGATGATCTCAGTAGAGGAACACACCGACGATGAAGCACTTCCAGGAACCGGCGATCGAGCATCACGAAGAGTACGGGCACGGTTAGGGAGAAAAGATGATGGCTTTGACTATTACTAATAATAGTAATATATAGCTCTACTGCTCTAGATATGAATGTCATATAACAGTTATGAATCTTGTGATTCTTGGTTGCGAACTTGCGATTCTAAGAACATAATCTACACCTACTGACCGTCCGACGCTTCTGTAGACTGTAGTGAATCAATAAGTAAGAAAAGCGCGGCGGTATTACTTGTATTGATTTCATACTGTTACTTAAAAATACGGACTAGTTTGGCATAAATTATGCAAACAGCGGATTCGTCTATGTTTGCACTGTTTGCAGTCCCATGGACAGTCCCATGGAAACCCTGCCCATGGACAGCAGGGTACCGCCCGCCCATGGACACAGGCTTCAGTCCCATGGGGCGCCCATGGACGCCCATGGACAGTCCCATTGGGCCAGTCCCATGGGACTTGCAGAGGTCTACTCGCCTCCAACCCTGATCCGGGCTCGAGATACGTTTTGGGCCACTTGACGTCTGTGTCGTCTATAAAAGAAAGCGGCTTCAGTCTTTTTGCGATCAAATTGTACCCCGTTAGCCACCCCCCACTCGATGGCTACTTCCGCGGCTTTCTCGAGGATCCTACAAGCCTCCTTCACTGAGCTTGCGGCTGTTACTAGGCCTTGGTCGTCCACAAAGGACAGACATCGAACCTCTGGCACACTCCTCTCAATGGCTCTTGATAGCCCATGAACGTATAGAACAAAGAGAATGGGTGACACCGGAGAGCCCTGAGGTAACCCAGAGCTTATCGGTACTTCCTTTCCCACGTGTCCATCAATCACAAGAGTGACTCGCCGGTCAGATAGAAATGAGATCACCCAATGTATAAGATCTCCATCCACGCCAGCCTCTCTGAGCACCTCTACCAGTTTTGCTAGGATGACATGGTCAAAGGCCCCCTCAATATCCATAAATAGAGCTGCAGCCAGCTTCCCATTTGCCCAAGCTTGATGGATCTCCTCCACTAGACATGCCACAGCATCAATTGCACTGCGTTGCTGACGGCCTCCAAATTGACCATCATGGAAGAGGTCTTGAGCCTCTGCAAAGTTTGTAATTAACTCTGCCACGAGCTTCTCAATCACCTTGCCTAGGCACTTCAATAGGCTTATCACTCGATACGCGCTAGCCAGTGTGTAGTTGGTTTTACCGTTCTTTCTCAGTAGAACTCCCTTGGCTGTTTTCCAGACACGTGGATGTATCCCAAGCCTGAGGCACTGCCTAGTCAGGCTAACCACACGCTCTGAGTCTAGATTCCATAAGAGCCTGATAGCCCTGAAGTTCAGTAAATCTGTACCTGGAGCTTTCTCTAGTCCCTGGCTAAAGAGGGCATTCTTGACAACTTCCTCGTTGACCAGCTTGTGGGCCGATCCTCGCTCAGGAAGCTGTAACTGCATGTTACTGTTTGGAGCCTGTGGAAATGCACGGTGTCTAAAAACCTCCTCCTTCTCGCTAAAGGTGGCTGCAATCACCTCCCCTGAGGCCTCATCGGTGAGAGCTGGTGTGGTGCCTTGTGTTTGTGGTTTAGTATAGCGTAAGGCTGTCCAACACCGTTTCTGATCTGGCAGAGAGCCCTCAGACGTGCCCTGAAGGAAACCCTCCCAGCACTCTCTTTTAGCTCTCCTGATCAGTGAATAGAAGCCCTTACGTGCTTCTCGATGCTCCTCTTCGCTAATCTCACCCGCTTGGTAGGCCTTATGAGCCTTGGAATACGCGCTTCGTTCTGCCTCAATCTCACTGTTCCACCACCGCTTAGATCGAGCACAAAGCTTGATCTGTTTGCAGTGCTTGTTCAGGACCTCTGTCAACGCTCTCTCAATCCACTCTGCTTCACGTTTCACTTCCTCTGTTGAGGTTGTGTCTGTTAGTATTGGTTGAGTCTTTGCTAGTTCGTTCCAGGTGTCTTTTGCCTCCTGCAGAGCCTTTTTGTTTCCTAGTAGAGCCTCTATCTGCCACCCTGTGACTTCTTTCCTTGTGGGCTCTGTACTCGCAGTTGTCGGAGGTTCCCAGCTAGCCCAAATCATAACGTGATCTGACGGCGTGAGCCTCTGGCTTTCGATTTCCCATCCAGATAGAGGGCCAAGGGCTTGACTACTGATTGTGAGATCAATAATTGAGACCCTAGGCTCAGTAGATGTTTCTAATGATGCTGTAGAATCTCTAAGCTTATGAGGCCTTGTTGGCTCGTCAGGGTCGTTATTAATAAAGAGGTCATGCCTCATTATTAGATCCTCGAGGGATCTTGCGTTAACCCTCTGGTCGATATGGACATTCCACATCGGGCTGTGGGCGTTGAAGTCTCCAAGAATGAGGCATCGACCCTCTAGAATTGGTCCCCAATCAAGATCCGTGAGGGCTCTTCTTGTAAGTAGGCTCTCTCCTGAGTATTATTATTATTATTATTATTAATCAAGTTTATTGTCTATACCCAGCCCTACTGGCTATGACAGACCACTAGAAGCCTTGGTGACACCCTACTGGCCTCACCCCTATCAGAGTCATACATGCAAAATTCAAAAATCACTATCTCGTCCCCATATGGCCGATATGCCAGGGACCTTTGGGCACTCTCCCTAGGCTAATCCTTCCGGAGATCCCTTATAGTTCCAAACCCGTGGGCACGCCTAGTCCGTACAAACCCTGACTAGTGTGCCCTTATCCCTACCCATCCCCCCCTAGGGATATTGGGGGGATACACATTAAGCTACTATACATTTATATATGCACCCATAGTAACCGGCTGCCGCTTCTGTCCTCTCAAGCTAGATACAATAGTTCCTTATCTTTCCTATTGCTCCACTACCGCCCACTCTCCAACCACTTCTGAGCTTCCAGTTACCAATATCGGCATCGCAGCCTACTTATTGGCCGTCACAGTCTTGCCCCATAAGGGACTAACCACTAGCTAGGCTAGCCTCGGGTGTCCTGTCCCGTAGGTGGGTCGGATGGTTTTTAAAAGGGTTCCCGAGAATTGGTGCGGTTCTTAGGGCAAAGCCCCACGGTAGCTAGATATAATGCGCTAGCACGCGAGCCTTGGCAGCAGCACCCACTTGCAGCTGCCACGATAATTTGTGGTAATTGTTTTGGTGAGGGGTGTAGGAGTCGAACCTACGGCCATGTCAATCAGCGAAGATGGGTACCGAATGGAGGCTCCAAGGACAGCTGTTACCACTTCAGCTATCCGCCCCCGGTGCCAATTATATATGTCCATCAGTTTAAGGAAGAGGTCCCAATCTGTTGCATTCCACTACTTATAAACCATTGGAGGAACACGTATAGCTGTAAGATTAAACTGAGTGGAGATTAGGACATGATCTGCTCTGTATCACCACTCTAGCTTGGTGTTGCAGCTCACTACCCGGTTGGCTAGATTGTGCGATGCCCACACTAGATCAATTATAGATTTGGCGTTAACCCTCTTGTACGTGATTGTGCCTGGTGGCAGGAGCTGCTCAAGCCTATGCTTATCTATAAGATTAATTAATTTAGTGGCCTCCTTGTCAACGTGTCGGTACCGCGGGCCCGCCCATAGCGGGTGATATTAGTTGAAGTCCCCTAATACAATATACTGCGCCCTAGGTGCCATGGCGGTTTGCAGGGCGCTAATTACAGATTTCTCGTTGCTATTGACTCCTGGATTGTATACATTGTGAATATGGATGATTCCATAGGCGGCTGTATGAAGTGTTAATGTGCTCAGATCTCTATTATGGTATTGTGTCACGGACCTGGATCCACCTTAGTTCTAACAGCGGTGCGTCGTGATACGTTAGGATAATTGAACCTCGCACAGGTCCCGACCAATGATATAGTGGAGCGTGATGGATCGTATGTAACGAAGTATCGAACGGTAATGAGACGGTGACTGGGAATAGTAACAAACTAAGATAGAAGAGATCCCCCGTACAGCCTGGTGCCCGTACGAGTTAGAATGCCTTGCTGACTCTCACTGTTGTATTCAAGTGACTTATGTCAAAGAACTATGAAGAACTAAATACATGATGGTAAAAGAGCGTCCTTATATATCCAGTCCTCCATGTTTCGTAGTATGAATATTGTAGTATCGTAGTATGCTACGATATTCTTGCTACAATACTATCTTTTCCGTCCAATCAATTCTCGGAGTTTCGTAGTACCCTTATCTTGATAAGATAACGGTATATCTTTCTTATCATCACGTGACTCCTGCCTTCTATTGGAATCTTTTGGTACTAGTCCGAACGGGGTTAGGCTCTGATAGGAGTTGTACAATTTGGGTGAGGAATAATTGACTCTGATTTGCACGTCTTCTAAAACATAGCTAACTACACATCTTGATCCTCTTTATATACACATCATAGTGGCAAAGTATCACGGATTTACGGGATAAATGACCATCCTGACTCCAAACTGTAGGCTTGAGTTTGGCTCTCATGTTCTCACGGATATGTCGTTATTCCGAGGAATCATGATTAGTAATGACATCCTGATTGGGATTAGCGTATCAAATATCCAACACCTTCTGATTGCACAGTACGCTTTACTGTTCATGACTGGTACTGGTTTCTTCTTGTAATTTGAAACCTTTCCTTTTTCGTAGTAGTACCTTTTAGCGTCATGCAGTTTAGCTTCGTAACATATTGGACCTCCCATGTGGCTGGATCTAGCCCTCTATTGACATAGAAACAGACTCGTGGGCGTTTCTTGTATTCTTCTTTGGGTGTGGCCTGCAGTAGGATATGGAAGCTGCCCTTAAGCACTAGTGAGTATATTGTTAGTGGGTCGGTATGTTTGTTGATGTAGGGTTCCTGGATAGCCAGGATATCGTAATTTTGCATCTTGCTCTCACCAAAGAGATGCATCTGGACCTCGTCCCGCGATTTCCAGTAGTTAGCCTGCAGGATTTGTAGTCAATTAGTGTTACGATACATTACTGATTGTTAGCCCAGGTGCTGTCTTCAAGGTTCGTGGTCATTAGCGTATCAGCCTCCTGAGCTGGCTCGATTGGCTCCTGAGGGGCTTCGTGGATTGATGGCTGGGTAAGTTCATCCTCAGATGAGTCATCGTCTGGGATTGTACGTACACTCTTACTTCGGCGGATAGTCCTAACAGCTTGCACATGTAAAATTTCCAGTGGAGCAATATCTGATTGCAGAACTGGGGTTCCTAGTGGAGGCTTCGTATTCTGACGTGCACGTGTGTTGTATGTATATTTAATCTGGGTCTCAGGTCCTGTCCTAGGTTCAGAATTAGGATCTACATCTATAACTAGATCTTTATCCCACTGCGCTCTCATAGGCTTTTTTGAGGATCTATTGGTAGGATCACCTGATGTAGGGCTTATTAGCTCAGGCTCAGATTGTTCTGCCACTCGTTTTCGGGCGGCTGCTGCGCTCTTACTTCTTGAGTTAGCAGATCGACGTGTGGTGGCTGTACGAGCTGGTGCGCGAGGACTTCGCTCTGTATTAGCTGCTTCTGCTGGTGTAGGGTCATTTGGTGAGATGGCTCCGGGCTGAATATTGCTAGGTCGTATCACAGGAGTGTGATATTGTGGGCCGTATGTACGTCGTTGGTGCGCCTCTGCGAGGCACGTAGCTCGTATCGGGCACTCCCTCGCGTACGCAAAGTGTTTCGTATCGAGTCTCTTAGCAGGATCTTTGATATGGACATTTTCTGCGGTGCAGTTAGCACACTTAGTATTGTCACCGACCTGGATCCACCTTAGTTCTAACAGCGGTGCGTCGTGATACGTTAGGATAATTGAACCTCGCACAGGTCCCGACCAATGGTATAGTGGAGTGTAGCGACTTGTATGTAACGAAGTATCGAACGGTAATGAGACGGTGACTGGGAATAGTAACAAACTAAGATAGAAGAGATCCCCCGTACAGCCTGGTGCCCGTACGAGTTAGAATGCCTTGCTGACTCTCACTGTTGTATTCAAGTGACTTATGTCAAAGAGCTATGAAGAACTAAATACATGATGGTAAAGAGCGTCCTTATATATCCAGTCCTCCACGTTTCGTAGTATGAATATCGTAGTATCGTAGTATACTACCTTATACCTTACTACGATACTATCTTCCCTTTCCAATCAGGTCTCGGAGTTTCGTAGTACCTTTATCTTGATAAGATAACGGCATATCTTTCCTATCGTCACGTGACTCCTGTTCCCTGATTGCACAGTACGCCTTACTGTTCATGACTGGTACTGGTTTCTTCTTGTAATTTGAAACCTTTCCTTTTTCGTGATAGTGCCTTTTAGCGTCATGCAGTTTAGCTTCGTAACATCCCCTGTATTATGAGATCCAGCGCAGTACGCGCAGTAGATCTGGCGCTGACAGTGCCTAGCGATATGTTTATACATCTGGCATTTGAAGCACTACTAGAGATTGGCTACTTTATCATATATTGAGACATCGTGTTGTCTTCTCTTAATAATAAGGCCACGCTGGATTGCAAAGTTAGCAACCCTTTCATCATCAAATATAACCACGAGATGGGCATTCGTGAGCTTCTGTTCCTTAATCTTATGCTCGCTTAGAAGCCAGCCCGTGTATGTAATATTTATAGGGGCTGGAAGCTGCGCGAACACCGGGGCGTTCTCTGAGATAAGTGTAGTTATGAATTGAGACTGTTTGGTGTTAATATTTGTATTGATGCCGCGTACAACGACGCCCTATGTATATTTTCGTATACGTGTTTCTTTTCCAAATGCCCTAATCCAGTCCTTCTTACGGGTGAGCTGGTCAACGTCGTCCACCGTACCTAGTAAGAGTATGATATCCCCACTAGGTAGTATACAGGCTGCTGCAATTCGTCGATGTGCGATGGTGGCGTCTTGAGTGCTGCGTATTGCGAGATTTGCCTTCTCCACCACCTTATCTGGGAATCGACGTATCGGGTTGAGGATATCTGGATCGGTATGTAGTAGTAGTAGTATTGATATAACGTAATCCACGAGCGAGCCGCCACCCCAAGCGAGCCGCCACCTTTTCCCGAACACGTACGCGATATTGAGTTTAAATAATTCAACACGTCAATATGCCCCCAATTCGCAATAAAAAGTCAAAATATTTGATTGAGCAAGAAGGCCGAATCTTATTAGCTATTTCCGATTTTCAAAATGGCAAAATCTCCACTATTGCAGAAGTTGCTAGGATTTACAATATTCCACGTACAACTCTCCGGAATCGATTACAAGGCATTCAACAAAGATCTCTTGTACGCGCCAACAACCATAAATTGACTCAATCTGAAGAGGAATCGCTTGTCAAATGGGTGCTTGATTTAGATCGACGTGGATTACCCCCCCGGCATTCTCTTGTACGAGAAATGGCTAACTACATACTTTTACAACGTGGCAATCAACAAGTTGGTGAGAATTGGGTTACTAACTTGATTAAACGCCGTCCGGAGATTGAGTCAAAGTTCTCACGAAAATATAACTACGAGCGTGCTAAATGCGAAGATCCGAAGATAATTCAAGGACATTTTGACCGCGTACGAGATATGATATCTGAGTACGGCATCTTACCAGAAGATATCTATAATTTTGATGAGACGGGCTTTGCTATGGGACTCTGCGCAACTGCAAAGGTTATTACTGGAAGCGATCGATATGCTCGGCCAAAGCTTCTACAGCCTGGGAATCGAGAATGGGTGACTGCAATTGAGGCAATAAATTCAACCGGATGGGCTCTGCCTTCGTACGTAATTTTCAAAGCAAAGAAAAACGTACGATTAGGCTGGTTTGATGAGCTTCCGGATGATTGGAGAATCAATATTAGCGACAATGGCTGGACTACAGATCAGATAGGATTAGAATGGCTTAAAACCCATTTTATTCCTCTTACTAGAGATCGTACATTGGGAACATATATTATGTTGATTCTTGATGGCCATGGAAGCCATTTGACTGCAGAATTTGATCGTACATGTACGGAACATAAGATTATTCCTGTTTGTATGCCTCCTCATTCTTCACATCTCTTACAGCCTCTTGATGTTGGCTGTTTTGCAGTTTTAAAGCGACATTATGGGCAGCTGGTTGAACAACGAATGAGGCTTGGTTTCAATCATATCGACAAAATCGACTATTTAACAGCCTTTCCAAGCGCTCGTATGATGGCATATAAAGCTCAAACTATCCGGAATAGCTTCGCAGCCACTGGATTAGTGCCTTTTAATCCAGATCGAGTTCTTCAACATCTCAATATTCAATTGAAGACTCCAACCCCCCCTCCAAGTCGATCAAGCAATACAGCATCATCCTGCTTACAAACACCTCAAAATATACGCCAATTTGTACGCCAGTCAACTACAATTAATAAACATATAGATGAGCGTACAGGAAATCAGAATCAAGAAATCAATCAGGCAGTTATACGGTTGTCAAAAGCCTACGAAATACTAGCGAATGATGCTTTACTCGTACGGAAAGAAAACCGTGATTTACGAGCTGCGCATGAAAAAGAAAAGCAGAAGCGCAAGAAATCTAATAAACAGATATCTATTGAGCAAGGAATTACTAGAGAGGAAGCTCAGGCGCTCGTACAAGGTCAGGTTGAGGCATCTCAAGCCGTTACTACTACTACAGCTGAGCCGGAGCTCCCAGCTCTTCAAGCAGCCGTACGCCGCCAATATCGCTGCAGTGGTTGTAACGTTATGGGGCATAGAATAAATCAATGTCCTAGTCGAACTAGTAGTTAGATTTTTGTATATATTTTTGTATGTGGCTTTGAAAATTGGGATTTGAAATCAATATCGCGTACGTGTTCGGGAAAAAGTGGCGGCTCGCTTGGGGTGGCGGCTCGCTTGTGGATTACGTTACCCGCTGTAGCTGGCCGCTGACTAAGAGCCGCTATCCAGGTGTGTGCCTAAGCCTGCAGGCACCAAGAGATCCGCGGCCCAGCCACGGGTGGTGCGCCATAGAGGCGCGCCACAGAGAACGGAAGCTAAGGAAACAAGAATAACGAATGCAAACATGTCAAACAAACAAATAAACATCTTGGTCGGCTAGTGCGCGTACGCCCCGCCTACAAGAATTCCCAAATTCTTTTCAAGTCCTCCGAACTGCACCAGTTCGCTTCAAACCCACATATCCTGTATCCCTCATAAAAATCTGCGTATCTCACCCTTCGCAAATCCGAATTGTACGTCCTCTACATCGCATCCCATTGGCTGGCTCTGAATCACTTGATCCAAGGCTCGTATTCGTGTCAATCCTGGTCCTTACTGATAACGACGTCGACCTGGAACGCACATCATCTACGTGCGTGTTCGTACATGTTCCCACGTCAGTGTCCTTGTCATTTGCAGGCTCCAATTGAGCCGCTATTTCTGCACTTTCATAGGTGCCAACTGCTTCCGGATCTACCTCACGGAATTGATCAAGCACTCGCGTGTCAATGATGAACTGCGCGATTGCAATTGCGGCCTTTTTTTCCTTGAGTAATGCTTGCAGATCTGTTGTGTGTCGGAATCCCTTGATTCGTGACCATATGAGACCGCGTTCATTCTCATACAGTGGGCATTCCATAAGGATATGTCGTACTGATTGACCAGATAGGCCGCAGGCATAGTATGGTTGTTCTCGCCTGCTAATTCGCCACAGATAGTGCGCCAGCCCGATTCGTTCGGTACGCAGCTGTATCAGTATTGACGATGTTGCTTTGCGGAGAAAGGTCCAATATTGGAGTGTGCGCTTGGAAGGCTAAGTGACAAGTTTTTTGGTAGATTTCCCTGCCTTTTGCTTGTCCCACCATCTCTCCCAGGCATCCTTAGTTGATTGGCGTATTCTGCGTTTTGCGGCTGCTGCGAGTATAGTCCATCCTTCACTTGATAGATCTCCAGGTACGATTTGCCTTCGTGCACCCATTAGAGCCGCACGTTTTGCAGCCCTGTCTGCAGCTTCATTTCCAGGAACGCCCTCATGGCCTGGAATCCACCTCAGTGTTACATCGATGTCCTCATCCGTACACTTCCTCAGTGAATCGACACAGCCCTGAATGTACGTTTGACCAGAGACTATACGCAGGTTCATGAGAGTTTTAAGCGCGGCTTAGCTATCTGAGAAAATAACTAGTTTCTTGGTTCGTATGTCCTGATCTGTAATTTGAAGCGCAGTTTCAAGCGCGAATTTGATCCCACAGACCTCAGCTGCGTATACTGTTGAGGTGCCTTCCGTACCAATACACTCCGTTCGTTGTTTTCTGAATGTTGGAATGACCATGGACGCGCCAATATAGCTTTGATATCCACTGCCGTCCGTGTATATTGCGATATGCTCATTCTTGCATGTGATGTCGTTATGTACTGATACTGCCTTCTCTCGCTCATCAATCACAACCTTTGGAGGCTCATGCTACGGTGCCTGAACGTATGCAGATCAGCTCTCCCATTTCCCTGCCAAGGTTCCGGGGGGAGCCAATAAGCATCCGCCCTTCTTCCAGGCATGAGCTTCCATAGGAGTGTATCCGCCAAGCTTGAGTTCGTCGCTGGTGCGTCGATTGACTAGGCCGTCAGGAATTGCAAAGGCAGGACCTGTGCGGATCCAGATAGCTACAGCCTTTGTGAGTTGATCCAGTTGCAACCGGATTGGCATTAGGTGAAGCTCTATATTGAGGGCCTCCGCAGCCGTTGTACAAAAAGCACCGCTGATCAGGCACGCTGCGCGCTTTTGGATAGTTGTAAATTTGCGTACAGTTTGTATAATTTGCCTCTGGCTCATAAGGTCTGGTTGGAACCAGGCTGCAGGGCCATACAGCATCTGTGGGATAACAATTGCTTGATAGATCCTTCTCATGGAGCCTAGTGCGACCCCCCATGTGGATCCTGATAGGCCACGTAGAGCTTCCAGGCTGGTGCCTGCTTTTGCAATGGCTTCATCACGATGTGTGTCAAAGCTTAGCTTCGTATCAAGCCAGATGCCGAGATATTTGACAGCTTCTTTGGGCTTTATTTCAACTTCATCGCGCAGCTGGATTGGCTGCGATTCAGGATTGGTCGTGCTTTGTGGGTTCACAAAGTGAATTAGTTAATACTTCTTCGTGTCAAACACTGAAGCGTGTCGTACCGCCCATTGATCTGCGATCTCGCTAGCTTTTTAAAGCTTTCTTATTGTTTCTGTCTCTGTATTACCTGTGGTCATCAAGGCTACGTCGTCCACCCATCCACTTGTCGTTGTGTGATTAACTATATTTGCACAATCCTCAATCAGATCCGCGTTGTAAATCAGATATAAGATAGGTGAGATTGGTGATCCTTGTGGGATGCCTGTTGGTGTAGGAATTTAGCCAGATATCCCCTCAGGGATCCGTACCTTGGTGCTTCGATTTGTGAGAAAGGCAGTCACCCACGGCACAAAGTGCCCTAGACGTCGTTTCTTCATATTGTGTAGTAGCCGTAGGTGGTGGGCATTGTCGTAGGCACCGCTGACGTCCAATAGGAGCATAGATATGACGGCATGGCCACATCCCTAGGCTCCACGGATTCGATCGAGGATGATCTGTATGGCATGATCCGTGGATATTCCTTTACGGCCACCTAGGTGGCTTGAAGGAAGCAATCCTTCACTTTCCATGGCGTAGCTGATGCGGTGTGCAATAATTGCTTCGAGAAACTTGCTGAGTGTGTTAAGCAAGGCCACAGGTCTGTACGCCTTGGGTATACGATAGTCCCTGTTGCCGCCTTTACGTAGTACGACAGTAATTAAGCGCTGGAAGTGAGTGGGATTGTAGCCAGTTCTTACGCAGGCATTAAAGATCTCGTATAGAGTGTCGATGATTACTGGGATGCCAATAATTTTATGCTAGAAGCTGTTTGGAATGCCATCCTCACCCGGCGCTTTATCTGGTGGCGTTGAACGGATAACATACTCGATCTCGTGGCGTGGGATCTCCGGGAATTCGATTTGTGACGGATATTGGCTGTCTGTGATGTCTGATAGATCTGCATTTGGGATAGCTGGGAAGAACGCTTCCCTAAGAAGCTGCGTTTTTGCTTCCACTGTTTCCGCTATATAGCCATCCAAGTCTTGTAGGGTTGGGGTGATTCCTGATTCATACGCTCCATTACGCGAGCGTGCCCACTTTGCCAATTTCCAGAGGCCTAAGGGGCCTTGCTCTGTCGCCTGCTGTACGCGACGTCGATGGCCTAGTCGTAAGGATTTCTTGACTAGGCGTTTCTTCTTGTTGCGGGCTCGTAGGTAAGCCCTCCAGATCCACGGATTGTGGGTGTTTGAGAATTGACGTCGTAGCTGGCGGCAGGTTCGTACAGCCTCTTTGCATTCAGGTGTAAAATCTGGATTGCTCCACGCGCTCGGACGAGCCCATGGAACTGATTGATCAACCGCTTTGCGAATAGCCGCTGTAAAGGCCACTGTTGAAAGTTCAATATAAGATTTTGATGCGTTTACAAGCCTTGGTGCGATGAGTTGGCTAAGCGATTCCTGTAGCACTTTGATATCTGTCGCTGCCCAGTTGCGGCGCCGTGGTGGTTCGTGAGTTGGTGTATCAATGTCGATCTGCGTCCTGATTGGCCAGTGGTCAGAGTCATGTTGGATCTCGCCTCAAGATCATTGCTGTCTGACTCTGAATCCTCATCGTTAGCGCCTTCATAATCCGCGAGGTATTGGTCTACACGGTTGAGATATCGCTTCTTAGCTTCATCGCGTTCTTCCTGCGTGTGCTTTGTTGAGTAGCAACCTATCTTGTTGCAGACATAGCATCGCTTGTTTCGACGAGGATCTCGGAATTTGCGTGTGCGTCGGTTACGGTACGGGGATTTTGAACGAAATTTGTGATAACGACGGTCCGTGTAGTAGGTGTCGACAGGCTTCGATTCGGTACGATTCTGCGCAACAACTTGCTTCCTATCCTGATATTGACCAACATTAGTACGAAGGCTCTGTATTAAACCGGTCAACGTTGACGGAGGTTGAGCTGTCGCCCAGTCACATGAAGGATGCGTTCTAGTTGCTTTAACCAACTTGTGTTGATAATAGATGTCATTACGCATGATCTCTGGCAAGCAATAGAACAACTTTTGAAGTTCATTGAGCATGATCTCAAGACATTCACGCAGAGATTTATCCAAGTTCTTTGGATCATCAATAACTTTCTGCAAAGTCAAGCGAGACCATTCTTCTTGCTTCAAACGTTCGCGTTCTGGTCCTTCAAAATACTTCTTTATTGCCTTGGGAGGATCAACGCTCTCGGTTTCCCAACGGTCCTTGTTGAGATAATAATATGACAATGCTTCGTCCTTGAGCATTGTTGGAAAAGCAATTCGAGACGCGTATTCGCTTCTAGGAAGTGCCACACGTTGACAATAATCTTGAAAGATTTTGAACTTCCAATCAAATATGTCGTCAGATCCCGAATATTTGACATCGTTGGTATAGATCTTTGACAACTGGATCAAAGCGTTCGACAAGACTTTTGCTTGATCCGTGTACACAAATCCTGATGACCCATTCTCCCGAGTCAGCAATGGTGCTTGCGTCAACGTAGGTGTTGGGAGGTTGTTGGCAACGCAGTGCTATCGACGCAGTGGCATGCCTTGTAGAGGAGATTCACCAAGTTTGGGCAAACAGGAAGCTAGCTGCAGCTCTATTTATGGATATCAAGAAGGCCTTTGATCATGTTATTTTGGCCAAACTGATAGAGGTCCTCAGAGAGGCTGGCGTAGATGGAGATCTTATACGTTGGGTGGTCTCATTTCTATCTGATTGGCGAGTCACCCTCGTGATTGACGGACACGTTGGAAAGGAAGCATCAATAAGCTCTGGGTTACCTCAGGGCTCTCCGGTATCACCAATCCTGTTTGTTTTATACGTTCATGGGCTGTCCAGAGCCATCGAGAGTAGGGTTCCAGAGGTTCGAGGCCTATCCTTTGTGGACGACCAAGGCCTGATAACAGCCGCAAGCTCTGTGAAGGAGACTTGTAGGACCCTAGAGAAAGCAGCTGAAGTGGCTATCGAGTGGGGGGTAACCAATGGGGTGCAATTTGACTCTAAGAAGACCGAGGCTACCTTCTTTTATAGACGACACAGACGTCAAGTGGCCGAAAACGTGTCCCAAGCTCGTATCAGAGTTGGAGGTGAGTTGGCGACTGTCAAACCAACGGTACAGTGGCTAGGTATACTCCTAGACAGCCGTCTAACATGGAAGAATCACTAAAAGGCTCGAATTGAGATAGCAAGAAACACAATAATCAGGTTAAACTCACTTTGCAGAGCCAACGGACTACCCCCAGCGTTAGTAAGGCGCATACAAAAGGCTACGGTGCAAGCCCAACTCCTTTAGAGTGCCGAGCTTTGGTAGCAAGGCCAGAAAATATGGGCACAGAGGTTCCAAGTTCTAATCAATAAGCAAGCCAGAGCTATCACGGGCATGTTCCCAAAAACCTGAATCAGAGCTCTAAT